>NC_133465.1:28828023-30078023 GCF_048565385.1 Saimiri boliviensis
AAGAGGAATGTTCCCTAGAAAAGAGGAATGTTCCAGGGATTTATATGACCTTGCACAGGTCACATGACTTCGCACAGGTCACATGACTTCTTTGACTCTCCAGCAGGGGCACCATAATACCATTTTTCTTATCTGAAATCCCTCCTCAGCACCTGAGGCCATTCTGCATGGCTCCTGATCCTCATTAATGTCCGACTGTACAATGTAAGACCTTCAGAAGCCCAGAGCTTGTTTTACTCATCCATGTATCACCACTTCATGTTACGGAGAGCTGGAAGCACCATTCATCTTATAGACATCATAGCTTTGTAGAGTTATAACAATTTTTCACAGACGGCAGTAGAGTGACTAGGAAGCCGTCTTTTCCCTTTCATGACAAAGCCACCATATTGGCTTGGCTGCAGTTGGCATCCCCAATACTTAGAATACTTAGCACATGGTAGATACTCAACAAATATCTGCTAAATACATTTCCCCAACATTCTGGTCACAAAAATGTCATACAGAAAAGTTGAAACAATAGTACAGTGAAGATCTGTAGACCCCTATTTAGATTGAATAAATGTTAACATTTGCTATAATTGCTTTGGGTGTGTGCGTTTGCTCTTCTTGCCGAATCATTTGAAAGGTAGTTGCAATCATCACGATACTTGACCCATAAATATTTCAGCAGGCATCCCTTGAGAATTAGGACAGTCTATATATAACTGCAATACCATTATCACAACTAATAATAATTAACCATTATTTCCTAATATCCAATTGTCGAAGTTGCTGGTAGTGCTCTACCCACATCCCCTGGGCCTACCTAGAAGTTCCCTGCAACGAGTTCCTGTATAGCCAGTGACTTCCTGAGCATTTGCCTGGACATCTTGGCCAGCTTGAGAGAGTATACTCTGCCCTCACAGGGCACACTGAAAGTGCCAGGGAGTCAACACCTTGAGAGCGTCCCTCAGCCGGAGATAGAGAGAAGTTGGTGATAAATACTGACGCTTCCTTCTCCATCAGGAGTTGATTCTGAGGTGTGTTCCACAGACCTCGTCCAAGGCTCCAGGGGGACAGTTGCTCACAGCAGTAACCTGTTCATTAAAACATTCTTTACTAGTTTCCTCCCTTTCCTATCTTACGTCCTTACTATGCTTTCTGAGATCACCTTTTTCTTTTTCTGTTTTTGAGACAGGATCTCACTCTCGCCAAGGCTGGAATGCAGTGGCCCAATCTCGGCTCATCACAACCTCTGCCTGCCAAGTTGAAGGGATTCTCCCACCTCAGCCTCCCGAGGAGCTAGGATTACCGGCGCACGCCACTACCGTGTGGCTAAATTTTGTATTTTTAGTAGAGATGGGGTTTCACCATGTTGGCCAGGCTGGTCTCGAACTCCTAGCCTCAAATGATCTACCCACCCCACCTTGGCCTCTCGAAGTGTTGAGATTGCAGGTGTGAGCCATCGCCTGGTCGAGATCACCTTTATATAAACTACTTGCATTCAAAGCTCTGTCTCAGGGTCTGCTTTGGAGGGACCGAGAACCAAGACACCACTCCATTGCTAAATTCATTTTAAAATGACAGTATTGGATCCCTAGAGAAGCAAACTCAAGGGCTGGACGCTGTGGCTCACGCCTGTAATCCCAGCACTTTGGGAGGCCAGGGCAGGAGGATCATCTGAGGTCAGGAGTTCAAGACCAGCCTGACCAACATGGTAAAACCCCTTCTCTACTAAAACTACAAAATTAGCTGGGCCTGGTGGTGCATGACTATAATCCCAGCTTCATGGGAGGCTGAAACAGGAGAATCGCTTGAACCCAGGAGGCGGAGATTGTTGTGAGCCAAGATCGTGCCATTGCACTCCAGCCTGGGTAAAAGGAGCAAAACTCCATCTCAAAAAAAAAAAAAAAAAAAAAAGCAAACTCAGAGCTTGCTTAGGTGGTGCTTGCATCCCAGCCCACAGGAGCTGCTCTTAGCTCTGACTTTTGCTTGAAGAATGCTGTAGTGAGGTTATGTTGATTTAGGATGCCCTGCCCAGCCTATATTAATAATAATAATAAGAGCTACTGTTTACTAAGAGCTTACTGTGTGCCAGCTTCACATGCTTCATTTCATTTAATCCTCACAGTGACTCTGTAGAGAGGTTACTATTACTATTTCCATTGTATTGATGAAAACCCCGAGGCTCACGGAGGTAAAATAACTTTTCAAAGTAACACAACTAGTAAGAGGCAGATCGCTGGTGTGCTTCAGCCATGTGTTAAAATGTGTGGATAACTAGCTGGGGGTGGTGGTGCATGCCTGTAATCCCAGCTACTGGGGAGGCTGATGCAGGAGAATCTCTTGAACTCAGGAAGCGGAGGTTGCGGTGAGCCAAGATTGCACCACTACACTCTAGCCTGGGCAACGAGAGCAAAACTCCGTCTCAAAAAAAAAAAAAAAAAAAAAAAATCTGTGGATAACTATAAGTATTCTTCTGTTATATTTTTGTGTAAATGGGAACAATAGTACTTGGCAGATAAAATTTGCATTGTTAACAATACCATAAACATCATGTAATGTAAGGATCCCCCAGTCAGGTGAGAGCCTCAAGGGGATTAAACTGCTCCCTGGGCCAAGGTGGGTAGATTGTTTGCAGCCAGTTCAAAACCAGCCTAGGAAACATGGTGAAATTTCATCTCTACCAAAAATATACACATAAACAAAGTTTAGCTGGGCATGGTGACACACACTGGTAGTCCTAGCTCCTTGGGAGGCTGGGAGGCAGAGGTTGCAGTCAGCCTCAATCGTGCCCTTTGCACTCCAGCCTGGGCGACAGAGTGAAACCCTGCCTCAAAAAGCAAAAAACAAAAAAACTGTTGCCTGCCATGCCTGGCTTGGTACAGCTTATGTGCAGGGTTTGGGTTACTAGCGGTAACTAAGACTTTTCCAGCATTATTAAGTTGTGTAGAATCTTCCAATGTTTTCCCTGCTGCGAAAGTCAGACTTCTCGGATTTGTCCCATCACAATCCCCAGACTAGTAGATGATCAAAACGCAGTCATATTACTTGAATATGACAATTTTCAGTGAGATGCACTACAATTTTCAGTGAGATTTTTGTGAAAGTTCAGGCTTTCTTAGAATAAAACATCCCTGTTAGTAATATCCGGCCCCACCTAGCAACCTAGGTACATATAGAAAGTTAGATCTTAAGAAGGTGTCTTTCCCAATTACTGTCTTTTCCAGGACTCCATAAAGAGAAACAGACTTTGAACCCAAGTTATCTTATTTATTTGACCCTACTGTCATAAAGTGTTCAAATTCAAGTATTATAAAGGATTGTAACAGGGAAAGCATTTAGGGTTTTCAAGCGGAGAAACAGTTGGCCAAGGAAGTCAGCTTCTCGGAGCTCAAGAGGTAAGTGGAAAGACTGTCTTATATAGAAAGTAGACAGTCATACAGATTAAAAACAAGCCAAGTGAGGGAAATACATTCTGAAAAAGTTGCTGACTCAGTGGAGTGGAGGGAAAGAGAAGACAGATTCGCCCCCTTAATAGGGCGGGATGAGGTCTGCCAAGAAGCCTGCACTTGCAGTTTTTATTGAGTACCAGTAGTGGAGCGTGCTTGAGAACACTCTACTAGTGACCACATTCTGAAATCATCACTGTTACAACACTGTGATAGATAGAAATCTTTTTGGCAGATATTTAAAATTACAAAAGAATCAATATTAGTAGTAATTGCATCTTACAAAAAGATTGATGCGGGCTTGTCTGCCAGAAAGGGTGGGCCTGGGATGAATGAAACTTACTCCTGTCGGGACACGCCTGGGACAGCGGAGGAGTGGAGCAGGTCCAGAGAAGTCATAGGTATGTTTCAGCTGTTAAAAGTTAAGGGGAGAGAACTCCAAATGGCCAGGGAGTGGAAGGGATTAACAGCAGCTTCTTTCTTTTTTTTTTCCTTTTTGAGACTGAGTCTCATGCTGTCACCCAGGCTGGAGTGTGGTGGCATGATCTCAGCTTACCGCAACCTCCGCCTCCCGGGTTCAAGTGATTCTCCTGCCTCAGTCCCCGAGTAGCTGGAATTACAGGCACCCGCCACCATGCCTGGCTAATTTTTTTTTTTTTTTTGTATTTTTAGTAGCAATGTATTTTTGTATTTTGTATTTCTCGTAGAGATGGGGTTTCACCATATTGGTCAGGATAGTCTCAAAATGCCTGACCTCAGATAATCCACTGGCCTCAGCCTCCCAGATCACACTGGGATTACAGGTGTGAGCCACTGCGCCCAGCCTAACAGCAACTTCTTAAAGGAAAAGAATATTAATCTAGGCAGTAGATTGGGTAGGAGGGTGGTTAAGAGTAGGGTATAGTAAACCAGGTGTGGTGGCTCATGCCTGTAATCCCAGCACTTTGGGAGGCTTGAGGTGGGCAGATCACCTGAGGTCGGGAGTTTGAGACCAGCCTGACCAACGTGGAGAAACCCTGTCTCCACTAAAAATACAAAATTAGCTGGGCGTGTGCTGCATGCCTCTAATCTCCCCAGCTACTTGGGAGGCTGAGGAAGGAGAATCACTTGAACCTGGGAGGTGGAGGTTTTGGAGAGCGGAGATTGAGCCATTGCACTCCAGCCTGGGGCAACAAGAGCAAAGCTCCATCTCCAAAAAAAAAAAAAAAAAAAAGAGTAGGGTGGTAGTAGTGTAGTTAAGAGCACGGTCTTGGGAGCCCTGGGTTCAAATTCTGACCTTGACATTTACTATATATGGAATCTTGGGCAAATTACATAATCTTTTTAAATCTATAGAAACTACTTCAAGAGGGTTGTTGGAGGCTTGTGACTGAAATAATGTATGTAAAGTGCTTAGCACAGTCCCTGTTGCACAAAAACTTTTCCATATGTGGTTCCACTATATTTATAGTAGTACTCTTGAAGGGAAGTAATCAATATATATATTTTTTCTGAGATGGAAGTGGAGAATATCTTAGGGAGAGTTGAAGCAAAAGCAGGAAGGGAGAAAGGACCCCTTTTATTTATTATTTTTAGTCCATACGGGTCAAGAGGAAGAGAGAGAGAGAGAATGAATAGTGGGAGACAGCCAAGATTAACATGGTTTAAAACTAGAAGCCGCGTTTCAGTTAAGTCTTTTCTAAGTACACACCATTTGAATCTATGGGATTTGGAATATTCTCAGAAACTCTCTATTATCATAGAAAAACTTTACAAAAACAACCCAAGAGAAGCTTTCAGAACAAGAATTATTTTGTTCAGTAGGGACTGTCTGAGAATGACACAAGTTTCATTCTGTTTGGTTCTCTAGGGAAGACTGGTTTTATGTTCCCCGGGGCACCCTAACGCTTGTCTATCTGACACAGCCTATTTCCTTGTGGTTTTCTTAATGTTGCTTTAAAAAAAAATGTCTTACTACTAAATGTACTTTGAACTTAGTCAGACAGGGTTGTTTAATTAAAAGCTAGAAGTAGTACCGTTATAGTTGTGATGATTCATCTGGGACTTCACTTTAAATGCGCAATAGACAGAAGGAAGGTTCACAAACTCATTGTAGACCAAAGTACAAAGCCAACTGTGCTCTTTTTCCCTGAGTAGATCCGACGTTAACTCATTAAAGATGGCATGGAAGCACAGTGTCATTATGCAAATGGGAAGATTTCTTCTCTTAGTAATTTTATTTCTGCCACGTGAGATGACAAGTAAGTTAAAGTTCGTTTTGGTCTCTGTTTAGATAAAAGAAAAATTTCTGATTAAGAAAAATGATCACTGGGCATTGGATATATCCTTAAATTCCAAATTGGAATGACTATGCAGTTAGCATGGCTCACAGTATATGAGTCAGATAACAATAAGAAATCAAATGGAAAAATACTGTTTTCAGGGTTTTATTATCACAAGACAAGGTGAAATATTCTGTTCTCTCCAGAGCCACCACCGGAATCCTCCTACATTTGAATGCATTTTATTACTGATGTTACCCCAAATCATCTTCTGTTTATCTAAACATACCGTTTAGATAAAATCTTTCCATGAAGATAAAGATTTAGATAAAATCTTTCCACATGAAAATCTTTCCAGCATTTGCTCCCCCACCACTCTTTTCTGATTTTAAAAGTAATGCATAGTCATTGTAAAATAAAGTAGGCAGTCTATAAAAAAAATAAAGTACAAAACCCCCCAAATATTGACATCCAGAGATGACAATCACTCAATATTTTGGTACATATTCTTCCATATTTTAAAAATATACTAGACAACAATACCATTATCTTTACAAGTAGCTTAAGATTTTTTTGTTCATTTTTGTTTTTGAGATGGAGTCTCACTCATGTTGCCCAGGCTGGAAAGCAGTAGTGAGATCTCGGCTCACTGCAACCTTCACCTCCCGGATTGAAGTGATTCTCCTGCCTCAGCCTCCTGAGTAGCTGGGATTACAGGCGCCCGCCACCACACCTGGCTACTTTTTTTTAGTAGAGACGGAGTTTCACTATGTTGGCCAGGCTGGTCTCAAACTCCTGACCTCAGGTGATCCACCCACCTCTGCCTCCCAAAGTGCTGGGATCACAGGCATGAGCCACCACCACTTAGGCCAGCGTAAGTTTTTTTAAAAGGAAGATTAATGTGTTTATAGAATATATTAACAAATATTATCTGGGGTGCAGGTTTGTGACAGATAAAGTTCCTTTTTAGCCTTTGTTACTTAGTTTTAAAACAGGAAAATAAAAACCAAAATTCAGGTGTATTACCATGCAATGAATAGATTTCTAAAAGCCAGAGCTGAAAAAACAAAAGAAAGCAAAACTATGTATTCCGATCACCCAACCCACGAAGACAAACCCCACAACTTAAACCTACCACACAAACCCCAACTACTTAAACATCTTTTTATTTTCTTCACTACCAAAACAATATCAAAACATTATAGATGCAAGACCCAATTTGTCCATAATCCTATCATTTAATCAGAAAAGTGTTTTCAAATCAGTTCTTACCCGTAAGCATGTGCAATTTTGATAAAGTTGTAGTAATTATTAGAGCTTTAACTTATATTCTGCTTTTTTGCCTAATGTTATGTCTTATTTTTCCATTTTATTCCCTTGTTTTCCTACTTTCAATCTCTTCAAGTAAACAAATTAAATATGGTATGTGTATATGTATATATGTATATACATATACATATGTATGTGTGTGTATTCGATATATATGAGATTTTTCCCCAAGTCTTTTTTTCATATTTACACACACACACACACACACACACACACACACACACGATCATTCTGTATGTATTGGTTTCTAATCTGGTGGTTCGAAAACTTCACTGCATATTAGAATCACCTGGAGGCGGGTGGGTGGGGTGTTTTAAATAACACAGTGCCCAGGTTGCACTCATGTCAACTAATCAGATGTCTGGGGATGAGAACCAGGCATCAGTACTTCGTTTTGGAGGCAGGGTCTTGCTCTATCACCCAGGCTGGAGTGCAGTGGTGTGATCTTGGCTCACTGCAACCTCCACCTCCTGGGCTTAAGCGATTCTCCCACCTTTTCCTCCCGAGTAGCTGTAAGTACAGGTGCACACCATCACACCTGGCTAATTTTTTTTTTAATTGTAGAGACGGGGGTTTCACCATGTTATCCAGGCTAGTCTTGAACTTCTGTGCTTGAGCGATCCTCCCACCTCCCCCTCCCAAAGTGCTGGGATTACAGGCATAAGCATTAGTACTTTTTAAAAGATCCCTTGGTGATTCCAATGTGCACCAAAATTTGATGACCACATTTTAATCTTTTTCCTTTTCAGTTAATACATTATGAATATTTTTCATTATAAAATCATATAGAGCAATATGACTGTTTTTAATTGTTGAGAGCTTATTTTGTTCTACTGATGTACATAACTTATTTAACAATCCCCTGTTCACGGGCATTTAGGTTGTTTATCTGTATAGCTGTATATCTAAATAGTTTCTCCCTATACTCCCAGGTTCTGTTTTAACTGTGAATGGTAAAACTGAGAACTATATCCTGGATACTACACCTGGCTCCCAAGAATCTCTGATATGTGCTGTTCAAAACCACACCAGAGAGGAAGAACTGTTCTGGTACCGAGAAGCAGGGAGAGTGGATTTGAAATCTGGAAACAAAATCAATTCCAGCTCTGTCTGTGTCTCTTCCATCAGTGAAAATGACAACGGAATCAGCTTTACCTGCAGGCTGGGGAGGGATCAATCCGTGTCCATTTCGGTGGTGCTGAATGTTACTTGTGAGTAAGAGGAAAGGAAAAGGCTAGTGGGTCTTTCATGTCTGTAACACAGGAAGTGGTAATTGAAATCTAGGTCTTGGTATTGCCAAATTGCCCAATTTATGCTTCCACCACAAAGCATGAGAGTACTTATTTCCCCTCATCCTCATGAGCACTGAGTATCATCAAACTCTAAGAATTTACCAGCCTCATTTGAAATTTTCTTTTCCTTTTTTTTTGAGACGGAGTCTCACTCTGTTGCCCAGGCTGGAGTACAGTGGTGTGATCTCGGCTCACTTCAACCTCTGCCTCCCAGGTTCTAGCAATTCTCCTGTCTCAGCCTCCTGAGTAGCTGGGACTACAAGCACGCACCACCACGCCCGGCTAATTTTTAATTCTTGTATTTTTAGTAGAGACAGGGGTTTCAGCATGCTGGCCAGGCTGGTCTCTGGCTCCTGACCTGAAGTGATCCACCTACGTCAGCCTCTCAAACTGCTGGGATTACAGGCATGAGCCACTGAGCCCAGCCTATTTTCATTATTTAAATTAAGAAGGAGTGTTCACATTTGCATAAATATATTGGCCTTTTTTTTTTTTTTAATGAAATGCCTGCTTGTATCCTTAACTGTTTTTTGTTTTGTTTTGTTTTGTTTTTTTTCTGTTGGGTGTTATGCTTTTTCTCATTAATCTGTACAAGGGCTTTGCAGATTAAGGACATTAGTCCTTTGTCATTTTGAATTGTAAGTATTTCTCCTATTGGTTTTTGAAAAATTTTTTAGTTCTTTTTTTGCCATATTGATTTTAAATGTTTATATATTTATTTATTTATTTATTTATTTATTTATTTATTTATTTATTTTTTGAGACGGAGTTTCGCTCTTGTTACCCAGGCTGGAGTGCAATGGCGCGATCTAGGCTCACCGCAACCTCCGCCTCCTGGGTTCAGGCAATTCTCCTGCCTCAGCCTCCTGAGTAGCTGGGATTACAGGCACACGCCACCATGCCCAGCTAATTTTTTGTATTTTTAGTAGAGACGGGGTTTCACTATGTTGACCAGGATGGTCTCGATCTCTCGACCTCGTGATCCACCCACCTCGGCCTCCCAAAGTGCTGGGATTACAGGCTTGAGCCACCGCGCCCGGCGAATGTTTATATATTTAAAGCTACAAGTCTTTTCCTTTGTAGCTAGCTTTTGTGTGCCGCTTAGACAGATTTTCATGATGGGGCACAGTGGCTCATGCCTGTAATCCCACCACTTTGGAAGATCAGGAGTTCAAGACCAGTCTGACCAGCCTCTACAAGAAATACAAAAATTAGCCAGGCGCAGTGGTGGGCACCTGTAATCTCAGCTACTCGGGAGGCTTAGGCAGGAGAATTGCTTGAACCCAAGAAGCGGAGGTTGTAATGAGCTGAGATGCCACCACTGCACTCCAGCCTGGGCAACAGAGTGAGACCCCATCTCAAAAAAAAAAAAAAAGAAAGAAAAAGAAAAAAAAGATTTTTATTAGGGAGTCTTCAAACCTCACCTTAAAATAAAAAAACATGAAGCTCTTCAATGCATGGGTTCCAGGTATTGGTAACCCATTGATGGACTGTACAGGCTTAGGGGACTGTCAAGTGATATTATGTATGTGATCACATGGGTCGTTGGGTGAAAAGCTGGTTCTGCATGAGAATGGCGTGGGTGGTATGGTGATGGGTGAGGTAGGATGGTGCAGTATGATTTGGTAGAAAGACCTGTCTCTACAAACATAACATAGTGAGACCCTACTCCTACCAAAAAAAAAGTTTGTTTTTAGTTAGCTGGGCATGGTGGTGTACACCGGTAGCCCCAGCTACTCGGGAGGCTCAGGCGAGAGGATCACCTGAGCCCAAAAGCTTGAGGCTTCAGCGAGGTGTGATTGTGCCAACCTGGGCAACAGTGAGACCCTGTCTCAAAAAAAAAAAAAAAAATGACAGCTAAGGAAACTAAGGCCCAGAATAGGGGCTGAAATCATAGCTGCAGCTGAGAACAAAACGCTAATTCCCAAGCTTTTAATCTAGTGCTTAAGTGCTTACTCAATGAAACTTATTTTATTTTATTTTATTTTATTTTGAGACAGTGTCTCACTCTATCAGTTAGGTGGCACAATCTCAGGTCACTGTAACCTCTGCCTCCCAGGCTCGAGTGATCTGCACAGGAGTCTCAGCCTCCCAAGTAGCTGGGACTACAGGTGCACACCAACATGCCGAGCTGATTTTTGCATTTTTTTGTAGAGATGGGGTTTTGCTATGTTGCCCAGGCTGATGCAACCCTCTTAAGGGAGACAAGGCAGAAATGCTGACAATGCGATCTGATGACTTAAAGAAATTGTTTTTAGTCCAGGTGTGGTGCCTCACGCCTATAATCCCAGCATTTTGGGAGGCCGAGGCAGGCAGATCACCTGAAGTCAGGAGTTCAAGACCAGCCTGGCCAACACGATGAAACCCTGTCTCTACTAAAAATACAAAAATTAGCGGGGCATGGTGGTATATGCCTCCGTAGTCCCAGCTAACTGGGAGGCTGAGGCAGGGGAATTGCTTGAACCTAGAGGTGGAGGTTGCAGTGAGCTGAGATCACACCACTGCACTCCAGCCTGGGTGACAGAGTGAGACTCCATCACAAAAAAAGAAAAAAAAAAAAGTTTTTAGTTTTCCAGCCTCAATTCACTTTTTAAATCATCTTTATAACAATCTCCTAAATATCATTGTTGCTAAGTGTGTGTGTATATGTGTATAGTTAATTGCTCAGTAATCTACAATGACAACACCGACACAAACTCATCAACAAATAAATCAAAATGAGCTCATAAAATGTGACAATGATATTAGGTCCCATTCAAAGGCAGTACCATTCTTGCTATAAATAGCAGATTAAGAACTAAATGGAAACTTGATAACACACTGTTTGGGGGAGAATGTGGAGAAACAGGTTCTCTTATACATCATTGTTGAAAGTTTAAATTGAAAACACCTCTTTTATAATATCTACCAAAATTTAAAGTGTGCATATCCTATGACACAGCATTTCTCCTTCTAGATATTAACCTTAGAGAAATACATGCACATGAGCATAAAGAGATACGGACGAGGATGTTTATTGTAGCATTGTTTAACATTTTAACGTGAAAACAGTCTAATGCCCATCAAAACACAAATGATTAAAAAGGCATACACTATGTGATAGCACCCTAAAAGCAATAAGCTAGATCTCTGTGGTTCAATATGAATATATCCAAAAAGCATGCAAGTTATTGAGAGAAATGGAGTGTTTTATGTAAATCCTTCCCATGCTCCTAAAATAAAACCACATATTTCCTATGGGCACACTATATGTAGAGAAAACTATTTAAGAGAAAAGAAATATAGGGAAAGATTTACACCAAACTCATAGCAGTGGGTATCTCTGGAGATTCAGGAAGTGACCAGGTTGGACCTTAGCTTTATCTGAAATGTACTAATTTTTAGAGAGGGGATATTCACATATACTGTTATGCTTAAATTAATTTCAAATCATTACATAAAAAGAAATCACTAACAGAATCTGTCCACAAATGGAATTGTTCTATTTGGCAATTAGATTCTCTCTTCCAGCAGCTTCCTACATATCTGAATACCATGTAACATCCTTGTTGGATATGATACAGAATTCAAGCTCATTCCAAAGAGCAACAAAATGTCATTCTTCTGAGAGAGTTATTAATAGCACAGCCTACTCAGGGTCTAATTATTCAGTGTGCAGATTATACAAGCTCCTTTTTCCTCCTTCTCCGCCTCTACCTTTTTCCTAGTTCCACTCTCCAACCATTTCGTTACTATTCTGCACCTCTGCCAGAATATGCAAGGTGCTATACATTGTCTGTGGGCCTACAACTGCCTTTATTGTAGAGGGAATTGGAGTTGCTCACATGGAGCGATGAGAGGGGATTCACTTGCCTTCCACAGATGCCAGAGTTGTCATGCTTAGAACACCTTCTGGGAGGAGGACATTATTTCTAGAGGATCACTGAGAAAACACAAAGATGCATTGGTAAATATGTTACCAAGGCAATTGTTAGAGAAAATGCAAAAACAGACGGTGAGAGTAACCCTCAAAACCACCACCACCGTAATAATAATAGTAGCTAGCACTGTGGCAAATGCTTTACAGGGATTATTTTGTTTAATCTTTACAGCAACTCATGAGATGTATGATTATCCCATTTTTTTTAACGTGAGAAACAGAGGTCTTAGCAGTTAGTTGACTGTCTCAAAGTCACAGTAAATGGTGTGGATGGAATGAGGTCTAATTGCAATGCATGTCTTCTTAATTTTGTACTGTTTTGTGCAACCCTAACACAGGTTGTTTTATTAATTCTCAGAGAACAAAGACTCAAGACTGATACTCTTAGGTAGTGTTACAAATTGTCTGCTGGTCATAGATTCATTACTGTATATATTATATTCATAATCCTATGTTAGTTCATGGTTTGTCTTCTTCATCACATTAAAAGTTGTATGAGATTTGGAACTGGAAGTATTATTTGCCCTTGTTACCCCAGTGCTTGGCACACAGTAAGTATTTAATAAATTTTTTGTCAAATGAATAAATAACCAGATGAGATAGACTGAAGGAAGACCTTGACCTCTGACAGTGAACTATTGCTTATCTGCTAATTAAATCTAAATGCTTGAGTCCTGCAGTTCCTCCTCTCCTAAGTGGAAATGACTTCCAAACGGCGGAGGAAGGCAGTGATGTGAAGTTGGATTGCAATGTGATAGCCAACCCCCAGGCTCAAATGATGTGGTACAAAAACAGCAGTCCCCTGGATTTAGAGAAAAGCCATCACCAAATCCAACAGACAAGTGAGTCTCTTCAGCTGTCAATCACCAAAGTCAAGAAATCTGACAATGGAACCTACAGTTGTATTGCAAAGTCACCTCTGAAAACGGAGAGCTTGGACTTTCACCTGATTGTTAAAGGTAACACTCTTTTAAAGTAATACTCAGCACAGTGCAAAACTCAGATTAGATGCTCAGTAAATATTTTTGGTGACAATAAATAATAATAACAGTTATGATTAGTAGCTCGGATTTTCTTTTGAGAATCATCCCCATCCAAGGGTTTTTCCACTAAGAATCCTAGTCCATCCTTTTAGGGAAATCTTGCCCATTCCATATAGGACACTGTTTTTTGAGCAAAGATCCTTTCTTAGAACCAAATATAGAAAACAATTCTGCTTGGCTTTTAGGGAGGAGAATTTCCATGAATTCTTCTGGGCAACAAGGTGTATAGCAACTAGACTTTGGAGTTCACAGCCTCATAACAACAGAAGAGAAGTAAAAAGACACAGAGAGAAGAAAAACTAGGACTAGATAAGAAAATAGATCTCTGCTATCACTCCTAACTCAAATTCTAACCTGTAGGCTAATCAGCAGAGAGAGTAGGAAAAAAAAAATAAGATGGAAGAAAGCCCTTTCTCTTGGATTCATGCTTCATCTACCCAGGGTTATCACCTCTACAATGACAGAACAAATGAAGCTCTGAGGGGTTTCCCCTCCTCATATTTTTTGCTCATACAAAAAGAGAAAGGCAGAATACCTAGGGTAGCAGATGCCGAAAACGCTTATTCACACATTGTCTGGTCTCACGCCAGTATCCCAGGAGCAGCCCAACAAGCTGAGACTCCTGTATCTTGTTAGAACAGTATTCACTTTGTCATTTGCCTCCTCGTATCCCCTCATTGCCAGTCTTGCCAGCCCCCAGGAAGCCAACTGAACCCCTGCCCGAAGTGTTCTGGTGATGTAACCATGGGATGTCTTATTTCCTTCCCCGTGAGGGGAACGGTTATAGGATATGAACAGAGCGGCTGGTAGGGAAGAAGAGTTGCTGGTGGTTGAATACCCATCACTGTCATTCGTGGCATAATAAGTAATTCATTCTGCAGAGCAGTAGTAATATGCCCAGGGGCTACTTGTTTTAAAAACCAAAGCTGCCTGTAATTCCAGCACTTTGGGAGGCCAAGGCAGGTGGATCACCTGAGGTCGGGAGTTCAAGACCAACCTGATCAACATGGAGAAACCCTGTCTCTACTGAAAAAAAAAAAATACAAAATTAGCCAGGCATGGTGGCGCATGCCTGTAATATCAGCTGCTCAGTGGCTGAGGCTGAAGAATTGCTTGAACCCGGGAGATGGAGGTTTCGGTGAGCCGAGATGGCATCATTGCACTCCAGGCTGGGCAACAAGAGCAAAATTCTGTCTCAAAAAACAAAAACAAAAACAAAAACAAAAACAAAAACAAAAAACAAAAAAACAAGCCCACAAATATTCTAAGTAACCATGGGATAGAAAAATCTCTGTGGCTATTTACCTCCCCTAAGGACCACAAAAGCATGGAAGGGTGGGCCTCATGCCCCGCCATCGTAACTGACTACAAACACCACACTTGGAGACCAGGAAATTATATCCCTCCTGGTTAAGAAGAAATCATAATTGTTCTGTGTCACATTAAAAAAAATACAGCATATGTGGCAAACAGGATGCCAGCTTAGTACATTGGCTTTCAGGTGGGCAGAAACTTGTTTTGGGTAGGGCTCTTCCAAACCAGCTGGTTTTTCTTATTTCTTCTAGCTTAGCTACTTCCCTGGCTGGTGGCAAAAGCGCTCTGCTGCTGGGGCTCAGGCTAAATGCCAAGATGTTCATGAGCCCTCTCCTGGCTTCATGTCTCAGTGAGGAAGCTCCTAAATGAGGCCACGCAAAGCTACAAATTACATCACAGATCTTTTCTTGAGCATAAGATTTAGCCCATGTGTTGGGATTATTTAACCATGATGCATAGCGGAGGAAAATATCAGGTCTGGTTACAAATGAGAGCATAAAACAGGACAAGGGGAGAGGCACGGTTATGTAGTTACCCTTGCCAAAGTCTCTTTTTTCTTTTCTTTTTTCTTTTTTCTTTTTTTGAGACAGGGTCTCACTCTGCCACTCAGGCTGGAGTGCAGTGACATAATCATAGCTCACTGCAGCATCCTCCTGGGCTCAAACAATCTTCCCACCTCAGCCTCCTGAATAGCTGGGACAGGTGCATGTCACCACAACCAGCTAATTAAAAAATTTTTTTTGTACAGACGAGGTCTTGACATGTTGACCAGGCTGGTCTTGAACTCCTGGGCTCAAGCAATCTGCCACTTCTGCTTCCCAAAGTGCTGGGGTTACAGGCATGAGCCACCATGCCCAGACCAAAGTCACTTTCAACAGAAATTTGGAATCCAAAGCAAGCCAATGGGTAAGGTAGTTTACTTCAGTTTGTTTACAGAATAAGAGCTGTCACATGTGGCTTCATTTTATCCGGCTTGGTAAAAATATTCCAACCTGTGACTGAATTCTGATTTTTTTCCCCCTAATTGTCCCACCTTTACTTCCCCTTTGTTTTGACATCTTGCAAATGGAGGGGCTCCCCAGTAAGGTGAGGGCTCTTGGGTGTGTCCCGCAGCTGACTAGTACAGAATCGGGGCTTACCAGAAAAAGGCTCACTGAGCAGTTTCTCCATAGGAGTGGTATGACCCATACCTTCAGGAGAATAATTTTTAGAAACAGCCAAGACAGGGCAAAAATTTATTCCATGTAGTCCCCAAAATTATCCAGAGCAGGAAAATGATAAAAAAGTAATTACAGGCTGAGTGTGGTGATTCCTGCCTGTAATCCCAGCACTTTGGGAGGGCAAGACAGGAGGATCGCTTGAGCCCAGGAGTTCAAAAACAGCCTGGGCAAAATAGTGGGACCCTGTCGCTACAAAAAATAGAAAAATGAGCAGGGTATGATGGCATGCACTGGTAGTCTCAACCACTCAGGAGGCTGAAGTAGGAGGATCTCTCAAGCCCTAGAGGTCCGAGGCTGCAGTGAACCATGATCACGCCACTGCACTCCAGCCTGGGTGATAGAATGAGACCCTGTCTCCAAAATAATAATAATAATAATAATAATAATAATAATTGGTTAATGTGTTATACAGTTATGGGGACAGAAGAGACCAACCCTATTGCATAATCTTAAAGTATACAGGGATTGGGTTTTGAAATTAAATGTATCTAAAGTCGCTTCTTCCCCTCCTCCCTGGCTTTTGCCCTTCACTTGCTATCTCTGACCCTGTTTCCTTTCTAATACTTAATCTGTAATATCTGCTTGTTTAATGTCTGTCTCTCTCCTAGAATATGAGTTCCATGAAGGCAGAGGAGCCTTCCACATCTGTCCTATTTTCTGCAGAGCTGAACACAGTGCCTAAGACACATTAGTCACTCAGTAAATATTCGTTGACTGTACCTCAAATCCACAAACTCAATTGTACAATAAATAGCACATGCTCAATTTCCTTAAATGCCTAAAAGTTGATTTAAGCCGTGACTGAAGCTCCTTCCCCTCAATGGACAGCATCAGAATCCAGGGGCTTAGACAAGATCACCTAAAAACCTTTGTTGACCTTAAGCATGTTTACTTTAAGAAACAGGATCCTGCCAGGTGCACTGGGTCACACCTGTAATCGCAACACTTTGGGAGGCTTAGTTGGGAGAATTGTTTGAGGTCCAGAGTTTGAGACCAGCCTGGGCAACATACCCAGACTTCATCTCTTAAAAACAAACAAACAAACAAACAAAAAAACAGTTGGCCAGGTGTGATGGCTCACACCTGTAATCCCAGCACATTGAGAGGCTGAGGCAGGCAGACCAGTTGAGGTCAGGAGTTTGAGGCCAGACTGGCCAACATATGGTGAAACCTGTCTCTACCTAAAATACAAACTTACCAAGGCATGATGGTGCACACCTGTAGTTCCAGCTACTTGGGAGGCTGAGGCAGGAGAACTGCTTGAACCCAGGAGGCAGAGGTTGCAGTGAGCTGAGATCAAGCCATTGCACTCCATCCAGGGTGACAGAGTAATATTCTGTATCAAAAAAAAAAAAAAAAAAAAAAAAAGAATATGGTCTCACTATGTTGCCCAGGGTAGAGAAGAGTGGCTATTCATAGGTGCAATCATAGGGTGCTACAGCCCTGAACTCCTGGGCTTGGGACCCAGCTGGGACTACAGGTGTGCCACCCTGCCTGGCTTTTACTTTTACTTTTGAGAGTTTCATTCCACATCATAAATCAAATATATTTTTTTAAAAAACACATTATATGTGCTTTCTGCTACAAAATTTTTGAAAGAATCTTTATAACTTGTATAGATTTTGAATTTTGTTAATAAGTTATTCATTTGGTTCTTGATTAAACATTATTATTTAACAGTTGGGTTATAGTTGACACCAGGTTGCATTTTACAGATGCTTACAATTTGATTAATTTTGCTATGTTCTTCTCATATCTTGGGGCCAATCATTTTTTTCTGGGTCTCAAATATTTTCACAAGCTCTTAGAAAGCCTGCAAACACAGGCACTATGCCTGTAGTGACTGATAAATAAAGTAGCTCTCAGCAAGATGCGGTGGCTCACACCTGTAATCCCAGCCTATGTAAGAAATCAGCCACTCTGGCTGGGCGTGGTGGCTCACACCTGTAATCCCAGCACTTTGGGAGGCCAAGGCAGGCAGATCACCTGTGGTCAGGAGTTCGAGACCAGCATGGCCAACATGGTGAAACCCCGTCTCTACTAAAAATACAAAAATTAGCTGGGCGTGGTAGCATGTGCTGTAATTCCAGCTACTCAGGAGGCTGAGGCAGGAGAATTACTTGAACCCGGGAGGCACAGGTTGCAGCAGTAAGCTGAGATCACATCACTGTACTCCAGCCTGGGCAACAAGAACGAAACTCCATCTCAAAACAAACAACAAAACAAACAAACAGACAACAATAACAAAAAAACTAGCTCTTGGTTTGCCTGCTGTTTAGAAAATAGAAGAGTGGGCTCTCACTTCCAGGTGGTCGTGGTTGCTACTGACCTCTTCCTAGTCCAAGTTAGAAGTAAGCCCTCTGTCCTTGCATGACCTTTAGAGAGATGCAGAAAACTTTGCCAAGGTTAGGAAGGCTAATGCTTAGAGTCCTACTTTCCTAGAGGCACTTTGCAGCCACCTGCTATAATGTCTTGTCACCTGCTTGGGTACCATCACAGTACAGGTACAAGGCTCCCCACTGCTTTTGAGGCCCACAGACCTCTCCTTCTTAATCCAGAAAGCTCTCCATCCTTTCTCCTCTTGCTCTCAAAGCCTTCCTCCTTCTCTTTCCCCACCCTCTGGAATACTTCCCAATATATTTTTAGCTTTTCAAAATGCAGGCAAAACCATTGACTTCAATCTGCTTCTGCTCTGTGTGTGGCAAAAATTGTGGGTGAAGGAAGCCCAAAATGGTCTACTTGTTTTAGGGGAGTTACTCATTTTACGTTATTATTCCACAAAGGAATGGATTCAAAACTTACCTCTGCCATTTACTAGATCTGTGACTTTTTTTCTTTTCTTTTCTTTTTTTTTTTTTTTTTTTGAGAGAGAGAGTCTCTCTCTGTCCCTCAGACTAGAGTGCAGTGGCATGACTCTGGCTCACTGCAACCTCTGTTTCTTGGGATCAAGCAATTTTCCTGCCACAGTCTCCCAAGTATCTGGGACTACAAGCACTTGCCACCACGCCCAGCTAATTTTTGCATATATTTTTTTAGTACAGATGATGGGGTTTTATCATGTTGGGCAGGCTGGTGCTGAACTCCTGACCTCAACTGATCTGCCCACCTCAACCTCCTAAAGTGCTGGAATTACAGGCATGAGCCACCTCGCCCAGCCTAGTTCTGTGACTTTGGACAAGCATTCTAACCTCTTAAAGTTTCCTCACCTGTGAAATGAGGACAATAATACCTACCTTTCTAGATTGTTGGGAAGATTTAATTAAGGGGATGACATACTTAAAGTTCAAGGCACTATGGCTGGGACATATTGGAAGTATATAAATGTTCATTCTTATTCCCTGTGTTTGCATTTCCAACAGATAAAACCATTAGTGTACCAGCAGAGCCCATTATTGCTGCATGTGTTGTGGTCTTTCTGACATTGTGCTTTGGACTGATTGCTAGAAGAAAGAAAATAATGAAGGTATCTAAGTATTCTGAGCTATTTAGGTAAAAAGCCGTCATCTGAATGAAGGCAGAAAGCTAGAAATACAAGTGACTTCAGTTAGGAACCTTTCTTGGCAAAGTTGAATCTGGTCTTTCTGCCATGTGTTCTAAAATACAGTTGCTCAAGGGAATAAAAATTATATATATATTATGAGTACAGATTTACAAAGAAGAGAAGTGCACATGGGCAAAGCCTGAATTGAAAATAGCTGTGTTGTCAGGGGTAGGGAATTTGGGGCTGATTTTCCTTCCTATTAAATTTCCCTTTATTGTTGCTATGGTATCTGTGGTATAATAAATAAATATAGGGAGGAACATCTGCTCTAGATTCAGAGATCTGCATGAAAAAGATGGCACTGGCTGCTCACCTCTGGACTACGGCCACATGCCTTGGCTGCAGTGGGCTGGGGTTTGAATTATAAAGGGGTTATCCTCATCAGTTGGCATGATTCAGAATATGTGCATGCATAGGTTAATGCCATGCATTTGACTCTGCCAGCTCATCCAGTGCCAAAGGAGAGCAAATACGGCAGAAAGCCCTAGGCCCAGTTCATTATTCAGCAAGGGGCATTCTCCTTGGAACACATGGGCAGCCATGTCTCCCAAGAAGCAATTCACTCCACTCCCTATTCCAATCCAGAGCTTTGTTGTTGTTGTTGTTGTTGTTGTTTTGGAGATAGAGTCTTACTCTGTTTCCCAGGCTGGAGTACTGTGCCATGATCACAGCTCACTGTAGCCTCAACTTCCTGGGTTGAAGCGATCCTCCTACCTCAGCCTCCCAAGTAACTGGGACCACAAGCATGCACCACCACACCTGGCTAAGTTTTGCATTTTTTGTAGAGACAGGGTTTCACCATGTTGCTGCCCAGGCTGGTGTTGAACTCCTGAGCTCAAGCCATCAGTCCACCTCAGCCTCCCAACATGCTAGGATTACAGGCACGAGTCACCATGCTCAGACACAAAGCATTTTTTTCTTTTTCTTTTCTTTTTTTGAGACAGAGTCTCCCTCTGTCTCCCAGGCTGGAGTGCAATGGCATGCTCTCGGCTCACCACAACCTCCGCCTCCTGCATTCAAGCAATTCTCCTGCCTCAGCCTCCCAAGTAGCTGGGATTACAGGTGTGCACCACCACACCCGGCTAATTTTTGTATTTTTGCTAGAGACTGGGTTTCATCATGTTGGTCAGGCTGATCTCGAACCCCTGACCTCGTGATCTGCCTGCCTCAGCCTCCCAAAGTGCTGGAATTACAGGTGTGAGCCACTGTGCCCGGCTCTTTTTTCTTTTTCTTTTTCTTTTTTTTTTGAGACAGTCTCAATCTTGTCACCAGGCTGGAGTGCAGTGGCCCGATTTCAGCTCACTGCAACCTCCACCTCCTGGGTTCAAGTGATTCTCCTGCCCCAGCCTCCTGAGTAGCTGGGATTACAGGCATGAGCCACCATGCCCAGCTAATTTTTGTATTTTTACTAGAGATGGGGTTTCATCACATTGGCCAGGATGGTCTCAATCTCCTGACCTCGTGATCTGCCCACTTCAGCCTCCCAAAGTGCTGGGATTACAGGTGTGAGCCACTGTGCTGGCCTAAGCACTTTTTTTTTTTTCGGTAAAAAAAATAAATACTCAGGTATCTAAGATCCTGGAAGCATCTTAACTAAGAGTTACATCTTCTCTGCGTTTAATAAAAACTACTAGTATGGCCCCCAAAACGACACCTGAGCCAGTGCAGAGGTGGCTGTATTTCCACAGCACCTGTCCCTGAGCCATCTTAATGCATTCAAAATGCTTCTCCAGGTCCTTAAAAAGCAGGCTAATTTATTGCCATGTTTGCTTTTAGCTCTGCATGAAGGATAAAGACCCTCACAGGGAAACAGCTCTGTAAGTACTCTAGGCTGGAACCAATGCTTTTTAAATAAGCAGATGGATAGCAGTGATATACATCACTCTAGACAAACTCCAGAGATGGGAGGTGCTGGAAGGGGAAGGGGTTCAGAGGAGAATAGAAGGTGGAGGAAAATCTGCCTCCATTTTAGAGGAAGACAGGTTGAAAAGTTCCCTAGAGCAGAAAACACCTTTGGTCCTAAGCCTGGTCTCTCTTTAAGCAAGTTTGCCCAACGCTTGTGCAGCTGCATTTTATTGCCACATAACGCAAATGCCATGGTGGAAGCCACTGCTCCATGCTCCTTTACAACAAGACCAGGGGCCACCTTCATCCTCATACTGCCTTCTCTTTGCAGCTTCATTTAGTGTTTCTAGCATACGTGGAGTGGGTAGTAGGTAGCAAGAACAAAGGCATGTTGTCAGGAAGCATGGGTTTTGTTTTGAATCTTTTTTTCTTATTGCTATTAGCATCATTATAATTAATTTCTTCATTCATTTCAGATGAGAAAGATGAGATGCATCGACTACAGAGAGAGAGTTTTGCATCAGGACCTCCACAATTTATGTAGTCCCATCTGTATTTATTGCTATTATTAAATTCACTCCTGTCACTTCTATTTCATTAATCACTTAACAGTAGTTGTTATGACTAATTTGATATACTTGTGGAACACTTTTATGGAGTGAGCTATTAAGAATGAAAAGTAAGATTTTGTTAAGTCTTCTCCTTGAAGTATACATTAATTAATTGAGATTTGTTCTAAATAGGTTGTTAGTCATTTACAGTTTAGTGTGTTTTCTCCTAGGTGGGAGATACTTTGGTTTCACAAATCAGTGCAAAACCAAAAAAAAAAAAAAAAAAAAAAAAAAGGGGGAGGCAACAAACAGAGTAATCAATGTTTTAAGTTGCTCAGGAAACACATTAAAAATATCAGTTATAGGCCGGGCGCGGTGGCTCAAGCCTGTAATCCCAGCACTTTGGGAGGCCGAGGCGGGTGGATCACGAGGTCAAGAGATCGAGACCATCCTGGTCAACATGGTGAAACCCCGTCTCTACTAAAAGTACAAAAAATTAGCCGGGCATGGTGGCGCGTGCCTGTAATCTCAGCTACTCAGGAGGCTGAGGCAGGAGAATTGCCTGAACCCAGGAGGCGGAGGTTGCGGTGAGCCGAGATCGCGCCATTGCACTCCAGCCTGGGCAACAAGAGCGAAACTCCGTCTCAAAAAAAAAAAAAAAAAAAATCAGTTATGCCAGGTGCCAGGTGTGTTAGCTCCTACAATCACAGCGCTTTAGGAGGCCGAGGCAGGCAGATCACTTGAGGCCAGGAATTCAAGACCAACCTGGCCAACATGGTGAAAACCATCTCTACTAAAAAGGCAAACAGCCGGGCATAGTGGCATGCACCTGTAATCCCAGCTACTTAGGAGGCTGAGGTAGGAGAATCACTTGAACCTGAGAGGTGGAGGTTGCAGTGAGCTGCGATGGCGCCGCTGCACACCAAACTGGGCGACAGAGTGAGACACTGTCTCAAAAATAGACAAACAAACAAAAAAATCAATTATAATCTACCTTCGCTATTGTTTCATAAAAAATGTTTTAGGACTAAAGAAAGAAAGAAGTCTATAATCTCGAAATATAAGATGGAACTTTAAATGGAATAAATTTAGTATTATGAAGAATTCAGCATATGTCCTTATTTTTCTCATCTCATTGTGTTGACATGGTCACAAATTTTGTGTGCCGGATGTGGCAATGCATGTTCAAAGAGCAATGAATGTGGTCATTTGCGTTATCTGTACTAATTCTGAGTCAGCCTGTACTGTTCTTATACATTCCCAGTTTAAACTGCAGCTCTCTTATAATTTATCATCGACGTTCCCCACCTCCATTCTTTCTTCTTTTTTTCCCCCATAAGTTTATGCTTCTCTTTCCCACACAACTGGGGGAGCTTGTAGGGAGAGGTAGCCTTGGCCAGAATCATCTTTGATGTCTCTTCTGTGCTCCTCCTCTCTTAGAAAAACAAAACAAAACTGTTTTCATCAATTTTGAAGTAGCTAAATGTACCACAGTGCGAGAGAGATCTGCTGTCAGACAGGTGGTAAAAAGCCTTCTTGACATAGAAGCAAAAAGAAGAAATTAGCAGAATGTATGAAATCTCAACAGACTTGTTTCAAAAAAGAACAGACATAATCCTCCTGTTAGCCTCTCTTTGCTTCCTTGGAAACTTCAGTATGAAATCGATGAGAGAGAGACTGCTACAGACTGTGAATTACAGATTTCTCTGTCTTCTTGGAGGATCCACAGGGTTTTGCGGGGAAGCCTCCAGATCACATGCCTCACTCAAGATTTCTCAAAGTAGAATCTGGAAACCCTGAGAGAACGCTACAGGGATAAAATTGGATTATGAAAAAATCTGAACGTTTAGATGATTAAGTAGAAGCCATGAGACTGTAAAGAAAGAAACAAATGTGAGGCAATGATGGCTGGGATAGTTTAAACATGGAAAAGGAAACAGAAAACTTACAAATCAAGTTGGAACTGGAATCAGGGGACCAGAGTTCTACTGTTGGCTCTGTTAACTTGGGCAGGAAAAATTCTCTTGGACCTTTGGGAAATGAGGAGGTTAGATTAGGAGAACATGTTAGAGTACATGTTCGCTAGAGAAGTCTATAATTCTCAAAAGATCCTACATAATTTAGTTAAATGCTGGAAAGAGTTGGCAAGAAACACTGAAAATGTAATCCCTTTGCCCCACCTAGTAGAATTATGAATCAGCTTTGTTCTAGGGCATACAGCAATCCTTGAGAATTACGAGTCATAAGAAAAGAGTTTCCTCACCCTTATAAAATATAGTGACCTTGTACATTAGCACAGGTAAGAAACATTAACTAGTTTTAACAGAGCACAGCAATATTGTAAATGGTCATTGCATTTCATTTTGCCTTGCGGTTTGGAAAAAAACAGAACCTGTATTAAAAACTAAGTATATTATTAACACTGAAATCATAAATGAGCCTGCTTGAGGAGGACATGAAATTCCAGACCTCAAAAGAAGACCCCACTGCCTTTTCCCAAATGTCTTTTCCACTTACTATGCGATACCTGAAATTCCAACATTCATTCTTCTGGTTTTGACCCATAGGACTAAAAGTAGCAGCAGAGAAGTGACAATCCCAGTGTCTCCCTTCTCAACCTTTCCACCAGTAAGGATACCTCTTGTTATTATCACATTCTGCCTCTTGGACCCCATTTTCCCAAGAACTAATCTATGAAGCAACCTTTATTTATTAAATAATAATAATTTGGCTGGGTGCGGTGGCTCATGCCTGTAATCCTAGCAGTTTGGGAGGCTGAGGTGGGTGGATCACTTGAGGTCAGGAGTTCAAGACCAGCCTGGCCAACATAATGAAACCCCATCTCTACTAAAAATACAAAAAAAATTAGCCAGGCGTGGTGGCGGGCACGTGTAATACCAGCTACTAGGGAGGCTGAGGCAGGAGAATTGTTTGAACCTGGCAGGCAGAGGTTGCAGTGAGCCGCAAACATGTCATTGCACTCCAGCCTGGGCAACAAGAGTGAAACTACATCTCGAAAAAAAAAAAAAATTGGAAAAACAGATAATAATTTTTTTTTAGATGGAATTTTGCTCTTGTCACCCAGGCTGGAGTGCAATGGGGCGATCTCAGCTCACTGCAACCTCCGGCTCCCAAGTTCAAGCAATTCTTATGCTTCAGCCTCCCAAGAAGCTGGGATTACATGTGTGCGCCACCAACGCCCGGCTAACTTACATGTTTTTAGTAGAGACAGAGTTTCACCATGTTGGCCAGGCTGGTCTCAAACTCCTGGCCTCAAGTGATCCACCTACCTCAGCCTCCCAAAGTGCTGGGATTACAAGTGTGAGCCACTGGACCAGCTCAGATCTTCTGATTCTTTAAGAGAAGTCAGATATCTGAATTTTTATGTGTAATTCCCCTAATTTAAAAATGTTTTTTGTTTGTTTGTTTTAATCCCAAATATCTAGGAGTAGAAGGATCCTCTTACCCCATTATATGCCATCCTCCAGAAGGTAGGTTCTAACAATGTTGACTTGGGCTTTCATTGTCTCATGGAGATTTTTGTGAAACTGCTTTTGGAATTCTCATTCATTGCTTCCCCAGAGATCAGGCATGATCATGAGGAGCTAAGTCAGGAGACAGTTACCTATGCTTGGCTGAGGATTTACGCACAAGATTTTACCCTATAAACAATCTTATACAGTGTAAAATGGTCATGATTGCCGCAACTTTGGCGATGAGGACACTTGGGTTCAGAATGCATAATTAATGTATAGAGAATGACTAATCTGAGATTCATACCCAGGCTGATCCAAAGCCTGGGACTGGAGTAGGAAGGAGGATATCACAGAAGGGGTAAAGGTTGAATAATAAAAATTTCACCTCTCTCATAATATGCTGAGAGTGATATCCATATTAATCCCACTTCTAATGACCTGTAGAGAATTTGTTTCCAGAAATAAAGGAAATTTACAATAATCTTAGTTGGAGAGCCTTTTGGAAATGTTACAACACTCCTGGAGATAATTTGCAATACCATGCAGTGTTGCAGGACTGGAGCTGAGAATTGCTGCCCTAAATATTTGCTTGTCCTCCTGATGATAATAATCACCAAGTATTACTCTTTGTCAAGGGGTGGTTTGCATAGATCATTTGTGATCTTTGCAACAACTCCTGAAAAGTAGGCGTTGGAGCCTCCATTTTATTGGTAAGGAAAGGGAAGAGCTGAGAAACAAAATAACTTTGGTTGAAGTTATAAAACTAGCATGAGATCAAGTTGAAATTCAAATGTAGGGCAGTCTGACCCCACAGGCCATGCTCTTTTCCCTACACTACATGGTCCTAGGGCAAGGGTATGAGGATAAAGATGCTTGAATGTGATTGAGAGCATCTTGCTGTGTTAAGGTTCTGGGAATTGTGGCAGAGGTATTTATCATTCACCGAATATCCTTGAGCTCTTCACATTCCCCTGCCCCCTTGCCATTAGGCAGTCCATGTGACTAGTTCTGGCAGAGAAACTATGAATAGAATTATGGTGCCACTTCTGGGCAAAGCAGGATGGGTACATGTTCTTTAGGTTCTTTCTTTGCCTGACATGGCTGCTGGCAAGGTGGAGAGATGTTGGAGATGTCACAGCATCTGTCAGCCTGGGGTTCTGAATAACTATGTGGGGCAGAGCTCCCTGCTCACATGTAAGTAATGAACATGAATACAGTACTTCCTGTATTCTTCCTGTATTCTTGTTTAAGCCACTAGATTTTAGGTTTAATTTGCTACTGCAGCCTACCTTAGCAGGCTTATTCTGACTGATGCAAATATTTTTATTATAGTAAGAATGCAAGAGAAAGTTGCATTTAGTCTACGACATACAATAATCCTTGAGAATTACGGGCCATAAGTAATGAGTTTCCTCACTCTTAATTTCAGAGGCAAACTCCTTAATAACCCCTAATCCTCCTACTGTGGACCCTGAATCATATATCATACTGAATAACCTGCAATAAAAAATGCTTTTCTCTTTGAATAGACTTACCATTTATTTTTTTATGATTTTTTTTTTCTAGAAAGACCCAGATCAGAGCTAGGCTTAACATCCCACTGATAACACATCTTTGAGGAGATAGGGCAACAGGAGTGTGAACCAGAATAAAATTTGTCTTTTTATTTTTAAAAAATCAGTTCATACTTAATCTCATGCCAGAGACTGTAGGAAATAAAATTGACACATTAATCACAAATTTCCTAATACTCAGGTAACCTTTTCCCAAGATCGTATCTCTGCAACTTCAAGGTTGCTATGTAGCAAACAACTTACATCACAGGTTGTTTACATATACTTACTGGTGAAAACTATGGGGAATGCTGTTGTAAATTAACACAAAAAAACTGAGTTCTCAGAAAATTGTATATATATGTATATATATATATACATATACACACACACACACACACACACACCCATGTATATGTACTTCTATAGATACATATAATGGAAGAACTTCAGATCTTTCATTTGTTCTTTGTGTGTGTATATATATATACACATATATGTATATTTTTATGTGTGTGTATATATATACATATATGTATACATATATATACATATATACATATATATACATATATGTATATAAATACACACACACACACACACACACACATAAAAATGGAAGATCTGGAGTTCCTGCCAACATATCCCTACAGTAAAGTGTTGCTGTGGGAACTGATGAATTCATGAATTATTTGTCCTTATTTCTTCTGACACTGCTGATAGCAGCACTAGTGCTAGACTCTGTTTAAATTGTAGTTAGTAATAACAATCTCCTATTTTCATGTTACCTTATACATGAAATGCCTCATGTAAACATTACATGTTTACAAAACATTTTTACAGATATTTTGTTTGATTCTCACAGCCACTCTGAGACAGGTAATGCTATCATTATTTATGATTTGCAACTCTGTGATGTTAAAATTCAGAAAGGTTAAGTGATCTGTCCAAGGTCACAGAGCTAGTAAGAAGGGTTGTTTCTCCCATCACTCTGCCTTTTGGCCCTAAGTAAATACTACAGTTGTTCTTGCTTTTGCAGAGGACAATCATTTGGCCCTTTTGCCTTATAGGTGATCACTGGATGACAGGAAAAGTGACAACAGGAGATGAAAAAATAAACGACCTCACACAAATACTATTTCCATTGGGTATTGTTAGGAATTGTCAAAATTGAGTTCTCTGCATTACCTGATGCATAGTGGCATCACCTAATAGAAGTTACTCCCTTATGAGCACTTACCTTGGACTGTTCTGAGCACTTTTAATATACTATAACTCAATCTTTTTGACAATCACAGAACAAGGGTCCTATTTTTAAGTCATAACCTTTTTACAGGGGAGGAAACTGAGGCACAGAGGATCTAAGTCATGGGCCCTGGGTCACACAGCTTGTTGGTGGCTGAATCAGGATTTGGGCCAACATTTAGATGATTAAGTAGAAGTCATGAGACTGTAAAGAAAAAAACAAATCTCAGGCAATGGTGGCTGGGAGAGTTTAAACATGGAAAACGAAACAGAAAACTTACATATCAAATTGGACCTGTAATCAGGGGACCAGAGTTCTAGTGTTGGTTCTGTTAACTTGGGCAGGAAAAACTCTCTTGGACCTTTGGAAAATGAAGAGGTTAGGTTAAAAGAACCTTATCCTTAAAGTATATGTTAGCTAGAAAAGTCTATAATTCTCAAAAGATCCTACATAATTTAGTTAAAATGCTGGAAAGAGTTGGCAAGAAAGATTGAGTATGGTCCTGAGTCTTTAATCACTAGACTAAATTGCCTTTTACATTAAGAATGAACATGTATACAATACTTCCTATATTCCAGGAGCAGATATATATAGATTTATTTAATCTCCATTATTGATGCATTTAACATTTTCATTCAAATAGAGAGCACTGAGGCCAGAAGTTTGAGACCAGCCTGGGCAACACAGAGAGACCTGTCTCTAAAAAAAACTTTTTAAAAATTAGGCTGGGTGAGGTGGCTTACACCTGTAATCCCAGCATCTGGGGAGGCCAAGGCAGGCAGATCACTTGAGGTCAGGAGTTCAAGGCCAGCCTGGCCAACATGGCAAAACCCCATCTCTACTAAAAATACAAAAATTTGCTGGGCATGGTGGCACACACCCTTAATTCCAGG
This sequence comes from Saimiri boliviensis, assembly GCF_048565385.1. NCBI lineage: Eukaryota > Metazoa > Chordata > Mammalia > Primates > Cebidae > Saimiri > Saimiri boliviensis. Next base: position 28,856,941 of record NC_133465.1, read on the forward strand.
TACTCTGGAGACTGAGGCAGGAGAATTGCTTGAAGTCGGGAGGTGGAGATTGCAGTGAGCTGAGATCATGCCACTGCACTTCAGTCTAGGTGATAGAGTAAGACTCTGTCTCAAAAAAAAAAAAAAAAAAAAAGAGTCAAACATGGTGGCGTGCACCTGTACTCCTAGCTACTCAGGAGGCTGAGGCAGGAGGATGACTTGAACACAGGAGGTCACGTCTACAGTGAAATATGATCATACCACTGCACTTCAGCTTGGGTGACAGGGCAAGACTCTTGTCTCCAAAAATAATAACTTGAAAATGCAAATGTAAAAAGACAAGAAGGGAAGGGCAAATGGAGAAAAGGGAGATGAGGGAGAGAAAGACACACACACAACTTGAAGTGCCCATGATGATTTCTGTGTTCCACTCAAAGAACACATGCCTTGAAGTGAGCACAGGAGTGGGAGGAGCGTCAGCTCCCCTGGCCAGTCTTCATTCGCTCATGGCTGTCTGGGTAGGAGCTTACTGTGTGCTAAGGATGAGTCTAGTGTTCAAGAATTTGTATTTTTTTTTTTGTACAACATAGACCCTAAAAGGAAGCCAAATACCCCATTTGGTTCTCAACCAACAAAGACCTCTCTTTCCATTCTGGAATAAAAATTGTCTCTACTGTGCTTACAAAGAGAAGATATTTGAGTCTCTGATGATGCTTTCTCAAAGAATTTGCAAAGATAATGACTGCAATCAATTTTTGTTTGACTTTGGAACCTCATCCTTGAGTAAGCTGCAATTCCACTTGTGTCTTTGAACATGGTCAGTGCTGAAGGGAGTAGTTAGATTCCTGTAGTTAGTCATGTAACTGAGTTGTATATATTCAACATTGCTCATGGAAAAGTTGTAGCTACCAGACATACATGAAGCTACCAGATGCATGAACAGTTGTTTTGAAAACCCGGCTCCTCATCCTGGCTCAGCTACTAATAAACTGCTCAACTCAGGAAATGATGTAACCTTTTATAGGTTCAAAACCTAAGGGACTAGACCACAAGATAATCTGTAAGATCCCATGAGGCCTCATATTATATGATTGATTTTTTAAAAATTTAACAATAGATGTGGCATGGTGGCTCATGTCTGTTAACTACGGCACTTTGAGAGGCTGAGACCGGTGGATTGCTTGAGCCCAAGAGTTCGAGACCAGCCTGGGCAACATGGTGAAACCCCTTCTCTATAAAAAATACAAAAATTAGTTGGGCCTGGTGGCGTGGCCCTGTGGTCCCATCTACTCTGGAGGTTGAGGTGGGAGGATCGCTTGAGTCAGGCAGGTTGAGACTGCAGTGAGCCATGTTCTCACCACTGCACTCCAGCCTGGGTGACAGAGCAAGACTGTCTCAAAAAGAAAAAAAAAAAAAACAAAAAACACCCAAAACAATAATGAAACAACTCTTAGGAGGCCTTACCACTTCTTAGGCAGCTCAAGGGCATCATTAAACAATTCCACCAAAGAGGATATAAACTTTGTTGCACTCAAGAATCGTAGCCTTGAATTCCTGAAATGATTTTATAGCTATGGTACTTCATAAAAGTGTTTAATAACAAACTTGACTCACTTGGAAATCACCAGTCAAAAGGACTTTGCTCCAATTTGAGATGTGAGTTATACTGTTTTTTAAGACAATATTTAATGATTTATTAACAAGTTCATATTTCTGCTAAAGAGTCACAATTTTTTTTTTTTTTTTTTTTTTTTGTTGAGAGAGAGAGAGATTCTTGCTCTGTTGCCCAGGCTGGAGTGCAGTGGTGCGATCTCAGCTCACTGCAACCTCCACCTCCCAGGTTCAAGTGATTCTCCCGCCTCAGCTTCCCTATTAGCTGGGATTATAGGCATGCGCCACCACGCCCAGCTAATATTTTCATATTTTTAGTAGAGATGGGCTTTCACCATGTTGCCCAGTCTGGAAACTCCTGGCCTCAAGAGATCTGTCTGCCTTGGCCTCCCAAAGTGCTGGGATTACAGGCATAAGCCACGATGCCAAGCCTAAGATTCACAATTTCTAAATCACTCTAAATGTAGGGATAATGCTTTTATGATTCCACAGTGCTGTTAGTCATATAACAAAGGCTTCTATCAATGGTTCCTTGTTTGTCATATTGAGTGGTCATCATCATTTTCCACCTCTTATCAGACAAATTAAAATGGGCTAATGTGAAAACTTAACAGCTGCAAACTTATGTGCCTAAGAAAAACTTCATGATTATGCTCCATTAACTATCCACAAATGGTTGCTTTGCGACAATTAGAAAAATGAGATACGAAAACACTCAAGCCATTTATACACCTGCTGGTGTATTGTATAGACTAGTATGTCTAAGATGCTTGAGCCTCAAAGTGCTTTCACTTACATGATATCTTCTGATCCTTAGGCTTAGAGAGCTTAAGTCCCTTTTTCCTTCCTTCCTTCCTTCCTTTCTTCCTTCCTTCCTTCCGCCTTGCTCCGTCACTCAGGCTAGAGTGCAGTGGCACAATCACAGCTCATTCATTGCAGCCTTCAACTCCCAAGCTAAGGTGATCCTCCCGCCTCAGCCTCCCAAGTAGCTGCCAACAGACACATGCCATTGTGCCCAGCTTATTTGTGTGTGTGTTATTTATTTATTTATTTATTTTGGTAGAGATGGGGTTTTGCCATGTTGCCCAGGCTGGTCTTGTGCCCTTGGGCTCAAGTGATCCCCCTGCCTCAACCTCTCAAAGTGCTGGGATTCCAGGTGTGAGCCACCATGCCCAGCTGAGAGTTTAAAATTTTAATCTCTGGAATCAGACTATTTGGGTGTGTATTTTGACTCTACTTTATTAGTTGTATAATTATGTGCAAGTCACCTAGCCTTTCTGTTCTTGTGTTTTCTCATCTATAAAATGGGAATGGCAACAGAACCTACCTCCTGACTTAGGGTTATTGTTAAGATTAAATGGGCTAAAGCTTGTACAGAAAGCAGAACAATGCCTATGACACAGGAAGCACTCAATAAATTTAGCTACTACAACTAGTATTATTATTCACCCCACTTTTCAGAAGATGAAACAGACTCAGAGATTAAATGAATGCATATACCTATAAATACTAAAACTATTAAATACTAAAGCTATTAAAATATTAAAGCTATTAAAACTAGGTATAATAGACTTCAAACTTTGGCCTCTTAACCATGCCACCTTTCTTATTTAATGTAAGAAATTTAGAGTTCTAATTGAGTACTTTTAGGGAAGAATTATCTTTTCTTTCTTTCCTCCCCCCACTTTTTTTTTTTTTTTGAGTCTTACTGTTTATTACCTGGGCTGGGGTGCAGTGTCGTGATCTTGGCTCACTGTAACCTCTGCTTCCCAGGTTCCTGCAATTCTCCTGCCTCAGCCTCCCAAGTAGCTGAGATTATAGGCACCTGCCACCATACCTGGCTAATTTTTGGATTTTTAGTAGAGACGGGGTTTCACCATGTTGGCTAGGCTGGTCTCGAACTCCTGATCTCAGGTGATCCACCCACCTCGGCCTCCAAAGTGCTAGGATTACAGGTGTGAGCCACGGCGCCCTGCTTGCTTTCTTTCTCTCTCTTTTTTCTTTCTTTCAGGGTAAGATGCATGTTTATCTTTTGTTTTTAGTTTTCACTTGCACTGTGAATGTATTCAATTTTACTTTTATCTGTTGAATCATTCTTGTTGGAACAAGGAAGAAATAAAATGAAAGAAAAATAAAGTGAGAACCAAAAAGTGGAAATTGGTTAAGAAAACATTACAAAGGTTATGCATTGGAAAAGGTGGAACTGAGTCACCAACTCCTGCGTATTAATTTTGTTTTGTGATTTTAATGCTTTGTTTTATTTCTAAAACAACAACAACAACAACAACAACAACAAAACAAAACCTCTGGCCGGGTGTGATGGCTCATGTCTGTAATCCCAGCACTTTGGGAGGCCAAGACGGGCGGATCACTTGAGGTCAGCCTGGCCAACATGGTGAAACCCCGTCTCCACCACGAATACAAAAATTAGCCAGGCATGGTGGTGCACACCTATAATCCCAGCTACTCAGGAGGCTGAGGCAGGAGAATCACTTGAACCTGGGATGTGGAGGTTGCAGTGAGCCGAGATCATGTCACTGGGCTCCAGCTTGAGCGACAGAGTGAGATCTTGTTTTTTGTTTTTTTTTAAAAAAGATAACATAATTATTATACTTAAATATTTGTTTCAGATAGTAAAGAATGTAATTCATAAACAGAGGAGAATTAAAGAAAGCTCTGGTTTTGCAGCTTTATGTAACGCCACTCTAACAGCATTCCCAAAAGGAAACTGAGGTCTAAGGTCTCCAATGGTATTTAACTGTGATTTTCTCTGAAGTCCAATGTCTCCTGTTTCACTGTCATGTTCTCTTCCATTTGCCCTTATTTTCCTTTTATCTTCGTTCCAATCTTTCTGTACATCAATAAAATTCAGCTTTTGGTGATTGTGGAAGTCACTTTTTAAGAATGAGTAATGTGAAGAAGCATTTTTAGGGTAAGCCAACCAGGACTTCCTTCTAGCTAGATCCTCACAGCACTCAGGATCAGCGCCTTATTTTGTTGTGCTTCACAAGGATCTTCCTTTCTCCCTAACAGAAGGAAAGAAAAAGAGAGGCAGTTTCCCTGCATCTTCCAGGATAAGGTCTTAATTCCTCAGTGAGCACTGTTGGCTATCCATGTTTGGCCCCTCCCCTCTCTCTTGTTAGTTCAGCTGTGCTCAGTTTCCAAACAGATTTTGCTGGTTTTTCTTTTTTTGAGAAGGAGTTTCGCTCTTGTTGCCCAGGCTGGAGTGCAATGGTGTGATCTCGGCTCACCGAAACCTCCGCCTCCTGGATTCAAGTGATTCTCCTGTCTCAGCCTCCTGAGTAGCTGGGATTACAGGCATCCGCCACCATGACCGGCTACTTTTGTATTTTTTAGTAGAGACTGGGTTTCTCCACGTTGGCCGGCTGGTCTCGAACTCCCGACCTCAGGTGATCTGCCCACCTCGGCCTCCCAAAGTGTTGGGATTACAGGTGTGAGCCACGGCGCCCAGCCCAGATTTTGCTGTTTTAAGATTTTTGCATATTTCATTTAACTGGAATTCCTTTTCTCCAGCTATTTTCACTCGGTGAACTCCTAACTGAGCAAAACTCAGATGATCTGTCATCTTTTTCAGGAAACTTGCCCTAAAGCTCCCAGGGAATTTTATTTAGATATTTCTCCTCTGCACATCACACCATGCAAGTCTCTACCACAGCACAGCGTTAGGGTTAGGGTTAAGGTGATCCACCTCCAAAATGTGTTCCATATTCATCTGTTTATTTTCATTTCCACCAGTGACTTCTTTTCTTTTTTTTTTTTAATTGAGATAGAGTCTTGCTCTGTTACCCAGACTGGAGTGCAGTGGTGCCATCTCAGATCACTGCAAACTCCACCTCCTGGGTTCAAGCAATTCTCCTGCCTCAGCTTCCTGAATAGCTGGGATTACAGGTGCTCACCACCACGCCCAGCTAATTTTTAATTTTCATATTTTTAGTAGAGACGGGGTTTCACTATGTTGGCCAGGCTGGTCTTGAACTCCTGACCTCAAGTGATCCTCCCACCTTAGCCTCCCAAAGTGCTGGGATTACAGGAGTAAGCCACTGGGCTAGGCACCACCACTGCCTTCTTTATCCAGATCACCATTCACCTCTTGCCTGGACAAATTATAGCCTCTTAACAAGTCTTTGGCCTGCCTGCCTGCCTCCCTTCCTTCCTTCCTTTTGATGAAGTCTCACTCTATTACACATGCTGGAGTGTAGTGATGTGAACTTGGCTCTCTGCAACCTCTGCCTCTCAGGTTCAAGTGATTCTCCTGCCTCAGCATCCCAAGTAGCTGGGATTACAAGCACCTGCCACCATGCCCAGCTAATTTTTTTATTTTAGTAGAGGCAGGGTTTCACCATGTTGGCCAGGCTGGTCTCGAACTGCCCAGTTTTGTCTCCCAAAGTGCTGGGATTACAGGTGTGAGCCACCACACCTGGCCTTCCTTTCTTTTTTTAGTCCATCATTTACACTGCAGCCACAATGACCTTTTAAAGAAGAAATATTTCATACATACAAATAGATACTGTATAAAATTAGGTATAACAAACACTGTAGAATGAATGCCTATGTACCCAACACCAGCTTAAGAAACAGGAAACTAGGCTGGGTATGGTGGCTCACACCTGTAATCCCAGCAGTCTGGGAGGCCAAGGTGGGCGGATCACCTGAGGTCAGGAGTTCAAGACCAGCCTGGCCAACATGGTGAAACCACGTTTCTACTGCAAATACAAAATTAGCAGGGTATGGTGGCAGGTGCCTGTAATTCCAGCTACTTGTGAGGCTGAATCAGGAGAATCACTTGATCTCAGTAGGCAGAGTTTGCAGTGAGCCAAGATCACGTCATTGTACTTCAGCCTGGGCCACAGAATGAGACTCAATCTCAAAATAAATAAATAAATAAATAAATAAATAAGAAGCTCAGTGTCTCCTCCCCAAAGGTAAATACTATCTTGAATTTGGTGTTTAACATTCTCTTGTTTTAAAAAAAAAAATCTTTTACCATCTATGTATGTCTTTTTAAGTAATACATTATTTAACTTTGCTTGTTTCTGAACTTTTGAAAACAGACTGCATGCCATTTGATTGGCAACAGGATTTTTGGACTCAACATGGCTTCTGAAATTCATCCATGTAGATTTTTACTTCTGTGTAATAATATTCCATTATATGATTGTGTCACGATTTATACAAATTCCTGTTAATGAATTATTGGACTTTTTTTAAGCTTTTATGCAATCGCCAGCAAAGCTAGTACATGCATGCCAGAATTTCTCTAGGGAAAGAGAAATTACTGTGATAATGAAATTGTTCTGTATCTATGCTGTCCGTCTAATAAGGCAGCCTTCAGCCATGTGTGACTATTGAGCACATGGACTATAACTACTATAACTGAAAAACTAAAGTTTTTATTTTAATTAATTTAGATTTTTTTTTTTTTTTTTTTTGAGACGGAGTTTCGCTCTTGTTACCCAGGCTGGATTGCAATGGCGCTATCTCGGCTCACCTCAAACCTCCGCCTCCTGGGTTCAGGCAATTCTCCTGCCTCAGCCTCCTGAGTAGCTGGGATTACAGGCACGTGCCACCATGCCCAGCTAATTTTTTGTATTTTTTAGTAGAGACAGGGTTTCACCATGTTGACTAGGATGGTCTCGATCTCTTGACCTCGTGATCCGCCCGCCTCAGCCTCCCAAAGTGCTGGGATTACAGGCTTGAGCCACCGCGCCCGGCTATTAATTTAGATTTAAATAGCCACAAGCATCTAGTGGCTACCATGCTGGAAAGAATAGCTCAAGAAAATATACCCAAGAATAGAATTGCTAGATTACAGAGTATGTGTTTCTTCAACTTTACAAAATATTGACAAATGCTTTCTAAAGTGGTAATACTAATTTATATTTCTATCAGCTGTATAAAAAAATTGTCAACATATTTTTAATGCTTGCCATTAAAATTTTGGCTTCTCTAGGTATAAACTGGGAATAGTCAGAGGTGCTTGAATCAGAGCAATGCCATCCTGAATTGGGGCTGGGTAAAATAAGGCTGAGACCTACTGGGCTGCATTCCCAGGAGGTTAGGCACTTTGTCACAGGATGAGATAGGTCATTGGCACAAGATACAGGTCACAAAGATTTTGCTGATAAAACGATGTGGTAAAGAAGCCAGCCAAATCCCATCAAATCAAGATGGCAATGAAAGCTACTTCTGGTCATCCTCACTCCTCATTATACACTACTTATAATACATTAGCATACTAAAAGACACTCCCACCGGCACCATAACAGTTTACTAATGCCATGGCAACGTCAAGAAGTTACCCTACATGCTCTAAATGTGGGAGGAACCCTCAGTTCCAAGAATTGTCCACTCCTTTCCCAGAAAAACTGATGAATAATCCATCCCTTGTTTAGCGTATAATTAAGAAATAACTGTAAGTAGTCGAGCAGTCCAAACTGATGCTCTGCCTATGGAGTAGCCATTCTTTTGTTTCTTTACTTTCTTAATAAACTTGCTTTCATTTTACGGACTCACCCTGAATTCTTTCTTGTGCGAGGTCCAAGATCCCTCTCGTTGGGCCTGGATCAGGACCCCTTTCCAGTAATAGCATCTTATTTCTGTTTTAGTTTGTATTTCTGTTGTTATTGTTTATTTGCCATTTATGCTTTTTCTTTTTTGTAAAATGTCCGTTTAGGTCTTTTGTCTCCTTTTCTGTTGGGTTGTTTGTCTTTTCCTATTGATATTTTGGAGTTCTTTATATATATTTGTATTTGATGTTTATATATTTTATTATTATATTTTTCAATTAAATGCGTTACAATTATCTGCAAAGTTACCCCTAGAAACACAAATCAAATCCTGTCTCTTCATTTCTTAAAACTCTCATTGCACTTGGAATAAAAGCTGAACTTCTTATTATGATGCAGTGAACATTATGACTAACTCTCAACACCCATCCATCTCTGCAGCACAGAGGAGAAACACCACAATTTGAGGAACTGACCATTGCACTAGGGACAGGCTTCATTGATGTAAGGGTAAGCTCATCTCCTAAACAATGATTGGTTCAGGAAAAGGTATGTGATCTCATTTTGGACAACAAAATTCAGGGAGAGATTTGCTGAAAGCTTCTGGGAAAGTTGGCCTCAGGAGGGAGTAAGAAAAAGCCTGACTTTTTCCCACTGGACTTGAAAGAGGAAGTGAAACTGCCTTTGCAAAAATTGTAACAGTGAGAAAATTATGACAATGAAAAAGATCTGATCTAACAACCCCCATATTGCCTTTAACCTCCAAACTGTCCTTGTTCATTCCTGGGCTTGGGCCAAGTTACTTTGGGAGAAATTTAGTTTATAGCTTAAATGATAATAGCCTTTCTCCAAATTAAACTGCCTTTGTAAAACTAATGAAAGATCATCAAGTTAGGAGGATGAGAGGAGCCTGGATTCTGCTAAGATGTAGATGTGAACAATGACCAGCCATTATTATAGAGGCCACAAGATTTGCTTCGTCCCCAGTTACTCCTACAGCTAACATCACTATTGCAGAACCTAAAATTGGCCTTTTGAGATGTCTTTTCAGGCTTTTGTGTTTCTGACAACCGGAGAGCCCACCCAGACATGTGACTCTGGACTCAACTGGTAATGTGGCCCTCACTAAGAAGTAGACTTAGCACACAAGGACTGGAGTTTCCACACCCCTTTGATTGTATCCCCAACCAATCAGCTGAACCCATTCCCTTCCCTTCTGAACTGTCCTTGAAAAACCCAGCCTCTGTGTTTCCAGGGCGGCTGATCTGAGTAATAATAAAGCTCTGTTCTCCCAATTAGCTGGCTCTGTGTGTATTAAACCCTTTTTCTATTGCAATTCCCCTGTTTTGATAAATTGGCTCTATCTGGGCAGCAGGCAAAATGAACCCAATGTCCTTGTTGAGTGCTGCTTGTTTCTGTCCTAAGGCCCTTGCACCTGCTTTTTCCTCCTCTTGCAACTTTCTCCCACAGGTCCTCAAAAAGCCAAATCTTTACCGCCATTCAGTTCCAGGACAAATAGTCACCTCCTTAAAGGGGCCTTTAATGCCACTACTCTCCCTGGCCAGTCACTATCACATTATTGTGTTTTATTTTCTTTATATCACTATTTGAAATTATCTGCATATATTTATTTATTGTCTTACTCCCCCTCTAGAATGTAAGCACCAGAAGGGAGAGACCTTGTCTATCTGGTATTCCTGTGTATTTCTGTATCTAATACAGTGCCTGAGACATAGTAATGCTCAATGATTTTTTTTTTCTTTTTCTGAGATGGGGTTTCACCATGTTGGCTAGGATAGTCTTGAACTCCTGGCCTCAAGTGATCCACCTGCCTTGACCTCCCAAAGTGTGAGGATTACAGGTGTGAGCCACTGCACCCAGCCAAATATTTTTTGTATTAATCAACAAATAATGATTAATTTTGTTCATTGTCCCTAGAAGCTTCTTTAGGTCAGTGACTAGTCTCCTTCATTTTTTATATTTTAAGTACCTAGTACAGTTGCTGCCAATCAGTAGATGTTCAACAAGCAGTTGAATAAAACGAATGAAAGACAAAAATTGAGGTGAAATATAATGTCAACCTATTCCCTTTATGGAAATATAATTTGAAGTTGATTCTCTCTCATTTTTTTATTGATATAGGAGGATTTTGTGAGTATAGTTATATCCCCATTAATAAAAGATGCATACCTTTCAAAGGGCTTCATGATTTGACTGTAAACCATTTTTTCAACCTCATTTCTTATCTCCTGTATACACTTTTCCCCCTGCCACTTACTGTATGTTACTGCCACACCAAATTCTAGAACAGCCACATTTTATGAAAGGGATACATTCCTGAAACCTTCACGCAAAATTTAAAACTTCCAAAATCTCATAGCAATAAATGTGAATTTATTGAAGGAAAGATACTATTTTTTCAGCTCAAATGGCTCCGCCATGTGGCAATAGCATCAACAGTTTCTAATTTACCACCACCGATTTGAAAGTATGGAATTCCTGACAAATACTAAACATTACAAAGGTTTCACACCACTTCAAATTTTGTATTAATGCTTTATAATGAATGATTTCAAATTTGCATAATTCAAATACTCATAAAACTCGACGAAACTTTCTCATTGTTTTCGAATCAGACTCAAGGCCGTTCATGCCTCTACCTTTGCTTATGCTGTTTCCTCTGCCTAGAATGCTCTGTGAAGTGCTAGCACCCAGAACAGTGACTGGCAGAAATGTTATATCCCGAGGCAAGAATAATGTGGGTATAAACAACAACATTCAAGAACATTGGCTAATGTTTCAAAAAAAAAAAAAAAAACCCCAGAGATAATCTACAACTAATGTTGAATATGCTGAAACACTTAAAATCTGAATCTAAAGTTCTTTGGGCTAAAGGAGGGGTGACAGGGTTGGTTTAAGCCTTCATGAAATTTAGGAGTGGCAGGGAAGGTGGAAGTCAGAAAGTTGCCAGTTCTCCTAGACTCAGATGGGTGCACGCCACATTCTGGAGAAAAATTACAGTGAAGGGATACAGGTTCCTTCAGGCCCAGAAAGCCCCAGGATTCAGAATGTCAAAGTTTTAGCAGGGTCAGCACCTGCTGGTATTGCTCATCTCAGGGAGGTGGGAATTATGAGGATGAGAGTGGGGACGAGAGTGGAAGGGGAGAAATAATTTTCCCAAACTCCACCCGGGTCATTCTTAATCAGAGGTTGAAAAATCCCTGATCTTTATAGGCAATAAGTCCTCTGGATAACGAATATCCATAGGCAATAAGTGTAAGACTTCTTTTCCTCCTTTGATGCAGAAATGACTATCATGGGAAAACAATAATATTTTTGTTTTTTTTTGTTTTTGAGACAGGGTTTGGCTCTGTTGCCCAGGCTGTGGTGCAGTGGAGCAATCTCTGTTCACTGCAACCTCTGCTTCCCAGGCTCAAATCATCCTCCTACCTCAACCTTCCAAGTAGCTGGGACTGTAGACACACACCACCACACCTGGCTAATGTTTGTGTTTTTGGAAGAGATGGGGTTTTGACACAGGATTTTTCTCGGCCACTTTGCCAGCCAGAGACCTCTGGCCAGTGGTGCCCCTGCCCAGGTCTTGCTTGGCACTAAGTTCATTGCAGGAGGCACCCCGCCCACTTGGTGTGCCTGGTTTGTGCTCTGGTGCAGATCCCACAGGCGCCACAGCTGCACACTCAGCCCCTAGTGGGAAGAGGTGTGTGGGTGAGCGAGTGCAGGGTCTGGCCAGCCTCTCCAAGTGCTGGCATAAGAGCAGGCTCCATGTGGGGCTTGTGGTTGGACCAGATGTGTCTCAAGAGACTCCTACGGTGGACTCTGGCATCCAGATAAGGGGAACGTAGTGACACCCAAACAGGGAAGCCTGTGACCCTGAATCCCCAGAAGGGGTGTTACAGCATGCTAAAAGCTCTTTTAGTCCCATCGTCCACAGCCCAAAAAACGGGAGTGTATTAACAGTTCTGTCAGTCCCATTGCCCTGCTCTGGCCCATGGCTCTGGGGCTGGCCTGGCCCTGCCATGCCGTGGGGCAGTTGCCAGGTGCCAATGGGGATGGAGGGCAGAGGGCTACAGTGTTACTGCCTTTTTGTACTTGCATTCAGTGAGGTCCTGAGTTCTTGTCCAACATCCAAGAAGAATGAGACCATGCTGAAAATCAAAGGGTGAAGAGAGTGGAGAGGAGTTTTATTGAGTGACAAAATACCTGTCAGTGGAGAGGGAATGCGAGGATGGTCCCCCACCTGAAGGTGGTGTCTCTCCCATTGTGGCTGAGTCTGGGGGCTTTTATGGGCTCAGAATGGGGCAGTGTGTGCTGATTGATTTGCGGGTATGGCGAAACAGGCTAAAACAAAGGCACCACTCAAAGGTGGGCACGACAGTGTGAAAAAACAATTAGGGAAGGGTAAGTATATATAAATTAGGTAAAGGACGGGGCTCAAACGGAGGAAAGCATGTCAAACAGGAAGAGGGTTCTCAATCCAGTCCATGGATTGATCCAAGACTTATAGCTTGGCTTTCAGGCTTTAAAGCATCTTTGGCTTGAAGGTGGGAGTTCACTGGGGACCCTCGCCTATCTGCCTAGGCATTTGACTGCCTCTGTCACTATCAGTTTCACCATGTTGCCCAGGCTGGTCTTGAACTCTTGGATTAAAGTGATCTGCCTACTCAACCTCCTAAAGTGCTAGGATTACAGGCATGAGCCACTGCACCCAGTCAAAACAATATTTTAAAGAGAAACCAACTACCCAGACTTGTATTCAAAACTTCCTAATTCTAAATATTGTCTCAAAAAAAAAAAAATTCTTTTGAGACAGGATCTTGCTCTGTCATCCAGGCTGGAGGGCAGTGGCATGATCGCAACTCACTGCAGCCTCAACCTCCCAAACTCAAGCAACGCTCCCAGCTCAGATTCCCAAGTAGCTGGGACTAAGGTGCATACCATTACACTGGCTAATTTTTGTCTTTTTTATGGACACAGGGTTTTGCCATGTTGCTAGGCTGGTCTCCAACTCCTGGGCATCCTGCCTGCCTCAGCCTCCCAAAGTGCTTAAATACCAGGCATGAACCACTGCCCCTGGCCAGCTCAAAAATTTTAAATTACCATGCAGACCAAACAAAACATCTTGAAGCTGAATTTGTTCCAATAGGCTACCAATACGTGAACTCTGAAGTTGACTATCAGATCTGGTGAAATAAAAGGAGGTTTCCTGACCTTCAAGGGCAAATCTTGAAGTTAGTGGGACAACAATTAAATAGGAATGAGTTGTATATAATTGGAGTACATTTGTGTTAGATTCTAGTCTAGACTGTATTCAACATAAAATCCTGTTTTTTTCTATCAAAATAGAAGTAGTTGACAAACACATGTCAAAGACTGGTGAACAGCAAAGGAGGGCACAAAGGGTGAATAATTTGCCTTGAGACTGGCCTTGTTTGCTTTAACTTGGTAGAGTTGCATGGAAGCAACAGGCAGAAGGCCTATCTGCCTGGCAGACAGTGCTGCTTCACAGGATTTAGAAAGATTTTCTTTCTTTTTAGAGACAGAGTCTTACTCTGTTGCCCAGGCTGGAGTATAGCAGTGTGATCATAACTCACTGCAGCCTCAAACTGCTGGGCTCAAGTGATCCTCCCATGTCAGCCTCCTGAGTAGCTAGGTTTAAAAGCGTCTGCCACCACATTCAGCTAATTTTAAAAAATATTTCTCTCTCTCTCTTTTTTTTTTTTTTTTTTTTGTAGTGGTGGGTTTTTACTATGTTGCCCAGACTGGTCTTCAACTCCTGGCCTTTAACTGGAGGCAGCAATCCTTCCACCGCAGCCTGCCAAAGTGTTGGGATTACAGGCAATATTTTCTTTTCAAATATTATGGAATTCATACTAGAATTCTGGTTTTGGTTGCTTTGTCTCACACGGTGCCACTGGGCTGTACAACATCTCTTCTGACTAGAATAAGAGGGATAGAGTGCAATAATTCTCTTTTTGAAGAAATGTCTTCCTGGGTGGGTCATTTGGGGGCAACCCACTGGGAAAACCAGTTTCATTCTGTACTTCCTCACCTGCCCAAATAGGGGCTGAGTACCTGGGTGTAAATTGCTGGGTGGAAAGCTGGTAATATGGGTGCCACCCTGATGATGGGGACAGAGCAGGGGATGATGATAGGAATCTATGGGCATGGGGTGGAGAAATGTAATCACCAGCATGGAAAGGGTGGCAATAGCTGTAAAACTGGTCCCCTCCACCTTCCGCAGTGATTCCATCTCCTCCTGAGCTCTTACTCTTGCAATTGTATCCTCTCTGACATATATTTAATCTCTCATCTGTATTGGTTCCTTCCTCTCATCCTCCAGTAGACATAAATTTACCCTTTCCCCCAAAGAGCTTCCCTAGTATTTACCTCCCTCTCAACTCCCTGCAGTGTTGCTTCTGCCCACTCTGCCCTTCCATTAAAACTACCGTCTCTAAGGTTGCCTCTAACTCAGTTGCCAAAACCAATCTTACTTGATTTTTCTGCAGCTTTTAGTTCAATTCACTGTCCTCTTCCTGCCTTCCTGGGATTCCAGGACATAACTCCCCAGCTCTCCTACTTCTCTGACTGCTCTTTATATTTCTGCTGGCTCCTCTGTCTTTGGTACCCATACTTTAAATGTTATCATTTTCAGAGATAATGCTACCCCCATATGGCATCCTTCTAAGAAGTAGTGAAAGAAGCCAGGTGCGGTAGCTCACACCTGTAGCACTTTGAGAGGCCAACGTGGGCAGATCATGATGTCAGGAGTTCGAGACCAGCCTGGCTAACATAGTGAAACCCCGTCTCCATTTAAAATATAAAAATTAGTCAGGCATGGTGGTGCACGCCTGTAATCCCAGCTACTCAGGAGGCTGAGGCAAGAAAATTGCTTGAACCCAGGAGGTGGGCGTTGCAGTGAGCTGAGATTGTGCCACTGCACCCCAGCCTGGGCAACAGAGCGAGACTCTGTCTCAAAAAAAAAAAGAACTAGTGAAAGGTACATCATCCTCTGGTGCAAGGCTTGGCAAGCAGAGCCTGGACTGCATTTCAGTCCCTACGCACCACACTTAGCCTGGTGCCTTTGTGCCATGAACACCCTGAGCAACTGCATATTGCAGCCCAGGGCACTATCTGTGGCCTTCATCTCTTTCTTGCTCTATCCTCTTTCCCTCTGTACCCTGTTGATTTTCATGGTTCCAATTTGAACCTATAGGTATCTTACCCGATCTCCAGACATCTCTTCATCTACCTCCTGAACTTCTCTTCCTGGGTGTCCTGTGGGCATCCTAACTTTGCCATGGCCCAAACTCAGTTCAGATCTACGCGCTTGCATACTTATGCCTATCTTTCTTTATGCCCTCTCATGGTTAATGACCCACCTTCCATCCTCTTATTCAGCTGACAACTTCAAGATTATCAATGCCTCTTCCCTTTCCACAATTTAAGGCTTTTGTCTTCTCCCAAGTTGACGACCAGAAGAACCTTCTAACCAGTTTCCCTATCTCCGGAGCCTCTGCCCTCCAAATCACTCTCCCCATTGCCATCAGATTTCTTCTTCTTCTTTTTTTTTTTTTTTTTGAGACGGAGTTTCGCTCTTGTTACCCAGGCTGGAGTGCAATGGCACGATCTCGGCTCACCGCAACCTCCGCCTCCTGGGTTCAGGCAATTCTCCTGCCTCAGCCTCCTGAGTAGCTCGGATTACAGGCACGTGCCACCATGCCCAGCTACTTTTTTTTTGTATTTTTAGTAGAGACAGGGTTTCACCATATTGACCAGGACAGTCTCGATCTCTTGACCTCGTGATCCACCCGCCTCGGCCTCCCAAAGTGCTGGGATTACAGGCTTGAGCCACCGCGCCCGGCCCAGATTTCTTCTTTTACACAGAAGTGAGCATATTTTTCCTTTGTCTCGCAACCCATTTTGTCTTCTAATTAGCCATAAGATAAAGTCCAGATGCTCAGGCATGGCATATAGAACTCTTTATATCTTGGCCCAAACCTATGATACTTTTCTAGTCCTACACCTTGCCTCTGCTCCCGACACACTCCTTGGTTTACCCACATCAGAATATGATGCATCCTTTCTTGAACATGATTTTATTCTCTGTGCCTTCACTGGTGCCTTGGATGCCCTTATCCTGTTGTTTGACTTGCAAAAATCTCATCCACTCTTCAAGATCATGCTCTCTTGTCACTTCTATTTTCAGGTACCCTCTGGTCCTAATTGACAGTGCTCTCTTCATTGCTTCTACAGTCTACAGAGCGATTGGTATGCTAGTGCAGATAGTCTAAAAGTTGTTTTGCATCTCTTTCCTACTACATCGAGTTTCTTAGGGGCAAGATTAAGCTTTATTTGTCTCTATATCATCAGCAGCTTGTCCAGTGCCTAGTACACGGTAGATACTTAATAAAAATTTATGATTTGAATTGGGCAGGATGCTTGAACATCATTTTGTGAAAGGACCAGTGATTCCTTTCTGTATAATTTTCAGCCCCTTCTTCTTCAGATATTGAAAGAATAGACGGTTGATGGGCCCACTTTTTCAACTAACTATTTTTAGTTGCTATGCTATAACCCCAATTTTTAGCTGAGTCTCTCTAGGGACATAGAAACTGTAATTTCTCAAATGACTGATTAGTGTCTGAGTATGGATTTTTCCAGATATCAGAGTTCCTGTGATGATTTTCAATCTAAGATGACCTAGATTCTAGGTTACACACACACACACACACACACACACACACAATCTTTGTTTTGAATAGCAGATACAGGGTTTCAGTGTTTTAGTTTTACCCTCTGTGGGTTCTATCCCAATATCTCACTAAGGGCTGAGATTTCAGGGCATGAAAAACAGAATCAACAAAAATAAGGTTTTTACAATCTCAAAACTTTGGAAAACTGCTAAGTTATCTTGAAAGCCTAGAGGGAGAGCGTCAGTTAGAGGTTTTGTAGGGAATCCGGTGAAACAATGTTGATGCTTAAGGCTGACCACTGTCATCCTCCTGAGCTAAACCCAACGGGACATGCTGGACTACACAGGAGACACTCGTGGACTCCATGAAGACCAGATGGGTAGTGTTCTTGAAATGAGGACATGTCTATTTGTAGAACTCTGGTAGTAGCTTTGGAGTGGGTGGGAAAGAGCTTGGCTCCAATTTCCCCTCAAACACAATTATTTGCTTCTGATGAGAATCCAAGCAACAAGTGGCCATTGAAAATGCAGTGATTGGTCAGCAAACGAAGCCTACAGTAGGAAGAGCCTTCGGGTGCATTTATTGTGACAAATCAACCCGTCCTAAGCCCGGCGCTTAATTACGGGACCTCTCAGCATCTCCCTCCCGCCTCGAGCCCCCTTTTGGCTTCTCACACGGTTCCTGGGGACGATTCCCCTATGCTGGAGTGAGTACTTGGGGTCTGAGCCCGTAAGGAATCCGTCAGCCTCCCTCCCGGAGCGGGCCTGATCGCAGCAAGGTGCCCGCGCGGCGCGGAGGCGGGAACCCAGTGGCGGGGGGGGTGGGTAGCGCTCCGGCGCCGCCCAGGCGCGCAGGGTAATGGCGTGGTCTTGCGCGGCGGTGGGCGCGGCCTCGGCCCCCGGGCGCGGGCCGACCTAGCGCGACAGCCAGGCCGCCCCCGTCGGCCCTCCCCCGGGCGGGGCTAGCCCCGACGGCGCTGACTCAGCAACGCGAGGGGGGAGTTTTGTCCCTCCGCGGACCCCGTTTCTCCCGGCCTCAGACTCCTCGCCGCCGCAGCCGAGCCGGTTTCCTTCTTCCGGCGCTCCCGGTGTAAGAGGCCGGTCGGGCCACCTAGGCAGCGAGCCGCAGCGCAACCCCGGCGCTCGCCCGAGGACCCTGGAAGCTACCGTTACCCCGCCGGGCAGCGTAGGCGCCATGAGCAGCGCGGGTGAGGCGCCGCCGCCGTCCTCTCTAGAGGAGCTCCGCGGTCCTCGTGAGGCCCGGCGGCCGGGAAGGCTGGGGGCTGGGACCCGGGGCGATGGCGGGGAGGCAGCTTTCGGGGCAGGCTGGAGCGGCCTGGAGGGGCCTGGAGGGAGACAGCGCCTTGGAGGAGGACGCGGCTCCTGGGCTTCCCCGCTGCAGCGGGCACCTCAGGATGCGCTTACGAAGTTAGATCCGGGATGCGGGAGCCCCAGATCAGCCCTTTCCCCCGGTCTTTTTGGCATTGAAATCCCGTTTGGTTTTCTAGCAGGACTGAATTCGGAGAAGGTAGCTGCTCTGATACAGAAACTGAATTCCGACCCCCAGTTCGTACTTGCCCAGAATGTCGGGACCACCCATGACCTGCTGGACATCTGTCTGAAGCGGGCCACGGTGCAGCGCGCGCAGCATGTGTTCCAGCACGCCGTGCCCCAGGAAGGCAAGCCCGTCACCAACCAGAAGAGCTCAGGTGTGGGCTTCCACTTGTCCCATACTTTCCTTGGCCTTCCTGACAGCATCCCATTTTGGTGTCTTCTTTACGAGCGGTCTTAAGTTCGTACTGAAAGAACTGGTCGTAAATTCATAGAGAATGAGGCACAGGTACAGGCAGGTCTAAGAACATTACCCATGTGGTTTGTTTTAGTGTTCTGTGGCTTGTTAGCACATGCGGTTAGAGTACTAAAGTGACAGACAAGTCCGTGAGCGTACGTTTGAGTGTAATTCACTATATTATGTCCTGATGTTAACGTGGTTTGTAGCCCATGTCTTGCAGATCAATGGTCTTGGTGACAAAACAGAGCATTGCAGAAATGTTCATATTCTTGGCATATTCTTGGAGGACTCTCCAGAAATGCCCTGAAGGCCCTATACAAATTTATGAAATAGGAAAGATACAATGTAATCACATTAAAATGTCATCAGCTGTTACTTTTAAATATGCTTCTTGGTTACAGCTGAAGCTAATGTGCTGATGGGCTCAGTTCCCACCAGTAGATCAGTTTGTAATACAGGAAAAAGTTCAGTTCTCATGTCTTACTTGTCAAGAAGTCTCGTTTTGCTCTCTACTTTCTAGCACCACTCTCAGAAAAACAGCTACAGTGAAAGATTGGATATCTAGGGATCTAATTAAGGAGCACAGTCTTACCACAAAATTGTAGTAAAAGGATTTTTTAAAGTCTTTATCTACTTAAAAACGACTCCCAGTCTATCTGTATGAACAGGAAGCACATTAGTGCTTGTTTACAGTCGGTCAGAACTCACAGAGCACACATTTCACATGAGTACGTTTTATAGTATGTACATTATACATGAATAAAGTTGATTTTTAAATGTTAAGGAAAAGGTCAAGACCTTACAATAATTAATGTTTTGCTCTAGAAGAAAGTGCTTGGAGTGGTATGAGCTCTCAGGCTACAGATGATCCAGTTGGTAATGTTACAGTGGTCCTACATAGTTTAGATTGCAGTGATCTCTTAGGGAACAGGTCAGGTCTTACACATTTTGCAGTGTCTCTTTCATATATACAAAAGATCCAAATAGCATGTGAGCTGTGTACTTTATTTTCATGCAGTTTTCACATCACCAGTGCATCCAGATCCCTTCTACTAGAAATATGTAGCGTATAGAAGAGAGGTTGCATACAGGTAAATTTAAGGTAAAGATGAACTATAGTAAGGCACTGGTGACTTTCAGAAAATACTATAGTTAACTTTAGAGTTTTTTTCTTGTTACAAAATTATTTTTGTTTAATGTAGAATATTGCAAATACCAGGTGAATATTTTTCCTGTATATTTGTCAGGTCTGTGTATGTGTGTGCGCGCGCGTGTGTGCGTGTTTAATGTGGGTTGATAGCTTATACAGTGTTATGTAATCTACCTACTCTTTTCACTTACCAATATATTATAAACATATTTTCATATCAGTGAAGTTATACCCGATACAACTCAAGGTTTTTCCCTAAGAATTTTCCTTCAGAGAAGAGAGAATTACCCTATATTTAAGGCCTTGAAGGCTTTTCTAATGGGCGCTCTCAGTTAATTTATTTTGCAGTAGAGTATAATTTGGAGAAGACATTACTCTGAAAAACCTCAGATGCATACATTTTTGCATGCTTACAGAGGTCCTTTGATTGAATCAGCTTCTTTTAAAAGGTGACAAGTTTGGGCCGGGTGCGGTGGCTCAAGCCTGTAATCCCAGCACTTTGGGAGGCCGAGGCAGGTGGATCACGAGGTCAAAAGATCGAGACCATCCTGATCAACATGGTGAAACCCCGTCTCTACTAAAAATACAAAAAATTAGCTGGGCATGGTGGTGCGTGCCTGTAATCCCAGCTACTCAGGAGGCTGAGGCAGGAGAATTGCCTGAACCCAGGAGGCGGAGGTTGCGGTGAGCCAGATCGCGCCATTGCACTCCAGCCTGGGTAACAAGAGCGAAACTCCGTCTCAAAAAAAAAAAAAAGTGACAAGTTTGAATAAATTGGTGTTGCATATCGTTGTAAATAGACCTTTTAAATTAAGATCACTTAAGTCAGAGCAGGAAGTGGTGACGTGGAGTTTGTGATTATACACATACAGGACACATGATGAATCTGATTGTGTAGTTGATGCTTGGTATAGAATTTTCAGGGACAGCATCATGCATGGGTTCAAAACATTGCTGTGACTCAAACATACTAGATGGAAGAAAGATGACGTGTGCTGATTGAAAGAATGGATCTAATGATTGCACAGATACTGATTGCTAGGTACATATGAAGATTGAATCAGTGTGAAAATGAAATGTGAAGTGGGAAAAACAGTGCTTCTAAATCCATTGATTATGCTAACATGACTTTAAATCTAAAATACATTTAAATTACTAAAATATTGGCCAGATGCTGTGGCTCATGTCTGTAATCCTAGAACTCTGGGAGGCTGAGGTGGGGTAGATCACTTGAGGTCAGGAGTTTGAGACCAGCCTGGCCAACATGGCAAAAACCTGGCTCTACTAAAAATACAGAAATTAGGTGGGTGTGGTGGCATGCACCTGTAATTCCAGCTACTCAGGAGGCTGAGGCACGAGAATCAGGAGGCAGAGGTTGTAGTGAGCTGAGATTACACCACTGCACTCCATCCTGGGTGACAGAGTAAGACTCTGTCTCCCCTCCAAAAAAAAAAAAAACTAAAATATTATGGATAGACAATTTGCTATTCATATATATCTTTAAGTGTTTGTAAAATCCAGTTAGGCAAATATCTGCCCTTTTTTTGACTTATCACTGGAAGAATGGAGTATTGACTTACATTAAGGTCAGCTTATATTGAAACATATTGAAATGCATATTCCAGATTAAAGGGTAGAGGCTTTTTATTCTTTCTTTATTTTTTGAGACGGAGTCTTGCCCTGTTACCCAGGCTGGAGTACAATGGCGCAGTCTCGGCTCATACAACATCTGCTTCCTGAGTTCAAGCGATTCTCATGCCTCAGCCTCCTGAATGGCTGGGATTGCAGGCATGTGCCACCATACCCGGATGATTTTTGTATTTTTAGTAGAGACAAGGTTTCACTGTGTTGGCCAGGCTGGTCTCACACTCCTAACATCAGATAATCCACCCACCTCGGCCTCCCAAAGTGCTGGGATTACAGGCATGAACCACTGCGTCCAGCTGGATGGGTAGGGCTTTTTAAAGCTTTTGCTAGGTATTGCCAAATGACATTCAGATATTTTGTACCTATGTAGATCCCTATCCAGATTGATAATGCTTATTTCCCCAAATGAAATAAATGAAAGGATGTTTCCTCACTTAACAGATGTCTTATCATGAGCTTTTAAAACTGCTTCTACTGTTTGTATCTTTTTTGGCCACTGAGTGATCTGTTTGTGATCTCTGTTTATGGTTCTCTAGCATGTTTCTTTTTCTAATGTAATTTTCTTGGGTGATTTGTAATGGATTCTTTATTTGATATGTAGAGTGTTTGCATTAAAGGTATTAAACCTTTGCATATATATTGCTAGAAATACCACCTTTTTTTGTTTTGTTTTTAATTTTTCTGCTCTTACTGATTTACTCTTTCTGAATTGTCCAGATTGTGTCATGAGTTCATTGTTGGAAAATAACAGTTGGAGCAATGCTATCTGTGTGAACCCTCATAATTTCTTGATGTGCTTTCTTGTTTCAGGGCGATGCTGGATCTTTTCTTGTCTGAATGTTATGAGGCTTCCATTCATGAAAAAATTAAATATTGAAGAGTTTGAGTTTAGTCAATCTTACCTGTTTTTTTGGGACAAGGTATGGGACTGATCTGGCAAGATTCTTTATGTGCTGATATCAGCCTCATTAGGGACTGCCTCTTCATTTGTTGCTTTTCCAGTTACAGCCTGCCCTTTCATGATAGGTGAAACAGCTTTCATTCTGACTTCCAGAGTATCAAAAGTTGACTCTTTGAAAGGCAGAACTGTTTTTGGTTAAGTGGCTATTTTTTGCAATGAAATAATAAACTTAGTGACTTAACTTACTGCTTGTCTATTTGAAATTTTGAATTTTATATTCAATATTCAATTGAATATATCTCCTTTTTTAATATCTTTTTAGGTTATCTGTTCTTTTTCTTTCTTTTTTTTTTTTTTTGAGACAGAGTTTCGCTCTTGTTACCCAGGCTGGAGTGCAATGGCACGATCTCGGCTCACCGCAACCTCCGCCTCCTGGGTTCAGGCAGTTCTCCTGCCTCAGCCTCCTGAGTAGCTGGGATTACAGGCACGCGCCAGCATGCCCAGCTAATTTTTTGTATTTTTAGTAGAGGCGAGGTTTCACTCTGTTGACCGGGATGGTCTCGATCTCTTGACCTCGTGATCCACCCGCCTCGGCCTCCCAAAGTACTGGGATTACAGGCTTGAGCCACCGCACCCGGCCTATCTGTTCTTTTCTGGGACCTAATTTCCCTTCTCTAGTACTTGTCTGAAAAAGAGTAAATAATTTTATTTATTTATTTATTTATTTTTGAGACAGGGTCTCACTCTGTTGCACAGGCTAGAGGACAGTGGCACAGTCTTGACTCACTGTGACCTCTGCCTCCTGGGTTTAAGCCTTCCTCCCAACTCAGCCTCCTAAGTAGCTGGAATCACAGGCGCATGCCAGCAAGCCCAGTTAATTTTTGTATTTTCAGTAGAGACAGGGCATTTCACCATGTTGGCCAGGCAGGTCTCGAACTCCTGACCTCAAGTGATCTGTCTGCCTCAGCCTCCCAAAGTACGGGGATTACAGAAGTGAGCCACTGTGCCTGACCATATTCCTTTTCCTAATCTTCAAAATGCTTATTACTAACCTGGTTTAGTGGCTCATGCCTGTAAGCCTATAATCCCAGCACTTGGGAGCCTGAGGTGAGAGGATTGCTTCAGCCCAGGAATTTGAGACCAGTCTGGACATAGCAAAACTCTGTCTCTACAAAAAATAAGGGAATTAGCCAGGTGTGGTGATGTACACCTGTACTTCCAGCTACTCAGGAGGCTGAGGTAGGAGGATTGCTTGAGCTGGGGAGGTTGAGGCTGCAGTGATATTGCAGCACTGCACTCCAGCCTAGGCAACAGAGCATGACCCTGTCTAAAAATAAGAAAATCTGTATTATGTTTAAGTGTTCATAAAATGTTTGATTAAAGACTCTAAATACCAGGTTTTGTTTTAATATTGGAATGTTGGAATGTAAGCACTGTACACATATACACAATGTATTGGGATACATACACAGGTATAGGAAGAAACTTCCAATATTCTGATGAAATCAGATACAATGTTTAATTACCAATTTTAGTTTAAAAGTGCTTATTATGGTGCTTGTTTCAGCATCACACATACCCAAACTAGAGTGATACAGAGAATATTAGCATGGCCTCTATTGGATGACATTCAAATTCGTGAAATATTCATGTTTTTAAAAAAGAAAAAAAAAATACCATGTTGGTTCCATGGTAATTACAAGACTCCCATTCTGTTGATAATGCCAATAAAACTATTGGCTCTTTTTTCTTTTAGTTTTATTTAACTTTCTTTACTCTTTAGGTTGAACGCTGTTATTTCTTCTTGAATGCTTTTGTGGACACAGCCCAGAGAAAGGAGCCTGAGGATGGGAGGCTGGTGCAGTATTTGCTTATGAACCCTGCAAATGATGGTGGCCAGTGGGATATGCTTGTCAATATTGTTGGTAAGAGTTGTTTCTTTAATGGAACTGAAACTCAGCGTGATTAAGTAAGCCTTTATAGTTAGGCATGGGCCATTTCTTTGGTGGTTAAGTACAGAGTAGAATTGGTCTCCAAGAAGGATATATAGTTACTTCTAAGGACTTTTATTTCCCATTCTCACATGTAGAGTGACTTTCTTAAATGAGGGGTAAGGAGATAGCTACTGTGAAGGTTGGGCTGGAAAAGAAAAGGCAGTATTAAGTAGAACTAACTTTCCATGAAAAAGCTGTTGTCCTTTCCATAGATGTAATCAAGAAACACATTAAAACTGCAGCTGTTTAAAAATATCTTCAAAGCATTATCTTTTGGGGAAATCTCATCATGCTGAGCACTTTACAGAAGTATGATAGATACACTTGATCTTGACCAAAAGGATGAGAAGTGACAAAGTATCGTAGATAGAAAGAATAGAATTAATTCTAGCATAGACAGATAAATAGGCACATTGAAAACCTGCTTAGGCGTCATGAGGTGGCTCAGGCATCCTAGCATTTTGGGAGACCAGGGCAGGAGGATTGCTCAAGCCCAGGAGTTTGCTATCAGCCCGGGTAACTTAGTGGGACTCTGTCTCTATAGAAAATAAAAAAAAATTCGCTGGGCATGGTATCATGCACCATAGTTGCAGCTACTCAGGAGGCTGAGCCTGGGAGTTTAAGGCTGCAGTGGGCCAGGATTGTGTCACAGCACTCTAGCCTGAGTGACAGAGTAAAACTCTGTCTTCAAACAAACAAAAATCCCTGCTTAATGATATGAAGTATAGGATTTTCTGAATTAAGCCAGCAAAATATGGCCTAATTTTTAAAACAATCACTATTTTTGGCAGGGTTTCTAATCTTTTACCTTATTGAACACTGGAAATTTGTTTTCTTTCAGAAAAATACGGTGTTATCCCTAAGAAATGCTTCCCTGAGTCTTATACAACAGAAGCAACCAGAAGGATGAATGATATTCTGAATCACAAGGTACAGTGTTTGAAGCAGGGTTGGATTGAATACTTAAAGTACTTAGTAGTGTAGTTTCCTTAAAACTTATTATTTAAAAGGGGTTCCTGGGTATACAGTGTATATAGTTTGTATACAAGATAACTACTGATGTCAGTGTCTGTCAAAAGCAAGGTAGCTACATATTAAGTTTAAAAATAATTAAAATTAGAGGGCTTTTCCTTATTAAAAAAAACTTCCGCCTGTAATCCCAGCACTTTGGGAGGCCGAGGCGGGTGGATCACAAGGTCAAGAGATCGAGACCATCTTGGTCAACATGGTGAAACCCCGTCTCTACTAAAAATACAAAAAAAATAGCTGGGCATGGTGGTGCGTGCCTGTAATCCCAGCTACTCAGGAGGCTGAGGCAGGAGAATTGCCTGAACCCAGGAGGCGGAGGTTGCGGTGAGCCGAGATCGTGCCATTGCACTCCAGCCTGGGTAACAAGAGCGAAACTCCGTCTCAAAAAAAATAAAAAAAACAAAAACAAAAACAAAAAAACTTCCACCTTTGTTTCTGTTGATTTTAATGTTTTCTTAGGGGAATATTTAGGAAATAAAGTCCTATGTCCAATTAATATTGGCCACAAGCACTTTAGAGTGTTGTGTCTCTCACTTGGTTCTAGTGGAGGTGGGCTAGAACTCCTTTATATGCTAGTAAAACCAAAAAGAACTACTGTATTTGCAAGATGCCTTTAAAGAGGGTGCTGTGTTCTGAGACTTCCCCAGACCACATCAGTGTGGTTTATCCACCCACTAAAGATTTGAGGCAGTTACTGAAATGCTTTTTATTTGCTTCAGTTATCTTAATGAATCATTATGTCTTCTCTACATAACCAGTTTTCCCAAGGAGAATTAGAATTCCTACAGGGATGTGGCTTTGCTAGCCAGGCATCCTTTTTGAGAACTGGCAGTTGCCAGAATCCGCTGTCCTAATCCATGAGGCTAAAATGGGATTTTTCATCTTCCTGGGAGAAAGATTACATTTTAAAATAAACTATAGATGTGTTTCCCTAACATTAGAAGTAGGTTATTTTCTATCTTGGAAACACTTTTAGTCTTTATCCAAAGGCTAAAAGATCATTAATAGTATGGCATTTCATTCTATTTGAAGTGGGAGCAACATCTTCTTTAGCACTGTGGTTAGATTTCAGTTTATCTTAGGCAGCTAAAAAAAAAATGAAATTTTACTGGGGGATGGCATAACCATGGTCATCATCAATTGGCAGAGAAGGAAAAATGGGCAGCTATTGAAATTCTAAGTAAAAATCTACCAGAGTGACTTAGTGGCATAATTATCTTGTCTCCTGCTTTTTCTGAGTGATAGGCATTATGTAATCAGATGTTTTTCCCATGCCCAGGCACATAAAACATCTTTATGTGATGTTTGCAGAGCAGAAGCAGTTCCATCTAGTACTTTGGAGGAATAATTTATGCCTTTTCTCCTTACGGAAAGTATTTTTAGCTATGCGTTTAAACGGACAAGTTGAAGAAAAACATTTGCCTTTATGAACTTTGCATGAGTATGGTTTGAGTTATGCATCAATTAAAATTAAATAGAACTAGCATTGGTCTATGAGGCTCATTTACAATTGAATTTGGGTAACGATTGGAGTGCTGAATAAGTTTCTTTCATAGATGAGAGAATTCTGTATACGACTGCGGAACCTGGTACACAGCGGAGCAACCAAAGGAGAAATCTCGGCCACACAGGATGTCATGATGGAGGAGGTAATAACAACATTTGGATTTTCTGTGACCCTTCTAAAGAACTCTCAGAATATTCCCTTCTGTTAAATTAATGATTAGGAAGCATAGTCATGAAAACAAATGTTTAATTGAATTTAAAATTACTTATTTTACAGCTGAAAAAACTGAGCTTAAAACTTACTTTACTTTTTAGTATAGGACTTGGACTTAGGTTTTCTAATTCCTAGTTTAGTGGTTTGTATAATCATCCTTTTATCATTTCATAAATATTAAAAACCTTTTATGAGTTTGGCACTGAGGAAACAGATGAAAAAGACATAGTCACTGCTCTTAAAGAGCTCAGTCTCTTGGGAAAAAGAAAACACATCTATAATTATAATAAATCCTATGCTAGATATGTAAAAACTGATTTGGTGGTCATAGAGGAGGGAGTGACTAGCTCAGTGAGCTGAAGGTTACATAGGGAAGATATTTGAACCACCTCTTGAAAGAGTAGTCAGAATTTACCAGGTAAATAACAAGGAAGACCATTCTAGGCAAAAGGAATTGTATGAATAGTACCATGAACAAAGATAGAATCTTCAGGGAATAATGTGGCTGAAACATAACTTGTGTCAGTATGATGGGTGGCAAATTAAGCTAGAAAGGCAGAGATGTAAGAGATGTTGAATGGATGCCAGAACTTTTGGCTTTTTTCTGTGTTAGTAAAGATGAGGAGCTGTTGATGGTTATATTTGTTAAAATAATGTATTTAAAAACATTTTGGAAAATGTAAAAAGCACTAAACAAATAGGAGGTGGTAATATTATTTATGATCAAGACAGTTAAGAATTTTTATTATGAATACATCTGTATCCAGAATGAATATACATAAACGTGAAATTGGTTTGAGGAAAGAATAAATGTTTCCCTTTGCTAGCCAGTGGGCCCTTTATTAGACTTCCTTTCAGGACTGTATGGAATTAAAATGACCTACTTTTTTTCACTGCAGTGGAGAACACTAATGCTTCACTCGTGTTATCCTTTAAATTTTAGAGAGGCAGCATAGTGGAGTAGTGGAGTGTGTTATCTTTGGAATCGGGCTGTCTGAGTTTTAGTCTTCTCATTACTTAGTAGCCATATATCCTGGGACAAGTTCCTTAAACTCTAAAGCAGGCGACCCCAAACTACAGCCCGCAGGCCACATGCGGCCCCTTGAGGCCATTTATCCGGCCCTCCGCCGCACTTCAGGAAGGGGCACCTCTTGGTGGTCAGGGAGAGGAGCACAGTATGTGGCGGCCCTCCAACAGTCTGCGGGACAGTGAATTGGCCCCCTGTGTAAAAAGTTTGGGGACGCCTGCTCTAAAGGCTCAGTTCATGTTTAACATGTCTAGCCTAGTGTTTTACACAATAGCTGTTTCTTAAATATTTGTTAAGTGAACAAACGCCGAAATTTTATTTACCAAATGCATTTAAATAACCTCATTTTTATCTCAAATTCTTATGGAAGAGAGGCATCTTAGTATAGCAGGAAAAAATAGGCTTTGAAGTCAGACATACATGGGTTTAAATTCTGGCTCTTTTAGTTAACAGTCTGTCATCCTAGGTAAGTTAGTTAACCTGTCTGAGGTTCAGTTTAGGATCTAAAATATTTCCCTTATTGGATTTTTGGGGAATCAAATAAGGAATTAAACGTAAGCATGCAGGCATAGTGCCTGGCACATAGCAGGAATTCTGTAAATGTTACTTCTCTTCCCTTCCTGCTTGGAATGATCTGTCTTGCAGAGGCTGTATCTCCTACATAATTTGCCTTTATTTAGGATTAGATTAAGAGGTGAGGGTATAGTAGGAATGAAGTTTCTGTGAACAGTATGGAAAAGGACCCAGATAATAACTACTGTAGATTGTAAGCATCCATTTGGCCTTTGATGTTTTCTTTAATGATCTTTGAGCTAATGATGTGTCTCAGATTCATGTCCTTATCATTGGTAGAGTATGATAATTGGCTGATAAGAATTAGGGCAGATATGTTTCACATATTATTTTCCTCCCCTACTCTTGCCTCAGAGAAATAGTAAGATCTCACTTTACCAAGTCCCTCGTATGAATGTTTTATACAATTGTTTACTTCAGGCGTCCCCAAACTTTTTACACAGGGGGCCAGTTCACTGTCCCTCAGACCGTTGGAGGGCCGCCACATACTGTGCTCCTCTTACTGACCACCAATGAAAGAGGTGCCCCTTCCTGAAGTGTGGCGGAGGGCCAGATAAATGGCCTTGGGGGGCCGCAGTTTGGGGATGCCTGGTTTACTTAATGATGCTATCTAAACTATTTACTACAGAATTTTTTGTGTAAGGGATTTTTTCCCCCTTAGAGACAGAGTCTCGCTTTGTTGCCCAGCCTGGAGTACAGGGGTGCAGTTGTAGCTCCTAGATGCAAGTGAGTCTCCTGCTTCAGCCTCCCAAGTAGCTGGGACTACAGGTGCATGCCATCATGCCTAGTTCATTTTTTTAAAACACTTTTGTGGAGATTCAGTCTTATATGTTTCCTGGGGTGATCTCCACCACCTGGGCTCAAGCAATCCTCCCACCTCAGCCTCTCAAAGATTGCAGGTATTATAAGCATGAGTCACCACGCCTGGTCCTGTGTATAAGGTTTTAAAATTTTTGCAACCCCCCAAATGACTCCTTTTTATTGAACCTGACTCTTTGGTAATGAAGAGTCTAGCTGCAGTTTTAAAGCCACAAATTAGTACCTATGATTTGCCTAACCTTGTAGGCAAGTCAAAATAATGACTTAATTAACAGCCATGAAGCTCAGATGGCTTTGAATTTATTCAAACACATTTTAATTTGTTTACGTAAAGGCATTCTTACTGAGAGAAGTGAGACGCAGGCTGCTTATTGAGATGATCAACAAGGCAGATTTGTTTTAGAGCTGTGTAGTCACCTCTATTGCAATGTTATTTCAGTGTCCATTTTTTTAGCTTGCAGATCCCCTTAAGATTATTAATGTATTCTCAGTTGGGCACAGTGGCTCATGCCTGTAATTCCAGCACTTTGGGAGGTTGAGGCAGGTGGGTCGCTTGAGGCCAGGAGTTTAAAACCAGCCTGGCCAACATGGCAAAACCCTATCTCTACTAAAATATGAAAAAAAATAGCTGGGCGTGATGGTGCACCCCTGTAATGACAGCTGCTTGAGTGGCTGAGACATGAGAATCACTGGAACCCTGCAGGTGGAGGAGGCCAAGATCGTGCCACTGCACTCCAGCCTGGGTGACAGAGTAAGGCTCTGTCTCAAAAAAAAAAAAAAAAAAAAAAAAACCAGAACCCCAAATCCCTGTCTGTTAAAAAAGCAAAACATAGCCAGGTATAGTGGTGACACTTGTAATGCCAGCTACTTGGGAGGCTAAGGCAGGAAGATCACTTGAGTCCAGAAGCCCAGGAGTTCAAGTGCTACCTGGGCAACAATATGAGTCCTCATCTCTAAAATCAGTCAATCAAAGACCCAAAACAATGTCAGTGCCACAAAAAGGGAAAAGAAGCCATTATGATTGACTTAGGAAATTCTACAGCAGTGGCTCTTGCTATTAAAAACAATATGTAGTTCTAACTTGTCCCAAACCCACAAAGTCAATTTCCCTGAGAATAGAACCTGATTATCTGTATTTTTATTTTAAAGACATCTTTGATTAAAAAGTACATTTTTAACATCAAATATATAAAATGTTTGGGTTTGATGGCATATACTACATAGGAGGCTTAGGTGGGAGGATCACTTGTACCCAGAAGTTCCAGGCTGCAGTGAGCTATGATTGTCACCATTTCACTCCAGCTTGAGTGACAGAGCAAGACCCCATATCAAAAACAAAAAAATTTTCAGAGTATATTTTGGAAGTGAAGCTGTCAGGACTTGCTAATGAATTGGATGTGGAGGACAAGGAAAAGGGAAGTGTTGGGATAATGTCCTGGGATCTTGAAGGGTGAACTTACAGATAGGAGAGAAAGCTTTTGGCAGTTACGACAGTGTGAAGGAACCAGTGTGTAGAAAAGATTAGCAGGTGTGAATGAGAGAAATAATAATTAAAGAAGGAAGGTTTTGAAAGAGGGAAAGAATAGATGTGGTCTAAAGTAGTGCCATGAGACTTCAACGTGCACACGAATCACCTTGGGATCTTGTTAAAATGCAGATTGATTCAGTAGATGTAGGGTGGGGCCAGATAGTCTGCATTTCTATTACCTGATATAAACACCTCTGAAGTAATCTCAAGATCATTATTTAACTAAGTTGTCATCTATGTGAGTTCATTCTCTTTAACATCACAGAAGTGCATAGTTTTATTAAAGTGTACTTTTTTTTTTTTTTTTGAGATGGAGTTTCCCTCTTATTACCCAGGCTGGAGTGCAATGGCATGATCTCAGATCACTACAGCCTCCGCCTCCTGGGTTCAGGCAATTCTCCTGCCTCAGCCTCCCAAATAGCTGGAATTACAGGCATGTGCCACCACAAATGGCTAATTTTGTATTTTTAGTAGAGACGGGGTTTCTCCATGTTGGTCAGACTGGTCTCAAACTCCCAACCTCAGGTGATCTGCCCGCTTTAGCCTTCCAAAGTGCTGGGATTACAGGCATGGAGCCACCACGCCTGGCCTAAAGTCTATGTTTTTAGGTCTGTCTGTGCCTGAAAACACATTTAATGCCTCCAGAGGCATCTGCTTTTCTACCTGCTTTTGCAGGCATAGGTGGTTTTAGTTTTTTTTTTTTTTTTTTTTTTTAAAGAAGCAGATCTTTGCCCTTCTTTCATTGCCTACCAGAAAGTAGTAGAGAGCTGTCGTCCCTTCTCCCCTTCCTCTGTGAGTAAACAGTCACTATGGTAGGTTCCTTACTCCTCTCCTATAACTAGCTCATTGACCCACAGCACTGCACTTTCTTCAAAGTTGAGCTGTTTTCTGTGACTGCTTTAGTGTCCTTGTAACCATTCTATTCTTTGATCAATAGGTCGTTTTACCTTTGAGACTACTTTCTCTGTCAGTAAAACTAAAAAAGTTGGGGTAGACTGTGCACAGTGGCTCATGTCTATAATCCCATTGCCTTGGGTGGCCAAGGGACGAGGCTTACTTGAGCACAGGAACTTGAGACCAGCCTGGGCAACACAGAGACCCCATCTCTACAAGAAAATGAAAAAATTAGCTGGATGTGGTGGTCCATGCCTGTAATCCTAGCTACATGGTAGGCTGAGGCTATAGGATCACTTGAGCCCAGGAGTTCAAGGCTGCAATGAGCTATGATTGTACCACTGCAATCCAGCTTGGGCAATAGAGTGACACCCTGTCTCTTAAAAAATTTTTAAGAAGTTGGGGCAAATGATTGTAGGGCTTTACATTTTTATACAGTAGAATTAATTAATATTTTTGCAGTGCTTTAGACTTTACTGTATTAGAGTTTCTCAGCAACCCAGTATTGCAAATACAAATGAAGACTAAGATTCTTTCTCTTCTGCAGTGGTTTCAGGCACTGAAATCTTTTAGCCTTAACAGTGGAAAGGTAGAATTAGACATAGATAATAAGAACTTAGAATAGTAACGTGAGAGTTTGCCCCAGTTGAACAGACAGTGAGAAATCAGGAAGATTTTTGAGCAGAAGAATAAATAATACAAAGTTTTGCTCTCTTTCAAGTAGTTTGGTTGTTATCTTTGAACTACCTTACTGTTCTAACCTTTCCATTCTGTGGCTGCCTGTAGCTGCCTTAAACAACTGTTTAAGTTTCTTACCCTTTTTTCTTTTTTTGACAGTCTCGCACTGTCTCCCAGGCTGGAGTACAGTGGGGCGATCTTGGCTTACTGCAGCCTCTGCCTCCCAGGTTCAGATGATTCTCCTGCCTCAGGCTCTTGAGTAGCTGGGATTACAGGCATGCACCACCATACCCAGCTAATTTTTATATTTTTAGTAGAAACGGGGTTTCACCATGTTGGGCAGATGGTCTCGATCTCTTGACCTTGTGATTCACCTGCCTCGGCCCCCCGAAGTGCTGGGATTACAGGCTTGAGCCACAGCACCCAGCCAGGTTCTTGCCCTTCTAAGACTTATGACTGACTCTCAACTGCTGCATCTTTTCCTCCTCCTTCGCACTTGATGTCTGTCATGGGTATGGGAATGAACTCAATCTCATATAATGTTTTTAAATTGGGATCTACGCCTTTTTTCCCTTTATTTCATGTCTCATTCTTTTACCTTTCTCTCCTGATTCCATTTTTTAAAAACCATGTTATACTTCAGCAAGTCAATTAAAATAAACAGATCTTTCCACTAGGGAGTTTGTTTTTGTTTTTTTTTTTGAGATAAGGTCTTGCTCTGTTCCCTAGGCTGGAGTGCAGTGTCACGATCACAGCTCACTGCAGCCTCAATCTCCCAGGCTCAAGTTATCCTCCCACTTTAGCCTCCCAGCATGCTGGTATTATACAGGAGCCACTATATCTTGCCTGAAAATATTTTTAGAAATCTGTTACAGTGGAGCTCCTTTATGAGACTTGAGAGGTAGGACCATTCTTTATAATTTACCTTCTTACGAAATGTATTTAAACTGGAAATAGGGCTTGGACCTTTCTGGCACCAGTCGCAGTTTTTCTAGTTGTACGTTGCTGGAAAGGGATTATATAATCCACAGTGTTGTAGGTTAGTTTAAGTTCCCGATTTAAGTAGCTAAAGATGTAAAATCGTAATCAGAAGACAAATGGCCCCAAGAGGCAAGTGCAGATGCATTCAGCATAGCTTTCCTTGACACCCGCCCCCAGGGTACAAGTGAAGGGTCTCCATCAATAAAAAAATTGAGCTCAATTTTGGGCAGGCTGCCCTTTTTGCTTTGGTACTCATATCACAATTTTAGGGAACCTTTCTCAGTAACCTATATTTAAGAAAATAATTAGAAACATTGGCTGCTTTTGTTCTTTTTAAACCAGACTCAGAATGAATAGGATCCCATCATTATTCATTTGAGGAGTTGAGGAAAAGCAGAAATCAGTTGCCAGGTGTCATTGAGCCTTGTATATCTTTGTCTTCAGCTTTCCAGCATTTTGGAAAGCCCATATTTTATCAGGTTGGTTCTAAATGTGGTTTGAAATGACAAGTGCTCAGGGCTGGGTGTGGGGCTGGACTTGGTGGCTCACGCCCATAATCCCAGCCCTTTGGGAGAGGGGAGAATTGTTTGAGGGTGAGTTTGAGACCAGCCTGGCCAATGTGACAAAACCCTGTCTCTACTGAAAATACAAAAAATTGGCCAAGCATGGTGGTGCATGTCTGTAATCCCAGCTACTTGGGAGGCTGAGGCATGAGAATCGCTTGAACCCTGGAGACAGAGGTTGCAGTAAGCTGAGATCATGCCACCACACTCCAGCCTGGGTGACAGAGTGAGGCTCTGTCCCCACTCCCAAAGAAAGTCATGTGTTCGGTAAATATTTCTTTAACATATGCACCTGAAACTGTTCTAGACATTGGAAATTGAACAGTGAACAAAACAGAAAAGAATACCTTTGTGTAGTTTATGTTCTAGTAGGCAAAGCAAAGTGTATAAGAAGTATAATATGCCAAAAGATAAGTGCTGTGGAGAAAAATAAAGGAGAAAAGATATGAAGTACTGGGATGGGAAGTGAGCGATTTTAATTAAAGTCACAAATACATTTCCCTAAATGGGCTAATTGTTGGTTTTAATATTAATTTAATGTGTAATTATATTCTTAGGAATATGGTTGTACTCTTATTAATTTCTGTATAATCTCTTGTGTTCAATATCTAGTATCTTTTCTCCTGAATGCCAGGTAGATCTTGTGAGAAGCAGGTGACACTCCTGTGTTGCCCACCAGAGAGCAGACTTGGGTATCTAAAGCTCACTGCCCAGGGAATGATTTTTCAGAATTGCAGAGTCTCTTATCAAGGAAATAAAGTATCAGAGACCGTGGAAGTTACTCTTTGGAGCATTTTTTAAAAATTAGAGCTCATTTAGGCCGGGTGTGGTAGCTAACGCCTGTAATCGAAGCACTTTGGATTACTCCTGAGGTCAGGAGTTCAAGACCAGCCTGACCAACATGGCGAAACCCTGTCTTAAAAAAAAAAAAAAATTAGAGCTCATTTAATTAACTGTCGTTATTTGGTGCAGAGTCAAATATTCCTTCTAAAATGTTACAGACTGAAATATTAATGACTTTGGATAATTTATAGTAATGGTAAACAAGCAGTATAAAACAAAGCAACATGTCTCAAGTTACAAAGTTTTACTAGAATCTAAAGAGAAAGAAATATCACTCATCCTTATTTATGCCTTAGTTTTATCTTTGATAAAGTGCAGATTTATAAAACATAGGTGATAGGGCATAAGTATTATCTTACAAAAGGACTCACTATAGAATTCATTTAGATAGCAGAAATGTGGATTTCCTCTAATGTATTTGGGAGAAGGATGAATTTAACACTTTTTGTTTCAAATAGGGAGTCAAGTGCATAATAAGTTATTTTGCAAATTATAGTGTAAAACGTTTGTATTTATCTTTAGAATATGTTTAAAAGTGAACAGAAATTCACATAGTTATCTTTTTCTTAATTGGGCCTGGCCTTGCCTCTCCTTTTTTGGCCAGGGCCTGGCTGAGCTGGATTTACCACCCTTGGGTAGCTGAGAATTGATCTAATTGATTCCACTACTACATGTAGATAAACATGTAACAATAGTTACTCGTTGAAAGTACACACCATTTAAGTCTTTAAAACCTTTCTAATCTAAACGTATTCTGACTGTACACCTTCATTCTCATTGACTTGATCATAGTTACCAGTGGCAATGTCCTCCTCATAATGACAGATGCCTAAGCTGTCATTTGTAGCCTTGGCACTGAGCAAATGCAAAATGATTGTTCCATGTGAATCCCAAACAGAGCTCATTAATCCTTGGCTAGAGTAGCTCAATTATAGTTGCTCCTGTGATACCCTGCCTCTCTTTTCTGTGGTAGAAACTAACTTGAGAGTGACACAGTGTTAAAGAGAGATTATTTAATGACCAGATGTTCAGGATCATGACACATGTAATAAATCTTAATAAAGAAGGTTCTTTCTTGGAAAACAGAACAAAACAGAATGACAAGCATAACTTCTGTAAGATAACTTGCTTCTGTTAAGATAGTAGAATCACAGCAGTGAAGAACAAATTGCTCATACACACAGCAGTATGTGTGAATTTCACAGGTATTATGTCTGCCAAAGGAAGCTGCACACAAAAGATAATGTGTTCTTTGAATACTTATACGTGAAGTTAAAGGACAGGCAAAAGTAATCCATGGTTATAAAG
Organism: Saimiri boliviensis; assembly: GCF_048565385.1. Classification (NCBI taxonomy): domain Eukaryota; kingdom Metazoa; phylum Chordata; class Mammalia; order Primates; family Cebidae; genus Saimiri; species Saimiri boliviensis. Next base: position 28,893,218 of record NC_133465.1, read on the forward strand.
TAAAAATGGTGGTTATCTGGTGGAAGTTTTGAGTTATTTACAGCAAAGGGGCCAGAGAACCTCCAGAGCCCTGGAAATGTTCTGTATATTGATGTGAATGATGGGTATATATGTATGTTTTTTAAAAAAATGAAATTGAGCTGTATACTTAAGATTAGTGTGTTTTACACACTTAACATATGTTATGCCTGAGTTAAAAAGTAAGAAAAAGAAATTAGGTCACGGAGTTTGGATTTGTTCTGGGAGGTAATAGGGAAACATTGGATCTTCAACAGGGAAGTGAGTTGACAAAAGTAGTGCTTTTAACATATTTTATCCTGTGGTGATATGGAGAAATGAACAATGTTCAGATCAACTGGTATACCTACCTCATGTCCCTAGCCCTGCTAGATGCTATAAAGGACACAAAATATCCATGATCATGTTCTTTAAGAAGTTTATAATGTTTTATGGGAGACAAGTTATATGAACCCTACAAAGTTACAGTAAATGGTAGATAGATGGAGTTTTGGAAACAGCATTAAAGTCAGACCTGTGTTCCAATCCTAATTCTGCCGTTTACTGGCTCTATAACTTTGGGCAAGTGATTTATTTCCCTGAACCATGATTTCTTTATCTGTAAAAAGGGGATAATATCTACCATCTTTGATGAGAGGCTTAAGAGATATGATAGTGAAAGATAGTACAGCACAGTAGATGGTCAATAAATCTTCCCTTTTTAAATCCTCTAGCCAAGGAGCAATACTTTGTTGTTGTTGTTGTTGTTGTTGTTGTTGACAGCATGTGACCTCAGTTTAGATTGTGGTTTTCTGCTTGGGCTATATGACCTTAAGTAAATTACTTGGTTTCTTTGTGTCTCAATCTCTGATTAAAAAAGAACAAGAAGAAAAAAAAAAAGGTGAGGGGGCAGTGGAGGGAATTATACCTTGAGAGGGTATTATGAGAATTAAGTGGACCCAGCAGATACATAGTATCTAGCACAAAATAGGCACGCTTGGTAAATATAAAATTTGTTTCTCTTGAAGGTGATAGCAGATACAAATGTGTGGTATAAATAACCCAGGTAATAGGTGATTGGATCAGGGTGGTGACTGTAGGTATAGAAGGGAGAGGCAGATCATAGTGTTACATTTTTAAAAAGACAAGGACATTTGATATAGAAGAGTAAGTACTTGCATCTCCGTGCAGTGGCTCACGCCTGTAATCCCAGCACTTTGGCAGGCAGATAACAAGGTCAAGAGATGGAGACCATCCTGGCCAACATGGTGAAACCACATCTCCACTAAAGATACAAAAAACTTAGCTGAGCATGGTGGTGCATGCCTGTAGTCCCAGCTACTTGGGAGGCTGAGGCAGGAGAATTGCTTGAAGCCAGAAAACGGAAGTTGCAGTGAGCCAGAATCACTACCACTGCACTCCAGCCTGGCAACAGGGTGAGACTCTGCTGCCATCTCAAAAAAAAAAAAAAAAAAACAAACGAAGAGGAAGAATACTTTCTATATTCTGTCCTTGTGCAAGGTAGGTCTCTTTTTCTACCTTTTTTTTTTTTTGAGAGGCGTGTCACTCTGTTGCCCAGGCTGGAGTGCAATGGCACGATCTCAGCTCACTGCAACCTTTGCCCCCCAGGTTCAAGCAATTCTCCTGCTTCAGACCCCAAGTAGCTGGGATTATAGGTGCGTACCACCAGGCTCGGCTAATTTTTTGTGTCTGTAGTAGAGACAGAGTTTCACCATGTTGGCTGGGCTGGTCTCGAACTCCTGATCTCGCCTCGCCTTATTTTTGCATTCCTATAAAATGAAAACAATATAAAATAAATCCTTGGATTGTAATGATGTTAACTTGAAGGTGTTGTGGCATCATTAGAAAATATGTTGTCTCACAACCCAAAAAATTATATCTTATTACTAAAAGTTACTTGTCTTATTTTTGAGACAGGGTCCTTGCTCTGTCACCCAGGCTGGAGTGCAGTGGTGTGATCTCAACTCACTGCACACTCTGCCTCCTGGGCTCAAGTGGTCACCCCATCTCAGCCTCCTGAGTAGCTGGGACCGACCACCCACAGGTGCAGGCCACCATGCCTGGCTAATTTTTGTACTTTTTTTGTTTTTTTTTTTAATTTAACCATGAAATAGCTCTCAGGAGATCCTGAGAACATGTGTCCCTACTTTTTGTATTTTTTGAGATAGGATCTTTCTCTGTCACCCAGGCTGGAGTGTAGTGACACAATCATGGCTCACTGCAGCCTCCGCCTCCTAGGCTCAGGTGATCCTCACACCTCAGCCTCCTGAGCAGCTGGAACTACAGGCATGAGCCACCATACCCAGCTCATTTTTTTCTTTTTTAAGATGTGGTTTCACTATGTTGTCCAGGCTGGTCTTGAACTCCTGCGTTCAAGCAATCCTCCTGCCTCATCCTCCCAAAGTGCTGGGATTACAGGCATGAGCCACCTCACCTGGCTCTCCTCTTCTAATAATACTTTTAATAGGCATTGTCATCCAACTCCAGCGGAAAAACTACTTTCCTATGAGTAGAGACCCGTGTTGTAATGTAAGGAAAACATCAATGCATAAAGGGAAGGAAATCCATTTATAAAATTTGTCATTACTTGTTACTTGAAAAATAATCAACAGAACAGCAACTCAGATCTTGTTAGTATCAATGGTAGGCAGATTCTTGGCCAAGGAAGTTTAATAAATATTAACATTCAGAATTGCATTGTTCACAGTATTTATTTGAGAACTCACAAGTTGACTGATAGCAAATCCCAGACATCAGCTTTCCAATTTTTGACACAGTATTAGATTTCTTGTGAAATTTCTGGTTTGAATTGAACCACTAACTTCTTGTGTTTCCTAAGCTTAAGGAAAGTGAAGAGGTGAAAAAAATAACATTTCCCCCTAGCTATTGCTCATCTGTCCTCCTCCTCTCTTCCAGATATTCCGAGTGGTGTGCATCTGTTTGGGTAATCCACCAGAGACATTTACCTGGGAGTATCGAGACAAAGATAAAAATTATCAGAAGATTGGTCCCATAACACCCTTGGAGTTTTACAGGGAACATGTCAAGCCACTCTTCAATATGGAAAATAAGGTTGGAGAATGGCACTGGTAGTCACTGGCCGTTGACTTTCAACCAGCTGTTAACCACAGGAAGTGGTATAAGATTCTGGGTTAGCATGCATGATTATCAAACTAGACAATAAACATTTTTCCCCACTTCTTCTGAAGTATTTTATGCACCTAATGAAGTTGGTGGTGCCAGGATTTATCATACTTTCCCCAGTGTTCCTCTTCAGAGACTTTTTAAACTGTAAGCCAGCAGTCACTTTAATTCCCACATGCGCCCCTGTTTAGGACCAGAATCATTCTCAAGTGCAAAGACGATGGAGGTGTATTGGGTGTTTCTTACCGTGGATTCAGAGCACTTCTTACTGAGGTCCCCTCTGGGACCTCTTTTGTTGAGGGGACCAATCATAGTTTTTCCTGTTCCCTTTAGGTAGGTCTTCCTCATCTGCGTAGCAGGATGATTCCTTTTATTGGCTTCTTGGTCCTGTTTAAAGCAGATGCCTGTTTTGTAACTTGAGAGCAGGAGCCTTGTGATGAGCTCTCTAATTTTCCTTACTCAGTGCACGTAATTTTTCAGAATTAGTTCTGGGGGCCAGGTTCGGTGGCTCATACCTGTAATCTCAGTACTTTGGGAGGCTGAGGCAGGCAGATCACCTGAGGTCGGGAGTTTGAGAACATCCTGGCCAACATGGTGAAACCCCGTCTCTACTAAAAATACAAAAATTACTTGGGCATGGTGGCGTACGCCTGTAATCCCAGCTATTTGGGAGGCTAAGGCAGGAGAATCACTTGAACCCAGGAGGTGGAGGTTGTGGTGAGCCAAGATCATACCATTGCACTCCAACCTGGGTGACAGAGCGAGACTCTGTCTCAAAAAAAAAAAAAAGAAAAGAAAAGAAAAAAAAAAGAATTGGTTTTAGGGCAGTTCCTGCTGACAGGAAAAACAGATGTACCTCCTAAGTTGTCTCTTAAATGAATTAGAATAAGCAGGAGCCTCTCTCACATGTATTTTGCCACCTTTTGTTTCTTTGTTGACTAACAAAGAAATTGTTAAATAACAATGTGACTGTAATGCTTAGCTTATAGGCAGAGATGATGAGCTTGATGCAAACCTGAACCTAGAGGAGAGCTACGTCTTGCTTGACATTCCTTGTTTTGTGCTCTAATCAATGTGTTCTTGATCTCAATAGATTTGTTTAGTGAATGACCCTAGGCCCCAGCACAAGTACAACAAACTTTACACCGTGGAATACTTAAGCAATATGGTTGGAGGGAGAAAAACTCTATACAACAACCAGCCCATTGACTTCCTGAAAAAGATGGTTGCTGCCTCCATCAAAGACGGAGAGGTTGGTACTGTTTTTGTATCTTTGGGGTTCAAACATCTTTTACTTTTTTGGTGTAATAGGAAGACAGGGTTTATGTTGACTTTCTTTCATCCTCTTCTATTTCTAGGCTGTGTGGTTTGGCTGTGATGTTGGAAAACACTTCAATGGCAAGCTGGGCCTCAGTGACATGAATGTGTGAGTGTAGGAAATTTAAAATAGAAAGTCATTTGTGGGTTGGTGCTGTTGGAGTGTGCTCGTGGTACAAAATGACTCTGCTGAGGTTCATCCGAAGATTAAGGTTGGCCTAAGGGCATGTCTCTTTCTTTGCATCCTATAGAGTTTGAGGATTCATAGCAGAAACTCCACATACTTAAGTACTCTAACCCAGGACATCAAGATCATACTTTTTGGGTGTTCCTAAAAAGCCATCCTCTATGAGAAAGACACTTTAAAAAAAAAATTGAGTACTGTGTAAATGTGTTCAGTGCATTTGGGAATGTAATGAAAGGTTTTCCAGAACTCCCATTTGCTGTCTTACTTTATGTCTTTTTGACAAGTGGGACTAATTTGCATGCATATTTTAAAGCATTCCTCCTGGTCATTTATGACAGTAAAGGTTCATTTGTGAGCTATATACGATTCCTTGACTGTTAAAATTCACCATTTTGGGGTTACTTATAAGTAATTGTTACTTGTAGGAAGTTGAATAAATATCTTGATAGAGAATTCTGCTAAAAGAGAATTAATGAGGTTTAAAAACTTTTTGAAAACAGATCAAACTCCCAAGTGTGTGTCTCACACCAATTAGAACAAGCAAGGACCTCTCTTACATGTACTTTGCCTTTTGTTTGTTATTTAACAATGTGAGTATAGTGCTTATGCAAAAATATCCCCAATATTTTGGGCATTATTTATTTAAATTTTAATCATCAATGATATAAAAGTATTCTTGCCTAAATGACAATGTAAACTTGTTAACTTCTGATGTAGAGATTGTATGTTTAATCATCTCCTTTTTTCCCTGCATACTCTTGTGACACATAGAGAATAGACTCCTACTGAGAGACTAAATTCTGCATGTTCCATATTCTTTCTGAAGAGCTACAGCTAGAGGCTTATTTATTTGGAGCTGTCGAGCCCCTTCAGTTTCTTCTGAATTCCTTTTACAAGCAAAAGCCAGTTTTCCCTATGTTGGTACTCCCTTTATTTTGTACTATCATTCTTTTTACAGCTATGACCATGAGTTAGTGTTTGGTGTCTCCTTGAAGAACATGAATAAAGCAGAGAGGCTGACTTTTGGTGAGTCACTTATGACCCACGCCATGACCTTCACTGCTGTCTCAGAGAAGGTATGACCCTCAGCATGCCTGCTGGAGTGTTTGCACAGATGGATGTACATTCTCCTGCAGACTGTTTACCCAACAGAGTTTCATTCATAGTGTATATGATTTCTGTTCCAGGAGGTGGAGGTTGCAGTGAGCTGAGATCATGCCACTGTACTCCAGCCTGGGTGATGGATTAAGATTCTGTCTCAAAATGAATGAATGGATAAATAAATAAGTAATATTAAAAAGGTTTTTAACCAAGTCCTGTGGCTCACTCTTGTAATCCCAGCACTTTGGGAGGCCAAAGTGGGCGGATCACAGCCTGTCCAACGTGGTGAAACCCTATCTCTACTGAAAATACAAAATTAGCCAGTCTTGATCTTGTGCACTTGTAATTACAGCTACTCAGGAGGCTGAGTCAGGAGAATCACTTGAACCCGGGAAGCAGAGGTTGCAGTGAGCCAAGATTGTGCCATTGCACTCCAGCCTGGGTGACAGAGCGAAACTCTGTCTCAAAATAAAAATAAATAAACAAATTAAATAAATAAGATTTTTCAAATAAGAATGCTTTATAACTAAAGCTCTTTAAATAAAATGTTTTGCCGGGCGCGGTGGCTCAAGCCTGTAATCCCAGCACTTTGGGAGGCCGAGGCGGGTGGATCACGAGGTCAAGAGATCGAGACCATCCTGGTCAACATGGTGAAACCCCGTCTCTACTAAAAATACTAAAAATTAGCTGGGCATGGTGGCGTGTGCCTGTAATCCCAGCTACTCAGGAGGCTGAGGCAGGAGAATTGCCTGAACCCAGGAGGCGGAGGTTGTGGTGAGCCGAGATCGCGCCATTGCACTCCAGCCTGGGCAACAAGAGCGAAACTCCGTCTCAAAAAATAATAATAATAATAAAAAATAAATAAATAAATAAATAAATAAATAAAATGTTTTAACTATATAGAGAGTTCCTTTTTTTTTTTTTTTTTTTTTTGAGACTAAGTCTTGCTCTGTTGCCCAGGTTGGAGTGCAGTGGCACAATCTCAACTGACTGTAACCTTGTTTTCCCGGGTTCAAGCTATTCTTCTGCCTGATTCTCCTAAGTAGCTAGTACTAAAGGTGTGTGCCACCACGCCAGGCTGATTTTTTTTTTTTTTTTTTGTATTTTTGTATTTTTAGTGGTGACAGGGTTTCACCATGTTGGCCAGGCTGGTCTCGAACTGCTGACTTCAAGCAATTTACTTGCCTCAGCCCTCCCAAAGTGCTGTGATTACAGGCATCAGGTATCACCCACCACCCCTGGCCGAGAGTTCTTTTTTGAAAAAAGAAAAAGAAAACTTCTTGTAATTTCCAAGAGAAATTCAGCTTTTTATCATTTCCATCTCATAGAATATTTATATTTTTCAGAAATAAAAATAAATACTTCACTGTCATGTTCTTGGGAACTTTCATTCTTTGATTAGCATGGTTTATTTCCTTAGGAAAATGGAGCTACCTTACATGCTAATAGTATAAAGCAAAATTTATATTATTATAACTGGAATTTGATATTGAACATTTTTCTCTTCATTCCACTAGAGTTTTTGATCACTAAAACAAGTTTGAACCACACTTGAGTAATAGTACAGAGATAAATGCATACTAGTGGTTATATTGCCACAATTTTCTTTCTTTTGTTGCTGATATCATGGAATCCCTATAAGGGAGTTCCAGGTATTATCATTTTGTAATTTTAGATGACCCAGAGGACAACTTGATATAGGTCACTGCATTGGCCAAAATTCATTGGCCAAGGGGAAAACATCGGAAACATTTTCAGACTTAGAGTAACTAAGTAACTATATCACTTTAGGTGACATCGACTCTAACAGTGATATTTAAAAGGGAAGTGAAGTTGGACTACAGTGGGGAGAATAGACAACCAAAACAAACATATAATATGCCGCCTGTTATATACTATGTGTATAGTATATAATCATGTGGTTTTAAAGGATTTGGTGACAAAGAGTCAGGATTAGTACAGGTAAGGGTGTTGGCAACTTTTGAGTTTGTTGTTTGTTGGCACTATTTTGAGACAGAAAATTACTGAGATCAAGAAAACTGCCGAGAGTGGAGTGTTTGGGTTAGCAGAGCCAAAGAGAACCAAATCCCGTATATTTGAGACTCATCATATAGTTATTTGCAAGTGAGAGTTGACAGATGAAATCGTTAGACTATAATACAAGGGTCAGTGCTCTTCTCATGCTACAAAGATTTAAGTTGCTTTGACATCAGTAAATGTCCTGGGTAAACATGAAAGAGTAAAGTCTTTTCCCAAATGGAGCCTTCCTCTTATCCCTCTCTGTGTCACTGTAGTAAAGGCTGTAAATGAAGGTTGTCATGATAAGTATCACTGTCTCTTTAAGAAGATGAAACTTGAGCTTATTTTAATAATGAAGATGGAAGAAGGAGAACAGTAGAACTGCCTGGCTTTTGTTTATGAAAATAGTCTTTTTACTTTTGCTTTGCCATTCAGTCTCTTCTATGAAAGTCAGTATTTGTGTAACTGCATCAGTAAAAGAACACATTTGGAGAGTGTCAGTATTTGGTTTCCCCAAGTAGAAAATCAGGCAGTATGAGGAGTTTACTTTGTTTTGTTTAAGAAAGACTCTGACAATGTTTTAGAATTATTCCTAAAATAAAGTAGGATGTATTTGCTTTAATCAGTATTAAAAGCAAGAATCCCCAGCTTCAAATGGTGTTTACTGCTTTTAGTAGCTTAATGTATTTTTCTTAGTCAAATAGCACTTTTACATGCTTATTTTATATATAGAATAGAAAGGATAAAATAGTATTTATTATTTTGTTAGTTGATTGTGTTCTGCCCCCAAGAGATTCAAATTTCATTTCTGTTGGAGTATCCCTTAGGTGACAGTAGGAAATATATGGCCCGGACCAAGTACGTCCTGCCTGTGTAGAGCAAGCTACAGAAGAGTTAAAATTATGTGACACCTCAGCAGGGAGAACCTGGCTTCAGACTACTTACCATTATCTACTTTTTTGCAGGATGATCAGGATGGTGCTTTCACAAAATGGAGAGTAGAGAATTCATGGGGTGAAGACCATGGCCACAAAGGTGAGCTCAGTTTGGTAATACTAACGCCAAGTGATTGGGTCTGCTGTACTCTACCTCTCTGGGTGTCAGGCTGCTCTAGTATGGAGGATTTCTCAGTAATTGGCTCCACTGACTAGACTATTCTACAGAAAAATCTGAGGATGTTATTTGACCCCAGGATTCCCCTGACCAGAATGGCATGCCTAAACTCTTTGACTCTGAGACCGCTATGTGCTACATTTGTTGCAACCTATGCTGACCCACCCCTCTTTGTAGACCGCTTGGCTAGTGAGGAGGTTGAATGCCCTTGCCAGGATACTTGCTATATGGCGTTTGATGCATTGTCATCTATTACATCGGTACTCTAGAAAGTCAGAAGCCTTCTGCATGGGAAAATGGGACTGGTAAGAAGCTTTCTTTAGGCATTTATTAGAGATTCCTTAGAAGTTATCATGCCTAAAGTGGAAAAGACTGCTTTGCTTACTACTTAGAACTTTTTTATACTGACAAATCAAAACCTAGGGAAAAGTCATAACTTATGATAACTAGACTAAACAAAATAACACTGCTAATATGTGAGTTGTAGAAAAATTTTAAAATACAGATTTAGAAAAATCTCTAATCATCCAACCACCTAGAGATCACCATTGATTAACACTTCAGGGTATATTATTATAAAATGTTGAGATCATGTTTTTAAAGACAGTCTTTAGTAATTGATCAAAGCCTTTTGAAGGAGATTTTATACTTCAATTTTTAGGGTTCCAAACCAAAAGTGGCAACTACCATGGCATATGTGTACATGTGAGCGTGTAGATGCATGTGTGCTGTGGCATTTTGTAGCCAGCTTTTTCCCAGAGTTCCTTTTTCTTTTAGCCAGTGGATTCTGTCGAGGAAAAACATTAATTGCAGCTTAGTAGACTAGTTAGAAGACTGAGAGGAAACAGGTAGGAAAGCCAGAGAAAATTCACATTCAGAGCTTTTTGGAAACAAACTTTAGCAAACATTTTACCCAACAGGAATTAGCCAGGCATTTTATTTTTAAAAAAGGAAAGAAAAAGAGATTTCAGCAGCTCTTTGTTGTTGCCCCACTCTGTATTTAGAATAGTGATTTTCCAGCTATGTTCCTCACAGCCCTAGGATTTATAAGGATAAAGGAAGAGGAGGAGGTGTGGAGGTTTGGACATGAGCATATGAGACTTCCGTAGCTCGTATTTGAAAATTGCTGGTTAGAAGAGCCTGCTAAGCTGAGTTTTGAACTTGACAGCACTCTAGTATGTTGACTGGGCAGTACAGGCTTGTATATGATAGCCAAAATCTGAAGACCATTTATTTGTCATTCTAAGGCTTTTCATCTCCCTATGAGAATAATCACTGGTGGATTTTGGCTGACTGCCCCTGGGATCTGCTGTGAAACTCAGCAGCCCAGCATTTATATGTAAACAAATACAAGTGTTGTTACTGCATTTCTCTTCATCATCAGATAGTTGCATGTTCACCTTTTGTGATTTCTGTAATTGTTCTGTGATTTCAGAGGTACCTGTCAAATTGATTGTTATGAATTAGAATACAACATTTTAAAATTAGTGGTTTCTTGTAAGGTGGATTTTAAGACGAATACACATTAGGATCAAGTACAGAAGGGTTTAAACCTCAGCAAAGCTAGCAGACAGTAAAAATAACTCACAATTTACTTATATCTGTAAGTTGGTGATAGTTAAGAGATGGATACTTGTCTTAAATTTGAAAGATTAGATTATTTGTAGCAAACATAAGATACTGAGTTAAAGTTTTCTGTTGCTTCCAATGATCCCTCTGCAGCTTCTGTTTCATTTCTGGTCTCATTTGGTTCCTGTAATTGGGTTTGTTATTGTATCGGTTAGCACCTAGGAAAAGAAGTAAAGTTACATTTGTTTAGATGAGCCTGGATCCATCATTTTGTAGTCAGTGAGGTTGAAGATAGTAGTGTTTTCTGTTGTTTTTTTTTTTTTTTTTTTTTTTTTTTTTGAGATGGAGTTTCGCTCTTGTTACCCAGGCTGGAGTGCAATGGCGCGATCTCGGCTCACCGCAACCTCCGCCTCCTGGGTTCAGCCTCCTGAGTAGCTGGGATTACAGGCACACGCCACCATGCCCAGCTAATTTTTTGTATCTTTAGTAGAGACAGGGTTTCACCATGTTGACCAGGATGGTCTCGATCTTTCGACCTCGTGATCCACCCGCCTCAGCCTCCCAAAGTGCTGGGATTACAGGCTTGAGCCACCGCGCCCGGCGTGTTTTCTGTTTTAAGAGAGGATAGACACTTGTTAAATCTGGAAAGTGTGTTTTTTTTGTAGTGTGAGTTACTGTCTTTATTATTTTGAACCTAAATATTTACTCTTAAAGATAATTTTAGGTCTCTTTACTGTATATAATTTTTCCATTTAGCTTTACCTCTTTAATTGTACTCAATAAAAGTTTTGCTTCTGCTAGCTGACTCATTTCATTATTATGCTGAGAGAACTGCATAATACAGGGTCTTGATATCCCCATAACTTGTCTGTAACCCTTCTTAGTGAAATCTGCAGCTATCTAGTAAAGATTAACTTTTTTGTTGTTCTCAAATAACTGAAATGCCTGTGATTATGCACAGCAAAGTATTTCAGAGGACAGCCAAAAGATAATAGAACTAGAGCGGGGGTAGGGAGTTGTTCATTTAAAGCCAAAATAAATTATTCTCATGTATTTCTTGGTAATGTTCTTTCTGACTTAACAGGAAGGAAGGAAAGAAAACATGATCTAATTTAATTGGCATACTTGGTCTGACCTTAGGAGAGCGCATAGTATGTTATTATGTTGGCAATGTGTGTTTACCCCAGCAGAGCCTTCTTGTCTGTCATCCTAGTGGACATTGGCTGGCACGTCCGAGGCAGGACCTCTTTTTGTGCCCTCTTGGGAGACATGACAACCTTAAGAAGCATTGCTGGGATTTTGTTTCTGTAGATAACATTGTTAACAGTTTGTTGCTATTCTCTTTGGGATTTCTGACTATTAAGATGGATGTTTCTGAAAAAGCCGGTGTTGATAATACATCCTGGAAATAAACAGAGCAAAGATACCTGGGCAAGCTGCCCTTCCCCTCTGCCCAGCCCTGGCTTTGGTTCTCCCCATTGGTCATGTTCATGGCCCTCTTGCTCAGAAACTGTTTTGTAACAGATAAACTATTTCGCAAAATGTACAGAAGGTTTTGTCTGACCAGGAGAGATATAAAAGGAGAAATTAGTTTTTGCCTTACTGTACCAGTTGGGTAACTTCAAGTTGATTAATTCTAGTATTCATAGTAATACTGAAAATTGGATGCATATCTAACACGTATAATACGAACATGGGTTTCTTTTCTCTCCTGCTTCTTAAAATACTTGACTATGCATTTTGTACCTTGTTAATGGATCATAGCAGAAATGGATTTCACAGTTAGATGAGGAACAGACTTTGGGATTTGATATATTATCTTTCATTTTGAAAAGTTGATAAAAATATTTTGTAAAATAAGAATTTAAAATCTAGAAAATCATCTTTGATTCCTCTCATTCTTCTTAGAAATTCAGCTGAGAAGAGCCTAATCTTTTTTTTTTTTTTTTTTTTTTTTTTTGAGACGGAGTTTCACTCTTGTTACCCAGGCTGGAGTGCAATGGCGTGATCTCGGCTCACCGCAACCTCCGCCTCCTGGGTTCAGGCAGTTCTCCTGCCTCAGCCTTCTGAGTAGCTGGGATTACAGGCACGTGCCACCATGCCCAGCTAATTTTTTTTGTATTTTTAGTAGAGACGGGGTTTCACCATGTTGACCAGGATGGTCTCGATCTCTTGACCACGTGATCCACCCGCCTCAGCCTCCCAAAGTGCTGGGATTACAGGCTTGAGCCACCGCACCCGGCCTGAAGAGCCTAATCTTTAAGCCACAGTAACCTGCAGATTCCCTAGCTAGTAAATGTTAGAGCCAGAATTATAACCCAGATGGTCCTACAGCAGAGCCAGTTTTCTTAACCACTAAAACTGTGCTTTCTCTCAGCTTCTCTGTTCTAGTAGCATGTTGTCTACTCATGAAATAACAGGTCAATTCATTGTCATTGGTAAGCAGAAACAGTGAATGAGGGGATAGAAAACTGTATAAAGGACCTGGAGATGTTGTGTAAATGTCTGGCGTCGGGAGAAAAGGTGCGTCATTTTTGGCTGGGAATTTGAGTACAGAGTGGAGAATGGGGCATTTTGTGAAGGTTTATGTCCTGTGAGGGTTTGTGTCCTGCGTTAGCACATTGTGACTTAGGCAGATAAGAAACTGCAGCCACTCAAAATTTTCCTGAGTTTTGTCCATGCTGCTTTATAATAAGGTTATTTAGTTTTTAACTTTTTATCTTGGACAATTTTAAACATATGTAAAGTAAACAGGATTGTGTTAAGGAGCTCGGCGTATGCCTGTCACCCAGCTTCAGTAGTTACCAACATTTTGTCATGCAGATAACAATGTATTTGATAGTCAAGCAATTCCTAGGTGGTCTTTCTAATGAACCAGCCTTAAGATGAAACTACTTCTTTGTGATTGGTTCACTTAGTTATGAGATTGTATTCCATTTCTAGAGCCTGACACAGCAGAGCTCTGAATGTGGAATTATCATAAGATAGTTCTTAATGCTTATTTGGTCTAGTTTCTCAATATGATAAATAACAACTTTTAAGTAAAGATACGGGGGGATATTATCTAATTCTGCAATGTTCACCGAAGGAAAATACTTATGTTTTAAAAATTTTGTCTCTTCTGGTTTTCTTTTTGAACCAAGGTTCAGTTTTCCATTTTTCACATGCTTTTGTTCCTTTCAGATACATGAACGTTTGAAATTGTTTCTAACTGACTATCTTTTCTTACAAATGAGTCTCTCTGTTCCTGATTTCTTTCATTTTAGTAAAATTTCCAGACTTCCTTCAAGAAAGGAGCCCTCTTAACGATTTCAGTTAAAGAGACTTTGGCATGTTAGAGATTAGAAAAAGAAAAATGTGACCAATTCAGATTATATCTAGATTTCTGCTGCTTTCTAAAAACCAATGTTATGACCTATAATTGTCTCACCAGCCAAACTGCCACATGTTATTTTGGAGATGGTATATTCAAAGCTAGGCACAAAACTCAACACATTATTTATATAATACTATGTTGTAGAACCAGGTGAGTTGTGGAGAGACAGTTACTAATAATTAATTCTTGATTTTAGATGCTGGGCAGTAATTTAACTCCTTGTAGTGTCGCATTTCTGTATCAGTAACATGGACAATTATTTTGCTGGGATTACCGGAATGAGCCACCGTGCCCTGCCTACTTTGTTTCTTTATAGCTCCTACAGTTTGTATGGAGCCATCAAATGAAATAATGTATGCAAGCATTTTTCAAACTGTATACTGTTATATAAATCTAAGGAGTTATGATTAGCCCATATTCCTGTCAGAGGTACTCAGGACATAAAGCTACAGAGCATCTTGCTTTATGCGAATTCGTAGTTTGTTAATGTATTCATACTTGTTTCTCCTCATGACATCAGATTAGAGTAACTCAGGATGTGAACGTGGGTGATTATACCCAGGTTTTTTGTGAAGAAACTGAAACTTATTGACAGTTGTGTCTTATTCAGGTTGTACAGAATCAGAGCTAGAATTGGAATTCAAATCTCTTAATTTGACACACACAGCTTCCTTAAAAGTATGTATTACTTACAAAAGACATTATTTGCAGGTCTGTTTGAGGTTCAGTTCTGGACCTCTAGTTACAAGTAATGGAAATTATAGGCAATGTTGGGCCAAACTTGCTGAAACAAGAGTGAATTGTAGAACTTAAAAGCAGAGGTTTCTGATTTCCGGGAAAAGGGCAAGATGTAAATTTATTTTGTCACCTCAGAGGGCTTCATGGCTCTCCAGGCTTGGGGAAAGTGTTGCTGTCATCAAATCTGGATATCTGGGTTCTTTCAGAAGGGCTTTTTTGTTGATATTGAGACAGAGTCTCGCTCTGTCCCTTTTTTGTTATTGTTGAGATGGAATCTTGCTTTGTCCACCCAGGCTGGGGTGCAGTGGCACAATCTCAGCTCACTGCAACCTCTGCCTCCCAGGTTCAAGCGATTCTTGTGTCTCGGCCTCCTGAGTAGCTGGGATTACAGGCGCGTGCCACCACACTCAGGTTTTTGTTTTTGTTTGTAGTTTTAGTAAAGATGGGATTTCACCTGTTGGCCAGTCTGGTCTCGGTCTCGAACTCCTGACCTCAAGTGATCCACCTGCCTTGGCCTCCCAAGGTGCTGGGTTTATAGGCATGAGCCATCACACCCAGCCCTCTCAGAAGGGCTTTTCATCATCCATCTTTATTAACCAAAGAGCCTGCATGACTTCAGCTGAGAAATAGTATATGTAGATGGAATAGAGGAAGCATGTCTTCTTCAGTTCACTGGTGCTTCCTTATCAGTGTGTGACTTAAGAGGGGGCTACCATTGTGTGGGCAAGTATAGACTATGTGACAGAGGCTCCTAACTTGCGATGAGGCATCTGCTTCAGGGAGAAAACTCCTCATATCTAATGTAGAGTTTTGTGTATAGATGTGCTGTTACCTGTAGAGAGAACCTGTAATTTTCACCAGATTGTCTCCAGGGTGTGCTTACATTGGTTTAAGAAGGACGGAGGTTAAGCATAGAATCTGGAGCCAGACTGCCTGGGTATGCATCCTGGCTAACCCATCTATTGGCTGTGTAACAGTAGTCATTGATATTTAACCTATCTAAGCCTCAACTTTCTCATCTGTAAAATAGGGATACTAATTGGACCTATCTCATAGGGTTGTTGTGAGAACCATGCCAGGTGCATAAGTGCTTAGAAATATTAGCTTCCATTGCTACTGTTGTTAGTGTTATCTATAGACTAATGAGAGCAAGAGAACTGGAACATGAAGCTCCCTAACCTTTCCCTTCTAGAGGAGAGCCGTCTAAACTGCTCCATGGTTCCAGCCTCAGATCTCTCAAAGTTCAGTGCCCTAGTGTGATCATTATGCTACCTCGCCAGTGTACTGGGCAGATGACCCATAGTGTGGACTTAGTGTCGTGAGAGAAAGCAGTGGAGGTGAATAAGCTAGTGCCGAGGAAAAACCATTAGCCGTAGCATCAACTCACATTTATTGATGGGATGCAAGGAACCGTGCATAGGCTGTGGTGGAATGAATGTCTCTGACCCTCAGAGGAATTTCTACTTATTCACCTGTGACACAGGAAGGGGATTTGAAGAGGGCTGTGATGTGACAGAAGTGGCATTCATGGTGTGCTCCTCAGACTGTAAGATACAAGATAAATAGACCACGAAAAGCAGAGAAGGGATGATTTTTTTTCCAAGAAGGCAGTTGACAAGAATTAGGAAGGACCTTCCCTCAGTGAGGAGACAATAGGAAGACCTGGAAGCTGAGGTTATTGAAAAGGGTGAGGGGGTTGGAGAGAGCACCTCAGAAGCCCAGGTACTAGAGGGTGTCAGGAAGAACATGGTAAATAGTGAACAACAGAGCAGACAGAAGATGGGTCAAGGAGAAAGACTGTTGGGTTGGACTTAAGGTAGTTTTTGGAAACTAGGAGGGGTGAGGGTCCAAGCCCAACTGTCCTATTAAGCTCTATCAGCAGCATGTTAGTACTTTACTCCTTCAAAAGCTAGGTAGAGTGGGGTTGCAAGGAATTGAAGCTGGGACAATTAAGGCTGTAAATCTTGGCTCCATATGGTGTTTGTAATCTATTGTAAGAACAAATATGTAAAACATAAGCACAAGAATAAGTGCAGAGTCACACAGTGGGTAAATTGCAAGGGAGATGGTGAGTGACTGGAATTGTGAGGCCTCCTTAGGGATTCTTCAGGGTGACTAGAGTTTTAGGGAGGTATTAGGGCCATGGCTTTTTTCTGCAAAGGGAAAGGGAGCCCAGCCAGAGAAATGGTGGCTGAGAATGGCAGTTCTTAGCATTTGGAGCATGAGTTGAACAGATCAGAGGAGTGTAGCCAAGAAATAATGTGACTTGCCATCCACAGAGCTTTTGAGGAATGACCATCAAACAGACTTCGTCTGAAACAAATAGGAATAGCGATAATTTGGGGTTAGAAAAGAGCCATTGAGTTTCAGTGGGAAAACAAGGCCCTTGGATGACATCTAAATTTGTGCTTTCCTCTCTTGGTCCACCCTCAGTGCTCATGGAGAGCTGCGTGTGCTCTCAGGACTGCCTGGCTCGTGCTTACTGGTCTAGAGAAAGGAGAAGACAGCCTGGTTGTGAACAGGCTTCTTTTGGGCTCCTTAGTAGAGGGCACTTCTCGGTCTGTGGACACTTCTGCTGACTCAACTTTGTGGTGGTTTAATGGTTTAGAAAATACAAACCACAAGCCAAAACAACCCCTTTTCTCTACCACATTTTCCACCCTGCATTTTTCCTAGTGTATTTACCAGGGAAACGGTACCTTCTAACCTTTGTTTCTGAAAGAGGCCACAAGTAATATCCGGCTATAAGAGTATCTTTTTTTTTTATCAGCAAATGGTTTATGAATGTAAATGTGTCGTCACCACACAGACAGACTTTTATGTTTCCTCTGGAGGAAAAAGAAGCCTCTTCTCAGATCACCGTTTGAAATGGCAGTCATAAGTGGTGGTTTTGGTTCTCTTCCTCTGGGTTGGTTTTTTTTTTGTTTGTTTTGTTTTTTTAATACATTCAACCTATCCTGTTATGCCTTTCCTAAATACATGCACTTAGATAGAACACATGGCATCTCTTTTGTTTAAAAAGACAAAATAGCTAGCCAAACATGGTAGTATGCCCCTGTAGTCCCAGCTACCCAGCAGGCTGAGGCAGGAGGATTGCTTGAGCCCAGGAGTTCAAGTCCAGCCTGGGCAACATAGTGAGACCCTGGCTCTAAAAAAAAATAAAGATACAAATGACCTCATAAATGGACCCAACAAAAACTGGGTTCCTGTTTGTTGATATGGGATTTGTGAGCAAATGGAGCTGGTTTCAAAGTTATGTACCTGAGCTAGATTAAATGCTGTCTGTTGCTGAAGCCATAACTACCTCTCAAGTCTCTCTGCCCACCGAGTGCTCAGCTGGAGGAAGCTGAGCCCTATGAGAAGGACGAAATTTGAATGTAAGACCTGGGTTTGATGTCGGCTTTACTTACTGCCCTCCTGCCTCACAGTATTGTTGTGAGGATCAAATCAAAACAAGGATAGTGATGTGAAATTGCACTATGAAGTATGAGCTCCTCACAGGGTTTTGCGGGTATATGTGTATGCATTTTTTATTTTATTTCTAAAGTGTAATTCTTTTAATAGATAATGAAACTACATTGTTCCAAAATCGAAATAGGAAAAGATAGATGAAGAAGAATTTTTTTTCCATCTCTGTCACTCTTCACTCCATTTCCCTGCCTGCCTCTCAGGTTATTATTTCTGTTAGTTTCTGGTGTGTCTTTCCTTGTTTTTTTAGTACAAACATACATATATATATATATATAAGTATATTATTGCCTCCTTTTCTTACATTAGTAGTAGCACACCAGGTCTGCTCTGCATCTTGTTCTCACACCACTTACAGCATATCTTGGGGACATTTCCTTATCAGTACATCAGTACAGCTTCATTATCCTCCATTGTCTGCATCTACCACAGTTTATTTAACGATTTCCCTTACTGTTGGAACTTGGGTTGTTTCAGTCTTTTGCTATTACAAACAATATTGCAGTAGATTACTATATATACGTACTGTGCTTAGTAGAGTGCCCGGCACATAGTAAATGCTGAGTAAATATTAGCTTTGTTTCACAAAAATTCATATTGTATGCATGGAAGTACTGTGTATCTGTAGGATAAAGTCCCAGAGATGGCATTGCTTAATGAAGAGGATAAATGCATTTGTAATTTTTCTAGATACTGAGAAGGACAGATCCAACACCTATGAACACCATTCCATAGGCATTGTGTCATTTTGCACATTTGCAACATACCCTGTACAAATTCAAGGAGGTATTAGGGCATGCTTCATCCAGTGGGTACCTAACAGAAGTGATTGACAAATTTTCACTACTTAGTTACCTGTTAAGTCTGTGGGCATGGTGGCGCATGCCTGTAATCCCAGCTACTCAGGAGGCTGAGGCAGGAGAATTGCCTGAACCCAGGAGGCGGAGGTTGCAGTGAGCCGAGATTGCGCCATTGCACTCCAGCCTGGGTAACGAGTGAAACTCCGTCTCAAAAAAAAAAAATGAACAGTTCTCAAGCAGACACTTGACAAAAGAAAACTGTCAATAGGAAGCAAACACATAAAAGGAGAAAAGGCTCAAATTGGATCCAAGAAGAAAGTTGATAATTATGTATACCAAATATTGATTAGGATATAAGGAAATTTAGTACAATGAAGGATTGCTTAAGACAGGGATCTTTTCTGAGAAATACATTGTTAGGTGATTTTGTCATTGTTTAGACGTCATGGAGTGTACTCACACAAACTTAGATGGTATAGCCCATTGCTCCCAAGCTACAAACCTGTACAGCATGTTACTGTACTGAATACTGTAGGCAGTTGTAACACAGTGTTATTTGTCTATCTAAACATAGAAAAGGTACAGCAAAAATACCATATTATAATCTGAATGGAACCACTATTATATATGTGGTTTATTGTTCACCAAAATGTCATTGCACAGTGCATGCATGTAGATGATTAAAGGTGTGCACAAAGATTTACGTACAGAAATGTTTATAACAATATTGTTTCTAAGCATGGAAAAACAATTGGGATTCCAACAGTAAGGGACTGATTAAATATGTTTTGATTTAATCATGTAGATTCAGTACTTAAAAATTATGATAGATATAATTCATTGTCAATAAGGAAAGAGATTAATTGGAAAACAGCATGTGTATTACTTTGTAATACAAGACCACCATGTGTGATATCTCATTTTTAGGAAATTTGTAGCATCTAGTACATGTAGAAACTTTGTCAAGGATACATGTTAAATTTGATAGAGCTTGAACATGTGTCCCAAGATGGTGGGATTGTAGGCAGTTTAAAAATTTATATTTGGCCAGGCGTGGTGGTTCACACCTGTAATCCCAGCACTTTGGGAGGCTGAGTCGGGTGGATCACCTGAAGTCAGGAGTTGGAGACCAGCCTGACCAACATGGCAAAACCCCATCTTCACTAAAAATACAAAAATTAGCTGGACGTGGTGTGAGCACCTGTAATCCCAACTACCCAAGAAGCTGAGGCAGGAGATTCGCTTGAACCCAGGAGGTGGAAGTTGCAGTGAGCTAAAATGGCACCACTGCACTCCAGCATGGGCGACAGAGTGAGAGTCTGTCTCAAAAAAAAAAAAAAAATTCGTCTTCTCTTTCTTCTCCTTTCATGTTTCCAAAAGTTTTTTATAATAAGTCTTTGGGTAATTTTTAAGGAGTTAAAAAGCAGTATAACATTTCAGAAATTTTGGAGAGAAACTCACCGTGGTATAAAATTCTCATTTGTTACTGCTTTTCATGATTTTTTTCTTTCATGTCCATCTATATTTCTAACATAGTTGTAATTAACAGGATATGCCACTTTAATCTTTTTATCACCTGAACATTTTCTTATGTTGATACGGTCATTGCACCTTTATTATGAAATGATTCCTGTTGTGTGAGGTGGTTTTTCCCTGATGATTAGCAAGCTTGAAATAGAAGACAAGTGCCAGTGAGGCTTCTGCTTTCCTTTCCGGGAGTCTTTCACCAACCTTGAGTTATGGCTGCTGGGTGAAAGATTGGCAGTGACTGAATGAGGTCCTGGTAGTCCAGCTTCCTAGTTCTGTGCTGCCAAGCAGACGTCTGGTCAGAGCAGAACACATACCTTCGTTTTGTCATAACTTTTTAAAAAAATGGCAAAAAGTAATAGCCACATATAGTTTGTTAGTGAGGTAAATACCTCATAGAACAAAGATAAATAAAAATTTCTAATATGTTAGAATGTATTTTATATTCTTTGTACGCTTTAGTCTGAAAAGCTTAAATCTTACATCTCTGGTGGGATATCAGAAAAAAATGTTTTCTTAGGTAAAGCATCTTTTTTTCCCTTAAACTAGCCCACTTGAAGCTCTTCTGTTTCTGAATGAATTTCACCTAGCCTGTCTACAGCTATATTCACAGTCACTGTTTTTCCCTTTATAGACCGACCCTACCCTTTGTGTTACAAAATACAGAAACAGTGCTGGTGTTTTTTGTATGGTTGGTTGGTTTGGGGTGTTTTGTTTTGAGGACTGTTCACTTGGCTTTCTTTCTCATTGCATGTAAACAAGACATTTAAGTTAAAATTTAATTTCACCTTAGTTCCTAAAGCTGACTTTATCTGTTTATCTATTTGTTTCCCTGAGTGTAACCTTGGGATCCCTGGAGGAGGTTTTTATTTTGTTTTCTTTTCCTCTTTCCTTGGGGAATGCTTGTTTCTAATGGCCAGTGTGCCTAAGGGTTAGGAGTTGCACTTTCCCTCAGTCAGTAGGGCCACCAGAATCCTGCCTGAGCAGGTGCTTTGCTGCTTCCTACACAGGTTTCAGACATACTGATCCTAATCTTCTCAGTCAAACTCCAAGACACACAGTGTCAACAGTTAAGGCAGCCACGAGTTCATTATCTACATAGGGCACAATTACTTGGCAGCCACCTAGACTGTGAGGTTTTTGTGGGTCCCCAGAGAACTCATATCCTGAAGAGAGAGACTAATCAAGGCGGGTCCTCTTGGCAGGGACATTGAAAGGGTGGGTTACAATTGATAGGAATTTTAATTTGTGAGGACTTAATCTGATATACTTTTGGAACAAGATAGTGTAGATGTACTTATTGTCCATTTTCTTGGAGCATTCTTTGAAGATTCATTTGATTATGTGGTGATAGTATTGTTGAAAGGACACAGAATTTTATTACATAAATCTGCTTCTATCCTTCACCTGCCTCACTGCCCAGGGCTACTGCAAGGATTTATTCAGCCTGCATTGTGGTGAGGGAAGGGATGACTAATGTCTCAAACATTGTGGTGTTCCCTAGTCTGCTCTCCTGCTTGCTGAAAGCTCCTTTTTGGAAGGCAGATGCTGAGTTTTTCAGGAAGCACTCAGGATGCAATGTTTTAGTTTTAAGTATATGCACTGGTTGACCCTTGAGTGGACAGAACTTTTGTTGCCAGAACTTGGTGGCACTGGTGTGGGTGATCTTAAGGGCCAGGTCCTGACACCAACAAAGCCAGGAAGTTTGGGATATATAATCAAGACAAGCCAGCAGTAGCACAGGCTACAGAATGGGCCTGTCCTATCTTTCCATCTCTCGTCTATTGAAAGTAGGATCAATAGGAGGCCAGCTCATCAGGAGACAAGGATGCATTCTTTTACCTGCCTTGGTCAGAGCACTTGAACACTTTTCCAGAGTACTTCGAACCCTCTCCATTCCCATGACAGGGTCTTGCTCTGTTTAGGCTGGAGTACAGTGGTGGCAATCTTGGATCACTGCAACGTCCACCTCCCAAGCTCAAGCGATCCTTTCCACCTCAGCCTCCAGAGTAGCTGGGACCACAGGCTCAGGCCACCACACTGGCTAGTTTTTTTTTTTTTTTTTTTTGGTATTTTTGTAGGGATGGAGTTTCACCATGTTGCCCAGGCTGGTCTTGAACTCCTGGGCTCAAGCAATCCACCCGCCTCAGCTTCCTAAAGTGCTGGGATTATAGGTGTGAGCCACTGCGCCTGGCCTCCAGAGCGTTTTTGAGGGTAAACATATACTGTGCCATATCAGGATGATCTGTCTTTGACTTCTGTCAGAGTTGAAAAACAGGATTGGGCATAGATGACTTCACCAAATCCATTGTGTTTTCAGGTTAAATAATGCCCTTTGTCACACCCTTTAGCATACAAAATTAGACTTACCACCATTGTTGCCTTTTAATTATTTAAACCAGTCAGGCCGGGTACGGTGGCCCATGCCTGTAATCCCAGCTACTCAGGAGGCAGAGGCAGGAGAATTGCCTGAACCCAAGAGGCGGAGGTTGCGGTGAGCTGAGATCTCGCCATTGCACTCCAGCCTGGGTAATAAGAGCAAAACTCCGTCTCAAAAAAAAAAAAAGAAAAAAATTATTTAAACCAGTCTTGCCTCAAGAGCAGCAGTTCTCAAAGTGTGATCTTTGGGTTCCTAGGATGCTTTGAGGGGTGTGAAAGCTCTGCCCTTCAACAACATATCTGTGTGAGACTGGATTTCCTTCATCTGCTTCAACCAGAACAACATACTGCAACGATTAAACACAGATGCAGATACAGGAATTCAGCTGTCTTCTGCAAATCCAAACATTAAAATGTAAAACAGTGCCACTTTTCTAACTAAAAATATTTTTTTACAGAATATAATTTTTTTCCTTAAAATATATTGTTTATATTCATTTTTTATACTTATTTCTAAATAATATGTTTAACTTTTGGTTTTAGTTTCTGGCATGGTAAATAATGATAGCTGTTAGGTCTAAATTATTAAGCACCTAAAACAATAGATATTAATGTTTTAGGTGCTTAATAATTTTAAGAATGTAAGGGCAGGGCTTGAGGCCAAGAGGTTTGAGAACTACTGCACTAGGGGACTCTCTTGGTGGAAATGCCTACTTCTTTCTCTTGGTCCCGTGTAGTGGGAAATGGTATAGCACAGGCCTAGATATATACAAACACTTTCAGAGAAAAGTGGCTTCAGTGTTTACTACAAAACAGGTATCAGACACAGTCAGACAGTCATGACGATGATGGTCGTTGCTAGTCTGTGGAGCCCTTGGATGTGGGTGCCCGCATTTCTCTTGATTCAGTACACATCGTTTCCTCTGTGTTCCTTCTGTGGCCCAACAACCCATTGTTGTTTGAAATATACGGACTTCAGTATCTCACTTTAATTTTGCTCTTCTTATTAGCAGTGGTTTGGGCAAAGCATTTTTTTCTCATTTAAAAATTTTTTTTGGAGATCTTGGGGAATTTTGAAGATCTTTGGGGAATTTGTTTTTATTTAAATTTCAGTGGTTTTGGGGTACAAGTGGGTTTGGGTTCATGAGTAAGTTCTTTAATGGTGATTTCTGGGATGTTGGTGCACCCAGCACCTGAGCAGTGTACACTGGCATGTTGTCTTTTATCCCTCAGCGCACCCCCCTTCCACCCTTCGTACCCAAAATCCATTATATCATTCTTATGCCTTTACGTCCTCATAGCTTAGCTCCGACTTATGTAAGTGGGAACATATGATAATTTGTTTTTTCATTCCTAAGTTGCTGCATTTAGAATAATGGCCTCCAGCTTCATCCAGGTTACTACAGAATACATTATTTTGTTCCTTTTTATGGCTAATATTCCATGGTATATAAATATCACATTTTCTTTATCCACTTGTTGGTTGCTGGGCACTTAGGTTGGTTCCATGTTTTTGCAGTTGTGAATCGTGCTGCTATAAACATGCATGTGTGTGTGTGTCTTTTTCATTTAATGACCTATTTTCCTTTGGGTAGATACCCAGTAGAGGGATTGCTGATTTAATGGTAAATCGTTAGTTCTTTAGAGACTCTTCATACTGTTTTCCTTAGTTGTTATACTAGTTTACATTTCCACCAGCAGTGTTCAAGTGTTCCCTTTTCACCACATCCACACCAGCATCTGTTATTCCTTTAACTTTTAATTATGGTCATTCTTGCAGGAGTAAGGTGGTATCACATTGTGGTTTTAATTTTTATTTCTCTGATAATTAGTGATGTTGAGCATTTTGTCATATGTTTGTGTATATCTTCTTTTTCAGAATTGTCTGTTCATATCCTTTGCCCATTTTTTGATGGGATTTTTTTTTTCTTGCCAATTTGTTTGAGATCCTTATAGACTCTGGGTGTTAGTCCTTTGTCAGATGCATAGTTGGCGAAGATTTTCTACCACTCTGTGGGTTGTCTGTTTACACTGCTGATTATTTCTCTTGCTGTACAGAAGCTTTTTAGTTTAATTAGGTCCCATTTATTTGTTTTTGTTTTTGTTGCATATGCTTTTGGGGTCTTAGTCATGAATTATATTTGCTTGAGCCAACGTCTAGAAGAGTTTTTCCAATGTTATCTTGTAGAATTTGTCTGGTTTCAGGTTTTAGATTTCAGTCTTTGACCATCTTGAGTTGATTTTTGTGTAATCCAGTTTCTGAAGGGGAATTTGTGTTGGCCTACTGGAGTCTGAGATGCAGGTTAACCCTCCACAGGGAAGACGACAGATTATTAGAATGGGTACCTGATGACACCACACTTTTTCTCTCAGCTGAGTTCTCAACCTTAAATGGGGCATTAGTGCCAGGGCATCGCTATATAGTCCTAACCCACTGGAGAGGCCTTCCTAAGGACAACAGGGTAAGCAGATGTCTCAGTCTTACACTTCTGCCTGATCCTCATCAGAGATTTCCTCCTAGGAAAGCAAGGACTGTTTGATCATTTGACTCCCAGAGTATCATATGCAAATTCCCTGCCAGGGAATGATGACATGGCCCATCAGACTGCCCGCAGCAGTTTACCTGGTTGTTGTAGGAGTGTGTGATAGAAAGGAATCGGGGAGAACAGCCGTTGACACTGGTAGGGTAAAAGAAGGGAACTGGTGTGCTCGCCCTTCTGACCCAAGAGATTTATGCCCTAGGTGTGGCTGCATGAATGAGAAGTTTTTCTACCTCCCTACTAGTATACAGGTCATCACTCACCATCAGCAAGGCAGCTGAGGGAGAAAGCAGCAGCACGGGATCTGGTGTTAGCCTTAGGTCCAAGGCCCAGCTCCAAATCTCACCATGTGACCTCAGCACATCACCTAGTTACTTCAAGACCCAGTTTTCTAATTGGTAAACATAGAGCCATGCCTGTCTTATCTGTCTGACAGAATTGCTAATAAGATTTAGATTAAGTGAAATTACAGATAGGAAAGCTGAAAAATATGTATGAATATTAGTTTTGTAAAAGGTGTATCCTACCAAAAGAGTTTCTGCTCTTTGCCTCTTGCCCTCTGGACTCATAAGCTTTCTGTTTTTTTCCCCAGGTTACCTCTGCATGACAGATGAGTGGTTCTCTGAGTATGTCTACGAGGTGGTGGTGGACAGGAAGCATGTCCCTGAAGAGGTGCTAGCTGTGTTGGAGCAGGAACCCGTTGTCCTGCCAGCATGGGACCCCATGGGAGCTTTGGCCGAGTGATACTGCCTCCAGCTCTTTCCTCCTCCCATGGAACCTGACGTAGCTGCAAAGGACAGATCCAGGGACTGAAGCCAAAGTTATGCAAGGGACTATGTGTTGCCACAGGACACAGGCAGATTTCCAGCCTCCTCCAGGAACCTCTTCAGGAAGTGTGCTTTATGCTGAAATAGAATATTCTTAAAGAAAATAAAAAGGGAAAGATCAGGTCATACTATCTACTCTCCTCATCTCTAACAGCTCAGGATCTCTTATAGCATTTTAACCAGATGTAATTGTTTGTCTTTAACTCGGTCAAAAAGTTTAGTTCTGTGTCTGTGTTTTAATAAGACAAGAGAGGACGAGCGATTGAGGTGTATGGAGAGCAAACAGACCTAATGCTCCCTGTTCCTAGAGTAGAGTGGAGGGGAGGGTGGCCTGAGAATTGAGCTCTTGGAACTGCATGCTGCCAGGCGGTATCACTGTCTTTCCTCGATGGCAGTCACTGAATTCCATTTTTTCAAGGTAATTTCTTGTGCCTCTGATAGCCCAAGAATCAGAGGTTGATCAGGTTTGACATGATTCCTTCCCATTCTGAACTGTGGTGAGCACAGCTCTGCTTGAGTCAGGTTTGAGTAGAGGCTTAGAGACAGTTGGATGAGAACAACCAAAATCTTATCATGGTCTCAGTTAGAATCATTAGGGGGAGCTCTAGCCAAATGGTTTAACTTCTGCCTTTTGGAACTGGGGGTTGGGTGGGCATGAAAAGTTGATATCCATTCTTTCTGATAACTAGATGGTGCTGAGAAGCTTTTGAATAAAAACTTTGCTAAATGAGAATAAGCTGATTTATGTAATCTGTCTAAGAAGTGTTAGTTTAACTACAAAAGAAAGCAGCCGGGTGGCTCATGTTGAAAGTGAAAAAACCGCAAGAGGGCTACCCTCGTCAGCTTCTCTGCAGGATATGTGCTCTTTCCCAGACTCTGCTGATTATCGCTGGCTTCTGCAAAGGGCCTCCAAGCACCTATTGAAGAACTGTTCCCCTGCCATGTAAATGTTCTTCCACCTAGATCTGGGGTCCCTCCAAGGGTGGGGAGTGAGGCTGTTGGGCCCACTCTTAGAATGAGTCAACAAGTATCTTACTGAGACTGGCCCACCCTTTCAAGAACAGGGTGAAATAGAAGACAATTTCACAAAACACTGAGTTTGCCCCACAGAAGAGAATTGATCCAGCATGGAAGGTTTGAAATGTGTTAACATGATAGTTATGTGGATTAGCTACACAAAAAGCAACTGTAGATGAGTCTTACAGGGTTCAAAAAAAGATAAAACTAAAATCCATGAAGGTAGCAGATAACTAGGGAGGGAGGTAATTGCAATTAACATACTCTTAAGATCCTTGTGTCATTCAGGAAGAAGGATCTTTAGACTTTAGTATGTAAGCATGTATGCCAAAAACTTCCATAGTATCTACTAAAAATAAGCATAGGAGCCAGTTTCCAGTCAAGAATAAATAGAATCCAATCAAGAATAAATAGAAGCCAGGCTCGGTGGCTCACACCTGTAATCCCAAGAGGCTGAGGTGGGCGGATTACCTGAGGTTAAGAGTTCAAGACCAGCCTGACCAACATGGTGGAATTCCGCCTCTCTTAAAAATACAAAAATAGTTGGGCATGGTGGCGTACATCTGGTAATCCCGGCTACTTGGGAGGCTGAGGCAGGAGAGTTGCTTGAACCCAGGAGGTGGGTGTTGCAGTGAGCCGAGATCGTGTCGTCGCACTCCAGCCTAAGCAAAAGAGCAAAACTCTGTCAAAAAAAAAAAAAAGAAGAAGAAATAGAATGGGAAAATGCAGTCAATCCATAAGAAGACAAGATAGGGGAGAGAAAGAAAAGGCAGAACAAACAGAGCATCTAAATAAGGTAGTAGAGAGAAATCTACATATGTCAATAATTATATGTAAATGGATTAAATGTTCCAGAAAAGGAAAAAATGCCAAACTGGATTTTTAAAAGAAATCCAGTCATAGGTGATGACAAGAGAGAGACATTGGCAGCCTAGAATATAAGAAAGGATGGGAAAGACACATCGGGCAGATACTAACCAGAATAAAACTGAGAAGTTATAACCCACAAAATTAAGGCCTCTCCGAATAACCAAACACACTAATTCCAGGGTATGCTATTCGCATACACTGTAATGTGAATGCCCTCCCTGGAGCCATGGAACACCACAGCCCCGGAAATAGGCTTTAAGACAAAAAGCATTAATACAGGCCGGGCACGGTGGCTCAAGCCTGTAATCCCAGCACTTTGGGAGGCCGAGGCGGGTGGATCACGAGGTCAAGAGATCGAGACCATCCTGGTCAACATGGTGAAACCCCGTCTCTACTAAAAGTACAAAAAATTAGCTGGGCATGGTGGCGCGTGTCTGTAATCCCAGCTACTCAGGAGGCTGAGGCAGGAGAATTGCTTGAACCCAGGAGGCAGAGGTTGCGGTGAGCCGAGATCGCGCCATTGCACTCCAGCCTGGGTAACGAGCAAAACTCAATCTCAAAAAAAAAAAAAAAAAAAAAAAAAAAAGCATTACTACAGATAGAATCACTATATAATGATAGGCTAACTCAATTCCTCAGAAAAACAAAGATTCTAAGTTAAGTACCCAATAACATAGCCTCAAAACATGTAAAACCAAGACAGCTATATGGAAAAATAGGTAATCCAACATCATAGTGGGAGACTTTAATATACTTCACAATTAATAATAGATCAAGCAACAAAAAATTCAGATAAGAGATTTAAACATTTAGTAATTTTGGTAAAATGGACGTGTAATAACACCACATCTTCATCCTGAAAGCACAGATGTGTAGAAACCAATGACCGAGTATAAACCTGTTAAATAAAAAAAACTGCATCTAACAACTACACATTCTTTTTGATCACATATGGAACTTTTTCAAAAATTGATCACATACTGGACAGTAGAATTTTAATTCTAGTTCTGAATAATAGAATAATTCTACAAAAATTAGAATTTAATAAAGACTGAAAATTGAGCTAAACATCTGTTTCAAGAAATTAGAACAGCAAAATAAACCTAAAGAAAGTTGATAGATATGCCAGAAGTTAAGCATAGCATCAACAAAGCCAGAAGTCAGTTATTTAAAAAAAAAAAAAAAATGGGCAAACAATTTTTTTAAAGCACCCAAGGAATTAAAAGGATATGCTGCAAATATTAGAAAAATAGAAGATACTCTTCACTTTCTCAAAAGCAACAGTAAAGGGATTTGTTTAGAAGACAAATCCACAAGCTCGGGAAGACCAGGAGAGGAGTCAATGAAATATCTGAAGCCAGAAAGCAGATGGAGACGTTGGAAGATTTAGCAGAGCTGAAAAAGTTGAATCTCACTGAGCCAATAGTGGAGAAAGTCATTGATAAGCAAATCAATTTACAATGCATAATCCCCTGAAAAATGTAGATACCGTAGCAATAGAAGGCCTGACTTCTGGAATTGGACATGAAAAGTTGAATGTCTATTGGGACCCCTACCTATGTCCACCAGCTTGGTGACTGCCCTTTCTCCACTCAGCCCATTAGAGATTTCTGGAGAGAGAACAAGTGTATGGTCTAGGTGTCAGGTGAGTCCGGAAGGGGATCAAGTGAGCATTTACATTCTGAATGTCCTTGCCATCCTGTAGCCAGGAAACTGGAAGTCTTATCAGGAGCATCTTGATTAAGCCAATGGGAGAAATGTAAAAAACGACTTTACGGCCTAAAGAATGATTTTATGAGGCTAGCATAATCCTGATAAGGATAGTGAAAAAGATACATGTAAACCTCCCCCATAAACATAGATGCAAAAGTCCTAAACCAAATCCAGCAATTTGTAAGAAAGATAATTTTCATTACCAAATAATAAAAGCCATTTTTCAAATAAAATTAGGATCCAGAGGGGAGAAATGAAGCATGGTGGGTTTATCTTCCCTGCTAAAGATCAGGGAAATGGGCTGAAGTTGTGGCCGGAGGTCTCAGTTGGAATAAATTGCTAATATTTGGGTGATGAATGAGGAAGGAAATGGGAGGGCATGGAGTTGTCTTTTGCTTTAACTCTGAATCATATAGTGTCACCAGAGGAGAGCTTGATGACTCTGGCCTCTTGGAAGTCCTGGCCTGAGTAATGGTGACCCTATACTTCCAAAAGCCAAGATAATGAGACATGCCTTCAGGATGTGGTGTGGCCCCATCTGCTTGCTTTGGCTTGTCCTTAAAGAGCCACTGAATTCTAATTTGCTGTTGGCGGCACCAGGCCACTTGCTCTTGAACCCCCGTTCCTCTACTGCGGTGTGGGTGAGCACCGTTGCCAGCAATGGCTCTAGTTAGTCATTTGTTAAGTTGGATACTTTTAGAAGTAATTCCAGATGAGCATGGTCATATTTAGGACAGCTTGTTCAGAACAATTGTTGAGACTCATGAAGCCAATGCTTCCTTCTTGAGGTCTGTGACACAAATGGGTTGGAAACTAGGAAAGAACTGGGCAGAGTTTTTCTGTTTTTCAAACTCCAAGTCCTTTACACATTACTGCAGAGGGAAAGGAAATAGAGAGGGAATGTTCAATTCACACCAGCTGCAGCTGTTTGGTTTTTTGTTTGTTTTGTTTTTTCTTAATTTTTTTTTTCCTTTTTAAGACGGGGTTTCACCATGTTGGTCAGGCTGGTCTTGAGCTCCCGACTTCAGGTGATCCGCCCGTCTTGGCCTCCAAAGTGCTTGGATTACAGGCATGAGCCACCACGCCCGGCCATGTTTTGTTTTTTCTTTTGAGTCTCGCTCTGTCACCCAAGCTGGGGTGCAGAGTCTAGTGGTGCAATCTTGGTTCACTGCAGCCTCCACTTAACTGGGTTCAAGCAATTCTCCCACCTCAGCCTCCAGAGTAGCTGGGATTACAGACGTGTGCCACCATGCCTGGCTAATTTTTTGTGTTTTTAGTACAGACAAGGTTTCGCCATGTTGGCCAGGCTGGTCTTGAACCCTGGCCTCAGTTGATCCACCTGCCTCGACCTCCCAAAGTGCTGGGATTACAGGCGTAAGCCACCGAATTGGCTAGCTGCAGCTAATTGGGAAGAGAATTTGTGTGCAGATGGGAAGCCCTCCACGTCTTTCCTGGATATTGTTTGAATACGCAGTGTTTTTCCCTCTTGCTGACTCCTCTAGAAAAACTCTAGTTTGCAGTGGCTCATGCCTGTAATCCCAGCACTTTGGGAGGCCGAGACGGGTGGATCACGAGGTCAAGAGATCGAGACCATCCTGGTCAATAAGGTGAAACCCCGTCTCTACTAAAAATACAAAAAATTAGCTGGGCATGAT
The DNA here is from genome assembly GCF_048565385.1 of Saimiri boliviensis. Classification (NCBI taxonomy): domain Eukaryota; kingdom Metazoa; phylum Chordata; class Mammalia; order Primates; family Cebidae; genus Saimiri; species Saimiri boliviensis. The sequence goes on from NC_133465.1 coordinate 28,924,596, forward strand.
GGCGTGTGCCTGTAATCCCAGCTACTCCGGAGGCTGAGGCAGGAGAATTGCCTGAACCCAGGGGGCGGAGGTTGCGGTGAGCCAAGATCGCGCCATTGCACTCCAGCCTGGGTAACAAGAGTGAAACTCCGTCTCAAAAAAAAACAAAAACAAAGACAAAAACAAAACTCTAGTTTGGTAGCACATCTTGAAGTGGACAGAATGAGTTCTGCAGCCATCTTTCAGGCTACCCAATGACAGCTGTTTGTTTTTTAAAAATCAGCTGCTGTGCAGAAGGCTAGGGCAGCCGAGGCAGAGTGGCTATTTGGTGGAGAGTATGGGAGGGTGATTGACTTAGAATTGCAGCATCCCTGCACCTCACCTGGCAGAGACCTTATGGTTTAACCTAGCCCAAACTCTCCAAAGCCAGTGAGTCTTTTAAGTACTACTTGCACACACTCAACGACAGGAACACAGCCTCTCACTGTGGCCCTTCCCATCTCTCTAGACTGGACTTACTCCTCTTCTTATATACTCTGCTTCAGCCAATCACTGACCACCTCCCACCCTGTCCAGCACTTTGTCCCTCAGACACACCAAGCTCATCTCTGCCTCCTTGCTGTTCCTTCTTCCTAAAGCTCTTCCCTCGGGTCTGCATGGCTGGCTTCTCATTTGGGTCACGCCTTCAGTGTCAAGGCCATCTCTGACCACCTTATCTAGGGAGCCAACTTCCTCCTCCCACTGCCTGTGCCACCTCCATGCCTGTCACTCTCTGCGCTGTTACGGGGTCTATTTTATTCACAGCACTTAACCACTTTCCGAAGGTATTGATGTATTTTTATGTGTATTGTCTGTTTTCCCCAAAGTCAGTTACTCCCTGTCAGCCCCTGCGGGTGGGAACTTTGTCCTATTTGTGACTGTATTCTCAGTGCCTGGCTCCTAGGAAATACAGGAGAGGCTAACACTTCACACACTCTCCATTCTGACAGCTATAATTAATGAACAGTTTTTACATAGACCTGAAGTCAGCTTTGCTGTAACTTGCTCAGTAGGGACAAGTAGAATAAGAACAAAGTCCCGGAGATCTTCATATTTCAACATTTAACATTAAGGTCTCGATTTCATTTCATGCAGGTGCCTGGCAGTGCGGAGAAGAGTAGGTAGGGAGAGAACCACGAGGCTCACCTGGCTTCCACACTGCTTAAACCTTCTTTGTTTCAAATCCGCCCAACACAGCGGGAAGAGCAGGGTTTGTACTCAGGCATGCTGGCCTTGCCACTCGGCAAGCATACGTGCTTACGCCTGGCAAGTCTGTAGAAATGTGGAGAAGCTACTCAACCTCCCCGAGCCTCAGTTTCCATTCAAATGATACTAAAATGTATTAATATGAGAACTCACAGCCTGATAAGGAGGGAAACTGTTATTTAGTTTTTGATAACATTTATAGTTATCCAAAAATAATAATACCAGTTTATATTGCATTATTTCCCACGTGGCAGAAACAGGACAAAAGATAATGCGTATAATGTGCCTAGGAGATGCTGAATAAATGGCAGCTTTTATTAAAAACCAGTTCTCATGGAGCTTCTTCAGTGTGCCATGTGGTAGGCCCTCTGGGGGTTAAAACAATTCCCTTCTCTCCAACCAGATGTGTCGTTTAGTGGGGAAAATAACATGTTTATGCATGAACCAGTTGAAAAAGAAGGTGACTTGATATGAGATAGGTCTGTCAGTAAACTCCGTAATAATTGTGAAAGGGCTTGAAGTTGGAGAAGGAAACCTGCTGTTTAAAATAACTTTTAACCACAGTGACCCTAGGGAGTCCCCTAGGGAGGAAGGAGAAATCATTAACCCTGGCTCACAGACATCGCAGATAGAGCGTGGGGTAGTCACAATATCTGTAAAGTCGGGGGTGTCCCCTACACCCTGATTTCTCCTCGTGTGAGTATCCTTCAAACTGGGCCTTTCCATCTCAGCCACTCCCACCTTTTCCCCTCTTTTAGAAAAAATTATCCATGAAGTCTGAATACACAATGAGGTAAGCAAGAGTAGCAACCGAAACTGATACTGAGGGTCCACGGTGGTAGCAAGTCCTGCCTTGGAGGTGCCACTGAACATGAAGAGAGTCACCAAAACCACGCCAGGTCCCAGGACAAACCAGAGGTGTCCGGGAAGCGCTGCTGGGGATGGAGCAAGACGACACTCTAAGGACTGAATACTCTCAGCATTTTCCTGGGCCTGAGAAAAAGCCCAGAAGGAGGGGTGGGCCTCCTTCTTCCGTATTGTATAAACAGGGCAGAGGCCCAACAGACAGATGGCACCGAGGGCTTCCGGAGGGAGAGCCTGGGATTCGCATGGCTTGTCCTGGCTGGCTCCGCAGGAGACTCACTGCTGGCCTTTGAGACTTCCCGGAAGTGGGTCTTCTGGGTGGTGTTTGGGGCAGGTGTAAATATTTAAATGCTCCTTACCTCTCAAAGCAAAAGCCTGTGTTTATTCTGAGCCCCAGAGCAGGTTCTAAGCCCCACTATTTCTGGGCTCAAGCAGGTGAACAAAGAAAAAGTATTGCTGTGCGGTGATTCCTTGGCAGCCTCTTCCCAGCTGCCCAGGACCTGTTGCTCTTGACATCTCCATGGCTATCCCCATCCGCCACCAGCGCCAAGCTTCGCGGGTGCCCGCTGGGTTTCCGGCTTGCCTCCCTTCCCTGCAGCCACCCGCTGACACCTGCATTCACATTCTAAGGAACTCGTCAGTCCCCAACCACCCGACACTCCCCCAGTGTTACCTGCAGCCCACGCGGTCACAGCCTTTAGATCCTCTCCCCCTCCCCACTCCCAAACTCTGCTTCCCTCCTGCTTCGCCCAGGGCTCCCTCCAGCCTTCCATGCCCAGGACAGCGCCTCCCGGTCTCCCCAGGTCTCTGGGGCAGAGGCTGTGCCTTCTTCTGCTGTCAGGCTCCTGTCACGAAGGAGCAGCCCAGAGGGAGGGCAGGCGCAGGTGTGAGGCTGCTCCTTCCTGGTGGTGGACGCTGAAGCCTGTCTACCTGAACTGGAGGCGGGGAGTGATCCCCAGGCCCAGGCAGGGGAACAGGGCGCAAGGTCAGAGGATCCTCCCGAGGGAGGGAGTGGGAGGCCAGGGAAGGACAGGGCACTGGAGGCGAAGAGTATCAGAGGCAGGGCAGAGAGGGGCTGCTGGAGGTGGGGGGAAGAGAGGCTGGTTCGGTGGAGGCGAGGACCTGCAGGTGGACCTGTCCTCTCTGTCGGATGGTGCTCAGGGCAGGAGGAAGAGAAGCATCTCTTCAGAGAGAGGAAGACAGTCTGGACCAGTTGTGTTCCGACTCTGCCAGGGAGGCAGGGGAAGGGGGGTGGGGTGGGGAAGGGGGCTGGGGGAACCAGGAGGCAGGGGAACCCGGGGTGGGTTGGGGGAACCAGAGGGAGGCAGTCTGTGTAATTCTAATGTCTCTTGCTAATGGTGCCAAGAGGGGAGGAGATGGAACCACCTGGCCAGAGAGAGGAGGGGTTGGATCTCCCCTTGGTGGAAGGGCCTGCAAGGAGTTGGCCCCTTCACCACCCACAGCTGAGCAGTGCCCACCGAGATCATCCTCCCTACTTCACAGACAGAGACACAAAGGCCACACAGCTTGAGGTTAAGGAGCTCGGCCAAGCCCACACGACAGTAGAGGGTGGGAGCCAGGGTTTGACCCAGGTCCACAGGGGGCCCACTCTGTAGACAGCGCCTGGCCTGGCGCAGGCAGTGCCATAGGGAGGGGCTGGGTGCTGGGCAGGAATGGATGTTCAGCTAGAAAGAGTCTAGAAGAAAGGCCAGGAGTGGTGAGGTCACGTTCACGAGACTGCACAGTTAGGAAATGTTAAGAAGTCACACTGGACGGACCGGGTGGAGACAAGGGCCTTGGTGGCCAAGCACTGAAGTCACCCCTGCTGCCATCCTCCACTTTGACGCCTCTGCCCAGAGCCCCTGCCCCCCTCCTCTGCCCTCCTGGAAAGGGCACCTTGTGTTTTTTGTTGCCCTTGCCTGTACAGCACAAACACGTTCATTTAAGAAGTGGAACATTGGAGGCAGGAGACAACTGTGCTCATCTGAAAGGAGGAGCCCTGCCCCCATGCAGGCACTGCCCCCAGAATGAAATTCCCAAGCTTGTTGGGGAATCCCCACTAGGCATTGCTGCTCTGAATGCCAGCACCTAACCCTCCTAACGTCCCTGCTGCACTCCTCCCTTCGTCCCCCCTGCACCCTCCCAGCATCCCCCCTGCACCCTCCCAGCATCTCCCCTGCATCCTCCCAGCATCCCGCCTCCCCTCTGCACCCCTCCCAGCAGCACCCCTCCCAGCAGCACCCCTCCCAGCATCCCCCCTGCACCCTCCCAGCATCCCCCCTGCATCCGTCCAGCATCCTCCCTCCTCTCTGCACCCCTCCCAGCGTCCCCCCTGCACCCTCCCACCATCCTCCCTCCCCCTAGAACCCCTCCCAGCATCCCCTTGCACCCCTCCAGCATCGCCCCTGCCCTCCTCCAGCATTCCCTTTGTACCCCCAGAATCTCCCCTATACCTCTCCCAGCATCCCCCTGTACCCTCTTAACATCCGCCTGCACCCTCCCAGTATCCCCATTGAACCCCTGGCATCCCCCCCGCACCCCTCCAGCATGCCCCTCGCACCCTCCCAGTATCCCCCTGCGTCCCGGGCTCCAAGCCTCCCGCGCACCTTGCGGTCCCCGCCCTGGCGTCTAGGTGGCACCAGAATCCCGTGCTGACTCCTCCCGCTGGGAGCCGCCCTCGCCTGCCCATGGTTGTCCAGCTCCGTCCCTCTAGATGCTCAGCCCAACCGGCTGCACAGTTTTCAGGGGTCAGTTCCTCCGAGTACAAGGGGCTGTGGCTTCTCTGGAGCTGCAGACTTGTCATTGCTTTTTCCTTTCTGTCTTCTACTTCCCTTGGCCTCCTCTTGGGGAGCGGTAGAGCCCTCTCCTCTCCGCCTCAGGGACAACCCAAAGCAAGTACTGCATGTGCTCTTTTAAAAGTTTTAAATGATTTTAGCAAAAAGAGTATTAACATTAAATCAATGTTTAAACTTTTTGAGAAAAGTATCAAAACAAACATGCACGTGATTCAAAACAGTAGGCTCCTCTTGGGCCCTTTCAGATAATTCAAACTGTCACTCAGGCTGGAGTGCCACGGCTCACTGCAGCCTCGACCTCCCGGTCTCAGCTGCTCCTCCCACCTCAGCCTCCTGAGTAGTAGCTGGGACTACAGGGCGGGCAATCACACCCGGCTAACTAAAAAAAAAAAAAAAAAAAAAAAAAAAAAAAAAAAAAAAAAAAAAAAATTCTAGAGATGGGATCTTGCTGTGTTGCCCAGGCTGGTCTTGAACTCCTGGGCGCAAGCGATCCTCTCACCTCAGCCTCCCAAAGCACCGTGCTCTGTTTTGACGCTGCTTTGAACTGTAGCTGGTTAAAAAATGAGAACCAGTTCTTCATTCCTTCATTCTGCAAGTCTTTATTGTGAGGCTCTGGGGACGGAGAGGAATTAGACAAGGGCCTCTACGCCGAGCTCACATCCCAGCGGGGCAGTCAGAGAAGCCCGTGGGTACCACGTGTTGTTACGTCCCAGGAAGAAAGAGCAGGTTTCGGGATGGGGGCGATGGGGAGGTGTCGGGGGTCAAGAGAGATGGCTGGGAGGAAGCGCCACAAGCAGAATCCTACAAGCGGTCCAGGAGCGGTGCGGGCAGGGGAGGCGCATACCCGCCCCTTTTTACAGCCTCCCCCTTCCCTCAAAGTTAAAGAGCAGGAAAGTCAGGATTCCTCACTGGCCCTGCCCTGCCGAATGCTCCGCGCTCCGCTCCTCCCTGCGAGCTTGTGTGTATCGGGGGTCCCTCCCCTCCCCGCGCTGGGATCTGGCGCGCACCCCGCCCCGCGGCGCGGCCCCTCCCGGGCGAGCGCACCCCCATCCAGCGGGAGCGCCGAGCCGCGGCCGCGGGGAAGCATTAAGTTTATTCGCCTCAAAGTGACGCAAAAATTCTTCAAGAGCTCTTTGGCGGCGGCTATCTAGAGATCGGACCATGTGAGGGGCCGCGGGTACAAATACGGCCGCGCCGGCGCCCCTCCGCACAGCCAGCGCCTCCCGGTGCCTCGAGGGCGCGAGGCCCGACCACCTCCCCAGCCCGGGACCAGCCTCCGCCCGGCAGTCCGGCAGGTGGGTCCGCTTTTCCTCTCCGCCTCGAACCCACGCTTCTTCCAGAACTTCTTCCTTGTCTTGGGAAGGGGAGAGAGAGCAGCTGCATCCCACTCCCACCGCCCCGCAAGGATGCGAGGACGGGCACGCGTCCCAGCGGTGGGCGCCGGATCCTGCCCCTGCGCCCTCCCCGCTCAGCAAGAGCCAAAGCTGAAGCAGACGGGCCAGGGTGGGGCGGGGGACAAGGAGCGTGGAGGGGACGAGGAGCGTGGAGTGCACGAGGGGGCCTTGTGGGCGGGTGTGGGGGGTCCTTTGCCTGTTTTTACAGGGGCTTTGCAACCTCTTGAGGACCCGTGAAAAACCCCTTAAACAGGATCTTGAGCAAAATGCTGTCCTCCTCTTTGGGAAGAGTTGCTTTCGTTTCAACCCATGGTTTATGTTTGATCTTTACTTTGCTGTCATAGCGTGCTGTTGGCTTTATGCAAAGGGAGAGTTCTGGTTGACACAAATGCCCAGATAGCTAGAGAAATCAATGAGTGGCGCTTAAGTGGGCAGAGTCTCCGTGGCTTGGGTGGTTTCACTGTCAGAGCAGAGGCGTGCTCAGGCACCTCACGGGCCATTCGGAATTTATGTGAAACTCCAACTCCAGCGCCTGTGCTACGTGGTGGAATGATATAATCATCATTTGGTTGAAAATTGTGTACATTCAGATTTATTTTTGAACAAAAAAAAAAAATTGCTCTCTGGAGCTCAAGACTGGATTTGGGTCTTGGGCTAAGGAGCAAATTTTCTTTTGAACTGGGGCTTTTCCATGTTGAATTGTTCCTTTTCCATTTGGGACTCTAAAGAATTTCAAGAGGGGTGGAATTTCTTAATCTGACATTACAAAGGCTTTGTGTATTTATTTTTACGATCAATTTTGTCCAGAAAAGTGAACCAGGTCAATGGATTATTTATGAGCCTGCTAGCTAACTCTCATCATAGGAAGATGAGATCAAATATTTAATGTGTTTTGCCTTCAGTGACATAGGAAAACTGTCTTAAGAAGGCGACATTGGGACTTGTGTTTAATGAAACAGAGAACTGTGGGCAGCGTCAGTGCTGGGTTTTTAGGAGCATAGGGAGCACACAGCTTTGACTCTGTCCCGTGACTTGCTTCTGTGTGAAGCCATTGAGACCCTAAGGTTTGGGTTTTCCTGCCACACACTCTGGGGTGGCGGTGACCTTTCCAGCATGGATGAGAGGCAGGTTCTTACTAGGTTTGTGCAAACTGAGCAAGCCATTTGGGGCATGGGTTTTTCTCTTTCTTTCTTTTTCCCACTGTAGAACAGATTGAAACTGTTTCACAATTAATCAAAAGTCCTCTCAACACTCTGGTGATCCATCTAAGACCTTTCAGAGATGTAACCACCAGCACAGATAATCAAATCCATTTGTTTCCAGTCTCGTTGTTTAAGAAATATATATACTAGGAGTGGGGTAGAGGGAATAATGTTGAAGTTTTAATGGAATCCGAAAGACCTCAGAAATTCCTCTTGGGGGATGTGTAGAGTCGTCTGAGCATTTTGATGAAACTTGGAGAGGCATGTTGAAGAGTGTCGCAAATGGGTGAGGCGCCTGAGGAATGGGGATGCTTGGCTGGAGGGGGGCGTAGGAGCCTGGGGCAGGTTTGCTTCCCAGACACGCTGGATGTCCCCTGCCAAGGAGAAACACAGGTAACTCCAGAAATTAAGCCAATATGTGGCAGGGCCTTCTCCTTCCTACTTGTGAATGAGTGGTATGATTGGAGAGAACATAGAAGCCAGGGCTTCCTGAAGAAGCTTAATTTTAATTTGGCTTCATGAATCAACAGGATATGGTCATGACTTGACTTTTTCTAAAGATGTCCAGACAGCCAGAGCAAAAATTATACAGTCATTTTTGGTTGTTGTTGAGAAGGTAACTCAATACCTTAGTTATTCCCAGTAACATGTCAGCTCCTCACGGTCGTCAGCTCTAAATGAGGGGCTGTGGGGAGGCCTGCCTAACATGATGTCCGTGTCCCCTCCAACTCACCCTGTAACCGTGTCCGTGTCCCCTCCAACTCACCCTGTAACCGTGACCCTAACCTCTCCGCTTTAAGAAAGCAGGAGTTGAAATGATGGTGCAAAAATGCCTGAGAGCCGGTACTCTCTACCCAGATATCACCTTCAAAGCAGGGTCTCCTGGGGGTCCCCTCAGGTTTTACTCTAAGGCAGAGGCTTTGCACAGTCTGGGGGCTTTGCACACATGTAAATTAAGCCTGCAGATTAGCAACCAACAGGGCCCAATAACCCCACTCCCCAGCTGCCCAAATGCCCTTTGCAAGATGCCCTGGGTGTTGTGTGGTAGAAATGGCCCCCAGGCAGCCCAAATTTGGGCTGCACCGATTTCCCCGTCCAGTCCCTGGGCTACTGACAGCCGCCTCTACTCCCCTGAGGTTTGTGGTGTTCCACGGCGCAGATCTGGGCATGGAGCGAAACATCTCATAAAAGCGCCTGTTTCTCCACACTTGGGACAAGGGAGGCAGACTTCCCTGCTCTTACAGGGGCTTCGTTTCTGGCCTTACCTGGGCAAATGACATTCCAAGGAAGGAAAACTGCCATCTTTCTAGGAGGGACCCAGGTGGAAAACAGATGAAGCTAACCTGTCACAGAAACCTGGCATCAATGATCTTCCCTGAGCAGAGAGGCAAATTGCTCTTATCTAGGGCGGCTCCACCGTCGGCCAACACAGCCCCCGAATTTCCAGGTGGAGCTCACCGTGCTGACTTTGGTCTACATCAGAAATGTTGGTCTGTGGCACCGTCTCTGCAGGAGCTGTTTCCTACAGCCTGACTTTTGGTCGCTCTGGGTGACTGGGAAGATGAATGCTCGTTTATTGAATGTCAACAACGCGCTTTTAAATGAGAGCGAGTGTTTTCCCAGCCCTGTGTCTAATGAGGTGACAAAATGAGTAGTGATAAAGCAGGTGTAAGGCAGTCTGACTGCCTTATTATTATTTCCTCTTTCCTTTGGCCCCCATGGAAGCTGGCAGCAGCTCCCTGCTTCCATCCCAACCCTGAAGCAAGGGGATTTGTTAATGGGATTTAAGCCCCAGGCTCTTTAGCACCCAGGACTGGATGGACCTCCATTAACCCCAGAAGCCCTGGACTGCAAAAGGAGAGACGCACCCCAGTAATGTGAGACACAGAGGCCATGTCCCAGGCCTTCAGGCACTGGGACATAGTGGGTCTCCTGGGATGGTGAGGTCCAGTCCTTCAGGTCATTTTGAGGTAGGGAGGGTAGAGGTGACAGGAGGGGTTGTGACCAGGCCAGGTGGTGGTCTGGGCAAGTGCTTCTCAGCCAAGTTGGGGACACGGCAAGCCTCTCGTGGGCTTCGGGAGAGCCCAGAGCCCCAGGCTGGGTGAGCAGCCGTGGGAGGCCGGGAGGGGCAAGCGCGTGGGCCTTTGCTGTCTTGGGTTTCGGTGTGATCTTTCTGTGTGTATCCCGGGGAAAAAGAGCATTTCATTTCCATTGTCACTGAACTGTCGAATAAAATAAGCTGATTTGTTTTCTCTAAGGGAGTTTTTAATTCTAACTAAAGGGCCAAGAATTAGAGAGAGGGAGACCCGGAAGGACCAGGGAGGGGTCCTCAGCTCTGTGCATGGCTAGCTTGAGCTCACTCATGGGTCATGAGGACAAAGCCAGGCCTAGAATGTGAGTCTCTTGTACTTTTGCTCTCTTCTCCTCTCTCCCTAATGGTGGGCACATTGTCTTTTTTTTTTTTTTTTTTTTTTTTTTTTTTTTTTTTTGAGATGGAGTCTAGCTCTGTTGCCCAGGCAGGAGGGTATGCAGTGGCACGATCTTGGCTCACTGCAACCTCCACCTCCCGGGTTCAAGCATTTCTCTTGCCTCAGCCTCCCAGCTGGGATTACAGGGATGCACCACCGCGTGCAGCTAATTTTTGTATTTTTAGTAGAGATGGGATTGCCCTGTGTTGGCCAGGCTGGTCTCAAACTTCTGACCTCATGATCCACCTGCCTCAGCCTCCCAAAGTGCTGGGATTACAGGCTCGAGCCACCGTGGCTGGCCAGCATGTCATTTTTTTTTTTTTTTTTTTTTGAGACTGAGTTTCACTCTTGTTACCCTGGCTGGAGTGCAATGGCGCGATCTCGGCTCACCGCAACCTCTGCCTCCTGGGTTCAAGCAATTCTCCTGCCTCAGCCTCCTGAGTAGCTGGGATTACAGGCACGCGCCACCATGCCCAGCTAATTTTTAGTACTTTTAGTAGAGATGGGCTTTCACCATGTTGACCAGGATGGTCTCGATCTCTTGACCTCGTGATCCACCTGCCTCGGCCTCCCAAAGTGCTGGGATTACAGGCTTGAGCCACTGCGCCCGGCCTAGCATGTCATCTTTAAAAGGAAAATCCAGTTAGCTGGACCTTTCCTTTGTTTCAGATGCGAGGAGCTGGGCCCCAGGAACAGGGAGGGAGGAGCCTGCAGGGGAGAGGGAGAGAGGCTCTTCTGGCCAGCAGGGAGCTTTGGCTGACTGGAAGTTTCCCAGCTCTGGCTGAGGGCTAGAATTACTTTTTCTTTTGAAAAATTTCAACTGAAAAATCAGAGATATGGTCCATTTTCACCAGTTAACATTTTGCCAATTTGTGTACAAAGCCACCCTAATTATGCATTTATCTAATTTTGCACATGCAGTATATATATAATTGGATATATTATGTATAACATATAAGATCATTAATATAATTATCCCATACATATATATTGATATATATATATAGTTGAACCTTTGAGAGTTTGCAGACTTCTGGATGGATACTTCTTCCTTAAATACTTCAACATACATTTCCAACAAACAAGGACCTTCTTGTACATAACCGCAGCCCCATTTTCACCCTGGTGAAGCTGAACATGGATACAATACCATTATCGCATCTACAGCTCATATTCCAATTTCCCCCGCTGTCTCAAGGATGTCCTTTTTAGCTTACAGGGTTACCTTGTGAGACTGTAAACGCCTCAAGTCAGAAAGTTTTTCTTGCTCTCATCTCCGTGCATATCTGAGAACTAGATTGGTGCAATGATGTATAAGGATGAACTGATTTTTCACGGATGTCCCCAGCTGTGTGACTCATGGTAAAGCACATCTCAGAAATTTTTTTTTTTTTTTTGAGACGGAGTTTCGCTCTTGTTACCCAGGCTGGAGTGCAATGGCGCGATCTCGGCTCACCGCAACCTCCGCCTCCTGGGTTCAGGCAATTCTCCTGCCTCAGCCTCCTGAGTAGCTGGGATTACAGGCACGCGCCACCATGCCCAGCTAATTTTTTGTATTTTTAGTAGAGACGGGGTTTCACCACGTTGACCAGGATGGTCTCGATCTCTCAACCTCGTGATCCACCCGCCTCGGCCTCCCAAAGTGCTGGGATTACAGGCTTGAGCCACCGCGCCCGGCAGAAATTTTTAACCTAAGAGTATAGGCACCTTTGATCAGCAACACCCAAACTGCAAACACCTTGCGGCTTAAGAGGGGTCTGCACGTGGTGGCCTCTGCACCTCCCTCTCCACCTGGATGCTCCCCCTCCTCCAGCAGCCTCACCTCAGCTGACCTAGCCTCTCCTTCTCCCCCTCCATGCGCCAGCCAGAGAAATGGCCAGTTCCCCCTCTCCTTTGTCTTCTCCACTCCCATTTTATCTTGTCGTTCCACTTTAGACCCTTTCTCCCCACTTCCCTCCTCCACCTTGCCCAGCTGCCACAGGTAAATCCACCCCTACTCCATAGCACCCTGTCCCTGGGGCTGTTTGCTGTTTTTCCCATTCTCTCTGTCTTGGGTCCCTCTGTGGGCCCAATCATGTCTGCTTTACACAAAGGTAATCTCAGTAATATACGTGTATAAAGGAAAAAGAAAAGCTGTGTTTGGACATGTTCCCATGTGTTTTATCTTGATTTCTATTTATTGCACAATTTGCATTTATTGCAACAGTAAAGGAGTGTTTAGAAGATGTAAGTGACTCCTAATCCTGCTGAATCTCACACATCACCTGCTTTGAGTTTCTCAAGTCTCTTTCCCAGACTCGTCCAGATTTAGATACACTACGGTAACAAAGTAAAAGCAGTTTTGTTTTCTGCAAAAAGTGGTAAGTTGTGAAATTAAGTGTCACAAGCAATCCATGTCATCAACTTCTACAGAACTTGGGCCTGGCACAGTGGCTCACGCTTGTAATCCCAGCACTTTGGGAGGCTGAGGCAGAAAGATTTCTGGAGTCCAGGAGTTCGAGACCAGCCTGGGCAACATAGCGAGACCTCGTCTCTACTATATATTTTAAAATTGAACAACAAACAAGCAAAACTAAAGACCTTAAAAGTGCCTAAAAAACACCTCCGTGGAATCTGTACAAGAATCACCCTGTTCCTTGTTCTTCTTCTTCTTCTTTTTTTTTTTTTTTTTTTTTTTTTTGTGACGGAGTTTCACTCTTGTTACCCAGGCCGGAGTGCAATGGCGCGATCTCGGCTCACCGCAACCTCCGCTTCCTGGGTTCAGGCAATTCTCCTGCCTCAGCCTCCTGAGTAGCTGGGATTACAGGCATGTGCCACCATGCCCAGCTAATGTTTTGTATTTTTAGTAGAGACGGGGTTTCACCATGTTGACCGGGATGGTCTCGATCTCTTGACCTCGTGATCCACCCACCTCGGCCTCCCAAAGTGCTGGGATTACAGGCTTTAGCCACCGCGCCCGGCGCTCTTCTTCTTTTTTTTTTTTTAATATTTACTTCATTTTTTTTTAGTGCCATTTTTATTTTAAAGTTGAGGGGTGTATGTGCAGGTTTATTACAGGTATATTGTGGGACACTGAGGTTTGGTCTTCTATCGATTCCATCACCCAGATAGTGAACATAGAGCCCAATAGGAAGTTTTCAGCCCTCCCCTGTCCTCCTTTGGAATCTTCACTGTTTATTGTTCCTATCTTTATGTCTGCTCCCACTTGTGTTTTCTTTCCTTAAATTTAGTTTTCCTTAAGAACCAAAAAGAAGAGTAAAATAAAGAACTTCAGATCAGTCTCGTTGTGAGCCCCCTCCCCACCCCCACGCTGTCGGATAGCACTTAACACTGTGTGCTACAGTTTTCATTTCAGAAGTTTTCGTTTACCACATTTATTTCTGTGGGTAGGAAATATATGCTAAGTTCCAAACCACCAGCTCACAGATGAACATTGGAGCCCAGGCCGCTGATGGGCGTGCCTGCCGGTAATTGTCTCAAAGTCTGAAAGCCCAACCTGGGCTCTGTAATCCTCGGCACGTCAGTCTCTTACAGTCCATAGTCCATGAAAATGATTGTTAAGGCAGCCCTCCTGCTCTGCCCCCAAGATGCACAGCTCATCTTCGTGATGGGTGTGTCAGGGAGGGGCAGGGCCCTTTAGAATAGAACCCTGATCCCATTTGACTTAACTCCAGGGAGGAGAGAAAGAGCAGGACCTGACATGGGGCTCGTATCTGTTGGCACCCTTGCTCACCCAGGAGAGCTGAAACCAGCCCTGCGTGCTCACAGCTGTACAGGGCATGCTCCAGTCTGCAAGTAATTTTTTTTTTTTTCTCTTTTTTCTTTTCTGAGACAGAGTCTCGCTCTGTGGCCGAGGCTGGAGCACAATGGTGTGCTATTGGCTCACCACAACCTCTGCCTCCCAGGTTCAAGCGATTCTCTTGCCCCAGCCTCCCAAATAGCTGGGATTACAGGCGCATGCCCCCACATCCAGCTAATTTTTGTATTTTTAGTAGAGATGGGGTTTCACCATGTTGGTCAGGCTGGTCTCGAACTCGTGATCCTCCTGCCTCAGCCTCCCAAAGTGCTGGGATTACAGGTGTGAGCCACCACGCCTGGCCCAGTCTGCAAGTATCTGGACACAGGGACATGTAGCCATGGCCCTGCTTCCAGGGGCACATGAAGCAAATGTACATAAAAGGATAACTAATGATGCCTGGTAATCAATGGTGAGTGACAAATGAGAATTGAGTAGAAAGAGTGAATCTTGGGCTGGGGTGGTAAGAGGAGGTGGATAGAAGCTTATGCCAGGCCGTGGTGGATGCAGGATGATTAGGGGAAGGGAAGGTATGGGGCGGGGTTGCACATGGCACTGTCGGTGCCTGCTGGCCCCTGAGTAACCTGTGATGGCTTGTTGAAAATGCAGATCCCTGAGCACACACGTGGATCTCTTCAATTAGAATCTCTGGGAGAGCTGCCCACATGTCTGTTTCCCAGGTGACCCCAAGCCACTGATTGAGAGGACCAACCATGACCTGGGGAGGCCTGTGCTGGGAGCCACAGATCACTTAGGTCCTGAGTCTTGTGGGCCTCAGTTTCCCTGACTAGAATGTGAAGTAGAAAGGCAGAATGGGCTGCGAGGTGTGGTGGTGCTAGTGACGTCAACTCACTGTCATTTATTGATGCTTTCCCTGTGCTAGACGCTGAGTTAAGCATTTGTCATACTTTAATTCCCACGACAGCCTTCAGGAAGGAGCGATTTTAACACTCTGCTTTTACACAAAGGGAAGCTAAGAGAGGTTAAGTGACCTACTCAAAGTCACACAGCCAGTCAGCTGTGGATGGGGGATTCCAGTGCAGATCTGAGGCAGAAAGGAGAGCTATGAGTTGTGAACACAGGACCTGTTGAAGGATGACTCTGGAAGGAAGTTAGTCCGGGCTTGGCTGTTTATGTTCACTGGGGGAGGGCTGTTCATGTCTGTCTATGCCAAATTCATTTCCTTCTAGTAAAGTCAAAATAAATGATCTTAAGTCCATCACAAGGGGCAAATCATCTAGATTTTATACTCTGTGTAGAGAGAAGCCCAGGGCTATCCTCTCCCAGGCAGGGAAAGTTCTGGACAGAGATTCTTTTCCTTTCTCATGGTAACTGGCCCAAATGGCCCTGAGGATTTTATCCTACTTAATTCTTCTCCAAAAACTTAAACCAGGCCGGGTGCAGTGGATCATGCCTGTAATCCCAGCACTTTGGGAGGCCGAGGCAGGAGGATCACTTGTAGGCCAGGAGCTCAAGACCAGCCTGGGCAACATGGTGAAACCCCATCTCTGCCAAAAATGCAAAAAATTAGCTGCGTGTGGTGGCACACGCCTGTAATTTCAGCTACTTGGAAGGTTGAGGTGGGAGGATCCCTTGAGCCCGGGAGGCTGAGGCACCAGAGAGCTCTGATCGTGCCACTGCATTCCAGCCTGGATGACAGAGAAAGACCCTGCCTCTTTAAAAAAGAAACAACAAAAAAAAACAACTAAATTGTCTGACTCTCATATAAGGAATTCTTTGGATAAGGAGATGGCTGTGATAGTGGAGGTCATTTCTACCCTTTTTGTCCAAAAAACAAGCAGATTTTCTCTACCCGCTTCATTTCTACCATGAAATCTCTTTACTTCATTGGAAAGGCAAGCCAGGAGTGCCTATGGCTTCTAACCTGTACCCCC
Source organism: Saimiri boliviensis (assembly GCF_048565385.1). Lineage (NCBI taxonomy): Eukaryota > Metazoa > Chordata > Mammalia > Primates > Cebidae > Saimiri > Saimiri boliviensis. The sequence continues at coordinate 28,940,234 of NC_133465.1, forward strand.
ATGACCCTGCACACACTGAGAACACAGCAGTGCCTTCAGCAGATGTAAATGTGAGCTCCCATTTCACACTGTGGAGCCTGCAAGGAAGGATCAGCCAGCAGCCAAGGTCCTGTGACAGAAACTGTGCAATAGCAGCAAAAGAAGACTTAAAGCCCGGGGGCAGCTGTGGTGCAAAACTTGCGAGCCATCTCAACACGCCGCGGCAAGCCAGCGGCAGCCTCGGTTACTGCGACTCCAGAAGCATCGTGTATTTCCTAGCAGCAGTTGGTCTTCCTTTTCAGACTTTGGGCTCGGCCTGTGGACTCCACGCAGGCAGGACTGTGCTCACCTTGTTTCTTTCTTCTTTCCTTTTTTGAGACAGAGTCTTACTCCGTAGACCAGGCTGGAGTGCAGTTCCGCTCACTGCAACCTCTGCCTCCCGGGTTCAGGCGATTCTCCTGCGTCACCCTTCTGAGTAGCTGGGATGACAGACAGGCAGCACCACGCCCAGCTAATCTTTGTATGTATTTATTTATTTTGAGACAGAGTTTCCCCCTTGTCGCCCAGGCTGGAGTGCAGCGGCTCAATCTTGGCTCACTGCAACCTCCGTCTCCTGGGTCCAAGCAATTCTCCTGCCTCAGCCTCCCGAGTAGCTGGGATTTCAGGCACCACACCCAGCTAATTTTTGCATTTTTCGTAGAGATGATGTTTCACCATGTTGGCCAGGCTGGTCTCAAACTCCTAACCTCAGGTGATCTGCCTGCCTCAGCTTCCCAAAGTGCTGGGATTACAGGCGTGAGTCACCTGGCCTGGCCTGCCTTGTTTTGGAGGAGACTAGCTTGTGTGGCCCAACAGCATGTCTTTGCTGAAGGAGCGTTCTCCGTGGAGAGGGCCAGATTCCATGTTTACTGCTTTGGGTGGCACCAGCGTTCAGTAATTCCCCTCACCCCTGGTAGATGCCTTGGGAACTTTAGCCTTCTTCTGAATAGAGCCTACGAACTGCCAGTTGGCTATATGACCTGTAATTAATTCTATCTCTGCGTTAAACCCACAATCCATTTGTTTTTGTTTGTTTTGAAAAAGAAAATTGAGTTTCCTGAGTAATGAACTCACTTTGATCTTGACGCACGAAATCAAAGTTCACCATGTCTTTCTGCTTAGAATGCACTGATGGACATCAAGTAGATGAAGAGTCACAGCTATTGCCAAAGGGCTGGGTCTTTGTGACTAATCATCATTAATTACATGCTTGGTCAGGTATGGGTTGCTCCTGGCCATAGAGACAGAGGGTGTGGAGAGAGGATTGGCAATTTGATTAGGAGAAATTTAAATAGAAACAGCCCTTTTTCACTTGGGGTCAGGGATTAGGGGAATGGAGTGAATTAGCTCGGGGAGAGTGAAGAGAAAGTCAACCACGCCCATCGGCTGGTCAACCGCACCCCTCATGTGCAGAGACCTGGGGGGGATGAGCTGTCATCCCACAGCAGAGATGGGGTCCATGGCACCACCCTCAGCCTGTCACCGGCTCAGCCTGGAACAACAGCACACATCCGAGGTACAAAGGAAGGTTTCCTTCAGGGGCTTTTTCTGGCCATGGGGAAACTCAAAGGCTGCCTGGAGAAAGTCACAGCTGTAATATTGACCACCTTTGCAATTTTTCCACCCAGCAGGATGAAAATATCTTTTAAAGAAGAAAGCTTAGAAGAGGGCATTCTCAGAAACCAGCCTTCTTAACAACTCACACTTTTCTCTTCTTCGGCCAGCTTGTTTTCAGCCATTGTTATGTCCAAGTCTCGGTAGAAAAAGCCAGCCAGGGCTCTGCAGAATCAGAAAGATGGGGAGAGAGTTTGGGGCTCCACAGGCAGGAGCTTGAAGGCAGAAAGGGTCCCAGGCACTTGGCGTCTGGTCCTGGCAGTCCCGGTTAGTCCGCAGGAGGAGTTTTCCTCTACCTGACAGAGGCAGAGGAGTGGGTTAAGGGAAGGAGATGTGCGTCTCCTGTCCTTTGGTAGCTTCAGTGGCTGTAACTTTCTGTTTGCACCCCAGATTCTATTATGAGGGGTGGGGGCTCAGTAGGAGAACCCCAGAAAGCACAGCTGGACAGTGGGAGACAGTCTCTGGGGAGAGGCAGCCGGGTCATGAGTTGCCTGAGGGATACTCTGGGTTTTCTCGCACTGGGGCCATTTCTGCCTGTTGATATAAAATTTATAAATTAAAAAAATTGAAAAGCACTAGGGGATATTTCCAGAAACAAGACCTCTGTAATGGCCCAGAACACAAATAGAAACAGTGTATTGCTCTTCCAGGAGCTGCTCGCCATAGTTGCCAGGAATTCAAGATTGGATGCCTTTGGGGCTGAACCCCTGAGGACCCCGGAGATCACACATTGCACCCCAAAAATCTACCTAACCGCACACATTTTCCACCCTCTCTGCAGGATGCCTCGAGGGAGAAAGTAAATGAAATCCAGAACAAATCACTGGGTTCCTGAGGCAGGAGGGTAACTGCTCACTGCTGTAGCTAAGTGTTTCTTCTCCCCAGAGTATTGCTTCGGAGGTGGACGGTTTCCCTGCTGCAGACCCTCTGGGCGTGGGCAGAGAGGCCAGGGAAAGGTTAGGTGATGCAACTGGAGCTTCTATTTAAATGAGAGGAAAGTGGCAGTACTGAAAATAGAAGAGGTTCTTGCAGAAAATTGTGGAGTCAGGCTGGGCTCGGTGGCTCATACGTGTAATCCCAGCACTTTGGGAGGCTGAGGCAGGTGGATCACATGAGGTCAAGAGTTCAAGACCAGCCTGGCCAACACAGTGAAACCCCGTCTCTACTGAAAATATAAAAATTAGCTGGGTGTGGTGGAGCACGCCTGTAGTTCCAGCTACTCAGAGGCTGAGGCACGAGAATCACTTGAATTCGGAAGGCGGAGGTTGCAGTGAGCCAAAATTGTGCCACCGTCCTCCAGGCTGGGAGACAGAGCAAGACTCTGTCACCAAAAAAAAAAATTGTGGGGACAGTGGGAGGAAGAGCAGCTCTGTGAGTTCGTCGCCCTCTGGCCACACATGGAAAAGCGCTTCATCCCTGCCATTTGGCCTTCAAGTTCGCCAACATTTAATGTAAAATACATGTCATTGATAGAGGCCAGAGGGAAGTACAGAGGCCTTCTTAAATACCACCACCAGAGACCACCAAGTTCAAGTTTAATTTAGCTGAATATTTAAATATGTTGACATCTTATCATGTAATAAAATAATAATAATATCTCTGGCCTGGTAAATGGTTACTATGGTGGATGAGAGGATGTGTGGTTATTTTAAAGGTCTATCAAGCCTAGTATGAGGGCCCAAGGCAGGGGGAAGCGCAGGGATGCCAAGGCCGGACAGTAGCATAAATGGTGAGCAGGATGAGGTTCTGGAGCTCGCTCTTGTGAGAAATGCACATCTTCCTGAGTGGTGTCTGCACCTCTGAGCCTGGGGTGGGTGGCATGGGGCCCAAACAGTGGGGGACAGCCCACGACATCTACCTCCCCTTATACACAAACCCCATAGCTACGCGGAGCTGATGTCTCTCTTGTCGCTGTAGATATTTTTGGCAACAATCAATATCTTTAAAATTTTTATTTTCCACTTTACAGAAAAAAAATGCAGCAAACACAAAACCCTAGTGACTGACAGTCCCTGGTGTTCATGTCTAATCCTGCTCATATTTAGAGATGCAGTCGTCAGCATGAAGCTACTATTTTGTGTCCTGATTTTTCACATACCATGTTTTCGTCTTCTTCACATGTGTAGATAGTTCAGTTGCAGTCACTGAAAACCCTAAATAGGTAGTAGACATCCTTGTGCCATTTCGATTAGCCAGTTCCTAGCCATCCTCTTAACTGTTGGATCTGGAAGGTTAGCCCCAGATCAGTGCAGTTATAAATAGTCCATCCCTGGCTATCTTTTCCTAGAAGGATCTGGTGTCATCTCAGCTAGGCAGAAACATATTTCAACTCCAAAACCGTTTCAAGAGTTTGAAAAGCTCAGGCCCAGAAGAAACAAAGTGAACAGTTAACAGTCTTCTCTGCTTACAACTTTATAACAGGCCATAGGTTTAAAGTCCAAAAGGGCTCAAATTTCTACCCCACGTTTGACGACTCAGACCTCAATCCAGAGCTGGGTTGACTTTCCTGCGCCCAGGCCACAGCGGTGAAATGAAGGCGCAGCAGCCCCGGCCGGGCCCTCCTGATGGAGGTTCGTGGGGACGGCGACACCCGCCACCCCGGCATCCGTAACCTGCATGCTCTTCTCCCTGAGTCTCCTGGAGGCAAGGCAACCTTGCTCGCCCACCGTTGCAGAATAACAAGGGTCTCAGCCACGGGAGTTGCTGGCAAGTGGCAAGAACGAATGGTGAGCAGCAGTGCCGTTAAGGCCTGGTCAGATTTGCGGATGCATAATGGGAATGCAGAAAGGTCACGTGTAGACAGACTGGACACAGTCAGAGGCACCTCAAATCTGCCCCAGCCTTCCCAGGTGCTAAAGGATGGGTGACAAGAGTCTATAGCTAAGGAGCTGGGGTGCCCCACAAAGGGTGGCCTTTTTGCCTTTGTCCTTTGCGTTTTTCCCTTTAAAATCGTATCTGTCCTTCTGTAGGTAAGCAAGAAAAAAAAGAAAAAGAAGATGAAATAAAATCATATCTGTAGTTGACATAAAATGTAACTTTGGGTGTGCAGCTTAAATGATGGCGAGGACTCTCCTGCCTACTGAAGGGCAGAAACGCCTTTGCTTGTCATTGTTTCTCCAACATGGAATCCAAGACAAATTGGGGGCTCTGTGACGCTTTGGAACCTCTCATGTTCTTCAGAGCTGCTAGAAAACCACAGGGTGAGATTTCAGTGGCTCCCAGGGAAGCGAGTGCTTTGCTCTCCGGTGCGGCCTCTGTAAAACCTGGGTGACTTGCTATCTATTTTTGTTGGTGGTCTTGTTTCCTTTTCAGATTACCTGATTGTAATTTGATGCCCTGTATAGGTTGAGAAATTTAGTTGATTTCATGGACTCTCATGTCGCAAATAGGACGTTTCACATTTAACAGGTGCATTTGGAATCCCCTTAACTATTGTAGTTTAAGATGTGCAATGAGTTAATACCAAAGACTAGTAAAATGGCTAATCGTATTCTCCTTCCTCTGTGTGTCTCTCTGACAGAGCCTCCAGTCCCGACGATAGGAAGCTCAGAGGTGATCCACATATCCGCGCACCCAGAGTTCAGGGGGATCCTTGGCAGATGGGCGTCGGTGTCATTTACTAACCAGCAGGATGGAGACCACGCCCTTAAACTCTCAGAAGCAGCTATCAGCATGTAAGGATGGAGAAGATTGTCAGGAAAACGGAGTTCTGCAGAAGGGTGTGTCCACCCCAGGGGCCAAATTGGAGCCCGGGCAAATATCTAATGGATACTCAGCGGTTCCAAGCCCTGGTGCGGGAGACGACACGAGGCACCCTATCCAGGCGGCCACCACCACCTTAGTGGCTGAGCTTCATCAAGGGGAACGGGAGACCTGGGGCAAGAAGGTGGATTTCCTCCTCTCAGTCATTGGCTATGCTGTGGACCTGGGCAACGTCTGGCGCTTCCCCTACATATGTTACCAGAATGGAGGGGGTCAGTATCAGGGGCTGCGAGTAGAGGCTGTGACCTGGGGTGGGCGGTAGGTCCTCTTGAGAGGCTAGAAGACAGAGTATGTCTTTTCAGTCTTCATTGGTGTAAGTCTGGGAACATGATGGCTTAGACTTTCAAGCTGGTTGAAAAGTCAAATCTTGGCCGGGCGCGGTGGCTCAAGCCTGTAATCCCAGCACTTTGGGAGGCCGAGGCGGGTGGATCACGAGGTCAAGAGATCGAGACCATCCTGGTCAACATGGTGAAACCCCGTCTCTACTAAAAATACAAAAAATTAGCTGGGCATGGTGGGGTGTGCCTGTAATCCCAGCTACTCAGGAGGCTGAGGCAGGAGAATTGCCTGAACCCAGGAGGCGGAGGTTGCGGTGAGCCGAGATCGTGCCATTGCACTCCAGCCTGGGCAACAAGAGCGAAACTCCGTCTCAAAAAAAAAAAAAAAAGAAAAGAAAAAAAGAAAAAGAAAAGTCAAATCTTGTTGGGCACAGTGGCTCATGCCTGTAATCCCAGCACTTTGGGAAGCTGAGGTGGGCAGATTGCCTGAGGTCAGGAGTTCAAGACCAGCCTGGCCAACATGGCAAAGCCCCATCTCTACTAAAAATATAAAAATTTGCTGGGTGTGGTGGCGGGCGCCTATAGTCCCACCTACTTGAGAGGCTGAGGCAGGAGAATCGCTTGAACCCGGGAGGTGGTCGTTGCAGTGAGCCGAGATTGCACCACCGCACTCCATCTGGGGCAACAGAGCAAGACTCTGTCTCGAAAAAAAAAAAAAAAAAAAAGAAAGAAAAGAAAAGTCAAGGCTGGGTGCCGTGGCTCATGCCTGTAATCCTAGCACTTTGGGAGACCGAGGTCAGGAGTTCAAGTGCAGCCTGGCTAACATGGTGAATCCCTGTCTCTACTAAAAATTACAAAAATCAGCTGGGCGAGGTGGCAGGCACCTGTTATCCCAGCTACTTGGGGGGTGTAGGCAGGAGAATCACTTGAACCCAGTGGGCAAAAGTTGCAGTGAGTCAAGATTCGCGTCACTGTACTCCAGCCTGGGCGACAGAGTGAGACTTTGTCTCAAAAAAACAAAAGAAAAGAAAAGTCAAATCTCCAGTAAGCCAAATGCTGAAGGCAGCATGTCTGAGGCTCTCCAGGTTGTGAAGCTGGGTGAAGCCCTCCCAAGCCTGACCTCACAGACCTCCACAGAGAGCGCAGAAGGGTAGGCTTGCGTAAGGGAAAATTTGGAGGCGGCTTCAGAGTCCCAGATGCTTTTGGACTTTTAAACCTGTGTGAGGTCAGAGAAGGGCATCAGTGTAGGTCCAGAGTCTTAAACCAGGCTGGGCAGACTCTAAAGCTGGATTAGATTCACAGCATGACATTAAAAGCCAACCTCAAACCAGGCATGGCTGTCCCTCCTATCTCCTCCTTGGAGGTCAGATTTTTGAGGCCAGAGGCTCTATCTTGCTCCTTCTACCCCTAAAGCCTCTCAAGTAGTTAATTTGTAGATCATCAAAAATGGTAGCCAGTTGTGGGCATGAAGATGGGAACCTGATGGGGAGCAGAGCAGTGGGGAAAGTGAGTGGGTTGGGGCCTCTCACTGGGACTGGTTATCAGCACAGGAAGATAACAAGAAGTGGGGGTCCAGTGAGTCAATCTTGATTTTGATGGGAGCTCTGACAACAGATTTGGGAGAGCAGCTAAAAGAGATTTGGGGATCATCCATCTGTGTCACCCTCACTTCCCCCCCGACCTAACACAGAGTGGCTTGGATTTGCTATCTTTCGTAAGCATTTCTGTCCATGCAGCTGCAAAGGTGGTACCAGGGGCCCCCGGGAAGCTCCGCGCTTCCTGCAGAGGAGCGAAAGTCATAATCACCTTAACTCCTGCTCCAGAGGGCTCACCTTTAGCCTGAGCATTATGTAAGGGGCTGGGTCACTGGTGACGTTTCTGCTACACTTATTCCCCAGCATAAAGCCGATCAAGCAAACCCTTTGGAGGAAGGCCACCACAAGAACACGTGGTTTTTATTCTCAAGCCGGATTTACCTAGTGTGATTGTAAATGATGTGGACCTTTCTGACTTGCACAGACCTCAGGTTTCTGGGTTCAGAGTATTTTACAGCAGGGAAAGTTATCAGGGAAAATCACAGCTGACCCACCCTTTTGGCATTTTTATTTTTTTTTATTATTTATTTATCTAGAGACGGAATTTTGCTCTTATTGCCCAGGCTGGAGTGCAATGGTGCGATCTCAGCTCACCGAAACCTCTGCCTCCTGAGTTCAAGTGATTCTCCTACCTCAGCCTCCTGAGTAGCTGGGACCACAGGTGCCTGCCACCATGCCCAGCTAATTTTATATTTTTGGTACAGACAAGATTTCTTCACGTTGGTCAGGCTGGTCTCGAACTCCCGACCTCAGGTGATCCACCTGCCTCAGCCTTCCAAAGCGCTGGGATTACAGGCGTGAGCCACCACTCCTAGCCCCCAACTTGGTATTCTTAAATTCAGCCTCAGCCACATGATCCAGGAGACACCAGCATCTCCAGTTAGGTAGCAGCTCTTGCTTTCTTGTTCTGTGAAAAACTACCCCGTCCAGCCACTCCTGCAAACGGGGCTTGTCAGGGAGCATTCTGGCTCAATGGAATTATAGAAGCGTAGCCAAATATCAATAATCGTGTGTCTGGAGCCATAGATAATACTGATGAACAAAGGTTCTGATTCAGTGACTCACAGATGGTGGCAGCTGTTGCTACACATTGTCACAGGTGATCTATTCCAAGGGTCCCAGGTACTGGTTCCATCAGAATCACCTACAGAGCTTGAACACAATTTTTGTGTCGTATCCACGCTTGGAGATTCGGCTTCAGGAGGTCTGAGGTAGACCCAGGTATCTAAGTGGTTATGAGGCGTGGCTACATTTGGGAAACTCAGCTCTCCTCAACTGCGTTCTTTTATAGGGAGGAAATTGGGGCTCAGAGAGGGGGAGCGGCCCAGGGTTCTCCAGGCAGTCAGAGTGGATGCCGTCCTGCCTGTCTGTTGACTCCCAAACCTGGCTTTCTTCCCAATTGCTCTCTTGGCCTCCTCTGAAACTTCGTTTTAGTCATGGTGCTCCCCCTACAACTGCTTCTGGCAAAGCACTAAGACCAGGGGAACACAGCGTAAGGCCGGTGGCTCTGGGACACTCAAATCATGCCGACTGTGATTCTCGGGGTCACAGATCGGTTGGGCTATCCTAGGACAGATGTGGGCAGGGAGTGAAATTGTCTTTCATCTGCCTCAGGGGCATTCCTCCTCCCCTACACCATCATGGCCGTCTTTGGGGGAATCCCACTCTTTTACATGGAGCTCGCACTGGGACAGTACCACCGAAACGGATGCATTTCCATATGGAGGAAAATCTGCCCGATTTTCAAAGGTAACTGAAGGGTTCTGTGGGGTGGGTGAGTGGAGCCTCCGGGGAAGCGATTTCCATCAGTGGGTGGGAGCTGGGAACCTTCTCCTGGAATCAGTCAGGCCTGAGGCATCCCCGGCTTGAGCAATAAAAGTTCTGACTGCGTAAGTGGCATGCAATTGCTAAAGAGAAACAGAATCAATGGCAATTAGAAGTAAACAAATGTAAACATTTTAAAGCATTCACAGGACATGTACACATTTTCTAAAACATGTTACCTTGCTAATACATACGAGTGACTCCCTGCAGGCCACTTTCCCCGCTGTGGCCTGGAGTCCTTGGAACGGAATGGAGGGCAGCACCGCCCTGTCCCTCTCTGCTGAGCTGTGGGCCTCTCGGGTGCCGGGTCAGCCTTCTGTTGCTGGGCCACCCTTAAGCCCGGCCTCTCTCTCCCGTCTCACCCTGCCCAGGGATTGGCTATGCCATCTGCATCATTGCCTTCTACATCGCCTCCTACTACAACACCATCATGGCCTGGGCACTCTACTACCTCATCTCCTCCTTCACGGACCAGCTGCCCTGGACCAGCTGCAAGAACTCCTGGAACACTGGCAACTGTACCAACTACTTCTCTGAGGACAACATCACCTGGACCCTCCATTCCACGTCCCCTGCTGAAGAATTTTACACGTAAGTGCATGTAAGTGAGGGGTTGGCCTGTTAGGGGCAGGCCACACCCCTGGGGTTTGGCTTCTTAGGAGGAAGGCCAGGGCCAAGCACAGATTTCTGAGAGATGAAGTTATCCGGGGGTGGGAGTAGCAGAATTTGGAGTTGGGAAACTACTTCAACTGCCCCACGGGCTGGCCCTGCTGTGCCTCCCCAAACTTTCTCAAGCGCCAAGCGAGCTTGCTCCAAAGTGCCCATGCCAGTGCCTCCCTTCACATTCCAGAATCACTCCCCGGCAGCTACCCTGCTTCCAGGCTCCCCCACTCAGCCAGATGTCTTGGAGACAAAGCATCCTACTGCTTTGATAGTTCAAAACTATTCAAATGCTGTAATGTGTTGACTTCATAAGTGGGGTCTACCTTTGGAAGAAGATGCTGGGGAAGGTCGTTTTCTTTAATGCTGGAATTCTAGGCAATGGCAGCCCAAAGAGAGACCTACTTCAGGGAAGGGAAGGGAGCCCACTCCCCACACTGACACATCCCTCAGGTTCCCAGAAGCTAGTCACGTTGGTCCAAGGAGTTCAGGTCCCAGCCAGCAAGGGAGAGTCAAGGAAGTCTGCCTTTGGGTTGAACACTCTTCCCAGGGTGTTGGCTGAATGTGCTGTGTGGTCCTTCAGGACAGGCAGGGCCAATCCCAGCTCATCCTGGGCCTCAGGCAGCACAGTGTCCATTTGTCCTGGGCACCCTCAAAGGAGCAGCACAGATGTGTGCCCAGGTCACTCTCCAGAGCCCTCAGGAGCTTTCTTCCTCTTTCACCCCAGGCGCCACGTTCTGCAGATCCACCGGTCTAAGGGGCTCCAGGATCTGGGAGGCATCAGCTGGCAGCTGGCCCTCTGCATCATGCTGATCTTCACCGTTATCTACTTCAGCATCTGGAAAGGCGTCAAGACCTCCGGCAAGGTGAGGAGGGCTCTGGCGGCTGATCCAGGCCTGCACCGGGGCCCACAGGCTCTCAAACTCAGAACCCAGTAGCCTGGATGGCTCCTGCTCAGGGGATAGCCATTGTTTCCTTCCACACCAAACACATTCCTGATGCACCCTCCCTCTCTTCACCACACTTATTAGAAAATTCTGTAAGTGGGCCGGGCGCGGTGGCTCAAGCCTGTAATCCCAGCACTTTGGGAGGCCGAGGCGGGTGGATCACGAAGTCAAGAGATTGAGACCATCCTGGTCAACAAGGTGAAACCCCGTCTCTACTAAAAATACAAAAAATTAGCTGGGCATGGTGGCACGTGCCTGTGATCCCAGCTGCTCAGGAGGCTGAGGCAGGAGAATTGCCTGAACCCAGGAGGTGGAGGTTGCGGTGAGCCGAGATCGCGCCATTGCACTCCAGCCTGGGTAACAAGAGCGAAACTCCACCTAAAAAAAAAAAAAGAAAAAGAAAAAAAGAAAATTCTATAAGTGGATGAGACATGGTGGCTCATGCCTCTAATCCCAGCACTTTGGGAAGCTGAGGTGGGTGGATCACTTGAGGCCAGGAGTTCACGACCAACCTGGCCAACACGGCGAAATCTGGTCTCTACCTAAAAAAAAAAAACAAAAAAAAACCAGCCAGGTGTGGTGGCAGGTGCCTGTAATCCCAGCTACTCAGGAGGCTGAGGCAAGAGAATCACTTGAATCCAGGAGGTGGAGGTTTCGGTGCGCCAAGATGGCATGCACCATTACACTCCTGGGCAACAGAGTGAGATTTTGTCTCACAAAAAAAAAAAAAAAGGAAAAGAAGAAAGAAAATTTTCTATAAATGGGCCAATGCCAAGAATCATTACATGATTTTTTCCCCCAAATTCCTTTAACCCACTGATAGTATCACAATTAATAATCGTGGCAATAATTTACTGGAAACCCATCATGGACCATGATCAGTGCTTTTTATACGCTGGCCAGCTCGAGATACTCCCACAGCCTTGCAGATGGATAGTGGGCTCAGAGGTGGTTCTACTGGCCAAGCGGAATCCGATCCCTGTCTATGTGATTCCAAGGGCTGTGAGCTTTCTGCCATACCCCTCACCCTCCTTTCTCAAAGTCTTCAAGAATAAAAGACACGGACATCCACCCAGCTCCCCCGCTTCCTCTCCCTTCCCTAGAACAGCAGGTGATAACACAGGCTTTCACCCTACTTCCTTACAGGTGGTGTGGGTGACAGCCACCTTCCCTTATATCATCCTTTCTGTCCTGCTGGTGAGAGGTGCCACCCTCCCTGGAGCCTGGAGGGGTGTTCTCTTCTACTTGAAACCTAACTGGCAGAAGCTCCTGGAGACCGGGGTAAGACACTGAGGGAAATGTGTGCACCTGTCTGTCATTTTACTAAATGAAGCTGGTCCTCCTCCAAATAAGACAGAAGGGGACAACTGCAATTTGGTTTCAGTGTGCAAGTCTGCAATGATACTTTAACTCAGAAATACAAGCATTAAAGTACAGTTGAGGCCACTGGGTGGGTTTATGCCTAAATGATAGGAGAGAAATCACATTTGTTTGCACTTGATTTATGGCTATGCCTGGAATGAGCCTTAAAAGTTGGCTTTCTGCCTCTGCACTTGGCCACATGGAGGCAGGAGAGGCGAGCCTGCTGGTGCCCAGGGTCAGCCTGCGTCCCCGCCACCCCCTGCCCTTCCCCCTGCTGTGTTCCAGGTGTGGATAGATGCGGCCGCTCAGATCTTCTTCTCTCTTGGTCCGGGCTTTGGGGTCCTTCTGGCTTTCGCTAGCTACAACAAATTCAACAACAACTGCTACCAGTGAGTATCGGGGGTCCCCAAGCTTCAAAGTGGGGTGAGTGACAGTCAGCTAGTGTGGAGGAAGATGATGGGACCAATGGCCTCAAATCTGGCCAGGCTTAGGCCTTGATGCCATCGCCCCTCAGGGATGCTGCAGGCCCCTGACCAGTTCAGCCATGGCCAGAGCACTTACTGAGGCTGTGGCTTCACCCGGGTCACTCAGAGGTTGAGAGGGGCCCCAGGCCCTTTGGTTTTGTCAGAGCTCCTGTATATAAAAATAATAAGAGGCTGGACATGGTGGCTCACGCCTGTAATCCCAGCATTTTGAGAGGCTGAGGCGGGCGGATCACCTGAGGTCAGGAGTTCCAGACCAACCTGGCCAACATGGCAAAACCCCATTTCTTTTTTTTTTTTTTTTTTTTTTTTTTGAGATGGAGTTTCACTCTTGTTACCCAGGCTGGAGTGCAATGGCACGATCTCGGCTCACCGCAACCTCCGCCTCCTGGGCTCAGGCAATTCTCCTGCCTCAGCCTCCTGAGTAGCTGGGAATACAGGCACACGCCACCATGCCCAGCTAATTTTTGTATTTTTAGTAGAGACTGGGTTTCACCATGTTGACCAGGATGGTCTCGATCTCTCGACCTCGTGATCCACCCGCCTCGGCCTCCCAAAGTGCTGGGATTACAGGCTTGAGCCACCACGCCCGGCCGCAAAACCCCATTTCTACTAAGAATAGAAAGACTAGCCAGGCGTGGTGGTGCACACCTGTAATCCCAGCCCCTTGGGAGGCTGAGGCACAAGGGTCGCTTGAACCACTGTACTCCAGCCTGAGCAACAGAGCAAGGCTCCGTCTCAAAAAAATAGAAAGAGGAAGGAAGAAAGGAAGGAAGAAAGAAGAAAGAAAGGAGGGAGGGAGGGAGGGAGGAAGAAGGAAGGAAGGAAAGGAGAAATTACAAAGCAAGTTTACAAAAAGTTGCAACATACAATTTGTAGCTAGGTTTAATTAGTTCATGTGTTTAACAACAAAAATTGTAATGTGATTGTTTATTCGTATTATGTATAAATAAAAAGTATGACGATTGTATTATTTTGACTAGCACAAAATGCCATAATTTTTTCAACAAAATCCTACTTCAGAAATGTTAACAAAACAGGGAGTGTTACACTAATTATAGTTTAAACATCACCCACTGGGCTGGGTATGGTGGCTCACACCTATAATCCTAGCCCTTTGGGAGGCTGAGACAGGAGGATCACTTGAGCCCAAGAGTTTGAGCCCAGCCTGGGCAACATGACAAGACCCGTTGTCTACAAAATATTAAAAAATTAGCCGAGTGTGGTGGTGCATGCCTATGGTCCCAGCTCTTCAGGAGGCTGAAGCAGGAAGATTGCTTGAGCCCAGGAGGTTAAGGCTGCAGTGAGTTGTGTTCATGCCACTGCACTTCAGCCTGTGCAACAGAGGGAGACCCTGTCTCAAAAATAAATATCACCCATCATCTTTAGACTTAATTCCCGGCCGGGTGTGGTGGCTCACGCCTGTAATCCTAGCACTTTGGGAGGCTGTGGTGGGTGGATCACCTGAGGTCAGGAGTTTTAAGACCAGCCTGGCCATGATGGTGAAACCCAATCTTAAAAAAAAAAAAAAAGTAAAAAATTTTTTTCTATTAAAAAAAAATAGATTTAATTCCGCTCAATCACAGATGACAGCATCCAGCAATCTCCCTGTGCTGTGCATAAGATAATTACTGAATTGATTTTTTTTTAAACATAGGAGGGAAATTCACATGTACACTAAGTAATGTGGCCTTGCACTGGGATACCACCCTGAAGTTGTATGATAAGGTTGTCTTTTAAAAGTGTGAGGGTGGGATTTTGAGACCAACCTGGCCAACATGGGGAAACCCGGTCTCTACTACAAAAACGAAAATTAGCCAGGTGTGGTGGCAGGCACCTGTAATCCCAGCTACTCTGGAGGCTGAGGCAGAAGAATCACCTGAACGTGGGAGGCGGAGGTCACAGTGAGCAGAGATGGAGCCACTGCACTCTGGCCCGGCCACAGAGCAAGACTCCATCTCACAAAAAGAAGTGTAAGGATATCTCGGTGGCTGGCAGTCTTGTGACTTCATGTGAAGATAATGTCAAAGTCTAAATCTGAGGATCTCACAAATGGGAGGCCCAGGGCCTGTCCTGGCTCCACTCTAACCCGGGCCCTGCTCGGACACAAGGCTGGTTTGAAATGGAGTGGCCGGTGCTGTGCTCGTTTACTGCAGATGGCCTCTGAGAGCGCCCCCACTGCTCTTCCTGCACCATGTGTGGTGGTCATGGCAGCTGGAGCTTCGGGCGTCGGCAGTTGGGTTCTGAGACAAGGGGAGGGGACTCCAGGACAAGCCTGAGGTCCCTTAAGTTCAGCCTGCTTGTCCTTGCTGTGGCCAGCCTGTCTCAGGCAGGACAGACACACAGACAGATGCTCCTTAGACCCCCAATCTTGGAACTGTCTCAGGAGGCCCCTTGGGTTTTCACTGCAGAGATGCACTGGTGACCAGCGTGGTGAACTGCATGACGAGCTTCGTTTCGGGATTTGTCATCTTCACGGTGCTCGGCTACATGGCTGAGATGAGGAATGAAGATGTGTCTGAGGTGGCCAAAGACGCAGGTAAGACCTCAGGTTCTGTGCAGGTCCCTTGCTCCTACTGAGATGCTTTGCTTTGAATCTTTATAAATATCTAACTTTTGATTTATTTCTAAATGTTCCTGAAATTTTCCAAAGAACGCTAGGTGTGGTGGAGTTGAAGACCAGCCTGGGCAACATAGTGAGACCCTGCCTCTATAAAAAATAAATTCGCTGGGCGTGGTAGTGCACACCTGTAGTCCCAGCTACTCAGGAGGCTGAGGTAGGAGGCCTGCTTGAGCCTGGGAGGTCAAGCCTGCAGCGAGCCGTGATCACACCCCTGTACTTCAGCCTGGGTGGCAGAGCAAGACCTTGTCTCCAAAATAAGAACTTTTTTTATTCAAAGATTTGAGAGAAGCCCAATGCCTTGGAGATTTTTCCATGTGTTCAAGCTGTGCAAGGACAGGACCCCTCCCTTGGCACCCAGCACTGGGGCCTTCAAAACCTATGGACTTGAAATTATGACTCTGCCGATGGCTTTACAGCCGTGGGGTTGCTTTCTGTGATAGTCTTACGCTGGATCAAAGTCTAGTAAGCAAATCACCATTTATCCTTAGAACTGCCTCTTGTAGAAAAAGAAAATCTAGCCAATGTGACCACTGTATTTTACTGAGCAGCTCTCATGGAAAAGGCAAGCGACAGAGGTTGAAAACACAGATGATGGCATCCAGTGGAAGAGGTTCCGGGCCTTCTTGCTAACACACTTGTATCTTTGGCCGATTCGGTGCTTTGACCAACCCCATACCCGAAACGGGGGCACCCCTAGCTAGCCCATGAGAGGCTGAAGACACGTCCCTCACACTATCAAAAGGGACTTTAAAATGGAAAAAGGTCTTTATTCCAAGGCCTCCATGACTCTACAAAAATCAGCTGAACATTTCCTACTGTTCTGGAGCTAAAGACATCAGAGGGGATAATTGCCATGGACTTCAGAAATCTCAGTCCTGGCCCTGAAAAACCCCATGGCATTGTGATAGCGTGGAAACTGATTCTTGTGTGCAGCTTTGCCAGTCCTTGGGTCTTGGGTCTGTTACTGCCACCCCTGTGTTAACGGAGGGCACACAGTCTTCAAGATGGAGGCTCCACCCTTCCTGCCTCCCAGGGACTGGGGTGGCCAGGTCAGACGGAATAGAGTGTGAGGAAGCGCTTGGTGTGTGTCAGAACCTGATTCATGGCCGGGTGCAGTGGCTCACGCCTGTAATCCCAGCACTTTGGGAGGCCAAGGCGGGTGGATTGCTTAAGGTCAGGAGTTCGAGACCAGCCTGGCCAACGTGGTCTTAAAAAAAAAAATTGGAACCTGATTCATGAGTCAGGGCTTGTGATGAGAACTGTAACCACTGTTGTGGCTGAGTTTCCTCTGTGATGTCCTTGTAGGACAGGTCTTGTCACCCCCGCCTCCTGTCTCTCCTCTGTCTCAGGTCCCAGCCTCCTCTTCATCACCTATGCAGAAGCGATAGCCAACATGCCAGCGTCCACTTTCTTTGCCATCATCTTCTTTCTGATGCTGATCACGCTGGGCTTGGACAGCACAGTAAGTAAATGGGAAGGGGACACGGGCTCTGGAGGATGAGAGGAGGACACAGCTGCACTCAATTCCCTCCCATCCTGGCCATCCCAGGCAGCGCTGGCTGCTCTCTCCTGTTGCTCCAGACCCCCGGCTTCCTCCTCGGCACTTACCATTAGTACATTTGAGTCATTACTGGGATAATGTGGGTCAAGTACCTGGCGCAGGCCCAAGGCTCACACATGTGAACTGTCACTGAGCACTGCCCCTTGGCCTGATTACGGCGCCTACAGGCCAGGGCGAGGTCTCTCCTGGGTCTCTGCCTTGCCGAGCGTTCAGTTCAGGCCCTGGCACTAGTGGAGTGAGTCTTAGCTTTGAGTTGGCTTTTCTGGTGCAAACAAAGTCTCCCCAAGAGACCTCACATAT
Source organism: Saimiri boliviensis (assembly GCF_048565385.1). Classification (NCBI taxonomy): domain Eukaryota; kingdom Metazoa; phylum Chordata; class Mammalia; order Primates; family Cebidae; genus Saimiri; species Saimiri boliviensis. Next base: position 28,957,260 of record NC_133465.1, read on the forward strand.
CAAAGTTCTGTCCACATGCTCTGTTTTCGTTCCTGGCTGTCCTTCGTGATGGGCTTTAAATGACAGCGTCAAACAGGGAACTACTCTTTGCGGTGCTTTCGTGGGCCAGTGAGTCGGGAAACTGGTGATGATCGGCTTGACCGGTCACTCAGCAACCTTACCCCTCCCTCCCGTTCACGGTCCTGAAGGCCACGGCCTTGTCCCGAAGCCTCCACCGTGACTGCTTGCCGGTACCTCTCAGTTCGCAGGCTTGGAGGGGGTGATCACAGCTGTGCTGGATGAGTTCCCACACATCTGGGCCAAGCGCCGGGAGCAGTTTGTGCTCGCCGTGGTCATCACCTGCTTCTTTGGATCCCTGGTCACCCTGACGTTTGTGAGTGCCATGCCCCTCAGTTTTGAGTTGGCCTCCTCTAGGGCAACAGAACTCTACAGGAAGCTGTTCCTCTCCTTCCATCCCACACAGTGCCCTGGATTTGGGACCAACAGAGGGGAGGGTTGTTACATTTAAAAGTTTGCCATCGGCCGGGCTCAACCCCTGTAATCCCAGAACTTTGAGAGGCCGAGGAGAGTGGGTCGTTTGAGATCAGGAGTTCAAGATCAGCCTGGCCAGCATGGTGAAACCCTGTTTCTACTAAAAATAAAAAAATTAGCCGGGCATGGTGGCAGGTGCCTGTAGTCCCAGCTATTTGTGAGGCTGAGGCAGGAGAATCACTTGAACCCAAGAGGTGGAGGTTGCAGTGAGCTGAGATTGTGCCACTGCACTCCAGCCTGGGTGACAAAGTGAGACTCCATCTCAAAAAAAAAAAAAAAAAAAAAATTGTCGTCCAGGAGAAGAAAAGTTGTTTCTGGCACATCTATTTGTAGACTCTGTGCATAACATCCAGGGGCTCTCAGCATTTCACAGTAGACACAACTAGATTTCAGAAAACAAAGCTGTGACCAAGGCCCTCAATGTGTCTGGTATCCTGGGCCCCTCTGGATTCAGTCTTTAGAGGCAGGGATTCCTCAGGGTCATGTCCACAGCAAGTGTTCAATAAGTTGAAGAAAGTTTAAAATAGATCCCATGGTCCTTTGGAGTTTGTCTCTTAAAATTTGACAAAGAGAGGAAACAAGAAGAATCAACTACATAGGATGGGAAGAGGTGTCTGAGTGGGTAAAACCTGCCCACACTGCGAAGGCCTGTCCAAGAGGCAGTTTCTTTTTTTCTTTTCTTTCTTTCTGTTTTTTTTTTTTTTGAGATGGAGTCTCACTCTGTCCCTAGGCTGGAGTGCAGTGCTGAGATCTCGGCTCACTGCAACCTCCACCTCCCAGGTTCAAGCAATTCTCCTGCGTCAGCAACTCACCTGACCTCAGGTGATCCACCCATCTCAGCCTCCCAAAGTGCTGGGATTACAGGTGTGAGCCACCATGCCCAGTCTAAGAGGCAGTTTCTGGGGTGCTCATGTTCGGTCCCAGGTGGGATTTTTCCAGAATGATTCTAAGTTAGGAAACCCCTGCAGGTCTCTGTAGTTGGGGGGGCAGCACCTCGGAGGGCCCTCACCCAGGCTCTGCTCTCCCCTCCAGGGAGGGGCCTACGTGGTGAAGCTGCTGGAGGAGTACGCCACGGGGCCCGCAGTGCTCACCGTGGCGCTGATCGAAGCAGTTGCTGTGTCTTGGTTCTACGGTAAGATGCTTCCTTCAGCCAGCTGTGTCCCTTCGTCACCATCAGCTGGCACAACACAAAGGGCTGATTTAACCAGAGAAGTCGGGGAGGGGCAGTTTACAAGAGGTGACATCCTGGCAATGGGTCTGTAAAAGAGTCTTGGCCAGGTGAGGTGGCTCACGCCTGTAATCCCAACACTTTGGGAGGTAAGGCAGGTGGATCACCTGAGGTCAGGAGTTTGAGACCAGCTTGGCCAACATGGTGAAACCTTGTCTCTACTAGAAATACAAAAAAATAAAAAGTAAAAAAAAAAAAAGCTGGGCATGGTGGTGCGTGCGTGTAATTTCAGCTACTCGGGAGGCTGAGGCAGGAGAATTGCCTTAAATACCGGAGGCAGAGATTGAAGTGGGCCAAGATCGCACCACTGCACTCCAGCCTGGGTAACAGGGTGAGAGTCTGTCTCAAAACAAACAAAAAACCCGAAAACAAACAAAAATAAACCACTTTTGCATGGTATTTGCTACACATATTAAGAAGGTGGGGGCATATTTTGGGTTGCACATGGGCTTGGATTTTTTTTTAAAGAAGAAATCTTCCCACCTCCCTGGCGATTCAGAGGACCAAGTTCAAGTGTGTGAATCTCTACAGATCTGCCCTAGGAACTGCTGGGACCTCTCGGGGAAGCAACCACAGGGCACCTTTCCCTTCTCAATTGCTCACACTTCTTTGGGAGTTTTCAGTTCTCACTTCTGCACCAGTTACTTTACATGGAAGAACCTTGATCTTGATCTGGCATATGAATGGGCAATATTGGGGTTAAAATTTTCCCTTGAAGGTTTCCAGTGTAATGGTCAAAGTGAGTTTCAGGCAGGTTCACCGTTCCTAGACCAAGTTCAACTTTCTTTTCTATAATAACATTGAAATCAGTTACGAACTCAGCTCTTAGAAAGGCAGTGTGGCACCGAGAAGGGCGGGTCAACCTCCTCCCAGATGCCCATCCATCCTCCTTCCCTATGTAGAAAGAGTCTTGCTTGCTATAAAAATGCAGTTTTGCGACAAGTCCCTCAGTCCCACTTTCGGACCAGATCGCTGTGGCTGTGCTCCTCCTAGAGAGAAATTCCAGAGCTGCTCTGTGTGCCCTGGCTAGGAATTCCAGTTCCTGTTCCCCTTGTCATTCCCAGTGCTGATCCTGTGGCTCTGCCTCTCCCGGAGAATACGGGCACAGCAGCACAGCCCGTGTCCTCTCTCAGTCTCTGCCTCTCTTCCCCTTGGCTGGTTCCAGGCATCACTCAGTTCTGCAGGGACGTGAAGGAAATGCTCGGCTTCAGCCCAGGGTGGTTCTGGAGGATCTGCTGGGTGGCCATCAGCCCTCTGTTTCTCCTGGTGAGTTGCCATTTACCTTCTCCTCCTTGCCCTGGTGAAAGACTCCCTGCCAGACACCTAAAAAATGAATTGCAATGGCTGGGCGCTATGGCTCATACCTGTAATCTCAATACTTTGGGAGCCTGAGGCAGGCGGACAACATGGTGAAACCCCATCTCTACTAAAAAAAAATACAAAAATTAGACAGGCGTGGTGACAGGCATCTGTAATCCCAGCTACTTGGGAGGCTGAGGCAGGAGAATAGCTTGAACTCGGGAGGTGGAGGTTGCAGTGAGCTGAGATCGCACCACTGAGTCCAGCCTGGGCAACAGAGCAAGATTCCATCTCAGAAAACAAACAAACAAACAAACAAACAAATAATAGTATTGAGGAATAACATATACAGAGGAATATTAATATACAGATCATAAGTGTACATCTCAAAGAAATGTTATAAATTGAGCACACCTATGTAGCCAAAACCATGCCAGGAGACAAAAACATGACCCACAGCGCTTTAGAAGCCCCTCTTGTGCCCCTCCCAGCCACTGTGCCCACCATGGTTCCCCACCCTTCTGACTTCTAACACCGTGGAGTAGTCTGGGCACCAGTCACTCCAGCATGTCGCACCTCTGTTCAGTAATAATGATGCATAACATTTATTGAACACTAAATGTCAGGCCAGACTTCATGCTCAGCTTATACTCACTGCTCTATAAATCCTCACAATAGTTCTATGAAGTGAATACAGTTCTGACACCCCCATTTTACATGTAAGGAGATTAAGGCCAGGTGTGGTGGCTCACGCCAATTATCCCAGCAGAGGCTGAGGTGGATCACCTAAGGTCAGGAGTTCAAGACCAGCCTGGCTAACATGGTGAAATTCCATCTTTACTAAAATACAAAAATCACTGAGCATGGTACTGGGTGCTTGTAATCCCAGGGAGGCTGAGGCAGGATAATTGCTTGAACCTGGGAGGCGGAGGTTGCGATGATCTGAGTTCATGATATTGCACTCTGCTTAGGCAATAGAGTGAGACTCTGTCTAAAAAAAAAAAAAAAAAAAAAAAAAAAAAAAAAAAAAAAAAAAAAAACAACAAGGAGATTGAGGCTTGAGGCTTAGCAATGTAAAGTGAAGAGTCCAAAGTCACATAACAAAAATAACTTCAAGAGTTCAAGACCAGGGAAGGATCTGCTATGCTCTTCACGGGGGCCCTGCGGGGAGTCCTAGTACTTTCGTGTTTACAATTTTGTATTTGCATCTTCTTCAAGATGATACAAAGCTCCCTAGCACAGATCCATGTCAAAAGTAGAATTCATTTATTGCCAAAGGACCTGGGTGAGAAAGTTGAGTCCCAAGGGTTGTCCATGTGCTGAGATGTGTTCAATATTCACTTTGTCCTTGGTTCACAGTCCCCTGCTCCAGCCTGCTGGCCTCCCAGGTGTGTGCTGAGGTACCCTGGGGTACACCGATGCCATCAGCAGGCACTATTCTTCTGTTCTTCCATTTATCTGTAATTTTTCTTTGTCTTTTTTTTTTTTTTTTTTTTTTTTTTTGAGACAGAGTTTTGCTCTTTTTGCCCAGGCTGGAGTGCAATGGCACAATCTTGGCTCACCACAACCTCTGCCTCCCAGGTTCAAGTGATTCTCCTGTCTCAGCCTCCTGAGTAGCTGGGATTACAGGTGTGCACCACCACGCTCAGCTATTTTTGTATTTTTAGTAGAGACGAGGTTTCTCCATGTTGGTCAGGCTGGTCTGAAACTCCTGACCTCAGGTGATCTGCGCGCCTCGGCCTCCCAAAGTGCTGGGATTACAGGTGTAAGCCACCTCACTTGTTTTTTGTCTTTTAGAGCCAGAAATGTTATTAGATTGATCCTTCAGTCCACCTCCAGCTTATTAGGAGCACGTGGGCTATGCCATTTTGTTTTAGGACATCTTTTTGGCATCCAGCTATTCTGTGTCCCCTTTCAAAATAGCCCTTTTGGGTGTTCAAAATCACCTAGCCCATCCTTACCAGAAGCAGAAGTCCTGACATAAATGGGTTATTAATTTATATTATCACCAGTACTTCTCAATAATCTACTAAAACATTTTTGTTTTTCAAAGGAAGAAAAGTCACTGGATTAATTCCTTGAGGGCAGAAAGATGTTTGTTTGTTTGTTTGTTTGTTTGTTTGCTTTCCTATTATCCCCACACAGTGAGGAAGGCTGTCCACGGAGACTTGAAGACAAGTGAGATATTCACTGTGGGCGTAAAGTTTGAGAAGGCACCAAACAACTCAGTACTCAAGATAAATATTATTCTCATGCAATGCTTTTCAAAAATAAAAATTGCCAGGTGCAGTGGCTCATGCCTGTAATCCCAGCACTTTGGGAGGCTGAGGCGGGTGGATCGTGAGTTCAAGAGATCAAGACCATCCTCGTCAACGTTGTGAAACCCCATCTCTACTAAAAATACAAAATATTAGCCGGGTATGGTGGCGCACATCTGTAGTCCCAGCTACTCAGGAGGCTGAGGCAGGAGAATTACTTAAACCCAGGAGGCAGAAGTTGCAGTGAGCTGAGATCATGCCACTGCACTATGGCCTGGCACACACACACACACACACAAACAAATAAATAAAAATTATTGCAAAAAGATTCATAATTAACAAAATATCAACATTTTAAATAAACACAGGAGCCAGCCCTGGACTTGTACATCTTACCTCACTCGCCTTACCCTAATCTGGTCCTGTTAGATCCTGTCTTTTAAAAATTGTCCTAATATATTATTTATTTTGATTTTGGTTCCCGTGGAACTGTTGTGCCTGAGATGAGTGCCTCCGTGTACCCTGGGGCTTGGGTCTGTTCATTTTTGTCCATTTCTGGCTGTCAGGCTGGATAAACTCTTGGTTTACAGTCAATGAGTTTCTTTGCCCAATAAAACCCACGTGCGGCTTTGAATGTGGGCCCATTACTCATCATTCCCGTGATGTTTGTCGTACTCACCCCTCTACCGGCAAGAGCCCCAGTGCCTAATTGAGAGAGGCACATCTGTCTTCCACTTCTACGTTTACCTAACAGATCTCTTGCCTGGGCTTTTAAAGGCTGCTTTTGGTAAACAACAAGTAGCTTACTAAAAGTAATTCTTTTTCACTGCAGCCAAGGTACAAAAAAAGAAAATATTGTGTATGAGGAGAAGCCAGGATGTGTGAGGGGGTTTCCGAAGTAGTACTTGCCCCAAGCAGAGGCTGAGCCCCCTGACGACTGAGTAGGATTTCACACACCTGACATGAAGAGACGCATGGCTGGGATGGCTCCTAACCAGCTCCTCTATCCCTGTTCCCAAACAGCTGCTTTAGTAGCCGGGTCTGGGGATGAGGAGCGTGGGTTAGGAGAAAGGTTTGCAATTTACCAAGCTCCTGTTTTTTTTTTTTTTTTTTGAGACGGAGTTTCACTCTTGTTACCCAGGCTGGAGTGCAATGGCGCGATCTCGGCTCACCGCAACCTCCGCCTCCTGGGCTCAGGCAATTCTCCTGCCTCAGCCTCCTGAGTAACTGGGATTACAGGCACACGCCACAATGCCCAGCTACTTTTTTGTATTTTTAGTAGAGACTGGGTTTCACCATGTTGACCAGGATGGTCTCGATCTCTTGACCTTGTGATCCACCCGCCTCGGCCTCCCAAAGTGCTGGGATTACAGGCTTGAGCCAGCGCGCCCGGCCCTCCAGGCTCCTGTTTTGAAGCTTTCCTCGTAGTCTTAGGATAGCACTGCTCAGAAGATGGATGTGTGTTTAACAATTTCCCATTTTATTACCTACAGACAAAGAAGAAAAAGATAAAAATAGATGTTTAACCACACAAATAATTTATATTACTGTCTTCTTTATGACTATGAAATAATAAAATTAAATCAAGAGCAATGACGATTTTGACACAGTGGTAACTAGGCAAAAACTGATATTTACACTCCCTGGAAACCAAGCTGAAATTAAAAAAACTCATCAACTGGGTGTTGGGAGCACACTGTGGACTTTTTCTTGGTCAGAATTCTCACAGAATTTTCAAGTGAAAAGTGTATTAGGCTGCTTTTTTTCCTTCTGTAATTCCTTTTGTGATGAGGACCTGTGGCAGGCGGTCAGTCATTCATTGCTGAGGGGCCTAGTGGCAGAGCCAACCTTGTTGAAACCCCAGGCGATGGAGCTTAATGCAGAAGGCAGAGAGCTCAAGAAAACGAGAGAAGGAGCACACCCCCAGGAGCCTGAGTCTCCTCCAGGTCTTGAGAACCTTCTTATCTTTCTTGGACATCAGGCACCTTCCATCTGACCAAAATCAACCACAGCCAGAAACACAATGAAAGGCAATGAAAACAAAGCAGAGAGAAATATGGAGCCTGGGGCTGGCAGGGGCTGCGGAGAGGTCACCCGGTTTACTCCTCTGCCTTCTGGCAAGACAAGGCCCAAACCACTCTCACCAAAGGTTGCCAGTCTCTTCGCCTGGGCAGAGGCCAGCGCTGAAGCAGGAGCTACAGGCTCCCGGACTGTAGGGGCAGCTGGAGGGATGCTGCAACATCCCCCGACAGGAAGTGCGGGCTGGGGAGGAAACTCAGGGAAAGCACCTGGCTGGTTTAGTCTTGCTGCTTGGGTACAGAAGTTGTTAATTCTGTGTGTCAGAGTTCAGGATATATCATGTCTTGGGAATTTGCTGAAAGTATCGTAGCTTTAGGATTTGGTGTTTGCGGTATCAAAAAAGTCTCTATCTGCGTGGATATTGTTAAGACTTTTAATGTTTCTTGGAATTTCTGTTTTAGTTCATCATTTGCAGTTTTCTGATGAGCCCGCCACAGCTACGACTTTTCCAGTATAATTACCCCCACTGGAGTGTCATCTTGGGTTACTGCATAGGAACTTCATCTTTCATCTGCATCCCCACATACATTGCTTATCGGCTGATCATCACTCCAGGGACATTTAAGGAGGTATGTGCTAGTTAATGTGTATATGTGTGTGTTCAGACTACCAGTTGTTTGGAGAAAAGGATTCTCTTGTGCTCCATTCAAAAGAGAGAAGTCGACTACATGAGTTTCACCAGGAGGCATGCAACCTTACATATGTGTGTACCTGCATCATGGCATAGACCGCTAATGGCTGTCACTGTCATCTTAAGGGGTTTCCCAAAGCCTCAGATGCCACGGCAGAAGATCATCTCGCTCGTGTAAATTTTACCGTAAGATCTCAAATTAACGCATCTCCCTTCTCGGGCTGTCATAGATGATGGTTCCTTCTGCCTCTCCCCAAATATCACCCCTCATCAAAGAGTGAGATGATCATTTGAGTGCACCGGAGCATTCAGCTTGGGCTGTGTATAGCTTTTCAAACTGATCAGACAACTATCCTGTCTCCTGCTTGCCAAAATTTTAAGTGGCGATTATGGTGGGAAAGGTCCATGGTCACTTTTTCTTTTCTTTCTCTCTCTCTCTCTCTCTCTCTCTCTCTCTCTCTCTCTCTCTCTCACAGAGTTTTGCTCTTGTTGCCCAGGCTGGAATGCAGTGATGCGATCTCGGCTCACCGCAACCTCTGCCTCCTGGATTCAAGCAATTCTCCTGCCTCAGCCTCCTGACTAGCTGGGACTTCAGGTGCACGCCACCAAGCCCAGCTGATTTTTGTGTTTTTAGTAGAGATGGGGGTTTCTCCTTGTTGGTCAGGCTGGTCTCGAACTCCTGACCTCAGGTAATTCACGTGCCTCAGCCTCCCAAAGTGCTGGGATTATCACTGCGTGAACCGCCACATCCAGCCCATGGTCACTTTTCTAATAGCAATGTGACAAATACTATTTTGAAAATGATCACAAAATAGGGATTTTGCAACAATATCATAGTGTCAGCTCAAAATTGTTAGCTGTCCAACAATAGCATAGTTTTAGCTCAAGCCATTGGAGTAAAAATGTTTTGCCAGGATAGCAAGATTCCTTTCAGTAATGAATGCGCTGTGGAAATGTTGATAATAGTACCTTACAAGATGTACGAGCACCACGCTTTTCAAACCATCTGTGTGTCGATTATCCTATTCTGTTGTCAAAATAGCTTGGGAGGTAAACGGGCAGGCATTATTAGCCAACAAGGACACTGAGGTGGGGAATCATCCTGCTCAAAATTTCCTTATTTCAGCCAGAGCGTGGTAGCTCACTCCTGTAATCCCAGCATTTTCGGAGGCTGAGGGGGGTAGATCACTTGAGGTCAGGAGTTCAAGACCAGCCTGGTCAACATGGTGAAACCCTGTCCCTACTAAAATCACAAAAATTAGCCAGGTGTGGTGGCACACACCTATAATCCCAGCTACTTGGGAGGCTGAGGCAGGAGAATCACTTGAACCCAGGAGGCAGAGGTTGCAGTGAGCCGAGACTGTGCCACTGGCCTCCAGGTTGGGCAACAGAGACTCTGTCTCAGAAAAACAAAAAACACACAAAGTTTCCTGTTTCAGTGACCTGCCCGTGGCCATACAGCACGGAGCGGCTCGGAATCCAGGTCTTCTCACTCCAGTGCTCTTTCAACTTTGAGACGCAGCTTCCCCCTTGTCCCCAGGGAGAGATGAGTAGCCAGTTTGTCATCCTGTGCTGACAGCTTGTGCTTCAGCCACCAGGATTCCCGGCAGACACGTCACATACCAGACTTTAATACCCTGCAGTTGCTATTTTTTCACATTGCTTCTAGCTGCAGTAAGAAGGGTGCAATGGCAGAAGAGCCTATAGAAGTAGCCACTTGCAGGTCCATAGTTGGGTGCATTTGCAGGGGCCGAGCTCAAAGGTGAGGGGTGATATTTGCGGAGAGGCAGAAGGAACCATCATCTATAACAGCCTGAGAACCAAGGTGGGCTAATTTGAGATCGTACAGCAAAATTTACCCCTGAGACCATCGCAGTAGTCACCCTAAAACATTTCATAAGAAACGAGAAGCAAAAGAGCACAGGCAGTTAAACATCAGCTCTTTCTTTTTTTCAGACAAGACCTCGCTCTGTACCCCAGGCTGGAGTGCAGCAGTATAATCATGGCTCACTGCAGCCTCAAACTCCTGGACTCAAGTGATCCTTTCACCTCAGCCTCCGAGTAGCTGGGCCTACCGGCATCTGGCTAACTTTAAAAAATTTTAATAGCAGCAAGGTCTCACTGTGTTGCCCAGGCTGGTCTCAAACTCCTGAGCTCAATCCTCCTGCCTCTGCCTCCCAAACTGCTGGCATTGCAGGCATGAGCCACCGCACCCAGCCACACATCATTCTGAGAACAACTGGGTTCATTTCTTTTTCCAAACAGGAAAACTGAATTCTGGGTGAACAGAACTCAGAACTCTGTGGTTACTAATTTCCTACAACCAAACCAGTCCTCCCGTGACCACGCTCCTCCCAAAGCGCCTTGGGCTCTGCGCTGCCTTCCCCACACTCTCATACCCAGCCATTGAACGCTTTCCTTCTGGTCGTCCTTCACGGCAATTGTGAGGACCCATGAGCTCTGTTGCTTCAAATCTGGAGGCCAGAGGTGGGAACTGTGTTAGGTTAACAAATGTCGGTATTCTTCAGTCACAGGCTGCACCTCAGATCCTGGCCATCTTTCTTACAAATTCCCCCAGTTGGTCACAGGGAATGCCACCCAAAAGTGTGTCACTAACAGAGCTCAGATTCATTAGCAGTAGAGGTAAGACTAATTGTGGGTTGGGCCGTCTTCACCAGGGGCCACCAGATGGGGAGTACTGGGTTGCCCAGAAGCAATGTAGACCATGGAAAAGGCCCTAGTCAGCTATGACAGACACTCACCTTATCTGGGCCTCAGTTTCCTCATCTTTAAAATGTGCTCGTTCGATATATTAACACTTCCCAAAGGATCGTCCAGGGGCGGTAGTAAGTGTTAGTGCTGGAGAAAAAGTTTATGAAGTCAGGTAACTTTTGGAGAATGCTGAACTAAGGCAAGTTAAACATGTTTCTTGGCTGGGCGCAGTGGCTCACACCTGTAATCCCAGGTGTGATTTGGGAGGTCAAGGTGGGAAGATCACTTTAGGTCAGGAGTTCAAGACCAGTCTGGCCAACAGGGTGAAACCCTGTCTCTACTAAAAATACAAAAATTAGCTGGGCGTGGTGGCAGGTGCTTGTAGTCCCAGCTACTCAGGAGGCTGAGGCAGGAGAATCACTTGAACCCAGGAGGCGGAGGTTGCAGTGGGCCGAGATCGCGCCACTGCACTCCAGCCTGGTGACAGAGCAAGACTCTCAAATAAATAAATAAATAAACAGGTTTGTTTACCTCAGGGCTTCTCAAGAAAACTTTAATATGCTCATGTGCATGTTTAATCTCTGAGAAGAATAAAGCATGCTGTGCTTTTTGCCTAAGGTCTAGAATTCTTTTTTTTTTTTTTTTTTTGAGACGGAGTTTCGCTCTTGTTACCCAGGCTGGAGTGCAATGGCGCGATCTCGGCTCACCGCAACCTCCGCCTCCTGGGTTCAGGCAATTCTCCTGCCTCAGCCTCCTGAGTAGCTGGGATTACAGGCACGCGCGACCATGCCCAGCTAATTTTTTGTATTTTTAGTAGAGACGGGGTTTCACCATGTTGACCAGGATGGTCTCGATCTCTTGACCTCGTGATCCACCCGCCTCGGCCTCCCTAAGTGCTGGGATTACAGGCGTGAGCCACCGCGCCCGGCCAGGTCTAGAATTCTTTATGATTCTTTGTGAATACCGGACTTGATAGTCTGTAACTTTCTGTCTATGAGGGACGGAAGCCTCATATGAAATCCTTTTGGGCTCTGGCCATATGCAAGGTTGGAGTTGGTGGAGTGAGCTGCCGCTTAACTGCTGTAATTTGAAGGATATCGCACACACCCACAGCCTGGAAGTCTCGCGGTTGGAATCATCCACTGGCTTAGGTCATTTTTGCAGAAACTACTAATAACCCACCCAAAGATACTGGAAGGTGGTCCCTAATGAGTACACATTTATGAAGATATCAAGAGTTACCCGTTTCTTAGATTAACTTGTTATCATCTTGCAGAAGGCCAGGGCCTGGCAAATTTGGAAAGCCACAGTAGCCTGGCAACCAGAATGCTGGCAAAGCACGGAAAACAAATGTGGGCCTGGCATCCTGGCTGGTCAGTCACCAACGGGGCGGCAGACCATGTGGGTAGGTTAGGGCACAAAAGCCGAGTCTTTGACTTGATGACATTGTTCATTGCTGGCCTTGCCCCACCCTCAGTGATCTCTTCTCTCTCCGTACACCATAGCTCCACTTAAGACACGTTGTAGTAGTTGGGCATGGTACTGAGCACCTACAGCTACTTGGGAGGCTGAGGCAGGAGGATCCCTTGAGCCCAGGGGTTTAAGACTGCAGCGAGCTGTGATTGCGCCACTGCACTCCAGCCTAGGCAACAGAGTAAGCCCCTGACTCTTTCTTTCTTTTTTCTTTTTCTTTTTTTGAGATGGAGTTTTGCTCTTGTTGCCCAGACTAGAGTGTACTGGCGTAATCTCAGCTCACTGCAGCCTCTGCCTCCTGGGTTCAAGTGATTTTCCTGCCTCAGCCTCCCAAGTAGCTGGGATTACAGGCATGCACTACCACACCCAGTTTTGTATTTTTAGTAGAGACGGAGTTTCTCCATGTTGGTCAGGCTGGTCTTGAACTCCCGACCACAGGTGATCCGCCTACCTCGGCCTCCCAGAGTGCTGGGATTACAGGCGTGAGCCACCACATCCAGCTGACCCTGACTCTTAAAAAAAAAAAAAAGGACTCATAGTGATCCCTGTCTAGTTCTCAACTAACAAGACGTAATTCTGTTTAATCAGGTATAGTTCGCATGTTCATCTGTGGAAATGTGTGCTTTCTGAAAGGTTGCTTTCCATGACTCGGCAGCTCTGGTAGCTCATGAGCCCCACAACAACTCCTTTTTAGATGGATTTCTAGTGTGAGAGTTCAGTAGGCAGATACTAAAGCCATGAGGAGCACAAAATGTACAATTTTGTGCACTTTGTCCTACAGTACATTTCATCAACTGTAGGACTGGAACGTTTTGAATTCCATAGGCCCTATTCCTTAAAGAACAAACACCCCGAACAAGAAAATAGAAAAGCTTGAAGGTGACTCCAGACGTTTTCAGTCCAAAATAAAAAGGACAGGAGCAGAGCTTCGCCTGAAGATCACCAGAGGATGCTTTCAGATCCAATTTTGTCTGCTTATGATATATACAGACTTTTGGCCAACAAAGATTTTATTAAGCACCTTAATGAAGATTTTTCTAAACCTCTGCAGTGTGCTGTTTTTTTCTTCTCCATATCCTTGAGCTGCTTTTTGTCACTCTGATGCTAAGTTTTACAAGGCAGGTTGTAGATTTTATACCCAAGCCCAAGTATATTTCAGATCCATCTTTTTTTTTTTTTTTTTTTTTTTTGAGACAGAGTTTCGCTCTTGTTACCCAGGCTGGAGTGCAATGGCACGATCTCGGCTCACCGCAACCTCCGCCTCCCGGGTTCAGGCAATTCTCCTGCCTCAGCCTCCTGAGTAGCTGGGATTACAGGCATGCACCACCATGCCCAGCTAATTTTTTGTATTTTTAGTAGAGACAGGGTTTCACCATGTTGACCAGGACTGTCTCGATCTCTTGACCTCGTGATCCACCTGCCTCGGCCTCCCAAAGTGCTAGGATTACAAGTGTGAGCCACTGCGCCTGGCCCTTTAGATCCATCTTAAAGTTTCTGTGTACTTCAGCTGCTTCTATAGCAGACATTCTCAGCCACGTCTCTGTGTTAAGTACTACATCAACACAAGGTTGCATTAGAAGTGATGGTTTCAGGGCCGGATGCAGTGGCTTAAGCCTGTAATCCCAGCACTTTGGGAGGCTGAGGCAGGTGGATCACGAGGTCAAGAGATCGAGACCGTCCTGGTCAACATGGTGAAACCTCGTCTCTACTAAAAATACAAAAAACTAGCTGGGCATGGTGGCGCATGCCTGTAATCCCAGCCACTCAGGAGGCTGAGGCAGGAGAATTGCCTGAACCCAGGAGGCGGAGGTTGCGGTGAGCCGAGATCGCGCAATTGCACTCCAGCCTGGGTAACAAGAGCGAAACTCTGTCTCAAAAAAAAAAAAAAAGAAGTGATGGTTTCAATAATCGCATCTTTTACAATTCATGTGATGATTTATACTCTTGTATGCACTAACAGTACTGCTTTACAGGTGAATTCATTAAATTAGTGACATCCTGGCTGTTACAGTGGCTGATATTACTGGGCAGTATGGCTACAGTGTGTCTGCCGGGGAAAAGGAGCCCGGGTGAGGGGTTGGGGGCTAAAACCCAGCAATTACTCTGCTCCCCAAGCCCTGTGTGGCTGTAGAAGCCTCCTCTGTCCAGAGAAAAGGATACTGTTTCCCAAGTCATTCGAAAGTATGTGATTGGCCAGCAGAGATTCTAACGAAGGCTCGTCTTTAGAACTTTCCTCCATTAGTGTTATAGTGATTTTCTTAGTTTACAGATGTGTGTAGTTCCTGAATATACCATTTTAATTCATAATTGAGAATAAATTGGGAATTCTTTCTCTAAGGAAAGTCAATGAGACTATTCTAACTCACCGTTAGATGTTATCAAAGTGCTATTTAAGCTTTAATATTAATGTTGAATATTTTTACAAGTTTAAAAAATGACAAGAACGTTTATAACATTGTATTTTCTTCCCAATAGCGTATTATTAAAAGTATCACCCCAGAAACACCAACAGAAATTCCTTGTGGCGATATCCGTTTGAATGCTGTGTAACATGCTCCGTGAGAGGAGAAAGGTTTCCCCACGACCTCTTCCTCCAGTTCTGACGAGCCACACCTGCCTTCTCCCTCCAAGTGAATGAGTTTCCAGCCAAGCCTGATGATGGAAGGGCCTTTTCCACAGGGACGGAGTCCCAAGAGACGATGGTGCCCAGACTCAAGGCCTCCAGCCACTTAATTCCTGAACTCCCTGGACGTATTCCCACGGTAGACTGTGATGCAGCTGAGCTGGCTTATTTTGGACGTGTGAGGATGTGAATGGAGGTGATGAAAACCACCCTATCATCAGTTAGGATTAGGTTTAGAATCGAGTCTGTGAAAGTCTCCTGTATCATGTCTTGGTCTGATCATTGGTATCTGGTATCTACTTCTAAAGGTTTCTCTGTTCATGAATACGTAAACTGCGTAGGAGAGAACAAGGCTGCTGTCTCGCTAGCCATATATTTTCTGAGTAGCATAGCGTTTTATTGCTGGAATCTACTAGACCTTCTCATCCATGTGCTCCTGTGGCATCAGGAAAGGAAGATGTAAGAAGCTAAAATGAAACATAATGTGTACATGTAAGCATGTGAGTCTGTGTATCGTGTTGTTTCAGTGTATTCTTATCTGTGGTCCAATACTTTGGGCCCATTACAAATGTATGAGTTTCCCCAAATTTTTCTTACTTTAACAAATTCTACCGACTCAAATGTGTATGGAGGTTATTATTTGAAGGGTACAATCACTACAACGTGCTCTGCCACCCTCTCCTTTCCCAGGGACACTGCGTGAGCCTGCACACCTTCCTTCATGGGCCAGCCTCTGGCGCTCGCTGCACTTCACCGTCACCTTCCTGTCTCTCTGTGCTAAAGATTC
This sequence comes from Saimiri boliviensis, assembly GCF_048565385.1. Lineage (NCBI taxonomy): Eukaryota > Metazoa > Chordata > Mammalia > Primates > Cebidae > Saimiri > Saimiri boliviensis. Next base: position 28,972,881 of record NC_133465.1, read on the forward strand.
AGGACAGTGTCCACAGGCAAATCTGGCCTATTTCGTTAGTCACCATGGCTTGGCTGTGAAGTACTTTGAGGGTGGATCTTGACGAATGCCCCTTCAGTGTTTTGCTGGCCATCTGGTTTAAGCTCTGTCTACCTTACGTGACTGAGTTAGACTGTCCAGGTTGCTTTGCTATGTGAAGACAGGAGGGCAAATCGGGTTCTCAATTAGCCCTGGGGTATCTAGATCTGGCACCCTAACCTAAACCAAGGGTGTCTTCGCTCCAAGAGCAATTGGAGAGTCTGGGTTAGCCTTACAGGGACCTCACCACTTGCTGGCAGTCAACTATTGTGAGCCCTCAAGATAACGTTTAAGATTGAGTCTAAGTAAGGCTCCTTGGGAAATGGTCAGCTAAGTAAATCACCTTTCATTTCACATAAAGCTCTTAATATAGATAAGTAAATTTGGCCTTTGGTGGCTCATGATTCTCAGAGGCATAGGTAGAGGAGCAAATTAATATTTGTAGCATGGGAATTCCTAATCAGAATTTTGAGGGAAATAAATCCTCATCAGTGACAAAAAGACTTAATCATCTGGCCTCTTATCACTTCAGTTCTCTGTATAAATGAAATTTAAATCTAACAGCCTCATAAAAAGGGTCAGACAGCAGAGGAAAGGTCCTGTCCAATCCCAGGGCTTCCTTCCTTGGCCTTCTTTCCTAGCACTGCCTACCTGGCCACCTTCCCACACTCTCCCCACGCCCTGCTAGTTCTGATTCTTTGCCTTTGCTTCTCCTGCAAAATACTTACCTTATAGGATAGCTGCTGAGAAGTTTCCCAGAATGCTAGAGGAAAGGAAGAGGGAAATTTAGAAATGTCTCACTGACCTAGCTCGATTTTCTTCGCTCTTTCAGTCTTTCTGCTGCCTCGTTTCCATCTCTTTACTGTCTAGCGTGCTGGAAAGAAGTGATCTAAATGCCTTCGTATTCAGTGGTAAATATTGGGTTGGTGCAAAAGCAAAAACCATGATTACTTTTTTTTAACCAACCTAATAGCTTTGCAAATTTTAAGAACCTGCTTTATGAAGATATTTGGATATGGATTCTCCACACCCCACATTCTTAGACATTGTTCAAACATATTACTTTAAAACAAACAAACAAACAAACAAAAAACACCTTTTCAAACAGAATTAGAGTTTTGCCAAGTTTGGTATTAAGGGAATTGTACAGGAGCTTTGAAAGTTTTCAAACTTTATTAAGCTAAAAAAAAGAAAATCCCAAATATCTGTCTGTTCTGCATAGTTTGCATTTATCTGACCCCTATGTATCAATACTACTATGGGGATTTTTTTAAAGAAAATTTAGGGGTAGGTAGTTGGATTTAAAAATAATATTTTAAAGACCTTTTTACATCTATACGTTTACATTTGCATTTACAGAAAAGTAAAAACTAAAAATAGAATTTAATTGTAACATTATTTAAGGACTGAAGTTAATTTTTTTTCTTGTAATTTTACCTTTTATCTTGTAAGAAATACCTAAGAGGCCAGGTGTAGTAGCTCATACCTATAATCCCAGCACTTTGGAAGGCCAAGGTAGGCGGATCACCTGAAGTTAGGAATTGAAGACCATCAGGACAAAACCCCATATTTACTAAAAATACGAAAATTACCCGTAATCCCAGCTACTGGGGAGGCTGATGCAGGAGAATCGCTTGAACGAGGGAGGTTGCAGTGAGCCGAGACAGTGCCACTGCACTCCAGCCTGGGTGACAGAGCGAGACTCCATCTAAAAATAAAAAAGGAATAGCCAAGAAAAGGGCAAGATACAAGACAAAGCCATGGAAGCAATTCAATGATTAGCTGTTCCCTATACCGATATGCAATGAAGTCCAAAGATTTCTCCCAGCTGTAAACTTACAAATTGTTTTAAACTTACTCTATTTGTTGGCTAGAATGTCTATAACCTGTAACCTAAATTCAGCACTCTGGCTGCCCCATCTGGAAATGGATGCAAAGACCCTAACAAATCTAAAGTCAATGCAATAGCTCTTAAATCAAATAGGGAAAATCAAATCAAATAATGAAATCACAAAATAAGGCAGAAAGTTATTCTGTGAGATGTCACTTCCTCGCCATCCTCTTTTTGCTAAGATTGTTCATTTGTTGCTACCAATCTCAAAACTAAAATTAAGTATGAATTTCCATTTAACTCACCTCTGCTCCCTTAAAAGAGAGAATATTCTCCTGGAATTAAAACTGTATTCTTTCTGATAAGTAAGAAAGACTCATCTGATAGGTTTTGTCTGTTGCGTAATTGATTTGGAATTCGATGTCAAAACAAAGCTTAATGCTGTGGAAGGCAATGGTTTAACTGTGCTGTTCTTACACATATGTTAGCTATTGCTTAGCCATCAATGGTACAAACCCAGCTGAATTCTTTCCTTAGCATGTTCCTTTACTCATAAATCAACACTCGGTACATAAGATATCAGAATTGTACAGGATGGTGGTCTTCATTGAACACAGTGGTAAGCCATTTCTTACCCCACCTCCACTTTTTTTTAAATGTTTTGTCAGGGAAAGGTAGGGAAGAGAAGCAGTAGATTCCCCCAGAAAGACTATGCCTCTGCCTGTCGTTACACTACATAAGTAATGTAATAAAAGCAAACTAGTCCTATGCTAAGTGGGAAGAAGTTACATATTTCAAAGTAGTCATGGAGTTCACATCTTTTAAAATTTGAGCTGAGTTATACAAAGGGTTCTCACTAGGAAGATGAGCTTAGAACATGTTTGCTCGAGAAGCATGTTAAATAATAAAATAAATCCAAATATGGAAACAGAAAGGTTAAGACAGGGAATATCCCCATACTGCAGAAAGCTTTTATGGTCCACTTGAAATATTCTGGTTTCTGAATTTCTTCAAAATGGAAATGAGTCAATGATATTAAAATTTGTTGCCAGACACGGTTGCTCATGCCTGAAATTCCAGCACTTTGGGAGGCCAAGGTGGGCAGATCACCTGAGGTCAGGAGTTTGAGACCAGCTTGGCCAACATGGTGAAACCCCATCTCTACTAAAAATACAAAAAATTAGCTGGGTGCCATGGTAGGCACCAGTAATTCCAGCTACTCAGGAGACTGAGGCAGGAGAATCGCTTGAACCCGGAGGTGGAGGCTGCAGTGAGCTGAGATCACTCCATTGCATTTCAGCCTGGATGACAAGAGTGAAACTCCATCTCAAAAAAAAAAAAAAATTGTTGTTTAGTTCCGTGGTTCCATGGAAAGAATATTCTAAAGCTTTAAGTGTTCTTTTTCTATTTTCTGTACTATCGCTTTTATCCCCCTCATTGTTTAACTATCTCTAAATTTTAATGATAGAATATATATATATATATATATATATATATATATATATATATATTTTTTTTTTTTGAGACGGAGTCTCACTCTGTCACCAGGCTGGAGTGCAGTGGCACCATCTTGCTCACTGCAACCTCTGTCTCCCAGATTGAAGTGATTCTCCTGTCTTAGCCTCCCAAGTAACTGGGACTATAGGCATGTGCCACCACGTCCAGCTAATTTTTGTATTTTTAGTAGAGATAGGGTTGCACAATGTTGGCCAGGATGGTCTCAATCTCTTGACCTCATGACCCACCTGCCTCAGCCTCCCAAAGTGCTTGCATGAGCCTCCACACCTGGCCCAATAGAGTAATATTTTTAAGGTCGGATAATGCCATTAGAGGCAGGGACAAACCTGGGGAGCAAGCTAATTTCTCTGTTCTTGGGAGCTCTTAAGAAAAGTGAACATGAGTTTTATTTTCTCTGCTAGAATGAAATAACACCCTCTCCACCAGGCACGATGGCTCACACCTGTAATCCCTGTACTTTGGGAGCTAAGACAGGTGGATCACTTGAGTTCAGGAGTTGGAGACCAGCCTGGCCAACACAGTAAAACCCTGTCTCTACTAAAAATATATAAATTAGCTGGCCATGGTGGCATGCTCCTGTAATCCCAGCTACTCGGGAGACTGAGGTGGGATAATCACTTGAACCTGGGAGGCAGAGATTGCAGTGAGCTGAGATTGTGCCACCGCACTCCTGCCTAGGGGACAGAGCGAGACTCCACGGCAAAAAACAAACAAACAAAAAACCCCCTCTCAATTGGTTTAATACCACAATAGAAAAGATAAATATTTTAGGATGGAATATTAAATATGTCTGTCTTTTTGTTTCATATAGTTGAAATCAATTCAGTATTGTTTCTATATTAGGTGTTTCAAAAAGAGTCACCTTTGCAACAAAAGAGCTCTTTTGTTGAAAATTATTTATGATATATTTCAGTTGGAATGTCAGGTGGTATTTCTCTTACCAACACTGCACAGAATTCATACCAAGCTGCTCTACCACCAATGCAAGTATTTTTTTAAAGCTACCAAAATAAACTTCTTCACTGGCCAACTCTGATTTTTTTTTTTTTTTTTTTTTTTGAGACAGAGTCTCGCTCTGTCGCCAGGCACCAGGCTGGAGTGCAGTGGAGTGATGCTGGCTCACTGCAACCTCCGCCTCCTGGGTTCAAGCAATTCTCCTTCCTTAGCCTCCGGAATAGCTGGGACTACACGTGTGTGCCACCACACCCAGCTAATCACAGTGTGCATTGGTGAAGGACCTCATCAGAATAAGCTTGAATGTCTACTGAACTAAGAAGAACTTTGCCAGTTGGGGGAGAGAATAGATGATATCAGTCCTTCAATTCTGTAATTGAAGACTCCAATTATAGTAGATAAGAGTTGTGTCTAGCAATTTTTAAACACTGACAATCCAAACAAAAATATTTGGTGAGGAAGGATATCCCATTGTTTTGCTTAAATATCATAAAGACGAGCATTTACTAATTTTTAAAAAGGTATTTTGAAAGATTACTCTTATTTACATTCTAAAATTAAAGGTGTACTTTATCTTAAGAAAATGATATATGAGAGCCAGGCGCGGTGGCTCAAGCCTGTAATCCCAGCACTTTGGGAGGCCAAGGCAGGTGGATCACGAGGTCAAGAGATCGAGACCATCCTGGTCAACATGGTGAAACCCCCATCTCTACCAAAAATACAAAAAAATTAGCTGGGAATGGTGGCAACTGTGCCTGTAATCCCAGCTACTCAGGAGGCTGAGGCAGGAGAATTGCCTGAACCCGGGAGGCGGAGGTTGCTGTGAGCCGAGATTGCGACATTGCACTCCAGCCTGGGTAACAAGAGTGAAACTCCGTCTCAAAAAAAAAAAAAAAAGAAAAGAAAGAAAGTGATATATGAGGCCGGACGCAGTGGCTCACACCTGTAATCCCAGCACTTTGGGAGGCTGAGGCGGGCAGCTCACAAGGTCAAGAGATCGAGACCATCCTGGCCAACATGATGAAACCCCCTCTCTACTAAAAATACAAAAATTAGCTGGGTGTGGTGGCATGCGCCTGTAGTCCCAGCTATTCGGGAGGCTGAGGCAGGAGAATTGCTTGAATCTGGGAGGTGGAGGTTGCAGTGAGCCGGCATCACGCCACTGCACTCCAGCCTGGTGCCTGGCGACAGAGCGAGATTCTGTCTACAAAAAAAAAAAAAAAAAAAAAAAAAAAAAAAATGAAAAATGCATATTTTAAAAGATAACATTGGAAACTTTACAATTATTTTGTGAATAACATTTAAACTATGATTTGATTTATATGCAACTTTTCAGACTACTTTTGATTGTGTGTTGAACATATCTAAAGTTAATTTTATCTGGCAGAATTAAACCTAAATTTATTTGTATAAAAGAATCCCCTCTCTAAAATTCATACAATGCCCTTGTATTTATTTATGCAGAGTTTATAAATATTTCAAGTTAGATTGTGAGATATTAATAAATGATTTATGCTGTGAACTGTTACTGTAATAACTCCTAATATCAGCCAGGTACAGTGGCTCATGCCTGTAATCCCAGTGCTTTGGGAGGCCAAGGTAGGTGGATCACGAGATCAGAAGATCGAGACCATCCTGGCTAACATGGTGAAACCCTGTCTCTACTAAAAATAGAAAAAAATTAGCTAGGTGTGTTGGCATATGCCTGTAGTCGTAGCTACTCGGGAGTCTAAGGCAGGAAAATCATTTGAACCCAGGAGGCAGAGGTTGCAGTGAACCAAGAACACACCATACACTCCAGCCTGAGTGACAAAGTGAGACTCCATATCAAAAATAAAACAAACAAAAAAACTCTTAATATTATGATAGATTTGTTGTATCATTAAAAAGCACAAAATTCTAAACTCTTAAGGTTAAAATAAAAATCTTAACCATATAGTCAAAATGTTTAAACATCTCCCAAAACATCCCTGCATAGCATTTACAAAAACTACATTGAATTAGATGTATTAAATTTCGGTAAATAAATCAATGTAATTCTTTGTAATTTGTGAAGCGCTTTAGTTTATAATGTGTTTCCCCATATATTTCATGGGCTCAGCAGAGGTCCGGGTGACAGATGTTATTTTCCCAGGTGGGGGTGGGGGTGGGATGAGGAGCCTGAGACTCAAAGAGGTTGATTTATTGCCGGAGTTCATACACCTGGAACGTTCCAGGACCGGCCTTATGCCTAGGTTTTCTACTTCCAGCCCAAAGGTTATTTACATGTTTAGCTTTAAAATTAGCATCCATAGAAGCTTGAGAAATCCAAAGAGTATTCAACTGCAGAATGGATTTTTCCTAAATTGCATGGATGTTCTATCTCATTTTGGAGTGTGATACGCAAGAATAGTTAACGTAGGGGAAGAACCTGTTACTGATGCATCCAGTCTCCAGCCTTTTTGACACCAGGGAGCGGATTCATGGAAGATAATTTTTCCAAGGATGCTGGGGAGCAGAGGGGGTGTTTAAGGATGAACCTGTTCCACCTCAGTTCATCAGACATTAGATTCTCATAAGAAGCACAAACTTGCCGGGCGCGGTGGCTCAAGCCTGTAATCCCAGCACTTTGGGAGGCCGAGGCGGGTGGATCACGAGGTCAAGAGATCGAGACCATCCTGGTCAACATGGTGAAACCCCGTCTCTACTAAAAATACAAAAATTAGCTGGGCATGGTGGTGTGTGCCTGTAATCCCAGCTACTCAGGAGGCTGAGGCAGGAGAATTGCCTGAACCCAGGAGGCGGAGGTTGCGGTGAGCCGAGATCGCGCCGTTGCACTCCAGCCTGGGCAACAAGAGCAAAACTCCATCTCAAAAAAAAAAAAAAAAAAAGAAGCACAAACTTTAGCTCCCTTGCATGCATAGTTCACGACAGGGTTCACAGTCCTGCAGGAATCTAATGCTGCCGCTGATTGGCCAGGAGGCGAAGTTCAGGTGGTAATGAGCTGCGTGGCCCGGTTCCCAATAGACCCCTGGCCGACAGTTGAAGACTCTCCAGTTAACATCACCAAACTAAATCTAATACTTGTATTAGATTCAAATTGATTCACATTGACTTGTTTAAAGAGGTATTAAAAGGATAACATAAGCCAAAGACAGGTGAAAAAAAGAAAGAAAAACAAGGGCAGGAAAATAAAATGGGACCAGAAATGAGGCTAAATGTCACACCAGAATGATTTTCACATGTGGTGTTGGTGTGCCACAAATCTGATCCTAAGCTTTGTTAGAGATAACTGTTTCATTCAGATATGAAGTGTCATTTATTATTACTAATGCTTAGTGGTCACTCTGGGTGCTGCTGCTTTTCCAGGGATATTGTTATTATTTAAAATAAATGCTAATGTTGTCAGTGCTTTATAGAGAATTGGGGCAACTCCAGCATCAAGTGTAATATTTCAATTACAGGATTCTCTTTGGAGTCTCAGCTCCAGTTTTGGAACATATCACTAAGTAATCACTAAAGATCTCAAAATGATTACCAGTTTTGTTTTTTTTTACACACTTTTATTTTTTTGAAACAAGGTGTCAACCCCATCACCCAGGCTGGAGTGCAGTGGTGTGATCTTGGCTTACTATAGCCTTGTCTTCTTGGGCTCAAGGAATCCTCTCACCTCAGCCTCCTGAGTAGCTGGGACTACAGGCATGCACCATGATGCCCGGCTAATTTTTTGTACTTTTGGTAGATACCGAGTCTTACCATGTTGCCCAGGCTGGTCTTCAAATCCTGGGCTCAAGCAATCTGCCCGCCATGGCCTCCCAACGTACTGGGATTACAAGCATAAGCCACTGCCCCCAGAGACATGGTTTTTATAAACTAAAAAATTCATTATGTAAAATGATGGAGAGAACAGTTAATGCTGAGATCTGAATAAACAGACTTGAATAAAAAGTAGAATATATCTTAAAGTACAGATTCTAATTACCAAAATTAAAATGAGAGATGTGTTTCTGACAAATGAAGACATTCTCCTACATAACCACAATAAAACTATCACAGTTAGGAAAGTAACACTGCGACATTACTGTCAGCTCATCGACTCATCTTCAGATCTTCAGACCCCCATTGATTTTTTTTTTTTTTTTTTTTTTTTTTTTTTTTTTTGAGATGAAGTCTTGCTTTGTCACCCAGTCTGGAGTGCAATGATGCAATCTTGGCTCACTGCAACCTCTGCCTCCTGGGTTCAAGGGATTCCCCTGCCTCAGCCTCCCAAGTAGCTAGGACTACAGGCACGTGCCACCATGCCTGGCTAATTTTTTTTTTTTTTTTTTTTTTTTTTTTTTTTTGTATTTTTAGTAGAGATGGGGTTTCACCATATTAGCCAGGATGGTCTTGAACTCCTGACCTTGTGATCCACCTGCCTCAGCCTCGCAAAGTGCTGGGATTACAGGTGTGAGCCACCGTGCCCAGCCCATTCAATGGTCTTTAGGAAAAAGGATCTAGTTCAAAATCATTTTCATTTAGTTCCATATCTCCTTTGTTTTCTTCAATCTGGAACAGTTCTCCAGTCTTTCCTTGACTTTCACAACCTTGAAGCCTTTGAAGTGAATAGGCCAGTTATTCTGTAGAATGTCCCTCCATTTGATTTGTTTCAAGATTGATCCCTTCTGATTAAATCCAGGATATGTATTTTTGGCAGGAATATCACTGGAATGGTGCTGTGTTGTTTTCCCTGCCTCCTACCGGATGAAGCGTGGTTTTGATTTGTCCCCTCACTGGTGATGTTAACTTCAACCACTTGGTTAAGGTGGTGTCTACCAGCCTTTCCACTGTAAATTTCCTTTTCTGTCATTAATATTTTGGGGGATGAAGTTATTCTGACACTGTGAAAATATCCTGTCCTCAAGCTTTCATTTATTTTTTAAGATGGATGCTTGTTTTGTCCAATGGATGATAGTCTATTCATTTATTCATTTTTTTGGGACAGAATCTCGTTGTGTCACTCAGGCTGGAGTACAGTGGTGCAGTCACGGCTTACTGCAGCCTCGACCTCTTGTGCTTAAGTGATTCTCCTGCCTCAGCGTCCTGAGTATCTGGGACCACAGGCATGCATCACCATGCTTCACTAACTTTTGTACTGTGTGTAGAGACTGGGTTTCACCATGATGCCCAGACAGGTCTCCTGTGCTCAAGCAATCCTCCCAAAGTACTGGGACTACAGGTGTGCACCACAGCAGCTGCCTCCATTATTTATTTTGATGCTCTATTTGTCCCATATTTAGCCAGTGAGAGTCTCTTCAAGCTGGTTTCTGTGTGCTTTTGACATGTCCCTATCATTCTTGGAACACTTTTTCCGAGCGAGCTGTTTCAGGACCAGCTTGTACTTTCTCTGCCACAGCTCTGAAATCAGCTTATCTCCAGGAAGCCCTGGTTCCTTTCAGTGAAGAGCATATTTAGAAATCTCAATCTAGGTATTAGGCGTTCTCATGACTACTGAGTAGTCACTGGACAGAAATGTGTGTATACATAATTTGCATTTAACAATTATTTCTCTATCTTGAAAATCATGAACTCACACCAGTATCTCCAATTCCAACCTAGCACTACAAAGCTCATTCTAATTTGCTCCCTTTCCAAATTTATGACCCCTTTTACCATCTACCCATGTATTTTTAATATAGTTTTGCCTTTTATCCCCCTATATATACTTCTCACAAGGCTGTGAAATTCATCCAAGTTGGGTAGAGCTCTAGTGTGTTCATCTGTTGTATTGCCTGTGTGTGTGTGTGAATAACTATACATATGTATATGTTATATACATATTATGTATATAATTTTGAGACAGTTTTGCTCTGTTGCCCAGGCTGGAGTGTAATGGCGTGATCTTGGCTCACTGCAACCTCCGCCTCCTGGGTTCAAGCAATTCTCGTGCCTCCCGAGTAGCTGGGATTACAGGCGTGCATCACCACATCCAGCTAATTTCTTGTATTTTTAGTAGAGACTGGATTTCGTTATGTTGGCCAGGCTGACTTCAAACTCCTGAGTTGAGGCAATCTGCCCACCTCTGCCTCTCTAAGTGCTAGGATTATAGGTGTGAGCCACCATGCCCGGCTACATATTCTTTACTACTAATGGACATTTAGGTTGTCATTTATGAAAAATGTATTATAGATATTACTGGTGCATCTGTGGAACATGAGTTACAGGGAACATGCAGTGTCAGTTACTAGCTAAAGCCAAACTTTTCCCAAAAAGGTTGTACCAGTTCACCTATTACCAGTAGCACGCACAAATTATTGTTGCTGCTGGGTGCAGTGGCTCACGCCTGTAATCCCAGTACTTTGAGAGGCCGAGGCACGCAGATCATATGAGGCCAGGAGTTCGAAATCAGCCTAATGTGGCAAAACCCCACTTATACTAAAAATACAAAAATTGGCTAGGAATGGTTGTGCACTTCTGTAATCCCAGCTACTTGGAAGGCTGAGGCAGGAGAATTGCTTGAGCCCAGGAGGCAAAAGTTGCAGTAAGCTGAGATCACATCACTGCACTCCAGCCTGGGTGACAGAACAAGACTGTCTTGAGAAAAAAAAAAAAAAAAAAAAAAAAAAAAAAAATTACTGTTGCTCCACATCCTCAACACTTCATATTATAAGACTCTTAAAATTTTGCCATCCTTGTGGATGTGTAATGGTATTCACTGCGGTTTTAATCTGAAAAAAATTTCATTCACTGCTGAGTCTGATATCCATATGGAAAAAAATTAAATCTTAATCCCTATCTTACACCACAAACAAAAATTAATTCCAAGTGCACTGCAGAGCTAAATGGGAAATGTAGACAGTAACGCTTCTAGAAGAGTGTTGTCCATATAACTTTCTGCAATAGAAATGTTCTGTAAACCTGCACTGTCCTATGTGGCAGCCGCTAGTCACATGTTGAGCATGTGAATGTCTAATTCAACTGAGGAACTGTATTTTAAATTTTATTAATTTTAATTAACTTTGTAAAATTAGAGGTATCTGCTCATCAAAAATATCATTAAGAGAGTGAAAAGGTAAAGCCACAGAGGGGAGGGAGAAGTTCCTTACAAAGACAAACAACTCATATCTAGAACATATGAAGAACCTGTCTGGGGCCAGGTGAGGTGGCTCATGCCTGTAATCCCAGCACTTTGGGAAGCCAAGGCACGTGGATCACCTGAGATTGGGAGTTTGAAACTAGCCTGACCAACACAGAGAAACCTCGTCTCTATTAAAAATAAGAAATCAGCCAGGCGTGGTGCCGCACGCCTGGAATCCCAGCTACTCGGGAGGCTGAGGCAGGAGAATCCCTTGAACCTGGGAGGGAGGGGTTGCGGTGAGTTGAGATTGTGCCATTGCACTCCAGCCTGGGCAACAAGAGCGAAACTCTCAAAACAAACAAACAAAACTTGTACCAGATTAAGAGGCAGATAGTTCCCCTTCGTCAAACAAAACAAAAACAAAAACAAACAAACAAAAAAGGAGGGAACAGAGAGACTAAAGAATCAGACCATTGAAAACAAGATAAACACACTGTGTCACACAGTTCATGCCTGTAATACTAGCACTTTGAAAATCCAAGGCAGGTGAATCACTTGAGCCTAGAAGTTTGAGACCAACCGAGACAACATAGCAAAACCCCGTCTCTACAAAAATTGCAAAACAATTATCCAGGTGTCATGGCATGCAGCTGTAGTCCCAGCTACTTGAGAGGCTGAGGTGGGAGGATGGCTTCAACCTGGGAGGTCAAGGCTGCAATGAGCCATGATTGCATCATTGCACTCTAGCCTGGGTGACAGAGGAAGACCTTGTCTCAAAAACAATTCCCTCCCCACCCCGCCAAGATACTCAAATGTTAAAGACAGCCAACAGAGAACCACAAAATACAACCATGAGATACAACACCTACCAGAGTAGCTAAAAGACAAAAAGCCAAAAGACAAATACCAAGCGTAAGATGTGGGGCAACTGAACTCTCATACGTTGATGAAAGGAGCGTATTTTAGTTCCAGTATTTTGGAAAACTGATTGGTAGTTAACTATTAAAGCTGAACATGTGGACAGACTATGAATCAGCAACTCCATTCCTAGGATTTACCCCACCAAAACATACATGAATGTACTGGAAGGTAAGCGCAAGAATGTATCTAGAACATACATTATTACCTAGAAGACATTACTATTCATAACCCCAAAAAGAAATAACCCAATGTCCATCAATGGATGGTAGCAAAGAATGGATTAGCAAAGAATCTAGAAAACAAGCAAAATTATGGTGCTAAAAGTCAGGAGGAGTAGGATGGGGAGATGTTTAAGGGGAGCTTCTATGACACAGGTAACGTCTTTTTAAACCAGGTGTACTGTGTGAATCCATTATGCTGTAAACTCCATGTGCACTTTACATGTTATAATAAAAAAGTTTACTAAGAGTGTTCTGATAACTTTTGGCATAGTTATCAGACTGTCTCAGAAATAAAGTTTGATTTTGCAAACCAAAAGACATGTTTAAAAATAGGTGACCTGGACCTTCAGCTATTTCATTTAGGCTAAATGTCTACACATTTTCACCTTTAGCTAAAAGTGATTTACATGCACAATCAATTTACTAACTACAAATTAATTTATACTAAAAGCAAATAGATGAATTGTGATGAGTGAAATTACTTTTAAATACATTAATAAAATGTATAAGCATATCATTTTCACTTAAGCCAACTATGCTGTAAGCTACTTAGACAAGATGCATGATTCACATTTTACACTTGCTATCATAAATGGAACACATTTTACACTAAGCTATCATAAATGGAACCTTCTATCAGATAGGACTTTTTGGGTTGTGATGGCAGAAATCCAACTCAAACTAGCCTACCAGAAAAAGGGAAAAGTATTGGTTTAAATATCTTTTTTAAAAAAAGGGCCAGGCGCAGTGGCTCACGCCTGTAATCCAACCACTTTGGAGGCCAAGGTGGGTGGATCACCTGAGGTCGGGAGCTCAAGACCAGCCTGATCAACATGGTGAAACCCCATCTTAAAAAAAAAAAAAAGCTACACTAGAGCCAGAGATGCAAAAGCAATCACGTCTTTTTTTTTTTTTTTTTTTTTTCCTTCTGTTTGGCTTTTTTGATAGCTTTTTTCTGCCAGGCAGCAAGGCACTCTCCCATGAAATTCCAGACTTACCTCATTACCATAATCAGTAATGACAGCAGAAAACATCTGTAAATTTCGACAATAGGACCACATCAGCCTAGCTTGGGTCACATATCCTTCATGTAGGCTATTCTCCCCCATTTGAACCTGTGGACTATGAGTAGTAAAGGTATGTTTTCTCAAGGGCAAATCAAGATGCCGTTACCAGAAAAGGGGGAATGAACGCCAGAGAGGCAAAATCAACATTCTATTTGGAGGAGACAGAAGAAAACTCTTTATTTGCAGCCTCTCATACTGATTTATGTCAAATTAAGTTGGTTAATAAAATTTATAGCTTTCCTAAGGATCCAAGCTGCTTTGTAAAAGATTCTGAGCTTTTCCCTCTGGGAGAGGAAAACTGAGTTTATCATCAGATGTCTCTGACATTAGTCTCTCCCTCCTAGACTATCTTGCACACTATAATCAAATTAATCTTCCCAATGTATGGCTCTAGTTATAAAACAATCCTAACAAAGAAACCATATCCTCACCAAAGTCAAAGATTTTGTCTGTCACTCAAGGTCCTTCCATGATGTCACCCTAACTTACCTTTCCAGACTTATGTGATGTTGCTCCCTTTGTGTACACCAAGTCAGTGATTTTGGGAGTTTGTTACTGTCACTGATTGACTTCAGAGTACTAGGATATAACTGACATTTAATGTATCAGTCAGAGATTTGGGCGTTAACTTTCCTGTTACTTTTCCTTTCTGGTTTTAAAGGTAAAACAAAATGATTTATGAATGCGAAATCTGACCCTTAATATGCAATGTTTTAATCTAGTCAGCAATCTTATTAAACTAAGTTTATCCTTCTAAAAATAAGAAAATGTGCTAACTCTAAAAGTACTGTGAGATATAAATAGCACTTTCCTAATGGGAAAACCTATTAGAGAATTATTTTCTCCACAGCATTTATCCTTTTCCCATAAATATTTACAGTGCATAATTATATCTCCTGAATATCAAAGACTCAGGAGAAAGATACTAGTTTTATTTTTATACACAAGTGGAACTTGTAATGAACAGCACTATCTTTTTCAGAATACATAAAACAAGACATGTTTCAAAATAGGTCACCAGGACCTTTAGCTATTTCATTTAGGCTAAATGTCTACACATTTTCACCTTTAGCTAAAAGTGATTTACATGCACAACCAATTTACTAACTACAAATTAATTTATACTAAAAGCAAACAGATGAATTGTGACATGAAATTACTTTTAAATACATTAATAAAATGTATAAGCATATCATTATTTTCATTTAAGCCAACTATGCTGTAAGCTACTTAGAAAAGATGTATGATTCACATTTTACTCTTTAATACAAATTTCAGAACATAAAAGTATATTCTATTGTTCCAATGCACATTTTATCTGAAATACAATATTTATAAAACAAACAGCTCCTGCAACAAAGTCAACGTTATTAAAAGAGTTAAATTATTTATTAATTTTTTTTTTTTAGAAACAGGGTCCTGGTCTGTTACCCAGGTTGGAGTGCAGTGGTATGATCATTGCTCACTGTAACATCAAATTCTAGGCTCAAGTGATCCTCCTGCCTCAGCCTCTCAAACACAGCTGGGACTACAGGCAGGTACACCATGCCAGGCTTTTTTTTTTTTTTTTTTTGAGACGGAATTTCGCTCGTTACCCAGGCTGGAGTGCAATGGTGCGATCTCGGCTCACTGCAACCTCTGCCTCCTGGGTTCAGGCAATTCTCCTGCCTTAGCCTCCTGAGTAGCTGGGATTACAGGCACGCGCCACCATGCCCAGCTAACTTTTTGTATTTTTAGTAGAGATGGGGTTTCACCATGTTGACCAGGATGGTCTCGATCTCTTGACCTCGTGATCCACCTGCCTCCGCCTCCCAAAGTGCTGGGATTACAGGTGTGAGCCACCGCGCCCAGCTCAGGCTTGTTTTTTAAATAAAGACAAGGCGTCAATATCCTGCCCACGCTGGTCTTGAATGCCTGGCCTCAGGTGATCCTTCTGCTTCAGCCTCCCAAAATGTTGGTATTACAGGCATGAGCTACCACGTCTGGCCAAAATTAATTTTAATGGCAAGTACATACTGAATATAAATTCAGCCAAACATCCACATCCAAACATCCAAACATTCAAGATGTTAGATTGACTTTTGATTTTAACCTAAAATTTTTGAAAATAAATTTAAAAATGCCCTCCAAACTACTGGTAACACATTCCTTTATGGTTTCACATAGCAGGTTCCAGGAATTAAGAGTTTTCTGTGTTTCCTCACATCTCTCGGGGTAGCCATCAATCATCTTCTTTCTCAATATAGGTCTTTGCATTAACCCGTGCCATCTGCCTGGCTAAATACCTGTCTCTAGCTGACATTACAGTTTCTTCATTGTTCCGCTTTGCAAACTTGCTCACTGCCTCAGGTGGTCTCTCTTGTTCTTTACCCTTCTCTTGCCTTTCCTCTGTGAGTCTGTGTTTTGCTCCCAGTGATAGTTCAGAATTAGAGAGTTTCTCCTGGTTTCTTTCTTTGTCCTTTGCCGTGTTTCTCATTTTGTTGGATCTTTCTTGGTCAAGAAATTTATCCTTTGCCCTAGAATTTGGGCTGCTTTCCTTTCTGTCTCGATGTCTTTCTGAAGACTGAACACTTACTTCTCCTTTTTCTCTATCTCCGTATTTATCATTATTTTCATATCTTTCCTTCCTTCCTTTCATATGTTCTTCCTTAGCTTTGGTTTTCTCTTCCTTCTCTCCTTTCTCACGGTGTCGGTTCTGATCATTTTGTTGTCTATCTCTTTCTTGTTCTCTTTGGGAATATCTCTCCCTGTCTTTCTCCCTTTTCCATTCTCTGTCACTTCTTTCTCTTTGGTCCCTCATCCTTGGTTTATCTTCCTGTTCATGCCTCTTCCAATGGGAATCTCTATGACTGGCATCTCTGTGCCTATGAGAATCTCTTTCTTTCCGGTAATCACGGTCAGTGTGATGGTTCTCCTCGTCTCTGGATTGCTTCTGCTGGTGCTGATCTTCTCTTTTCTCATGTCCTCTTGATGTTTGTGATCCTTTTGTGTGGTGTCTGGCACCATGCCCTCTTTCTTCACTAGGCGACTGAGAGTGGTTTTGATTCCTGTGGTGCTTCGAGTCATTCTCAGGGGTCTCTGTGACCTTTTTTCTTCTGCAATTCAGTGTAGTTTCTTCTTTTTCATCATCCTCGCTGCTCTTAGCATCAAAGTCACTGTCTGCATCTGGGTTTTCCTCTACTTTCACATCAGCTTGAAGAATGTATTTCTCTTGTGGTATTCTGTTTTCCGAACTTAATTCATCGGAGTAACCCCTTGATTTCTCTTCCTTTATACCAGATCTTAAGGAAAAAAAAGGGGCAGAAAAAATGCCACATTATCAGTTGTAATAAGCAGATAAAGGGTTCATATAATTTTTCTCAATACTTAAATCAATACACCTATAGTGATATATACTGTCTGATTATACAAATGCAAAAAAGGTGCTGATGTCTATGCAAACTAGTATTTTCAAATTCGAACCATTCCAAATATTTTCAATATTTGTAGAAGTGAAAAGAAAAAATTAGCTCTTGTCTGCTAGAACCTATAGGCAAGGGTCTGTACAGGTCTTTACTTTTTTGGTAAGCCTAAGACAAAGAATAATTGGGAAAAGGAAGATATGTTTTGGATCTAAGTTCTACTTTCCCAACATGAAGGTTAAGTTGTAACTCTTGGATTTTCGTTTCCTTTCTTATTTATTTATTTAGAGACAGAGTCTCACTCGCTGGAGTGCAGCGGCACAATCTCAGTTCACTGCAACCTTTGCCTCCCAGGCTCAAGTAATTCTCCCACCTTAACCTCCCGAGTAGCTGGGATTATAGGCCTGCACCACCAAACCTGGCTAACTTTTATATTTTTAGTAGAGACTGGATTTTGCCATGTTGGCCAGGCTGGTCTCAAACTCTTGACCTCAGGTGATCCATCCACCTCAGCCTCCCAAAGTGCTCAGATTACAGGAGTGAGCCCATACCCGGCCTCTTTTAAAAAAAAAATTATAAAAATTGTCGTAGAAATACATGAAGGTAATCTTTGCACAGCAAAATTGTGGCAAGTATAATCCTAAATATTTACTCTCTCTCATGATGAAAAAGGCACTAGTATCCTGATACACTCCTTGGCACCTATCATAACAAAATTGAAATATATTAATTTGTCCATTAGAATCAACAACACTAAAATTATATTACCTACATTGTTTCATCTGGCAAGTACAGTTAACTTTATTTATACTACTCACACAGTTAGCATACTGTAAATAAGAATCATTCAGTGATTCTTACTAATCACACTAATGGCACAACTTCGGTTCTCGAGGAATTACTGGCAGAACTATGTTGGCTAAAGGACCCACTAACAGTTAGGAATTCAATTATTTGACTCTGAGAAGTACAACTACGTCAACAACATTACAGAGTTTCATGGCAGCCTCATAAACATTCCAGATGAAACTCAAACACAAAGCCATAATGTATTATAGTTTCCATTCAAAACCTGAATCTTCAAATACAGTTTCTTAGGTTCAAACTTCTCACCAATTTTGTAATCAAAACCTAGCAGTGTAGGGAGGGAGTGGGGCATAAACTTAACTTCCTCTCTTCACCTTAATTCTATTCTCCTACCTCTTCCCTTCCTTAGCAACACAGACTCAGATCTACTCAGAATATTTGTTAAATTTTTTTTTGCTTAGGACAAGACTTTTTAACCTTCAGCTACATACTTATGACATAATCATCTCACCATTCCTATAATGTCTTATAACTTCATTCAAAAATCCTCTAATCATTTACCTTCTAGACCAGCACTAATAGAAATACCTCAAGAAATAGTAATGTTTATATCTGAGATGTCTAGTATGGCAACCACCAGCCAAATATGGTAACTGAGTATTTGAAATGTGGCCACTGTGATCAAAATTTTTGATTTTATTTACTTTAAACTAATTTAAGTAGCTACACATGACTAGTGGCTACATAGTGAACAGTGCAGTTCTAGCTCTTGATATGTAAAGTCTTACATTTTATGAACACTGGGTCCTATTTATGAAAATAAACCACTTTCCTTTTTATATACTATCTGAATATGCATGTAAGATCTATATTGTAGATACCTAATTCTTTCCAAATTTCTTCTTAATTCTGATAGCAATCATTTTAAGGTACGAGGCACTAACCATTTTAAGGATCATGAGGAATACCTGTATTTTTAGTTTTAAAAAAAGGTGGCTAGGTGTAGGGGCTCACACCTGTAATCCCAGCACTTTGGGAGGCTGAAGTGGATCACTCAAAACCAGGAGATCGGGACCAGCCTGGGCAACATGAAACCCCATCTCTACAACAAAAATACAAAAAGACGCTGGACGACGTGGCTCACGTCTGTAATCCCAGCATCATGGGAGGCAGAGGTGGGCAGATCACCTGAGGTCAGGAATTCATCAGCCTGGCCAACATGATGAAACCCCATCTCTACTAAAAATGTAAATATTAGCTGGGTATAGTGGCACGCGGCTGTAGTCCCAGTTACTCAGAAGGCTGAGGTAGGAGAATCATTTGAACCTGGGACACAGAGGTTGCAGTGAGTGAAATAGCCCCATTGTACTCCAGCCTGGGCAACAGAGCGAGGCTCCATCTCACCAAAAAAATTAAAACAACAACAACAACAACAACAACAAAATAAAAAGAAAATTGGCTGGGCATGGTGGCACGTGTCTGTAGACCCAGCTACTTGGGAAGCTGAAGTGGGAGGATCACTTGAGCCCATGAGATAAAGAAGCTATGACTGAATCACTATACTCATTCCATCCACCAGGCAACAGAGTAAGACATCTCTGTCTCAGAAAAAAAACAGTTTTATTTTGCTCTCCCTTGAAGATTTTGCTCTCCCTTAAGAAGACACCTAAGTCACTTAAAAATTCAGAAACTTTATACATTAAAAGTCTGTCTTTGGTTTTACAATAATATTAAACTCAATCACTGTGTTTTAATGTAACAATTTCTGTGAACTGCAGAATAAAAATGGTCTTAAACTAAATCTTTAGGTTTTCAAAGCAAGAAACTGCAAATTTCTAGCCATTCATTTAATTAGGTAATGCTGGCTGACAACACAATATGCAATGCTGTAATCTTCCATCTTTCAGAGGGTTAAAATGACCCCACAAACAGATTATTAACAGTATCTTTCTTCAAAATATTTCAAATACCCCATCTCCTCACCTGGCTTCACGAAAGCTGCATTTAGGTATTTCCTCTTCACCAACTGCTTGATTTAACAGGTGCCTATAAAATCCACTGAGATCTTTCTGCTTAGTTACATCTAAACATGCTAAGGGAGAGAAAGTAAAAATTAGAATATATTTATCAAGCCACAGTGCAGTTTCATTTTATAGACGGAAAGTATATAACATGCAGTGTATAAACTATTCTCTGGATCAGGAATTGGCAAACTATATCCTGAAGGCCAAATTTGGCCTGTTGCCTGTTTTTATAAGTAAATTTTTATTGAAACAAAGCCTTGTTCATTTGTTTATGCATTGTCCAAAGCTGCTTTTGTACTACAAAGGCACAGCTGAGTAACTGTGACAGAGATCATATATACAAAAAGCCCTGGCCAGTGCCATGGCTCAAGCCTGTAATCCCAGCACTTTGGGAGGTCGAGGCAGGCGGATCACCTGAGGTCAGGAGTTCAAGACCAGCCTGGCCAGCACGGTGAAACCCTGTCTCTACTAAAAATACAAAAATTAGCTGGGCATGGTGGCAGGTGCCTGTAATCCCAGCTATTAGGGAGGCTGAGGCAGGAGAATGCTTGAACCTGAGAGGCAGAGGTTGCAGTGAACTGAGATAGCACCACTACACTCTAGCCTGGGCAACAACAGCAAGACTCCCCAAAAAAGCCCTAAAGTATAAATAATATCTGGCATTTATAAATATGAATTTATAAAGTCTTAAAATACGAATACTAAAATACTATCTGGTCCTTTATGGAAAGTTTTCTGACTGGCACTCTAAACACATGGTATATGTTTAGAGAGAATGTTATAGACTTGGTTTTCTTCTACTTGAAAACTGAAGAGACCAGGCACAGGGGCTCATGCTTATAATCCCAGAATTTTGGGAGGCTGAGGTGGGTGGATCACCTGAGGTCAGGAGTTGGGAGACCAACCTAGCCAACAAGGTGAAACTCCATCTCTACTAAAAAGATAAAAATTATCAGGTGGTGGTAGTACACACCTGTAATCCCACCTACTTGGGAGGCTGAGACATTAGAATCACTTGAACCTGGGAGGCAGAAGTTGCAGTGAGCCACGCACAACTACACTCCAGCCTGGGCGACAGAGGAAGACTCTGTCTCAAAAAAAAAAAATCAAAAAAAAAAGAAAGAAAAAAAAAGCTGAGAGTTTTTTAAAGTATTTGTAGAACACTGCGGCTCACACCTACAATGCCAGCACTTTGGGAGGCTGAGGCAGGAGACTGCTTGAGCCCAGAGTTCAAGACCAGTCCTGACAACATAGTGAGACCCCATCTCTACAAAAAATACAAAAATTAACCCAGCATGGTGGTATGTTCCTGTAGTCCCAGCTACTCAAGAGGCTGAGGTGGGAGGATCATTGGAGCCTGGGAGGTCAAGGCCACAGTGAGCCATGGCTGAGCCACTGTACTCCAGCCTGGGTGACAAAGATCCAGTCTCAAAAAAAAAAAAAAAAAAAAGTATTTTATAAATACATATTAAATACATATTCTACTTAGATCTTGAGAAATAATCATGAGTAGAAAGCACTAATGCATTAAGATATTCTTAATTCATCCCATTTTTATTCTTTCTTCAATTAATGTTATTCTTTTTCTAATTGTCCTGTTCATGATCCTTGAGTGGTATTACTCTTATTATTTTCTCCTCCCAGAAAAATATAACTAGGGTTTAAAATTATATTGTTTCTGACAAATGTTATGGTGTCATACTTTGTAATAATGTTTTTACATTTCAAATCACGTTGTAAGACAAAAGCCACAAAATGAGAACTAAGGGAAAAGTCTAGTAGAAATAATAGTTACTGAAGAGTTCAACGGTGTTTTTAGTTAAACTTCCTTCTCTGTTTTATACTACTATATAATACCATATATTTTGAGTCTTGGATTCCTATATATAAATTATGATCACAAACTTATAACCCAAAAGTTCAGTGACAGAGTAAACAGCTAACCACAGGGTAGAGATTCCATGACTGTCTCCTTGTGCCTTTCCCCCTCTTTCATTTTACCTTCCAGTGCAGCAGCCCTCTTTTCTCTTTCTTCTTCTTCAGCTCTCTCTTGTAGTTTTTTCTTATATGCAGATGTCACAAATGCCTCTTTATCATCAAACTCTCCCTTTTCCATTTCTCGTTCTCTCTGTATTTTCTTCTCCATTCTTTTTTCCTGTTCCTTTTTTCTGATCTCAACTGCTTTTAGCAAGTTGTGAATATACTTGGGCTAAGGAAATAAAAAAGATTTAGGAAAAGAGTAAAAAAAATAGTAATTGTTATTACTGTTATAATTTTATAATGAATTCATTAAGAAAGAGATGATCAGCCCAAATAAGATTGTCTTCCTTACATTCAATATGAACTTACTAGCAAGATTAATATTGAAATTGTTTTCAATAAAAATTTAGGTGTAGCAGAAATTATTTATAATGTAATTTAACTTAAAAAAATCAAACGAAATATTAATTTTTTCTTATTCTTTTTTCTGGTATTCTCTTAATTTAAAAAAATCAGAAAAGTTCCTATTAGTTTTTCACATTTAATAGAAATATGATTTAAAATAGATCTAATATAATTTTGTATCATCACTCTACTGACAGATATGTCAGATGCAAATATCCTTTTTTTTTTTGAGACGGAGTTTCGCTCGTTACCCAGGCTGGAGTGCAATGGCGCGATCTCGGCTCACCGCCACCTCCGCCTCCTGGGTTCAGGCAATTCTCCTGCCTCAGCCTCCTGAGTAGCTGGGATTACAGGCACACGCCACCATGCCCAGCCAATTTTTTGTATTTTTAGTAGAGACGGGGTTTCACCATGTTGAGCAGGTTGGTCTCCATCTCTCGACCTTGTGATCCACCCACCTCGACCTCCCAAAGTGCTGGGATTACAGGCTTGAGCCACCGCGCCCGGCCATGCAAATATCCTTAAAAATCAGCCTATGTGCTGGGCGCGGTAGCTCAAGCCTGTAATCCCAGCACTTTGGGAGGCTGAGGCGGGTGGATCACGAGGTCGAGATCGAGACCATCCTGGTCAACATGGTGAAACCCCGTCTGTACTAAAAAATACAAAAAAAAAAAAAAAAAAAAAATAGCTGGGTATAGTGGCACATGCCTGTAATCCCAGCTACTCAGGAGGCTGAGGCAGGAGAATTGCCTGAACCCAGGAGGCGGAGGTTGCGGTGAGCCGAGATCACGCCATTGCACTAAAAAAAAAAAAAAAAAAAAAAAAAAAAAATCAGCCTATGCTTGTGAAAGAACAAGAGGTGATAGAAAATCTGAACTTATTTCAATTTTTCCCACTCCCAAATTTTTTTCTCACTGAAAATAAAATCATGATAGGTGTGGGCAGATGATTCAGTCACCAGTTAGGAAGAAATAAAAAATGAGAGGATAATAAAACACAAATAAACATACACAGGGCAGGAGCAGTACAAATTTGGTACATCAGAATTTCTAAAAAAAAATTTTCAAAAAACTATTTGCAAAGGTTTCAAAGCAAAAAACAAAACTGTTAGATAATTCACTTGGCTTATTAGGATAATACATGTAGTGCTTCTTGAGTTCTAAGATCAAATATATAATATCTGGAACTAGGGACTCTTCACACTTTACATACCTAAAAGCTTTTTCTCAGATCATTCTCATGTTAAAATAAGATTAAGACATAAAATGTAGGTCAAGGTCAAACAAAGTTTGTTATTTCAGCTTACAAACCTTTCGGTCTTTCCCCAAAAGCAATCTGGGATTATTTTCCACCTTTTTTTTCTGCATTTCATCATAAATACTGTCATATTCATATACAGTAGAATCTTCTGCAAGGGCCTTCTGGATTTCCAGTTTGGTCTTTAAAAAAAAAAATTAAATATGTTTCAAAAATATGAGCCAGCCAATAGATACCACAAAGTCTATGTTTTTTGAGAATGGTTCATAAATTGAAAATATATCATAAAAATTACAATAATATTTTAGATAGGAAATATAAATGTAAATTATGGAGCCAAGCAGCTGGGTGTGAATCCTGGCTCTACACTTACTAACTACTCTGGGCAAGTTTGTTTATAATCTTTTTATGCCTTAATTTTCCTCATCTAGAAGAGAAAGAATAATGATATATTTATATTCTAAGCTGTTATAATTAAATGATTAAACTTACAATACTTAGACCCTGATAGAGACTAAGTATTCAATAAACGTCAACTATTATTATCACCTATTTGTTTGTATATAAATATCAACATCAAAAGGTCAAAAGGTCCAAGGTACCACAGACACACCTAACCCTGGTTTTAAAAGGCCTGTATTATATATTAAACTTTCATTATCATTTTTAGAGTTGTCAGACATAAACTCTCTGCCTTTATCATGTATGTTCCTCCTATCTTAAATGATGTTTTTTCCTCCTCTTTCAAGCTATCAAAATCTTATCCAGTGTTTCAGGGCCAGCCCTGCTTCTCATATGAGCCCACTTCTGAGGCCTCTAACCCCCAATGATCTTTCTTCTAAACTCTGAGGAACATTCTATTCTGCAATATTTAACTCTTAATTAATACACTAGAATTTTGTTTTGTTTTGTTTTAAACAGTTGGAGTCTCGTTCTGTCGCCAGGCTGGAGTGCGTGACATGATCTTGGCTCACTGCATCCTCTGCCTCCCAGGCTTCAAGCGATCCTCCCATTTCAGCTGCCCAAGTAGCCGGGCCTACAGGCGTGTGCCACCATGCCTGGCTAATTTTTATACGTTTTGTAGAGACAGAGTTTCACCATGTTGCTCAGGCTGGTCTTGAACTTCTGGGCTCAAATGATCCTCCCACCTCAGCCTTCCAAAATGCTGGGATTACATGCCTGAGCCACCATGCCAAGCATAGATGTTTTTACTTTCTAATTGTTTCACAAATCTTAGCCTCTTGCCCCAGTTTGTAAATTCCTGAGGTACAGTCTACACACTTTAACTTCTTTCTGAATTGTTACACTGTCTAATATAGAACCCAAGAGGGATCCTAATTTTTAAGTGATCTAAAATTATTCAAAAGAATCTATCTGATAGACTTGGGTTTTTACATACCAACATTTAAACTCTGAACGATGCACATACTAATTGAAAAACTTTTTTTTCCAGAATATTTAAAATATTAAGAAATGCATTATTTTCACTTTTCGACCTTTAGAAAAAGAAAGATTATCCTGCCCAGATATTATGAATTGGCACTTCTGCTCCCTCCCCAAAACCTGCCTGGATAACAGAAAGAGGGAAACATGGAATCCAAGAAATAATCACCACTACAATAACAAAAAGCAAGGGAAAAGGGAGACTGAGGGCTGTTTTAAACTGTTTAAGCTGTGACTACAGGTGCACACCACCAGGCTGGGCTAATTTTTATATCAATACAGAACATTTTCAAACACAGAGGAAATATTTATAAAAATTGACTATAAACTGGACCATAAAGTAAACCTCTACATCTTAAAAGGCATGAAACAATACAGCCCAATGTTTTGGTACCGAAAGTAACCATGTTAGGGGCCAAGTGTGGTGGCTCACATCTGTAATTCCAGCACTTTGGGAGGCTGAGGCAGGCAGATCACCTGAGGTCAGAAGTTTGAGACCAGGCCGGGTGCGGTGGCTCAAGCCTGTAATCCCAGCACTTTGGGAGGCCGAGGCGGGTGGATCACGAGGTCAAGAGATCGAGACCACCCTGGTCAACATGGTGAAACCCCGCCTCTACTAAAAATACAAAAAGTTAGCTGGGCATGGTGGCGCGTGCCTGTAATCCCAGCTACTCAGGAGGCTGAGGCAGGAGAATTGCCTGAACCCGGGAGGTGGAGGTTGCGGTGAGCCAAGATCACGCCATTGCACTCCAGCCTGGGTAACAAGAGCGAAACTCCGTCTCAAAAAAAAAAAAAAGTTTGAGACCAGCCTGGCCAACACAGTGAAACCCTATCTCGATTAAAAATATTAAAATTAGCTGGGCATGGTGGTGTACTCCTGTAAACACAGCTATCAGGAGGCTGAGGCAGAAGAATCGCTTGAACTCAGGAAGCAGAGGTCGCAGTGAGCCGAGATCATGCTGTATTCCAGCCTAGGTGACGGAGTGAGATTCTATCTCAAAAACAAAACAAAACACCCCCCCCCAAAAATCAAAGTAATCATGTTAGGAATGAGTAACAAAAAGGTAATCAAAAACCTCCATATGTTCAGAAATTAATAATACATGGGTCAAGCAAGTAATCATAATGCAAATCAGAAAATACTTTGCATGAAACAATGAAAATACTGCCTATCAAAAGCTGTAAGATCCAGCTACAGAAGTACTTAGAGGGAAACATACAGCCTTAAATGTATATATAAGAAAAGAGAAAGAATAGAAAACAGAGAGCTGTGCACCCATCTCCAAAAGTTAGAAAAATAACAAAATAAACGCAAAGAAAATAGAATGAAGAAAACACGAATCTGTCAGGATGGAAAATGAACTAGAAAAAGCAACATGTATATAGTATTATATTAGCTCATTGTGTAAGGCTAGCCAAATCTTGGTATTATCAGACTTTTTCAATCTGGATAATTACAGTGAAAGAAAAGGAAAACTTCCCTATTCTGTCGAATCTCACTTATGATGTAAAAATCCTCAATACTTAAAAACTCCTAATAAAACTTTAGTAAGCCATATGCAACAATATATAAGAAGGATAACATTTTATGCTCCTGTTAGGTTTATACCACTTCTACAAAGTTACAATGATTGATTTTCTCAAGTTACGCTGACCTTACATTACTGGTATAAAACCAACATGGGTCATGAAGTAATATCCTTTTTGTATATAGCTCACCATTGAAACAAACAAAACCCTCAAACTAAGAAAAGAATTTCTTTAGATTAGCAACAAGAGACCTATAGCAAATGTTATATTTACTGATGACATGCTAAAAATTTTCCCAATGAAACAGGGAATATGACAATAATGTTGCCATCATTACTTCTGTACACTTGAGGTCCAGATAAAAGAAGAAAATAGTAGTTTAAAGTACCCCATTTCAAAGAGCACTTTCTCTAAGATTTAGTAAAACCAATCAAGCTAGTATTCTTCATAGTAAAATGAATAGTTTCAATTAGTATGGATGAAGGCATTTGACGAGCTGAATCAACCAAGTGGGGAACAAAGGGAAGAGTATGAAATATAGGTGCAAGAAAAAAGCAGCAGAAGGCAGGTGAAAGGTGTTAAGAATTGTAGCAGCATTTCCAATTTCCAAGCAAACTATGAAAAAGTCTTACAAACAGATAAAGTGGCTTTGAACAAGACAGTTAAGAATAAAAGTAGATTTGGGATTCTTGCATTAAAAGAAGAAGAAAAGGCAGCACAAAAATGTTAAAATAACCCTAGAAAACAAGATACCTGTATTATCTTGGAAAAGTCACCTAACTCTCCAGAACTAAGTCTCCCATATACACAGTGAGGAAGCTGAACTTGATGGTCTTTCCAAAATTCTGATTCAAATACTCCAGTATTTACATTAAATAATCACTGTTTTTTCATGTTTTGTGTGTATATTAAATTCTGAGGCTGCTGAGTTACACACTGTATTTCACTATGAAACTATGACATTATCTTAAAATGACTATATACTTCTGTGACAACTCCTCAGGGAAGGAGTAAAACACAGTGGTTAAAAGCTTAGACTCTGAGATTTCACTGTCTAGTTTTGAACACAACCCTAGCATTTATTAACTATGTGATCTCATGAAAGCCACATAAATTCTTGCCTTCATTTCCTTAACTATAAAATAAGGATTATAAAAGCATATATCTCATAGAATAATTGTAAGAATTACAAATCATTCTTAAAACGTAATTGTCATAATGCCTGGCACATAGAAAGTGCTTAATAAACTTATCTTTATGCAGGTTTCCAGTTAAGACACAAAGGAAATAGGACCAAAAATGGTAAAGCTAATGTGAAGGATAAAGAATTTAAAATGAAAAAGAAAAGCACCTTGTTATTGTTAAATTTCAGTACATTCTACAGCAGAAAATCTAAGATACACTAGTGGAGAAGCAGAAAAATTAGTAAACCTTCAGGCCTACTTCTATAATTAGTAGTATTATCTTAAGGAGCACTTTAGCCTTTTTGAGTTTCAGATTTCTTAATTAGGACTATGGGCAAATTTATGTGAACTGTAAAAGATAAATGCATGTAAAAAGTACTTGGAAACACTAAGGTAGTAGCACGTCTATTAAAATTATCAGGCCAGGGCCGGCGTGGTGGCTCAAGCCTGTAATCCCAGCACTTTGGGAGGCCGAGGCGGGTGGATCACGAGGTCAAGAGATTGAGACCATCCTGGTCAACATGGTGAAACCCCATCTCTACTAAAAATATAAAAAATTAGCTGGGCATGGTGGCGTGTGCCTGTAATCCCAGCTACTCAAGAGGCTGAAGCAGGAGAATTGCCTGAACCCAGGAGGCGGAGGTTGCGGTGAGCCGAGATCACGCCATTGCACTCCAGCCTGGGTAACAAGAGCGAAACTCTGTCTCCAAAAAAAAAAAAAAAAAAAAAAAAAATTATCAGGCCAGGTGCAGTGGCTCATGCCTGTAATCCCAGCCCTTTGGGAGGCCTAGGTGGGCAGATCACCTGAAGTCAGGAGTTCGAGACCAGCCTGGCTAATATGGAGAAAACCCATCTCTACTAAAAATGCAAAAAATTAGTGGGGTATGGTGGTGTGTGCCTGCAGTCCCAGTTACTAGGGAGGCTGAGACAGGAGAATTGTTTGAACCAGAGAGGCAGAGATTGTAGTGAGCCAAGAGTGCACCACTGCACTCCAGCCTGGGTAACAGAGCCAGTCTTTGTCTCAAAAAAAAAAAAAAAAAAAAACCAAAAAACAAGAAACTGATATTCCTCTTTCTTGGTAGATGAATTTCAAATAATTCTAAGTTTGTGAAATCACTTTGGTTGTGAAAAGGTTTTTTTT
The DNA here is from genome assembly GCF_048565385.1 of Saimiri boliviensis. Classification (NCBI taxonomy): domain Eukaryota; kingdom Metazoa; phylum Chordata; class Mammalia; order Primates; family Cebidae; genus Saimiri; species Saimiri boliviensis. Next base: position 29,001,658 of record NC_133465.1, read on the forward strand.
TTTTCCAAGTAAGCTCACTAGCAACAATTTAATAAGTAACAAGTCAAACACCATTATTAGACTAATCTATAAGTAGAACTAGTTTACTCTATAGCACAGCAATGAGAAGCTCATTCTTCATTGTGTTTTTCCTTAAACCTACTGTTTTAGTCTCAGCACTTAGATACCAAAACTGATACTTAAAAATGAGTCAAAATGCTTTACTCAGTGCACTTATCCTAGTCTTCTACCTTACCTGTTTCATGGCCTGCTTCTTAGCAGCTTCCCTCTGAAGGCTTTCACTCACGGAGGTCTATAAAACAAAATATATTATCACTTTTTAAACATTAAATTTAAAATTTCTTTTCCAGTACAAGTTGAGTGTCCCTTATCTAAAACATGTGGGACAAGAAGTGTTTTGGATTTCAGATTTTTAAAATACTTATTAGTTCAGCATCCCAAATCTGAAAATCTGGTACCTGAAATGTTCTAGTGAGCATTCCCTTTGAGCTTCACATTAATGCTCAAAAAGTTTTATATTTAGAGCATTTAGGATTTTAGATTTTCAGATTTGTATACTTAACCTGTATTCTGGCTGGCAATGGTGTCTTACTTATAGTTAAAAGGATAACAATACAAATTAAACTAACATTTTCAGAGTTCTTTCCCCCCCAAACTTTAGGAAATAAATGAATTTACACTGTAAATCCTCAGAATAGATTATAAGGTGTCAGAGAAAACAGAATGACACAGGAAAAAAATGAGGAAACATGAATTTTTACTCCTAACTTCACTACTGTCACCCAACCTTTATGGATTTCAATTTGCTTCATGTGAACATGTGAGAGTATATATAAATATATGTGTGTGTGTTTGTGTGTGTGTGTGTTAAATGGGGAAAGACTGGACTAGATAATACTTCAGGTACCTTCTAACACTAAAATGGTATGATTCCCAGCTTACAAAAAGCAAATTATTTTAATATTCACCATTCAATATAGTATACCAAGCTCTTGGTTTATGCTTACGGCTTAAGGACAGCAGTAACTACCTGTGGCTATAATCATTCAAAAACTATGTACCAAAAAGACTTCCATACCAGGCATGTTCTAGATCCTGAGGATAGTGAAAAACAAGAACAGTCCTAGGACAGAGACTGAAACAAGATCTTGTTTCAGATAAACGGTCTGAAAGGGAAGACAAAGAGATACATGTCTGGGCTCGGTGGCTCATGCCTGTAATATCAGCACTTTGGGAGGCTGAGGCAGGAGGATCACTTGAGGCCAGGAGTTTGAGATCAGCTTGGCCAACAAGGTGAAACTCAGTCTCTACTAAAAATACAAAAATGAGCTGGGAGTGTTGGTGCACACTTGTAATCCCAGCTACTTGGGAGGCTGAGACACGAGAATCACTTGAACCTGGGAGGCAGACGTTGGAGTAAGCCCAGACTGTGCCACTGCACTCCAGCCTGGGCAACAGAACCAAACTCTGTCTTCAACAACAAAAAAAGAGATAATTACAATATAAATGTGATAAGCAACATAATAATGGAATAAACAAAGGACTGTGGGAGCCCAGACCAGAGAAGGCAACTAATGTGTGAGGAATCAGGAATGCCTTCCCAAAAGAGCTATGACATTAGACCAGAATCAAAGAGAACAAAAATTTTAAAGAATGCAAGAGGGCCAGATGTGGTGGTTCATGCCTGTAATTCCAGCACTTTGGGAGGCCAAGGCAGGTGGATCATGGGGTCAGGAGATGCAGACCATCCTGGCCAACATCGTGAAACCCTGTCTACTAAATACAAAAAACTAGCCGGGTATGGTGGCCTGCGCTTGTAGTCCCAGCTACTCAGGAGGCTGAGGCAGGGGAATTGCTTGAACCCAGGAGCGGGAGGTTGCAGTGAGCCAAGACTGCACCACTACACTCCATCCTGGTGACAGAACAAGATGCCGTCTCAAAAAAAAAAAAAAAAAAAAAAAAAAAAAGAATGCAAGAGGAAAATAGGAAGTAGTCATCACATGGGCAAAAGTAAAGACTTACAAACAGCTAAGAAAAAAATACTTAAGAAAAAAATGTTTCCTTAAAAGTTTATTAGGCTTTAATCATCAGAGAAATGCAAATCAGAACCACTATGAGGTACCAATTCACACCTGTTAAAATGGCTATTATAAAAAAGTAAAAAAAAATAACAAAGGTTAACAAGGGTGTTGGAAAAGGGAATTCTTGTATACTGCTGGTGCAGATGTAGACTAGTACAGTCACTGTGGAAAACAGCATGGAAGTTTATAAACAAATTAAAAGTAGAACTACCATACAGGCTAGCAATCCCTCTTGGCATATAGCCAAAGGAAATGAAGTCACCACCTGGTAAAGGTATGTTTACTCCCATGTTCCCTGCAGCATTATTCGAAATAGCCAGATAAGCAAACAACCTAAGTATTCACTGGATAAAGAAATTGTGGTACAGCCGGGCACGGTGGCTCAAGCCTGTAATCCCAGCACTTTGGGAGGCCAAGGCGGGTAGATCACGAGGTCGAGAGATAGAGACCATCCTGGTCGACATGGTGAAACCCCGTCTCTACTAAAAATACAAAAAATCAGCTGGGCATGGTGGCATGTGCCTGTAATCCCAGCTACTCAGGAGGCTGAGGCAGGAGAATTGCCTGAACCCAAGAGGCGGAGGTTGCGGTGAGCTGAGATCGCGCCATTGCACTCCAGCCTGGGTAACAAGAGCGAAACTCCGTCTCAAAAAAAAAAAAAAAAAGAAAAAAAAAAGAAATTGTGGTACATATCTATGATGGAGTATTATTCAGTCTTTAAAAAGGAGATCCTGCCATTTACCACAACATCAATGAGCCTGGAGGACACTGTGCTATGTGATAAGCCAGACAGAAAGAAAAATAGTTTATGACATCACTTGTAAGTATGATCTCTCACAGAGATAAATAATTTAAAAACAGTGGTTAATAGGGGTAGGGTAGGAGGAAATGGAGAGAGATGGGTCAGAGGATACAAAGTAGCAGATATGTAAGATGAACAAGTCTAGAGATCTAAGGTACCACTTGAGGACAACAGGCAATAAAATTGTACTGTATATGGTATTCATGCTAAGTGAGTAAACTGTAGCTGCTCTTGCCACAGAAACAAAAGAAAGTATGTAAGATAATGGATATGTTAATTTGTAGCAACCTTTTTACCATCTATAGGTATCCAATAACATCATATTATATATCTTAAATATACAAAATAACTTTTTTTTTTTTTAAAAAGTATCAGGATTTGCAAATATATTGACACTGAACTGTATAAAAGGGCGAATTTTATGCTATGCAAATTACATCTTTTTAAAAAGCCAAAATAAAGCTACTGGTGGGGGCAAGGGCTACATGAGCTATTTCTGTCCCTTCCTCTCAATTTTGCCGTCTAAAACTGCTCCCCCCAAAAAAAAATGAAGTCTTAAATATAAAAACATATGTGTCAATTTTAAATACATATATGTACATAAAATCCTCAGCCCTAGAATTAAGGTAGTCTAGCCTATTGACACTTGCTATCTTCAGCTGTACAGTATCAGCAATTGGTGCTTTTTTCTTCATGGTAACAACCAGAACAAAATAGTTTTCTACGATGAGACAAATTTAATATACAAAGGTGATACAATATTAGACATTTATCAAAACTCAAAGTAAATATTTCCAATGTATTTTCATGTCTGTACTTCTTTCTTTCTTTTTTTTTTTTTTTCAAACATGGTCTTACTCTGTCGCCCAGGCTGCAGTACAGTGGGGCAATCTCAGCTCACTGCAACTCCCGCCTCCCGGGTTAAGCGATTCTACTGCCTCAACCTCCCCAGTAACTGGGACTACAGGTGCCCACCACTACACCCAGATAATTTTTGTATTTTTAGTAGAGGTGGGGTTTCACCATATTGGCTAGGCTGGTCTCAAACTCCTGATGACCTACCCACCTTGGCCTCCCAAGGTGCTGGAATTACAAGTGTGAGTCACCGTGCCCAGCCTCATGTCTGTATTTCTATTTTTTTTTTTTTTTTTTTTTTTGAGACGGAGTTTCGCTCTTGTTGCCCAGGCTGGAGTGCAATGGCGCGATCTCGGCTCACCGCAACCTCCGCCTCCTGGGCTCAGGCAATTCTCCTGCCTCAGCCTCCTGAGTAGCTGGGATTACAGGCACGCACCACCATGCCCAGCTAATTTTTTGCACTTTTAGTAGAGACGGGGTTTCACCATGTTGACCAGGATGGTCTCGATCTCTTGACCTCGTGATTCACCCGCCTCGGCCTCCCAAAGTGCTGGGATTACAGGCTTGAGCCACCGCGCCCGGCCGTGTATTTCTAATTAGTATGACTGAAAAATATTTTTCTTGATCACTGAGTTAATGTCTTCAGGATTGACTGAAAAGAATATATGTCCAAATGCTGGATGTTTTCCTTTTTTACTCGCTTTTATTTTTTCCTATCTCCTCTTTCAGTCTGTCACCCTCAGGCTGTCAGTTTATCTGCTGTCTTTCAAACTGGATGCTTCAATCTAAAAGATTTAACTTGGCTGTTACGGAGGATACTTAGAGAAATAAAATAACTTTTAAAAAGAAAACTTCAGAAAGATACACACAAGGCTAAAACTTTTTAGACTTTGATAAAGTATAGAATAAGTAGACTGGGAAAGGCCTTTCCAATGTAAAGTATATCTATTTTGAGACACCTCAAAAGATTTTGTTTCTATGTTGATAGCTGTTTAGAAGAATGAAGTATGACCACTGAAAAAACAAGATGTCACTATTTACACAGAAAGGTAACATAATAGAATGAGTGTAGTAATTTTACGTATTTTGTTCACAAACTTATATCCCTAGAATTCAACAGCATTAGTGGATAACTCTGAACCTAAGCTGAAAAGGTCAGGAAGGATTGATCATCTCCTTTTGAAGCTCATTGATTCTAAATTTTCTAAATAAAGATACTTTAACAATGACTACTAAGGATGGTGATCAAAATGGCAACAACCTGATTAACAAATTCAAAAAGTTAAAAAGAGTAGCAGTAAAATTTTTACTTTTTTCTATAATAGTAACCCTATATAAAAACAAATACATGACTTTTACCTTCTATATAACACAAAAAAACTCACCTAGATTCAGATTAGACAGAAAAATAACTAGTACAATTAAAAGCAGAAACAGTTAAGATCTTTTTCTTTTTTTTTTTTGAGACAGAGTTTTGATCTGTCGCCTAGAATGGAGTGCAGTGGTGTGATCTAGGCTCACTGCAACCTCTGCCTCAATCAATTAATTGATTTTTTTTTTTTTTTTTTTTGGTAGAGACAGGGTCTTACTTTCTTGCCCAGGCTGGTCTCAAACCCCTGGGCTCAAGCAGTCTTCCTGCTTTTGCCTCCTAAAATGCTGAGATTATAGGCATAAGCCGCCATGCTCCGCCAATGATACCTTCTACTAAAATCATTAGTTTTAAATTTAGGGAGACAAAATTTACTCCCTATAAGGGCCTTTATCTCAAAGGAAAAAAAAATCAACTTATAAACAAACAGGTTCAAATGCAGACAGAACTGTTATAAAAGTACAAAAAACACACTAGTATTTCAAGATAGGTTCTCTATCAAAATCTCAGGAAAATACCTTTTCAAAAACCTGACGTAGTATAGCTCCTTACAAATGTTTTAACTTAATTCAGTAAACATGCCGAGAGTCTAACATGTCTACAGCACTTAGACTAGGTGCTACAAAAAGTTTATAATCTAGTGGGAAAGAAGCCATATTTGGCCAACATTTAAATTCATGTCTGAGAGTTAGTAGGTTCCAGTTAGCTTTCATTACAAATAAGAAAGGAACTCACAAATAAAAAAAGAAAGTGGCTGGTCTATTTTACATACACAAATAACATATAACAATACTACACATACACGCGCATGCATGCACACACATATACAGATTATAAGGGTTAAAGATGTGGTCATCAAGTCTAGGCACCATGAACTGCAGAATTACGAAAAACACTGCAACCAGGTTTTCTTAGTTTTTCTCCCTTCATTGTTCTGTGTAGAGAATAAAAATTATTTAATCAATCTAACATTTGCTTCATTTTGAATTGCAGTCAGATATGACCTAAAAGGGAGACTTACAAAAGAATCAAAAATCCTTTACGGTTAGTTCAGATAAATCAAAGAGAAAATACATGACTGTGAACCTTTCTTGCATCACTATACAAGTTTATTCTCTTGGGTGATCATAACTACCAGAAAAGAATTAGGGCTAGGCATGGTGGCTCACAACTGTGATCCCAGCACTTTGGGAGGCCGAGGCAGGCAGATCACTTGAGGTCAGAAGTTCGAGACCAGCCTGGCCAACATAGTGAAGCTCTGTCTCTACTAAAAGTACAAAAAAAAAAAAAAAAAAAAGCCAGGTGTGGTGGCACATGCCTGTAATCCCAGTAATCCCAGAACTTCGGGAGGCTGAGGCCGGTGGATCACTTGAGCTCAGGAGTTTGAGACCAGCCTAGCCAACATGGTGAAATCCCATCTTTACTAAAAATACAAAAAAAAAAAAAAAAAAAAAAAATTAGCCGGGTATGGTGGCACATGCCTGTAATCCCTGCTACTCAGGAGGTTGAGGCAGGAGAATCACTTGAACCCAGGAGGTGGGGGTTGCAGTGAGGTGAGATCGGGCCACTGCACTCCAGTCTGGGTGAAAGAGTGAGAGAGACTCTGGTTCAAAAAAAAAAAAATTAGATCTGTATTACTGGAACTCCTTCACCAGGAAACAGAATATAGTCTAATGACATTGAAAAAATTATAGATCCTATACAACACTTTTGCGAAAAGAATTATTATTCTATAACTAATAAAGCACAATGGGACATATGACCTTCTTTCTTTTTTCTTTTTGGACACAGTCTTGCTCTGCCACCCAGGCTGGAGTGTAGTGGTGTGAGCTGGACTCACTGCAACATACTTCAACATAATAAAGGCCATATATGATAAACTCATAGCTAACATTACACTGAATGGAGAAAAGCTGAAAGCTTTTCCTCTAAGAACTGGAACTAGACAAGGATGCCCACTTTCACCACTCTTACTCAATTTTATACTGGAAGTCCTAGCCAGAGCAATCAAGTAAAAGGAGGAAATTAAAGGCATTAAAACTGGAACAGAGCAAGTCAAATTGTCCCTCTCTGCAGATGACATATTTAGAAAAACCAAAAGACTCCACTAAAAAAAAAACCTTTTAAAACTAATAAACAAATTCAGTAAAGTTGCAGGACACGAAATCAACACAAAAAATCAGCATAGCATTTCAATATTCCAGAAACAAACTAGAGGAAGAATAAATAAAGCAAGCACCTGTATTTCCAAAAACTAAAAACAAAAACCCTAGGAATAAATTTTACCAAGAATGTGAAAGAATTCTGCAAGGAAAACTATAGAACATTGATGAAAGAAATTAAAGAGGATGACAAAAAAAAAAAAAAAAAAAAAAGACACACCCCCAAAAAAGACATAAGACATCCCATGTTCATGGATTGGAAAAATTAATATGGTGAAAATGACCATACCACTAAAAGCAATCTACAGATTCAATGCAATCTCTACCATAATACCAATAATATTTTTCACAGAAATAGAATAAACAATTCTAAAATTTGCATGAAACCACAAAGACCTTGATTAACCAAAGCAATCCCAAGCAAAAAGAACAGCTGGAGACATCATAATACCTGACTTCAAAATACACCACAAGGCTATGATAACCAAAATAGCATAGTATTAGTATAAAAACATACACATAGACCAAAATAGAACAGAATAGAGAACCCACAAATAAATGCACATATTTATATCCAACTGATTTTCAACAAAGGTGCTAAGAACATACACTGGGGAAAGGACACCCTCTTCCATAAATGGTGCTGGGAGAACTAAATATCTGCATGGAGAAGAATAAAAGTAGACCCCTCTCACCATATACAAAAATCAAAACAAAATGGATTACAGACTTAACATTAAGGTCCCAAACTATAAAACTACTAGAAGAAAACATAGAAGAAATGCTCCAGGGACACTGGTTGAGGCAAAGATTTTATGGCCAAGATCCCAAAAGCACAGGAAACAAAAACATAGATAAACGGGACCATATAAAACTAAAACACTCTGTACAGCAAAGAAAACACTCAGCAGAAAGGACAACCTGATGAATAGGAGAAAATGTTTTCGAACTATTCATCCGATGAGCGACTAATATCCAGAATATGGAAGGAACTCAAACAACTCAACAGCAAAAAAACAATGCCAGTGAAAACTAGGTAAAGGATATGAATAGACATTTCTCAAAAGACATACAAATGGCCAACAGGGACATGAAAAAATGCTCATCACTAATCATCAGTGAAATGCAAATCCAAATCATAATGAGACATCTTACCCCAGCTAGAAACTCTATTATTAAAAAGATAGAAAATAACAGATGCTGGCGAGAAAAGCAAACTCTTACACACTGCTGGTGGGAATGTAAATTAGTACAACCCTAAAGAAACCAGCATGGAGATTTCTCAAAAAGTAAAACTAGAACTACCATTAAGACCCAGCAATCTCACTATTGGGTATCTATCCAAAGAAGAATACAGTATATCAAAAGATACCCTCACTCATATGGATAAAGTGTATTATACATAAACAATAGAATACTATCTGGTCATAAAAAGAATGAAATAATGTCATGTGCAGCAACATGGATAGAAATGGAGATCATTATTTTAAGTGAAATAGGCCAGGCATAGAAAGACAAATAGTGCATGTCCTCACTACTATGTGGGAACTAAAGAGCTTGATCTCATGGACATAGAGCATAGAATAATAGATAACAGAGACTGGCAAGTGTGGGAGGGTAAACAGGAGAGAAGGATAAAGACTGTAAGAAGTAAAGTCACCTAGTCTGCTACCAAACACTGGAACTTACTTCTTATGGACCCAAACATACAGTTAGATAGAAGAAATAAATTCCAATGTTTGATAGTAGACTAAGGTGACTATACTTAGCAACAATGTTTTGTACATTTCAAAGTAATTAGAAGACAGGACTTGAAATGATATCAACATACAAAAATGATACACATTCTAGATGATGGATACCCCAATTACCCTGACCTGATCATTACATTTTCTTTGCATGTAACACTCACTTGTACACTATAAATATGTAAATTATTATCTATCAATAAAAGAGGAAAAAAGTGGACAACAGCGATTTCTCAAGATACATATGAGTAGCCAATAGGTATACAAAAATACACCCAACACCCCTAATTATCAGGGAAATGCAAATTAAAACCACAATAATGTCATCTTACCCAGTTAGAATAGCTATTATCAAAAAGACAAAAACTAACAGATCCTGGCAAGGATGCAAAGTAAAAGGAACTCTCATACACTGTTGGTGGGAATGTAACTTAGTACAGCCATTATGGAAAATTCTTCAAAAAACTAAACACAGAACTACCGTAAGATCCAGCAATATCACTATTGTGTATTTATTCAAAGGATAGAAAATCAGTATCAAAGGGATACACGCACCTTCATGCATATGCAGCACAATTCACAATAGCTAAACCATGGAATCAACCTAAGTCCCTATCACATACGAACTGCCAAAGAAAATGTGGTATATTTACACAGTGGAGTACTAGTTGGCCATAAAAAAAGAATGAAATCATATCACTTACAGCAACATGGATGAAACTGAAGGTCATTATTTTAAGTAACATAAGCTAGACACAGAAGAAAAATATCTCATGTACTCACCCATATGGATGAACTAAAAAAATTTATTTCATAGAGGTGGAGAGTAGAATGATAGCTAACAGGCTGGGATGGACTTGGGGGAGTAGGGAGATGAAGAGAGGTTGGTTAATGCGTACTAATGGGTATGAACATACAGTCAAAGGAATAAACTCTTATGTCTGATAGTAGAGTGACTGTAGCTAACAACAATGTACTATACACTTCAAAATAGCTACAAGTGAGGAACTGAAATGTTCTCAACACACAGAAATGATAAATGCTAGTGATGATAGCCTAAATACCTTGACTTGATCATTACATATTCTATGCATGTAACAAAACATCATATGTATCCCATAAATATGTACAAATAGTATGTATCTATAAGAAAATGTTTACTAAAACTCAAATTCTCCACTTTTTGAATTATCACAATACTTCTAGACCAGTTTACTTCCATTGCCCAGGGTCTCTCTTGTGTTCCTCTCTCACTAATGAGAGGACATTGATGACAAAATACAAAACAACTAATACAAGATTAAATATAATTAGTAAATTTGTGGAAAGAAATCTTATGTACTCATGATAAATATAAAAAACTCAAATAAATATATATAAAAAAACTCAAATAAATATAATTGTAAAAATTAGTTATACTCAGCTTCCAATTCCTCTTAAGTCAGATTCCCTCCCTCTGAAGAGGTTCTACAAGTCAGGGAGGTTGGATCTGAGAAGTAAACATAAAACTGTAAAAACCCCTGGGCAGGCAGAAGTTTACTGGTATAAACGGAAGGAGGGCAGTGTAGCAACCCAGGGTGGAAAAGGACAGTGCACACCACTTGAGGCGGGGGTGGGGTGTGTAGGATGAAAGAGAGCTTTTCAGAAATGTTCTTGTCTCTCTCCTCAGTCTCCTCCAAGGCAAAGAAGCAACACCAACCTAGTGCTGAAGGTAATGTCAAAGCAACAGTCTGGCCAGGTTGAGGTGGCAGCCCTGATCTGTTTGCTCAGTGAACTTCCATGAGAGTCTGTGCTTGATGAACAGCAACTTCCTGATGGATTTCCTACAAAATGTCCTGAGAGACAATGTAAATAGAAACTTTTTGAAATAATGTACATGGAAAATACAGTCAAAATAAAAATATTAAGAGATGGGCAGGGCATGGTGGCTCACACCTGTAATCCCAGCACTTTGGGAGGGGGAGCAGGCAGATCACTTAAAGTCAGGAGTTCGAGACCAGCCTGGTCAACATAGTGAAACCCTGTCTCTACTAAAAATATATAAATTAGCCGGGCGTGGTGGTGGGCACCTGTAATCCCAGCTACTTGGGAGGCTGAGGCATGAAAATCACTTGAACCCGGGAGGCAGAGGTTGCCCGTGAGCCAAGACTGTGCCACTGCACTCCAGCCTGGGTGACAGACTGAGACTCTGTCTCAGAAAAAAAAAAATTAAGAGATGGGTAAATGAATGAATGGATATAGCTGAAAAATGTTTTAGTAAGTTAGAATATTAGACTAAGAAACTCCTAAAACACACAAGGAAAGGGTAAAAAACTTAAAAAAAAAAAAAAAAGAAAAAAGAGCCAGCACAGTTGGTGTAGGTCTATAGTCCTAGCTACAGCCAGGAGGCTGAGGCAAGAGGATCACTTGGGTCTAGCAGTTTGAGGCTAAGTGCACTATGATCATGCCTGTGAATAGCCACTGTATTTCAGCCTGGGCAACATCGTGAGACCCTGTCTCTTAAAAAAAAAAAAAAAAAAAAAAAAAGTATAGTGAATAACTATATTATATATATTTATATAACTATATATATAACTATTTATATAACAGAATACCCAAAGAAAGACATATAAACTAACCAGATTCAAATAAATATTTGAATGACTGGTAATTTTCCAGAATTAGAGAAAAATATCATATTGAACAAATTCTGAATGCAAAAGAGGACAGAGAATAAAACACATACACATGCATAAGCAACAGAGATACATTATAAAGAAATTTAAGAAAACCAAAGACAGAAAATTCTAAGAGTTTCCAACAAGGAAGAGTAGATCACCTATAAAGGAGTATGATTATAATGTCATCAGATACCTTATCAACAGCATGGGATTTACGAACAAGTAATCCATATTATGCACTGCATGTCTGTACCAAAATATCTCACATATTCCATAAACATCTACTTCACACTCAAAAATTAAAAAGAAAAAAAAAAAGGTAGTAAATCTTAGTTAACATTACCCAGATGGAATCACTTTAAAGTGTTGATGCAAAGCACTTTGAACTAAAAGCATATATTCAGAAAAACTATCATCAAAAGTAAAGATGTTTTAAGCACATAAAATCTCAGAAGGTCTGTCTTATAAAAGCCCTCTTTGAAAATAAATGAAGTACATGTTTAATATCCCTAATCCAACAATCTCAAATCTAAAACTTTTCTAGTGCCAACAGTATGCTCAAAGCAGCATTCTGGATTTTCAGATAAGGTATGTTCAGCTGGTAAGTATAATACAAATATTCCAAAATCTAAAAAAATCTGAAATCTCAAATACTTCTGGTCCCAGGCACTCACTTCTTTCTTTTTCTTTTCTGTTGATTGATTGATTGATTGATTGAGACAGGGTCTCACGCTGTTGCCCAAGCTACAGTTCAGTGGCATGATCATGGCTCACTGGAACCCTGACTTCCCAGGCTCAACTGATCCTCCTACCTTGGCCTCCTGAGCAGCTGGGACTAGGTGGTATGTACCGCTACACGCAGCTAATTTTTTTAGTTTTTTTTTGGTAGAGACAAGGTATCACTATGTTGCCCAGCTATTCTTGAACTCTGGGGCTGAAGCAGTCCTCCCACCTCAGCCCCCAAAAATGCTAGGATTACAAGTGCCAGCCACCATGCCTGGCCCCAAGCATTTTGGAAAGGGATACTCAACCAGTACTCCCAATAATAACATTATGAGATACATGAAAGGTAAATATACTACTTAGTAAAACTTAATATATCTTTATATATTTTTCTGAGACAGTGTCTCACTATGTTGCCCAGGCTGGAGTGCACTGGTGCAATCACAGCTGAATGCAGCCTCAAGCTCCCATGCTCAAGCGATCCTCCCGCCTCAGCCTCCTGAGTAGGTGAAACCACAGGGACCTGCCACCATGCCAGCTTATTTTTTATTTTTTGTAGAGATGGGGTCTCACTATGTTACCCAGGCAGGTCTTGAACTCCTTCCTGGGTTCAAGCAATCCTCCTGCCTTGGCCTCCCAAAGTGCTGAGATTACAGCAAATGTGAGAGCCACCATACCTGGCCCTAATACTATCTTTAAAAATGAGACAAAAAACAACCATGACAATCCAGAACCAATTCTAGAGCAGGGTTATACAACTTTCTGAAATGACTAAAATATTTCTTACCTATTTTGTCCAATATGTTAGCCACCAATCACATGTGGCTATAGAGCACATAAAATGTGGCTAATGTAACTAAGGAACTAATTTTTAAATTTTACTTAAGCTAAAACAAATAGTCTCTACAAATGCTGGCTATCATATTAGCACATATCCAGAGCAGCAGTCAGCAAATTTCCTCAAGGGACAAATGGTGAATACACAGGCTGGTGGACCACGTGGACTGTTGCATCTACTTATGTAGCACAAAAGTAGCCACAGACAGACAAATGGCAAGGCTGTGTTCCAATAAAACTTTATTTAAAAACAGGATGCCAACATGAGACATTGTATGCCAACACCTCACCTAGATGATATAAACACAATGGCAAGGCAAGCAGCAGATGGAATAGAGGGAGAGAAGGCAACCAGAAGATAGCTAGAATGTGCCATGGTACTTACGTTGAAGGCAGTGGGTGATACAAAGATACTTATAACAACAACAAAAGAAACCAAACATATAAATCTAAGCATAGACTGGTTTGGGATAATGACCGAAATTTTAACTAAAACACAATGAAATGTTTAAATTTCAAACAATGACTAGAAAATTCAATCTATTAAATGAGAGAGAGAAAAAAAGATGACAAACTCTGGGATTGGATTTTTAAAAGATCTAGAAACAGGAGGTCCATAAAAAACAGCCTAAATACAAAAGGATATAAAAATGCTGAAAACAGGCCAGGTACAGTAGCTCACGCCTATAATCCCAGCACTTTGAGAAGGTTAAGCAGGTAGATCACTTGACGTCAGGAGTTTGAGATCAGCCTGGCCAACATGGCAAAACTCCGTCTCTACTAAAAAATATAAAAATTAGCAGAGTGTGGTGGTGCACACCTGTAATCCCAGCTACTCAGCAGTAATAAGGCATGAGAATCACTTGAACCTGGGAAGTGGAGGTTGCAGTGAGCTGAGATCATGCCACTGTATTTCAGCTTGGGCAACAGAGCAAGATTCTGTCTCAAAAAAAAAAAAAAAAAAAAAATGCTGAAAATAAATGAGTTGGGAAAAATACAAAAAGCAATTATTAATCAAAAGCTTGATAGTGATTATAAAACCAGAAAAAAATAGAATTAAAGACAGAAACATATGTAAAGAACAAAGTAGGGTGCTAGAAACTGAGGAACAGATCAAGAAGAAATAGCAATCACCAACATTTATACTTTTAACAATGTATCTTTCAAGTAAATACAGCAACACCAAGACAACTCAATGGTGAAAGACCAGTCTATTCAATAAATGGTGCTGGTACAACTTAAAACGGAGTTAATCTAAATGCTTACATTTAGCTAAAATTATAAAACTCATAGAAGAAAACACGTAAGTAAATCTTTGTGACCTTGAATTAGACAAATGACAAAATTTGTGTAGCTAAAACCAAAAGTCCAAATGATTAAAAAAAAAAAAAATTAAGGTAATTTTTTTGATGAAATTGGGTAAGGGCCCAGTTTCATTCATTTGCATATGCCTTGGGCCCTTACCTTACCCCCTTTGCAAAAAATAACTAAAAATAGAGTTAATCTAAATGCTTACTCTTAGCTATAACTATAAAACTCATAGAAGAAAACACGTTAAGTAAATCTTTGTGACCTTGAATTGGATGACAAAATTTGTGTAGCTAAAACCAAAAGTCCAAATGACTAAAAAAAAAATTATTAGGCCAGGCATGGTGGCTCAGGTTTATAATCCCAGCACTTTTGGAAGCCGAGGCAGGTAGATCATGAGGTCAGGAGTTAGAGACCAGCCTGTCCAACATGGCAAAACCCCATCTCAACTAAAAATACAAAAATTAGCCAGGGACGGTGGTGTGCACCTATAGTCCCAGCTTCTTGGGAGGCTGAGGCAGGAGAATCGCTTGAATCCAGGAGGCGGAAGCTGTGGTGAGCCAAGATCATATCACTGCACCTGGGCAACGGAGAGCCCATTAAAAAAAAAACATTCTTTAAAATCTCATCAAAATGGGGCCAGGCGCAGTGGCTCACGCCTGTAATCCCAGCACTTTGGGAGGCCAAACTGGGTGGATCACCTGAGGCTGGGCATTTGGGACCAGCCTGACCAACATGGAAGAAACTCTGTCTCTACTAAAAACACAAAATTAGCCAGGCATCATTGTGGGCTCGGTAATCTCAGCCAGTGGGGGCGGGGGCTGAGGCAAGAGAATCAATTAAACCCAGAAGGCAGAGCTTTCGGCAAGCCGAGATGGCACCATTGCACTCCAGCCTGGGCAGCAAGAGCAAAATTCCATCTCAAAAAACAAAACAAAACAAAAAACTCTCACCAAAATAAATTGTCTTTTCAAAAGCCATCAAGAAAGTGACAACGCACAAAATGGGAAAAAATACAGTTGACTCTTGAAAAACACAGGTTTGAACTGCACAGGTACACCTACATGCAGTTTTTTTAAGTAAAAGTTACACCCAGTGTGCCTGCCTCATCTTTCATCTCCTTCACCTCTTCTGTCTCTGTCACTTAGAAACACTAAGACCATTCCCTCCTTTTTTTCCTCAGCCAGCTCAATGTAAAGACGATGATGAAGAGGAAGAGCTTTATGATGATCCACTTATACTTAATGAATAGGAAATATATTTTATATCTTCTTTATGATTTTCCTAATAACATTTTCTTTTCTCTAGCTTAACTGTAGGAATACAGTATATAATACATATAAAAATGTTAACTATTTACCATGAGGCTTCTGGTCAACAATAGGTTACTGTAGTTAAGTTTTGGGATAGTCAAAAGTTTTCAACTGCACAGGTGTTGGCATCTCCAACCCCTGTATTGTTCAAGGATCAATTGTATTTGCAATCATATATGTTGTGGAACTGCAGTCCATAAAGAATTCCTACAATTCAACAATAAAGACAAATAAACTAAAAAATGGACAAAAGAATTGAACATTTTTTCAAAGAAGAAATACAAACTTATTTCAAAGAAGATACAGAAATGACCAAAAAGCACATGAAAAGGTGCTCAACATCATTAGCCACTGGGGAAAAGCATCAAAACCACAATGAAATACCATTTCATATCCAACAGGATGACTAAAATAAAAAAGTCTCACAAATGCTAATCAGGATATGGAAATGGCCAAGTGCAGTGGCTCACACCTATAATCAAGACCAGACTGGCCAACATGGCAAAACCCCGTCTCTGCTAAAAATACAAAAATTAGCCGGGCATGGTGGCAGGTGCCTATAATCCTAGCTACTCCAGAGGCTGAGGCAAGATAATCGACTGAACCTGGGAAGTGGAGGTTGCAGTAAGTCAAGATTGCCCAGCCTGGGTGAGAGAACAAGACTCAGTCTCTCAAACAAACAAAACAAAACAAAAAAACACCAGGATGTGGAAAAACTAGAGCTCTCGTACCCTGCTGGTGGATTTGTAAAATGGTACAGCCACTTTGGAAAACATTCTAGCATTTCTCAAAAGGTTAAATGTAGAGTTACCAATTACTACATAGTAATTCGACTCATAGGTATGCACTCAAGATAAGTGAAACGTAAATCCACACAAAAATTTTTACACCAGTGTTCAGAGTAGCCTTACTCATGAGTAATTAGAAAGTAAAAACAAGAAATATGACATGTATATCCATACAACGGAATATTATTCAGCCATAAAAAGGAATGAAGTACTGATATATGCTATACTAGAATTAATGACATGTCTTCCAATTATTGCTTAATAAACCAATAAAAGAAAAACTTCGTAAGTTTGTTCCAGTTAGAAACACAAACTTATTTTCAAAAGGAACATCATTAACCATGCTGGTAACAACTAGCACACTTATAATGAACAGTCAAAGGTCTTATAATCTTTTCTACACAGGCCAAATTTTAATGAAAAACACTTGGTAATGTATTTTTTTTCAAAAGACAAGCAATAGTTTGGCACCTAATATATAATCACAATGACCAAGTCAGGTGTGCAGTGCCCCCAGTACAGACTTTATTAGAGTTCAGTTATAAATACACAATCTCTTGACACTAAAGATGTACTTCTTGCAGATAAAGCCCAAAGCCAGGAAATGAATCTCCTTCCAAATGCTGCTTCTTATCTTTAAAGTAACCTCAAATTATTACTAAACTAATAAAGTAATTTTGTTTCAGAAAGCGATCTGATCTATTTTATTTTCAGCTTTTGATAAATTCAAGAGTGAGATGAGGGATTATTGCTTTCTGTCTGACAACACACACTGAAATACAACATGAAAATAAAGGAAAAACTTTTTTTAATGACTTTTATGGTAAAGATGGAATAGGCAATATCAAAGCCTGTCAGTATATGGAAGAGGATGTGTATGGTTTTGGAGAAACAGAAAGCTAATTTTGTTATTTAACCTCATAAGTCTGTAAGTAAAGCATTTATTATCTTCTAATTAGAAATTATCAGTTAAACAGGCTGAGTAAAAAGAGTGCAATGAGACTGTACACAAACCAAATAAAACAATAACTCAAAAATGTAAGTATGGACATTACTGCCTTATTTATGGAATTTTTCTAATAAAATGGTACACAGTCAATGGCCACAAATCCAAATTGGCGATCAGGATTCTATTAAAAGGTCACAAAAAAGCCAGGCTACCAAATATGACTGTCAAACACAAAGTAGGATGTAGACAGCACAGGAAACTTTCAGACCACTAATGATTAATATAATTACTGCGCAGATTTAATTATTATTGTAGCAATATAGCTACCACTTATTGGACTTCTATGTCATGCACTATACTAAACACTTAAGATAACACTAATACTTAGGTCAGGTGAGGTCTCAGCACTTTGGAAGACTTAAGTGGAAGGATCATTTGAGGACAGGAGTTCCAAACCAGCCTGAGCCGCACAGCAAGACTTCATTTCTACAGAAATTTTTTAAAAATGAGCCAGGTGTGGTGGTGCATGCCTGTATTCTCAACTACTCCGGAGACTGAGGTGGGAGAATCACTTAAGTGCAAGAGTTTGAGGCTGCAGTGAGCTATAACAGAGCCAACTGCACTACTTTCTAGGCAACAAAGCAAGAACCCCCCAACTCTGTCTCTAAAATATATATATATATATACATTTTTTTTTTTTTTTGAGACTGAGTTTCGCTCTTGCTACCCAGGCTGGAGTGCAATGGCGCGATCTCGGCTCACTGCAACCTCCGCCTCCTGGGTTCAGGCAATTCTCCTGCCTCAGCCTCCCGAGTAGCTGGGATTACAGGCACGCCCCACCATGCCCAGCTAATTTTTTGTATTTTTAGTAGAGACGGGGTTTCACCATGTTGACCAGGATGGTCTTGATCTCTTGACCTTGTGATCCACCCGCCTCGGCCTCCCAAAGTGCTGGGATTACAGGCTTGAGCCACCACGCCCGGCCTCTATATACATTTTTAAAAAAGTAATGAGTCTTTACCTATCCAACATAGTTTCAAAATATACAAACATAAAAATTTTTTTAGCCAGGCGCGGTGGCTCAAGCCTGTAATCCCAGTACTTTGGGAGGCCGAGGCGGGCGGATCATAAGGTCAAGAGATCGAGACCATCCTGGTCAACATGGTGAAACCCCGTCTCTACTAAAAATACAAAAAATTAGCTGGGCATGATGGGGCGTGCCTGTAATCCCAGCTACTCGGGAGGCTGAGGCAGGAGAATTGCCTGAACCCAGGAGGCAGA
This sequence comes from Saimiri boliviensis, assembly GCF_048565385.1. Taxonomy (NCBI): domain Eukaryota; kingdom Metazoa; phylum Chordata; class Mammalia; order Primates; family Cebidae; genus Saimiri; species Saimiri boliviensis. The sequence continues at coordinate 29,020,534 of NC_133465.1, forward strand.
GGTTGCGGTGAGCCGAGATCGCGCCATTGCACTCCAGCCTGGGTAGCAAGAGCGAAACCCCATCTCAAAAAAAAAAAAATTTTTTTTAAAAGAGAGATAATTAAAACACTATAATCATAGTGGAAAACTATAATGCCACACTCATAAAAAACATCCTGCAGACCAGTGAGAAAGGATATAGATGTGAGTAACAGAATGAAGTTTAGACAAGAGATACAAACTCAAATTGCTCGCAAAGTACAGAGATACAGCCTCGTGTAACATAATAGGGAGTGGAAGAAACCACAGCTAATCAAAAAAGCAAGCCCCACCTAAAGATATTCACATTTTTACATTTTTTTGAGACAGTCTCACTCTGTTGCCCAGGCTGGAGTGCACTGGTATGACCCCGGCTCACTGCAACATCCACCTCCTGGGCTCAAGTGATCCTCCCAACTCAGCTTTCTGTCTGTAAATTTGACCATTCCAGATACCTCATATATGTGGAATCATATAGTAATTGTCTTTTTGTGACTGGCTTATTTCACTTAGCATAATGTCCATAGGGTTCATCCATAGTGTAGCATGTGGCAGAATTTCCTTCTCCATTCTATATGTGTATCACATTTTGTTTGTTCATCCATGCCTGGACCTTTTGGCTATTGTAAATAATGCTGCTATGAACAGGGGTATATCCGTTTCATTTCCTGCCTTCAGTTCTATTGAGTGTATAGCTGTTTCTTTGTGCCCGTGGGGGACAGGTTTGAGGTCCTCTCATGGAAGAACAAACAAAATGTGATACACATATAGAATGGAGAAGGAAATTCTGTCACATGCTACACTATGGGTGAACCCTATGGACATTATGCTAAGTGAAATAAGCCAGTCACAAAAAGACAATTACTATATGATTCCACATATATGAGGTATCTGGAATGGTCAAATTTATAGACAGAAAGTAGAAAGGTGGTTGCTAGGGGCTGGACAGGGCATGGGAGAAGGGGAGTTATTGTTTACAGCTTCAGTTTGGGAAGACAAAAAAGTTCTCAAAACGGACCATGGTAAAAGTTGAACAACAGTGTGAATGCATTTAATGCTACTGAACTATACACTTAAAAATGCTTAAATAGTAAATTTTATGTTGTGTATATTTTACAACTTAAAAAAGAGCAAATAAAATCCAGTTGCACATATAAAAGAATAATATACCAAGGCTAAGCACAGTTTATGCCAGTATTTACTTATTTTTTTTTTTGAGACAGAGTTTCGCTCTTATTACCCAGGCTGGAGTGCAATGGCGCGATCTCGGCTCACCGCAACCTCCGCCTCCTGGGTTCAGGCAATTCTCCTGCCTCAGCCTCCGGAGTAGCTGGGACTATAGGCGCACACCACCATGCCCAGCTAATTTTTGTATTTTTAGTAGAGACGGGGTTTCACTATGTTGACCAGGATGGTCTCGATTTCTTGACCTCATGATCTACCTGCCTCGGCCTCCCACAGTGCTGGGATTATAGGCATGAGCCACCGCGCCTGGCCTATCCCAGTATTTTAAAAGAGTAGTTTCACTTTTCAAAAAAAAAAATTTATCAATATAACTCACAATAGTAACAGATGCTGAAAAAAGAGCTGATAAAATCCAGTATCTAATTAAAATGTTTAGTAACTAAAGTTATTGGTCAATTTTGATAATTGATCCTATGTTAACAAACATCAACAAAATCTCAAAACTTACAATATAAAGGTTTACTACTTCTTGCTCATGCTACATGACCACTGTGGATGGCTGTAGCTCCTCACTGTCTTCATTCTAGGACCAAAGCTGAAGGCGCAGTCCCTATATGTAACATGTTGTTCATATGGCAGAGCGGGGGAAAAGTTAACGACTTAATCAGGCAATGACTCCTGAAGTTTTGCTCAGATACAGCATCCATCATTTCCACTGGCTAAAGCAAGTCTCGTGGTTAAACCTGGTATTAGGAAGGTAGGAAGTATATTCTCTCACAGGGAGGGGCACCTGATAGGATGACTCTAGAGACAGACTCGGTAGAGAGGATTGCCCAACAGTTGTAAACAGGATTTGGGAATGACAAATCTATAATACAGGAAAACTCACTTAATATGAAAAAGGGCATTTACCATGAACCTGGTGTGAATAGCATACTTAATGGTGAAACATTAAAAATATTTTCGTAAGGTCAGAAACAAGAAAAGGATGCCTGCTATTACCACTGTATTTCAACAATATTCTTGAGGTTCTACCCAATGCAATTAGACCAAACAAAAAATCAATATTAAAATTATTTTCAAGTTAAAATGATTACCCACCCAGAAAATTCAAAGGAATTTTAACCTATTATTACAGTAAGAGTTTAGCAAGGTGCTCAGATACTATATCCACAAGCAAAAAAACCCCTTAGATATATACATAAAATATGACATGTACAAATGTGTGTGTATATAAATATTACTGCTGTGTATCACAATAAATATTTAGAAAATGTAGTAACTTTAAAAGATCCCAATCAACTATGAATTATTAAGTCAATTAGCTATGTAATCTCAGGCAAGTTATTTAAACTTTCTCCCTGTTTCCTCAACTATAAAATGAGAATAATGACATCTTATTTCACTGATTCTAAAACACAGATTCTTCATATTTTAATCTCTCAGAAATCAGTAACTTCTTTAAAAAATGCTGTCACCCAGGAAGCAATAATGATTTCTGTCTGAAAACGTTTCATTGACAGTTTCTGGTAACACCAAGAAAGCACCAATATCAGAGCATCTTAGATTTGATAAAATATGGTAAACCAAATAATATATGATTACATTAGATAATTCCTATCAAACACGTAGAGCCATGCCTAACATATACAAAGTGCTCAATAAATTTTAGCTTTTCTTATTTTTTGTCCTATCATACAGCAAAAGATTATAATGTTAGAGTAATTGAAATAATATAGTATTGAAGCAGAATAGGAGAAAGAAATCAATGAAAAAGAATAGTCCAAAGAAACAAACCTACACATTTAATGTGAATTTAATATTTAATAAATGAGCCATTTTATGTCTGTGGGGAAAGCCCGGACTACTAGTTCTCAATCCTGTCATACCCAATGCTCTTTCTGTTTTGTATTCTAATTTTGAGATGGAGTCTTGCTCTGTTCCCCAGGCTGGAGTGCAGTGACACAATCTCGACTCACTGCAACCTCTGCCTCCCAGATTCAAGCAATTCGCCTGCCTCAGCCTCCTGAGTAGCTGGGACTATAGATGTGCATCAACACATCCATGTAATTTCTGTATTTTTAGTAGAGACCGGATTTTGCAATGTTGGCCAGGCTGGTCTTGAACTCCTGACTTCAGGTGATCCGTCTGCCCTGGCCTCCCAAAGTGGTAGGTCTACAGGCATGAGCCACCGCACCCAGCCTAATACTCATTTTATGTGAAGTATTTGTTAATCCTTACCATTTACAGAAATAAAATGCATAGATAATATAAATCTGCATGTAATTTTAAAAAATTGTATATGTAGTTATTTCTAGTTCAGTTCTGGATATACATACACATACACATACTTACAGAACCAAAGAGAACAAAAAGAATGAAATTTATGATAGCATAATATATACTATATTTAAGTATGTAAACGCACAACACTAGGAGACAGTTAAGTTGTTGAATGTTTCTACCTTTATGCAGTCAAGATAATCACCAGCAATGAATGCAAATGCTCACTGCAGAATTGATGACTCAAATGCCACAAGTGACACTGGTGACAGTGACCTGGTTTTCTTAAATTGTAAACTCTTGGTAAAATTCTGAACAAAATGTAGTAGTCCCTAAATGTATAAGATAGTCATATTAGTGGAAAATTGACCATGGGAAAAAAAAACTTATTTTTTTTTTTTTGAGATGGAGTCTCACTGTGTGGCCCAGGCTGGAGTGCAGTGGCACAATTTTGACTCACTGCAACCACTGCCTCCCAGGTTCAAGTGATTCTCCTGCCTCAGCTTCCCAAGTAGCTGGGATTACAAGTGCCCACCACTATGCTCAACTAATTTTTTGTATTTTTAGTACAGACTAAAAATACAAAATGTATTTTTGTATTTTTACCATGTTGGCCAGGCTGGTCTTAAACTCCTGACCTCAAATGATCCACCCACCTCAGTCTCCCAAAGTGCTGGGATTACAGGCAAGAGCCACCATGCCTGGCTGAAAATACTTTTTAGAAAGTATTTTTAAATTTCTTTTAAAAAAATTTAATAAAACATATAAAATATACTTTGTGGTTATATGTAAAAAAGAACTTGGCTCATAAAATTATACACAGGACTGGGCACTCACACCTGTAATCCCAATACGCTGGGAGGCCAAGACCCAGGAGGTCAAGGCTGCTATGAGCTATGATCATGCCACAGCACTCCAGCCTGGGTGACAGAGTGAGACCCTGTCTCAAAACAAAAACAAAAAATACAAACATTAGCCAGGCATGGTGGTGTGCACTTGTAGTCCCAGCTACTTGGGAGGATGAGGTGGGAGGACTACTTGAGCCTGGGACATCAAGGATACAGTGAGCCATGATCACAATAATAAAATAAACAGTTTTTCATCTATGTGCATGTTGAGAGGGATTTCACCTATATGAATGGGAGCATGAGATGTAGAGTATCTACCACTCCTGGTCCTCATCAAAAACTGGTGCCAACAACATCCTACCCTTAATAATTGTGATAAGTGGCCAGGCATGGTGGCTCACACCTGTAGTCCCAGCACTTTCGGAGGCTGAAACTGGCGGATCACTTAAGCCCCAGGAGTTTGAGATCAGCCTGGGCCAACATGGTGAAACCCCGTCTCTACAAAAAAATACAAAAATTAGCTGGGTATGGTGGCATGTGCCTATAGTCCCAGCTACTCAGCAGGCTGAAATGGGAGGACTGCTTGAGTCCGGAACACAGAAGTTGCAGTGAGCTGTGACTGCACCACCGCACTCCAGCCTGGGAAACAGAGTAAGACCCTGTGTCAAAAAAATAAGTAAGTATAAATAAATACAATAATTGTGATAAGCAAACGCCACTCCACAAATTTTTGAGTGTCCTCTTGAAAGTGGTAACATACCCACCGAAAACCCTTGAAACAGGACTGTTAAAAAAAAAAAAAATTATCTCGACAATGGGATATCCATTTTGTTGAAAATTAAATATAGCTTCATCTCCTCAAAATAGTCCTAGGTCACTGGAAGGCAAAGTTGTGTGACTTCACATGATAAAAAGCATATCTGAACACAACTTCTATTTGTGTTCCCTTTCCAAATAATAAACAAGATTGACCCTTTGAAGTCAATCTGATCTTTGTCAGTCCCCTACCAAACATTTTTATATTGTTTCTGAAATCGGAAATTCCATTATGAACAAACTAACTCTCAGAAGGAGTACATTACATTGTTTAAAAGCATGGACTTGGGGCTGGGAGTGGTGGCTCACACCTGTAATCCCAACACTTTGGGAGGCCGAGGCAGGCAGATCATTCAAGGTCAGGAGTTCAAGACTAGCTTGATCTACATATAGTGAAACCCTATCTCTACTAAAATACAAAACTTAGCCGGGTGTGGTAATGGGCACCTGTAAGCCCAGTACTCAGGAGGCTGAGGCAGAAGAATTGCTTGAACCCAGGAGGCAGAGCTGCAGTGAGCCAAGATCGTGCCACTGAACTTCAGCCTGGGCGACAGAGCAAGACTCTCTATCAATTAAAAAAACAACAACAAAAAACCAACCATGGACTTGAATCAGATCTGGGATCAAAATTTAGCTCTATTATCTAAGCACTGTGTGTGTGCTATGGACCAATTAACTTCTTGACACCCTATTTTCCTTAGCTGTAAAATCTCTCATTTTTCCATAGCTGCTTCTCCTTTAGCCGAAACCTGCACAAATTATCTCTACCCTAAAACAACAAAAAGAAAAATCACATCGACTATACCATTAGAGGTATTCCTCGTTTTATTGTGCTTCACAGATACTACGTTTTATTACAAATTGAAGATATGTGGCAACCCAGCACTAAGTCTATCAGTGCCATTTTTCCAACACCATGTGTTCACTACATGTCACTGTGTCACATTTTTAATTCTCACAACATTTCAAACATTTTCCTTATCGCATGTTAGGATGATCTGTAATCAACGATCTTTGGTGTTATAATTACATCTGTTTTGGGAACACCTGTATCATGTCCATATAAAATGGATAACTTAACTGATAAATGTTGTGTGTGTTCTGACTGCTCCACCAACCAGTGTTCTCCTCTCTCCTCTCTCCCCTACCTCAGGCCTTCCCATTCCCTGAGACACAACAATACTGAAATCAGGTCAACTAATAACCCTACAATGGCCTTTAAGTGTTCAAGTGAAAGGAAAAGTAGCAGGTTTCTTACTTTAAATCAAAAGCTGGAAATAATTAAGCTTATTGAGGAAGGCATGCTGAAAGGCAAGACAGGCTGAAAGCTAGGCTTCTTGCAGACAAACAGCCAAGTTGTAAATGCAAACGAAAAGTTAATGAAGGAAATTAAAAGTCCTACTCCTGTGAACACAGGAATGATAAAAAGGCAAACAGCTTTATTGCTGATACGGAGAGAATTTTAGTAGCCTGAAGAGAAGGTCAACTAGCCACAATGTTCCCTTAAGCCAATTTAGAAGCTACAGTAAATTATCCAGAAAACCTAAACTAGGACCATCAATGAAGTGGTTACACTAAGTAACAGATTTTCAATGTAGACAAAATAGCCTTCTATTGGAAAAATATGCCATCTAGGACTTTCTTTTTTTTTTTTTTTTTTTTTGAGACGGAGTTTCGCTCTTGTTACCCAGGCTGGAGTGCAATGGCGCGATCTCGGCTCACCGCAACCTCCGCCTCCTGGGTTCAGGCAATTCTCCTGCCTCAGCCTCCGGAGTAGCTGGGATTACAGGCACGCGCCACCATGCCCAGCTAATTTTTTGCACCTTTAGTAGAGACGGGGTTTCACCATGTTGACCAGGATGGTCTCGATCTCTTGACCTCGTGATCCACCCGCCTCGGCCTCCCAAAGTGCTGGGATTACAGGCTTGAGCCACCGCGCCCGGCGCCATCTAGGACTTTCAAAGCCCAAGAGAAGTCAATGCTTGGCTTCAAAGCTTCAAAGGGTGACTCTCATTGACCATTTGAAAAATGTTAGGGCCCTTAAGAATTATGCTAAATCTACTCACCTATGCTCTATATATGAAACAGCAAAGCCTAGATAACAGCACATCTGTTTACAGCTTGGTTTACTAAATATTTTAATCCCATCGTGGAGACATATTGCTCAAAAAAAAAAAAAAGGATTCCTTTCAAAATACTCCTCACTGACAATGCATCTGATTACCAAGAACTCTGACAGACATGTACAAGGAGACAAATACTGTTTTCAGGCATATTAACACACTATCCATTCTGAAGCACACAGTTCAAGGAGTAATTCTGACCTTCAAGTCTTATTTAAGAAATATTTCAAGGCCAGGTGTGGTAGCTCGTACCTGTAAACCAGCACTTTGGGAAGTCAGGCAGGTGGACTGCTTGAGCTCAGGAGTTCAAGACCATATTGGGCAACATGGTGAGACCCGTCTTTACCGGAAAAACAAAACAAAACAAAACAAACAGCTGGGTGTGGTAGTGAGTGCCTGTGGTCCCTGCTACTCAGGAGGCTGAGGTAGGAGGATCGCTTGAGTCCAGGGGACAGAGGTTGCAGTGAGCCAAGATTGTACTACTGTAGTCCAGTCAGAGTGACAAAGCATGACCTTGTCTCCAAAAAAAAAAAAAAAAAAAAGGAATAAGAAATAGAAATACATTTCATAAACTCTATAGCATCCATAGACAGTGATTCCTCTGACGGATCTAGGCAAGTAAGTTGAAAACCTTCTGGAAACAATTCACCACTCTGGAAGCCATTAAGAAAACTTGTGACTCATGGGAGGAGGCCAAACAACATGAACATGAGTTTTGAAGTTGATTCTAACCCTCATGAATGACTTTGAGGGCTTTATCAGTAGATAAAGTGGTTGCAGATGTAGCAGAAATAGCAAGAGAACTAGAATTACAAATGGAGCCTGAAGATATGACTGAACTGTTCATGATAAAAGTTGAATTGATTACAATCTCACAATAAAACTTGAATTGATGACAAATTTCTTCCAATGCATGAGCAAAGAAAATGGTTTGTTTTTTTTAAGATGGAGTCTTGCTCTGCTGCCCAGGCTGGACTGCACTGCCACAATCTCAACTCACTGCAACCTCCACTCCCGGGATCAAGCAATTCCCCTGCCTTAGCCTTCCAAGTAGCTGAGATTATAGGTGCACACCACTACGCCTGGCTAATTTTTGTATTTTTAGTAGAGATGGGGTTTCACCATGTTGGCCAGGTTGGTCTTGAATTCCTGACCTCAGGTGATTCACCTGCCTCAGTCTCCTAAAATGCTAGGATTATAGAGGTGAGCCACTGCACTGGATTCTTGATATGGAATCTACTCCTAGTGAAGAGCACTGTTGAAATGACAACGAAGAATTTAGATAAACTTAGTTGATAAAACAGCAGCAGGATTTGAGAGGACTGACTACTCCAATTTTTAAAGTTGTACTCTGGGTAAAATGCTATCAAAGAGCATCACATGCAACTGAGAAATCATTTGTTAAAGGAAGAGTCAATCAATGCAGCAAACTTCATTTTTGTTTTAAGAAATTGCTAGGCCGGGCGCGGTGGCTCAAGCCTGTAATCCCAGCACTTTGGGAGGCCGAGGCGGGTGGATCACGAGGTTGAGAGATCGAGACCATCCTGGTCAACAAGGTGAAACCCCGTCTCTACTAAAAATACAAAAAGTTAGCTGGGCATGGTGGTGCGTGCCTGTAATCCCAGCTACTTAGGAGGCTGAGGCAGGAGAATTGCCTGAGCCCAGGAGGCGGAGGTTGCGGTGAGCCGAGATCGCGCCATTGCACTCCAGCCTGGGTAACGAGAGCAAAACTCCGTCTCAAAAAAAAAAAAGAAATTGCTACAGCCACCCAGTCTTCAGCAACCACCACCTGATCAGTCACTAACATTGAGACAAAACCTCCACCAACAAAAAGATGATGGCTGGCTCAGATAAATCATTAGCATTTTTTAGCGAAAGTATTTAAAAATTATGGTATATGCTCTGTTTTTCAGCCATAACGCTATTACACACTTTAAAAACTACAGCGCAACATAACTTTTATATACATTAGGAAACAAAAAATTTATGTGACTTGCTTTACTGAGTTATTTACTTTATTGCAGTGGTCTGGAACCATACCCACAACATCACTGAGGTATACCTGTATTTCTTCAAACTATCATTTCCATCTCTTCCTCTCTCTCTTTCCTGTCAAACTCTTTCAAAATAAGATCACTATTAAATTTAAAAAGTTGGTAATCAGATGAGAGGACAATAAAAGACAGAAAAGGAAAACTGTAGAGCTAAAGAAAACATACTGAAGACTAAAATAACACCAATAGAGCTAATAAATAAGTTAGAAACAGTAAGAAACAGAAAAGATCTGACTGAAATACTGACAAAAGTTTAATCTTGGTTAGTAGAGAGAAAAAGATATACACTAATTTCCCCAAATATGTTTAACTCTCCTTACCCTGCTCTATTTTTTCACAGCCGGTGTACCCTTCTAAATTCACATGTAACTTACTTATCTGTTATGTTAATTACTTATTCCCACAAGTAAGTGCCACAAAGGCAATGGCTTTTGTTGTTTCACTGGCACAGGACAAGTGATCAATAAATATCTGTGAATGCATGAATAAATTCATGATGATGATATGAAAGACAAAAGATGATCCTCCAAATGATAACCTAGTTCCTGGACGACAGTAAATATTTAGAGAAAGAGCAACAATGTATTCCTGGAAAAAGCAATTCAAAATATTTGCAGCCACACACATTGAATTAAAAAGGCTATAATGTCTGTAAGAGTTTAAAACAAATTGTTTTAGCTGGGCATGGTGGCGCGTGCCTATAATCCCAGATACTCAGGAGGCTGAGGCAGGAGAATTGCCTGAATCTAGGAGGCGGAGTTTGTGGTGAGTCGAGATCGTGCCATTGCACTCCAGCCTGGGTAACAAGAGTGAAACTCTGTCTCAAAAAAAAACAAAAAAAGCCGGGCGCGGTGGCTCAAGCCTGTAATCCCAGCACTTTGGGAGGCCGAGGCGGGTGGATCACGAGGTCGAGAGATCGAGACTATCCTGGTCAACATGGTGAAACCCCGTCTCTACTAAAGGTGCAAAAAATTAGCTGGGCATGGTGGCGTGTGCCTGTAATCCCAGCTACTTAGGAGGCTGAGGCAGGAGAATTGCCTGAGCCCAGGAGGCGGAGGTTGCGGTGAGCCGAGATCGCGCCATTGCACTCCAGCCTGGGTAACAAGAGCGAAACTCCGTCTCAAAAAAAAAAAACAAAAAAACAAAAAAACAAAAAAACAAAAAAACAAAAAACAAAACAAAAATAAATAAATAAAATAAATTGTTATTCTAGCTAGAAATTACACCCAATCAAGTAGATATTTAAGTGACAAAAGCAACAGACAAGCATTCTTTTAACAATCAGAAACTTAAATAATGCCCCAATAAGCACATGTTGAAAAACTATTAAATTAAGTCAAAGACCTAAGAAACGGACAACAATGGTTAAAAGACTTGCGGAGGCTGGACATGGTGGCTCACGCTTCTAATCCCCATACTTTGGGAGGCTGAGGCAGGAAGATGATTTGAAGCCATGAGCTCCAGAACAGCGAGACTCTGCCTCAACAAAATAATAACAAAAAAAATTAGCCAGGCATGGTAGTGCATAACTGTAGTCTCACCTACTTGGGAGGCTGAAGTGGGAGAACTGCTTGAGCCCGGAAGATAGAGGCTACAGTGAGCTGTGATTGAGCCACTGTAATCTAGCCTGGGCAACAGTGAGACCTTGTCTCAAAATGAAATAAAATATTTTTTAAAATTAAAAGAAGAGAATTCTCTTGCCATCTCCCCACTGCTAACAATTCTATCTTAGTTCCATTCTTTTCCTTTTCTCTTCTCTTGCTTTTTCACTCTTAGATAGTAGGTTAAGGATGAAATTTTAGCAAACTGCACAATTACTTTAAATCCCTCACTGTTTATACTGCTACTTAGACATATTCAGTATCATTAATTTACTAGTAATTCAGTTTAACAGCATATGAGAAGTTAACACATTCTTAGCCATCAATAAAATAACCTGAACTTCCTAATATTTTCACAATATGCTTTGTCTTACTTATGTGCAATTGTCTTTCTATTTGAACTATACCATACTATATCTAGAGAAGTAGGAAATTTTCTGATTAAAACCAATGAAAAACTACTAAAACATTTTATTGATCTGTATGTACTATAATGTTCAGATAGATTAAAATTTTAACTTTTTCTTACCATTAGTAAGCCAAACAGGCTTTCATCTAAAACAAGATTAATTTTTCATTAGGAAAACCAAACCTTCAACTTACTTTTTCAAGAAAAATTTTTAAAAAGATTAAAGGGGAAAAATACTAAGAAATAGTTGAAAGCAGGGCCAGGTGTGGTGGCTCACGCCTGTAATCCCAGCACTACGGGAGGCCGAGGCAGGTGGATCACTTGGTCAGGAGTTCGAGACCAGCCTGACCAATGTGGTGAAACCCCATCTCAAAAAAAAAGAAACAGTGAAAGCAATGAAAGTATATTATGCAATCTAGTAACTTGCTAATGCTTCTTACTTTGGGAATATACAATTAAGGTTATCTTTTTTTTTAAAGCATACACCTCCTTGTATTCTTCAAAATTATAACAAAATAATATAATTTTGGAAAAAACCTCACACTACCATGCTAAAAAGTAACCATTTTCATTTATTATTTTCTGCTTATCTGTGTACCTATAGCACTGTGCAACCATAAATATTCAATTTTGTATCCTGCTTATTTCATCTTACTTCATGCTTTTAAAACATCCTAATATTCTCTCTCCTAGCCTTCTATCAGATAAAATGTGTCATCTCTTTCTATATTTTAATATGATTCGGAAACTAAATACACTATGGGAAATCCTTAAAATTCACCACAATTTTTCTTAAAAAATAATTGAAAATACCATCAGAGATTACTACAAACAACTCTATGCACATAAACCAGTAAACCTGAAAGAAATGGATAAATTCCTGGACACTCACACCCTCCCAAGCCTAAACCAGGAAGAAGTTGAAACCCTGAACAGACCAGTAACAAGAGCTGAAGTTGAGGCAGCAATTAATAGCTTACCAAACAAAAAAAGTCCAGGTCCAGATGGGTTCACAGCCAAATTCTACAAAACATACAAAGAGGAGCTGGTACCACTCCTTCTGAAACTATTCCAAACAACCCAAAAAGAGGGAATCCTCCCCAAATCATTTTATGGACCAACATCATCCTGATACCAAAACCCGGCTAGACTCAGCAAGAAAAGAAAACTTCAGGCCAATATCCATGATGAACACAGATGCAAAAATCTTGAATAAAATACTGGCAAACCAATTGCAACAGCACATCAAAAAGCTTATCCATCACGATCAAGTAGGATTCATTCCAGGGATGCAAGGCTGGTTCAACATACGCAAGTCTATAAACGTAATTCACCACATAAACAGAACCAAAGACAAAAACCACATGATTATCTCAATACATGCAGAGAAGGCCTTTGACAAAATTCAACAGCCCTTTATGTTAAAAACTCTCAATAAACTGGGTATCAATAGAACGTATTTCAAAATAATAAAAGCTACTTACGACAGACCCACAGCCAATATCACACTGAATGGGCAAAAACTGGAAGCATTCCTTTTGAAATCTGGCACTAGACAAGGATGCCCTCTCTCACCACTCCTATTCAGTATAGCAATGGAAGTTCTAGCCGGGGCAATCAGGCAAGAAAAAGAAATAAAGGGTATTCAATTAGGAAATGAGGAAGTCAAATTGTCTCTATTTGCAGACAACATGATTGTACATTTAGAAGACCTTACTGTCTCAGCCCAAAACCTCCTTAAACTGGTAAGCAACTTCAGCAAAGTCTCAGGATACAAAATCAATGTGCAAAAGTCAAAAGCATTCCTATACACCAATAACAGACTTAAAGAGAGCCAAATCAAGAACAAACTGCCATTCACAATTGCTACAAAGAGAATAAAATACCTAGGAATACAGCTAAGGATGTAAAGCACCTCTTCAAGGAGAACTACAAACCACTGCTCAATGAAATAAGAGAGGACACAAACAGATGGAGAAACATTCCATGCTCATGGTTAGGAAGAATCAATATCATGACAATGGCTATACTGCCCAAAGTAATTTACAGATTCAACGCTATCCCCATCAAGCTACCAATGACCTTCTTAACAGAACTGGAAAAAAACACCTTACACTTCATACGGAACTAAAAGAGAGCCCACATAGCCAAGTCAATTCTAAGCAAAAAGAACAAAGCTGGAGGCATCATGCTACCTGACTTCCATCATGCTACCACACTACAAGGCTACAGTAATCAAAACAGCATGGTACTGGTACCAAAACAGAGATACAAACCAATAGAACAGAACAGAGGCCTCGGAGGCAACGCCACACATCTACAACCATCTCATCTTTGACAAACCTGACAAAAACAAGCAATGGGGAAAGAATTCCCTGTTTAATAAATGGCGTTGGGAAAACTGGCTAGCCATGTGCAAAAAGCAGAAACTGGACCGCTTCTTGACACCTTACACTAAAATTAACTCCAGATGGATTAAAGACTTAAACATGAGACCTAGTATCATAAAAACCTTAGAAGAAAACCTATGCAAAACCATTCAGGGCATAGGCATAGGCAAGGACTTCATGACTAAAACACCGAAAGTATTGGCAACAAAAGCTAAAATAGACAAATGGGATCTAATTAAACTCCAGAGCTTCTGTACAGCAAAAGAAACAATCATTAGAGTGAACCGGCAACCAACTGAACGGGAAAAAATTTTTGCAATCTACCCACCTGACAAAGGACTTATATTCAAAATCTATAAAGAACTAAAACAGATTTACAAGAAAAAAAAGTGGGTGAAGGATATAACAGGCACTTTTCAAAAGAAGACATGAAAAAATGTTCATCATCAATGGTCATTAGAGAAATGCAAATCAAAACTACATTGAGATACCATCTCACGCCAGTTAGAATGGCGATCATTAAAAAATCTGGAGATAACAGATGCTGGAGAGGATATGGAGAAATAGGAACACTTTCTTTTTTTTTTTTTTTTTTTTTTTTGAGACGGAGTTTCGCTCTTGTTACCCAGGCTGGAGTGCAATGGCACGATCTCGGCTCACCGCAACCTCCGCCTCCTGGGTTCAAGCAATTCTCCTGTCTCAGCTTTTGCATTTTTAGTAGAGACGGGGTTTCACCATGATGACCAGGATGGTCTCGATCTCTCAACCTCGTGATCCACCCGCCTCGGCCTCCCAAAGTGCTGGGATTACAGGCTTGAGCCACCGCGCCCGGCCGAAATAGGAACACTTTCACACTGTTAGTGGAATGTAAATTAGTTCAACCATTGTGGAAGACCGTGTGGCGATTCCTCAAGGATCTAGAAATAGAAATTCCATTTGACCCAGCAATCCCATTACTGGGTATATATCCAAAGGATTAGAAATCGTTCTATTATAAGGATACACGCACATGTATGTTCAATGCGGCACTGTTCAGGATAGCAAAGACTTCGAAACAACCCAAATGCTCGACGATGACAGCCTGGACAGGGAAAATGTAGCACATATACACCATGAACTACTATGCAGCCATAAAAAATGAGTTTGTGTCCTTTGTAGGGACATGGATGAATCTGGAAACCATCATTCTCAGCAAACTGACACAAGAACAGAAAATCAAACACCCCACGTTTTCACTCATAGTCGGGTGTTGAACAATGAGAACACAGGGACACAGGGAGGGAAGCATCACACACTGGGGTCTGTTGGGGGAGCAAGGGAGGGATAGTGGGAGTTGGGGAAGTTAGGGAGGGATAACATGGGGAGAAATGCCAGATGTAGGTGACGGCGGGGGGGATGGAGGCAGCAAACCACATTGGACGTGGATGAACCTGGAAACCATCATATAGACCGGTGGTCAGCAAGTTAAAAGCTATGGGTCAAATACAGCCTACCTCCATTTTTATAAATATAATTTTATTAAAACATTTATTACTCATGCTCATAATTTACATATTGCCTAATGTGGCTGCTTTTACACCGAGACTGAAGTTGTACAGTTGCCCTGCAAGGCCTAAGTCATTTACTACCTGGCTCTTTACAATACAGACAACTAAATACCTGAATAAATAATCTTACTGATTTTTAGAAGCTAGCCTAGGCCAGGCATGGTGGCTCATGCTTGTAATCCTAGCACTTTAGGAGACCAAGATGGGCATTTCACTTTGAGCTTAGGAGTTTGAGACCTGATTGGGCAACATGGCGAAACATCAATCTCTACAAAAAAAAAATACAAAAATGAGTCACGCGTGGTGTCTCACACCGGTGGTCCCAGCTACTCAGGAGGCCGAAGCTAAAAGATCACTCGAGCTGGGAAGCAGAGGTTGCAGTGAGCTGAAATCGCACCACTGCACTCTAGCCTGGGCAATAGAGCAAGACTCTGTTTCAAAAAATAAAAACAAACCTAGGCTAGATGGCCAGGTCCTAACTCATAAAGCTCATATTCTATCTAGTATAGTGAAAATGTAAACAACTTAAAATGCAAGATTTTAAAAGCTAAGTGCTATAAGAAAGGTAAAGAGTGTCAAAAAAAGGAAGAGATTCTTTCCAGTGAGGAAAATCAAAGAAGGTATTTTTAAAGAGGTAGCTTTTGCACTGGGTTTTGAAGAATGGCTATAATTTGGACATTAAAAAAAAAGTGGGGGAGAAGACTTCCAGTGTAAAGAAAAGCAGAGATGTGAAAATCTGCGAGCACGACAGTGTACTCTGTGTGGACAAACAGGAGAAAGTGCTAATAAGCCTATTAGGGGCAAAGCATAGAGAAGGTTTTCAAAGTCAACATTAGCAGTTTAGATTTTAAATACAATTATGCTCAGGACTAACTGAGCAACAGTGATTATAACGGTGCTTTAGGAAGATCAATCTGGCAACAATAGCTGAAATAATTTGAGAGGAGATAGGTAATAAGGAAACTAGTTAAGAAACAATTAAAATAATCCAAGAGAGGCCAGGCATGGTGGCTCATGCCTGTAATCCCAGCAGTTTGGGAGGCCAAGGTGGGTGGATCATGAAGTCAGGAGATGAAGACCATCCTGGCTAACACGGTGATAGCCCATCTCTACTAAAACTACAAACAACTAGCCAGGCGTGGTGGTACATGCCTGTAGTCCTAGCTACTCAGGAGGTTGAGGCAGGAGAATTGTTTGAACCCAGGAGGCGGAGGTTACAGTGAGCCAAGATCACACCACTGTACTCCAGCCTGGGTGACAGAGTGAGACTCAGTCTCAAAAATAGTAATAATAATAATAATCATCATCATCCAAGAGAAAAGAATGAATATGGTGACAGTGAAACCAGAAAAGAGAGAATGGATGGGGAAAAAAACAGATTAAATACATTACTATGACAGCAAAACCACTCACTTATGAATAGAGTGCAGCATCAGAACATGCTTTCTTACTCATATGGTGTAGAAACTTTCACCCCCGTACCATCTCTCCCACCTTGAAAAAAATGGTAATTATTTCTAATATGTTCTGATAATCTAAAAAAGAGGATCTACTAGGCCGGGCATGGTGGCTCTCGCCTGCAACCCCAGCACTTTGGGAAGGAGGGAGGTGAATCCCCTTGAGGCCAGAAGTTCAAGACCAGCCTGGCTAACATGGCGAAACCCCATTTCTACAAAAAATATCAGCCTGGTGGCACATGCCTGTGAGTTTAGCTACTTGGGAGGCTGAGGCACGAGAATTGCTTGAATCTGGGAGGTGGAGGCTGCAGTGAACTGAGATCGTGCCACTGCACTTGAGCATGGGTGACAGAGCCAGACTCTGTGTCAAAAAAGATAATTAATAATTATCTTATGCTTAAATGATAATTAAAAGGGATGGACTACCACTTTCCCACTAAACTAACCCTGGATACAAGCACAAAATGAAAACAATTCCTGTGCTAGGGCTCCCTCTGCTGGACTGCTAGAGAGAAAATCTGACCTTAAATTTTGGGATCTTAAATGCTTTGGCTGAATTGATGAATAGGATAGGTTGGCTTCATAGCAGGTCCTTTCCAGTTGTATCAAATACTCTACTCAGGAGAATAAGAAATTATATCTTTCTTCTATACAGCTAGTGCTCGACTTACGACCACGGTCGGGACCGCAGAACGGTTGTAACACGATTTTGGTCACTAAGTTGAGTAGGCTATATGTACAGTTGCACTGCTCCTTCTAGTTAAGTCCAGTTCCCACCAGGTCACTCTGTTCCCCAGCCTCTAATACCCATCTCCTACTTGTATCCCTCTATATATCACTGTTTGCTTTTTACTACTGCTAATCTCTGGACTGCCTCTTCATCCCCTTTTTGGCATCTCAAGTCTTCCACACCTATGAAACCAATTCTCTGTATTAAAGTCCCACTACAGGAAGGAGGAAAAGAGGAAGAGCAGGAAGGAAGGAAAAAGCTACTGCAAAATGGCCCAGGCCTATCTTTGCTTACTCTAGTGTACCCACTGTCTAGCTACCACCAGCCTCATTTCCCAATGGAAAAGAAACAGCAGTAACATCAATAAACTCTCTAGATTACTTGTGTAAACCCATCCTTCTCAAACTGTGGTATACTGTAGTCATTTTATGTTGCTTTGTTTTTCTCTTTTAGAGACAGGATCTCCCTCTGTTGTCCAGGCTGGAGTGCAGTGGCACCATCCTAGCTCACTGCAGCCTCAAACCTGGGCTAAAGCAAGTTTCCCCATCTCAGCTTTCTGAGTACCTAAGATTACCAGTGTGTGCCACCACACTTTTTCTTTTTTTTTTAAATAGAGACGGAGTCTCGCTGTTGCCCAGGCTTGACTTGAACTCCCAGCCTCAAGCATTTCTCCCACCTCAGCCTCCCAAAGTGCTTGAGGGTACAGGTATGAGTAACCATGCCTGGCCATGATGCTTTGTATCATACAGTATGCCAGGATGCTTTAATGTGAAATGCAAAATAAGCATGTCCAATCTTTCAGTTGTAACCATAGTATGTGATTTTTATAATTATTTGTATATTAAACCACAAGCGTGCTAGACAATTTAACGGCAAATGGATGATGGACAATTTAATGGTAAACAGTCTTCAACAAAATGTGTGGGACAACTGGATAATCACATGCAAAAGAATGAAGCTGAACCCCCTACCTCTTATTATTAAAAAAAAAAATTTTCAAAATATATGAAAGACCTAAACTTAAGGACTAAAACAAAATTCTTAGAAGAAAACCGTGTAAATCTTGTAACCTTGGATTAAGCAATGGTTTTTTCAGTATGACCCTAAAGCACTAGCAATAGCAGCAAAAAATGGACTTTCTCAAAACAACTTTTGTGCTTCAAAAGATATTTTTAGTGAAAAGACAACCCACAGAACAGGAAAATATACTTACAAACCACCTATCTAATAAGATACTAAAGGAATTCTTACAATCCATAATGACAACCCAATTTAAAAAGAGGTAAAGCCAGGCATGGTGACTCACACACTTTGGGAGGCTGAGACAGGCAGATCACGAAGTCAGAAGTTCGAGACCAGCCCAGCCAACATAGTGAAACCCCCTCTATACTAAAAATACAAGAATTACCCAGAAGTGGTAGCACACACCTGTAGTCCTAGCTACTCAGGAGGCTTAGGCAGGGGAATTGCTTGAACCGGGGATGCAGAGTTTGCAGTGAGCTGAGTTCAAGCCACTGTACTCCAGCCTGGGCTACAGAGACTCCGTCTCAAAATAAACAAATTAATTAAATTAAATTAAGAGATAAATGTGGCTGGGAACAGAGGGTTATACCTGTAGTCCCAGCACTTTGGGAAGCTGAGGTGGGAGATCACTTGAGGCCAGGTGTTCAAGACCAGCCTGGCCTATAGTGAGACCCCATTTCAATTAAAAAAGTTTTTAAAGAAAGGTATATGACATGAATATACATTTCTCCAAAAACTGAAAAATGTCCAGCATCACTGGCCATAAGGAAAGTGCAAATCAAGTCCACAATAAGGTACCACTATATACCTTCTATATAGCTACAATAAAAAGTAAATGTTGGAGACGATGTGGAAGTGTCAAAACCTTCATACACTGCAGAGAGGAATGCAAAACAATGCAGCCACTTTGAAAACAAGCTGGCAGCTTCTCAAAAAATAAAACAAGGCCAGGTGCAGTGGCTCACATCTGTAATCCTAGCACTTTGGGAGGCCAAGGCGGGCAAATCACCTGAGGTCAGGAGTTCGAACTAGCCTGGCCAACAAGGTGAAACCCCATTTCTACTAAAAATACAAAATTAACCAGGCATGGTAGCACATGCCTGTAATCCCAGTTACTCAGGAGGCTGAGGGGCAAGAACTGCTTGAAACAGGGAGGCAGAGGTTGCAGTGGGCTATCACACCACTGCACTCCAGCCTGGGTGACAAGAACAAAACTCAGTCTCAAAAAATATATATAAATAAAACCAGAGTTATCAGAGGAACCAGAAATTCTATCCTAGGTATATATCCAACAGAAATGAAAATAGGTCCATACAGAAAACCTATACACAAATATTTATACCAGCATTATCTATAATTGCCAAAAATTGGGAAAAACCCAAATGCCAACCACTAATAAATAGTTAAATACAGTACATTCATACAATGGAATATTATTCAGTAATTAAAAAAAAGAGTACGGACACTTGTTACAACCTGAGAACATCATGCTAAGTGAAGGAAGTCAGACACAAAAGAAAGCCTATTGCATGATTCTATTTATATGAAATGTGCACAACAGGCAAACCTATAGCAACAGAAAGATTAGTGGTTGCTAGGGTTTAGGGGTGAGGAAAATGGGGAGTGACTGTAACAGGTACACAGTTTATTTCTGTGTGAGGAAAATGTTCTGAATAGTAGTGATGCCTGCACAACTCTGAAGAACCAGTGAACTGGGCCAGGCGCAGTGGCTCACGCCTATAATCCCAGCACTTTGGGAGGCTGAGGCAGGCGGATGACTTGAGTCAGGAGTTCAAGACCAGACTGGCCAACATGGTGAAACCCCATCTCTACTAAAAAATACAAAAAATTAGCTGGGCATGGTGGTTCGTGCCTGTAATCCAGCTACCTGGGAGGCTGAGGTAGGAGAACTGCCTGAACCAGAACCTAGGAGACGGAGGCTGCAGTGAGCCAAGATCACACCACTGCACTCCAGTCTGGGCTACAGAGCGAGACTCCATCTCCCAAAAAAAAAAAAAAAAATGAATTGTACATCCTAAAAGTATACAGTATGTGAATTATATTGCAGTAACTTTTTAATGAGGGAAAATGACCAAAAAAAAAAAAAAGATCTTGCATAAGAACTCATCTCTTTAACCTTCCCACATATTAAATGTGGCTTCCAGGTCCTATTTATTTCTGTGGTATCTCTCATATTTTCCATTTATTCTCACTGACCTCAACCTAGGTTGATGTCTCTTACCTGAAAAAGCCTTCTAACAAGTATTTTGAACCTTATCATTCATTTCTCCCATTCTTTGCTTTACAATTCAAGAGTTATCTTCCCAAAAGTATGATACTGAATTACTCAAAAACTACCTAAAAATATAAAGTTGAAATTTTACATGAAAAATTTAAGGTACTCCACAATCTGGCCCAATCCTGTTACAATCTCATTTGCAAAATTTTTTCCTATACACCCTCTTCTCCAGCCATGTTATTACACAAAAATGCCTTGTACTTGTATGCCATTCTGTATTTTTTTGCTGTTCTCTCCCAACTGAAATTATTTCCACCTCTATATTTTTTTTCTGAGACAGAGTTTTGCTCTTGTTGTCCAAGCTGGAGTTCAATGGTGCGATCTTGGCTCAAAGCACTGCCTCCCAGGTTCAAGCGATTCTCCTGTCTCAGCCTCCCGAGTAGCTGAGATTACAGGCATGTGCCACCATGTCCAGCTAATTTAGTAGAGACGGGGTTTCTCCATGTTGGTCAGGCTGGTCTCATACTCCTGACCTCAGGTGACTGGCCTGCCTGGGCCTCCCAAAGTGTTGGGATTACAAGCGTGAGCCACCAAGCCCGGCCTCCACCTCTATTTTTGCCTACTGAAATCTAAACCAGCCTTGAAGGCTATTTAAATGCTTATTCCTGCCTTGATTTTCCTGCAATAAAGTGAATTATTTCATTCTCTACATTTCATTAACATTCTGTAGCTCTATTATTAAAACAAGGCAAGACAGAAGAAAGAAGAGTATAGGTTTGGGGACCAGACAGGCCTGCGTTCAAATCCCAATCTTGCCACTTATTTTTCAGCCACATGGCCTTGAACAAATTACTAAACCTGACATGTAAAATGAGAATAATAATATATCACAGAGTGATCTGGAAGATCAAATAAAGTTTAATGAGCACATAGGAATCCTCACTATCTTTACATATCATTTCTGACATGCAAAATGAGAATAATACATCACAGAGTGATCCGGAAGATCAAATAAAGTTTAATGAGCACATAGGAATCCTTACTATCTTTACATATCATTTCTGACATGTAAAATGAGAATAATAATACATCAGAGTGATCTGGAAGATCAAATAAAGTTTAATGAGCACATAAGAATCCTCACTATCTTAGTTTCCTTTCCAAATTTCAGTCTGCTTTATATTCATGTTTACATGTCTGTCTTCCTCACTAAACTAGACACTGGTTGAAAGCAACACTATATGGTCCCCCAAAAAATAGTTAAAAGGGTACCACATAATAAAAAGCACATAGGCTACAGATGCAAAACTCATCAACTCTTAACCTATAGTATTAAATATTTATTAATGAAACAACATAATTAAAAAATCAAAACTTGTAATTAGTAACTTCCGCAATATTCTATTTGAAAATATTGCAGTTGGCTACACAGAAATGGAGATTTAACTAGTAACCTTGATTCATTTCTTATGGTCCCTTATTCTAAAATTTTATGAAGAATTTTTTTAAAAATGGAAGAAAGGCCGGGCGCGGTGGCTCAAGCCTGTAATCCCAGCACTTTGGGAGGCCGAGGCGGGTGGATCACGAGGTCAAGAGATCGAGACCGTCCTGGTCAACATGGTGAAACCCCGTCTCTACTAAAAATACAAAAAATTAGCTGGGCATGGTGGTGCGTGCCTGTAGTCCCAGCTACTCAGGAGGCTGAGGCAGAAGAATTGCCTGAACCCAGGAGGCGGAGGTTGCGGTGAGCTGAGATCGCGCCATTGCACTCCAGCCTGGGTAACAAGAGCGAAACTCCGTCTCAAAAAAAAAAAAAAAAAAAAAAAAAGGAAGAAAAACAAGTCACTGTTAAGGAGGAAAAATCCATTTTAAGAAAAATGTGAGCCAGGCGTGGTGGCTCAAGCCTGTAATCCCAGCACTTTGGGAGGCCGAGGCGGGTGGATCACGAGGTCAAGAGATCGAGACCATCCTGGTCAACATGGTAAAACCCCATCTCTACTAAAAATACAAAAAATCAGCTGGGCATGGTGGCGCGTGCCTGTAATCCCAGCTACTCAGGAGGCTGAGGCAGGAGAACTGCCTGAACCCAGGAGGCGGAGGTTGCGGTGAGCCGAGATTGTGCCATTGCACTCCAGCCTGGGTAACAAGAGCGAAACTCCGTCTCAAAAAAAAAAAAAAAAAAAAAAAAGAAAAAGAAAAATGTGATTCTACAACTATAAGATGGATCTGGCAATATACTGAGTGGAGTAAGTTAGATATAAAAGAATACATACTGTATGATTTCTTTTATATGAAACTCTGTAACAGGGAAAACTAATTTAGCAAGAAAAATACGAGCACTTGTCTGGGGCAGCAAGTTGGGAGGTAGACTGACTCCAGGAGGGTATGGAAGACTTTTTGGGAGAGAGGGAAATGTTTAAATCTTGATTGGGGCATATACATTTCTCAAAAATCATCAACCTGTATACTTAAAATCTGAGAATTTTATATGTAAATTATACCTCAATTTTTAAAAAGCATGAGCCATACAGAGCCAATGTCTTCAAAGGTAGCAAAGAAATACCAACTACGTTCAATTATCTACCCATGCTATTATATAATAAAAACTGAAAAACATTCAGGCGCAGTGGCTCATGCCTGTAATCCCAGCACTTTGAAAGGTAAAGTGGGTGAATCACCTGAGGTCAGGAGTTGGAGACAAGCCTGGCCAACATGGTGAAACCCTATCTCTACAAAAAATACAAAACATTAGCCAGGTGTGGTGGCAGGAATCCCAGCTACTCGGGAGGCTGAGGCAGGAGAATTGCTTGAACCCAGGAGACGGAGGTTCCAGTGAGCTGAGATTGCGCCATTGTACTCCAGCCTGGGCACCAAGAATGAAACTCTGTCTCAAAAAAAAAAAAGAAAGAAAGAAAAACAAGCTATTCTTCTGCCAGACCAAACAAAATACCAGCTTAACTGATGCAAAATTCTTTAAGAAACGTGCCAGGCGAAGTGGCTCGGGCCTGTAATCTCAGCACTTTGGGAGGCCAGAACAGTGGCTCAGGCCTGTAATCTCAGCACTTTGGGAGGCCAAAGTCAGTGGATCACCTGAGGTCAGGAGTTCGAGACCAGCCTGGCCAACATGGTGAAATCGCGCTTCTACTAAAACTACCAAGAATTAGCCAGGTGTGGTGGTACATGCTTATAATCCCAGCTACTCAGCAGGCTGAGGCAGGAGAATCGGTTGAACCCTCAGGGCAGAGATTGCAGTGAGCTGAGTTTGCACTGCCGTACTTCAACCTGGGTGACAGAGGGAGACTGCATCTCAAAAAAAGAAAAAAAAAGTGGGGGCTGGGTGTGGTGGCTCATGTCTGTAATCCCAGCACTTTGGGAGGCCAAAGCTGGTGAATCACCTGAGGACAGGTTCAAAACCAGGCTGGCCAACATGGTGAAACTCCGTCTCTACTAAAGATACAAAAAATTAGCCAGGTGTGGTGGCAGGTGCTACTGGAGATGCTGAAGCAGGAGACTCACTTGAACCTAGGAGGCAGAGGTTGCAGTGAGCCAAGATCGCGCCACTGTACTCCAGCCTAGGTAACAAGAGTGAAATTTGGAAGAAAAAAAAAAGAAAAGAGAAAAGATAGAAAGATTAAAACATGGAGTATCAGAAAAGCACACATTTACTGGACACGGTGGCTCACGCCTATAATCCCAGCACTTTTGGGAGGCTGAGGTGGGCGGATCACCTGAGGTCAGGAATTTGAGACCCGCCTGGCCAAAAATTAGCCAGGCATGATGGCAGGTGCCTGTAATCCCAGCTACTCTGGAGGCTGAGACAGAATTGCTTGAACCTGGGAGGCTGAGGTTGCAGTGAGTCAAGAATGCAACACTATACTCCAGCCTGGGCAACTGAGGAAGGCTCCATCTCAAAAAAAAAAAAAAAAAAAAAAAAAAAAAGCACACATTTGGGGTTGTTTCTGATACATAACTGTGGGTTTCACAGAAAAAGTTTTAGCTGGGTGTGGTGGCTCACACCTGTAAAGCACTCTGAGAGGCTGAGGTGGGTGGATCACTTGAGGTCAGGAGTTCAAAACCAGCCTGGCCATCATGGTGAAACCCCATCTTAAAAAAATAAGAAAAGAAAAGAAAAACACTGTTTTGGCTGCTAAAATAGAAAATTTTTATATTAGATGTAATTATAGTACTATCAAGGGTAACTATTCACTACAATGATTATAACTGAGAAATTACATTTAGCAGACACTGAATTAAAAAAAGGTAGTGTCATTAGGAACTGTTATATAGTGATCTTAGATCATGGTTAACAAATTAAAAACTGCTTTGCTAAAAGTCTGTAGGAAATTGGTGACATCTTACCAACTCATAACTAAGGATCTTTACACCAACAATTTTGTTAAATCAATTTCAGTAGTCTGAAAAGACTGTGTTTGTTTAAAGGTAAAGTTCGCAGCTTTTAGAGGTAAAAAAAATCTTTAAAAAATTGGTGGAGCTGCTTTTTTAAACATTTCTTTTCATAATTCTGTAAATTATACTTCACTGTATTGACAAACAAAGGCAAAGGTATCAGAGTCACAAGTTCAATTTTTAAAAAATTTACATTTCCAACAATGCACGAGTAAAACATAGGTTTCCTTACCTCATCATCATCATCAGAATCATTCCCAAACACTGAAGGTTTTTGCAAAACAGGGTGCAACTGCTGTGTTTTCTTTGGCAAAATAAGCCCATACCTGCATATATTTTTTTTGAAATAGAAATTAAACTGTTATGTTTAAATGTTAACAAATAATACATCTACTATCTCTTCCACATGAAGCTACCAAATCAAAACATATCGTAAGCTTTATGAACACATTAACAGACTGCTTCTGCTTCTCAGTGATCTCAAAATTCTAACATGCCATAGGGTTCTATAATTATTACTCTAAGTGATCATTTGTGGACAGAGGCCAAACTCAAATACCATTTTTATCAAAGAAGAGAGATTTTTAAAAAGTTCAGAAATGTTTTAAGATGGCGAAGTGACAGTAACATTAAAAAAAAATGTGTAGAGGAAAACTTAGTTCATGTCCACTAAAGATTTTTTTTTTTTCTTTTTCTTTTTTGAGACGGAGTTTCGCTCTTGTTACCCAGGCTGGAGTGCAATGGCGCGATCTCGGCTCACCGCAACCTCTGCCTCCTGGGTTCAGGCAATTCTCCTGCCTCAGCCTCCTGAGTAGCTGGGATTACAGGCACGCGCCACCATGCCCAGCTAAATTTTTTGTATTTTTAGTAGAGACGGGGTTTCACCATGTTGACCAGGATGGTCTCGATCTCTTGACCTTGTGATCCACCCGCCTCGGCCTCCCAAAGTGCTGGGATTACAGGCTTGAGCCACCGCGCCCGGCCCTCACTACAGATTTTTAAATACTTTAAATTATCCTTGTGGTCTAACAAGTCAAGAAAATGGCTAGTTTTTTGTTTTTGTTTTTTTTTTTTCTTCTCCTACTGCGTAAACAGTTTCTAAGAACTGACTGGAGAGTGTAACTCACGAAAATTTTTAAAAGATTAACTGAGAACCCCAAGTAGCCATAGAGGCAAGGTCGCATTACACTTTATTAACATCACGTGCTTAGCCTCGGGGCCGCTGAGAGAACCATCCCATCACTTTCAACTTCTTGAGTCTCCCACGTTTTGGCCTTTAAGATGCGGAGATCACGGGAGGCCGCATCAAAAGTAAGGGTTACACATCAAAGGTAAAACTTTCAAGTACGTACATTATTTGTCTCTTTTGCGGCAACGTATGCCCCAATTTCCTACATGCCTACCCTTTTTCTGTGGCTTCTCAGAACAATATTCCTAAAACGAGAAGGAAGGGCGGGAATCAGGACTTGAGCTTCTGCCAAGGAGAACAAGGCCCTCTAAGGAAGCCAGGAACTGTCTCTCTTCACACTGCCCCGAGAGCATCCAAGCGGGGAGAAACTCAAGCGCGGGGTAGGAAGCAAGACTGAGGGGCCTCAGACCGAGCTTTTGGAAAATAGAAAAGTCTCGCTCTCTGCCCCTCAGCCTAACTTCCTTTATTTCCTCACAAGTTTCTCCCTCAAACTTCGGGCTTCCATCCTGGAAAAATGTACGGGGGAGGGGATTCTATGTTCCTCAGGACTTCTCGTTTTTTCCCGTCTCTACCCCTGACGACACAGCCCCTTCACTTCCAGCGCATTTAAAACTCCTTAGCCAAAGACACAGTCGCCGCAGTTTCTCATCCCCCAGCCTGACCCTAACTCCCGGATCACTCACTGCCTGCCCGGAATCGCCATCTTGCTCCCGTGTCCGCTGAACGTGGCCGACGCCGCCGTGACGCTAACGCCGACGACGTCACATAAACTCTCGCGCGGCTTGAGGTAGCCGGGATCCTGCTTATCGGTTGGATCGGTAGTTTGAGTCGCTTCAACGCTGCGGGGTATCGGATCCTGCGGCCTCTGTTTCGTTTCTGAGCGCACTGGCTGCCTTAACATCTGGAAAAAGGAGTGACAACGTTCTAGGCCAGTTGTTTTCAGAATGTGATTCTGGGACCAGCGGCATCGGCATCACGGGAAATACTGTTAAAATGGCAAATTCTCGGGCCCCACCCCAAACCTGCCGAATCAGAAACTTTGGAGTGGGCGAGCTGTCTGAATTTTAACCAGCGGGTAATTCTGATGCTCAAGAACCACTGCTTTGGCTCTCGATATCCGCCCCCCGCCCCCTTTTCCAAGTGTTCAGTTTAACTGGTTCAGGATACTTAGGCGAAAAACGAAAATCCATGTGTTAATAATACCTTACGTAGGACCAAAATTAATAATACCGTTCACGGTGCCACTCGGTAGAGGAATCAAGATCATATATGTACCTTTTTTTTTTTTTTGGGACAGAGTCTCACTTCTGTCTCCCAGGCTGGAAAGTGCAATGGCACGATCTGGACTCACTGCAACTTCCGCCTCCCAGGGTTCAAGCGATTCTCCTGCCTCAGCCTTTCCAGTAGCTAGGATTACAGCCGCCCATCACCACGCTTGACTAATTTTTGTATTTTTTAGTAGCAGCAGGGTTTCACCATGTTGGCCACTCTGGTCTTGAACTCCTGACCTTTGGTGATCTGCCTGCCTCAGCCTCCCAAAGTGCTGGGATTACAGATGTGAGCCACCGTGCCCGGCCCATATGTGATATCTTTTTAAAAACTCTGACCTCATATGTGCACTCATTCACTCTTGGTTCATTGCAGACTAGTCTCAGAGCAGCCAAAGAGATCAATTACTAAGAGAAGGATGTTGAAATCTCCTACTATAATTGTGAATTTACTTCTGCTTTCAATTCCATCAGTGTGTGTCATGCATTTTGAAGTTAGGTATGTAAACATTTAGGATTGTTATGTTCTCTTCCATTAACCTCTATAGCATTAAGATAAGAAGTGGCCCTCTTTATTCCTCTTTGTCTACTTGGTCTGCTATCAATATAACTAGCTTTCTTTTGTTTAATGCTAGCATAGTATATCTTTTTCAACCCATTTTAATCTATTTGTGTATTTATATTCAAATTGGATCACTTGTTGACAGCATATAGTTGGGTCTTGCTTTTTTATCTAGTCAGACTGGTCTCTTCCTTTTAATTTGGATGTTTAAAACATTTTCATTAAAGTGATTATGATTGCAGGCTGGACGGGATGGGGTGGCTCAGACCTGTAGTCCCAGCACTTTGGGAGGTTGAGGCCAGCAGGCACAACATAGCCAGACCCCCATCTCAAAAAAAAAAAAAAAAGAAAGAAATATGATTGGTATTTGTTTTCTATTTTTCCAAACTGTGATTCAGCTTATGATTCTCATGCTTCAGCCTCCTTTGTTGGCTATTGACCATACTTCTTTGCTTGTTATTTTTTTAAGCTGTTGCTTTAGGGTTTCTAATATATGTCTTTAACTTATCACCCTAAAGTCTATCTTAAAGTAAGAATCTACCACTTTGTGTATAGTATAAGAAGCTTACAAAAGTATACTTTCTTTCTCTTTTTTTTTTTTTTTTTGAGATGGAGTTTCACTCTTGTTACCCAGGCTGGAGTGCAATGGTGCAATCTCGGCTCACCGCAACCTCCGCCTCCTGGGTTCAAGCAATTCTCCTGCCTCAGCCTCCTGAGTAGCTGGGATTACAGGCACGTGCCACCATGCCCAGCTAATTTTTTGTATTTTTAGTAGAGACGGGGTTTCACCATGTTGACCAGGATGGTCTCGATCTCTCGACCTCGTGATCCACCCGCCTCGGCCTCCCAAAGTGCTGGGATTACAGGCTTGAGCCACCGCGCCCGGCCTACGAAAGTATACTTTCATTTTATCTTCTAGTTTTGTGCTGTTATCACAAGTTTTGCTTCTACTTATGTCATAAATGCACAATAAATTAGTTATTTTTGCTATAAAAAATCGATTCATTAAAAAATTTTTTTTTGTTTAAAACAAGATTTTATTTAAAATATTTATTTATTTACTTATGAGACAGAGTCTCACCCTGTCACCCTGGAGTGCACTGGTGCAATCTCAGCTCACTGCAGCCTTTGCCTCCTGGGTCCCAGGAATTCCATCACAACTTTGCTTAAGTTTCTCTCCTTTCCCCAGCTCCCAGACTCTGCTCTGCCTTCAGTCTGAGCCAACATACAAACCCCGTTTATGCCCCTCCTAAGAACAGGCTGACTTGGCTGAAACATTCCCTAAACCTGAATCTGATTTTGCCATTCTCCACTCTTCCTCCCACCTTCCTTCTAATCTTGTTTGCTCCTCCATAAAAAACATAGCCCTTTTCTGCCTCTTGTGAGATGCTTGCAGATCTGATGCTTGGTGCTTTCCCCATTGCAATACTCCTTTAGAATAAAGTCACCTCTTACCTACATCTGAATTTATTTGACAGTATCTAGAAACAGCCTCAGGACAATAACAATTATTCCCTCACAGAGGATATCACAAAACACCTCCTGTTTTCAACTCTGATTATATCTGCCTGTGCATTCCCAGCTTTCCAGCACTCTGTAGCTTCTCTCAGTATAAAGGCTCTGTCTGTGGCTGCTGCAAGCAGGCTGGGACACCTGAAGGGAAGGACCCCCATGAAGAAAAGACTGTGCTATTCATGAACTCCTTTGACATGTCTTAATACTAATACTGCAATTTGGGGGAAAAGAAAAAATATTTTTTAAAAAAACAGAAAAGTTATCTTTAAAATTTTAAAAATTTAAACTATTGTTTTAAAAGCCTTACATAGCCCGGGTGCCCGTGTAATCCCAGCTACTTAAAATAAAACATTTAATTAAGGAGGGAGACTGAGGCAGGAGAATGGCTTGAACCCAGGAGGTGGAAATTGCATTGAGCCGAGATCACACCACTGCACTCTAGCCTGGCAACAGAGTGAGACTCATCTGAAAACAAAACAAAAAAAGCCTGACATAGTTCACAGCTATCAGCCGACACACTAAGCAAGTATCTGTGAGTGGGCAGAAGGAGCCTTCACTTTGAGGTGGTTTCTGTAACTTTATTTTTACATTAAAAGGGACAGGGCCGGGCGCGGTGGCTCAAGCCTGTAATCCCAGCACTTTGGGAGGCCGAGGCGGGTGGATCACGAGGTCGAGAGATCGAGACCAACCTGGTCAACATGGTGAAACCCCGTCTCTACTAAAAATACAAAAAATTAGCTGGGCATGGTGGCGCGTGCCTATAATCCCAGCTATTCAGGAGGCTGAGGCAGGAGAATTGCCTGAGCCCAGGAGGCGGAGGTTGCGGTGAGCCGAGATCGTGCCATTGCACTCCAGCCTGGGTAACAAGAGCGAAACTCTGTCTCAAAAAAAAAAAAAAAGAAAAGAAAAAAGGGACAGAAGAAGGCTGGGTGCGGTGGCTCACGCCTATAATCCCAGCACTTTGGGAGGCTGAGGCGGGTGGATCACGAGGTCAGGAGATTGAGACCATCTGGTCAACATGGTGAAACCCCGTCTCTACTAAAAATACAAAAAAATTAGCTGGGCATGGTGGCACATGCCTGTAATCCCAGCTACTCAGGAGGCTGAGGCAGGAGAATTGCCTGAACCCAGGAGGCGGAGGTTGCGGTGAGCCGAGATGGCGCCATTGCACTCCAGCCTGGGTAACCAGAGCGAAACTCCGTCTCAAAAAAAGAAAAGAAGAAAAAAAAAAAAGGGACAGAAGAGTGTAAGACTGTGTTGTTGCCCTGACAAGGTCCCATTGTTTACTATAAAGTGCAATCTTAGTTGTCCTTGAGTTGACTTGAATTGAGGTATTTCTGCTTTTGAAAATACAAACTTTTCTAGTTATTTAGCAGGAGAGGTGGTATTTTCCTGTCTTTTTTGGTGAGGGGTTCAGATGTTACATTACCCCTCATTTCTTCCTTCAGGAGAGGACGGCCTTAGCGAGCTGAAGACTTATTAAATCATCAGCACTCAAAGACCCGTTCTTGCGAGCAGTATAGAACACTTTGTCTTGTTCCATCCTTGATAAAGCCTGCAGATCCCATGCTCTTTCTCTGTCAAGAAGGTAAGATGGCAAACTCAGGTGATGCCTGAATGCCAAGACACAAAGACAGAAGTAGTATCTGGTATACATGCTTCCAGGAATGTTGGTATTATAATTAATTAGCTCCAAGAAGTACCTTTGCAACTCATTCATATCTTCAACTGTAATTTTCTCAAAGAGCTTGCACAAGTCCTCATTGCACACAGCCACATTGCTCCCAACCTTGATGACAAGAAGAATGGCTCCGAAGATAATCCTCTTCCAGTTGGTTGGACAAATGTTGATATCAGCACACTTTACAAGTCTTTTTATGTATACCAAACTTATGATTGCTAAGGCAGCATTTAGCCTTTTGGCATTAAACAGAGTATGCATAAATCTGAAAATCATTTTGTTTGTAGGATCATGCATAACATATTCTTCCAGAACCTCTTTTTGTGTAAATGGGTATAAACGTTCGCCAAATATTTCCAAAGTTCTATCTACATCTCTTTTCTTGATAAGATAATATATCTCCAAGGCCACAGATTTTAGTGTCATTTTAAAATGAGGGCAGCTGGCTGTGCTGTCATCAAGGAAAATTGTTGAGCATGAACTGAATTTCAAAGAAAAATGCTTAGTATATATATGGTTTGTACGACTGTTTTCTCCAATTTCTTGTGCATCTGTTTGGGATTTCTTTGCTTCAGAAGGGTTGGACTCCAATGCCGTATCATCTGCTTGAGATTTATTTGCTACTGGATGATCAGAAGGGTCGGACTCCAAAGCCCTATTATGCTGTTCATTTCAGAGGACTCATAGCTCCCAACTGGATGGACATTTCTAATGGGTTCAAAGCCTTCTTCATCCCACATGTATGTTCCGTCAGAGCTATCAGATGGAGAGAGTTCAAATGAAGAACCAGCTCTATAGTCTGTATCTGGTGAAACCAAATTATTCCCACAAGTATGTTTTGTACATTCACTCCTGTTTTGGCAACTTGAAACCCAAAAATGTCTTGATTTGTGTTTTTTCTTCCATGAGCTGTAAGGTGCATTTGTTCTTAAAATTTGACAAAATGGTGCGGAGGTCGTGCTGCCTCCGCCGAGGCCCGAGAGCAGGCCGCCCAGCGACCTGTGGGCTGGAGGACTGAAGGTGAAGCTAGGGCCCCCCGTCACATCTCCGTCGTCCCTGGAGCCGCAGCTCTCAGCATCATGTCATCGGCCTGAGGAAGGGCTGGACTCCCAAAAATATTTTCTTGAATAGGAAAAATACGTTTACCCACATATTTATCATTTCTGGTGTTTCCATGTCTGTGTAGATTCAGATTTCTATCTAGTATGATATCTTTTAAAATCTTTTTTAAAAAGTTTGATTGAGCTATAATTCACATATTTATTCATTCACAATTCATTCATTTAAAATGTACAATTCAGTGGTGTTTAGTATAGTCAGTGAGTTGTACTACGCTTACCATAATCAATTTTAGGTGTTTTTTTTTTTCTTTTTTGAAACAGAGCATTGCTCTGTCTCCCAGGCTGGAGTGCAGTGGTACATCTTGGCTCACTGCAACCTCCTGGGTTCAAGCAATTCTCCTGCCTCAGCCTCCCAGATAGCTGGGATTACAGGCATGCACCACCATGCTTAGCTAATTTTTGTATTTTTAGTAGAGATAGGGTTTCGCTATGTTGGCCTGGGTTGTCTCAGGTGATCCACCCACCTCAGCCTGCCAAAGTGTTGGGATTACAGGCATGAGCCACTGCACCCCGCCAATTTTAGATTATTTTTAATAACCAACAAAGAAACCATATGCCTATTAGTCACTCCTATTTTCCTTGAAATCCCCCAGTTCTAGGTAACCATTTTACGTCTGTAGACTTGAAGTTCTATCAGTTTTAGCTTCATGTATTTTGCAGCTCCGTTATTAGGTGTATAAATGTTTAAGATTATAATGTTTTCTTAATCAACTTTTCATTATGAAATAACTTTTATTATTATGATATTCTTTGCTCTGAAATCTACTTGTGTGATATTATAGCCACTCCCAATTTTCTTTTGACATTAACTCAGGAAAGGAAAAGAATGTACAGGAATGGAAAATAATTATAATTTACAACATGGGTAAGCTCTAAGTAGCATACATAATCTTGATAATAGAAACACTGAATATTGATCTATTCTCATTTAAATTACCATGTAATAATATTGGGAAAAATGGATGGGAAGTGTGTGTGTATGTATGCTGAGGAAGGAACTAGACCTTTGTACTGTATACTAGGAGATTGATAGTGCCTAAATCAGAAAAGCAAAAGTAACCGTACATGAGTGTTATTTAACAATCTAGGGGTAAATGTCAAAACCACAGCTAAAATAGGGATTGGCAAACTTCTTCTGCAGTCAGCTAGCAAATAGTTTAGCCCAGGTGTCCCCAAACTTTTTACACAGGGGGCCAGTTCACTGTCCCTCAGACTGTTGGAGGGCCGCCACATACTGTGCTCCTCTCACTGACCACCAATGAAAGAGGTACCCTTTCCTGAAGTGCGGGGGGGGGGGTGGCGGCGGATAAATGGCCTCAGGGGGCCGCATGCGACACGTGGGCCGTAGTTTGGGGACGCCTGGTTTAGCCCATGTGGCCCATATGGTTTTTGTGGCAACTACTCAACTCCCAACACTTTTGGAGGCCAAGGTGGTAGATCACAAGGTCAGGAGTTTGAGACCAGCCTGATCAACATTGTGAAACCCTGTCCCTACTAAAATACAAAAAAAAAAAAAAAAAAAAAAAAAAAAAGCTGGGGTGGTGGCTTGTGCCTGCCTCTAATCCCAGCTACTCAGGAGACCGAGAGAGGATAATTGCTTGAACCCTGGAGGCGGAGGTTGCAGTGAGCCAAGATCACACCACTACACTCCAGCCTGGGCGAAAGAGCAAGACTCTGTCTCCAAAAAAAAAAAAGGAAAGTAGTTGACTTAGAAGCAAGGAAAATAGAGGTAAGGTGGGGCTGGGAAATGCTGTGGTCTCAACAGACCTTATGTAACAAATGACTCTATGTTAATTATGTGTTACTTTGCTTAAAACAAGGAGTAAAAATAAAGCTCCTTGCTTGAAGAGACTGAATGGGGAATTCATTACCCATAATTACCCAGGGGAAAACTCAATATCCTAGATAATTTGGGTTTTTGAATTGGTATATTCTGTATTCTTCCATTGCCTTTGGGACATACTGTTGAAGGAGTCATGGGATTTTCCCAAGGCTAGAAGGGACAATTTCTCAGATGCAGAGTTGTGGAGTCTGCAGCAATGGTGGTAATGCAGCAGTGAATAAGGGCACAGAGAAGCCTCCTAATATTCTAGAACCCAACTTTTGAAACTTTAGCTGGAAATGCTGTAAGAACAAGGTGGGTGAACCAGTAAAAGATACTATCATCAATAATACTATCCTCATGGTTGTTATACAACAGAAAATTCCAATTATCTTAAACTTACAGAAGAGTTGACTAAATTGGATCCGTTACCGAAACTTCTGGATCTTCCATTTAATCTTTTGACACTAGTGTTACTAATATTGACTTCACTGCTATCAATCTCTGCTTCTCTTTGCATTCTTTTCCCCAAACAACTACTCACACCTTTTCTCAGCCTACAGTTTCTGCTAACTTGTAATGTCTTGAAGGCAGTATGCACCAACTTCCTTTAAGGCCTGTCATGACATCTTTGGCCTCTCTAAACACTTAATTTCCTTTTAGACGCTGCTCCCATTGCTGCTTCCCAGTTTGGCTTGTCCACGGTTCGGGTGCTTGTTATATTAGGCCATTTCACAAATTGGTCTCACTTTGGTAAGGGATCAGCCCCAAGTCAAACAACTGTGGCTAGTGAGGCAATCACATAATGGCCATCTACAGTTGCCTCATCACTTGAAGTCTGTGGGCAGGACAATCTAAGCTCAGACAGTAGATAGAGGAGAGGTTAAATATGGTTAATGACTGGGAGATGGTACACCTACTGAGGGTAATAACCAAGCTTAAGGGTAGAGAAATTAGGCAATATTTATTTATTTATAAATTTAACAAATTTGACCAAGAAAAAGGTTATGGAACTGGGCAGCATTCTAGGCCAAAGATGCTTTACAATGCCCCCACCGCCAAAGTGGTGCTATGTTTATAACCAGAAAACAGGCAAAATAGGCAACATTTAATTAATTGATCTTGTCAGTTGAGAGAGGTCTTTTAATTAAATTTGTATTGTTGCTTTTAATTTTTTTTTTTTAACTTTTAGGTTCAGGTACATGTGCAGATTTGTTATATAGGTAAACTTGTGACATGGGGGTTCACTGTACAGATTATTTCATCACCCAGATACTAAGTCTAGTACCCAATAGTTATTTTTTCTGATCCTGAGGGAGGTCTTTGTAACAAGATTATGTGGGAGAGTAAGAATATGGTGTTAATGATGTAGGGTGGAGTTTTGTGGGAGTGGTATTGCATAAAACCTCATATATGAGAGGAATGCACAATTTTTTTTTTTTTTTAAAGATGGGATTTCACCATGATGGCCAGGCTGGTCTTGAACTCCCGACCTCAGGTGATCCACCCACCTCAAGCCTCCCAAAGTGCTAGGATTACAGGTGAGAGCCACCGCGCCCGGCCAAGAATGCACAATTTTTAAATTACCTTCAAATGTTCTTCTGAGTTATAGGATTGAGAATGTCAAGAAGTTCAGGGCATCTGGTCGCTTGAGCATATTTAGATTAAGAGGAAATTGGCTAGGTGTGGTGGCTCACTCACACCTGTGATCCCAGCACTTTGGGAGGCTCAGGGGGCCAATCACCTGAGGCCAGGCGCTCAAGACCAGCCTTGCCAACGTGGTGAAACTTGTCTCTACAAAAAATACAAAAATTAGCCAGGTGTGGTGGTGCATGCCTGTTATGCCAGTTACTTGGGAGGCTGAAGCACGAGAATCACTTGAATCTGGCTGCAGATTTTAAAGTAGTTTTCAAAAGAATGACAGCATGGCAATTAGCCTAGTAAGAAAGTTGGAAAGTGTTAGTGAGATTTCTAGGGTACTGGCAAGGGCAATAAACCGGAAACTAGGTGCCAGGTCCACTCTCTCTGCCTCTTACACCTGTTGTGACCTGGGCGACTCATTTATAAAATAAAATAGAGATAATCTCAGGACTACCTACTTTATACATGTTGGAAGAATCAAATAAGCTAGCATGTGAAACAAGTTAAAGTGCTATGCAAATATATGATATTTATGATCATGCTGGAAGCCATTTAATTTAGTTTCCATGATAATGGTTAAAAACATAGGATTCTGCAAAATCTTTCCTTCCTTGTTGCCTAAAATGCCATTTATATTCACAGTGACCTCTGTAAACTTGTTCTGAAGCTATCAGGATATGTGGTTATCAGTTTAATATCCTCAAGAACATTGTTCCTAGCAATGTTGCTGTGAATGCCCTGAAAAGCCCTCTTCCAAATATGAAACAGGCACATAGGTTAAAACTGGGCATGTGATCATCCAAGAGACGACGACTGGTAATAACACTGCCCTCTTATCAGAAAAGGTTAAAAAGGGATGGCCAATCTCAAATATAAGATATTTGGAACACATCACATTTTGTCAGTCAATCTAATAAAAAAAATAAAGTTTAATTTCCCAAAATTTTATTAAAACTGGACTCTGTCATCAGATATCTTATTGCAAAGATGAAATCTCACCACAGAGCAGTAAAGTTTGTTGTAATAACAAGCTTTAAACAAATATAAATTCTTTTTGTACTTCTTGAACTCAAGAGGTTTTTATCATTAAAAAAAGTGTTTTCTTTTTTCCATGAGTCGTGAACATTTTCCCATAAGAATTTCTGTTCATTAAAATGACTTTTGGATACCCCATAAATATGTACACCTACTATGTACTGACAAAAATTAAAAAGTTAAAAAACAAAAATGACTTTTGAGTCATTAAGGCAAGAGTATGGGGGCGGGGAGAGGGAATAGGCAATGTTTAGATAAGTCTTTGAAAAATTAGAAAAACAATTCTCAGTCCGTTTCTTAAAAATCTTTATTACTTGGTATTCTTTTGGTATATCTTCATTATTTGATATTCTTTTTTTCTAAATACTCAGTTGTTGCTTTGAACTTTAATCAACCACAACAGTTCCACAGCAGATCCAAAGCTCAAAGTGAAAGGAAACATATATATTCTATAACATACTTAAATACATTGGCTATGGCCACCTTCGCTGGATATTTTTTGGCTAAATTTCTCCTTTGGTAGCACTTTTGGGTTTAGAAAGTGCTGAGGTAAATGTTAGGAGCAGAAGACGTTTATGGGTACTTCTTTCCAGTGGAAAATATTGTTAACAAAACTGAACGGGAACAAAGGATTCTAATTACAGAACCAATTCAGTTATGCATTATTGCTTCTCTTGCAAACCTTCCCCTGGCATTTTTGCATACATATAATTGTCAGTCTTGGAGGGCAGTGGAGGTGTAATAGCACTATTTAGTTTTCTGGTTATCTTGGTGAGAGCTGAACAGATGTGTATCCAGTGGTATAGATGTTCAATGACAACATTACCGAATTTCCAGACTTCGGTTCGGGAATGACCTGCATCAAGAAAAAAAGTAAGAGTGGATAGTTTTGCACTTTACTATTAAAATTATGAGTTCCAATATTATGATGAAGGTTCATTAGATATGTTTTGAGTTAAAACCAAGAAGAATCTTGTGTAAATATGTAATTACAGGAATATGGATAAATTTTGGTATAGTCATACAATGGAATACTTAACAGCAGTTAAAGAATTAGAGCTATTTGTATTCATGAATAAATCTCAAAATATTCAATACGCAAAATAAGTTATAGAATAATATGTACTTTGGGGCACAAACAGTTTTAAAACCTGAAAGATAGTGTTATATTATTTATAGATTCATTAGCATATAGTAAAAATAAGAAATCATGCATGAAACTAATACCAAATTCCTGATAGTATTATCTCTAGGGAAAGAAGAGAAGACAGTGGGATCAAGGAGGGATAGAAATCCTCAGCTGTTCCTATAAGGTTACATTCTTTAAAAAGTCTAACTCAAACATGACAGTGTCAAGGTTGGCTATAGAATATAGCTTCTTAATGACTATACATGTGTTATTCTCTATACTTGTATGTTTGAAATATTTCTTAATTAAAAATTATTTAAAACTATATAGTAACAGCACACCATTATATGTTTTAAGTTTTTAAAATTGAAAACTGTTAAACCGCCATTCATAACAGTTGCTTTTTCCCAGAAGTCAGTGACTAATAATCAGATAGAATGGTCCAATGGAAAGACTATAAAGAGCTGAACAAATGGAGGTTCCAATCTTGGCTCTAAACCAATGAGTTTTGTCACTTAATTGCTCTGAGCCTCAGTTTCTTCTTCCATAAAATGAAATTTTAAGAATTGTTTTTGTCTTTGGAGAAATTAGAAAACGATCATGGCTCACTGCAGCCTCGACCTCCCAGGCTCAGGTGATCCTCCCACTTCAGCCTTCCAAGTAGCTGGGACCACAGGCTGAGAAAATACATGTGAAGATCTGTCACAGAGATAGTTGCTCAAAAATCTTAACTACCTGCTGGGTGTGGTGGCTCACACCTATAATCCCAGCACTGTGGGAGGCAGAGGCTGACAGATCACTTGAGGTAAGGAATTCGAGACCAGCCTGGCCAACATGGTGAAACCCCATCTCTACTAAAACTACAAAAATTAGCCGGGCATGGTAACAGGTACCTGTAATCCCAGCTACTCGGGAGGCTGAGGCAGGAGAATCTGCTTGAACCTGGAGGTGGATATTGCAGTGAACTGAGATCATGCCACTGCACTCCAGCCTGGGCAGTAGAGGGAGACTCTGTCTCAAAAATAAATAAATAAATAAATAAATAAATAAATAAATAAATACCCCCTTTTTTTCAGATGCCTCTCCCCCACAGGTCTGTTTTACTCATTTTTGTCATTCCTAGTGACTGAGTGTCTAACCCAGTAAGTGTTTGCTGATTTGAACTGAATAAACCATTTAGTTATATAATTGAGTTAAAGATTTATTTATTTTAAATAATAGAGACAGGGTCTTGTTTTTCTTCTTGTTGTTTGTTTTGTTTTGTTTTGAGTCTTGCTCTGTCACCCAAACTGTAGTTCAGTGGTGCGATCTCAGCTCACCGAAACCTCCACCTCCTGGGTTCAAGCAATTCTCCTGCCTCAGCCTCCCTAGTAGCTGGGACTATAGGCGTGGGCCACCACACCTGGCTAAATTTTGTATTTTTAGTAAAGACAGGGTTTCACTAAGTTGGCCAGGCTGGTCTCAAACTCCGGACCTTGTGATCCATCTTGGCTAACACAGTGAAACCCTGTCTCTACTAAAAATACAAAAAATTAGCAAGGCATGGTAGCACGAGCCTGTAGTCCCAGCTACTCGGGAGGCTGAGGCAGGAGAATCACTTGAACCCAGGAGGTGGAGGTTGCAGTGAGCCGAGATTATGCCATTGCACTCCAGCCTGGGCAACAGAGTGAGACTCTGTCTCAAAAAAAAAGTGGATACGATTTTCTAGAATTCTCGGTTTTAACACACACACGCACAGGCACACACAAGTGTGCACACACACGCGCGCAGAGGCACACCACCTTGGCATTGCCTTTTCTCAGTCAATTGTAAATGTTCAATAAATGTTAAATTGAAACATTTAGGAATAATGCGTTAGGTTTTTCAAATACTAAAAGTCTTTCCAGATTATAGCTCAGTAACATTAGTGAGAATTACGAATATAAAAAAAAAAAAAACAACAGATGCTGGTCATGAGATCACATTCAAAATACCTGATTCATCTCATGGGCAATACTAGGCCAATAGACATACATACTTAAAATATTGAAGGTGCATTTGTTATAATTCATCTCTTCTTCTGTTAGTTTCCTGGAAACCCTGCAAGGCAAAGCTACAGGTTTCCAAAGATTACTTTATCTTAATGTCTCAGCGGTATGAAGCTAAATAAAATAAAATTTACCCTATTTATTTATTTATTTATTTTACATAAAGAATATAAAGACAGAGTTTCACCCTGTTGGTCAGGCTGGTCTTGAACTCCTGATCTCAGGTGATCCGCCCGCCTTAGCCTCCAAAGTGCTTGGATTACAGGCGCGAGCCACCGCGCCCGGCCCCTAGCACACTCTTAAAGTCCTAGTTCTCGGAGACAAAACAGCTTTGCTGCTCCCCTCAGCTTTTCTTCTGCCCTTCCCTAATCCCCATGAAGAGCTCTATTCCTTTGACGCCTGCCACTGTTTTCTTATCTGAACATCCACACGAGCAGACGCCCATTTGCAGCCTTTATTAAGCTAGTCGCCATCTCCATGGTGATTCGACGACACGAGGATGGTGAGCGAGCTCGCTCTCTTTCACAAGACCCTGTTGCTTATTTCCTGTTTCTTTGTTACCCAGATAGAAGCCCCGAAAGTGTCTGGGCAGTGGTTCCTGTTTCCCTGTCCTTTCCAGAGACTGCTGCGTTAACCACCGGTTCTAACGATTACTCTAATGAGCCACCAGCGCTCTGCAGGGTTCTCTATTAACAGTTGAGCGTTACTGCCCTCTTGTGGTAGATACATGCCGGATCATTGCAGCTTGGCCCACGAGAGACCCCGTTCACACAGACTTAGCAATTTTTTCAAGCAGATATACACTTCTTTTATAACCATAGAAATTATGCTTTTTTTGCTTTACCTTGCAGAAGTGTATAGTAAATTATCTGAATACATCTTAGCTATAGAGAGTACTGGGTCGACCTTTGAATCTATTTATGGACATTAGTTCAGAAACATGGTATTTTTGTAGGTTCTAGTTTAATCAAACTTTTAATTATATAGTGAATTTATTATGCTAGAAACACTGGGCTATAGTAGGGTATTTCTTTTTCTTTTTCTTTTTCTTTCTTTCTTTCTTTCTTTTTTTTTTTTTTGAGACGGAGTTTCGCTCTTGTTACCCAGGCTGGAGTGCAATGGCACGATCTCGGCTCACTGCAACCTCCGCCTCCTGGGTTCAGGCAATTCTCCTGCCTCAGCCTCCTGAGTAACTGGGATTACAGGCACGCGCCACCATGCCCAGCTAATTTTTTGTATTTTTAGTAGAGACGGGGTTTCACCATGTTGACCAGGATGGTCTCGATCTTTTGACCTCTCCATCCACCCGCCTTGGCCTCCCAAAGTGCTGGGATTACAGGCTTGAGCCACCATGCCCGGCTTAGTAGGGTATTTCTGAATTAAAGCTCCATTTATGAATCCCTGCTTTTAACACTGGATTAATAAACAAATATTTTGGGAATGATGGATAATTGGTATAGATGGGCAAAGCAAAAAGAATGAAGTAAGCTTCAAGTACAAAAGCTAAAATGTAACTGCTCTTTTCAGCAACTAACCCAAGATCAGCTGCATTTTTTGACGTTCCTCTCCTCCATTAGTTGTCTTAGTTTTAGTTCTCTTATTTCTATTGCTTCACATACCCCAAGTCATTCTTTAACATGACAGCTGCGCACGCAATAAACTGAAGGTCCTGCAGGACTAGAAGAGTGTGTGGATGAAATATTCCTTTTCTTTCTTTTCTTTTCTTTCTTCCTTTTTTTTTTTTTTTTTTTTTTTTGGAGACGGAGTTAACTTTTGTCACCCAGGCTGGAGTGCAATGGCACGATCTCGGCTCACTCACTCTGCTGGGTTCAAGCCATTCTCCTGCCTCAGCCTCTTGAGTAGTTGGGATTACAGGTGCCTGCCACCACACTCTGCTAATTTTTTTTATTGTTAGTAGAGACGGGGTTTCGCCATGTTGGTCAGGCTGGTCTGATCTCCTGACTCCCCTCGGCCTCCCAAAGTGCTGGGATGACGGGCGTGAGCCACTGTGCCGGTCGTGCATGCAAATTTCAATAAATTTTCTGTAGGCAGGAGAACTATATTTGCTATGGCAATCAGGCACTTAATATATCATTGTTAATTTAATGTGGTCCAATGATACTGTAGAGTACTGCCTCCCAGATTTATCAGGAAAAATATCGCTGTTCTGTGGAGAGTTAAAAACACATTTATCTTGAGTTATCAAAGTTTGGGAGGAAGTTTGTTCCAGGAGGAATGCTGAGTTCTTGCAGGTATATTAGTTTTATTCCCATTACAAGCATAATTTCTGTACAATATCACTCGTAGTGGCTTTTTAAATAATGTAGCTATAAATCAAATCGTGTATATTGAAATCAATAAAAATTATCTTTACAAAATTTATAGTTGAATGTAGTGGCCTTCAAACTCTTGATCATGTACCTCTCTATCAGTAACAAACATTGAGCATGTGCCCATATATATATATATATATATATATATATATATTTTTTTTTTTTAATTATTATTTATTTTAAAACTTTTTTTTTTAATGGAGTTTCGCTCTGTGGCCAGATTGGAGTGCAGTGGCGAGATCTCAGCTCATTGCAACCTCAGCCTCCCAGGTCCAAGCACTTCTCCTGCCTCAGCCTCCCAAGTAGCTGAGACTACAGGTATGCGCCACCACACCCAGCTAATTTTTGTATTTTTAGTAGAGACGGGGTTTCACCTATTTTAAAACGTTTTAAACAAAAAAATAGAAGTTAATAATGAGTTTAAACCATTATAAAGAAAAGTCCTTTGGCCGGGTGCAGTAGCTCACGCCTGTAATCCCAACACTTGGGAGGCTGAGGCAGGTGGATCACTTGAGTCCTGGAGTTCAAGACCAGTTTGGGCAACATGATGAAACCCTGTCTCTACAAAAAATACAAAAATGAGCCAGGCGTGGTAGTGTTGGCTTCTAGTCTCAGCTACTAGAAGTGGGAGGAGGGATGATCAATCACCGGAGCCTGAGATGGAGAGGTTGCAGTAAGCCAAGATCATGCCACGGTACTTCAGCCAGGGTGAGAATGAGACCCTGTCAAAAACAAAAGAGAAAGAGGGAGAGAGAGAGAGAGAGAGAGAGAGAGAGAGAGAGAGAGAGAGAGAGAAAGTCCTTTGGTATTTTTCCTTTTTTCTTTCTTTCTTTTTTTGTCTTTCAATGTCTCAACAGAATCATCTTTGATATTTTTCTTGCACCCCAGAGATAGTTTTTTTTAACCTTCTGGGGTGCTTGTACTTAACTTTGGAGATCACCAAGTTAAAATATGAAAATTGAACAGATAATGCTTTTCTAGATAATTACATGCATTCAATATTGCTACATCTGAAATTCCTACTAAGACTAATATAAAGGAAAAGAAAGAAGAAAAAGACTTAAGGGCCAGGCATTGTGGCTCATGCCTGTAATCCCAGCTTACTCAGGAGGTTGAGGCAGGAGAATCATCTAAACCCCGGAGTTCCAGCTACAGTAAGCCATGATTGCACCACTGCACTCCACCCTGGGTGACAGAGAGAGACCCTACCTCTGTAATTGATTAAGAAGACAAAAAACACAACAATGGAGAGATCAGGAAAAAAAAGAAACACCAATATTTCATTCCTACTCCTTCCCTTCAAAGTCCCAACAACTTCCTCTCCTGACTTCCTCTCCCATTCTCACTCTGGCTGATAACTCTGCTTTTAGCTTTCCTGTAAGATTGAAGCAATCAGAAGGCAACTTCCCTAGATTCCCACCAGCACACCCACCCACAAACTCTCATATGCACGCATGTCCTCTGTCCTCCTGCTGTCTTAAGCAAATTCCTCCCTTGGTACGGTAGATTCAGGGTAGGCAAATAATTCACTGTTCAAATTGGTACACCTCAGAGAGAAAGAGCACACTCACTGGGCAAGTTACCAGGACAACAAGCAAAGACTTGGGCTGTTCCTGGTAAATGTAGGATGTATGGTTACTCTAACATCAGCCCATTCTCTCTCACGTGTCTGAGGACATTGCTTCAGGAATTCTTCTCTATCTTCAACATTGTCAACTTGTTGCTTTCTGCAGGATTTCCCATCAGAATCAAACCTGTTGTTACCTCTCCCATCTCAGAAACAAAACGAAACCTTTACCCCATTTCCTCCTCCAGTTACCACACCATTGCTTTTCTCCTCTTTGTGGCAAAACATTCAGAATTGTCTACTCAGTCTTCCCACCCAGGAGACTTTCCGCCCTTTTCCAATCATCTGTTCACCAAT
Organism: Saimiri boliviensis; assembly: GCF_048565385.1. NCBI lineage: Eukaryota > Metazoa > Chordata > Mammalia > Primates > Cebidae > Saimiri > Saimiri boliviensis. The sequence goes on from NC_133465.1 coordinate 29,064,911, forward strand.
GAATCTCAATTTTATGGCCGGGCGCGGTGGCTCATGCCTGTAATCCCAGCACTTCGGGAGGCCGAGGCGGGTGGACCACGAGGTCAGGAGATCGAGACCATCCTGGCCAACATGGTAAAACCCTGTCTATTATTAAAAAATATATAAAAGAAAAAAAGAATCTCAATTTCATGTCTCCAGCTTAGACCTTTCTCCAAAACTCCAGATTTATTTACCCACCTACATATTCACATCTCTACTTCAGTATCTAATAGATATCTCAAACTCAGCATGTCAAAATCTGAAACTTCATCTCCCTCCCAACCAAAGCCTGCCCCACTTACGGTGTTCTCCATCTCAGCTGATGGTAACTCCATCCTTCCAAACCATGGAGTCAACCTTAGCTCCTGTGTTTCTTTCTCATTCCACCCTCAAACTGTCAGGATATATTTTGGTTCTGCCTCTCAAATATATATAATATGACCACTTTTCACCCTTTCCACTGGTCCCATCCTCATCTCTCATCTGGATTCCTGCAATAGCTCCTCTAATTGGTCTCTCTCTATCTCTTCTTGACCTCGAAAGTGCCTTCTCATGACAGCAGCAGGGCGATTCTTTTAAAACATGGGTCATATCATTTCTCTGCTTGAAACCTTGCAATGGCTGTACTTCACTGGGCATTGTGGCTCATGCCTGTAATCCCAGCACTTTGGAGGACAAGGCAGGAGGTTCACCATAAGCCATAAAAGTCAAGACATTTTGATGGTCTTCAAGATCCTAATTGATTCAGTCCTCCATTACCTCCTGAACTCATCTCCTTACTTATCTCCTATTCTGTGACCCTGCTACTGACACACTGACCCCTTTGTTGCTATTTGAACAACTGGTTGTTCCTGCATTAGGGCCTTTACATTGGCTGTTTTTTCTGCCTGGAATAATCTTTTTCTTTTCATTCTTTTTAATTTTCTTATGATACAATATCATCAAGCAACACCTGGAATACTCCTTCTACAGTCATTCATATGGCTGATTCCTCTGCTTCCTTCAAGTCTTTGCTTAAGTCTCACCTTCCTGATAAGGTCTACGTGGCTACTTTATTTAAATTTGCAGCCTGTGCCTCCTCCCTGCCTCCCACCTATGCATCCACTGCCTTACTCTACTTTGCATTTTTCCACCATAGCACTTATTTTCTACCATAGTATATAATTTATTATGTTTATTGCTTATTTTCTGCTCTCCCCTTTAGAATGTAAGTTTCGTGAAGGCAGAGGTCTCGGTCTATGTTGTTCACTATTGTACCCTAGGAACCTAGAACAGGACCTGGCACATGGATAGCACTGAGATAATTTTAGTTGAGTGAAAGACAAAAACAACAAAATTTGAGAAGTATAATGCAGATGAAGAAGTGGTAGCAGACAGGAGAAAAGTGGAATCCTAAATTGGCAGTGGAGAAAGCCTAGAACCAACCTTCTGTATATCTCAGAATCCTCAAGGGGTTCAGAAAGGTTTTTTTGAAACTGTTTAGGAAAGAGTTAGGAGAGAAAATGTAGGGATTTTGAAGACATGTCTGAATGATAGGAATTCCAAAGAGGGAATGCAGAAAAAGGAGGGCAGGGCCACCACCAGCCTTATAGGTCACCTTTGTGAAAGATGAGAAAAACACACCTACTTTGAGTGAATGTGCTCTGTCGGCACGCAGCTTGGTGAATGAAAAAGATGCTCCTCCTATAAGCAGATGTAGCTTCAGGTTAAGGCACACAGTCTAGTAAATGGAATCAGGGATACATTTTGGTCCCCACCCACCTCCTCAGCAGAGCACCTTTGTGCAGTGTACGAATTGCACAGTCATAAGTAGCAATCTTGATGCCATGAAGTCGTCCAGCCCTTAGGATCTACATTTCACAGTTGAAAAAGCCAGCCCAGCCAGTACCCTGATCAATGGAAGAAAACAGACCCATAAAAAGGCATACCATTATAACATTTTACAGCTTTAGGGATGAAGGGATGATTCTACAGCTTCTGGAGAGATATAAAACAACGAAAGGGGGCCGGGCGCAGTGGCCCAAGCCTGTAATCCCAGCACTTTGGGAGGCCGAGGCAGGTGGATCACGAGGTCAAGAAATCGAGACCATCCTGATCAACATGGTGAAACCCCGTCTCTACTAAAAATACAAAAAATTAGCTGGGCATGGTGGCGTGTGCCTGTAATCCCAGCTACTCAGGAGGCTGAGGCAGGAGAATTGCCTGAACCCAGGAGGCGGAGGTTGCGGTGAGCCAGATCGCGCCATTGCACTCCAGCCTCGGTAACAAGAGCGAAACTCCGTCTCAAAAACAAAACAAAACAAAACAAAACAAAACAAAAAAACAATGAAAGGTCACACCAATTTAGAAAGGCTTCAGACTTCTTCTTCTTCTTCTTTTTTTTTTTAGAGAGATGGGATTTCACCATGTTGGCCAGGCTGGTCTTGAACTCTGGACCTCAGGTGCTCCACCCGGCTCGGCCTCCCAGAGTGCTGGGACTACAGGCATGAGGCACCACGCCCAGCCAGCTTCAGATTTCTTAACAGCAATCTTTGCCTTTTTTTTTTTTTTTTTTTTTTTTTTTTAAAGAGATTGAGTATTACTTTGTTGCCCAGGCTGGAGTGCAGTGGCATAATCATGGCCCACTGCAGCCTCAACCTCCTGGGCTCAGCTTCTTGAGTAACTGGGACTACAGGAACGTGCTACCACACCTGGCTAAGTTTTTCATTCTTGTGTGGGGACAGGGTCTCACTATGTTGCCCAGGTTGTCAACAGCAATCTTTAAAGTTGTATGACAATGAAGTCTTTTCCACAAAAGTTAAACATAGAGTTAGCATATGCTTGCACTCCAAAAGTATACACACAAGAGAACTGAAAATATATGTTTACACAAAAATTTGTAAACAAATGTTAATGGAGGCATAATTACAGTAGCCAAAAAGTGGAAACAACCTACAGGTGTATCAACTGATAGATGAACGAACCAGAATGTGGTCTATCATGGAATATTTTTCAGCCACACACAAAAAATGAAGTACTGATACAAGCTAGAACATAGATGGACCTTGAAAACATTACACTGAGTGAAAAAGCCAGATACAAAAGGCTACCTATTGTGTGATTCCATTTATATGAAATGTCCAGAGTAGGTAAATCCATAGAGAAGGAAAGTAGATGAGTGGCTCCCAGGAGCTAGAGGGAGAGGAGAGGAGGAGTGACAGCTAATGGGTACAGGGTTTCTATTTGGGTGGATGAAAATGTTCTAAAATTAGATAGTGGTGATAATTGCACAATCTGGGATATATATTCAAAGCCACTAAATTGTACATAAATTTCACCATTTGTACACCTTAAAATGTACAAATGGTGAAATTTATGGTATGTGAATTATGTCTGTTTTTGAAAAAGACAATGGAAAGCCAGGTGCGGTGGCAGCACTCCTGTGGTACCTACTTGGGAGGCTGAGGTGGAAGGACATCTTGAGCCCAGGACCATTTTTTTTTTCTGTAGACAGGGTCTTGCTCCATGGCCGAGGCTGGAGTGCAGTGGTGTAAACATGGCTCCCCGCAGCCTCAACCTCCTGGGTTCAAGCGATCCTCCCACCTCAGTCTCCCAAGTAGCTGTAACTACAGGCACATACTACTACTCCCAGCTATTTGTTTTTTTTGTTTTTTGTAGAGACAGGGTCTCACTATGTTGCCTAGGCGGGTCTTGAACTCCTGGGCTCAAGTGACTGGCCTGCCTCAACCTCCCAAAGTGCTTACAGGCATGAGCCACTGTGCCTGGCAAGCCAAGAGTTTTTAGTCCAGCCTGGGCAATACAGCAAGACCCTGTCTGTTAAAAATATATAAAATTTGGCAGTGCACAGAGGCTCACGCCTGTAATCCCAGCATTTTGGAAGGCTGAGGTGGGTGGATCACTTGAGGTCAAGAGTTCGAGACCAGCCTGGCCAACATGTCAAAACCCCATCTCTACTACAAATCCAAAAAAATTAGCCAGGTGTGGGGCAGGCACCTATAATCCCAGCTACTCGGGAGGCTGAGATAAGAGAATTGCTAGAACCTTAGGGGCGGAGGTTGCAGTGAGCTGAGATTGTGCCCCTGCACTCCAGCCTAGGCAACACAGTGAGATTCATCTCTCTCACTGTCTCTCTACATGTGTGTATATGATTTAAATGAAAATGAAAAAATACAATAGAGCAATGTCTTCAAAATTATATTCCACAGCAAATTAGAAACCAAATATGAGGACTGAATAAAAATATCTTCAGAAATGGAAGGTCTCAGAACATTTACCAAGTATACAACATTTTCTCAGAAAACTACTGAAGGTATGTCACCTGAAAACAAGGGACTAGACCAAGAATGAACCAAGAGAATGCCAAATTAAATTCCTTCAATAGTGGCAAAGTGAATCTCAGGAAGGCAGCTGAGTAGCAGATCCTGGGGACAGGGGAAAGACTTCAGATAGAGAAAGAATTGTGGGCTGGGTATGGGTGACTTATGTCTGTAATCCCAGCACTTTGGGAGGCCGAGGCAGGAGAATCCCTGGAAGTCAGGAGTTCAAGACTAGCCTGGGTAATACAGTGAGACCCCACCTCTGCAAAAAATAAAAAAATTAGTTAGGCATGGTGGCATGTGCCTATAGTCCCAGCTACTTGGAAATCTGAGCCAGGAGGATCGCTTGAGTCAAAGTCAAGGAGGGCAAGGTTGCAGTGAGCTGTATTGTGCCGTTGCATTCCAGCCTGGGTGATAGAGTAAGGTCGTCTCTTAAAAAAAAAAAAAAAAAAAAAAAAAAAAAGCAAAGCAATCAAAATCTCTAGAAGAGATGGCTCTGGGAAAAGAAAATAAATTGGAGCTAATAAATTACTGGATAGAACTGTCTTATAGGAGAAGCAAATGGAAAGGTTGGGAATAATCAAGAAGTACAAATATAACTAAGAAAGTTTAAAAATAAAGAACAATTGGCCGGGCGCGGTGGCTCAAGCTTGTAATCCCAGCACTTTGGGAGGCCGAGGCGGGTGGATCACGAGGTCAAGAGATCGAGACCATCCTGGTCAACATGGTGAAACCCCGTCTCTACTAAAAATACAAAAAATTAGCTGGGCATGGTGGTGCGTGCCTGTAATCCCAGCTACTCAGGAGGCTGAGGCAGGAGAACTGCCTGAACCCAGGAGGCGGAGGTTGCAGTGAGCCGAGATCGTGCCATTGCACTCCAGCCTGGGTAACAAGAGCGAAACTCCGTCTCAAAAAATAAATAAATAAATAAATAAAGAACAATTATTTACTTCAGGAAAAAAAAGATGAGGAATCAAAAAATGCTGCAATGCTCAGCTGTGTATGATATTTTCATAGGCAAAATCATGTAAACATTGCTTTTTTTATTTAACCCCAAATTATAAATATAACCACATTGGGAGGATGCGGTAAGAGAATGGTAGTATAACAGAGCTAAATCTTCATTTATAGCAAGAGGAAATTTATTGATAGATTTAAAATTGATGAATCAAAAGATAGCAATATGTGCACAATAGAAATAGATGTGCAAATGCCAAGAAGAAGCAGTGAAAGAACAAAAATGGTTGCCTCTGGCAAGGTGAACTGAAGAAAATGAAAGAGAAGATATGGGCTAGTGATTCTTTTTTGGCTTTTTGTTCTATGCGACCTTTTCAAGTACTTTAATAAAAAACATAAGACTGGGCGCAGTGGCTCACGCCTGTAATCCTAGCACTTTGGGAGGCCGAGGCAGGGGGATCACCTGAGGTCAGGAGTTTGAGAACAGTCTGACCAATATGGAGAAACCCTGTCTCTACTAAAAATACAAAATTAACCAGGCGTGGTGTTGCATGCCTGTAATCCCAGCTACTCAGGAGGCTGAGGCAGGAGAATCTCTTGAACCGGGGAGGTGGAGGTTGCAGTGAGCTGAGATTATGCCACTGCACTCCAGCCTGGGTGACAGAGCAAGACTCCATCTCAAAAAACAAAACAAAACAAAACAAAACACTGTTTCAGGATAAAAGACAGTTTTAACATCCACTAAAATTAAAAAAAAAAAAGTGTCAAGTTAAATAGAAAAATGTTCTTTTTTTTTCTTTTTCAAATGAAGTCTTGCTTTGTTGCCCAGGCTGGAGTGCAGTGGTGGGATCTCGGCTCACTGCAACCTCAGACTCCCGGGTTCAATCAAGTCATCCTCCTGCCTCAGCCTCCTGAGTAACTGGGATTACAGGCATATACCAAAATGCCGGGCTAATTTTTTTGTATTTTTAGCAGAGACAAGGTTTCACCGTGTTGGCCAGCTGGTCTTGAACTTCTGACCTCAAGTGATTCACCCACCTCAGCCTCCCAAAGTGCTGGGATTACAGGCATGAGCCACCATGCCCGGCTAGAAAAATGTTCTTATGAAACTGATTTTTTTTTCTAGAGACGATGTCCACTATGTTACCCAGGCTGGAGTGCAGTGCTATTCACAGGCACCATCACTGTGCACTACAGCCTTGAACTTCTGGTCCCAAGAAATCCTTGTGCCTCAGCTTCCCAAGTAGCTGGGACCACAGGTGCATGCCACCATGTTCCACTTCTCATCAAGCTCATTTTTAAAAGTCTTTAATCAGATATCAAAGTAGCAGTGATGTTATCTATATATGTAAAACTGTGTTTAGTTGCTTCTCTTAATAATTGCTGTTAGAAAACTTCAAAATTTAAATCACAAGAAGTGATAAGAAACATAAAGAGAATGGCTGATTCGATTTTCTTCTTTCCTCTGAATAACTTGGAATTCAAAAGGCAGGGATTTTGCATGCATGGGAAATAGGTCTAGCATCCAGGCCTGAGAGTTTTACCCATAGGTCTAGCATCCAGGCCTGAGAGTTTTACCCAGAACAGTGTTATACCCTTCTCCTGTGCATTGTGTGAGTACTTGTCTGATATCATAACTTGTAACTAAAAGGGCTTTCTAAGGGACTCTTGCCAGGACAAAGGAAATCTGTTCTCAAGATGAAATGATATTTCCTCCTCCACGGCCTAAAATCTGTCAGCAACTTGTTAATAAATGGCTCACTCTTAGCTCTCCGTTAAACCCAAGTCTAGCTAAGATGGCAAGTTTTTTCCTATAAGAAGGAGCCAACAATTCCTATTCAAGATGACTAAGTCCAAAAAGACAACAGAGAACTCTAATTGAATCCAAACCAATGTTAGCATACGGAAGGTTTACATGAATAAGACAGAACAATGTTCTTGGCATCTGGTTGTCCATTTTGGCTTGACCCATTTAAAAGAAACAGGCACATCCTCAGAGTTGCAGATTCAGTGCTGTATTCCTACTTGCTGTTTCTGGATGGTTGGTAGATTCATTACCCTAAGGTTCCTGTCAGGTCCTTAGCTAGGCAGTGGGGAGTTAAGGGATGAGTCATATCCCATTTCTGTAATGGAGTTGGGGGAGCATGGCACTCATGAGAGCCACCATGGTGGTGGCAGTAGCAATTAGGGAAGGCTCTCCCAGGGAAGGTGAATTTTGAAGATAGAAGATAAAAGTTAATCAGGACTGTGAGTCCCGCAGTGCTCCCCTGCTGATGGGAAGGCACCTTCCTTCATTTTCACTCGTAGAGGATCATGGTGTGATTTTATTGAGGAAGCTAGTGGGTTTCTTTACAGATGGTGACAGTACTGAGGCTCTGGCTGCTTTGGCAGAGTTGGAGCTCTAGGACCCCTGTAGGAGAAGTGGAGGGCCTGGGGCACTCCTGTTAAGACCAATGTCTGTGGACTTGTAATCACTCGGATTTAGAGGAGGGGGTATGGTCACTTGGCAGAAACAGGTTCTAGACAGAAAAGTGATTCTGGTTAAACTTTCAATGAGGGACATCTCTTCTTGCCTCTGGGCCTAAGAACATTTCCAAGCAGGCAACATCTGTCTAAAACTCCTGGGAGGGAGATACGGAACAGATATGGGGCACCCTGAACGACCAGGTAAGGCTGGCAACAGAGGTCCAAAGTGGAATGGGGAGAATAGGTCCTTGAGAAGGTGGTCAGGTCATGAATCTCGAAGTAGAAGAGACCAACTACTAAGGGTATCTTAGGCAAAGTGACAGAGAATAGCAGGCTATTGATGTACTACTGCATACACAGCTGTCTGCGCGTGCTCCCTGGAGTCACAGGGTCCTCCCCAGGGAGTATGTCAGCAGCTCTCACCTGCAATGGCATACTCTTGGGAGTTCAGGCCTGCTCAACAAAGCTACCCAATGTTTCTTCGTAGTAACTCATAGTAACTCAATCAAAAGACAGGACACAGCTGCCTAGAGTTCCATCAGTATAATAATAACAATAATAATAAAACCTCCTTTTTGTTGTTGTTGCTGGTTTTGAGGTGGGGTTTCATTCTGTTGCCCAGGCTGGAGTGCAATGGCATGATCACATTTCACAGCAGCCTCAATCTCTGGGCTCACGTGATCTCCCACCTCAGTCTCTTGAGTAGCTGGGATTACAAACATGCACCACTATGCCCAGTTAGTTTCCGTTTTTGTTTTTGTTTTTTTGAGACAGAGTCTCACTCTGTCTCTCAGGCTGGAGTGCAGTGACACAATTTCAGCTCACTGCAACCTCCGCCTCTCGGGTTAAGAGATTCTTCTGCCGGGTGCGGTGGCTCAAGCCTGTAATCCCAGCACTTTGGGAGGCCGAGGCGGGTGGATCACGAGGTCGAGAGATCGAGACCATTCTGGTCAACATGGTGAAACCCCGTCTCTACTAAAAATACAAAAAAAAAAAAAAAAAAAAAAAAAAAAAAAAAAAAAGAAAAAAAAGAAAAACAACTAGCTGGGCGTGGTGGCACGTGCCTGTAATCCCAGCTACTCAGGAGGTTGAGGCAGAAGAATTGCCTGAGCCCAGGAGGCGGAGGTTGCGGTGAGCCAAGATCGCGCCATTGCACTTCAGCCTGGGTAACAAGAGCGAAACTCCGTCTCAAAAAAAAAAAAAAAAAAAAAGATTTTCTCCTGTCTCAGCCTTAGGAGCAACTGGGACTACAGGCGCGTACCACCATGCCCAGCTAATTTTTGTACTTTTAGTAGAGTCAGGGTTTCACCATATTGGCCAGGCTGGTCTCAAACTCCTGACTCGTGATCCACCTGCCTTGGCCTCTCAAAGTGCTGGGATTACAGGCGTGAGCCACCGCGCCCAGCCAGTTTTTGTATTTTTTTTGTAGAGACAAGATTTTGCCATGTTGTCCGTGCTAGTCTCCAACTTCTGGGTTCAAGCAATCTGCCCGCCTTGGCCTCCCAAAGTGTCAGGATTACAGGTGTGAGCCACTGTGCCTGGCCAAAAATACCCTTTTCTTGAACTAGGATGAAGTGGGAGTGAGAATACTGGAAACGGAAGCCCTAAGAAAGTATGGGCACATTACCAGCCCTAATTCTACCCTTTTGGTAAAATCAATAGTTTGGAAGGCTTGGTGTGTTAGGAGCTATGCTATATGCTCTAGCAGTCTCTGCCTGTCACAGGCTGAATCCACAGATATTATTAGTGACATTTCTTTCTGGGTAGATTCGTGGATTAGTGCCCTTACTTAAAGCTGCTGGACCAGGTAAACTCCAAGCAGCAGATTGCCCTGGCAGAAGACTCCTCTCCTTCTGGCAAGCAGAAAGGCACCCCAAAGAATTGCTCTCCCTTCCCCTACGCAGGAAGCTTAGAATTTCCTGATATAACTCCATCTGAAGGAGAGAGGGTTGGTATCTGGGTGACCTATGAACTAACTTTCTTTCTTTCTTTCTTTCTTTCTTTCTTTCTTTCTTTCTTTCTTTTGAGACAGAGTTTCGCTCTTGTTACCCAGGCTGCAGTGCAATGGCGCGATCTCGGCTCACCACAACCTCCGCCTCCCGGGTTCAGGCAATTCTCCTGCCTCAGCCTCCTGAGTAGCTGGGATTACAGGCACGCGCCGCCATGCCCAGCATTTTTTGTATTTTTTAGTAGAGACGGGTTTTCACCATGTTGACCAGGATGGTCTTGATCTCTTGACCTCATGATCCACCCGTCTCGGCCTCCCAAAGTGCTGGGATTACAACGAACTTTCTTGATTGCCGCGAAGACTGGTAACACTAAGGGATCGGCGGTGGTGACTGGGGGCTATTTTTCTGGCTGAATCCTGCTCCGTTAACTGCAGTTAGTATTTATTCCACCAGAGGGCACTGTTGGAAAGCAGAAAGTGATGGGGAGCGTTGGTGGTCAAGGCTGCTCAGGAATCAGCTAGGATAGTTCCCTGTGAATCCAGAAACCCTTCCGCCTTGGTCTGGAGCCTCCACAGATAGTAGGAGAGCGGGAAGAGGAGGAAAAGGATAGGTTTAGTGAGCAATTTCTACAGAGCCATTTCCCAATTATAATTATTTTGCAAAAGTAACATAGAAGAAATGAGGCCCCTGGTGGGAGAATATGGGTCAGCGGAGGACCTTGGGCCTCTGTTTGTGTATTTACTCTCATATGTGGCCTATTCCCTGTGGTCGAAGAGCTAATCGCCTTCTCCAACACGAGAGCCTCACTGCTCTCCATTCTTGGTGATTCTCCTCCTTGAAAAAGTCTTTTATTTTCCTTGGTTATTTATTGAAGCTAAAGATAGCCTTTTTGCTTAACATTTCTATTCTCATTGCAGCCCCATTTGCATTTTAAAAAATAAATAATGCATATGTAGTCAACGAGTGATACATAGATGTGCTTTTGAATTCTCCTGTGTGGCACAGACAGTGACTTCGGAGAATGATGCAATAGATTATAGCGTCCCTCCTAGAAGAATTACGACTATTTTCGCCTAAAAACTAAATTTATGAGCTACTTTCTTTATGCTAATAAAAATCTCTTAATCACAACTGTGTTTTATCGCTGTTGGTATAGATTTAGGCTGTAATTAAGTGGAAATTTACCTCTGATATATTGATCGATAAGCTGTACATTAACTTCCACATGCTTGGCAGTTGGATCAAAGGCACAAATATTGCCGACTAAATATTTGTTAACATACTGTGAACAAAGAACAAAAGAAAATTTATGGGATCACCAGCAAGCAGAAATACAGTTCGACAGCTTACATAATTCCACTTATATAGATTTTAAAATAGGCAAAACCAACTGATGGTGTTAGAAGTCAAGATGATGGTTATCCGTGGCTGGGCGCGGTGGCTCACATGCCTGTAATCCCAGCACTTGAGGCTAAGGTGGGTGGATCACCTGAGATCAGGAGTTTGGAGACCAGCCTAGTCAACATGGTGTAACCCTGTTTCAACTAAAAATACAAAAAAAATTAGCCGGGCATGGTGGCACATGCCTGTAATCCCAGCTACTTGGGAGGCTGAGGCAGGAGAATCGCTTGAACCCAGGAGGCGGAGGTTGCAGTGAGCCGAGATCACACCGTTGCACTCCAGCTTGGGCAACAAGAGCAAAACTCCATCTCAAACAAACAAACCAATAAAAAAAAGATGGTTACTCTTTGGGTGGGTAGGGTGAAGGGATGATGAGGAAGGGTACAAAGGAGAGCTTTTGGGATTCCACAGATGTTCTATTTCTTGATCTAGGTCTGGTTATATGAATGTGTTCCACTCTGTGAAAATTCTTGCATTTATATTCTTATGATATATGCAATTATAATTTGTACGGCTAAATTTGTGTAGTCGATTCTTCAATTTAAAACGCGCTTAAAAAAAAAAAACTTACAAATTTACACTTATCCCAACTTCCAAGGTCACTTGAAAATTCCAACTCCGGATGAAAGAACAAGATAACCGCCTTCAGGATGTCAGACACTAGTTCCATGTTGGCTTCGAACTCCATGGACTTGCTGTCTTGAGGAGAATTTGGCTCTGCTAGAAGAGTAATGTCATAGAGCAACAGTGACACAAATTCCATGGGATCGAGTAGCTGGATGCTTTCCTGTAGCTCGAGCAGCATGATTCGGAAGAAGAGAATTCCTGCCCGCTGGACTTCCCCGGCATTTTCAATCTCTGGAATAGCAAAATGACAGCTCATATTGCTGTTCAGTCACATGCATTACTTTTTTCATAGGATTTTGAACATATTAAACTTTTTTTTCAAGAAAAGAAGACGATATCCTTTGGTTTTAAACAATCTTAGTTTCTCTAGCCATGAAATCGAAAGAAAGAAATGAAATTACTGCTGGTGAAGCTCATAGGAAGAGGCTTTGAGAAAAGGCAAACACTTGGGTTTTAGAGTTAGACTCTGGTTTGAACACCTGCTGGCCCCCTTATTAGTCTATTGTCTCTCTGAATATCCTTTTCCTCTTCCGTGAGAATGGACTTAATCCCTGCTTCCTTGGTTAGCTGTGAGAATTAGATAAGATGATAGGTGTAAAAGTGCTTAGTTGCAGGCGTTACACATAGTGAACACTCAAGAGATGTGAATTTTCTCCTTTCTTCTTATCCCACTCTGTGATACAGTTTCAAATCTTTTGGCTTAATCCCACAGAGTGTTACTCTTCTAATTCTATTCACTTCAACATAGGAAGCCAAAGGTTTCCATGCCTTCTTCTTCCCTCCCTCTCTCCAAGCTGGCATTGCACTGAAAGTAGCCTAGTGGATGTGGAATCACAAAAACTGGAGTCTAGTCTTGGCTCTGCCACCAGCTTGCTATTGGACCTTAGATAATCCACTTTACTTTTACAGGCTCTAGCATCTTTATCTGTAAAACAAGATGTTCTGTTTAGTTGTGTGTAACATAGTGGGAAGAGCACCTAAACCTGGGTTCAAATCCAGCCCTCACCATTTCTTGACTGTGTGATGTGGGGCAAGTTGCTTACTTTCCTCACCTGTAAATGGGGTATCACTATTAACCTCATAGGGTTATGATAAGGATTAAATAAAATAATATCTGAGACACACAATGGAGGCATTTAATAATTGCTAGTTCTAGCTTGCCTTTATGAGCCCTTCCAGTTCTAAAACTACATGGTTCTAACCAAGAGAATGTTATTCCAGGCTCTTTGCTTGAATTTGTAGATGTTACTCATCAGCACAAGACTGCATAAGGGAATTCCTTTTACATGGAAAGATCTATATATTGTAATAATTCATTTTAGAAAATGCATATTTCATTGCACTGCCTGTGATTTCCCCAAAACCTATTTATTAAACCTGTGAATTTAGACTGATGCCACATGAACAATACCTAAAATGTATTTTTTTTCTCTCTCTCCAGAGAACTCGCCAAGTATTTCATAGCAAGCCATTTGAACCACTTTCATCATTTTCTGCAGATCTTTATATTCTTGATACAACAACATCCTATTTCGGCCAATGTTAAAATCGAGGACTCCCAGAGCCTCTCCTGTTCTCTCACGAAGTGGAACTGCTATGTGGGTTTCTCCACAGGCAGAGGCCAGTATGACTTCTGAACTGTCTGTACATTTGAAGAGGAAATCTCTGAAACCAGAACCAAATAAGCACAAGGACGTTAAACAACTGCCTGTTCACATAGTTCCACCCAAACATACTGAATTACTCCCTTTTGTGCCTACCTCATTTCATGTACCTGTCAGTCTGCTCACTCACGTCTCTGCTCAAACATCCCTCTCAGCAGAGAAGCCTTCCCTGACCACCCAATCTCAAGTAGCAAGCAGCGCCCAAGCCACTCTCCATCATGATACTCTGCTTCATTGTCTTTACTTATCTGAAGGTGTTCATTTTTTTGTTTACTTATTGTCCATTATGCTTTGGTTGAGTGCCAGCAGAAATGATGAGTGTGTTAGGTCGGGTTCCCTAGAAGCAGAGCCTGAGACAGGGATGCTTATGCAGGTGATTTATTGAGTGAGTGTTCGCTGGAGAAATCTGTGGGAGGAACTGAGGGAAGCAGGATAGGGAAGGGAGAGAAGCTAAGTAAGAATGTAATTTCACATGAAGTCTAGCCTCCGCCTCATTCCAAGGGGAGCTCTAGAAGGTCAAGTGTACCAAAGAATCTGTCCCACCTTGAGGCAAAGGGAGGGGTCTTTTGTATCCTAGCACTAGTCAGTCATTGGCTCTAAGCTGCTCTGGGTGTGTGAGGGCAGTCTGGGTTGGAAGAGTGTTTACATATCTCTTAGGTGAAGGGCTCTAATTGCTCAAGGGCACTCCTCCAGAGAAAGTTACGGTGTGAGCCATTACTTGCAGCAGTGCCTACAGCAGCTGGTAAAAAGCATTTTGGGGATCTGGGTAGAGCATCTACAGCATCTGCCTCAGTGAGAGACTTGAGATTTTCATGGAAATGTAGTGGCTGCTTCTTTCTCTTGGTGAGGCACAGACACACCTCTTTTTCTTTCTTTCTCCGTTCCCCATCTACATTAATTCTGATATGCCATTTCTTTAAGGTATTTGTAAAAAATTGGTACTTTGCATAGCCTCAAAAACACATTTATAGTTTGTAATATCAATCCTACAGTGACAGTTAAGATTATGTCCTTCTTCTGCCATTCCTGCCCCTTGCTGCTGCTGATCCAACACTTTGTGTTGTGTCTTGATGATTGCCATAGTAACAATGCATCATACTAAGCTTTCCAGGCATAACAATAGAGCCTGATGGTCAACTGACTTCCTCTAAAGACATCTGCTGTAAGTTACACACAAGAATCCAGGGCTATGGGTATTACAAGGACTTCTATAAAACCCTTGACCAGCACAAGGATAACTCTGTGGAAAAGAGCTTGAGATTGAATGAACATTCTGGTGTGAGGCCAAACTAAAATGTAATTAACATATGTAATTAAATGTTGAATTAGCCTACTCGTCTGAGATTACTGGATTACTGCCTTCTCAACGACACTGACCCCCGAAAAAGCAGTCATTCCCTTTTGCAATAGGTGTGTTCTCAGTTAAGATGTTTTACATTTGTACACAGTTCAGTAGTGTTCCTTGCATTTGACAGGTGAGAGTCATTCTAAGTAATTTAGAATTGACTACTTATTAAATACAACATGCTCTGCTTTCTCTCCAACTCTGCCCCTGCATGTCTTCTTTAAATAAAAAATACACATTTGCAGACTTGCTAACATTAAAAAATGAGCTCTGATGAGTGATGTGAATGTACTATTCATAATTATGGTGGGTTTTTGTTGAATTCCATATTTACCAGGAAATTCATGGAAAATAAAGCACTTGCATGCTTTAATACATGCAATTTTAAAATAAAATGCCAATGAATCTGTTTTTTTTTTTTTTTTTTTTGAGACGGAGTTTCCTCTTGTCACCCAGGCTGGAGTGCAATGGCGCGATCTCAGCTCACCGCAACCTCCACCTCCTGGGTTCAAGCAATTCTCTTGCCTCAGCCTCCCGAGTAGCTGGGAGTACAGGCACGTGCCACCATGCCCAGCTAATTTTTTGTATTTTGAGTAGAGACGGGGTTTCACCATGTTGACCAGGATGGTCTCGATCTCTTGACCTCGTGGTCCACCCACCTCGGCCTCCCAAATCCTGGGATTACAGGCTTGAGCCACCGCGCCCGGCAAAATCTGTTTTAAAAAGGACTTGGGGAAGGCTGGGCACCATAAAGAGACCCTGTCTCTTAAAAAAAAAAATTATATTGGCTGGGCTTAGCGTCTGCCTGTGTCCCAGCTATTTGGGAAGCTGAGGCAGGAGGTTAGCTTGAGTCTGGGAGTTTGAGACTGCTGTGAGCTCTGATCACAGCACTGCACTCCAGCCTGGGTGACACAGTGAGACCCCATCTCCCCTGCAAAAAAAGGACACGGGGGGAAAAAGAGCCAGTATGTCCCATGCAGACAACATTCTGCAGAAACTTTTCTTTAAAAGCCCATCAGAATAAAATTCAGTGTGATCATTAGAGAAATGCAAATCAAGGCAGGCCACAGTGGCTCACGCCTGTAATCTCAGCACTTTGGGAGGCTGAGGCAGGTGGATCACAAGGTCATTGGTTCGAGACCAGCCTGACCCAAAATGGTGAACCCCATCTCTAACAAAAATACAAAAATTAGCTAGGCGGTGTGGTGCACACCTGTAATCCCAGCCCCAGCTACTCGGGAGGTTGAGGCAGGAGAATCGCTTGAACCCAGGAGGCAGAGGTTAGAGTGAGCCAAGACTGTGCCACTACACTCCAGCCTGGGTGACAGAGCAAGACTCCATCTCAAAAAAAAAAAAAAGAGAGAAATGCAAATCAAAACTACAATGAGAAATCATCTCATGCCAGTCAGAATGGTGATTTTAAGTCAAGAAACAACAGATGCTGATGAGAGTGTGGAAAAATTGGAATGCTTTTATACTGTTGGTGAGAATGTAAATTAGTTTAACCATTGTGGAAGACAGTGTGGTGATGCCTCAAAGGCCTAGAACCAGAAATACCATTTGATCCCACAACCCCATTATTGGGTGTATACCCAAAGGAATATAAATAATTCTGTTTTAAAGATACATGCACATGTATGTTCATTGCAGCACTATTCACAGTGGCAAAGACATGGAATCAACCCAAATACCCATCAATGATAGATTAGATGAAGAAAATGTGGTACTGCACATGTATGTTCATTGTGGCACTGTTTACAATAGCAAAGACTTGGAACCCAACTCAAATGCCTATAAAGATAGACTGGACAGGCCGGGCGTGGTGGCTCAAGCCTGTAATCCCAGCACTTTGGGAGGCCGAGGCAGGTTGATCACGAGGTCAAGAGATTGAGACCATCCTGGTCAACATGGTGAAACCCCGTCTCTACTAAAAATACAAAAAATTAGCTGGGCATGGTGGTGTGTGCCTGTAATCCCAGCTACTCAGGAGGCTGAGGCAGGAGAATTGCCTGAACCCAGGAGGCAGAGGTTGTGGTGAGCCGAGATCACGCCATTGCACTCCAGCCTGGGTAACAGGAGTGAAACTCTGTCTCAAAAAAAAAAAAAAAGATAGACTGGACAAAGAAAGTGTGGCACATATACACTATGGAATACTATATAGCCATAAAAAGGATGAGTTTGTGTCTTTTGCAGGGACGGGGATGAATCTGGAAAACATTATTCTCAGCAAACTGATCCAAGAACAGAAAACCAAACACTGCATGTTCTCACTCATAAGTGGGTGTTGAACAGTGAGAACACTTGGACACAGGGAGGGAAACATCACACACTGGGGTCTGTTAGGGGTGAGGAGCTAGGGGAGGGATAGCAGTGGGTGGGGAGATTGGGGAGGGATAATATTAGGAGAAATACTTAATGTAGGTGACAGGGTGGGGATGGAGGCAGAAAACCAACATGGCATGTGTATACCTATGTAACAATCCTGCAAGATCTGCACATGTACCCCAGAACTTAAAGTAAAATTAAAAAAAAAGAAAATATTGTAGATATACACCATGGAATACTATGCAGCCATAAAAAGGAATGAGATCATGTCCTTTGCAGGGACATGGATGGAGCTGGAAGTCATTATCTTAAGCAAACTAACACAGGAACAGAAAACCAAACACCACATGTTCTCACTTATAAGTGACAGCTGAACAATAAGAACACCTGGACATGGGGAAGGGAACACACTGGGGCCTGTCATGGGGGAGAGGGGAGGGAGAGCATTAGGAAAAATTGTGAATGCATGTGGGGCTTAATACCTATGTGATGGGTTGATAAGTGCAGCAAACCACCATGGTGCAAGTTTACCTATGTAACAAACCTGCACATCCTACACATGTATCCCCGAACTTAAAATACAATTAAATTAAAAAGAATAAAAGTCAGTGTGTATGAGCAAGAGCCAGAAGCTGTGTCTTTCAGATCTACTATTGTACCAGAAGGATGTGTTCTGGCAAACAAAACGGACATGTCTCATACCTGAAGATGCATGACTTCCTGTAGACGGTAGGAGGGTTTTTGTGGATTTCTGTCAGACCCAGCTGCCCTGTAACCATCATGTTGCGCAAAACGTAGTCTGAATCCTTGAAAAGAGGAAGACATTTTATTAGAAAGGAGTAATTAGACCTCATATTTCCATTACAGCTTTTGGGGACAGATAAAGAGAAAAAAACAGGAAAGCTTAGATGACCTCTGGTTTTAAGGACAGTGACATTTTACTTAGTAGAGTTGGGATTTCACCATGTTGGCCAGGATGGTCTTAATCTCTTAACCTCATGATCCGCCTGCCTCAGCCTCCCAAAGTGCTGGGATTACATGCGTGAGCCACTGTTCCTGGATGATTTACTTTCTTCACTTCGCTACTGAGGACACTCTCTTCTGGTTTTCCTCCTACCTCACTAAACAATCCTCATTCTCCTTGCTTCTTTATCTCCCTTACTTCTAAGAAGCTTTCAAACTGTAGGTCAACCTGCAACTTACGTGTGGGTTGTGAAAATATTTTAATGAGTCTTGATCAATATTTTTTCATAGAAACTAGTTTATAAGAAAGTATATTAACATAATCTGTAAATATATGAACTTAGGAAACACAAATTCAATCAAGAGAAGTAAAGAGGGGTTTTTATGAATCATTCCTTTACGAAAATAATTCTTAGGACATGCCTACAGTCTTAGCTACTTTGGAGGCCGAGGCAGGAGGATCGCTTGAGTCTAGGAGTTCAAGGTTACAGTGAGCTCTGATAGTGTCACTGCACTTCAGCCTGGGCAACAGAATGAGACCTGGTCTCTAAAAAATGAAAATAAAGATAAATAATTATTGGAATAAAGAGGAAATATGGTAAGAGGATCCATAGGGGATTTGCATGCTGAATGGTGCTTGGAAGAGGAACAGCTGCTTTGTAATGTAAAACTTCCTTTTGCCTCTGTACTCCATGACTTCAAGGGTTCTTTCAAACTCTTTAGAAGGGAAATGTTGTCAACTTTATCCTTGGAAAATTGTTAAGATTATCCCACATTGATGACTGGGCTTCTAGCTTCTTTCTACATGTATTTCTTTCATGGTTTGTTATTTAGTGTTACACACTATTAGACTGAAAAATATATATATATATATTTTAAATCTCACCCTGTGTATCTAGGTTTAAATGTTTAGCCAAAACTTTACTGTTTTTTTTTTTTTTTTTTGGTGCCAAAATTGCATAAATTGACCACTCCTGCGTTGGATCAGAAGCATAATACAGAAAATAAGAGGCTTATAATAATATGCCTGAAAATAAGCTTATTTTTTATTTGATTTTAGTTTGAACCAAAAACTATAAAGTCAGCGAGCCCCTCAGCAATTATTCAGTAGTGAGAAAAGCACTCCTAGTTAAAATTTCCCAGGAAACCTTTTGGGAAAAGGCTGCAATTATGTTTTCCTCTCCTTTTCTTTCTTCTGGTTCTGGCTTGTTATTTTTTTCCCCTTTCTTTCCAATATCTATGCATTCTCACCTTTCCCATTACACATTGTTTATCTCCTTTGCTTTAATATTTATCCTCTTTTGCTTTTTTCTTGTTTGACAAACACGTAAAAATGATGTAAAAGAGAATATCAGAAAATATAACATGTAGGGCAAGTAGGTATTCTTTTGTGAAATTTCTGTTTCGTGTGTGTGCACAAAATATAAGTGAGAATATAAAATGTTTTTTTGTACTATGAGTTACAGCCAATACAATTTTTTTGAGCCACAGTGATTCTAAACACTTGGAGCACCTCAAGACTCAGTCCTTAGACACTTTTTTTTCTTTTCTCACTCATTCCTTTGGTCATCGCTTCTGGGCACATTGTTTTGTGTTGTGTTTTGTTTATTGTAGTAAAATATACATAGCATATTTACAATTTTAAGCATTTGTTTAAGTGTAAAATTCAGTGGCACTGAATACCTTCACAGTGTTGTATAAATCCAGGCTAATGAATAAATGGCATTTAAAGCCATGAGACTGGCTTTAAATGCCATTTATTCATTAGCCTGGATTTCTTCCCAAACACTGGGAGCCTATACCCAACTGCCTATTCAATATCTCCTCTAAGATGTCTAACAAATATTTCAAATTGTAGTTAAAAATTTTTTTTGGCCAGATGTAGTGGCTTACACCTGAAATCCCAACACTTTAGGAGGCTGAGGTGGGACAACTGCTTGAGTCCAGGAGTTCCAGACCAGGACAACATAGGAAGACCCCCGCCTCTAAAAAAAAGTTTCAATTTAGTAGGTAAAAAATTATCTTTTACTTAACTTTGTATTTATTTCACTGAGAATAATTGAATATATTTTTTTACATGTTTATAAACCATTTGCATGACTTTTTTTTTTCCCCAAGTATACTTGCCCTTTGCTTGTTTTTCTTTTGGATTTAAAAAAAAATCTCATTGATTTGTGTAAAATAGTGTTAAGCCTTTGCCAGACAGGTAGCAATTTACCCCAATTTGTCATATAAAATTTAATTTTCTTTATAACTTTGGTGCAAGAAAGGTTTGCATTTTTATCTAGTCAATGTATCAACCTTCCCTTAATTGTTCCAACCTTTGGTGTAAGTAGCAATCCTTCTCCAGACCAGGACTGCAAGTTTTCTCTCAACCTTCATATTAAAATCATTTGTCAAGTTTTTAAAAAATCATGTTGAGATTTTTCTTGGAATTTTGTTAAATTTATAAATAATTCTTGGGATAAATTATATCTTTTTTTTTTTTTTTTTTGAGATGTGGCCCAGGCTGGAGTGCAATGGTGCAATCTCGGCTCACCGTAACCTCCACTTCCTGGGTTCAAACAATTCTCCTCCCTACCCAGTAGCTGGGATTACAGGCATGCACCATCACGCCTGGTTAATTTTGTATTTTTAGTAGAGATGGGGGTTTCTTCATGTTGGTCAGCTGGTCTTGAACTTCCAACCTCAGGTGATCTACCCGTCTTGGCCTCCCAAGGTACTGGAATTACAGGCGTGAGCCACTGCGCCTGGCAGAAATTATATCCTTAAAAAATGATCTTCTTGTGGGGAAAAAATAACGGCTTTCTACTTTATCAAAACAATTTATGTCCCTTGACTTAAATTATAATTTGTTTCATATAGGGCCTAAGGGTGATGGGATAAGGTGGGGAAAATGTTCCAGACAGAGTAACATTTTTGAAATCCCTGAGGTAAAAGAAAATTTGCTTTCTATTATGAAGTGTGGAATGTGAAACATTAATTGTAGTATTACAGTTTTCTCCTCCTGAGAATCTCTCTTCTCCTGAGAGTCCTTCCCTCTCATTCAAGCAGAAAGTCTATCTGTTCACTGCCTTAGAAAAGGAACGTGATGAGGTAGAAAGCAGAAATCACTGGCTAGTCTGACTTTCAAATTTTTCCAAAAGCCTACATTATCATGACTTAAGATAGCTAACCAGGCACATGTGTTAGCCACCTGTCTCTCTTGAGACCCCAGGGAACTAAAAGACGGAGAAACTGATTTCTTTGCTGGCTGTCAGCTGGGGGCTGCCCTTAATGCCCTGGGTCTTTGTACGTAGCCCTGTGTATCTCGGGACCTGCAGTGGGATGTCAAATCACCATCTTTCTGACTCTTTTTCCATCCTCCTGTCTCTCAGCACCAGAAAGAGTTCTCTCTCTTTTTTTTTTTTTTTTTTTTTTTTGTTTGTTTGTTTTGAGACAGAATCTTGCTCTGTCATCAGGCTGGAGTGCAATGGTGCGATCTTGGCTCACTGCAACCTCCACCTCCCCGTTCAAGTGATTCTTCTGCCTCAGCCCCCCACGTAGCTAGGACTACAGGCTGACACCACCACTCCCAGCTAATTTTTGTATTTTTAATAGAGATGGGGTTTCACCATATTGGCCAGGCTGGTCTCAACCTCCTGACCTCGTGATCCACCTGCCTCAGCCTCCCAAAGTGCTGGGATTACAAGTGTGAGCCACTGCATCTGGCCAGGTTCTCTGTTTTTAAGGACTCATATGATCCAGGGCCCACCTGGACAATCCAAGATAATCTCCCCATTTCAAATTCCTTAATCTTAATCACACCTGCAAAAAATCCTTTCTGACATGTAAAGCGACATATTCACAGGTTTCAGGAATTTGGACATGGACATCTTGAGGGGGAGGCATTATTCTACTTGCCGCAGTTACCTATTTAATAAATTCGGTACTCCAAAGAAATAGACAGAAGTGCTTTGGGGTGATAAATTAAAATACCCTGAATTTCATACCTAAGAGAATTTGAATCTGTTTTTCCTCATCTATGGTTACTGTTAACAGAGCAGTAATTTTTTTCCTCTATAACTCTGTACCTTGCAGGAACATGGGCATGAGGTAAGGGGGAGTATTTCAGAATTTATTTTATATTTCATGTCAGTCAGGGTATCATAAGGAAACAGATTGCCAGAACTGGGTAATTTAAGGGGAGTTTAATAAAAGGATTATTTATGAAGGCAATGTTTAGAATCCCGACCTAGTAACAAGGAAGAGCTGTTAACACTCTCAGCCTGAAGAGGCTGGAAGACGGGGTAGAGGGGTGTGGTGGAGCAATGACCAGAACCTACAAAGGACAGCTGTATGGAGAGGACTGCCTGATGAAAGGTGAAGTGGCCTTTAGGAGAGAAACACAGCCAACTCACAGCAACCTGGCAGAGAGGGAGATAGAAGCATTAACGTCCCAGCTGCACTCTACTTCTGCTCTCCAGTGTTCTGTTGGCAGCTCTCATTGGACAAACTCAAGCAGAAGCCAAAGGGCCAAAGAGCCCATTGATACTGTTTATTTTTTGAGACATAGAGCAGGCTGGAGAAGAGAGAAAAGTGAATCTGGATGGGGCTGCAGAAGGGAAAGAGGAAGGCTTAGGAAGATATGATCACTGAGTGCTTGAAAAGAGCTTAGACAGGCTGTTCTGGTCTCTGCCCCACCACAATCTCACTCACAACCTGGCTGCTGAGTGGTCCTTCTCTCTCCTCACCTTTGGCAGGATTTTTTTCACCACCATAAGAGGGCCCAGGTCAGATGGGATGTGACCCTGGTGGCTTTGTCTGCGGACTCTAGATTCTGAACCTACAGCTGCTGAAGTCATGTTTCTTGCTGACTGTTTCGGGCTATTTTGTCCTTTTCCATGGTGCCCTATGTGTTGTTTGTCTTAAGGCCCTGACCATACTCTTCGGAATCTTCGCTGGGTTCCCATGTGCTTTGAAGGACCACTGTAGCTGGACCCCTTCAAACAGGGTGCTCTGCCCCAGTCTTAAGTGACCTTGAAGACTCCCATCCCCACCCTCATTAGTAGTGCCAGTTACAAGGCATTCTCTGCCTCCATGGCCTGGCTCCCCACCAGAGAGCTCCATGATTCTGCCCTTATGACCAAGTCCTCATCAGATTGACCCAGCTACTGAGGGAGGGATGTAGGGACCTGGTGGGAAGAAAGGAAGGAATCAGCCTGGAGGGAAGTGCAGACATGCTTGCCTTGGGCCAGCCAAGGGACTAGGGGGAACCCAGGTGATACCACCACCTGACCAAGCACCTCCCAGAGTCATTCAGCCTTTCTGAAAGGAAAAACCTTTCTACCTACTCGAATCATACGCAAAATCCTAACACAAAGTAGGAAGAAGCAAAGCAAACATTCAGCAAGAATTCATGACATTATAGATAGGAGGGCTTAAAAATATTGGTGTCATATAACTGAGTCCTTCCAAAACAGTAGCTCCTTGTCCCTTCCCACTCCACCCATATGATTGTGGTGAGTGTTGCCCATTACTATAAACTCCCCAGTCTGGCCAGCGGGGATGTATCTCAGGATGAGTCAAAAAGAGTTTTCTGGCAGGGCACGGTGGCTCAATTTCAGCACTTTGGGAGGCTGAGGCGAGCAGATCACCTGAGGTCGGGAGTCTGAGACCAGCCTGACCAATATGGAGAAACCCCTTCTCTACTAAAAATACAAAATTATCCAGGCATGGTGGCTCATGCCTGTAATCTCAGCTACTCTAGAGGTTAAGGCAGGAGAATCGCTTGAACCCAGGAGGCAGAAGTTGCAGTGAACCAAGATTGTGCCATTGCATTCCAGCCTGGGCAACAAGAGTGAGACTCCATCTAAAAACAGAAAAAAAAAAAAAAAAAAAAAGGAATTTTCTCTCTTGGGTTTTCCAAATTGGAACTTTTTACTGGATGCTTTCAGTAAGCATCGGACTTGCCCTGCGGAAAAAGCCCATCTTTAGCTGGAAGAACAAAGCCAATGTACAGAGGGAAACAAACATGAGAAGTGGAGAGATGAACACAGAGAGCCCTGATGGCTTCAAATCCCTGTGACCATCCTGAAAGATAGCTTGACTCCTGCCCTGTCTTCATTTTGGTCACATGAGTCAGTTAATTCTCCCTTTTGCCTAAGGCAATTTGAGATGGATTCCTGTCACTCACAACCAAGGGTCTTGTGTTGGGAAATCTGTCTTCAGTTAGACTAATAGCTGATTAATATAGTTCAAATATTAGCAAGAAATAACGTCTAGACACTCGGCTACCTTGGAGAGATCTATCACTACTGAGCCTGGCCTACCTGGGCTGGCATAGGCTCTACAAAGTATGTAGTGATGGAGGTGATGCTGGATGTGACGTCATACAGCCAGCCAATACCGGTGATCACAACATGCAGAATGTGCTCGCGGCTGCGGACGTAGTGATAGGCAGTGCTAAAGACATTGGCAACACCCTGTAGAGACAGAATATTCAAGTAGCCTTTTCTTTTTAAAATGGCAAAATAATTAGTGATATAGTAATTGGATTACTTTTACCAGTAATGTAATTACTTCATGATAATCTACTTCCTACAAATTATTCAGCAGTCCTCAAAGGGCAGTGTTCCAGATTTTACTATAAAAATAGGATCTGGCATTTCTCCCCATGCTATCTCTCCCTAACTCCCCATCCCCCACTGTCCCTCCCTTATTTCCCCCCTGAAAGACCCCAGTGTATGATGCTCCCCTCCCTGTGAGAAATGCCAGGTATAGGTGATGGGGAGGAAGGCAGCAAATCACACTGCCATGTGTGTACCTATGCAACAATCTTGCATGTTCTTCACATGCACCCCAAAACCTAAAATGCAATAAAAAATAAAAAAATAAAAATAATAAAAATAATTAAGAATACAGAGTTATAAAGTTTTCATTGTTATTTATTTATTTATTTATTTTTTAGACGGAGTTTCGCTCTTGTTACCCAGGCTGGAGTGCAATGGCGCGACCTCGGCTCACCGCAACCTCCACCTCCTGGGTTCAGGCAATTCTCCTGCCTCAACCTCTTGAGTAGCTGGGATTACAGGCACGAGCCACCATGCCCAGCTAATTTTTTGTATTTTTAGTAGAGACGGGGTTTCACCATGTTGACCAGGATGGTCTCGATCTTTTGACCTCGTGATCCACCCGCCTCGGCCTCCCAAAGTGCTGGGATTACAGGCATGAGCCACCGTGCCCGGCCCATTGTTATTTATAACAGGAAGAAAATTGGAAACAAAATGTAAGTTTAATAATGGGGGTTGCTTAGTTAATAGAATGGAATACTTTGCCACCATTTATTTACATAAAAAGAGGTTTACAATATACTGTAATTTAAAATTAAAAAGTAGTTGCAAAATAATGTGACGATTATGTGATTCATTAACGTGATGTGTATGTGGATAAATATAGGAAAGGGTCTAAAATAAATATCCTAAAATGTAAAAAAAAAAAAAAAAAAAAAGGATCATCAAGAAATCAAAGGTATAGGACAGGTGTGGTGGCTCATGCCTATAATCCCAACGCTTTGGGAGGCCAAGGCAGGGTGGATCACTTGAGGTCAGGAGTTTGAGACCAGCCTGGCCAAGATGGTGAAACCCTGTCTCTACTAAAAATATAAATATTAGCTGGGCATGGTAGTGCATACCTGTAATCCCAGCTACTCGGGAGGCTGAGGCATGAGTATTACTTGAACTCAGGAGGCGGAGGTTGCAGTGAGCTGAGATTGCACCACTGCACTCCAACCTGGGCAATAGAGCAAGTCTCAAAAAAAAAAAAAAAAAAAAATAGTCAAAGGTGTAAAGAGAAGAGAGATCCAAGTAAGTTTTTATGCTTTTGATAATCATTCAGTGAAATTTGTGATATGTGCTATTAGAGAATAGTATCAAAGGAACAAGATAAACTTTGAAATGAGAAAAAAAAATGTTAAAAAGCCAAGAACGAATGCCAGCCCTGGGCAGATGGGTAGGAGCTGCCCTGATCTGATGCCAGTGTTAATGCCTGCATCTGTGCAGGGATGACCACTATCATCAGATCAGAAGTATAGGGCATGTTTGATTCCAAGACCCACAATGTGCTAGGTTATATACTCCTCTTATAGGCATAAGGAGACCCTGTTCCACAGAGAAGGGATGGGAAATCCTTAGAACCCATAAGTGGGCTTGTTATCAAGAAACTCTAGGAACCACAGACTCTTCAAAATTACATGCCTTTTATATTAGGACTCAGGCATCTAAGGGTAACCCAGGCGCCTTTAACTCTAAGGGCTAGAGTACCAATGTATAATTCATTTTGAAATGCTCTCTAACAAGACTATATATACTTCACCTACTGATAACTCCATACTCCTTCATTTTAATATCGTCACATCATTCTTGTGTCAGATAAGAATGAATTTTATTATTAAAAATATGTCCAGACAAAGAGATTCTACCACTTTCCTCAGTTATCCACCCAATAAGTGGGAAGAGAAAGTGGAAAATAATGGCAAGTAAACACAAAGAACCAGAGGCTTACAGGGCAACAAATGATGAGGGCATAGCAAGGTCAAGTTCCTAACTTGCTGCTATACTCCACAGTTCATTGCCTCTGTAAAGGCTTTTCATTTTCCTTTATTGTAAGTTCTATCTACAGATTAAATAAAAATGTTTGTAGAAATGGTCTAGCTATTTTATGATCTTAAAAGTGCTATCATTTTATGATTGAATTTAAAAACATGAATACTTAAGAAACATTTAGGCCTTTTTCTTTATTTTTTTCATCCTCAAAATTATAACACTGAAATCAAGACCTATGGGGATGCATATCAGTTAGTACAGTTTGTGGAAAGTACAAAGAATTTCTAGATAGATACCACTATTAGGAAAACACAAGTATGTCCTTTCTAACAGTTCATTCCCACTTCGTGGGTCTTAGTAGTCTAATGGTTGGATTTCTGTTCCGTAGCATAAAATTCTATTTCTGTGATTAATGCTATGGGACACATGAGGCTGAGGCATGGGTATACAACTGAGGCTAAGAGTCCTTCCAGAAGTAATGGGGAGCTTCTCAAAAGACTGAAACATATATGCAGAAAACAGGAGCAAGTATGATGATGTTGCCTATATACACAGCTTTACTCTCATAGGATTTCAGGTTTCACTCTTTTTTTTTGTTTTAATTAAATTAAATTTTTTTTTTTTGAGATGGAGTTTCACTCTTGTTACCCAGGCTGGAGTGCAATGGCGCGATCTAGGCTCACCACAACCTCCGCCTCCTGGGTTCAGGCAATTCTCCTACCTCAGCCTCCTGAGTAGCTGGAATTACAGGCATGCGCCAGCATGCCCAGCTAATTTTTTGTATTTTTAGTAGAGACGGGGTTTCACCATGTTGACCAGGATGGTCTCGATCTCTTGACCTCGTGATCCACCTGCCTCGGCCTCCCAAAGTGCTGGGATTACAGGCTT
Organism: Saimiri boliviensis; assembly: GCF_048565385.1. Taxonomy (NCBI): domain Eukaryota; kingdom Metazoa; phylum Chordata; class Mammalia; order Primates; family Cebidae; genus Saimiri; species Saimiri boliviensis. Next base: position 29,092,415 of record NC_133465.1, read on the forward strand.
GAGCCACTGCGCCCAGCCAGGTTTCACTCTTTAAAAAGTATAGGAGAGGCCATCCTACCATTGTTCTTGAAAACTTCTATGACTTACCTGATAGAATCTAATCTCATGAGGTAGAAAGATGTTTATTTTGTGGGGATCTCTAAGGGTGTCAACAGCCAAGACCCCAAAGATCCTCATATATGCATCTTGAAGTGGCAGAGCCAGGAATGACCCATTATAATCATTCTTATTACGGGAATGATTCCAGAAGAAGATGTTCCCGTGGTACTGAACTTGAGGAACGTGGATTGGCCTTCCTTCATCCACTACTGTAAAGCTGAGGAAAAAAAGAGTATGAGGATGGAAGAAAGGCACAGGGAGAGATTTAGATCAAACCATGGAGGAAACTAGATTGATTCTCCATTCACAATCTGTGGCTTTATATCACAGAACAGTGGACTCAGATAAGATGACCAGTTTGAAGGTCTGACTTAAAGATTTTTTAAAAAACAAGCTTAGATGTGAACTTAGGAAACAACTATAAACAGGACTCATTAGACATGACTAATGGAACAGGCAGAAATAATTGAGCCAATATTGTGAAGTAGAATCCCTGTATGATGAATCATTGCCAAAGAGAGAGCTCTAGAAATAATCAAGTGAAGTTATCCAGGACTGGAAGCCAATGGCTCCTACTCCAGAAGCACTGGTGACTTGAGGCATTTCCCTTCGAGCAGCTAGCTGGGATCTTGATGCCAGTTTACTCAGAAAGGGAATTTCTTTTTTATAAGAGTAAAACCAATCTCTTTAAGAAGTTCTTACCTGATTCCTTTCATGTCCCTGTAGAGCACTTTGTTCAGTACAAATGGAGCATCATCTAAAGTGCAAGCCACATTCCTCAATAGAACATTCCCTTTCTCAGGCAGTAGCACGTTTTCTTCTAAGAGGGAAATGTGAGCACTGATCTTCTTATTTCCATGGGCTTCAGCATCCTACGGCAAAACATTTCTGACCATATATATGTTTGCCAACAGCCAAAGAACTCCCCTAATCATGCCTTCTCTCATTAGTTAATTTATGCATCTGGCCCCAGTAATTTCATTTTTTTAAATAAAGAATGCTGATATTACTATTCATGGGCAGTGGGGAAAAGGTTGATACCACAGCTGTCCCCTAAATCTGAGTTTTAGTGAGTATAATGGATTTCCTCTATGCCAACTGGGCTAGTTTACTGGAAAAGAAAAATAGAACCAAAAAACTTTCAAGTCTACTCAAATTTAGAGCTTTAAAACTTGGATTCCTTTGACCTATAGTCAAATTGTCTGCATTTCTATTAAAAATGTTAATTTTAGAGAGATGGACCAAGATGTCTTCATTTCACTAATATTTCTTGACCATCTACTGTGATATGAATGTGAAAAAAAAATGCTCTCAAGGAACTCTTAACACACTTTGTATGTTTGATCTATGTAATTTCAGAAAGGATTTTTGGGGGCCCAAGATTACAGACTTCCTGCAACTAATATTTCTGCAACTACGAATTTTTTGTACCTAAAATATTATTATGTTATTAACAATATTATGTGTAATCACATATATTAAACATATCCGTAAATTGGGGACATGTGAGACACTGATATTTTTCTCATCTTTCTATATATTTGGGTTTGCTTTCCATGCCCTTTTCTTTTGCCTTTATTTCTTCTTTCCACATACAAGATCTAAGGAGTCATTAGCAAATATGTAGTGAGATTTCTCTTAGGATACCACAGATCTCTGAAGCAAGTTAGAACAATGCCTCTTTTTCTTGAGTGGCCTTTTGGTTCTGGTGCCCCATTTCCAATGACACTGGAAAATACAGCCACTCAGGAGATGATTCCATTGAGCAAGTGTTGTTATTTAGCTGAGATGACTGGCACAGGTTCCCTGGATCAGTGGAGTCTATGATACATGTAGAACGTAGCTGTGCTGTTTCTGCCTATGAACAGTAGCAACCTGGGAGTCTCTGAGGAGGTGGCAAGGCTACAGGAGTGGCCTCTCAGGGCCATGTGTTCTAAGTGGCACGATTCTGCAATAGTCTCAGCTTGCTTCTAGGCAATGCTGTGAAATATTGTGTGGTGTCAGACTCTATAATGAGTTTATGATTTAAATAGTTCCTTTTAAAACTGACTCCCAAAATACCATGCAAGGGAAACGGAGCTTGAACTGCTTGTACATCTCCTTACTGATATTTTTCATAGTCTGTCTATTGTCCATTCTAGGCTTATTTGACTCTCCCCAGAAATGAAATTAGAAATCCCAAGACTTCTTTTCTGCGTCTGACTTTTCTACCTTTCTTCTCTGCTTCTATCTTGGCAACCAGCAGTCACTCCAGTTGCATCTCTCCTAGGCATTGGGTCATTTGTAATGTAGTGGAATGAATAAAACATCTATAGCAGCACCCAGTGATTTTTCAAGAGAATTCAGGTACAGGATGCTCCTCTTTTGCAACCATTGAACATAGCCTACTTTGAGGAAATGTTTTCTCTTACATATCACTTTAGAAGACACACCTGGGTGAGGGCCTTAAAGGTCTCACTATACACTGGCTCCAGGGACACCCCACTTGTCTCTGCAGCATGTTGGATTTTGTGCAGCCACTTCCGCCTGGCACAATTCCTCAGATTCTCAATGTGGCTCCTCTCTAAAGAATTCATCAGAAATTCCACAACGCTTTCCAGAACTTGGTCTTCATTGCCCCTGAGTTCGGATACAATCAATTCTATGTAATTCTGAAATTGTTTTGAAGACAACCTCACTTCGTGACCAGGGTGTGGTTTTGGAAATTGGATGTGCAGTTTAGCTAAAAGACACAAACACAACACCAAGAACTAACCAAAAGTTCACTTATCGGTGGGGGAAATTTTCATTCTCCTCTTATGATGGACTGAAGCCCTGGATAATTGCTCTCCTGGAAAACCAAGTATATCAAAGGCATCTCTGAACCCAGTGGAATATTTTACAGTGAATTTCTATGCTGAACTCAATATGACTCCTGTGTCAACTTCTGTGTTTTTGTTTTGTTTTAATTTTACCACCTAGCCTGGTGAAACCTCAGGGTTTGATTTGATTCCTTCCCTACCTTTTGCCTTTCATATCCGCCCCTTGGCCTCCAAAAGTGCTGGAATTACAGGTGTGAACCACCGCACCTGACCCCTCAATTTTTTCCCTTTTATTTTTTCTTTTTAATTTTATGTCCAACTCCCACTCAGATCCCAAAATGTTTTAATTATAAAAGTGTTAAATGTTCCACCGAAATAGAAACGAACACATTAAAGCAAATTTAGTCATTTAAATAGAAAATTAAAAGGCATAGCCAATAATGCTAATAGTTATCCTATGAGAAATAATATGGAAAAAATGACTTATTCCATTAAATTCTACAATGCATACAGGTCACATGTTCTATAGCCTTTTATTTGTGATGTTTCTGCCCAAAATATTAGGCTGTATTAAACAGGAATAAAAAGGGAAAATGAAGCTTAGCATGGTGGCTCACGCCTGTAGTCCCAGAACTTTGGAAGACTGAGGCAGGAGGATCACTTGAGCCCAGGAGTTCGAGACCAGCCTGTGCAACATAGTGAGACCCTGTCTCAAAAAAAAAAAAAAAAAAAATAGCCAGGTATGGTGGCACATGATGCCTGTAGTCTTAGCTACTTGGGAGGCTGAGATGGGAGGATCATTTGAGCCTGTGATTAGAGGAGATAGAGGCTAGAGTGAGCCATGATTATGCCACTGCACTCCAGTCTTGGTAACAGAGTGAGATCTTGTCTCTAAAGAAAAGGTAGGGGAGATGACAGACTAAAAGTTTCAAGTTTCCTCTTCCACATAGAAATCTTCCATTTTGAGGACACCAGCAGAAACCTTTCTAAAAACTGCTAAGCCTATGATTTTATGCTATTTAAATCCCAATTTTAAATCTTGGACACAGAAGCAATAAGAGTAGAGCTAAACAATAAGCCAAAAAAAACAAAAGAGCTGTTGGAAGATTTGCCAATCAGTTATTAGCAATGCTTGAAATTTAGAGTCTTCTTCCTTCTTAAAGAGGCTAAATCTGCTTTTCTTCTTCCATATTGCCATTAAATCAGCAATCATCTCCTCAGACCAGTGGCTACCAATATGTGTTTAATGAGAGTCATTTTGTATAATATAAGCCTGCTCTTTGAGAGAATAATTGTTCTTGTTTGCAGATATTTTCATCTGGCAGTAGATTCTGCTTCCTCATTGCTGTCCTTGTTCTCAAGGACAAGGGTTATCTTGTTCTCATTTGCTGGGCTTAATCCTTCACATTTTATGCTATCTATCTGTCCCTATTGCTGTACTTTACCCATATATGATTCCATATAATTCACATAATTAGATTCCATATCATCTAATATATGGGACTTCCTGATAACATTATCTTAGATTCCTTAAATTCTAGGATTCATCATATTTAATGCTTTAATTTTACAAACAAGGAGACCTGGGTCTATGGAGGTTAAGGAACTTGCCAAAGATCACATGATCATTTAGTGAAGATCCAGTATTGGAACCCAGCTGCTCTAACTATTGTCTAGTGTTCTCTGTAGGATGTGGTTCTATGTTACAAATTTGCCCACATTGTAAGTGAAAATCACATCATTATGCCTTTTGGAATTTCATTAAGTAAATTAACTGGATGTATTCCAAGACAAGCCAGGTAGTATAATGTAAAGTTTGTAGAAGACATAGTTACTGAATCGATAAACAATCGATAAACTCAGGTACATTTGAAGCTCAACCAATACAATAATTTTTTAGAGGGCTGAAGAACTTAACTAACCTTGACAATTCTTTCCCTTGTGCATTACATACTTTAAAAACTAAAAATCTGGTAAACCCAGTGAAAAGAAAAATAATTTAAACTAAGATCTGATAAAGTGAAGAAAGGAATTTATTATATTGGAATAAGAATTTTAGTAGCTTTTTACTGGTAAATATTGGACATAAGAGAAAAATATAATACATAAAATGTTACTAAGGAGAATAAGCAGTTAGTAAATTGAAGAGAAATCTGCAAGCCAGTGAAGACAAGGAGATAAAACAAGAAGAGAGAAGAAGCAGAACTGTGGACTGGCTTGGATTCTTTTAACCTTAAAAGTGAAGGTAGCCAAGTATATAGAAGGAATCTATAGATTTAAGATTTTGGACAAAGCATTCTGCAACATATTCCACTTATGATTGTGTTGACAAATGCACAAGTCTTCTAATATTTTCACATCCTTGCCAACACTTGTTATTTTCCACTTAAAAGATTATAGCCAGAGTTGGGTACAGTAGCAGGTGCCTGTAGTCACAGCTACTCAGGGGGCTGAGGCAGGAGGATCACTGGAGCCCAGGAATTAGAGTTCAGCCTGGGCAACACGGTGAGACTCCCATCTCTATTTGCAAAAATTAAGAATAAATAACATAAATGTATAGCTATACTAGTAGAAATGAAGGGTTATCTTGTGGTTTTAGCATAACCAGTGTTTTAACTGTATGTGTGGACTGGGACACTTGAAGTCAAGTTATTACCACAGTTTAAATAAGAATATTATTATATTTTACCTTTCTTCATAGATTCTTTTTCCATTCCCTCCTTGTACGTGTACAAGAGTTCATCAACTTCCTTCAGATCCAGGAAGCCTGAGCCATCACTGTCCCACTTCTGAAAGATGGCATCTAGGAGAAGCCTCCGTCGGACTTGGAGAGCATTTTGTCTAAACTAGGGTACAAACAGGATAATAAAGCAAAGAAGACACATGTTCATTGTGCTAGCTAGAATCCTGTGTTCATTTCAAAAAAGGTACATCATCTTTTATTAAAACAGGTTTACCTTGGGGCTAAGCATGATATTAATGGAAAATGCAATGATTCAGCAGTGGCACATGCCTGTAAAGCCAGCCACTCAGGAGGCTGAGGCAGGAGTATTGCTTGAGGCCGGGAGTTGGAAACAAGCCTGGGCAGCATAGTGAGACCTCTGTCTTTTAAAAAAAATTTAAATTTTTTTTAGAAAAGAAAATACAGTTATTAATTTTAATCCCTTAAATAGCATTTCTGTTTTACCTCTAAGCCAAACAAAACAAAACAAAACAGGCATTCTTGGTTATCAGAACTTTTTTTTTTTTTTTAAAGAAAGAAAGAGAAAGAGAAAGGGGGAGAGAGAACAGGAGTCTTGCTCTGTTGCCCAGGCTGGAATGCAATCTAAAAATAGGTATTAAAAACCTCTTTTATGCCGATAATTGTGCTTAACAGCGGAAACAGGAAGGAATAAAGGAAGAAAATAACAAACAGCCAACCAATATTTCACTTAAGTCTGTGAAATGCTATGCAAATGCCGAAGAGTGATTTACTTTCAATTATGTGGTCACTTTCAAAATAGGTGTAATATGATACTGAGAAAAATGTATGTTCTGTGGACCTGGGGTGAAGAATTCTATAAATATTCACTGAGTTTACTTGTTCCAGGTCTGAGTTCAAACCATAGATGTCCCTGTTAATTTTCTATCTTGTTGATCCATCAAATATTAACAATGTGGTGTCAAAGTCTCCTGCAATTATTGCGCAGGAGTCCAAGTCTCTTTATAAGTCATTAAGAACTTGTCTTATGTATCTGGGTGTTCCTATATTGGGTGCATATATATTTATGATCATTGACTCCTGTTGTTGCATTGATCCTTTTACCATTATGTAATGTCCTCCTTTATTTCTTTTAGTCTTTGTTACTATTAAAGCCTATTTTGTCAGAGATGAAAGTTACAACTCCTGTTTTCTTTTTCTTTTTTTCTTTCTTTCTTTTTTTTTTTTTCTCTCCATTTGATTGGTAAGTCTTCCACCAACCCTTTGTTTTGAGTCTTTGTGTGTCCTTGCTTATGAAATGGATCTGGATACGGAGAACCGATGGGTTTTGACTTTTTATTCAATTTACCTGTCTGTGTCTTTGATTGGGGCATTTAATCCATTTAAATTTAGGATTAATATTGATATTTGTGAGTTTAATATTGTTGTTTAATGCTAGCTGGCTATTTTGCCCATTAGTTGTTATAGATTCTTCATTATGGAGATACTCTTTACTTTTTGGTAAGTTTTTGGGATGACTGATACTAGTTGTTCCTTTCTGTGTGTACTGCATCTTTCAGAAGCTCTTGTAAAGCAGGCCTGGTGGTGATGAAATCTCTGAGTGCTTGCTTGTTCGTGAAAAATTTTATTTTTCCTTCATTTTGAAGCTTAATTTGGCTGGATATGAGATTCTGGGTTGAAAATTCTTTTCTTTGAGGATATTGAATATTGACCCCACCCTCTTCTAGTTTGTAGGGTTTCAGCTGAGAGATCTGCTGTGAGTCTGATAGGCTTCCCTTTATGGGTAGCCTGACCTTTCTCTCTAGCTGCCCTTAGAAATTTCTCCTTTATTTCAACCCTGGTGAATCTAATGATTATGTATCTTTGGGTTGCTCTACTTGAGGAATACCTTTGTGGTGTTCTCTGTATTACCTGAAGTTGAGTATTTTCCTGCATTACTAGGTTAGGAAAGTTTTCCTGAATGATATCCTGAAGAATATTTTCCAGCTTGGATTCATTCTCTTCATGACATTCAGGTACACCTATCAAACGTAAATTAGGTCTTTTCACATAGTCCCATATTTCTTGGAGACTTTGCTCATTCCTTTTTACTCTTTTTTCTCTAATCTTGTCTTCTTGTTTCATTTCATTAAGTTGGTCTTCGACCTCTGATATCCTTTCTTCTGCTTGATCAATTCGACTGTTAAAACCTGTGCATACTTCGTGGAGTTCTCCTATTGCATTCTTCAGTTCCATTAATTCACTTATATTCCTCTCTAGATCGTCTATTCTCCTTAGGATTTTATCAAACCTTTTTTCAAGGTTCTTAGTTTCTTTACATTGGGCTAGAACATGTTCTTTTAACTCACAGAAGTTTCTTATTATCCACCTTCTGAAGCCTAAATCTGTTAATGGAATGCACTTGTTCTCCATCAGGCCTTGTTCCCTTGTTGATGAGGAACTGTGATCCCCTGTAGAGGGAGAGGCATTCTGATTTTGGATATTCTCAGCCTTTTTACACTGGTTTCTTCCCATCATTGTAAATTTATCCACCTGTCGTCTTTGTAATTACCAACTTTCAAATTAGGTCTCTGAGTGGACGTCCAACTTGTTGATTCCCAGCACCGGAATCTGAGCAACCCCCTGCGCTGGCCAAAACAGCGGTGTTAAGATTCGTGGTGCTTTTCTGCCTGGGAATCTCCGGTCTGGCTTCCTTCTTGAGTCCCTTTTTCAATCAGCTGAATAGGCGACTCTGCCTTCCCGGAGTTCCAAACGTCGACCAAAAGGGGACCCAGTCCCGTTTACTCTGCACCAAGAACCACAGCACCAGGGCACCGGCAAAACCGCCACGCCGGCCACAAGAGTTGCGCTGGCGACCCGTGGGTCTCCTCTGCTGGGAATTTCCTGGTCCGTGAGCAACAGAAATTCGTCTGAAAGTGTGGTGTCCTATCGTTCTCTGTGCTTTCAATGGGAGGGAGCTACAATCCTGAGCTGCTAGTAATCAGCCATCTTGGATCTCTCTTGGTTATCAGAACTTGTTAACATTAGTGTCACTAAAGTTGATAAACAACCTTCCACTGCTTTGAAGAAAAAAAACAACAGGCATTCTCTGCATTAGTATTCCTTAAGAATCTTTGTTTTGTTTTGTTTTGTTTTGGCAAATTTCTTCTACAAACCTTAAGAATCTTTGACCATTCTTTTCCACTCCTTCTCTAGTTGTTCAGGAATGTGATAAATATATAGAGTGCTCTCCCTGACTTCTTAGTGAGATTTTAAAATTATTATTATTTTCATTAAGAGACAGAGTTTTGCTCTGTCACCCAGGATGGAAGAGTGGCATAATTACAGTTCACTGTAACTTTAAATTCCTGAGCCCTAGGGATTTTCCCTCGTTAGCCTCCCAAAGCACTGGAATTACAAGCATGAGCCACTGCACCCTGCCGCAAAGGATATGTTTTGGGTGAAGGAGAATGAATGACAATGTTTAAATAAGGAAAATGGCTGTGTTTTAAAAATTCCTTTTTTATGTTTAAGACTGACTAAATTTGACATTAATTTTATTTACCTTTTAGAGTTTTCACTAGGTTAATTATATTAGTGAGATAGTAATTGAATTAATATCTAGAAAGATTTAATTGCAAAAATAAAATGAATATATACTGTTTGATTAAGTAGGAGGAACTTCAATTGAGAAAGTAAAAGGGAATTGTCTAGAATTAGGTTGAGAAGACTCATAAAGCTGATGATTACTAAATAAGCTTAGTGAAACTAACTTACATATTTCATATAAGAGATATATATTGTTTATATGAGCTAATGTGTATGTAGTTACTTGTCACCCAAGTAAGTAGTAAGTTCTTAGGAAATATATACTACCTGGGTGCTTATGAGTCAAAATATATGCTCAGGCCATAATCATACCTCAGGTATGGTCATACCCATAAAGGCACTCACACACAGGCAAATAATGCACACACACACATATCTTAGCACATATCTGTATCTGCTTCTCAACCTCCAGAGAAAGAAGAAAGCTGTAAAATAAACCATATCCTGCCAGGAGCAATCATGTTATTATCAGGGGAATGAGTTCTCTGGAGTGTGAACATTTGATTATAAAATAGAATATTTAATGGCCAAGCTTGTTGAAATAAAGTGGTAAGTTTGGTTGTAAAAATTTTTTACATGAGTCACATCAGGAGCAACTGAGGTTGAGAGATTTACTTACATTACCCACCTTTTCTAAGGCATTCATTTTCTCTTGTTCTGTTTCAACATAGCCCCCCTTAAAAAAGGAGGTGAGAGTCTCGCTGACACTCAAGGGAGCATCTTCACCAACAAATGTCTCCAGGAGTTGCACAAACTGGAGCAGATTGAATGAAACTCCATTGAAGGCAGTTCGGCCTTTTACCTCCTTAAAAGACTGAATATTTCTGATAATTGAGTGTAAATCTGTCAAGCAGGAAATATATACCAAGCAGAAAAGTGAACAATTCTTTCTGTTAGGGAAAATAAATGAGTACCTACTATAATGAATATCTGCTATTTTTGCCTGTCAGGAATCCATGCTCCCTTCATGAGGACAACATCCTCCTTTTTTCTTTGGAAAAACATCTCTCCACTGTCAGTTCAGATGAATCAGGTCATACTAAGCTCCCCTCCACTTTTGTGCCATGGATGGTCATGTGATATAGGTCTGGCTAACAATTCACATATGATAGCAATGTAATCTATTACAGGCCAATGAGAATTAGCCTCAGAACTTTTGGAAAAACTATTAGGGATGAATCATTCTTTTTGTACTCTTATTGCTGAACTAATAGAATATAAGCTGAGAGATGCTTTCGTGACCATTTTTGTCACAACGTGGAGAAAACTGTCTCAGTTTGAAAGTGACACAGAAAAACAGGGCTCAGAGGCAGACAGACAGTATCCTGCTGCTATCGTTGAGCCTTTGAATCTAGTTGTGCCTGAAAAAAGCTGCACTCTGAACTTTCTCATTAAATAAATCACTAAATACCACCACCACAACCCCTCCCTCCAAGAATCTTGACTAATATATTTACCATTTAGCTCAATATTATAATATGAAATATATTTCATAAAATGACAGCAAAGTGACTTCCATTTGATTTATTCATTGATTCATTCATGCCCTTATACCTTCTATATGAGATTTGATGCGACTTAAAAAAATTACTCAAACAATTTTTACTTACATTGGTAAAGCAAAATTGACATAAAGATGGCTAAGAAGATGAACATGAACTAGCAGGCCATGAGAGCTTGACCAATGCCATGCATTTTCACCAGAAATTTTGAGGATAGAAAGTTTGTTATTTGAGGCTTAAATGAGAGAAAAATTTGCAGGTAGGAAGAAAATAATCTTGATCTAATTAGTTCTACAATTTGATGTGAAAGGCAAAACAATATAATAGCTTTATAGTGAAATATGGGTACTTTTTGGAACAATCATTGTTAAAGACATGGTTTGTCTGAAAGCCAAAAACTACTCTGCTCTGTTGAATAGATCTTTCTTTGCAAGTCCTCAAAAACAAGATATATTATCACTTGTCTCAAATGCTTAGATGTGGCACTACCAGGGAAAGGAATAGCTGAAATGATTTCTATTGCGTTTTAGTATCTAATATCTGATTCCCTCTGTATGCTTAGATCATAGTTTTAAAGCAGTTGCAGGGCCATATCATGGTTAAAAACTATATACTAATTCCATAAGTTTTAAAGCAGAAGAGCATTCATCAATAGCACATGCCACCATTAATAGTACACCACCATCAAATACATCTATCTGGTATATATTTAGATTCATCAGCTCAAGGAAAAAATAATGAAAGGAACACCTTCCCATTCTGTCTTAGCTAACTTCTGTCTTTATCATTGAGTACCACCGTAAATTAAATCCATCTATTGGACTGCCATTTTTCTTTGTACTTTCATTGTTAACACAAACCTGTGAACCTGGAGTTATCATAGATTAAGTTTGCCTGTTCCTCATCTTCAAATTTTACATACTTCGTTTTCCAGTTACAAGTAAAAAATTCACCTGTAAAAACACATTCCATAATATAGCCAATCAAACTTCACTTTCATGATATTTTTGTTCTAGGGTATAAATGAAAGGAAGATTAAATGAGGAGTTACCTGACCATGACTTTCCTTCTATGTTTTGGGACTTGGGTTCACAGGACTTGTCTTTCTGAACTTCCTTTTTTGTAGTTTCTAAAAGGTACAAATGAAATGCTTATGAATTAGACATTAAACATTCCATTAGCTATTCTAAGGTTAATAAGTGGTAGAAATGCCTGCATATAGAACACCAAAAACTGTAAGTACTTTCCCATATATGTTGTGTCATAATCAACTACAGTGAAATCACTTAAACTTGGATTGTCGAAAGCATCTCTGTAGCAAAAGCTATTGTATCCAATTTGGCCATATAAAATGAGGGCTACATTTCCCAGCCTCCCTCACAGCTAGTTATTACTATACAGTAGTCTTCTTTTTATCCTTGGGAGGATATGTTCCAAGATCCCTAATGAATGTCTGAAACTGCAGAGAGTACATATACTTTTGCAGTTTGAAGTGTGACAGACAAACTAGCCATGAATTTCTTTTTCCTTCTGCACAATTTAATGAGGAAAAGATTTGTTCTTACTGTAAATATTAACAACCTCAGCATACAATTTTCTTTCTTTCCTAAGTTGAGAACTTTTATCTTTTATTCTCTTCCTCCCTCCCTCCCTCCCTTCCTCCTTTCTTTCCTTCCTTCCTTCCTTCCTTTCAAATAGGGTCTCACTTTTTTGATTAGGCTGAATGGAGTGCAGTGGTGTGATCATGGCTTATTGCAGGATCAACCTCCTGAGGTTCAGGTGACCCTTCTACCTCAGCCTCCTGGGTAGCTGAGACTACAGGTGCATGCCACCATGTCCACCTTTTGGTTTTTTTTTGAGACAGCATTTCGCCATGTTCCCCAGGCTGGTTCTGAACTTCTGGGCACAAGCCATCCACCTGCCTTGGCCTCTCAAAGTGCTGGGATTACAGGCATGAGCCACTGTGTCCAGCCAAGAACGCTCACCTTTTCACTTCAAAGGTAGCACATTACAGCTTCTCTATGGCATATCCAAATTGTCAGCATTATTTCTCTTGTGATTGGAGCCATTATTAGGTAGAATAAGGGTTACTTGAACAAGAATACTGTAGTATCATGACAATCTATGTTACCTGTTCATTAGTCACTTAATCTAGCAGCTATTAAGTGGCTTATTAGCAGGTAACATAGACAACATGGATATAATGAATAAAAGGTGCAAGATTTCATTACACTGGTCAGAATGATGCACAATTAACAATGTACAAATTGTTTATTTCCAGAATTTTCCATGTAGTACTTTCTGACTGTGGTTGATTGTGGTTAACTGAAACTGTGGAAAGCAAAACCACGGATGAGGGGAGACTACTGTATGCCTAAATTCTGGCCAAAGATGTGATAATAAATATTTGAAATGCAGGATGCATTCTGTCTTAAATATGACTTTAAGAAACTCCTCTAGAACATATATTTTATGTTTAACTGAAAAAAGCAAGACCCATTTTACAGTTGAAATAAAAGAAAAATTTTAAAGTGGTTTCTTATATCAGACATCATATTTAAAACAAAAGGTCTTCAACTACCTTTTCAGAAACCCAATTAAAACACTTCTTCTGTAATCTAGTATAATGGAAATTATACATAAATTGACAATAGAGACATTCTGGTTTGCATGTCACTGGTGAATGTAATTAACTTACTTGATTTCTGTTCAAGGTCTAGACTCAAGTTGAGCGGCAAAATATGCCTGAGATTTGCATGACCTGATGGCCAGAAAATAATTCTGACTTAAATGAGTATTTTCTGAAAAGACTTTAAAAACCACTCCACAAAACAGGAAGCTGATGTTGTAGAAGAACTGCATTACTACCTGAAAAGTGATCTTTCCTACTTGCTGTTGGAACTTCCTCTTGCAGTTCAGAACTCAGGAATATTTGCTGTTCATGTATTTGTTCCCAAGACCTCTTTTCCTTTAGAGGGACTTCAATGTACTCAGAGGGTATGGGCTCCCCAGATTTTGTACTTTTTAACATACTATCTTTTCTTGATTGTAAAGTTGAGCCTGTGTCTTCTTGCTCTTCTGAAATTATCTCTCCATAGGGTCCTTGTTCTGATTTTTGGTATGGTTCTTCTATTATTGACTCTCTGAGTGATTCCTCTTCTGCAGTTGACATTCTGCGTGATCCCTGTTCTGCTACTGACCCTTTGCATTGACCTTGTTCTGCAACAGACTCTCTGTGTGACCCCTGTTCTGCAACTGATCCTCTGAGTAACTCTTGTTCTGCAGTTGACTCTCTGCTTGGTCTTTGTTCTGAAACCGAAACTCTGTGTGGTCCTTGTCCTACTATGGAACCTTTGTGCTGTCCTTGTTCTGTAGATGACACTCTGTGTATTTCTTGTTCTATTATTAACTCTCTACTTGACCCTTGTTCTAGAGTTGACTTTGTGTGGGTTCCTGGTTGTATTACTGATTCTATGTACAGTTCTTGTTCTGTAGTTGGCTTTTTGCCTTGTTCTTGTTCTTCAGTTGAAATTTTTTGTGGTCCTTGTTCTGCAGTTACTCCTCTCTGCTCTTCTGGCAGGTTTGCAGGTAGTGTTGATGTTCTCTGTTCATCAAGTTTAGGTTGATCTGGACTTTCTAATAATTTACTTTGGGTTTTGCTAGAATGTTTTGCAGAAAGTAATGTATTCATCTCTAAGAGCACTTTGTCAAAGCCTTCATAAATGTGTTTCTGATTATCCATGTCTCCCCACAACTCAGACAAGTTCATCTCTTCAAATTCAGTGAATGGCCCTAATACAGAAAACAAAACATTCACCTAAACTGTTGATCTTATAATGCAGAATTAGAGCTATTAAATTAATGCAAAGAAAAGCATTGAGCACAGTGATTGTAATATAGGCCTATTGCTCTAAATAAATACCAGTTACCTTTAGTTGCAACACAATAAAAAGTAAGAAGGTACCTAAAAGAACATAAAAAATGCTTACTACTTTAAGTTAGAAATCATCCCTTCCTAAAAGGTGTGATTTTGGAAATAAATAGGATCTCCTTTTGCTACTTGGAGTGTTGCTTAGACTACCAAGGCAAATAGAATTTGTCCTCTACCTTTGTGGCCTTCCCACAGTAAGCATCACATGGGGATGGGAAAGGGGACACATCTTTCATTTCAAATACCTTTTCAGTATCTCCAATATAAAAAGCAAGGCTTTATCCATGACAATCTTTCACTGAGGCTATGTTTTTCCAACATTCATTTTTTCCCCTTTTCTCTTGCCCTCTTTGTTTTTCATTTCTCAATTATTTTCCTCTACAATTTAGGTAGACACCTGGAACATAATACTAGGAAAAGACTGGATAGTATTCACAGAATCTCACTGTTAAACAACAAAAGTAAAACCCTGGTGTCCATACTATAAAGAGTGAAACTCATGCCACAAGACTGTTCCCATTTACTCCAAAACAGTACTGGTAAGCTATTCTCACAATTTTTAGAAACACTCCAAGTATATCACTCACAGATTTGTAGGTATCCAAGTAATAAATCTTCACACAGAAATAAAGTATTGACATTCTTGGCCAGGTGTGGTGGCTCACGCCTGTAATCTCAGCACTTTGGGAGGCCAATGTGGGCAAATCGCCTGAGGTCAGGAGTTTGAGATCAGGATGGCCAACACGGCGAAACCCCAGCTCCACTAAAAATACAAAAAATTAGCTGGGTGTAGTGGCAGGTGCCTGTAATCCCAGCTACTTGAGAGGCTGAGGCAGGGAAAATAGCTTGAACCTGGGAGGTGGAGGTTGCAGTGAACTGAGATCGCACCATTGCACTCCAGCCTGGGCAAGAGTGAGATTCCATCTCAAAAAAAAAAAAAAAAAAAAAAAAATTGACATTCTTTGGAAAACTCAGCCACTAAAATACCTTCTCTTTAGAAAATGAAAATTAAGCTAAGCACAGTGGCATGTGCCTGTAGTCCTGGCTTACTCAGGAGGCTGAGGCAGGAGGATTGCGGAGTCCCAGGAGTTTGAAGCAGCCTGGGCAACATAGCAAGACCCCATCTCTGAAAAAGTAAAATAAAATGAAAATAAACTCCAAAATTCTATTTGTTTTGGAAATAACATCAAAAGGATATTTTACTGTATAAGTAAAGATACGCAAGTAAAATGCTTGGGAAAAGGAAATACTGTTAATATAAATCTCATAATTTTAAGTTGGGCATTAAAATGGAATTACCAGGCTGGGTGCAGTGGCTTATACCTATAATCCCAGTACCCAGGCATTTGAGACTACCGTGGGCAACATGGTGAAACCCTCTCTCTATTAAAATATACACAAAATTAGCTGGGCATGATATAGTCCCAGCTACTCAGGTGGCTGAGGTGGGAGAATCATCTCCTATTTGGGAGGTTGAGGCTACAGTGAGTCATAATCATGCAACTACACTCCAGCCTGGGCAAGAAGAGTAAGACTCTTATCTCAAATAAAATTTTTTTAATAAATAAAATGGAATTACCATTACTAACTTAATTTCCAAGACACTCAGACTGTCACTAAAGCACTTGTTCATTTCAATGAATTTAAAATTGAGTTCTAGCTAAGTTCTGACATAAAATTTTTGAGTACTGCACTATGGGGAAAAATATATCTAGTTGCGATGAAGAGTGAATTTTGTGGGGGGAATAAACACCTAGATATCATTATCATGATTTAAGAGAGCTATTATGTGAAGGGATTCCATGGTGGTAGAATGGTTTGTATTATCATATCAGTGTATCATATCAGCACATATCAGTGTACTGAGACATTCCAGCTTGAATATACTCTGAATGGCACTTACATTGTCGTGGGTTTCGAAGTAAACTCCTAAGCGTTTGTGAACTATGGTCATAGAATGATTCCAGCAGGGCCAATGTTCTCTGCCGATCCAGAAACCCTACCTAAACAAAGGAGAAAGTTTGTGATTAGTTGTTACAGGATATTTTTTTTCCTTTTTAAAAATATATTTTATTGTGTTTTAGGTTTGGGGGTACATGTGAAGAACATGCAAGATTGTTGCATAGGTACATACATGGCAATGTGGTTTGCTGCCTTCCTCTCTTCATCTATACCGTATCTGGCATTTCTCCCCATGTTATCCCTCCCCAACTCCCCATCCTGTGCGGTCCCTCCCCTATTTCCCCCCAACAGACCTCAGTGTGTGATGCTTCTCTCCCTGTGTCCATGTGTTCTCAACACCCGCCTATGAGTAAGAACATGTGGTGTTTGATTTTCTGTTCTTGTGTTAGTTTGCTGAGAATGATGGTTTCCAGGTTCATCCATGTCCCTACAAAGGACACAAACTCATCGTTTTTTATGGCTGCATAGTATTCCATGGTGTATATGTGCCACATTTTCCCTGTCCAGTCTATCATCAATGGGCATTTGGGTTGGTTCCAAGCCTTTGAAAAAGTTTTGCAATCTACCCATCTGACAAAGGGCTAATATCCAGAATCTACAAAGAACTAAAACAGATTTACAAGAAAAAAACAAACAAACCCATTCAAAAGTGGGGGAAGGATATGAACAGACACTTTTCAAAATAAGACATATATGAGGCCAACAAACATATGAAAAAATGCTCATCATCACTGGTCATTAGAGAAATGCAAATCAAAACTACATTGAGATACCATCTCACGCCAGTTAGAATGGTGATCATTAAAAAATCCGGAGACAATAGATGCTAGAGAGGATGTGGAGAAATAGGAACACTTTTACACTGTTGGTGTAAGTATAAGTTAGTTCAACTGTTGTGGAAGACAATGTGGCAATTCCTCAAGGACTTAGAAATAGAAATTCTATTTGACCCAGCAATCCCATTACTGGGTAGATATCGTACTATTATATACATATATATAGGATTATAAATCGTACTATTATAAGGACCCATGTACATGAATGTTCATTGCAGCACTGTTACAGGAAATTTAAGATTTTTATGCAGTTGGAATGTGGCTTATTGAAGCTTTTGTCATTACTACCACCACAACAATCATTATTTTGTAAATAAAAGTTGCAGCATCAAAATCAGGAAAGTTATATCTTGCCTTTAGGCTTATTCTCTACTTTCCCATTCTGTGACATGTCAAAACGACCTCTTCTTAGTAAATGTTTAAGAAATATTTGTGACTCACTTACTGATGGCTAAATCCAATGTATAATGTTCAGTTCTTTTATTACCTGACCTGAGTATGTCACTTGAAACAATTAAATGCTCCCTACTTGTTCTTTTTCAATTGTTATTTTTGAGAAAAATTCTAATTATAGAAAAATAGAGAAAATGATAAAATTAACATCTGTGTTCCCAACACCCAGAAATAATGATTGTTAACATTTTGTGTATGTGCTTTTAAAAGTCTGATATGGCAACACAGTGAGGCCCCATTGCTTCAAAAAATAAAAAATTAGCCGGGCATGGTGGTGCACACCAGAGGCTGAGGCCGGAGGATCACTTGATTTGCAGTGAGCTCTGATCATGCCACTGCACTCCAGCCTAGTTGACAGAGCAAGACCTTGTCTCAAAAACAAAAACAAAAATACCTGATATAGTACATATGTCTTTCTTCAAACTGATTTTATTTACTCAAAATTGAGATTTAATTCATAGTATGTAAAGAAATATATTTTATTATTTTTAACTGCAATAAGGCATTCTGTAATATGAAAACACCATAATTTTTTTTTTTTTTTTTTTTTTTTTTGAGACAGAGTTTCACTCTTGTTACCCAGGCTGGAGTGTAATGGCGCGATCTCGGCTCACCGCAACCTCCACCTCCTGGGTTCAGGCAATTCTCCTGCCTCAGCCTCCTGAGTAGCTGGGGTTTCAGGCATGCGCCACCATGCCCAGCTAATTTTTTGTATTTTTAGTAGAGACGGGGTTTCACCGTGTTGACCAGGATGGTCTCGATCTCTTCACCTCGTGATCCACCCGCCTCAGCCTCCCAAAGTGCTGGGATTACAGGCTTGAGCCACCACACCCGGCCTGAAAACACCATAATTTAAAAAAAACTCTATTGATGGGCAATTCGATTATTTTTAGCATTTTGATATCAACATAATGCTACAATGGATATCCTTATGCACAGCTCCTTGTGTACATGTGCAAGCATTTCTCTAGGATAAATAACTAGAAGTAGAATTACTGGATTATGTATACATTTTCAACTTTATTAGTTAGAGCCAAATTGTGTCACAAAATGTTCATACCAATTTACATTCTCGCCAGCATTGAATGAGAGTATTATTTCTCCATATCTACATCAATACTTGATATTGTTAGAGTTTACTATTTTTTCTAATCTGATAGATAAAAATGGTATCATTTTAATTTGCATTTCCCAGATTACTAGTGAGTTTTAACATTTTCATACACTTACACATTTGAGTTTTTCCTCTTCTACGAATGGGTTTTTCATATCCTTTTCCCATTTTTCAGTTGGGACCAATTGTCTATTTATTTATTTATTTATTTTTTGAGACAGAGTCTCCGTCTGTCTCCCAGGCTGGAGTGCAGTGGCATGATCTTGCTCACTGCGCCCTCCGCCTCCCAGGTTCAAGCAATTTGCCTGCCTCAGCCTCCCAACTAGCTGGGACTACAGGTGCCCACCACCACGCCCGGCTAATTTTTTGTGTTTTTAGTAGAGACGGGGTTTCACCGTGTTAGCTAGGATAGTCTCAATCTCCTGATCTCATGATCACCTGCCTCAGCCTCCCAAAGTGCTGGGATTACAGGTGTGAGCCACCGCGCTTGGCCCAGTTGTTACAAATGTGTAAAATTTTGAGAATGACCATTCTTTTATTTATGTAACAAATATTTTTCCCCAGTTTATCTCTTATCTTTCAATTTAACTTTTGGTGAGTTTAGCCATATCAATGTTATTCATTAATTTTGAGGATATATATTAAATTTGAGATAGTCAAATATATGAATCATTTCCTTTTGATATACAGTGACTAATGAATGATACTAGGACAATTAATTTTTCATATTGGGAAAAACATAAAAGTAGATCCCACCCTCATAATGAGGAAAAGTGGATTCTATCTGATCAGAAACCTAGATGTGGAAAACAAAATTTAAAATATTTTAGAAGCAGCCAGGTGTGAGTCACCATGCCTGTCTGCTTCTAAAACTTTTTTAGACAGGGTCTTACTAAGGAATACTCCAAATAAGCACAAACCATTTTGAGTTCAAAATATATGCTCTAAGCTTCTAATTTTTTTTTTTTTTTTTTTTTTTTTTGAGACTAGGTCTCACTGTCACCCAAACTGGAGTGCAGTGGCATGATCATAGCTCATTGCATCCTTGAATTCCTGGACTCAAGACATCCTCCTGCCTCAGCCTCCTGAGTCACTGGGATTACAGGTATGAGCCACCACACCTGGTTGCTTCTAAAATTTTTAAAATTTTGTTTTCCACATCTAGATTTATAGTGAGAACTCACTTTTCCTCATTAATGAGAGTGGAATCTACTTTTATAATTTTCCCAATATGGAAAACTAATTGTCCTAGTATAACTCATTGATTACTCCTTTCCCCAACAATTTATATTGCCACCTGTGTTATGTACTAAATTCTCACATGCTCTTGCATCTGATGCCAAATCTAATATTCTGTTCCACTGACTTGTCTATTCCGGTACCAAAGCCAAAGCTATTTTAATTAATATAACTTTATTTTAAAAATAAGCTCTTTTGGAGGCCGAGGTGGGTGGATCACCTGAGGTCAGGAGTTCAAGACCAGCCTGATCAACATGGTGAAACCCCTTCTTGAAATAATAATAATAATAATAATAATAATAATAAGCTCCTGCACAGCAAAATAAACTATCTCTCATTCTGTAGTTTGTCTATTTACTCTGTTTATACCCGACCTGAATATACACTTTTCATAATAAAGACATACATGCCTAGGTACGGTGGCTCACGCCTGTAATCACTGCACTTTGGGAGGCCTGGCAGATCGCTTGAGCCCAAGAATTCCAGACTAGCTTGGACAACATGGTGAAACCCCATCTCTACAAAAATTATCTGGGCCTGATGGCGTCCAGCCTATTTGGGAGGCTGAGATAAGAGGATCACTCAAACCCTCCAGAGGTTGAGGCTGCAATGAACCGTGATGTTGCTACTGCACTCCAGCCTTAATGACAGAGTGAGATCTTTCTCAGAAAAAAAGGAAAAAAGCCGGGCGCGGTGGCTCAAGCCTGTAATCCCAGCACTTTGGGAGGCTCAGGCGGGTGGATCACGAGGTCAAGAGATCGAGACCATCCTGGTCAACATGGTGAAACCCCGTCTCTACTAAAAATACAAAAAATTAGCTGGGCATGGTGGCACATGCCTGTAATCCCAGCTACTCAGGAGGCTGAGGCAGGAGAATTGCCTGAACCCAGGAGGCGGAGGTTGCGGTGAGCCGAGATCGCGCCATTGCACTCCAGCCTGGGTAACAAGAGCGAAACTCCGTCTCAAAAAAAAAAAAAAAAAAAAAAAGAAAAAAAAGAAAAAAAGGAAAAAGACATATGCGCAACCAACAAACACATAGCAAAATGTTCAACATTGCTAATCATTAGAGAAATGCAAATCAAAACCACAATGAGATACATCTCACACCAGTCAGAATGGCTATTATTAAAAAGTCAAAAAATAACAGATGCTGGCAAGGTTGCAGAGCAAAGGGAATGCTTATACCCAGTTGGTAGGTAGAATGTAAATTAGTTCAGCCATTGTGCAAGCTGTTTGGTGATTTCTCAAAGAACCCAAAGCAGAATTGCCATTTGGCCCAGCAATCCCATTATTATTGGGTATATAACCAAAGGAATAGAAATTGTTCTAACATAAAGGCACATGCATGCATATGTTCATTGCAGCACTATTCACAATAGCAAAGACATGGAACCAACCTAAATGTGACTCAATGGTAGACTGCATAAAGAAAATGTGGTACAAGCCAAGCATAGTGGTTCATGCCTGTAATTCCCACACTTTGGGAGGCCAAGGAGGGAGAATCACTTGAGCTCAGGAGTTCAAGAGCAGCCTGGGTAACGCAGTGAGTTACTGTTTCTACAAAAAAAATAAAAAATTAGACCTGCATGGTGGTATGTACCTGTAGTCCTAGCTACAGATAGACATCCCGTTTCTACTAAAAATACAAAAATTAGCCGGGGCGGTGCCTCACGCCTGTTAACACCAGTCACTCAGGAGGCTGAGGCAGGAGAATTGCTTGAACCTGGGAGGCAGAGATTACAGTGAGCTGAGATGGTGCCACTGCACTGCAACCTGGGTGACAGAGTGAGACTTGTCTCCAAAAAAAAAAAAAAAAAAAAAAAAAAAAAAGTCTACATGATATCTCAAGCTATTGATGTACTATTATTTTTAAAGCATTCCTCTATATAGTATTTCATTAACCTCTCTTCTTTTTCTTCATTTATAAACAATGCAACAAGAATTTTCTTTGTATGTGTACTTTTAAATTTACTGGTGCTTTTATTTCTATGGAATAATAATTTTAGGAATGGCTTGCCTGGCTGAAGCATGTATGTATTTTTTTTTTTATTTAAGCAGATATATCCAGAATGCTTTGCAAAAATACAACTATTAAATTTTCACCAGGCATGTTTGAGAAACGTTTTTCCTCTATTTGTATCAGCGATAGACATTATCATTAAAAACTATTTTTGGTCATCTATTGAATATATAATGATTCCATGAATTCGATATTCACATCTTTTGCCCACATTTTGGGGAGTGGTGTTGCTTATATAGAGTCCTGCTGTCAGAGAAAGGAGAGTCTAGCTCAGTGCCACAGTACTTGTTGACTCTGACTGTGGTGCATATAGTTCATCTCATTGAGTCATCCGGAAGTTTTATTTTGGTATTTGCTATTTATGTCCTTAATTCTCCTTGTTCTAACCCAGGTGTCTTCCTGGGGGTACTATCAGAACTTTCATAGTCCTCATCTCTGCACATCCACTGTCCCTTACATGCAGGTATTTAGGAATACTCATCACCTTTCCTCTGGCCACAGAAGTGAAAGGGAGTACCATCAGGTCCATCTACCTAGATCCTGCCTTCTACAGCTACTACTCTTCCTCTTCAGTGCCATGTTGGATTTAGGACTTCTCTATGAAGCTTGTAGTCTCTGAGCTATACGTAGAAAATAAAATGCAAGTGCCTGCTGTTCTTAAATTTCCTCTCAATCTACCTGGGATTTCAAGGGGTGTCAATAATGTTGCCTTCAATCTTCAACCATGACTGGAGCTCAGGAATGGGAGATCAGGTGCTAACCTTGACTTAAGGACTCAGACAACCTCTAAACTCTAGTCACATGCACTCCAACCTCCTTCTCTCAGCAGCTGGTCACAATTTCCCATTGACAGAATAACTGCTTTGATACCATATTTTGCATTCTTCCTTACTTTATTATTCTCCATTGTTTCTTAAGGGCCCAGTATTTTCAATTTAAAGTATGGGCTTCTAGAACTTTTATTTCAGCTACTGGTTAAAAATATACAATCACGGCTAGATGTGGTGGCTCACGCTTGTAATCCCAGGGCTTTGGCAGGCCAAGGCAGGAAGATCTCTTGCACCAGGATTTCAAGAACAGCCTGGGCAACATAGTGAGACTCTGTTTCTACGAAAGTTTAAAAATTAGCCATGCATGGTGGTGCCTGCCTGTAGTCCTAACTATTTGGGAGCCTGAAGTGGGAGGATCACTTAAACCCAGGAGGTAGAGGCTGTAGTGAGCTATGATCATGCTGCTTCATTCTAGACTGGGTGATACAGTGAGGATCTCTCTCTCTCTCTCTCATAAATGTCATTATGTTATGCATTTTTGAGCTTCGTTCTCAGATATATATTCCATTCAGAAATGCATCTAACTTCTTTTTTCCAGACTCTATTTTCCCTCTGAAGGGGTTAAAATAAGCTATTCTGACATATTGACTATTTAAGTTAAAGACACTTGAAAAGCAACAGATATGAGAAAATCACTTGACCTTCGTGCTGTTTCTTCAAAGCAGAAGATGAAATTCCTGTGTGAAATTAACTCTCCCTATACTATAAGGAAAGGCATAATTGTTATCTTCAAGGATGAGAAGTTGAGACCAACAGAATACTGTATAGACCTTGTTAGAATAACTCTTATCTTTTAAGACTCCCAACGTAATTTAGTCACATTTTCACATTTTGGTATTCCTTGTCCAATCCAGTACATAAGTAACTGACTCTAACAGTCTCTTTGGGTCTTCATTCCCTTAAGAGGACTCCTGTGCCATATAAAACTTGTAACTAAATTTGTATGCTTTTCTCCTGTTATTTTATCTTATGTCAGATTAATGCTCAGACCCAGCAGGAATCCTATGAGGAAGGAGGTGTTGTTTTTCCACCCCTGCACTTTCAATATCAGCACATAACTATTGCTTGAATAATGGGAAGAAAAGCAAAGAATGAAAGTAAACCTCAGCTAATTTCTCTAAATATTATCTCACTATGTTTGTTACAGTTCATGAATTGGTGTTAAATTGGCCAACAGAGAATAGTTGTCCTTCAGGCATTTTACCCAGGAGTAAAATTTTGACACCTATGTCACCCAGTGTTTACTACAAGCTCTGTTAAAAGAAGCAATATTCAATAAGGATTGACTGAAAGACACACAGACATTTCAGATTTTACAAAATATATTCCTGACTTCATTCAAATTAGCATAGATCTGAGAATGTAGATTGCAACATACTGGTTCTTTTAAGAACTGCTTTTTCTGAATTGAAGTCCAGCGTGGCATTGTTTGCCTACATTTAAAGTAGCTATAAGAAACTGCCCTAAAAATGTCGTCACTGTTTAATCTATTACAAGCCTATCATAAAAGATTTTTAGTTCAGCACAAAAGGGCCCCTTTAATAAAGAGACACTCCTAACTAATTTGAACCCCAAATTTCTGTACTTCTTAGCACTAGTTTGTAATTATCTTGTAAACATTATTGATAATGTGTTTGGTCGTGTTTCCCTTTTCACATTAGATCCTACTAGGAAGCTTAGATCCAAACTTGTAAACAACCCACAACAAATATTTAGGTCATTATGCTATGTACTTTGGGGCTTTGTCCCAAGCTTCATTTACTAACCCCTCTCTTATATTTTTCTTCTTTCATCCTACTTTTAGTTTACATTTTGTCATTTCATTTTATCTATTCTGTGAGCTTCCTTAAATCCTTTCTGGACATGGAGATACAAACAAGTAAGTATAAGGTTCACAAACAAATATATTTCAAATATATTTGTATCTATTTTGTAGAGATGGGGTTTCACCATGTTGTTCAGGCTGGTCTCAAACTCCTGGGCTCAAGCAATCCACCAGCCTCAGCCTCCTAAAGTGCTGGGATTACAAGAGTGAGCCACAGCATTCAGCCAAGAAGCAATTCTTTAAATGTCTTAACCCACCTTCCCATGGTCACAATGTAGAAAAAGTTCAGCAAACATCTGCCTCTGCATGTCAGCTTTTATGACCTCCCGAAATTCATCTGCAGAGTGGCAAAGGTGCTTAAGGAGTTCCTCAAACATTTCACTCTTCAAGTCTTTAATATGTGAAGAGATGTACTACAGATAAAAAAAAAAAAAAAAAAAAAAAAGAGTGTAAATGATTGACT
Source organism: Saimiri boliviensis (assembly GCF_048565385.1). Classification (NCBI taxonomy): domain Eukaryota; kingdom Metazoa; phylum Chordata; class Mammalia; order Primates; family Cebidae; genus Saimiri; species Saimiri boliviensis. The sequence continues at coordinate 29,117,779 of NC_133465.1, forward strand.
TAAAACCATGCTCTACTTGGATTTTCCCCAGGATTCAATGTGCATGAAATACATTGTCTGTAAAATATTTCCATATGATTTGCTTATCACTTAGATGAAGCATTTTCATGTTAGCTGTTCTAAAAGCTGTCATGCAGAGAGAGGTAACTAATGCAGTCCCCAATACCACACATCAGTGGGACTAGATATTTTTGGAGCAATTTCCCTCTATGTCACATCAACATTATATAGGGCAGACTTTCCTTACGGTATGAAACAGCAGCAGTCAACTATAAAATCCTACTTGCAAATTAAAAGTTCTAAAAATTGAATGAAGTTTTTCTATGGTATGTGATGTATTAGAGCACGTGTGTTGCAAGACTGGTTTCATTTAATTAATGGAGTGTAAGGGACAAGGATCATGGGTGGCTTTTTGTTTTTTGATAATACAGTAAGGTATCATTTGTCTATGATTTTCTTTTAAAAGTATAGGGACTGAAAACATCTATACTCCTTGGCCATTTCTCTTGATTCCTGTTGAATAGATTCCAAGAAGTGGACTTTCTAGCGTAAAGGATTAATGCACCTGAATATTTTGTAGGTTTGACATGGGGCTTGTACCTTTGGCACTCCTGTCACTAATGCATGAGTGACTATTTCTTCTCAGCCTCACCATTAGTGTGTATTGGCATCTGGGTTTTTGCCAATTTGATAGGTCAGGAACAAATTACGTTTTTGATCTCTGCACTTTACTGTAATAGATAGAAGGTATCCTGTGATAGAAGTGATCAAGCACTGCAAGAGTTTGAGTGGACTCCTTTCAAAGTGTGAGCTCAGCTCACAGCCAGTGATTTCCTCCCCTGCCTCACGCACAGAAGTAGCCAGAGTTATACCGGATGACCCCACTTCTGTAGACATAAATGACTGAACCAGGGGGAACACTTAACTCCAGGCCATTCAGGTTCTCTCCACTAGGAATTAGGGATTAGAACTGAATAACAGTCAGTTAATTTGAGTGGGCCTGAATTTGTGAATGTGTAGTGGAGGCAAAACTTTCCCCTCTACTCTCTTAGGGTCTTTGGCTGGGCCTGAGAATTAAATTGACATAAGATAGGTTAGTAGGAGAAAGGCATAAAATTTTAATATAAATTTTATATGACATAGGAACTGTCATAAAGAAATGAAGACCCAAAGAAATGGCAAAAACGACACGCTTTTATTAATATATTGGATTGAACAAAGAGAGGCAATTGTGGAAAAGTAACCTAAATTATGTTGGGAAGCTAAAAGGAAGATAATAATTCTTTTAACAAGGTCTGTTTGTACAGAATTCTCTCAGCTAAGACTCCCAATTGAATAATGTTTCCTTTCTCCTGATACAAGGAGGACATCTTTCACATGGGAGATTTTAATTTTCTATTTTCAGGAAGAAAAAGGGAGATTAGAATGCCTTTCTTGTATCTGCTATTTTTCAAGGGCCTTTAGCTGAAAGTAGTCCTTATGCCAAAGTAGAATGTTTTAGGTGGCATATTTTGCCACTCTTCAAATGTAAATTTAAGAGTTTTGGGCTGGCCAGATTCCTCCATGTGAACTGAGACTCCAGGGAAAGTCTGTCTGTGGAAAGAAACAGATGAAATGGAAAGCAGAGAGAAACAGTCTTAACACTTTCCAAGTCCCTGTTCTAGTCTCTTCCTGAAGCCCTTGGATTGTGCACATTTCATATTCAGCTAGATAGCTAAGGTTGGTTTCTGGTTCTTGCAATTACCATGTAGTTAACACAATTTGTAAAAATCATGCTCCACTTTAGTAGTTTGTTTAAAATGGAACAAATGTTTTTGGCATATTTTATTGACATATGATTTTTATTTTATTGTTTTTAGAGACAGGGGCTCACTCTGTTGCCCAAGCTGGAGTGCAGTGGTGCAGTAGCACAATTATGGCTCACTGCAATCTTGACCACCAGATTCAAGTGATCCTTCTACCTCAGCCTCCTGAGTTGCTGGGAATACAGGTGTGAGCCACCACACCTGGTTAATTTAAAAATATTTTTGTGTGTATAGAGATAGGGTCTTACTGTATTGCCCAAACTGGCCTCAAACTCCTGGGCTCAGGTGATCTTCCTGCTTCAGCCTCCCAAAGTACTGAAATTACAGGCATGTCACTGTACCCAGCTTCATTGTCATTATTCTTGATGGATCAGTGCACACAGTTAAGTTCTTATCTGTTACCATGAGAAGCAGAATAGTGGAAGTGGTTAATAACTCACTCTGAAGTCTGTCTGGGTTCAACTCCCTATCCTCAAGTTCCTTCATTTGTGAAATGGGTATCATAGTAGTAGTTACCTCACTGGGTCATGATATGTACAATCTGGGTGTTTCATGTAGTTAGTTCTCTTCAGCCATTGTGCTTGTCTACTCTGGAGGTAGGTAAGAAATTGGCCAAGAACATCTTCTTCATTAAATAAACAGTCCTCTTAGCTGATAAACAACTTTGGAAGGAGAAAACCCAACAAGATCAGCGGTTCTCAAAGTGTGATTCCCTAGACCAACAGCATCAGCATCATCTGAGAATTTGTCAGAAATGCAAATTTTTGAGCCCTACCCCAGATTTGCTGAATCAGAAATTCTGGGGATAGGGCCCAACAATCTATAGTTTAACAAGCCCTCCCCTCCCCCGGTGATTCTGATGCTCATTAAAGTTTGAGAACCACTGAACTACATGATCTGGAGTATCTGGTCCTAATTAGCCCCATATCCTAAGATCCTGTTGTTTGATCCTTAATGACTTTTTACTTGGCTACTAGGTATTTTTCTATATTACTCATAAGTTAGAATTATTGAATAATTGATATTTTCTGGCAACATTGTAGCTCAGTCCTTTAATGCTGAAAAAAAAAATTGGTATTTGGAAGAATCATCCTGTTTTAAATTAAGTTTTTGGGAATTGACTTCAAAGCCATATGAGTTTTCTGGCTGTAGGAATGCTATTGAATCAGTAAGTAGTTTTAAGAGGCTGAGGCAGGAGGATTGCTTGAGGCCAATGCATGCTTGTAGTCCCACTCAGGAGGCTGAGGTGAGAGGATCACTTGAACCCAGTAGTTCAAGTTTTCAGTGAGCTATGATCACATCACTCCTGCCTGGGCGACAGAGCGGGACCCTGTTTCAAAAAAAAAAAAAGGAAGGAGAATTACTTAAAAAAAAAAATCTTTCTCTGGGCCAGCTGCAGTGGTTTACACCTGTGATCTCAGCACTTTGGGAGGCGGAGGTGGGCGGATCACCCAGGTCAAGAAATCGAGACCATCCTGGCCAACATGATGAAACCCCATCTCTACAAAAATACAAAAATTAGCCAGACATAATGGCAGGTGCCTGTAATCCCAGATACTCGGGAGGCTGAGGCAGGAGAATTACTTGAACCCAGGAGGCAGAGGTTACAGTGAGCCAAGACTATGCCATTGCACTCCAGCATGGTCGAGAGAGCGAGCAAGACTCCGTCTCAAAACAAACAAACAAAACTTTTTCTGAGAGACACTTCTGGATTTTTCATCCCTGAAAGTTCTGAGGGAAAAAAAAAAATCTGGAGCTATAGTCTCTGGGTTTTCTGAGTCAGCATATTCTGATTGTTCTGTAAGTATAGGCTAGCTGGCATAAAGACTAACAGTTGCCAATATCAACTACAAATCAAATTCCAAATATAAGAATTATAGAAGTTTGCCAATGTCTCCTGTAAAAACAGGAAAAGGTGAAAACAGATGGGAGCCTCTGTGTTTTCATGCCCTTCCAGGGAATGATTGCTTAATTTAAGAATATAATTACCGATATCCTTCAGTTATATCTCTGTGAGCTGTTAAATATTCGAACTATGCTTAGTCAAGTTATCTGTATGTGCTAAGTCCCAATGTAATGAATTCTGGGATTTTCCTTTCTGACTTAATGCTGAGAATGTGGTAAATATCACATTTAATAGCTACTGTAAGATTCCATAATTCTGAGCCAATGGGATTCATACTTATTTAATTGTAGACATATTGAAGAGTTGATGAACTGGGTGATATAAGAGCAATAGGAAGAAAACTATGTTTGGAAACTATCTATCTCAGGTATTCCAAATGATATTTGTAAGCCTTGGTAGTATACAGGGAGTGCAAACAAGGAGTACAGAATATGGAAGTACACAAGTTATATTTGTTATCTATCATTGAAGAAATGGTGTGTTCAAACAGCCTGTGGGCCGAAAATTAGCTTTCTCTTAGGGAGGAAATTTAACAATTGCTGGGTGTGGTGGCTCATGCCTGTAATCCCAGTACTTTGGGAGGCTGAGGCGGGCAGATCACAAGGTCAGACGTTCAAGACCAGTCTGGCCAACTTGGTGAAACCCTGTCCATCTCTACTAAAAATACAAAAAAATAGCCGGGTGTGGTGGCACATGCCTGTAATCCCAGCTACTCAGGAGGCTGAGGCAGAAGAATCATTTGACCCTGGGAGGCGATGGTTGCAGTGAGTCGAGATTGTGTCACTGCACTCCAGCCTGGGTGACAGAGTGAAACTCTGTCTCAAAATAATAATAATAATAATTATTATTATAATAATTATAATAGTTCGCATAATTTAAAAAAATTTGTTCCAATGATGTTACTTTGACAATTTATGAGTAAAATAAGACTCTGGAATAAATTTATTCCCAATTGAACAAGAATAAGAAGTCATACTAGGATTTATCTTTTCTTTTCAGTCTGGCAGATTAAATTGCCTTTCTCAATAAATATGAAATTACTGAAACTGTGTCTTAGCTCAGACTTAGGTATAACAAAATATCATAGACTGGGTGAGTTAAACAACAGAGATTTATTTTCTTACAGTTCTGCAGGCTGGAAAGTCCAAATCAAGGTGCCCACAGAGTTAGCCTCTGGTGAGGGCTGTTGAATAAAAATTATAGAAGGCAGTTGTTTTGGACTAAGCTCCTGAACCAGGCCCAACAGACCAGACTAAACATCAAAATGGAATAACTCAGGCTGAGATTCCATATCACTAAACTAAAACTAAGTTGTTATCTAACCTTCTGAAAAATCAGAAACTTTCATGTCCACTGAGCAGTAACAAGGCACCTTGCCCCTGCCTCCAAAGTGTCAAAGTAGATTGAATGGGGAACTTGGATCTTTATGGCCACCTGGCAGTAGAGAGGTGGCACTCCCCTTCTTGCACCAGTATGGTATCAGAGGAAGCTTTTTAAAAACAAGATGCAAATAAGATTCAGGGTCTCATAGTGATAGATGCAGGAGCAGATAAGGAAACCTTGCACAGAGTCTTGCCTGGGCATGCCTGCAACAGACTGGGAGCGCATATGCACATTGAAAGAATGGGGCAGAGCCACCAGGAATTCATGCCTTACGTAGTGGGAGGAGCTGGACCTCTTCAGCTCCTGTGTACTGACCTGGCATTCAATCTGTGAAGTGAGAATCTGTTGATGGACCCTCTCTTTCTTTGCGGAGAGCTTTCTTTTCACCTAATAAATACATCTTCACCCTTCAATGTGTCCGCATGCCTAATTTTTCCCAGTTGTCAAACAAGAACCTGGTTTTTAGCTTAACTAAGGAGCAAAAAATCCTACATCAATAGCGTTATACCCAAAAAGTCCAAGACAAAATAGAAGATCACATAATGTATGAGGAACTAGGAAAATCTCAACTTGAATGAGAAAATTCAATCAGCAGATGCCAACACTGAAATGACGCAGCTGTTGGAATTATCTGAGGATTTTAAAGCAGCCACTATAAAAATAATTCAACAAGCAATTATGAACATGCTTAAAACAAATTAAAAACTTAAAAGTCGAGCAAAGACATAAAAGACATTTAAAAAATGAAAATTTTGAAAAATGCAACTTGGAAGGCTAAAGTGGAAGGATCACATCTCTTTTTTTTTTTTTTCCTTTTCTTTTTCTCCCCTCTCCAAGACACTATTTCTTAAAAAACAACAAGGCCGGGCATAGTGGTTCACGCCTGTAATCCTAGCACTTTGGGAAGCTGAGGTGGGAGAATCTCTTGAGTTAGCTAACCTGGGCAACACAGAGAGAACCTGTTTCTACAAAAATAAAATTTATCCCCATATGGTGGTGCATGACTCTGGTCCCAGCTACTTGGGAGGCTAAAGTGGGAGGATGGCTTGGGCCTGGGATGTTGAAGCTGCAGTGAGCTGTGATCATGCCATAGCACTCCAGCCTGGGTAACAGAGTAAGACCCTGTTTCAGAAAGAACCACAACAAAAACTACTGAAATAAAAAGCTCAATGTATGGGCTTAGCATCAGAGTGGAGGAGACAGAGGAAGGAATTAATGGACTCGAAGACAGAACAGTAGAATTTACCCAGTCTGAACAACAGAGGAAAAAGCAGACTGAAAAAGAAGAAGAAGAAAAAAAAATAACAGTCTCAGAGTCTCAGCAATCTGTAGGACTATAATAAAAGATCTAACATTCATGTCTTTTAGAGTTCAGAACACTAAATACAAGCCACCAAGAGAAAAACACCACCTTATTTATTAAGGAAAATTAATTTGGATGAAGTAAATTTTTTATCATCAATCATGGAGGTCAGAAGGAAGTGAAAGAACATTTTCAAGGGCTAAAATTAAAAAAAAAAAAAAACCCTTTTAGTCAAGAATTCTATATCCAGTGAAATTATCATTCAGGAATAAAAGAAAAATAAAGATATTCTCAGATAATGTAAAACTGATAGAATTTGTCATCTCTAGATCTACTCTAAAAGAATGGCTAGAGGAAATTCTCTAAATAGAATGCATAAAAGAAGGAATCTTGAAATATCAGGAAAGAAGGACAATGAAAAAAGCAAAAAACACAGGTAAATACAACAGACTTTTCTTCTCATCTTGAGTTTTCTAAATTATGTTTAACAGTTGAAGTTAAATTATGTTTAACAGTACCTGATGTGATGTATGTATGGGAAATATTTCAGACAATGATGTTGTAAGTGGCAAAGTGGAAAACACCTTAAAGGAAGGTAAGTTTTCTACATTTCCCCTGGACTGGCAAAATGTCATTACCAGTAGACCTAGTAGACTTTTGTGGTACTGAAATAGTTTTGTATTTTCATTTTGGTGGTGGTAACAGAAATCTATATATGCTAAAATAACATAATACTATACACATACATTGTATCAATGTTAATTTTCTGGTTTTAATCTTATATTAAAGTCATGCAAAATATAACCTTTAGGGAAACTGGATAAAGGGCATGTGGGACCTCTCTGTACTATCTTTGCAACTTCTTGTAAATCTATTTCAAATTGAAATTATTTCAAAATGAAAAAATTTTAGAACATGTTTTAAAGAATATTTATTGACATAAAGAAATGATCAAGGATATTAAGTGAAAAAAGTAGGATATACAATATATTAGGCATAACCAAAAATCTATATGAAAAAACTCACAAAATTAAAATTAAAACCTTACATGTCTCACTATAAATATAACAGATACTATTAAGCACAGGGGTCAAGACCATGATAAGCTTTGGAGTCAGGGTGACCTGGGTCTAGTCTTGCTTTGTCACATATGTTCTGTGTGATCTCAAGAAAGTGTTCATCTTTTCAGGTCTCATTTGCAGAATGAAGATAATAATAAGTGAGTCGTTGGGAGGATTACACAAGAAAGTACATCTAATAACCTTAGTACACAATATGTCACATAAAAAGTGGTAAAAAGCATTAGCTATTACGATTATACAAAGAAAAATATAGTGCTAACAGTGGCTTTTATTGGTGGTAAATTGTGGATTAAAAATTTTTTTATTTCTTTACATTTTTATGTCTTTAAATTTCTATAATGAACCTATATTACTTTTTATGGCACTATAATTTACATATCATAAAATTAATATATTTTATAATTGTTTTCAGAGATGAGGGTCTCGCTATTTTGCCCAGTTTGTTCCCAAACTCCTGGCCTCATGCAATCCTCTTGCCTCAGCCTCCCTAGTCGTTGGCATGAGCCACCACATCTGGCCTACTTTTGTAATTAAAAAAAAAATAGGAAAATGTTCTAATTTGTCCACTTTAAGGGAAACTAATATAAGACAAATAGGCAAGTGCACTGAACAACAGTACCTTGCAAAGAAATGTAAACTATGTTTATTACTATATTTTTCTTTCTTTTTTTTTTTTTTGAGACAGAGTTTTGCTCTTCTTACCCAGGTCGGAGTGCAATGGCGCGATCTCGGCTCATGGCAACCTCCGCCTCCTGGATTCAGGCAATTCCTGCCTCAGCCTCCTGAGTAGCTGGGATTACAGGCATGCGCCACCATGCCCAGCTAATTTTTTTTTTTATTTTTTATTTTTTATTTATTTTTTTTATTTTTAGTACAGACGAGGTTTCACCATGTTGACCAGGATGGTCTCGATCTCTCAACCTCGTGATCCACCCGCCTTGGCCTCCCAAAGTGCTGGGATTACAGGCTATTACTATATTAAAGAGGGAAAGCTTTGACTTTTTATGAACCATTTTAATACTATCATTTGTTTCTCTATGTATTTTTCTTCCAGTAGCTTGTCTCATGTGTATCCGTGGAATTTTAATTTTAATTTATGATAACATGGAGTGGCTAATGCCACTGAAAGAAGGTTTTTATTACTTAAGACTTCCAAGTGAAAGAAGCATGCCACACCATGCAGGGCCACAGGGGAAGCACCAGGTTTGGGTCAGGAGGCAGAACTGAAAGGCGCAAAGGGATAGCCTAAGCCAGAATCCTTCCTGGGATTTCCACAGGAAATGCTAGCCAGGACAGGTTAAACAGTTAAGGATTGGCTGGTTTGAATAATTCTGGCAGATCCTGAGGCACAAGGGCTATTTCTGGTTGTCTGGTACTGGTCCTGGGTTGATTTAGAGCAGTAGAAATATTAGCTCAGTGTGTAAGAATTAGTAAGGAGGTGGTTCATACTATGGGTTGTCAATCACAGGGGAGATATAAACAACTCTGGCCACTAGTTTGGCCTTGTGAGTAATGGATGACAAATAGAAAAACATACAATTTAAGAAAACACGGTTAGAATATAACTGAGGTAGAATTTGTCAAATTCTTATCTATACAATAATCGTTTTGAAAAGAATTCCAGAAATCCTTCATAGAACTTTGAAACTGTATATAGTGCATAATTGCCTTCAGTGGTGCAAAGGTGTATGAAAAAAGAAACAGAAAGTTATCTTGACTCTGGAACTCATCAGAGAAAAACAAGGGAAAATGGAGAAACATGAAAAAATATTAAAGCAGGCTGTGGAAGACTTAGGACTCTGGTACCATTAAACTGTTTACTTCACTTATTCTATTACAATAGAATCATACTTTTTCATATGCAATATTATGTAGACTTTGAAACCAACTGACTGAACACAAATTTCCCTGGGTTTACTAATTGTGATACAGTGCGCAGGTTCTTTCACCTTTCTACATCTTGGTGTCTCCATCTGTAAAAGTGGAGGAACTGAGAGGGTTGCTGAGAGGGTTGCCCAAGTTCATATACGATGCCTGGCCCATGGGAAAGTTTTTGTAAGTTTTAGATCTCATTATTGTTTGAATAACCAGATTTCACTGAATATAAGAGGCTGTTTTTTCTTGATCTCACCAGAAGGTGTCAGTGGAAGATTTTTATACTTTCACATCATGAGTGATACTGATTGAAAGAAATTGTAAGATGTAACCTAATTTCAGAGGAGATGAAATATTTTGAAGAATGTATTTTAGAATGTATAAAATAAGTTTTGTGCTTTCATTTAATACTAAATTAATGATGTGTGACAGCCACCAACAGACAATTTAAACTGGCAAAATAATTCATTTCAAATACTAAATAATATAACTTCTTACTTCTGTAAATTCCATTTTGTTCAATCTTGGTTCTGTTGAGTCAGTAATATCCAGTTGTTTGCAGTGTGATTCTATTTATGGAATGAAGATTATTTGCTAGTTAGTTTGGTTGTAATACATATTTGATATTTATACTATAGTGCTTTAAAATAATATAAAATTATTTATAAGCTAATATCTACTTATAATTACAATAAAGTGAGTGACATATAGTTGGGTAACATACCAAATACTACAAAATTATTACTTTTCCTGGCTTAGCACGCAAACCAAATACTAAAAAACGAGACTATATTTTCAATGTCTAGATTGGGATAAAGCAGAAATAAATATGCACATCAATAGTATAAAAGACTAAAAAAACATCTGTTTTGGTTTATACCAGCATTTATGCTAGCAGGTCTGAAAACATTTCTGCAAACTTTCTTTTTAGAAACTTTATTTTGTCTTTAATGTTTCTTAAATACTACATAAAAATGTTCTTGCTGGGCGCAGTGGCTCAAGCCTGTAATCCCAGCACTTTGGGAGGCCGAGGCGGGTGGATCACGAGGTCAAGAGATCGAGACCATCCTGGTCAACATGGTGAAACCCCGTCTCTACTAAAAAATACAAAAAATTAGCTGGGCATGGTGGCGTGTGCCTGTAATCTCAGCTACTCAGGAGGCTGAGGCAGGAGAATTGCCTGAACCCAGGAGGCGGAGGTTGTGGTGAGCCGAGATTGTGCCATTGCACTCCAGCCTGGGTAACAAGAGCGAAACTCTGTCTCACCAAAAAAAAAAAAAAGTTATTTTAGTTAACAAATTCAAATAATACAAAAATGTAAGCAACAAAACATGAGTATCTTCTTTTTTCTCTACCTCTCATTAGCACTCTCATTCCTCTCTGCCCCAGATGAAACCACTGTCAACAGTTTATCATCCTTCCAGCAACCTTTCTATGCATTTCCGTATGTATATAAATGTGTATATATACATGTACCTTTTGCTTTTCTGTATGTAAATATGATCATTTTGTGTACAACTTACTTTTTCATTTGCCACTCATAGTAGCTTTTTTTTCAAATAGGACCCGGGGCTCAGGGAAATTTTGTAATGTGTATATAGATTGGGAATCATCAACTGCAGTCATGAACTTGAATAAGAATGTTCATAGTGTGTATAGTGATAAGAAAGCTTAAAAGGAAACTCTGGAAAACAAAATTTAAGGTGTAAGCAAAAGAAGAGTAAAGAAACAAAAGCACTAAAAGGTGATCAAAAATAGAAGAAAAAAAATCGAGAGAATGATATCACAAAAACCAAGAAAAAAGTTTTATAAATTAGAGTGATCAATAATGATGAATGTGACAGTTAGTTAAAGATTTTTAAACCTTCATTTGATACACAATTTATGTAATCCTTACAGATCTTGCCAAGAGAAAAATACACGAAAGCTCATGATGAAAGAACTGCACACTGGTTTCCTCTGCTACTTCTAATAGTAACTCTTCCTGTCTATCATTGGTTGGCACAAGGGCATAGAAAATACTTTTCAATCACTCTTGAATTTTGTAAGTGCTAATTATGAGCTATTAGTTATTGTGGCCATAGGAGGACTATATAAATTTTCATGTAACCTTATGCGTTAGATGCTGACATTTCGATCCCAGACCTTCCCCCAAGCTTCAGATGATCATGCAAATCAGACTGGTTTCTAGCAGTAACAGTTGCTATTAAATATATGTGTCTGTCTCTGACTGGAGTTTGAGCAACTTAAGGGCAGGAAACATGTCTTGTCAGTCCTCTTTGCATTCTCTACCTCATTACAGTATCTTCAACTAAGTGAGGGCTCAATGATTATTGACCAGATGAATGGTATAAAAAATAAATACTGTAGTATAGGAGGTGAGAGAAGGAACAGTCACTGTCAATTGGAATGCTCTGTAATTTCTGTAATTTTATCGGGATACTAAACTGAGTTCTCTTAACTCACTCCTTCTGTACCTTCATTTGAAAATACATGAAGTTATTTCAATGATTTTTTGAAACAAGAGTGAAGGACAAACTGACTGAAGACTTACAGGTTTTGGATAATGTGAGACCAAGTAGAACGAGAAAAGGTTGTCAGTAAGGCCCAAATCATGTTTGGAGATCAGGGATCAGGAAGATGGGAAGGGTGTTTTATTTTTAAAAGTGACAACAGACTTCAGACAATGTATCGTTGTCAATGTAACAAAAGTAGTCAAAAAATTAAATGGAAAAAAAAATCTATTGGATATAAATTATGTAAATCTCAGGACCCAAACTCTAGTTCCTATGGGAAAAGAGAGTTGTTTTTTGTTTTTTAAACCTAATTTCATATAGAAAAATCTTTCTGAAAACAAAAGCATCAAAATCTGCAAATCTCCATAGGAGTCGTACTGTCCTCCTTTCCTCCCAGGGAGCATAATGGAAATTTGTGGGTGAGTTTTTATTACCACAATGATGAGGAATAGGAGCAGAGGCAGAACTTCTGTAATTCCTGCACATAAAGACTTTCCCCCTCCTGCAGGACATTCAAGTAGATGAAAAACCTGCTTATAATAATTTTGAACCTAGAACCCAACTCCATTTTACATATAAATGCAGAATATAATTTTGCTGTGGAATTTTCCAAGAATGTAACTTCCATGAAAATTTGAGGGGGAATTATACTTTGTTTAATTCTACAACTTTATCAAGAGTTGTTCACCATTTCAGAAACTGTGTAGTAGGAGGTAATATAAATTGTATCTGAATTCTAATACAACACACCTGTGTCAGTCTGCATTTCTTGAAATTCTATGTATATATATTCATTTTGCCCTCTTCCATAATGTCAAATACAAATAAAATAGTCAATTGTATACAGTTTTACTTTTCTTAAATCTAATTGTTCATTATAATTAGGTACAAATGTCTGACTACTCCATTATGTCTTTCAGTGAAGTTGTAACCAAGCATTTATATATTGAAATACAGTGCATATAATTTTCTTTATTTTTTAGAGGGAATCTCCCTCTGTCACCAGGCTGGAGTGCAGTGGCATGATCTTGGCTCACTGCAAACTCCATCCTGGGTTCAAGCAATTCTCCTGCCTCAGCCTCCAGAGTAGCTGAGATTATAAGCACCCGCCACCATCCCGGCTAATTTTTGCATTAGAGTAGAGTCTGGGCTTTCACTATGTTGGCCAGGCTGGTCTCAAACTCCTAATCTCAAATGATCTGCCTACCTCCCAAAGTGCTGGGATTACAGGCGTGAGCCACTACACCTGACCTCTGAAGAAGTCTTAAGCCTAATATCTACAGTAACAGAACTGGATGAGATTACCCAGGGAAATTTATGTAACATGAAAAGAAAACTCAAGGAACAACATTTGAGAAACAGAGAATGACCCCAGGAGGGTTATAGCTAAGGTGTAGGTTATAAGAGTGGGTAGAGTCAAGGAAATTCAAACTAAGGAATTTAGGGAGGCAGTGTTCAACTCTGGTGAATCTTAGCATGAGTCACCATGCCTGACCAGTGCCTATCATTTTATTATGCCTTTCCTTATATTTCTCCTTTCTATCACAGTTATGACATCATATTTTTCTTTTAAAATTTTGTGTATTTAAGAAATATTTTCTAGGAATGTCATAGTATAACAAGATAGTATTGGAGAGTACTGGTAATAAAATGGACACCAGACTAAAAGGATTGAGAATCACAGATTGCTTTTCTCCTTCTATACATTCTCTATCTCGAAAGCATGGAAGAGCCTAATTGCATTGACTCTTCATCTGAATTCAGTGTCCCCCACCCAAAAAAGAGATAAAAGTAAAAATATTGGAGTAATAGGCAGACTTACCAAGCTTGAAATCTGGATTTTGAAAGAATTCATGAAGAGCATTCTGAATCTGCAAATCAAAAGAGAGAAAAAAAATAGAGAAACCATATGCTACTCCTCAGTTACCACATATTTGTTATTTTAGACTAAAAGCCATCTATAGCCTTTCTATTTTAGGATTGGGTGATCTTTCCAACTCAAGGACAGAAATAGCAATAAGTCACATGTAATTTCTACAAGAGGTCTTCAAAAAGTTCATGGAAAATGTGTATTATGAAAAAACCATGCATGGATTTCAAAATTTTGCACCAAAATAAACTTGTAGTAACTTGTTATGTCTAAACAAGATCTAGCTTGAGTAACTAAAAAGGATAAGACATCAGTCTGAAGAAAGCTCCTATCAGAGCAACACAAATTCTGCTTAAATTGAAGCAAAAACATTAAATTTATGGTGAAGCTTGGCTGAAAGGATTGTAAAATCACGGGTGTTTTATGAAGTGTTTAGGGGGACAATGCTCCAAAGAAATCAGCAGTTTACAAATGGATAATTCATGTTAAGAAAGGATGAAATAATGTTGAAGATAAAGCCCATGGTGCAGACCATCCATTTTTGGATTGCAGACCAATTGCAGACCAATTTTCAGAGAAATAAAATCATCTTGCTCATGCCCTTATTGAAGAGGACTAAAAATTAACAGCAGAAGCAATAGGCAACACATAAACATCTCAATTGGCTCTGCTTACACAATTCTGACTGAAAAATTAAAGTTGAAAAAATTTCTAGTCAATGGGTGCCCAAACCATTGCACCCAGATCAGGTGCAGATAAGAGCAGAGCTTCAGATGGAAATTTTAAACAAGTGGGATCAAGATCCTGAGCATTTCTCCAAGGAATTGTAACAGGAGATGAAACAAGGCTTTACCCGTGTGATCCTGAAGACAAAGCACAATCAAAGCAATGATTGGTTACCAAGAGGTGGAAGTGGTCCTCTCAAAGCAAAAGCAGACTGATCAAGAGAAGGTCAAAGCAACAGTTTTGGGGATGCTTAAGGCATTTTGCTTGTTAACTTTCTGGAATACCAAAGAACAATAACATCTGTTTACTATGAGAATATTCTGAGAAACACTAGCCAAAGCTTTAGCAAAAAAAAAAAAAAAAAAAAAAATGTCTGGGAAAGCTTCACCAGAGAGTCCTCCTCCACCACAACAATGCTGTCGCTCATTCTTCTCATCAAACAAGGGCAAGCTGGGCACAGTGGCACACACCTGTAATCCCAGCTACTCAGGAGGCTGAGGCAGAAGAACTATGAGTTTGTGCAAGCCTGGACAAAATGGCAACACCTGTCTCCACTAACAAAACAAGAACAATTTTGTGAGAGTTTCAATTAGAAATCATTAGGAATCCACCTTACAGTCCTGATTTAGCCCCCTCTGACTCTATTTTCTAATCTTTAAAGAATCATTAGAGGACTCCTATTTTTTTTCAGTTAATAATGCAAAAAAAAAAGACTGCATTTGAAATGGTTAAACTCCCAGGACCCTCAGTTATTTAGGGATGGACTAAATGGGTGGTATTATCACTTACAAGTGTCTCAAACGTGATGGAGATCCTTTTTATTTATTTGCCATTTAAAAAGTAATGGCAAAAGCCACAATTACTTTTCACTAACCTCATATTTGAGATGGGGTTTTGCCATGTTGGCCAGGCTGGTCTCGCACTCCTGGGCAAAAGTGATCCTCCTGCCTCAGCCTCCTAAAGTGCTGGGATTACAGGCCTGAGCCATGGCA
Source organism: Saimiri boliviensis (assembly GCF_048565385.1). Lineage (NCBI taxonomy): Eukaryota > Metazoa > Chordata > Mammalia > Primates > Cebidae > Saimiri > Saimiri boliviensis. The sequence continues at coordinate 29,133,237 of NC_133465.1, forward strand.
CCCAGCGTGATGGAGCTTATGTTAACATATAAAGTTTATATTTTTAATTATCTTTTAATTCAATTTTTCTGCACAGTTTTTGAAGTCTCCTCTTAAGGGTACAAAAAGTTATTTTTATATATATTCTCAATGATTCCCAACCTTTTTGTGTGATTAGGACTGAGATGCTGACAGTGACCCCATTTTGCCTCCTACAGGGGATTTTTCTAGCAACCCTCAGACCTGGCATGATGGAGCTAAGGCACTTTTGGCAAGCACTTTGGCCATCCAAAGAATCCTCTATACTTCTTCAGTCTTCAATTACTAAAGATAAAAACTTCAGAGTTCTTCTTGGTCCATTTTTAAAACCATTTTATTTTTTAGAGAAGTTTTAAGTGCACAGGAAAACTGAGCAGAAAGTACAAAGAGCTCCCCCACTGTGTGTGCACGTGCATGTGCATGGACACACACACACACTCTATACACATACACGGCTGTATACTATTATTAATATCCTGCACCAGAGTGACACATTTGTTACAGTCAATAGATCTACACATGACATTATCACCCAAAGTCCGTAGTTTATATTAGGGGTCTCTGCACTGTAGCTTCGAGCTCCTGGACTCGAGTAATCCTCCCACTTCAGCCACCCGAGAAGCTGGACCACAGCCTGGTTAATTTTTAAATTTTTTTGTAAAATCAGGGTCTCCCTATGTTCCCTAGGCTGGTCTTGAATTCCTGGCCTCAAGCAATCTTCCTACCTTGGCCTCCAAAAGTACTGGGATTATAGGTGTGAGATAGGTAAAGAGATATGTCTTCTGTGAATATTTTCTCCCAGTCTGTGGCTTGTCTTCCCTGGTCTCTTTTTAATCATTCACTTTAAACTGAAAATATGCTTAGCATTGTATCTAAATGAAAAAGTATTTCCAAATCCATATATACTTAAGAAAACCATTTAACTCTCAGAGTACGGGTTGTTCTCTAGAGCTAAGTGACAGTCTCACAGGTCTCACAGAAGTAGTCACACATACATACACACACACACACACACACCCCAAACACACGAATGAAATATATGTCTGTTTATATGAGTTTGGGAACCTTAGCAAAAGTCAAGATTTTAGAAATCTAGCTAGAATTTTTTTTTTTTTTTTTTTTTTTTTTTTTTTTTTTTTAATGCTCAAGAGAAATTGAAGGAATCAACTCTCATGGACCAGACAAGTCAAGACTTACCTCAGCAGTACTGAAAATTTTAAGGTAGGCTTCTAGTATGCTACTCAGTATTCTGGCAACTGTCCTCTTACCACTTACCCCACCTACCTTTCACATATACCCCCCATTTTCTTACCACTGACACAGGAATCATTCCTTTAGGGTCTAGAATCCACTCATCGAATTGCTCCTGCAGAGCCTGTTTCCGTGTGTTGGCCACCTTGACTTTGATTTTGCCTATGCTTTCTCTTTGTTTTCTATTCTGTTTAACATTCTCTTTCATCCTGGATACTCTGCAGGATGTAGATACAGAAAACGTGTTGAGTTGATACCCTTGGATTTAGTTCAGATTGGAATACAGGAATTCAGACTCTCTTTCAAACTGCTTACCTGTTTTTTTCTCCATGAAATCTTTGTTTCAAGTCTGTAGTGAACCCTTCTTTCCCCAAGCACTTAATGAATTTGGCATTAATCATACCGTGCTTTCTACTGTTTGACTTTTTATAGAGGTAGGCCTTATTTTACCCAACTAAATACTAGACTTAAGAAGTATTGATAGGAATGTAAATTAGTACAAACATTATGGAAAATGGTAGGAATGTTCCTCAAAAAACTAAAAACAGAATTACTATATGATCCAGCAATCTCATTTCTGGGTATTTACCCAAAAGATCTGAAATCAGTTTGTCAAAGAGATGGCTGCACATCCATGTTCACTGCAGCACTATTTACAATAGCCAAGTTATAGAACCAACCTAAATGTCCACCAACAGACAAATGGATAGAGGAAATGTGGTTTATAAATACAATGGAATACTATATAGCCTTTTAAAAAGAAGAAAATTCTGTCACTTCTGATAGCAGGAATGAATTGGAGAACCTTATGCTAAGTGAAAAAAGTCAGGCACAGGAAGACAAATACCACAAGTTCTCACTTATTTGTGCAATATAAAACAAACAAACACATAGAAGCAAAGAGTAGAATGGTGGTTGCAGAGGCTGGGAATGGGGGAAATGGAGAGAGGATGGTCAAAGGGTATAAAATCTCAGACAAGATGAATAAGTTTTTTTTTTTTTCTTTTGAGATCTATTGTATTGTACATTTCACAATTGCCGAGAGTAAATTTCTAATGTTCTCACCACAAAAAAATAATATGTATTTGAGGTGATAGATATACTAATTCGTTTGATTTCATTATTTCATATTGTATTCAAAAATTAGAACATCACTTTGACCTCACAAATGTATGTAAGTTATTGATTTACAACTTAAAAAACAGGTAGTAAAAATAGCTCTAGAAGCTGCTATACATATTGAAAAGGCAAGATTGGATGCAGTAAGGCCTTAGGGTACTGAGCTTCTCTCTTCCCTGGACACAGATATTATCTGAAAACATTGATTTCAGTTCTAGGGTGGAAGCCTAGAAGATGCATTTAGCATCTCAGGTCATTCTGATGCCTTGGGTCAAACTTTTGAGAAATCTGTCTAGCAGTATATCTTGGCTAATTGCCTTTATCTAGCCAAAGTCACATGCTTTGCCAGTCACTGCTGAGGTCCTGAGCATAAAAGTTACCCTTGCAGCTACAACTGTATCACTCAGGTTAAGAATGGGGGAAAAACTGTGCCTATGTGCATCACTCCTATTAGGACTCCAAAAGCCCCAAACTGGTTTTGATCAAGATCAAATAGATTGGCTCAGAATAATAAAAATAGTCTCTGGTTTCAAGTGCAATATTTTCCCAACAATGTTTCAGGCAAATCTTCATCTTTAATAGAATAAAGACTAAGGCGATCTGACATATTTTAAAATGCAAAAATATTTTCAGTGGGAACTGGTCAATTGGATACCTCTGATAACACAAAGACTACTAAAAATCTACGTCATTATCTTATGTCCATATAAGGTCTTCAAAATTCTCTAGAAAAACAAGCATTCAAAAATGAAATTTGAAGTTTGAAAATTAAAGCAGACAGGCAGTTTAATAGTACAGAAGGGGCTGTGTCTGAAATGCTGGAGGATTAGTATTTTTTAAATTTTATTTATTTATTTATTTTTTAAAACAGAGTTTCACTCTTGTTGCCTAGGCTAGAGTGCAGTGGCGTGACCTTGCCTCACTGCAACCTCTGCCTTCCAGTTTCAAGTGATTCTCCTGCCTCAGTCTCCTGAGGAGGTGGGACTACAGACACCTGCCACCACGCCTGACTGTTTTTGTATTTTTAGTAGAGACGGGGTTTGACCATGTTGGCCAGGCTGGTCTCGAACTCCTGACCTCGTGATCTACCGCCTTGACCTCCCAAAGTGTTGGGATTACAGGCGTGAGCCACCGCACCTGGCCTTAGTAAGTGTTTTAAAGGAGTGCTAAACTTCTCTGATGCAGTTGCTAACCAGCCAAATCTCTGATTACCACTTAGCTCTCAGAGCTCCCAGTCTCTTCTGCTTGTCTCCCCTTCTGCTACTTATCTGTTTCATCCTCTGCTGCTTTTTTCTCTCCCTGTCATCTCTAGCTAGGATTCTTTTCAATTTCTGTCTTCATTCCTCTATAGCTCTCTGTTCTGTATCTGTGTTTTCACCCAGCTATTTTGCATTATTCATTCATGCACTCACTCACTAAGCCAATCACTCATTCATTACATAAATATTTATTCAGCACCTACTATGGATTCTGCCATTATAAAGCTTAAGAGTCAATGGCAGAACACAGAGGTAAATGATATTTTATAGTAAGTACTGAGTGCCTCCAGATTCCCATGTGACATAAAAATGAATTCACGAAATTGGTTTTCTGTCATTTTCCCATCTGAATATTTTTCTCCCTCTCTTTGCCTGCCTAGATCCTCTACAGGCTTTAAGTCTCAACTCAGACATCATTTCCTCCCATTTATTGATGTCCATATTTAGAAACAAAATCAGTTTTGTGCTTCTGGACCACTGTACATGAGACTCAAAATATAATCCAAATGGATTTTAAATTGATGTGTCACTCATTCAGGGAATGAATAAAATTTGTCTTTTATAGCCTGCATTATCTCATGAAGATGTTTACTTTACATTAATCCAGAGAATTCTAAAGCATCCAGAACTATCTCTTTTTTTTTTTTTTGAGGCGGAGTTTCGCTCTTGTTACCGAGGCTGGAGTTCAATGGCGCCATCTTGGCTCACCGCAACCTCCGCCTCCTGGGTTCAGGCAATTCTCCTGCCTCAGCCTCCTGAGTAGCTGGGATTACAGGCATGCGCCACCATGCCCAGCTAATTTTTTTTTTTTTTTTTTTTTTTTTTTGTATTTTTAGTAGAGACGGGGTTTCACCATGTTGACCAGAATGGTCTCGATCTCTTGAGCTCGTGATCCACCCGCCTCGGCATCCAAAACTCTTAATTTGGGCAGTACAGGGTAGACATAGCCTATAAGCAGATTCATTCTAAGTATAAGGGGACTGGAAGGGAAGAAAAACTACAGTATGGAAAATTGCAAAAATAGCCATAAATTCTTCCCATTCCTGTATGAATGTCTGTATGTATGCAACCTAACTTTGGAGCTCCTCCCATGAAGAGGTGGAGTCTATTCCTGTACTCCTTGTGTTTGCCTCTGGCCATGTGACATGCTTTGGTCAATGGACCATCGGAAAACCGAATGTAAGCAGAAAGTTGAAAAGTGCTTGAACACTGGGGCTTGCCCTCTTTTACAGAGCTTGTGAGTCCTTCCACTGTAATACCATCTTGGAAATGAGCATAGGTTCGCCTGCTGGATGATGATTCAGTTACCTCCATTGCTTTTGCAAAGAGTCTGACGACCACTACAAAAGTAATTAAGACCCTCACTTTTGGTTGTTATTATGAGAGTAAAGGGGGTATCGTTGAAAGGTTTCATCTTACTGCATTGCATGAGTGAGTCCAATTGATACCATGTGGAAAAGAGATGAGCCATGACCCCAGCCAAAAGTTACCAATCTACAACATCATGAGCAAATAAATGCTATTGCTTTAAGCCATGAAGTTTTGGAGTATTTTGTTATGCACCAAAAGCTAACTAATAATACAGTTTTCCTATATAAATGAGTGTTTTGAGATCTTTTAAAGAAAAGCATAGTATAAATCTGATTAAAGAGTAGAAGCAAAAATGCTTCCCCACTCTGGTTGTGACAATCCAAATTCTATCCATCAATTCAAGCTGTATAAGGAATAGCTTCTATTTACAGAAACATTTGCCTGTAGATTATATTAAAAGTGAATGTTGATTTTGTCAAAACTGGTTCTAATCAGCTTAAGTGGATAATTGACCATGAACTTTGAGTGACCTCAGTATATCAGACTATTTCTACACTTAACTGAAGACTCTTTCTTGACCACTAAAAACTGGGTCTTGTTTGAATCAGTCATGTACAGACCTATGGACTCACTCTGTCCTACACAATGTGATAAATTTTTAATTTTTATAAGTGTAGCTATTATAAAACAATTAAAAGCCCCTGAATTTTCCCCTTCCATGAACTATTCAGTGGAGTCTTCACTGGTGTACTGGCAAGATAAGAAGCTCAGTGTTTGTCTGTTTTTAAGCTTTGGTGGTCTTAGTTTCACAAAGCTAAACTGAATATCTTGCCATTCCTGGAGTATGTCCATATTATTCCCGTGATGAGTATTCCTATTAAAAATCCATATACGACATATGTGCCTACTTATTATACTAACTTCTGATTTTCTCTTTGTTTATTCAATATATATATGATTACATAAATGAAGATCCTGATATAACGTAATGACTTAAGAAAAATCTAAGTATTTTGTTAATCAATGATGTTTAAGCAGATGAATAATTAGGCCTCTTCATAATTTTCTAAAATGATAAAGAACATTTATTATAGCATCCTCATTAATTATTGATCATTAATTCCAGATATTTCAAAGTTAAACATTCAATTACTCTAAATTAAGGGATGTGTGAAAATGAGGTGACGCTCTCATAGTTATTGAGCATTAAGACTATCTCATGATAATCTTATGTATTTAAAAATAAAAAAGCAAAAATAAAATAAAAACAAAAGAAAACTTTCATCATTAAGGCAGACTGGAATAGGTTAATTAATTAACAAACATTATTGAGCATTACTCATAAGACACAGTGTTAGATGTTGAGAATTCAATGGTGAATAAGACACACATAGTTCCTGCTTATATTAAAGCAGAGGAAACCACCATCACAATTGTGATAAGTGCAATGAAGGAGAAACACAGGAAGCTATAAGCACTCATAAGGGAAGACCCCAATCCAATTTCATGATGAAGTGGTATCTGAGCCTGAACTGTAAAGGATTGCTAGGATTAGGTAAAGAGGAAGAAAAGTGGTACAGGCAGAGGGAATGGCATATGTGAAGACCCTGAGGTAGGGAGAAGCACAGAATGTTTAAGAAGGAAAGAAATATTGTGTGCCTGGAGTATACCAGGGCTGGAAAGGAAGGCAAGGACAGGGTCATCCAAGGAAGGTCTCATAGGCTTAGTTAAGAATTTTGCTCTTGGCCAGGCACCGTGGCTTATGCCTGTAATGCCAGCACTTTGGGAGGCTGAGGTGGGTGGATCACATGGTCAAGAGATTGAGACCATCCTGGCCAATATGGTGAAAAATACAAAAATTGGTTGGGCTTGGTGGTGTGCACCTGTAGTCCCAGCTACTGGGGAGGCTGAGGCAGGAGAATCTCTTGAACTTGGGAAGGGGAGGTTGTAGTGAGCTGAGATTGTGCCACTGCACTCCAGCCTGGGTGACAGAGTGAGACTCCATCTCAGAAAAAAAAAAAAAAAAAAAAAAAAAAAAAAAAAAAAAAAAAAAGTTATTTATTCAGAGAGTAAAAGGTTTCACCTTGGGGAACAACATGGTAAGATTAGCCTTTAAAAAATCACTTCAGTTATGGATGAAGAATAGATTGGAAGAGGGCAATTGGATGTAAACATACCAATTAGGAAACTATTGCAATAGTGAAGGTGAGAGATAATGGTAGCTCAGACTAGGATGAAAGCAGTGGGGGATGGTCAGAAATGAACGAATTTGAGAAAAGAAGGTAAAATCACCAGGACTTAATGACTTACTAGAAATGAACAGGGAGAGAGCATTAGAAGGTGTCCAGGTTGATTCCCTACTTTTTGGCTTGAGGAAAAAGACTTCTTGAAATTGAGGTGCTTATAAAACATACAAGTGCAGATATTGAATAAATAGTTAGATACATTGGGATAGAGCTCAAAGAAGGTGTTTGAACCAAAGATATAGATCTAAAAGTCATGAACGTATAGATGGTAACTTAAGTCATGTTGGAATGAGAGCACTCAGGGATGGAATATAGAGTGACAGGTTAAATAACTTTAATATTTGAAGATCAAGTAGCAGAGAAAGCCAGAAAAGGACACTGAGAAAAACAGAGAAATAGAAGGAAAGCTAGGAAAGTATGATATCATGGAAGAGAAGGGAAACAGTATTTCAAGATGAAAATAATGCTAAGAGGTCAAGTAAGATTAAAAATGGCAAACTTTTTACTGGATCTAGAAGCACAGAGACTATTGTGATCGTGGCAAGTGTCATTTATTAGAGAAAGCCTGGCACAAGAGCCATAAGTAACAGATTAAAAAATGTGTGGGAAGTGGGGAGAGTATATAGGACAACTGCTTTTGATAAATTTGGTTGTTTTAGTTATATTTCCTCAAACAGACTGTTTAAGTTCTTCATGACAAAGATCAAATTTTGTATTTTTTCCCTATAAGTTACAGCTCACTGCTGAGCACTCAGTAGTTAAGCAATAAATACTAATTGAGTAAAGGTTCCTTAGTAAGTTTAAGTTACTAATTCATTCATCTAATATTTATTGAGCACCAGCTCATGCCAAGCATTGTGCTTAGTGTTTATACACAGGTATGATAGAAGATAGCCCTTATCTTCAAAGAGACTATGGAAAGGTAAATAATAATTACATTATAGTATGCTAAGGGGGCCAACATGAGCCTACAGCTGTTTCAGAAATGTAAGAAATATATAGAAAAAGTACTTAATCCAGACCAACTGTGAAAAAAGTGGTGCTGGAGCTGACTATTGAAGGACAAGAACTTAGCCAGCTAAAGAAACAAGGGAAAGGATGTTTTAGACAGAGAAAGCTGACACTCTGGATTCCAAAACAGAACACTTGGCTGGTGGTTTTTTTTTTTTTTTTTTTTTTTGAGACGGAGTTTCGCTCTTGTTACCCAGGCTGGAGTGCAATGGCGCGATCTCGGCTCACCGCAACCTCCGCCTCCTGGGTTCAGGCAATTCTCCTGCCTCAGCCTCCTGAGTAGCTGGGATTACAGGCACGTGCCACCATGCCCAGCTAATTTTTTGTGTTTTAGTAGAGACGGGGCTTCACCGTGTTGACCTGGATGGTCTCGATCTCTTGACCTCGTGATCCACCCGCCTTGGCCTCCCAAAGTGCTGGGATTACAGGCTTGAGCCACCGCGCCCGGCTCTTCTTTTTTTTTTTTTTTGAAACAGAATCTCACTCTGTCACCCAGGCTGGAGTACAATGGCCTGGTCTCGGCTCACTGCAACCTTTGCCTCCCAGGTTCTAGTGATTCTCCTGCCTCAGCCTCCTGAGTAGCTGGGACTACAGGCACCTGCCACCACACCCTACTAATTTTTGCATTTTTAGTAGAGACAGGGTTTCACTATGTTGGCCAGGCTGGTCTCAAACTCCTGACCTTGTGATCTGTCCATCTCTGCCTCCCAAAGTGGTGGGATTACAGGCGTGAGCTACCAGCCCAGCCAGGATTTTTTATTTCTAAATTAGGTGAGTTGAGTTCCAATTGAGCTACCTTCTTGGAAAAGTAAGAGTAGGGCAGAGGACCACAAGTAAGCATATTCCGCCCCCTCTCACCGCCCCTCCGGGAAGCTGGGAAGCATCTGTTTTGATAATGAAAGACTGAATGAGGACAGAGGATGTAAAAACCAAGGCAATTGCGTATAAGGTCTTCAGCCATTAGAAGGCCAGAACCTCCTCTATGAACAGACAAATTACCTCTTTTGAGGCTCTCTGTCACTGGATAGTTTTAAATGAATCAATGGAATTATATGGAAAATCCTAAACATTTCTGGACACCCTGGATATTTTAGGTGTTTCTACTTCATGACCACTACACCTTGTCAGGCATTGTACCAGATACCCAGCCCTAGCTGGAAAGAACTTGACTCAGGGACTCTACCTCAGTCTCTAACATTAGGAATATTCTATGTCATTGAAGCAAACCAAAGACTCATTTAACATTAAGTTGCAGAGTAGGGTATAGAATACAAGGATATCATCCAGGGAGACCATGATCTTGCAGTCTGTAAGTGGTTGAATTTCTAAGTATTTAATAATGGGGCATATACATACACAACAGAGTATGGTTTAGAGATGGACATGAAACTAGTCAGTGTACGTAAATTATCATTATGCTTCAGGTTGAACAAAAGTAGAACCTATCTGGATAAAATCCTACCACTATTCCATTGGATATAATAGTCATTTGAATACTCTAAAAACTATTTTCCTTGTTCATTCACTAACATGATTCATAATCTGTTTTACTGGATTGATAAGATTTGACATTCAGTACAAATCGAAGATGATTAATATTACTAATATCACCTGTGCAGAAGCACCTGTGGGATTTCCTAGCATAATATAAGGTTTGGCTCAGTAAAGGGATGGCAGCTGGTGTAGAGTATAAGTAGACAGCTGTCTAGGAAGCCACTGTCTCCTGGAGACTGAGGAAGACCCATATCAAGGATGAAACATTCCCTCTGTCTTGCCAAGTCCTGGTGCTGGCATTTCGTAAGGATGAGTAAGACATTTTGAAGCTTTTGTTTTTTTTTTCAAATACAGAAAATACTTTGAAGTAGCTGTTAGCACTCTTTGCAGATAACATGTTCCAACAGAAACATACACGATAGATTTTTGTCACATAGTTTACATAAATCCCTTGAACACTACATGAGTTAATCTGTAAGAAATGAATAAAATAAAGGCCTGTATCTCTCACTCTTTGAAATTTTACTTGGTTGGTGTATCCTTAAGTCTTGAGTATATATACCAACTTGTTCTCTTTTATGTAGCTGTGGTAGAGAATGAAATTCTTTGAAACACCTCTGCGTTTTTCTCTCTCTCTATGGATTAAATGTTCAATTATTGGCTGGGCGTGGTGGCTCATACCTGTAATTTCAGCACTTTGGAAGGCTGAAGCAAGCGGATCACCAGGTCAAGAGATTGAGACCATCCTGGCCAACATAGTGAAACCTCATCTCTACTAAAAATATAAAAATTAGCTGGACGTGGTGACGCATGCCTGTAGTCCCAGCTACTCAGGAGGCTGAGGCAGGAGACTAGCTTGAACCCCGGAAGCAGAGGTTGCAGTGAGCCGAGATGGTGCCACTGCACTTCATCCTGGGGACAGAGCAAGACTCTGTCCAAAAAAAAAAAAAAAAAGTTCCATTATTAATGCATAAGGCTAATAAAAAGGAGTCACAGGAAAAATGCCCAAAAGATACCTCAAAGTACAACACAGACCCCATAGGGAATATGCAATTAACAGAGATCACTACCAAGACAGAACTGGGTATGCATTATACAGGAAAAGACAAGCTTCGGTTTTGGGTCTCTTAGATCTACTTTCTGGTTCATTTGAACTCATTCTAAGATATTATGTACCAGGACTAGTGGAGAAAAGAGAGCCAATTTGTAGTATAATAGAATAGTGTGAAGTTCTGACATTAACAGTTTTCATATTTTTTACTGCTTAAAAGTTTTACATTTAAAAAATCATATAGTAAAATTTACCTTTTTTGGCACATAGTTTTATGAATTTTAACATATATGAATATGTGTAACCACCATCATAATTAGGCTATTAAAAATTTGTAATCCTATTTTAGCAGCAAATATTTTTCATTATCAATTCATAATAAGGTGGTATTAACCTTCAAATATGTAATCCTAAACATTGGAGGAATCAAGAGTCAGAGGAAAAAGATACTTTTAAAAAAGGATAATAAAAGAAAAGAAAATATGAAGAAAAACAAATGATACAAACCTAACCTACTTTACAGTTGTCCAAAATTGCATGTAAGAATTAAAATCTACTTTAATTTTATATTTATGTTTTTCAAGAACCCCAATGAAAAGTAGTAAATTACGTTGCACATATAAAACCTACAAATAGCAGTGATACTGTATTTTTCAGATATAGTGACTACCGCTATAAAACTTATTCCAAATAAGTAAGGAGTGCCTTCTCTATCTGTTGTTTTTAGACACTGAAGAGAGATGAATCCCTTTTGTCCTAGAAAGGAGGCAGACAAAAGCTTTTTGGATCAAACTGAAGCAAATAAACACTTAAACATTATCACAAGAAGATAAAGTCTCAATAAACCAAATAAATTTTCCTTGACTTTTTTCTTGGCTCTAAGTAAGGAAAATGTTCATTCCTAAAGTGAATGAACTTTTCTAAAGCTTTGCAATGGATTGAAGGCAACGCAAACAATGATATAGTTCTGAGAATTTCAAAGCAGGACTGTTTTTACTACAATTGCTGGGTATATAAGCTTTAAGTCGATAGCATTGGGAACAGAACACAGTGTTGTAAAACATCCTTAGGATTTCTGAATATTCTGCAAATTCCAGACACCATCATCTGTTGACATACAGATTTTGGATTTTTGCCAGAAAAAAATAAAGCTCTGATCCTAACAATACAGGCACAAAGCATCGTTGATTAACTATTTCATGAAATTCCTGCAACAGTGTTGCTTCTATAGTGCATCTATTAACTAAGACTTTTACCAAGCCTCAAATGATCCTAAGAAGTCAAACTCCCAGTTCAAGAAGCATCAGTGAAACAACCTTTCTCCTGTGTCATGGCATTGGTTGGCAATGGAACCAAAGCCCTATTGTGTTCATTACTATCTTATTATAGACGTTGATAAATGTCTAGGCCCTAGGGTTTTATGTACCCACTGAGATTTACATATTTGTAACAAGAGGAAGGATTTGTCAATATATCCATTTACAGACTTGACATCAGTTCACGGATTGTAAGTATTTTTAATGGAAATAGATCTAAATACAGTCTAATTTATTGCACTGCAAGAACAGATGGTGAGTGGAAATGTTCCTTAAGCTATTTATTAAATTTAATGAAACTGCTTCCTGAATGCTATTGGGAGTTTTCACTAATACTAAAACTCTCTTAATTTGTTTTCTCTTTAATTTGGTCTTGAATCTTTAGTGCGCAAATAATAACCTCTTATGGAACTTGTTTTAAATGCATTCCTAAAGTTTCTGATTCAGAAGATCTGAGGAAGGATCTAGGAATCTGCACTTTTAACCAAGCACCCCAGGTGATTCTGATGTCATTGATAGACAACCATGATCTTAGCCTGTTTCAACTGAAAATAAAAATTTCATAACCACACATAAAACAAGAGTTCTGCACATATCTCTTACTTTATTCCAGAGGCATATCTGTGCCTAATTCCGAAAGAACTACATTCTAAAGCTCTAATTCGTTATTTACCCTATAGGAAGGACACTAAAACAAGTCAAAAAGAATTGTAAATTTTAGTGTACGTCTGTATGTCAGAAAATATTAAAAAGAAAAGATGGAGATTTGGGAAGATATTCAGAAATTCAAAGGTATTGTTTTTGTTTTAGACCTGGAAGAGACCTAATAGATATCATTTAGAAAAAAGTTTAGCAAACTACAACCTGGGGGCCAAATCTGGCCCACTGATTGGTTTTGTAGGGCTCAAAAGCTGAGTGGTTGTTACATTTTTAAATAGTTTATTTTTTGTTTTTAAAAATATTATTTTATTTATTTATTTTTAGAGATAGGGTCTCACTGTGTTCCTCAGGGTGGTCTCAAACTTGTGGGCTCAAGTAATACTCCCGCCCTGACCTTCTAAAAGTGCTAGGATTACAGGTGTGAGCCATTGTATTCAGCCTAATTTTTTTTTTAATCAAAAGATGAATAATATTTTGTGGCATGTGAAGATTATATGAAATTCAAATTTCAGTATCCACGAATAAAGTTTCATTGGAACACATCCATGCTCACTCACTTACATATTTACTCTGGCTGCTTTTGCACTACAACAGCAGAACTGAGAAGCTGTGGCTCAATTTACCAGGCAAAAAGCTTTTAATTTCTATGTAATTAAATTTTTCAAAATTCTCATGGTCTTGAGTCATAGTTAAAAAGGATTTTCTCCAGCATAAAAGGATTTAACCTGTTTTTTTTTTTTCTAGTTTTTTGCATGGCTCTATTTTTTACATATATATATTTGGTGAGACATATTTTTTTTTTTTTTTTTTTTGAGACAGGGTCTTGCTGTCACCCAGGTAGAGTTCAGTGGCATGACCCAGCTCACTACAGTCTTGATCTCCCAGTCTCAAGTAATCCTTCCATCTCAGCCTCTGGAGTAGCTGGGAGTGGTAGGCGCAAGCCACCATGCCGAGCTAATTATTTTTTATTATTTGTAGAGACAAGGTCTTGCTATGTTCCCCAGGCTGGTCTCAAACTCCTGGGCTCAAGAGATTCTTCCATCTTGGCTGCAATTACAGGTATGAGCCACTGCACCTGGAAGGGATATAGTCTAAGGACAAAAAAACTGCAAATAAATGTAAAGCCTTATGTAATATTTTTATTAGGAGTAAGCTTGTTGGTATCATTATTTTGAAGCTTTTTTTTTTTTTGAGACAGAGTCTCACTCTGTCACCCAGGCTGGAGTGCAGTGGTGCAATTTTGGCTCACTGCAACCTCTGCCTTCTGAGTTCAAGCAATTCTCCTGCCTCAGCCTCCTGAGTAGCTGGGATTACAGGCGCATGCCAACATGCCCAGCTAATTTTTGTATTCTTAGTAAGAGGGGGTTTCACTACGTTGGTCAGGCTGATCTCAAACTCCTCACCTCAGGTGATCCACTCAACTTGGCCTCTTAAAGTGTTGGGATTACAGGCATGAGCCACTGCACTGGGCCATTTTGAAGCTTTTATGTAAACTTTAGGATAAAACAAATCAGTAGTTACGTCAATGTCATTAGGAACCAAGATTTTCTGTATAAGAAAAAAGGAAATACAGGTTGGGCGTGGTGGCTGAGGCCTGTAATCCCAGCACTTTGGGAGGCCGTGGCAGGTGGATCATGAGGTCAGGAGATCGAGACCATCCTGGCCAACATGGTGAAACCCTGTCTCTACTAAAAAAAAAAAAGAAAAAGGAAAAAAAATTAGCTGGGCGTGGTGGTGCACATCTGTAGCCTCAGCTACTCAGGAGGCTGAGGTAGGAGAATTGCTTGAACCCAGGAGGCAGAGATTGCAGTGAGCCAAGATCGTACCACTGCACTACAGCCTGGGCGACAGTGCGAGACTCAGTCTCAAAAAAAAAGAAAGAAAAAGGAAATACAAATATCAAAGAAATTAGGTTAAAACCCTGGCACATTATATTTAATATGCAACTGTCAATATTAACTCATTTTTAAAATTATATTTTTCTTTTCTTAGCACAGTGAATTTTAATGTCTCCCTTTTGCGGAAGGAGAGGTTTCACTACCCACTTTTGAAGACGCCCCAAAAGTTGTCTAGTAGTTTGGTGCAGAAAGGATTTGGTCCAATCTTGTGCTGGTTAGGATACAGAAAGGTACATAAAGTTTGTGGCTCAAAGTCCTCCGGGCTGGGGTGGGGCAGAATGTGCACAGGAAAGTGGTTTGGGGAAAGACTTGTAGGAGTGTAGGCTTCCTGTGACTGAGGTAGTTGGTCTCGGTGGACCAAATCTGGGGTGGCCCAGGGCAGCCTGAACCCTCAGGCTGGGAAGACGCTTCTGTGGTGGCCCCTGTCTAGGGGAGCTAGTTCTCCAGCTCACTGCCTTCAAACTACAGCTGGATCTCTCTCTGGCCCCGATATCCTGAATAGCTGGTGTGGACGTTCCTGCTGATATGGATGTTGCTGAAGTCTCCCCACATGGTCACAGAGTCAGCCTCAGCCCTGTCAGTATATCTTATGGTCCTCGAGGTGTGGACCACATTGTAGCCTTTCCAGACCATGGCCATCAACAGGTCTTGAGCTCACGTAGCTAAGAAGGACTGGGTAGAAGGACTTCCTCGGCAGGTCCTGGTAGTGTTCAGCAAGGACGTTCTCTGGCCGACTGCAGGATCTTCATCCCCACCAGCTTGAAGCCCTGCCTCCAAAACACTGGATCACATGTCTAACAGGCTGCCGCAAGACCCCTCTGGCTTCAATGAGATCAGGGTCCCCTCCTGGATCAAGAAGGGTCCTCCTGAACTGCGGTCCACAGCCCCCAGGTCATACAGGAGCCCTGCCAGCCACTGCAGCCAAGAGGCTGCAGGTGATGTCTGGCCACAGGCCACTGGCTCTAAAATTATATGTTTTAGTTCTGAAGGGCCTAGAAACAATGACTATACAATATTTATGAGCACCCCTAGCTCACAGATGAGTGATCCACATTAAAAGGAGCCAGGAATCCATTTTAAAAATGCATGAAGTTTTCAAAGACTAGAGGGGTAATGTCAGAACACAGAAGCCAATGTTGGTGCAATTTGAACATCTAAAATACAAAAACAAAATGACTACAATTGATTAAAATATATTGAATATATATTAAAATCCATGCATCCATGATGACACTGATAAAGGAACCCTTTCCCAAAAGGGGAAAACATTTTTCATTTGCTGCCATTGGAAGTGACTACTGAAAGGTAGATAGATATAATATATATAGAATTCTGAAAATCTGTAATTAAAAGGAAAAAAATATTTATTCTGTCTTACTAGTAGGAAGCAAATTTCAGTGTACTGAAATACATAGCAACCAAGCAGGATTTATTTAAGAAATTCTAAGATAGTTAAATATTAGGAAACCTATTAATAAAATTCATCATTAAGGAATCTAAGGTGAAAATCGAATTATCACTTCCATAGGTGTTGAAAAAGCATTTGATAAAATCAAGTCTTAAAATCACTCTGAAAGGTAAAAATCAGATACATTTTCCCACTGAGATAAAATGTTTTTCATATCCAAATGGAATAGAACTAATAATATTAAAACTGCCCATAGGCTGGGTAATCCCAGCACTTTGGGAGGCTGAGGTGGGTGGATCACGAGGTCATGAGTTCAAGAACAGCCTGGCCAACATGGTGAAACCCCATCTCTACTAAAAATACAAAAATTAGCTGGGCATAGTGGCAGGCACCTGTAATCCCAGCTACTCGGGAGGCTGAGGCAAGAGAATTGTTTGAACCTGGGAGACAGAGGTTGCAATGAGCTGAGATCGTATCATCACACTCCAGCCTGGGCAAGAGCGAGACTGTCTCAAAAAAAACAAAAACAAAACCCTTCCCATAATGAAGCAGTAACAGAAGCAGCATTTCTACTACAGTTGTAAAAATACAAGGATGCCCATATCACCACTATTATTTAATATTGTATTGGAGGTAGTAGGAAGATGTGAGTATAAAAATTGGAAAGGAAGAAAGAAAACTACTATTATTTGCAGACAATAGTTACCTCCCTAGAAAACCCAAGAAATCAACAAAAGTTTTACTGTAAGAGAACTCAGTAAGGTAGCAGGGCACAAAAATATACAGAAATTAGTAGGTTTAATGTCTTCAGACTATATGCAGATAGAAAAATGTAGTAAGAGAAGAAATTCCTACTTAAAATAGCAACAAAGAATGATTAAAAAGATAAAATAGCAACAAAGAATGATAAAAAGAACTAGTAGTGAATCTAATAAGAGAGATACAAAACCTATGCAAAATAAAAAAACAACTTTTTTTTCAAGACAGTCTCACTCTGTTACCCAGGCTGGAGTGAAGTGGTACATCTCAGCTCACTTCAGTCTCCGTCTCCCAGGTTCAAGCTATTTTTCCACCTCAGCCTCCCGAGTAGCTGGGATTACAGGCGTGCACCACCATGCTGGGCTAATTTTTGTATTTTTTTTTTTTTTTGAGACGGAGTTTCACTCTTGTTACCCAGGCTGGAGTGCAATGGCGCGATCTCGGCTCACCACAACCTCCGTTTCCTGGGTTCAAGCAATTCTCCTGCCTCAGCCTCCCGAGTAGCTGGTACTACAGGCATGCGCCACCATGCCCAGCTAATTTTTTGTATTTTGAGGAGAGACGAGGTTTCACCATGTTGACCAGGATGGTTTCGATCTCTTGACCTTGTGATCCACCCATCTCGGCCTCCCAAAGTGCTGGTATTATAGGTGTGAGCCACCGTGCCCAGCCTAATTTTTGTATTTTTAGCAGAGACAGGGTTTTGCCATGTTGGCCAGGCTGGTCTCGAACTTCTGACCTCAGGTGATCCACCTGCCTTGGCCTCCCAAAGTGCTGTGATTACAGGCATGAGCCAAAACACTTTAAGACAACACTAATTCACACAAAATAAGATGAGTGAATTGAAAGACACTGGAAACACTCATCATTATTAAAGATGTTGGTTTTCTGTTGCGTGTGTGTCTATGACTGCTTTTTAATTTTTTTTTATTTTTGAAATTGGGTCTTGCTCTGGTGCCCAGGCTGGAGTGTAGTGGTGAGTTAATTGCAGCCTTGAAGATGTTGATTTTCTAAGAGTATTAATACACGTAATCAGATTTCAATAAAAATTACTGTAAGGTATTTTTTTGGTTTTCTCTCCCCATTTTTTTTTCAAGTAGAGAAGTTACTCCCACAATTCATGTGAAAAAAAGTAAACAAACAAGATAGCTAAGAGACATCAGAAAGGAAGAGCAAACAGTGGGGACCAGCACTGTCAGATCTGTGGAATATATTTAAAAGTTTCACTTATTAAAGCAGTGTGGTACTAATGCATGAAAGGAAGACTGACCAATGGAATAGGATAGAAAAATCCAGAAATATACTCAAAAATATATATGAATTTATTAATAAAGGCTCAATCCTAAACTAGTGGGGCAAAGATAGATACTTAACTTTTATTGGGACCACTAAGTAGCCTTTTGAAAAAAGGATAAAGTTGAATCCTTACATGTTACACTAGGATAAATTCCAAATGAGTTAATATTTAAAATGAAAATTAAAATAATAATTCTGGAAGAGAACATGGAAGAATTATTTTAATATTTTGAAATTTAACAGTGTCTCAAAATCCTGATGCCATAAAAGTTAAATTTGACTATATAGAATTAAAAAATATTCTATATGACAAAAGATAAATGCAAGGTAAAAATGGGTATTTATAACTCATATCACATGCTTTTGTGTAAAAGACAGAAAATTAGGAATCTATGTTTTCATTTCCTTATGAATGTATAAAGAAATTCTGTAAGGATCTATAGAAAATTAATCATAGTAGTTATTTATGGTGGAGGTGGAGTACTGGGTAGATAGAAGGTAAGAATGGGAGGGAAACTTTTCACTGTATAACTTTTTTTTACATATTGGCCTTTAAATCAGGTGAACATATTGGCTATATGGAAAGTTAAATTTTTTAAAAGTCCCAACTTTCTTATAGCTTACTTTCCAGTGCAGAAAGATTAAAAAAAAATCAATAGACACTTGGAGTTATAGTGAGATAATTAAATCTATGAATACAAGAAACTTACAAGCTACCTTGCTTGGCCGTTTCTATTGATTTTTGTTCATTTTTTGTGCTTGTACCTCATGATCACATGATGACCATTACAGCTCTAGCCATAACTTCCTCACAACAAAAAATCCCTTTGAAGACAAAGGGTTTTTCTCCTCTTGAGGCTCTGTTTTATTATCCGAGAGTATTCACAGTGCCTCAAAAGGAGTGAAGCACATACTAGTAGCTCAATAAATACTTTTTGAATAACTGTAGAATCACTTCTTTTAAGTCCTGTCTGTATGATTATGTTATTTTTCTACTAGTTTTTCAATGTAAGGAGACATATCATGAACTGAAACTATAACAGATTGTACCTGTTGCAGATAGTGTCAGGAACATATATCTTCAGGTCTTCTGTGACTTCTTTCATCACCCTCTGGTAACCAGACATTCCTGGGTCTTTGATATAATAAGGATTGTTTCTCATTAAATATTCCCCCAAATAATTAATTGGGTCAAACTTGCTTGGAGTATCAACTTCTGTCAAAACCTTCTTCTTTTCTACCTGAGTTAACATGTTTTCTATTCCAGGAATTAAGGTGGGTAGAAGTTTGTCAAGCAAATATACACGATTATTCAGTGTCATGCTTTCGGTATTAAACCACTCTTTGGCCAAATTATCCCTAGGGAGTTTTTTTTCAGCCTTTTTTTCTAATTCCTTCTTCAGATTCTCCTTATCTATTATTTTCTGCTGCATTGCTTGGGCTCTTGCCTCCATCCTTTCAAAGAGATTTTTCTTCCATGGTTGCTCTAGCTTTGATTCCAGTTCAGTTTCATCTAAAGCAAAAATCACTTTTGCAGGTTTTCTAACTGCAATATTATATGAGGCTTCAGTTTTAGAGTCCTTTATTGAATCAGGTGAAATTTTTTGCTGCCCCTCCAGGTTTAATTCTGAGGGAGGAAAAAAAAAAAGTGAAATGTAAGAAATGTTAGAAGTAAATTTTAATCAACATGACTTTAGAATAATATTTGAAAATTTTTTCATATGTATTTACACAGTGGATTGGAACAATGTTGGCTGAAAGTAACAGAAAATCAGACAGTGACTTTAACCATAAAGATAGTTATTGTTGACTGTCATTCAGCAGCTCAGTAATTTCATTAAATTACCTAGACCGTTTCTGTTAATTTTTTTTTTTTTTAATTGAGATAGAGTCCCTCTCTGTCACCCAGGCTGGAGTGCAGTGGTGCAGTCTTGGCTCACTGCAACCTCTGCCTCCTGGGTTCAAGCAATTCTCCTGCCTCAGCCTCCTGAGTAGCTGGGATTACAGGCGCATGTCACTACGCCCAGCTAATTTTTGTATTTGTAGTTGAGATGGGGTTTCAGCATGTTTGTCAGGCTGGTCTTGAGCTCCTGACCTCATGATCCACCTGCCTTGGCCTCCCAAAGTGCTGGGATTACAGGTGTGAGCTACCTTGCTTGGCCGTTTCTATTGATTTTTGTTCATTTTTTGTGCTTGTACCTCATGATCACATGATGACCATTACAGCTCTAGCCATAACTTCCTCATAACAAAAAAATCCCTTTGAAGACAAAGGGTTTTTCTCCTCTTAAGGCTCTGTTTTATTATCCAAGAGAAGATCCCAGACTCCCCACTGTAAGACTTCCCTTTACATTTCTTTGGCCCTAACTAGGATACATGCCCAGACCAATCACTAGTAAAGGGAAATGGGATTACTATGAATAGTATAGACCAATTATCATTTATTTCTTGATGTCAGGGTTTGCAACAGGTTCTCTGATATCAAGTGATTTTCATTTGCTACAACATTGAGGTTCAGTTGACAGGCAAAAAGGTAGGGAAAGCTGGGTGCAGTGGCTCACATTTGTAATCCCAACATTTTGGGAGGTCGAGGTGGGAGGACTGCTTAAGCCCAGGAGTTCAAGATCAGCCTAGGCAACGTTAGGAAGATCCTGTCTCTACAAACAATAAAAAAATTATCCAGGCATGGTGGTGCACACCTGTGGTCCCAGCTACTCAGGAGGCTGAGGTAGAAGGATCATTTGAGCCCTGGAGGTTGAGGCTGCAGTGAGCCATGATCACACCACTGCACTTCATTGAGACCTTGTCGCAAAAAAAAAAAAAAAAAAAAAAAAGCAGGTGAGGAAATGTGTGCTGAGTAAGCAGAGTCTATCACACATGTATATGTAAATACATTTCTCTTTATCATTTTATTTCCAGCTTCCTTTATATGTTCATTTTTTAAATGCAGGATGGAGATATTAGACTAAGATGGTGGACTGAGAACAGGTACCTACATCCCCTCCCTACCAAAATCTCTAGCAATGACAGGAAAAGTTGTATGTATGTTTTTAAAATAAAAAATTGCGTAAGAATACTGCAATCATGAAGCGGGCCTTCAATAGTCAGGAATTTCGAAGACCTCTGAAAAATGTAAGGCAGGGAAATTCAGCTAATTGAAGAAACTATAGGACTAAAAAGATATGGTGGAGACCACTGTAAAATTTGGGAGCAGATTTGAAGCACCCCAAGTTTAGAGGATGCAGATATGGACCATAGGGGAAAGACTGACCTTTTTGTGTATCTTCATCCCCATTTGAGCTAATCATCAGGCACTAGAGGTGTTTTCCCCTGCACTGAGTTTAGGTGTATAAATGTTTAGGCTAGAGAAGCAGGATTTCCATACACAGAGAAAATGAAGTATTAACATTGATTTCACTATCTGCACATCTTGTCTTTCCCCCGCAATCATTGGCATCAAACTATAGAAAACAATAACTCTATAGGAAAGCAAATAGAGAATCTCAAATTAAAATGTAAGCACACATTCACAGAATGTTTAAGAAAAATCACCCTCATAACTAAATTCAACAAACAGAATAACTAATACCACCGAAGGAAATATCATTAAATAAAACAAATGTAAGCAGTCTTTAAAAGAAGGAATACCCTCAAAGCAGAGAAATTAGAAGAAATTAAAAGCTATTAAAAAGAACACTTATGAGAATATAGAACATCTGGTGCTCACATCTTGGTTTCTAATATCACTCTCCAATTTAAAAAAATCAGAGAGATATAGCTGGTTATAGGATTGGGCTCATCTTGTATGTAGGAGGTATATACAAGAGTATCTTGTAGTATCAGAAAGTAAGGAAGTATTAAAAAAATCTATAACTATAGTAAATAAGTAAAAATACAAATTTCCTCTGCAGAAATATTCCAAATAACTTATGTAGATACTCCATGCTCAAGGATGTAGAGCATAACCCCCTCTCCCTAAATGTGGACTGCATACAGTGACTTCCTCTCAGAGTACAATATGGAAATGAGAGGGGGAAAGTAACTTTACAGCAGAGAAACCTGACAAATACTATCTCAGCCTAATGATCAATATTAATGTCAATAGTAATATGTCATGTTGATAGCACATACCCTTATGTATATGTATATAAGTATATGACAGCATATACTCAGCCTCCCGAGTAGCTGGGACTATAGGTGCACATGACCATGCCTGGTTAATTTTTGTATTTTTTTCTTTTTTTGGTAAAGACGAAGTCTTGCCATATTGCTCAGGCTGGTCTCAAACTTCTGGCTTCAAGGGTTCTACCCATCTTGGCCTCCCAAAGTGCTAAGATTACAGGCATGAACCACTATGCCCAGCCAATCCAGAACTCTTAATATTAATCTTATAAAAGTGTCAGAAGTGGTAAGCCAAGAGTTAGACATAATGAAATAGTCAAATAAATAATGTAAGAAATCTCTCAGAACTGAAGACACAAGTCTTCAACTTTGAAAGGCTTACCAAATGGAGTTTCCAATTGTAATGATAAAAATATTCTGGAACTAGACAGTGGTAACAGTTGCATAACATTGTGAATTTACTTAATGGCTCTGAATTATATACTTTAACATAGTTTAAATGGTAAATTTTATGGTATATGTATTTGCCACAAATTTTTTATATGCCTACCAAATAAACACAGGATACAAGATTAAAATACAAAAGTAAATTGATTTCCTAGGAACTACCTATCAATAACTAATTTTAAATATTTTATATTTTTGGTTATCAATGAAAATACAATTTTATAAAGCTTCATCTCATTATAGCAACAAAAAATTTAAAATATCTAGAAATAAACCAAACAGAAATGTGTCAGACTAATGTGAAGAAAGCTGTAAAACTTTACTGAAGTAGTACAGCCATAAGGATTGACATATAGATCAATGGAATAAAATTGAGAGTCCAGAAATAAACTCATACATGTATGACCAATTGATTATTTTTAAAAGTCCCTCTTCTACTCTGAAACCAATTGATTTTTGACAAGGGTGCCAAGACGATTTCATGGAAAAAGCAGTCTCCTCAACAAATGGTACCATGACAACTGATATATGCATGTAAAGGGATGAATCTGGATGCCTACTTTATACCACATGTGAAAATTACAATTAGTCCTAACAGTCATATATACAATAGTCTATCCAGTATAACAGCAGAATACATATTTTTCTCAAGTGCACATGGCACTTTCTCCAGGATAGAACATATGGTAAGCCACAAAACAAGTCTCAATAGACTTTTAAAAATAGATACCATGTAAAGTATCTGTCTGTTCTTTTTTTTTTGAGACGGAGTTTCGCTCTTGTTACCCAGGCTGGAGTGCAATGGCACGATCTCGGCTCACCGCCACCTCCGCCTCCTGGGTTCAGGCAATTCTCCTGCCTCAGCCTCCTGAGTAGCTGGGATTACAGGCACGCGCCACCATGCCCAGCTAATTTTTTGTATTTTTAGTAGAGATGGGGTTTCACCATGTTGACCAGGTTGGTCTCGATCTCTCGACCTTGTGATCCACCCGCCTCGGCCTCCCAAAGTGCTGGGATTACAGGCTTGAGCCACCGCGCCCGGCCTCTGTCTGTTCTTTAATGAAGAACACAAAACTTTATGAAGTTAGAAATCAATAAAGGAAAACTAGAAAATGTACAAAGCTACAGAAAATAAACAATTCATTCTTTTTTTTTTTTTCTTTTTTGAGATGGAGTTTTACTCTTGTTGCCCAGACTGGAGTACAATGGTGCAATCTTGGCTCACTGCAACCTCAGTCTCCCGAGTTCAAGCAATTCTCCCATCTCAGCCTCCTGAGTAGCTGGGATTACAGGCACCCACCACTACACCCAGCTAATTTTTGGTATTTTTACTAGAGACAGGGTTGCACCATGTTGGCCAAGCTGGTCTTGAACTCCTGATCTCAGGTGATCTGCTCATCTTGGCCTCCCAAAGCGCTGGGATTATAGACATAAGCCACCATGCCTGGCCTTAAACAACTCATTCTTAAACAACTAATGGGTTAAAAAAAAATCACAAGGGATACTAGAAAATAATAAGAGACAAATGAAAATGAATACACAACATACCAAAATTCATAGGATGCAGTGAGAAAAAGGGCTCAGAGGGAAAATCATAGCTGTAAGTGTCTACATTTAAAAAAATGTCGGCTGGGTGCAGTGTCTTATGCCTGTAATTCCAGCACTTTGTGAGGCTGAGGCAAGCAGATCACAAGATCAAGAGATTGAGACCATCCTGGCCAACATGGTGAAACCGCATCTCTATTAAAAATACAAAAATTAGCTGGGCATGGTGGCACGTACCTGTAGTCCCAGCTACTCGGAAGGCTGAGGCAGGAGAATTGCTTGAACCTGGGAGGCAGAAGTTGCAGTGAGCCAAGATTGTGCTGCTGAATTCCAGCCTGGCAACAGAGCAAGACTCCGCCTCAAAAAAAAAAAAAAGAAAGAAAGTCAAATCAATAACCTAATTTTAATTTTACACCTTAAGAAACTAGAAAAAGTAATGCAACGAAACCCAAAACCAACAAAAGAAAGAAAATAATAAAGATTAAGGTAGAGATAAACAAAAGAGAGAATAGAAAAATAGCAGAGAAAAACACTGGAACCAAAAATTGGTTCTTTGAAAAGATCAACAGAATGAATATACCTTGAGGTAGACTGACAAAAACCTTAGCAAAGATACGCAAATAACCAAAATCAGAAAAGAAAGTGAGGACATTACCACCAACCTTGCAGAGATTTTAAAAAACAATTATAAGAGAATACTATGAGCAATTGTATGCCAGTATATTGGATAACCTAGAAGAAATGAACCAATTCCTTGAAATTACCTAAACTGACTCAAGAAGAAATAGAAAGTCTCAACAGATCCTGTGTTAGTTTATTTTGCATTGCTATAAAGGAATACCTAGAAAGAAAAAAAAATAAATCCTTGAGACTGGGTTATTTACAAAGAAAAGGGGTTTATTTGGCTCATGGTTCTGCAGGCTGTATGTGAAACAGTGCCAGCATCTGTTCCCAGTGAGGCCTCAAGAAGCTTATCATCATGGTGGAAGGCAGAGGGGAGCTGGCATATCACATGGTGAGAGAGGGAGAAAGAAAGAGAGGGAAGGGGTATCAGGCTCTTTTAAACAACCAGATCTCACATGAACTGATAGAATGAGAACTCACTCATGACTGCAAGAACAGCAATAAACCATTCATGAGAGATCCACCCATAACCAAAAAACTTCCCACTAGCCTCACTACCAACATCACAGGTCACATTTCAACATGAGATTTGGAAGAGACACACATTCAAACCATATTAGACCTCTAACAAATAAAGAGATCAAATCAGTGATCAGAAACTTCCCAACAAAGAAAAATCTTGGATCAGATGGCTTCAGTAGTGAATTCTATCAAATATTTAAAGAAGAATTAAAATGAATTCTTGTCAAATACTTCCAAAAAAATTAAAGAGGAGGGAACACTTCCTCATTCATTCTATGATGATAGAATTACTCTGATACTAAAGCTAGATAGACATCACAAGAAAATTATAGACCAATATTCCTTATGAATATAGATGTAAAAATCCTCAACAAAATATTAACAAATCAAATCCAAGACCATAATAAAAGCCTTTTCAACATGAAATCTTTCTAGATTTACTTCAGGAATGCAAAAGTGGCTCAACATAAGAAAATCAAGAAATGTAACCCATCACATTCAAAAAATGAAGGAGGAAAAGCCACATAATTATCTCAATGCATATGGAGATAACATTCCTCAAAATAATAAAGTGTAGTTATTTAAAAATCCACAATTGGCCAGGTGTGGTGGCTCACGCCTGTAATCCCAGCCCTTTAGGAGGCTGAGGTGGGAGGACTGCTTGAGTCCAGGAGTTTGAGACCAACCTGAGTAACATACTGAGCTCCTGTCTCTACAAAAAATTTTAAAATTAGCTGGGTATGGTGGTAGCACATGCCTATAGTCCCAGCTACTTGGGGGGCTAAGGTGGAAGGATCATTTGAACCTTGGAGTCTGAGGCTTCAGTGAGCCATGATCATGTCACTCAGTCCAGTCTTGGTGACAGAGAGTGACCCTGTCTCAAAAAAAAAAAAAAAAAATCCACAGTTAACATTATACTCAGTAATGGAACACAGAAAGCTTTCTCCCTAAAATCAGGAACAAGAAAAGAATGCCTACTTCCACCATTGCTGTTCAATAACATACCAAAAATTCTAGCCAGAGCTATATGACAAGACAAACAAAAGGCATCCAAATTGGAAAGAAAGAGGTAAAACTGTCTCTATTCACAGATCCTATATATGGAAAGAATCCACAAAAAAACTGCTAGAGCTATTGAACAAATTCAATAGTGAAACATACTGAGACCCTGTCTGTAAAAAAAAAAGGCCAGGCATGGTGGCACATATCTGTAGTCCCAGCTATTGGTAGGCTGAGGTGGGAGAACTGCTTGAGCCCAGGAGTTCAAGCGTGCAGTGAGCTATGTTTACATCACTGCACTCCAGTCTGGGCAACAGAGGGAGACCCTGTCTCTAAAAAAATAACAGGGAGAAAAAAGAAAAGCAATTCCATTTATAGAAGCAGCTAAAAGAATAAAATACTTAGAAATAAATCTAACCAAGGAAGTGGAAGATATATGCTGAAAACTATAAAACATTGCCGAAAGAAATTAAAGAAGACAGAAATAAATGGAAAGAGGTCCCTATTCATAGATAGGAATACGTCACATTAAGATATCAATTCTACCCAAAGTGATCTACAGATTCAATATAATCAAAATTCCAACAGTCTTTTTCACAGAAATAGAAAAAGTGATCCTTAGATTAATATGAAACCGCAGGGGCCCGTGAATAGCCAAAATAAATCTTGAAAACAAGGAATAAACTTGGAGGATTTGCACTACCAAACTTTGAGACTTACTACAAAGCTACAGCAAATAAAACAGTACTGTCATAAGGATAGACATATAGATCAATAAAATAGGATAGAGAGGCCAGAAATAAAGTCTCATATATATATATCATCAATTGATTTGTGACTAGGGTTTCAAGACCATTCAACAGGGAAAGAATAATCTTTTCAGCAAATGGTGCTGAGACAACCTGACATATCATGTAAAAGAATTAAGTTGGTCCTTTATCTTATATCATACACAGAAATGAACTCAAAACTAATCAAAGATCTAAACTGAAAAGAGAAAACTATACAACTCTCCCAGCTTGGGCAACATAGTGAGACCCTGTCTCTACAAAAAACTAAAAAAACAAATTAACCAGGCTTGGTGATGCACACCTATAGTCCCAGCTACTCGGGAGGCTCAGGTGGGAGGATCACTTGAGCCCAGGAGGTCAAGGCTGCAGTGAGCCATGATTATGCCACTGCACTCCACCTTGGGCAACAGAGTCAGACCCTGTCTCTAAAAACAAACAAACAAGCAAACAAAACCATACAACTCTTAGATGAAAAATGAAAACTTGTGGAACATCTTCATGACAATGGCTTTAACAATGACTTCATAGATATAACACCAAGAGCACAGAAAACAAATAAAAAAAGATAAAATAAACTTCAAAATTAAAAACTTTTGTACATCGAAGAATTACGTAAAAATTGAAAAGATGATATAGTAAATGAGAGCAAATATTTATAAAGCATATAACTGATAAGGAATTAATATGTAGAATACATAAATAACTTCTAAAACTCAATAACAATAAAACAAC
The DNA here is from genome assembly GCF_048565385.1 of Saimiri boliviensis. Classification (NCBI taxonomy): domain Eukaryota; kingdom Metazoa; phylum Chordata; class Mammalia; order Primates; family Cebidae; genus Saimiri; species Saimiri boliviensis. Next base: position 29,161,116 of record NC_133465.1, read on the forward strand.
CTAATTCAAAAATGGGCAAAGGATTTGAACAAACATTTCTCCTAAGAAAATATAAAAATGGCCAATAAGCACATGAAGAGATGTTCAACGTTATGAGTTATTAGGAAATGCAAATCATAACTACAATGAGATACCACTTCACACTTACTAAGATGGTTATAAGAAAATCAAAACAAACAAACAAAAACTCAGAAAATAACAAGTGTTGGTAAGAATGTACAGAAATTGGAACTCTTGTGCATTGCTAGTGGGAATGCAAAGTGGTGCAGCCATTGTGGAAAATTGTTGTGAATTCTCAAAACATTAAACATAGAGCTGGGAACAGTGGCATGTGCCTGTAGTCCCAGATACTTGGCAGGCTGAGGTGAGAGTATTGCTTAAGCCCAGGAGCTCAATTACAGCCTAGGTAGCATAACAAGACCCTGTCTCGTAGAAAAATCAATAATAATGATCAATAATAGTAATATAGTTTAATTTTTTAAGGTAAACCTAGAACTACATATGACCCAGCAATCCCACTCCTATGTATATACCCAAAAAAGTTGAAAGCAGGGACTCACATAACTTGCACATCAATGTTCATAGCAGCATTATACACAATCAGTAAAAGGTGGAAACAACTCAAGCATCCATCCACAGATGAATGGATAAACAAAACGAGGTATATATGTACAATAAAATATCATTCACCCATTGAAAAAATGAAATTTTGGGGGTGGAGGAAGGAGAACACCAGGATAAATAGCTAATGCATATGGGGCTTAATACCTAGGTGATGGGTTGATAGGTGCAGCAAACCACCATGGCATATGCTTACGTATGTAACAAACCTGCACATCTGGCACATGTATCCCAAAACTTAAAATAAAATAAAATTTTTGGAAAAAATTAAATTTTGAGAGAGGCAGAGCAAGATGGCCTAACAGAACCCTCCAGTGATCATCTTCCCCGCAGGAACACCACATTGAACAACTACCCACACAAGAAAGCACCTTCATAAGAACCAAAAATCAGGTGAGCTATCACAACACCTGCTTTTAATATCATATCAAGGAAAGAGGCACTGAAGCGAATAGGAAAGACAGTCTTGAATTGTCTATACCACCCTTCCTCCATCTCTTAGCAGTGGCCTCTTAGTACAGAGAAAGAATATGATGGTTGGAGCAGGGAGAGCCTAGTGACTATGAGACTTCGCATTGTAACGCAGTGCTGTCCTGTCACAGTGGAAAGCAACATGGGGCAGAATTCAGCTGGTGCCCACAGAGAAAGCATTTAGATCAGCCCTGACCAGAGGGGAATTGTCCATCCCAGCAGTCAGAACCTGAGAGTTCCAGCTAGCTCACCGCTGAGATCTAAAGTGCTCTGAGGTTCTAAATAAACTTGAAAGGCAATTTAGGCTACAAGGAATGTAATTCCTGGGCAAGTCCTGATGCTGGTACTGGGCTCAAAGCCAGTGGACTTGGAGTGTACATGACCTAGTGAGACACCAGCTGGGGCAGCTAAAGGAGTGAATGTGTCACCCCTCCCCCAACTCCAGACAGTACTTTGGCAGAGACTCCTTCCAATTGAGGAAAGGAGAAGAGGAAAGAGGGCTTTGTCTTGCAATTTGGATACCAGCTCAGCTACAGTAAAATGAAGCACCAAGCAGAGTCCTGGAGTCCCCATGCTAGGCCCTACCTCCCAGACGACAATTTTTTAGACACATCCTGGGCCAGAAGGGAATCTACTGTCCTGAGGGGAAGAACCCAGTCCTGGTAGGATTCTTCACCTGATGACTAAAGAGCCCCTGGGCCTTGAATGAACATCAATGGTAGCCAGGCAGTACTCACTGCCTTGGGTGAGACCCAGTGCCATACAGGATTCAGGTATGACCCAGTGCATTCCCAGCTGTGGTGGTCATGGGAAAGACTCCATCTGATTGAGGAAGAAAGAGGTAAGAGTAATAGCCGGGCGCAGTGGCTCACACCTGTAATCCCAGCACTTTGGGAGGCGGAGGCAGGTGGATCACGAGGTCAAGAGATCGAGACCATCCTCGTCAACATGGTGAAACCCTGTCTCTACTAAAAATACAAAAAATTAGCTGGGCATGGTGGCACGTGCCTGTAATCCCAGCTACTCAGGAGGCTGACGCAGGAGAATTGCCTGAACCCAGGAGGCGGAGGTTGCTGTGAGCCGATATCGCGCTATTGCACTTCAGCCTGGGTAACAAGAACGAAACTCCATCTCAAAAAAAAAAAAAAAAAAAAAGTATAAAGGATGTTGTCTTGCAACTTGGGTGCCTGCTAAGCCACAGTAAAATGAAACACCAAGTAGATTTCTAAAGTTACCAACTCTAGGCCCTAGTTACCAGACAGCATTTCTAGAACCGCTCTGGACTAGAAGAGAACTTGTTGCCCTGAAGGAAAAGAAACAAGCAAGGCTGGATCCTCTACCTGCTGACTAAAGAGCCCTTGGGCCTTGAATAAACATCAGCAGTAGCCAGACAATAGTTGCCAGAGGCCTTGGGTGAGACCAGTACTGTGCTGGCTTCACGTTGAACCTGGCACAGTCCCAGTGGTGGTGGCCATGGTGGGGCTTATGTCACTCCTTCCACAACTCCAGGCAGCTCAGCATAGAGAGAGACTCAGGGATTGGGGGAGATGTAAGGGAAGAGGACAAGGATATTTGCCTGGTAATCTCAAGAATTCTCCTGAATCTTACCCAAGACAACCAAGGCAGTACCTCTACAAAGCTTCAAGAGTCACGGTGTTAGTAGGTTTGGGGTGCCCTCTAATGCAGATATGGCTGCAGTGACTGAAGACTTAGATTACAACACTCAATTCCCTTTGAATACCTAGAAAGCATTCCCAAGAAGGATGAGTACAAATAAGCCCAGACTGTGAAGACTATAGTAAGTACCTAACTCTTCAACGCCCAGACATCAATGAACATCCACAGACATCATGACCTTACCAAAAAACGTAAGGGAACACAGTGACCAATCCCAGAGTCACAGAGACATTTGATCTTTCAGACGGAGAATTCAAAATAGCTGTTTTGAGGAAGCTAATGAAATTCAAGATAACACAGAGAAGGAATTCAGAATCTTACCAGGTAAAATTAACAAAGAAATTAAAATATTTTTTAAAAAATCAAGCAAAAATTCTGGAGCTGAAAAATTCAATTGACATACTGAAGAATGCATCATGGTTCCTCAATTGCAGTACTGATCAAGCGGAAGAAAGAACTAGTGAGTTTGAAAACAGGCTATTTGAAAATATAGCCAGAGGAGACAAAACTATAAAAAAGAATGAAGCATGCCTACAGTATCTAGAAAATAGCCTTAAAATGACAAAGTTAAGAGTTAATGACCTTAAAGAGAAGGCAGAAAGAGAGATATGGCTAGAAGGTTTATTTAAAAGGATAAAAACAGAAAACTTTCTAAACCCAGAAAAAGATAACAATATTCAGCTACAATTTGATTTTTCTTAATGAAAGAAAATTATAGGCCAATATTTCTGATGAACATTGAAGCAAAATCCTCCACAAAATACTAACAAACCAAATTCAACAACACATCAAAAAGATAATTCATTGGCAATTATTAAAAAGTAAAGACACAACAAATGCTGCAAGGCTTTGGAGAAATAGGAATGCTTTTACAACATTGGTAGGAATGTAAATTAGTTCAACCATTGTGGAAGACAGTGTGGTGATTCCTCAAAGACCTAGAATCAGAAATACTGTTTGACCCAGCAATCTCACTATTGGGTATACACCCCCAAAAATATAAATCATTCTACTATAAAGATGCATGCACATGTATGTTCATTGTAGCACTATTTACAATAACAAAGACATGAAGTCAACCCAAATACCCATCAATGATAGAGTGGATAAAGAAAATGTGGCACATATACACCATCAAATACTATGCAACCATAAAAACGAATGAAACCATGTCCTTTGCAGGGACATGGATGAAGATGTAGTCATTATCTTCAGCAAACTAACACAGGAACAAAAAAACCAAACACCACATGTTTTCACTTATAAGTGGGAGCTGAACAAAGAGAATGCATGGACACAGGGAGGGAAACAACACATACTGGGGCCTGTTGGAGGGGTGTGAGGTGAGGTAGAGCATCAGCTATAAATAGCTAATACATGTGGGGCTTAATACCTAGGTGATGGGTTGATAGGTGCAGCGAACAACCATGGCACACGTTTAACTATGTGACAAACCTGTATATCCTGCACATGTATCCTGGAACTTAAAATAACAATTTTTGTAAATCCTTCATTAATTGGGATTCATCCCAGGGATGCAAGGATGGTTCAACATATGTAAATTAATCTCTGTGACACACCATAACAACAGAATGTAGGACAAACACCATATGATCATTTCAACTGATGCTGAAAAAGCATTTGATGAAATTCAACAGCTCTTCATAATAAAATCCCTCAAAAAACTGGGTATAGAATGAATATACCTCAACAGAATAAAAGCCATATATGACAGACCCACAGCTAGTATCATACTGAATGGGAAAAAACTGACAGCCTTTCTTCCAAGAGCTGGAACAAGATAAGGGTGTGCATTTTTTACCACTGTTATTCAACATAGCAAAGGAGGTCCTAGCTATAGTAATCAGACAAGAGAAAGAAATAAAAGGCATCCAAAATGGAAAGAAAGAATTCAAATTATCCTTATTTGCAGATTAAATTACCTCATATTTGAAAAATCCTAAAGACTCCATCAGAATAATATTAAAACTAATAAATTCATTAAAGTAGCAGGATACAAAAATCAACATATAAAAACCAGTAGCATTTCTAGATGCCAACAGCAAATAATCTGAAAAAGAAATCAAGAAGGTAATCCCCATTTGTAATAGCTACACATAAAATTAAAAATTTAGGAATTAACCAAAGAAGTGAAAGATCTCTACAATGAAAACTGTAAAACACTGATGCAAAAAATTGATTGAAGAGAGCACACACAAAATGGAAAGATATCTCATGTTCATGGATTAAAAGAATAAATATTGTTAAAATGTCCATACTATCCAAAGCAATCTACAGATTCAGTGAAATCTCTATTAAAATACCAATGACATTCTTCACTGAAGAATTCTAAAAAATAATCCTAAAATTTATATGGAACCATAAAAACCTAGAATAGCCAAAGCCATCCTGAGTAAAAAGAACAATACTGGAGGAATGCGACTCACATTCCCTGACTTCAAATTATACTACAGAGCTATAGTAACCAAAATAGCATGGTACTGGCATAAAAGCAGTACCATGGCATATAAATCAATAGGATAGAATATAGCAGACATATAGACCAATGGGATAGAATACAGAACCCAGAAATAAATGCATACACCTACAGTGAACACGTTTTTTATCAAAGGTGCTAAGAACAAACATTGGGGGAAGGACAGTCTCTTCAATAAATAGGAAAACTGTATATTCATATGCAGAAGAATAATACTAGAACCTATCTCTCAATATATACACAAACCACATGAAAATGGATTAAAAACTTAAATCTATAACCTCAAACTATGAAACTACTGAAAGAAAACATTGGGGAAACTCTCCAGGACATTGGACTGAGCAAATCTTTCTTGAGCAAAAGCACAGGCAACCAAAGCAAAAGTGAACAAATGGGATCACATCAAGTTAAACAGCTTCTGCACAGCAAAGGAAAAATCAACAAGATGAAGAGACAATCCACAGAATGGGAGAAAATATTTGCAAACTATCCATCTGGCATGGGATTAGTAACTGGAATATATAAGGAGCTCACAACTAAATAGGAAAAAAATATAACAATCTGATTTAAAATGGACAAAAGATCTGAATAGATATTTCTCAAAAGAAGACATACAAAATTGCAAATAGGTATATGAAAAGGTGCTTAACATCACTGATCATCAGATAAATCCAAATCAAAAATACAATGAGGTATCATCTTACCCCGGTTAAAATGGCTTTTATCCAAAAGACAGACAATAACGAATGCTGGCAAGGATGTGGAGAAAGGAGAATGCTTATATACTCTTGATGGGAATGTAAATTAGTACAACCACTATGAAGAATGGTATGGGGGTTCCATTAAAAAACTAAAAATAGAGCTATTATATGATCCAGCAATCCCACTGTTAGGTATATAACCCAAATAAAGGAAATCAGTATTTCACGAGATAGCTGCACTCCGATGTTTACTGCAGCACAATTCACAATAACTAAGATTTGGAAACAACCTAACTGTCCAACAAATGAATGGATAAAGAAAATGTGGCACATGTACACAGTAGAATAGTACTTATTCCATGATGATTCCAGCCATAAAAAAGAATAAGATCCTCTCATCTGCAGCAACATGGATGGAACTGGAGGATGTTATGTTAGGTGAAATAAGCCAGACTCAGAAGGAAAAATATTGCAAATTATTAAAATAATAAATGTCATATTTATTTTTCCACAGAAAATATAAAGATCATCTTTAGGGTCTGGAATCCTTTCTTGTCACCTCTCCAGTCACAACCTCGCTCCAAAAGTAACACTATCTTTTTTCCCCTTCCCTCCCTCCCTCTCTTTCTTCCTGCCTTCTCCATCTTTTTTCTTTCTTTTCCTCTCTTCCTCCCTCTCTCCCTCCTTTCTTCTTCCTCTTCTCCTCCCCCGACCCTCTTATCTCTTATTCCCTCTCCCTTGTCTTCTTCCTTATTTCTCTTTTTCTCTCTTCCCAGCACATGTCTCTCTCTCTTTCTCTTTCTCCCTCCCTCTCCCCTTTCTTTCTTTCAGTCACTCTCTTGACTTCTAACACTACAGATTAATTTAGCTTGCTTTTGATCTTTACATGAACGGAATTAGAATATGTGCTATTTTGTATCTGTTGTAACTCAACAATATAATCACGTAGGGTCATGTTGCATGGTATTAGTTGTGTTAAATCAAGTTTGGTCCAAAGCTGCCGCTAAATTTTCAGTTGGGCTAAAGGTTTCTCCATACATAGTGAACTGTAACCAAACTTGATGTGTAAAAAGACCATAACCTACTGTTGTAACAAGTAGCTGAATGTGAGCCAATCACAGTCGCCAAATTTCAGTCAACCGCAGTCAGCTGTTCAAACCAATTTCAACTAAGTCAAGTGCCCAGCTGTAACCAATCCATTTGTTTCTGAACCTCACTTCTGTTTTCTGTATATCACTTTCCTTTTTCTGTCCATAAATGATATCCAACCCTGTCACAGCCCTGCAGTTGCTCTGATGCTGTTATTGTTCTGGAATTGTTCTTGTTCTGATTCCTGAATTGTTTTTTGTTCAATTAAACTCTGTTTAATTTGTTTAAAGTTTTTCTTTTAACAGTTGTTATTCATTCCTACATAGTATATTATTGCATAACTATATTAAAATTTATTCATTTAGTCTACCATTGATGGACAATTTAATAGTTTCCAGATTTGGTTATTACCCAAAAAAACTGCCATAAACATTTCTCTAATGTCTTTGGTAGACATATAGATTCATTTCTCTTTGCATGTATCCAGGAGTATAAATGCTGTGTCATAGAGTTCAGCTTTATTAAATAGTGTCAAGCCATTTTCCAAAGTGGTTGTACCAACTGACATTCCCACCAGCAATGTATCAGAATTCCTATATTCCACAGAGGCATGAGTTGACAGATGTATAAAGAAAAAAGAAACAAGAAATAAAAAGAATTCCTGTATTCCACATCCTTGCCAACATTTGGTATTATCTGGTTTTGTTGTTGTTTTTTAAGTTATTTTAATGGGTATGTGGTGGTGTCTCATTGTGATTTTAATCTGCATTTTCCATTGATAACTTGAACACATTTCTTCTCTGTTTATGAGCTATTTGAATATTCTCTTTGATAGAGTATCTGCTCAAGTCTTGTCCATTTTTCTACTGGTTTGTCTTTTCTTAATGATTTGTAGGCATTCTCTGTATAGGCAGATAAAAGCCTTTGATGAATAAAAGCATTATAAATGTCTTTTCTCATACCTTGCTTGCCTTTTCTGTCACCCAGGCTGGAATACAGTGACACGATCATGGCTCAGTGCAGCCTCAAATTTCTCAGCTTAAGCAATCCTCCTACCTAAATCTCCTGAGTAACTGGGACTACAGGTGTACACTATCCTGGTTGACTAAAAAAAAAAATTTTTTTTTTGTAGAAATGAGGTCTTTTTATGTTGCTCTGGTGGATCTCAAACTCCTAAACTCAATCTGTCCACTTCTCCCTCCCAACATATTGAGATTACAGGCCTGAGCCACCACACCTGGCCCCTTTTCATTCTTTTAGTGGTGTTTTCTGGTGAACAGATGTTCTTAATTTTGTCCACTTCTCAAAATGTTTTCTTTTATGGTTAGCACTTATGTTTTAAGAGATCTTTTCCTACCCCCAAATTAGGATATTCTGTTTTCTTCTAAGGATTCTCATGCCTCAGCCTCCCAAGTACCTGGGATTACAGGTACCTGTCACCATGCCCAGTTAATTTTTGTACGTTTAGAAGAGACAGGGTTTTACCATGTTGGCCAGGGTGGTCTTGAACTCCTGACCTCAGGTGATCTGACAGCCTCAGTCTCCCAAAGTGCTGGGATTACAGGCATGAGCTACCATGCTAAGCCTCAATGTGGGTCTTTCAACCAGACTATTCTGTTTCATTGCTTTATTTATCTATCCTTATGACAATATCATAGTGTCCTAATTTCTATAACTTTTCTATAGTGTTATAATTCGTGATATATGGAAGTGTAAGGCTTCTAGCTTTTTTGTTGTTCTTCAACAATTTTTTGGCTTTTATAGGTCATTTGCATTTCTATATACATTTTAGAATCAACTTGCTAATTTCTTTTTTTGCTAATCTTCTCTGTATCATTCCAATTTTAGTATATGTGCTGCTGAAGCGAGCACATCAACTTGCTAATTCCTATAGACACACAACTCTGCTGAAATTTTTATTAGAATTATGTTGAATCTAGAGGTGAACTGAGGGACAACTATGTTAACAATATTAAGTCTTCTAATTAATGAATCAGGTATATCCCTTTCCTTCATTTATATAGGTTTTCTTTAATTTATTTCAACAATGATTTATATTTTCAGTGTAGAGATTTTGTTCTTTAGTTAGATTTGTTTCTAGATATTTAATATTTTGATACTATTAAAATTGTATTTTAAAATTTCATTTTTGAATTGTTTTTGCTACCATATAGGAATATAATTGGTTTTTGTATATTGACTTTATGTCTAGAAACCTTGATACGTTTATATCAATTGCTATGTTCATAATCATGTCACCTGCAAAAAAAATGACAAATTTTCTTTTTCCTTTACAATATTTATTAACTGTATTTGCTTTATTACTGTGGCTAAAACAATGCATTTCTTTTTAGGAGGAATGATCTGTCTTCCGCCCATCTTTAGAAAGTAAGACACATTAACTCGGGGACTTTTGTCTGCCTTGGTTACTACTGAATTCCCCGTGGTTGAAAGAGTATCAGCAATATATTAGGCACTCAAATACTTGATAAGTGAATAAATGCTGTATTTAAACATATTATGGGCACTGACATCAGAGATAACATGGTTCAAATTCCAGCTCTAACACTTACTAGCTATGTGACTTAAAGCAACTTGCTTAACTTCCCAAATTCAGTTTCTCCTTCTATAAAGTGTAAAAAATAATTATACCTTGTAGGATAGTCATAACGAGAAAATTATATACCTAAATCTATCTAGATACTAAAAATGTGAAGTTATGATTATTACAAGGTGAACTTAGAGAGAGTGAGAAGAGGATGAAGAAACAAATCTCATGGGATATCTTTAAGAAATAGGCGGCCGGGCGTGGTGGCTCACGCTTGTAATCCCAGCACTTTGGGAGGCCAAGGCGGGTGGATCACAAGGTCAAGAGATCGAGACCATCCTGGTCAACATGGTGAAACCCCGTCTCTACTAAAAATACAAAAAAAATAGCTGGGCATGGTGGCGCGTGCCTGTAATCCCAGCTACTCAGGAGGCTGAGGCAGGAGAATTGCCTGAACCCAGGAGGCGGAGGTTGCGGTGAGCTGAGACCGTGCCATTGCACTCCAGCCTGGGTAACAAGAGCAAAACTGTGTCTCAAAAAAAAAAAAAAAAAAAAAAAAAAGGCAGAAAAAGGATACTTACACAGGAGTCTGAGAGTGATTGAGTGTTGGGAGAAAAATAGGATAAATGGTCAAAAAAACCAGAAGAAGAGTTTCAAGAAGTATGTATTATTAAAGATCGCTCAGTTTTGAGCAATATAAAATCAACTCCCATAGCTTAACTAAAAAAATGGAATGTATTAGCTCAGGTAGCTAGAAAGTCTAGGGATATAATGGTTTTTAGGCACAGCTGAAATGTACCTTAGTCTCTGCTTTGTTCCACTGAACTTTTAGGCAGGTTGTCTTTACATGTCGATAAAAATTGTCATCAATAGCTTTAGATTTACATAATCCTCATAACATTGACATTTTAAAAAGATTTGCTATTAAATTCCAGTTTTTAAAATCTGGGAAAGGTTTTAATTGGCTTGGCATAAGTTATAAGCCTATTTCTGACCCATCCACTGTGTTGAAGGTTGATGAGTATTCTGATTGGTCAGGTTTGTATCATAACCTATCTGGAGAGGTGGGGTCAGCCCCATCTGTACCAAATGGATTAAGGAGAGAAGAGTGATTCCCCAAAGAAATGTTGAGCAGACAAATATATATATGAAACTACAAAAGAAGTGATCAGCAGTGTCAAATGCTGCAGAGAAGTCAAATGATATAAGTAGAAAGTATGCAAAAAAAAAAAGAAGGAAAAAGAAAGAATGCATGGATTTAGCATCCAGTTGTTCTTTCTGTGATTTAGAATGGAACCTAGACTACAGTAGATTGACGAAGAATTTGGAGATAAAGTCCAGGGGTCAATGGAGTGGGCAATGATTACAAGGAATGTGACTATAAAAGGAAGGATTTTATCCTTTTTTTTTTTAGTGGTGAATAATTTTTCTTCAAAGGTGAGATAGGCTTGATTATATTTAGAGATTGAGTGGCAGGAGCTGAAGTAGAGAGAAAAATACAAGTTATAGTAGAGAGATTAGATGATGGTCCTCAGGGTCTGAGGTAATATAAAGGAGTAAGATAAAAAATATATATTTAATAATAGCCTTAGACAAGAGAAGATACTTCTTACACTAAGCTGGGAGGGCACAGTAAATTGAGGGCATTCCTCTAACAGCCTTTATGTTTTGTGGAATAAAATAAATATTGCTAAAACCCAAGAAAGGTGGGATCATGGGCTTTGCTTGATATGAATGATAAACATTTGAAAGAACTGTTAAGGGGATAGAGAGGAACAGATTATAAATGAGTAGATTTCCAAGCAATATTGAAGGTCTTGGCATCAGCATATAGAATTGTATGGCTTTTTTCTAGGGGAATTGGTTAACTTGGACCTGGGTTCCCAGGACATGGTTAGTTCAATAAAGCTATCAGATTTTTTATTTTCATGACCGTAAGTGCTGAGGTGATTGGAATGGAAGAAATAATGAGAATATTAAGGCTTTTTCCTCATATGGCCATGGAGATGAAGTCGTTTGAGGTCTTCTCAAATATTATTCACTGAAAAAAATTATCAGTGCCCAGTTCAACTCCAATAGGATCAGTGTGTATTGTTCAACTCCAACAGGATCAGCTGTGTGTTATTAAAAGCTTTTGCTTCTTTTACTTTGTGTATACAAGCAAAAAAAGGAAATATATCTGAAAATTATTTCTAAACTCATTTTTTCTCAACAAATGTTAGCTATTATTATTGCTGTTATTTTAAGTTCAGAGTACCTGTGCAGGATTGTTACACAGGTAAACTTGTGTCATGGGGGTTTGTTGTACAGATTATTTTGTTACCCAGGTACTAAGCCTAGTACCCATTAACTATTTTCCTTGATCCTCTCCCTCTTCCCAGCCTCCATTTTCTGATAGGCCCCAGTGTGTGTTATTCCCTCTATGTGTCCATTCATTTTTATCATTTAGCTCACACTTGTAAGTGAAAACATGTGGCATTTGGTTTTCTGTTCCTGTGTTAGTCTGCTAAGGATAATACCCTCCAGCTCCACCCATATTCCTGCAAAGGACATGATCTCATTCTTTTTTATGGCTGCACACTATTCTATGATGTATATTTACTACATTTTCTTTATCCAGTCTACCACTGATGGACATTTAGGTTGATTCCATGTCTTTGCTATTGTGAATAGTGCTGCAGTAAACATATGTGTGCATGTCTTTAATAGAATAATTTATATTCCTTTATGTATATAGCCAGTAATGGGATTGCTGGGTTGAGTGGTATTTCTGTTTTTAGGTCTTTGAAGAATTGCCATCCTGTCTTCCACAATGGTTGAACTAATTTACACTCCCATGAACAGTGTAAAGGCATCCCTTTTTCTCCACAACCTCACCAGCATTTTTTGACTTTTTATTAATAGCCATTCTGACTGGTATAAAATGGTATCTCATTGCAGTTTTGATTTGCATTTTTTGAATGATCATGATGTTGACCTTTGTTTTCATATGATTGTTGGCCCCATGTATTCTTCTTATGAAAAGTGTTTGTTTATGTTCTTTGCCCACTTTTTAATGGGTTTTTCTCTTGGTAATTTGTTTTAAGTTCCTTATAGATGCTGGTTATTAAACCTTTGTCAGATGCATAGTTTGCATAAATTTTCTCCCATTCTGTAGGTTGTCTGTTCACCCTGTTGATAGTTTCTTTTGCTGTGTAGAAATTCTTCCATTTAATTAGATTCCATTTGCCAATTTTTTCTTTTGTTGCAATTGCTTTTGGCATTTTTGTCATAAAATCTTTGCCTGTTCGTATGTCCAGAATGGTATTGCCTAAGTTGCCTTCCAGGGCTTTTATAGTTTTGGGTTTTACATTTAAGTCTTTAATCCATCTTGAGTTAATTTGTGTACACAGTGTAAAGAAGGGGTCCAGTTTCAAACTTTTGCACATTGCTAGCCAGTTATCCCAGCACCATTTATTGAATAGGAAGCTTTGTCCCTATTGCTTGTTTTTGTCAGCTTTGTCAAAGATCAGATAGTTGTAGATGTGTGGCATTATTTCTGGGTTCTTACTCTGTTCCATTGGTCTATGTGTCTGTTTTTGTACAGTACCATCCTGCTTGGATTATTGTAGCCCTGTAGTATAGTTTGAAGTTGGGTGTAGCATGATGCCTTCAGGTTTGTTCTTTTTGCTTAGAATTTCTTAGCTACTTGGGCTCTTTTTTGGTTCCATATGAATTTTAGAATAGTTTTCTTTTCTAGTTCTGTGAAGAATGTCATTGGTAGTTTAATAGGAATATTGTTGAATCTATAAATTGCTTTGGGCAGTATGGCCATTTTAACAATATTAATTCTTCCTATCCATAAGCGTGAAATGTTTTTCCATTTGTGTCATCTCTGATTTCTTTGAGCAGTGTTTTGTAGTTCTCCTTGTAGAGATCTTTCACTTTTTTGATGTATTCGTCTGTTCTCATGCTGCTAATAAAGGCATACCCCAGACTGGGTAATTTATAAAGAAAAAAATGTTTAAGGGATTCACAGTTCCACGTGGCTGGGGAGGTCTTACAATCATGGTGGAAGGCAAAGGAGGAGCAAAGTCACATCTTACATGGTGGCAGGCAAGAGAGAAAGCATTCACAGGGAAACTTCCCTTTATAAAACCATCAGATCTTGTGAGATTTATTCACTATCATGAGAACAGCATGGAGAAGAACCACTCCCGTCATTCAGTTAACTCCCACCAGGTCCCTTCCATGACATGTGGGAATTATGGGAGCTATAGTTCAAGGTTTGGCTAGGGACACAGCCAAACCATATCATTCTGCCCCAGCCCCTCCCAAATCTCATGTTCTCACATTTCAAAACCAATCATGCCTTTCTAACAGTCCCCTAAATTCTTAACTCATTTCAATATTAACTCAAAAGTCCACAGTCCAAACTCTCATCTGAGACAAGGCCAGTACCTTCTGCCTATGAGCCTGTAAAATCAAAGACAAGTTAATTACTTCCTAGATACAATGCAGGTACAGGTATTGGGTAAATACAGCTGTTCCAATTATCAGGTAGCATGATGCCTGGGAGAAATTGGCCAAAACAAAGGGGCTATAGGCTCTAAGCAAGTTCAAAATACAACAGGGCAGTCAAACTTTAAAGCTCCAGAATTATCTCATTTGACTCTATGTCTCACATCCAGGTCACACTGATGCAAAAGGTGGGCTCCCATGGCCTTGGGCAGCTCTGCCCCTGTAGCTTTGCAGGTTACAGCTCCCCTCCTGGCTGCTTTCACAGGCTGGTGTTGAATATCTCTGGCTTTTCCGGGTGCATGGTGCATGGTCAATCTATCATTCGGGGGTTTGGAGGACAGTGGCAATCTTTTCACAGCTCCACTAGTTGGTGCCCCAGGGACCACCAACCCCACATTTCGCTTTCACAATGCCCTGGCAGAGGTTCTCCATGAGAGCTCTATCCCAGCAGTGAACTTCTGTCTGGACATTCAGGAGTTTCCATACATTCTCTGAAATCTAGGTGGAGGTTCCCAAACCTCAATTCTTGACTTCTGTGCACCCATAGGCCCAACATCATATGGAAGCTGCTAAGGTTTCGGGCTTGCACCTTCTGAAGCAATGGCCTGAGCTGCACATTGGCCCCTTTTAGCCACAGCTGGGGTGGCTGGGATGCAGGGCATCAAGTCCCAAGGCTGCACACAGCAAGGAGGGCCCTGGGCCTGAAATATGAAATCATTTTTCCCTCCTAGGCCTCTGGACCTGTGATGGGAGGGTCTGCTGTGAAGGTCTCTGACATGCCCCTGAGATATTTTCTGCATTGTCTTAGTGATTAGCATTTGGCTCCTTGTTACTTACGCAAATTTCTGCAGTTGGCTTGAATTTCTCCCCAGAAAATCAGATTTTCTTTCCTATTGCATAGTACTACACATGGTACCATTGCACAGTAGTCAGGCTGCAAAATTTTCAAACTTTTATGCTCTGCTTCTTCTTGAACCCTTCACTGCTTAGAAATTTCTTCCCCCAGATACCCTAAATCATCTCTCTCAATTTCAAAGTTCCACAGGTCTCTAGGGCAGGGGCAAAACGCTACCAGTTTCATTGCTAAAACATAGCAAGAGTCACCTTTGCTCTAGTTCCCAGTAGATTTCTAATCTCCATCTGAGACCAACTCAGCCTGAACTTTATTGTCCATATCACTATCAGCATTTGGCCAAAGTCATTCAACAAGTCTCCAGGAAGTTCCAGACTTTCCCACATCTTTCTGACTTCTTCTGAGCTCTACAAACTGTTCCAACCTCTTCTTGTTACCCAGTTCCAAAGTTGCTTCCACATTTTTGGATATCTTTACAGTAGAACCCTACTTCTGGTACCAATTTACTGTATTAGTCTGTTCTTATGCTGCTAATAAAGACATACCTGAGACTGGGTAATTTATAAAGAAGAAAAGTTTAATGGAACTCACAGTTTCATGTGGCTGGGGAGGCCCCACAATCATGGCAGAAGGCAAAGAAGCAAAGTCAGGTCTTACATGGCAGCAGGCGAGAGAGAGCATGTGCAGGGCTTTAAAGACCATCAGATCTTGTGAGACTTACTATCGCAAGAACATCATGAGAAAGATCTGCTCCCTATTATTCAATTACCTCCCACTGGGTCCCTCTCATGATCCAGGGGAATTATGGGAGCTACAATTCAATATTTGGGTGGGGACACAGCCAAACCATATCACTTGGATAGTTGCATTTTATTTTATTTTATTCTTTTTGTGGCAATTGTGAATGGGACTATGTTTTTGATTTGGTTCTTGGCTTGACTGTTGTTGGTGTATAGGAATGCTAGTGATTTTTGCACATTGATCTTGTATCCTGAGACTTTCCTGAAGTTGTTTATCACCTTAAGGAGCTTTTGGGCTGAATATGGCATTTTCTAGATATAGGATCATGTCGTGTGCAAAAAGGGATAGTTTGACTTCCTTTCTTCCTATTTGGATTCCCCTTGTTTCTTTTTCTCGCCTGATTGCTCTAGCCAGGTAAACTCATTATTTTTCTTTTCTTTTCGGACAGAGTTTTGCTCTGTCACCTAGGCTGGAGTGCAGTGGCATGATCTCAGCTCACTGCAACTTCTACCTCCCTGGTTCAAGCAATTCTCCTGCCTTAGCCTCCCTAGCAGCTGAGACTACAGGTGCGTACCACCACACCAGCGAATTTTTTGTATTTTTAGTAGAGACAGAGTTTCACTATGTTAGCCAGGATGGTCTCAATCTCCTGACCTTGTGATCCACCCACCTCAGCCTCCCAAAATGCTGGGATTACAGGCATGAGCCAGCTCATTATTTTTAACATTAACTGGAAAGTAGTTATTGAGATGTACTTCAATCATTAATAACTCTCAATAAATAACATTATGTAATAATAGAGCAAGAGACCAGAATCCTTATAACTCTAGAGCAGTGTTTTTCAACCTTACTTATTACAAAATATTAAAGACCGGCAATTATAATGATAGAATAAGTAGCATGTATCTACTCTTAGCTTAAGAAAAAATTACCTCCCATAGACTGCTACTTTAAGAGATAGACTATTCTGAATTTTATGTCTATCACTTCCATACACTTATTTTTTATTATATCTAAGCAATATAATATTGTTCTTGTTTTTTAATTTCATAAAATTATTTCATACTATATATATTCTACAGTCTTTTTATACTTAATATTTGGAAAAATTCATCTATGTTGAAAGGTATAGGTGTAGTTCATTTGTTTTCACTGCTGCATAATATTTCTTGATATAACTCTATTGTAATGTGTTTATTCATTCTTTTTCTGACAGACTGGGTTATTTCCAATTTTTTTTTTACTATAACAGACAATCCTACTATGAAAATTATTGTATATGTCTCTTTGTGTCCATATGTGAGGATTTCTCTGGTATATATTACAAGAATTTTAATTGTAGGTGATATGGTTTGAATGTAGGTGATAATGAACTGTGCTTCTCAGTGTTCTGAGAAGGAGTTTCAAAGGCCATAGGACTCTAAACCCCTTGTACTGTTTGTTACTGGAGCAGCTATGCTTCAATTTGTTTTACATAATTGTAGAGCATAGGAAATTTCTTTTCTTTTTTTTTTTTTTAGTAGAGACGGGGTTTCACCATGTTGACAAGGATGGTCTCGATCTCTTGACCTCGTGATCCACCCACCTCCGCCTCCCAAAGTGCTGGGATTACAGGCTTGAGCCACTGCACCAGGCCTGAGCATAGGAAATTTCATTTGAAAAAAAGGTTTTCCTGCTTTAAAAAAAGTTTAAAAGCCAATATCCTGAAGAATACTTTTAAATCCTATTTAGACAGTATCCATCTTTCTGTCCAGGAGAAAAATTAGCCTGTAAAGAATCCCTTGAAAAGCCAACATTTCATCTACAAAATGTCTTACCTCTAATAGTGGATAGTACTTATCAATCTTTCTCCCAAGTTTTGAATTCTTCCTTGGCCTATTCTCTTATTCCAGTATGGGAAAACTGAAGATGCTAGTGTAGTGTTTCTCCTCACATCTCACTTGGATTTGCAAACATATTAATTACTTTGGGTGGAGGAAGAGGAAAAGGCATGTTTCTCTTCTGTTTTGTCACAATGCTCATAAATATAAAATGCTTTCATTTTTATTTTTAAATAAGTGTGAAAAGAAAGGAATTCATTCAAGTCTATACATTCTAACGTACAGCTGACCTTTGAACAATGTAGGGGTTAAAGGAACCAATATCTGCACAGTCAAAAACCCATGAATAACTTCCAACTCCCCAAAAACTTGACTAATAGTAGCCTACTGTTGACCAGAAACCTCAATGAAAACATAAACAGTTGATTAACACACATTTTGTATGTTACATATATTATATACTGTATTCTCACAGTAAAGTAAGCTAGAGAAAATAAAATGTTATTAAGAACTGGAAGCAGTTGACTTGACGGGGTGCGGTGGCTCACGTCTGTAATCCCAGCACTTTGGGAGGCTGAGGCAGGTGGATCATGAGGTCAGGAGATCAACACCATCCTGGCCAACATGGTGAAACCCCATCTCTACTAAAAATACAAAAATTGGCTGGGCATGGTGGCATGTGCCTGTAGTCCTAGCTACTTGGGAGGTTGAGGAAGGAGAATTACTTGAATCCAGCAGGCAGAGGTTGCAGTGAGCCAAGATCACATCATTGCACTCCAGCCTGGTGACAGAGCAAGATTCTGTCTCAAAAAAAAAAAGAAAGAAAGAAAAGAAAATCATAAGATGCTAGGTGCACTGGCTCACATCTGTAATCCCAGCACTTTGAGAGGCTCAGGCAGGATGATCGCTTGAGGCCAGGAGTTCAAGACCACTCTGGGCAACATAGCAAGACCCAGTCTCTGCAAAAAAAAATTTTAAATTTGCTTGATGTGGTGGTACACGCCTGTAGTCCCAGCTACACAGGAGGCTGAGGCAGGAGGATCACTTGTGTCCAGGAGGGAGAGAATGCAGTGAGCTATGATTGCACCACTATGCTCCAGCCTAAGCAACAGAGAGAGACCTTGTAGCTATAGTTTTTTAGGAAAGAAAGAAAGAGAGAGAGAGAAAGAAAAAAAGAAAAAGAAAGAAGGAAGGAAAGAAAGAAAGAAAAAAAGAAAAAGAAGGAAGAAAAGAAAGGGAGAGAAAGAAGGAAAAAGGAAGGAGGAAGGAAGGAAGGAAGCGGGAGGAAGGAAGGAGAGAGAGAAAGATGGAAGGAAAGAGGGAAGGAAAGGAAAGAAAGGAGGGAAGGAAGGGAAGGAGGGATGGAGGGAGGGAGGGAGGAAAATCATAAGGAAGAGAAAATATATTTACTATTCATTAAGTGGAAGTGGATCATCATAAACGTTTTAATTCTCATTGTCCTCATGTTCAATAGATTGAGGAGAGGAGGAAGAGGAAGGGTTGGTCTTGCTGTTTTGGAGTGGCAGAGGTGGAAGAAAATCTGTGTATAAGTGGACCCATGCAATTCAAACTATGTTGTCCAAGAGTCAACTGTACTCTTTCCTTTTAATCTGTCTCCCCTAACCCAAAGAAGACAATTACTCCTGCTGTATTAAGGATATATGGCAACTTAATATCTACCCATCTGCCATGGCTCATTAGTAAACTCACACATGAACTAGGGCATTCGCTATCTTCATTGCAGCCTGTTAGTGCTATTCTAGTGTACTTGGTTATTATAGGTTGCCAAGCAATAATCCTAGTGCTCCCATTGTCCCCATTGATGTACAAAATGGAAGAAGACATTTTTTATTACAACTGTAGTCAAACACTTCTTTCTTCGAAACATAAAAACAAGAAAAAGAGGCACAGCAACAGCAGGATCAATAAATCAGGACTCTGAACAAGCCTATCTGAAGCTGTCTTTTAACTGAATGACCTCTGAATTCATGGATCACAAATTACAGCACTGCCCCAAGGACAATTTAATTCAGAGGTTTAATTGAATAGTTTCAAAGAGGTACTGGATTTTTTTAGCAGGTCTCTGATTGGACATTCTAAACCTTTTAAGATCGATTCATTCATTTATTTACATACTCATTCAATAAATAACTATTAATTTCTCACTATGCGCCAGGCACTGGAATTCCTTTTCAGAAGCATCTTCCTAAACGTTTCTAAGCCTTTTAAGCTCTGCCCTCGACATGTATATCTTCACCACTCTAGTGGTCTACCTTCTAACATAAAAATAACCATCCAGGCACTATGGGTTATAAATGCTTTCAACTAAATAAGTAGAGACACAAAAGAATTCCTTATACATATTTTGAAAAGTCTAGCCTTATAAGCGACTTTTATCATTTTCTGCTCTCAGTGTATGGCCCACTGCTGGGCAGAGCCTCAGTACAAAGCCTATTTAAGGACATAAGTAGGAATGAATTATAATTCATATTGTAATAAGTCTTAGCAGGTTTTTTCTTCACAAGGAGGCATATAACATTAGTAGGTCTGGCTGCTGATTAAACTGGTGAAAATTGACCCAGCAGGGCTACTTAAGCTGTATGATATTCTCTTTAAACACAGGCTCTGTTTGAAACTCAGCTGCCTTGACCTTATTATCAGGATTTCTTAACCTTGTACATGATGTACATTTGTACTGCTGTAAAGGAAGGAGGAAAAGAAGTACTACTAAACATCACCAGAATTAAAATTCAATAGATATAGGAAAAGGCAGTTTTCTACAAAACTTTGTTAATCTTAGGGCTGTGTAATAAAAATAGAACTGAGAAAACTGATAGTTTAAAAAAATTCTCAAAATGCAAGTTAAGCTCAGCCTCAAAAGTAGAAAAACAAGGGTAAAGAAATGGGAAATTGACATGATACATTTAACCACAGTATTTTCTTTTATGCAAAGATATGCATTTTGGGAGCTGCTTGTCAAGATAACATGATTTTAATTTTGCTAAGTATATAACAAGGATGAAGACACTTCCTTTGACATGTTGAAATTGCAGTAACAGACCAGGCACAGTGGCTCATGCCTATAATCCCAGCACTTTGGGAGGCCAAGGCGGGCAGATCACCTGAGGTCAGGAGTTTGAGACCAGCCTGACCAACATGGAGAAACCTCGTCTCTACTAAGAACACAAAATTAGCTGGGCATGGTGGTGCATGCCTGTAATCCCAGCTACTCGGAAGGCTGAGGCAGGAGAATCGCTTGAACCTGGGAGGCAGATGTTGCGGTGAGTCAAGATTGTACCATTGCACTCCAGCCTGGGCAACAGAGCGAAACTCTATCTCAAAAAAAAAAAAAAAAAAAAAGAAAGAAAGAAATTGCAATAATAGTTCCTCTTCCTATTTTGTATATACCCAGATGTACACACACATTCACAAAGGAAGGCTCTAGAATAAAAGGTTTCATAGTGACTGTTCATTTAATAAATAAGTACACTGCATTGTGTTTGATATCAGAATAAGCAACTGCAGTGTTTTCAGTACATATCATATACTGGGATAAACAGATTTAAACAAAACACATTTCTCTCTACCATACATTGAAAAGCAATAAGAGAAACTGAAAGTACAAGAAGAGGAAAGACCACAAACTCTTGCTTGATACGTTTGCTGGGGAGGTGATAGACTAGCTGGTGAAATACATACATACAGTTTTGTAGGTGCAAATTTGGCCACAAACTGATTAAAGTGAACACCTAATTAAATATATAACAATTACGTAGATCAAAATTCTGTTTGGCATCTTTAAATGAATGAGTTAATTTAGGCCAGGCGTGGAGGCTCAAGTCTGTAATCCTGACACTTTGGGAGGCCAAGGTGGGTGGATCAGTTGAGGTCAGGAGTTCAAGACCAGCCTGGACAACAGGATGAAATCCCATCTCTACTAAAAATACAAAAATTAGATGGGTACTTGGGAAGCTGAGGCATGAAAATGGCTTGAACTTGGGAGGCAGAAGTTGGCAGTGAGCTGAGATTGCACCACTGCACCCACCTGGACAACAAGACTTCATTTCAAAAAATAAAATGAATGAGTTAATATATAAACCTGGCCCAAGTGATTAAGATAAAGGTAAAGTATATGTATGTGGTATTCATGGTAGATGTTTGGCATAAGGAAGTAAAATCAGAAAAACAGGAGATGGGGACAGGTAGAAGAGGACAAGTAAAGACTTACCAGGAAGAAAATATTTAGAAGTTAGTGAATCTGTGAAAACTGTACTAAGTTTATAAGAAAGAGAGAACAAGTGTTGAAAAGTTTGGTTCTTTAAATTTTTTTTTTATTTTAATAGCTTTGGGGTACTTGGTTACATGGATGAATTGTAAGTAATATTTGGTTACATGGATGAATTGTATAGTGGTGAAGCCTGACATTTTAGTGTACCTGTCACCTGAGTAGTGTACACTGTACCCAATATGCAGTTTTTTTAAATCCCTTGCCTCTCCTACCCTTCCCCTTCTAAGTCTTCATAGTCTATTATATTACTCTGCATGCCTTTGCAATATTCATGGTTTAGCTCCCCACTTCTAAATGAAAACATATGGTATTTAGCCTTCCATTCTTGAGTTACTTCACTTAGAATGATGGTCTTCAGCTCCATCCAAGTTGCTGCAAAAGACATCATTTCATACTTTTTTAAGGCTGAGTAGTATTCCATATTTTCTTTATTCACTCATTGGTTGATGGGCACTTAGGTTGGTTCCATATCTTTGCAATTGTGAATTATGCTGCAATAAACATACACATGCAGGTGTCTTTTTAATATAATGACTTTTTTTCTTTTTCTTTTTTTTTTTTTTTGAGACGGAGTTTCGCTCTTGTTACCCAGGCTGGAGTGCAATGGCGTGGTCTCGGTTCACTGCAACCTCTGCCTCCTGGGTTCAGGCAATTCTCCTGCCTCAACCTCCTGAGTAGCTGGGATTACAGGCATGCACCACCATGCCCAGCTAATGTTTTGTATTTTTAGTAGAGATGGGGTTTCACCATGCTGACCAGGATGGTCTCGATCTCTTGACCTTGTGATCTACCCGCCTCGGCCTCCCAAAGTGCTGGGATTACAGGCTTGAGCCACCGTGCCTGGCCTAATAACTTTTTTTCTTTTGGGTAGATACCCATTAGTAGGGCTGCTAGATTGAATGGTAGATATACTTTTAGTTCTTTAAGAAATTTCTATGTTCTTTTCCATAGAGGTTATACTAATTTACATTCTCACCAGCGTGCACAAGCATTCCCTTTTTACCATATCCACACCAACATCTATTTTTTTTTTAACTCTTTAATAATGGTCATTCTTATGGGAGTAAGGTGGTATTTCGTTGTCGTTTTAATTCGCAGTTCCCTGATGATTAGTGATGTTTAGCATTTTGTCGTATGCTCATTGGCCATTTGTATATTTTCTTTTGAGAAATGTCTGCTCATGTCATTTGCCCACTTTTTGATGGGATTTTTTTTTCTTGGTGATTTGTCTGAGTTCCTTGTAGTTTCTGGATATTAGTTCTTTGTTGGATGCATAGTTTGCAAATATTTTCTTCCATTCTGTGGGTTGTCTGTTTAGTCTGATGATTATTTCTTTTGCCATACAGAAGCCTTTAGTTTAATTATGTCCCATTTATTTATTTTTTTTTTGTTTTGTTGCATTTGCTTTTGTGGTTTTCATTATAAATTCTTTGCCTAGGCCAATGTCCAGAAGAATTTTTCCTAGGATATTTTTATGGTTTCAGGTCTTAAATTTAAGTTTTTGATACATCTTAAGTTGATTTTTGCATAAAGTGAGAGACAGGGATCCAGTTTCATTCTTCTACATGTAGCTAGCCAATTTTCCCAGGAACACTTACTAAATAGTGTATCCTTTCCCCAGTTTATGTTTTCATAAGCTTTGTCAAAGATCCGTTGGTTGTAGGTATTTGGCTTTGTTTCTGGGTTCTCTATTCTGTTCCATTAGTCTGTGTGACTTCTTTTATACCAGTACTATCCTATTTCAGGAACTATAGCCTTGTAGTATAATTTGAAGGAAAGTTTGGTTCTTTTTTTTTTTCTCTTAAAAAAATTTGTTTTTTAGAGATGGGATCTTGCTGTGTTGCCCAGGCTGGTCTTGAACTCCTGAGCTCAAGTAATCCTCCCATCTTAGCCTCCCAAAGTGCTGGGATTACAGGCATGAGCCACCACACCAAGTGAAAGTTTGGGTTTTAATGAATATGTATTATAATGTGTATTACTAAGAAGAAATAGTAAATAATTACTCTTAATTGGCTTAAAAGAGAAAAAAACACTTTGAGGGAAAAAAATCCGGCACCTAACAATTATAACTAGCATCTACATATCAATTTATAGTTTAGAAAACACTTCAATAATTATTATTATACTTCAGCCCTAGCTCACCTAAACACTCAATATTTGTAAATTGAAGGAAATTTATAGTAAAATTGTTAAATTTTAAATATTGTAAAGAAGTTCTGGTTGTATGGCATTTCACTAAGTATTTGGAGTTAAAAGAGCTATAATGAAAGAGATGAACGTCTTGTCTACTTATTTGAAGGCTTTTTAATCCTACAAATTTTCAATCTGCATAATTATATGGAATTTGGGTTAAGGATGGGGCTAGGAGTCAAGCTTTGAATCAAACGGAATAAATATATGGTCAAGCACAAGAGTAAAAACAATAAACAGGACCAAGGACAATAAGCAGCCCAAATCACTGGAGTTCTTCATTTTGGTATTGTATTAGTGGGTTGTCTGCTAGATGTCAGTCAGCTTTCTTAGATAAATTTTCTCTTTAAGTACAAGATAATCATAAATTGCCTCAAAAGCATTAATAGAAGGTGAATAAAATATATTTCAAATTACTTCCCAAATTGCATTTAAAATAACCTCTGGCCCATAATCTCAGTGACTCTGGAGGCTGAGGCAGGAGGATCACCTGAGGCCAGGAGATCAAGACCAGCCCAGGCAACATAGCAAGACCCTGTCTTTACAAAAATAAAAGATAAAAAACTAGCCAGGTGAGGTAGTGTATACCCATAGTCCCAGCAACTCTGGAGGCTGAGGCAGGAGGATTACTTGAACCTAGGACTTTAAGGCTGCAGTGAACTATGATCATGTCACTACACTTCATTCTGGGTGACAGAGCAAGATCCATCTCTAAAAAATAAAAATAAAATATTCCCTGAAATTATATCTTTAAAATGCAAAATCTTGAAGAATGCATCCCCAATAAAATTCTTGTGATAGTTTTAGATTTTTTTTTTTTTTTTTTTTTTAAGACAGAGTCTCGCTCTGTTGCCCAGGCTAAAGTGCAATGGCACACTCTTGGCTCACTACAACCTCCACCTCCCAGGTTTCACATGATTCTCCTGCCTCAGCCTCCAGAGTAGCTGGGATTACAGGCGCCCACCACCATGCCCAGCTAATTATTTGTATTTTTAGTAGAGATGGGGTTTCACCATATTGGCCTGGCTGCTCTCAAACTCCTGACCTCAGGTGATCCACCTGCCTCAGGCTCCCAAAGGGTTGGGATTACAAGTGTGAGCCACTGTGCCTGTCCAGTTTTAGATTCTATTGTATAAGAGAAAGGCTACTTCTCTACCTTGGGATTTGATTTCATCCATTGCTTCTTCCACCACATTGTTGCTGGCCTCTTTTAGAGGAACATCTGGTACAGTCTGTAAAGTCTTTGAAAAGAGAAAAAAAAATCACCAATTTCAATGTGACTTGATTTTCCACAGAGTTGTATCAATTCTCCCAATTAAAGGAAAGTTAATTGTTTTGTAAGAGTTAACCAAACATTCCTAGTTAATTTTTCTGGGATCTAATGCTGCGTATTAGAAGCAAAGAGGTAATCACAGTCTGTTTACTGCATTTACAAGATAAAATGTATTGGTTCAAAATGTCATCACATCTTCCTATTACTAACAAAGTAATACGCTAGGAATATCATTTAAGATGTACATTAATTCTTGAATTATGCAATACTTTATAAAAACATAATTTGAGACCATAGCATAGGGAAATCAGGCATTTGGAAATGCTACTACTAGAATCACTTCCTGTATTTGTGGCAAAAAGAAAAAGCATTTCATCTTAGTTGAGGAAATTAAAGATTAATTTTATAAATAGCAACAAAATAGTGTTTGTATACATGCTGATGTACTTAAAAAATTTGACAATAGGATTTTTTTTTTTGAGACGCAGTTTCACTCTGTCAACCAGACTGAAGTGCAGTGGCACAATATCGGCTCACTGCAAACTCGACCTCCTGGGTTCAAGTGATTCTCATGCCTTGGCCTCCTAAGTAGCTAGGATTACAGGTGTGCACCATCATGCCTGGATAATTTTTGTATTAATAGTAGAGACGGGGTTTCGCCATGTTGGCCAGTCTGGCCTTGAACTCCTGATCTCGAGTGATCCACCTGCCCTGGTCTCCCAAAGTGCTAGGATTACAGGTGTGAGCCATCGATAATAGGATACTTTAAAAGCTCACTTGTGAATCTATAGGACTCACTTGTAACTCTATAGGACTATTTTCAATTGCCTCCCCTTTTCTGTGAAATGCTCTTCCTTATTGTAGCCTTATATTTATTTAAACACAAAGTTATTTAAATGATTAACCTGGAAATTACATTTTCAGCATGATGGTAAAGTGA
Source organism: Saimiri boliviensis (assembly GCF_048565385.1). Classification (NCBI taxonomy): domain Eukaryota; kingdom Metazoa; phylum Chordata; class Mammalia; order Primates; family Cebidae; genus Saimiri; species Saimiri boliviensis. Next base: position 29,187,325 of record NC_133465.1, read on the forward strand.
CCCTAAAAGCTGGTGGTTACAGTTTTTAGGGTAACTTTAGAAAGCAGTCTTTATTTATCTGTAATTTTTAACAGCTCTTCACAAATAATTTGCCTGTCTTTGGAAGTTTCCTGCAACTTACTCAAATGAATCAGCTTAATAATCAACATGAATTTTTCCTTTTGCAATTTTACTTATCTTTTTGAATATCTGCATCTTTTCTTTTCTTTTTTTATAAGAAAATTTATTTATCTAGTTTATTCTCCACTATTAAGAGCTGATTTATTTATGCCAACTCTACCTCATGAAGCTCTTTCACTTCAGTAGAGTCCCATTTCCTGTCTTTGTCTTCTTTTCCATTTTCCTGAAATGGAAACAGAGTTGGTAAGTGGTATTCAAAAGGAGCTCCAGATTAAACTACTGTCTTGTACTTCAATACAGTAAGCTTTTTATTTTTAAAAATTTCACATAATGAGTAAATATTATGTCAAATAAAATTACACAAAGTAGTTGTATCAACAAATTCAAACAGTAACAGACTTTTATATATAATCAAGGAATGCCAACAACTAGTAACAGGTCTCCGTGACTCAACTATTATTTTGACCCCCTTTTCAGCATTTTTGTCAAAACCTGATGCAGAATATTTCAACTAAAAAGAGAAATAATTAAATGATAGACTATGATATTGCATCTCACTTTTCGCAAGAATACTAAATCTCAAATCTTCTCATAAATGTAAGAAACCTGTGTAGGACAAGAACCTGAGCAGGTTTGACTTCCTCTTGAGATGCTGACTTATTCATCTGGACTCCAAAAAGATATCCTAAATGGTATAGAAGAATATTACTAGACCAGTATTAATAATAAAAAGAAATAAAATATTAATAAACAACACAAAGTACTCCAGAGGATCAAAAATCTCCCTCACTGCTACCCTCACCTTGCCCCACAATTCTATCAAATGATAAATTCTCAACTGCTGAACTTTTCCAACTGTACTACTGTTATGACTGTTGGTTACTGACCAAAGCTAGATCAGCACTCAGGGAGACAAGGAAACACACCATAGTAATCATCACTATTATCATTTAAAAAAAATAAAGCAATAGTATTGTAATTGCATTTTTTAACATGATTGCCATCCTCATTAATTTTTTAGATAACAAGGTGAGGTAAAGTGAAACTTTTATGGCTACCTAATTCATGCAAGAAAGGTAGACAGAGAATAGAATAATGGTATCTCTAAAAAGCATTTTTTGGCAAGGGAGAATTCGAGAAGAATATTACTTAACTGGTTTATTTATTCATTTTGAGGTATTAAAATAAATAATTATCAGATCCTCACTTTACTGCAAATGACTGTAGATTCACAGATTATCAAATCACTGCCATGCCAAAAATCATTTAAGAGTTTGTATATATATGAGCTAGGTGTTATGTAAAGAGTAAATTATATTCACACAGTCTCTGCCTCCAGGACAGTTACAGTCTAGAGAGACTGTAATTTGAAATAGTATGTATCTAATGCTCTCACTTTTTTTTTTTTTTTTTTTTTTTGAGACAGAGTCTCACTCTGTCACCCAGGCTGGAGTGCAGTGGCGCAATCTCAGCTCACTGCAAACTCCATCTCCTGGGTTCAAGCAATCCTCCTGCCTCAGCCTCTCAAGTAGCTGGCACTACAAGTGCCCACCACCATACCTGGCTAATTTTTGTATGTTTAGTAGAGACGGGATTTCACCATGTTGGCCAGGCTGGACTCAAACTTCTGACCTCAAGTGATTTGCCCACCTCAGCCTCCCAAAGTGCTGGGATTACAGGCATGAGTCATCGCACCCAGCTATTCCCTTTTCTTTTTATCAACATACCACATCTTCTAGCTAAATAAACCAAAAGTACTGCATTTGGAGACAACAGTTTCCAACATTTAAAAATGACTGGCTCAAAACCTTTTTGAAGTGCTTACTGAATAATAGATAATAGAAAATAAATTGATGTGATAGATCCTAACTGTATATTCTCACAACCTCATTTCTTTGCTTATGGTGTCCATCTCCTGAAATTGCTGAGAAGCTTTCTTCCACTCCTTTTAAAATCTCTTTAGTTTGGATGAACTCAGATAAATTCAACTCAATAAGCCTTTATTGGGTGCTTTCTATATGCAGGCAAATGTTGGGGCTTAAAAGGATGAATAAGACCTGCCGTAAAGAGTTCCCAGTTTAGTGAGAGAAAGATATGCAATTCAATCCGCCAAGCACAAGAGTAGAGGTGCACACAAAATGTTAAGGAACAGAGGAATAAGCAATTAATTTTCCCAGGGTAGTTAGGGAAGTTTTTGCAATAGTAAAACACTAGTAAGAAAATTTTTGTATAAATGAAGGAGAAGGGTATTTGAGGCAGAGGGAACAATGGAACAAGGATATTTGAAGCAGAAGGGACAAACACTCAAGGTTCAAAAAGTGTTTGAAGCATTCATGTAGCAGATATGCGGATATGGAGAATGTGTTAGTGGTCTAGATAGAAGATCAAGTCAGCGGCAACATTCCCTTAAGCGAAAGCCCAATCCAGAGCAAGGGCCTAACTCTCTTCAATTCCATGAAGGCTGAGAGAGGGGAGAAAGCTGCAGAGGAAAAGCTGGAAACTAGCAGAGGTTGGTTTATGGAGTTTAGGGAAAGAAGTCATGACTTAAAAGTGCAAGGTGAAGCTGCAAGTGCTGATGTAGAAGCTACAGCAAGTTTTCCAAAAGATCTAAGATCATCAATGAAGGTAACTACACTAAACAATGAATTTTCCATGCAGACAAAACAGCCCTCTATTGGAAGAAGATGCTATCTAGGATTTTCATAGCTGGAGAGAAGTCAATGTCTGGCTTCCAAGCTTCACAGGACAGGCTTACTCTCTTGTTTGGGGCTAATGTAGCTGGTGACTTTAAGGTGAAACCAATGCTCATTTATCATTTCAAAAATCCTAGTCTTTAAGAATTATGCAAAATGTATTGTGTCTCTACCCTATAAATCAGGCGTCCCCAAACTTTTTACACAGGGGGCCAGTTCACTGTCCCTCAGACCGTTGGAGGGCCGCCACATACTGTGCTCCTCTCACTGACCACCAATGAAAGAGGTGCTCCTTCCTGAAGTGCGGTGGGGGGCCGGATAAATGGCCTCAGAGGGCCACATGCGGCCCGCAGGCCGTAGTTTGGGGACGCCTGCTATAAATGGAATAACCAAGTCTGAATTACAGCACATCTGTTTACAGTATGGTTTATAGAATATTTTAAATATACCACTGAGATCTACTGTTCAGGAAAATAAATTCCTTTCTAAATATTACTGCTCATTGACAGTGCACCTGGTCACCTAAGCACGCTGATGGAAATGTACAAGGTGATTAATGTTATTCCTATGCCTGCTAACACAGAATCCATTCTGCAGCCCATGGATCAAAGACCAATTTCAATTTTCAAGTCTTATTTGAGAAATACATTTCATAAGGCTATAGCTTCCATAGATAGTGATTATTTTGATTGATTTGAGCAAAGTAAAGTGAAAACCTTCTGGAAGGTATTCACCATTCTAGTTGTCATTAAGAACATTTGTGATTCATGGGAGGAAGTCAAAGTATCAGCATTAACAGAGTTTGGAAGAAGTTGATTCCAACCCTCACTGATGACTTCGAGGGCTCCAGGACTTCAGTGGAGGAAGTAACTGCAGACGTAATGGAAATAGCAAGAGAACTAGAATTAGAAGTGAGGCCTGAAGATATGAGTGAACTGCTGCAATCTCATGATAAAACTTGAATGAATAAGGAGTGTCTTCTTCTAGACGGGCCAAGAAAGCAGTTTCTTAAGATGGAATCACTCCTGGTGAAGACACTGTGAACGCTGAAATGGCAACAAACAGAATACTACATAAATTTAGTTGATGAAGCAGTGGTAGGGTTTGACAGGACTGATTCTAATTTTGAAAGTAGTTCCACTGTGGGTAAAAAGTTATCAAATAGCATCGAATGTTACAGAGAAATCATTCATGATAGGAAGAGTCAATCAATGTGTCAAACTCAGTTGTCTTATTTATTTATTTATTTTTGAGATGAAGTCTCCTCTGTCGCCCAGGCTGGAGTGCAGTGGCATGACCTTGGCTCACTGAAACCTCTGCCTCCTGAGTCCAAGCGATTCTCCTGCCTCAGCCTCCTGACTCAGTTGTCTTTTTTTTTTTTTTTTGAGACAGAGTTTTGCTCTTGTTGCCCAGGCTGGCATGCAATGGCATGATCTTGGCTCATTGCAACCTCCACCTCCCAGGTTCAAGCGATTCTCCTGCCTCAGCCTCCTGAGTAGTTGGGATTACAGGCATACATCCCTGCACCTGGCTAATTTTTATACTTTTAGTAGAGACAGAGTTTCTCCATGTTGGTCAGATTGGTCTCGAACTCCTGACCTCATGATCTGCCCTCCTTGTCCTCCCAAAGTGCTGGGATTACAGGCGTGAGCTACTGTGCCCAGCCTCAGTTGTCTTATTTTTAAGATACTGCCACAGCCAGCTCAAACTTCAGCAACCACTACTCTTTTCAGTCAGCATTTATCACATTGATGCAAGACCCTCCATCAGCAAAAATATTTTGACTGGCTAAAGGCTCATATGATTGTTAGCATTTCTTAGCAAAAAAAAGAGTATTTTTAAATTAAGATATGCACATCTTTTTTTAAGACATAATGCTACTTCATACTTAATAGACTGTATTATAAACATAACTTTTATATATGCATTGGGAAACCAAAAATTCATGTGACTCACTTTATTGTGATGTTCTCTTTATTGTAGTGGTCTGGAACCAAACCCCAAATGTCTCCAAGTTCTGACTATATGAGCACCAAAAATATAATTTTAGTCACCACAGTAGAGAGTTCCAACCTCTCACCCAGTTCCTTAATTGAAAGGAAAGGTGGGTCCCTTTGAGAAAGAGCTCTCTAGCATTGCCAGTAGTATATACTGAAAAATCTTTCTCTAAATCTTCTCCACAGAGATTGGTGGCCATTTCCTAAAATGATTTTGTGCTAGGGAAAAGGAATATCCAGATTTTTCAGAGATATCTGAAAACTGATTCTAAATTGATATTAATCCTGGGGATCCAAAATACCACTTCAGTCCATAAGGTTAAGTGGGGACTTGTGTCCAGCTGCCAGATGGAGTCTTAACTCAAGTTTGAATCACAGTGTTTTAGTAGGGCCATAGAATCACCCTGTGGTGACATCAGTCCTGAATATATAATTAGAACAGAGACACTAGTAACTCGCAGAATCTCTGTGTTGGTTCTCTGATTCTGGAATAAGGACTATTATAGCATGAAGGGCCTCCTCTTGCACTTCCTCTTCCATATGTAGTATCTTTATTGGAGCAAATCAACATAGCCCTTGGCACCTGCTATGTAGCTATTGTCCTTGAAAATGCTTATTTTTTCCATATAAATTGGCAAGAAACACCTGAAGCAGTACGATTTTACTTGGCAGGGCCAACAATATCCATTCACAGTCTTTTTTCAGGGCTGCATCATTTCTCTTGCTCTCTGCCATAATATAGCCCACAGAGATACTGAGCATCTTGACTTCCCAGTCAGCATCACATTGATGAAAGTATGCAGATTGTATCCAAGGAGCAAGAAGTAGCAAGGTCTTTAACTGTCTTTAAGAGATATATGCAAACCAGAGGATGGGAGATAAATTCCATTCTGGCATCAATTTTCATATCCATCAAGTGCCAGTTACTAAATTATTGTCTCATCTCCAAATTCATCTATTTTTACTCTTCTTTGTTGCTGAAGCTGAGACCCCGAAAATCATATTGCTTTGCCTTACCAGCTGGCTTTATTATATTACGCTAACTGGGGCACCAGAGGGACAGCCCACACCAAAGGGAAGACAAGAGACTTGTTCCTTCCTGTCTACCTCCTCCTGACTGCTTCTTGTGGCGTTTTCGTTCTTGTGTGCTTCACCTAGTGATGCTTCTTCATCCTGGTAGCAGCATTTCTTTTTTTGTAGCAACAGCTGAATCCAGTTTGTAGTTTTTCTATAGTTGTATAATTTTTATTACTCTAAGGCAACACTACCAGCCATGCTCCTGTTTCAGAAATCTGTGTCCCAGACCCCTGGATGCCATAAACCCCGCTCTAAGCACAGAGGCACTAACACCAGCTGAGCAGCACTTTCTCCTCAGAGACCTTAGTTTTAGCTCTGTGGGGCAACTCTTCTAAATTTTTCCCTTTGCTTCCTTTTTCTTCCCTAGCCCTTAAGATGGGAGGAATTACTCACCTCTGTGATAACTTAGATTTCTCTTTTTACTTTTTTAGTTATCTACTTTATAACTTTATATCTAGTTATTAATTCTGTGATAAAATTCCTTAGCAAATAACTGGTAGAGTTTCTTTCTTTCTTTCTTTCTTTTTTCTTTCTTTCTTTCCTTTTTTTTTTTTTTTTTGAGACAAGGTCTTGCTCTGTAACCAGGCTGGAGTATAATGGGGCAATCACAGTTCACCTCAGCCTCCTGAGTAGCTAGGACTGCAGGTGTGTACCACCACTCCTGGCTAATTTTTGTATGTTTTGGAGAGATGAGGTCTCACTATGTTGCCCAGGGTGCTCTTAAATTACTGGACTCATGCAATCCTCCTGCCTCAGCCTCCGAAAATGCTGGGATTAAATGCATGAGCCACCACACCCGACCCAAGCTGGTGTGGTTTCTGTCTCCTGTCTGGACACAGTTAAATAAAGTAGTAAAGGTTAAAGACTTTATAAAACTTCAGAGAAAATCTAACCAAGTGAAGGTAACACACAACTCAATAATACTCAAGTTGCTCTCAGCTCTTATATATTCTATCTGTGCTATATTAATTTATACTTATAACTATGCCCAAGTTGTTGCAAATATAAGGGATTGTATTATCAAGGATAGGGTCATAATTTCTTGTCTCTTTTTGACTCACTTTTTTTTTTCTCTCTCTTAAGGGTGGCTATATAAGCTATAAATTTTTTAAGTGAAATACTTCATTTGGTATGCAATGAATGAGTTACAGATACATTGCAAGACAGGGATCTATTCAGCCTGAGGAGTTACCTAAAATAACTGGAGTGGTTGATACATCTAGGTAATCTCTAGATCACACTGGCCTGAAGCAGCACCCCCAAATCAGGGTGTGATAACTCACCCTAACATACCCATAGTCCTGCTGGTGGACAGCACAATGAAGTTCTTGCCGAGCAGAGGCAAGGAGTATTCTACCACCAGGTCATCACCTTCACAAGACAATTGTAGTACACATTTTTACCTATCATAAACTCTCAGGTTTGGAGCATGTTCCAGGTGCCAAAGGAGCAGGACTCACAGTTTCAGATAAGGTCAGGAAAGGCAGGGAGGCCTGCTTGATACTCCAAATGAACTCAGCTCACAATCTCTCTCTTCATATGTATAGAATTCTTCCTTTTGTTTATATCTGATACGCCCTTTTAGTTATGTTCAAGTTAGGTTCAAAATTATTGCTCTAATAACACAATCATACTCTGCAAATTAGACCTTTATCAATATTTTGCAATATATGCTTGACATGAAAAGTGTTTGGGTAGATTCTAAATCTAGTCACATTATCACAGAATATTTCCTCATTACATTTGCCAGTTGGGAAATTGGGATCTATAGACAAAGCCAACTGACAAATGTAATAAGGAAATATCCTGTGATCATGCGGATATATTATCAATTATAATTTATACTCAAATTTTGAATTGTTATGAAAATTGTTTACATTTTTTATCACCTACTTGAACTATGAACCAAGTTCTCGTCAATAATGACCACCAAGAATTTGAAGAGATCACTGTTAAACTATCTCATTCAAGAACTGCGTGCAGTCATTTCAATCATAAAATCTTCTATTAAAAAAAAGTCATGTTTACAGAAGTGATCTCAGGTTTTACATTAAATTTTGAGACAACTTTATTGGGAAACTTAAACAAATTCTATATTTAGTGTCATCCTTAATATGTCTATTTTAGTTTTCTCATTAAAAGTAAGTAATATAAAGAGAACAATTTTTTTCACCAAGCCCCATGTAGTTAGTTGCCTCCAAATCCCCTTTAATTTATCCCACTGTGCTGTACAAATATTATTTCTATGGATGTCATGATGTGAAAAAAAAAAGGTTTAGGACCACCACTTTAACATTTAGATAAGAATTCTTAACCTGGGGTTCTTTGATAGGTTTTAGTGAGTATGAGAAATATGCAAGTACATCTTTCTGGAGAGAAGGTCAATAGTTTTAATCAGGTTCTCAAAGCTTAAGAACCAGCTGATCTCAGAGATTTCAAGCTCCCCTATAATTTCACCCTGGAAGAAGTACTGATACAAGTTAAGAGTTAAATGGACTCCAGTGGTACAACCAGGCCTCCAGTATCATAGATGGGAAGAGTGAAAGTGCTGTAAATAGAACTAGGAGGACTTTTGTCTCTTTGGCTCCCTCTTTTGGGACTCCTGCTCTTGGCCTCTCTCCCCACAAACTCAGCTAGAATAGTAAGAGGATCCTAGGATCTTCACTCTATTACAAGATATTTCCTATCTCAGATCACCAGAAGACCTAGCAGGAACCAGGGTGAAGCCTAGGGAAGAATAGGTATAAGTGGGGCACAGAGCATAGATTTCATCAAATGCTCACTGTGGTCCAGCTCCGTTCACAAAGTGACTATATTGGGATCTGCAGACAAAGCCTGAAAGCCAAAATCATAAAAAGGGCATTTGCCCAGACCTTCTCTTGTTTCTGTAGAACTTTGTACATATATAGACTTCTCTTGTATTTCTACATATCTCCTTTGTCTCCTAGTAGAGGTGACAGAAGCCATGGTACCACTAAATTATGCTCTAATTATTTGCTGATGTGTTTTCCCCTGCTAATTGGATTTGAGCCCCTAAGAAGCAGGTAAACATTTGTCTTGTTCTTAAAGCAGTGTGTAGTATATGATACACATTCCATAAATATTTTCTCAATTATTAGTAAATAAATTAATGAACATGCACCAATGGTTTCCAAATCTTCATTTACTTAAAAGGTATATACCAAGAAGAGATATTTTCCCTGAAAATTAATAAATTAACTTCCTGATAAAAGGAAGTTTTATTATGTGAATTTGTAACTTCCTGCTACAAACCATGTGAATTCAATTTTGATCAGAATTTTATCACCTTAGATATGTGGAACAAAAATGTTCTACACTTACCTACAGATGAAACATGTCTTGACCACTAATCTACTTCTCCTACAATTTTTTTTCTTTAAGATGGAGTCTAGCTCTGTTGCCAGGCTGGAGGGCAGTGGTGCAATCTTGGCTCACTGCAACCTCCGCCTCCTGAGTTCAAGGGATTCTCTTGCCTCAGCCTCCCCAGTAGCTGGGATTACAGATGTGCAACACCACACCTGGCTAATTTTTGTATTTTTAGTAGAGACGGTGTTTCACCATGTTAGCCAGGATGGTCTCCATCTCCTGACCTTGTGATTCACCAACCTCGGCCTCCCAAAGTGCTGGAATTACAAATGTGAGCCACCACGTCTGGCCTACTTCTTTTACTTCACTGGCCGTCATTCTTTGTCTTAATAGTAGGCGAAATAGGCCGGGCTCGGTGGCTCACAGCTGTAATCCCAGCACTTTGGGAGGCGGAGGCGGGTGGATCACCTGAGATCAGGAGTTCAAGACCAGCCTGACCAAAATGAAGAAACCCTGTCTTTACTAAAAATACAAACGTGGTGGTGTATGTCTACTCGGGAGGCTGAGGCAAGAAAATCGCTTGAAGTCGGAGGCGGAGATTGTGGTGAGCAGAGATCACGCCATAGCACTGCAGCCTGGGCAAGAAAAGTGAAATTCCACCTAAAATAAATACTTAGCCGGGCGTGGTGGTACACGTCTGTAATCCCAGCTACTTGGGAGGCTGAGACAGGAGAATCTCTTGAACCCGGGAGGCAGAGGTTGCAGTAAGCTGAGATCGCACCAGTGCACTCCAGCTTGGGTAACGACAGCGATACTCCGTCTCAAAAAAAAAAAAAAAAAAAAAAAAAAGAAAGAAAGAAAGAAAAAAAGTTATCTTAATTACATAGAAGGCTTTACAGTTTATACTGCACTTTACCATACATTATCTCAAGAATCCTGTGAGTTAGGGTTCCATTGTAGAGATAAAGGAATTAAAGCTCAAAAAGTTCAAGCCATTTACATAAGGTTTTAGAGCTGGGACTAGAAACCAGGTCTTCTGATTCCTATGGTAGTGCTCTTTCTCACTGCAAGGATAATGGGCTTAAGCCTTTCATCTTCCAAAAGAATTTCTTAAGAGTATGTTACCATGAATAAGTAGATAATCAGTGCTGTCGTCCCTGAGTCAGTAAGAAGACCTACGGATTTGAATATTACTTTTTCTAGAATAATATTTTGGTTCATAAGCCACATATATTTCATTTATTTGAGTTCATTCAGCTTCCAGCTATGTGTATTTCTTGGCTATGTGTCTAGTTTCCTGTTTGGTCTCCCATGCATTGGTTCAAAGTTCTTACTTCTGAACCTTGCCTTCTCTTTTCCTGTTTACTACGGAGCTCTGGAAAAAACAGTCAGATTGTTTAATCTGTGAACCATCCATCTTTGTTTAATTTTGCCTCACAGGCACCCCTGATCACCACCAGGGGGCAAACGCCTACCAGCTGGCTTCCCTGCACTACACTCTATATAGGACTGTACAGTACAGGGACCCTCAGTGTCTGATTCTTGATGGAACCTCCCTGCTAATTATTTCAACCACAGGGCCCCAGGGAGAGAACAAAGGCTCAGCACAGAGGACTCTTGTGGCATTTAACCGTACAGCAGCCAGAAAGAGCTCATGACAGCCCTGTCAGTTTAAAAGGAGAAACGAGATCCAAGAGTGTTTGAGTGATAAACAGGAGGGGGTGGGTTTTAATAACTGCAAACTCCCGAGTGTGTGTGTTTTCTACAGCTTTGATATGTACGGTGGTATTTACCAGCTCATCCACTCAAACTGAGAAAAAGCTTTGTCAACCCTCTTTCTTTGTGTAAGTAATCAGCGGTATTTGCATTGTGTGATTTTTTTTTTTTTTTCCTTTTTAATCTTGATTTTCCTTTACATTCTTGGCTTATGTTCTGCTGGCAGTTTACCTCTGAGAAAATCATTCCCTTAAAATATCTTTTAATCTACATTTTTACACAGGTCTATGAAATAATGACGTTTAGACACGAAGGAGAAGAAAGCTTAACGAGCAAATCCTGTTTAATTAAGAGACCGTCTTCACAGCAGGAGGCAAGTGGGAGGTCAATAGGAGGCTGGACCCTCGCGACTCCGCGAGCCCGGCTTCCTCGGACTCCCGGGCGCACTCAGCTCCTCTTTCCTCAGCAATAATGAATGAGTCTTTAGACAGGCAATAGAAGGAGGCATGAGGGTACCACTAACCTTTCCAGGGCATCAAACGGAAAATGGTTTTCTTTCCAGAAGTCTCATCATAAAACATGGACGGAAGGGCGGTAAAGTTCAAGAAAAGCCCCCGACAACCGGGGCGACGGGGGTAAACTGGTCTACCCCAGTCCTGTCCGCGCCCAGTGAGAGGGTTTGAAACCCCGCGGAGCCCGTTCCCACCAGGTTGCTTCAGGATTTTCACCTCAGCCGCTTTTTCCTAAGGTTGCTTAAGCTGTGCGCCGCCCCACCTCAGAAAATGGTTGTCTCTCAGGAGTGAGGACTCCAGCGGCCCCCGCGCCCTGGGACCCCTCACCCGGCTGGCTCCCCTTGGCCCCTTCCCCCACCCCACTCCACAGCACCCCGCGCGGACAAACCGCGCGTTTCCAGCGCGAAGGAGGCAACCCAGGAGTGGGCGGCGGCCGGAGGCGCACGCACTCGACCGGCTTCCGGCAACTCAAGGGTTACGAAGAGGCGGCGGCGCGCGCTGAGGGGAGAGGCGGTAGCTGACAGGTGGCGCCTGCGCACTGGGAGCGCTCATTGTGCCCCGCAGCTGCCGAACCGCCCGCCCGCCCGCCGCCCGTTCCGCGCGTCAGTCGGCGAGAGTCTGGTGGTGGGTGCGGAGTCTGCAGCCGTTCCCGCGGCCTCCTCCTCCTCCCCGTTCCCTTCACCCCCACCCCGCACCCCTTTCCCCATCCCGGCTCCGTCACCCTCTCGCCCCCCACACTCAGGACAAGAATGCCCTGCCCGGAACAACCCAGCAGCGCCTAGATGGCTTTGGTCACGGTCCAGCGGTCACCTACCCCCAGCACCACCTCCAGCCCCTGCGCCTCGGTGAGTCCTTCCTGGCGGCCGCTCCGCTGGCTTCTGTCACTGCGGCTCCGCTTTGCCTCAGCGGGTCCCGCCGAACCCCACTGCGCACGCGCTGCGCCGCTTCCCAGGCCTTGGCACTCGGCTGCCGCGAACCCCCCACACCCCCATCTTAAAGACGAGCAGCAGGAACTACGAGACGTTGATTTTTTGCCCCCATCACCCTGAGCACCTAGCTCCTCACAATCCTCGCCCTGAAATCCCCTGCGGCATGCCTCCCTATGGCTTGAGCACTTCCTTCTGGTAATGAGTCATTCTTGCTTTTCACCCTCCCCCTTCTTTTACCCTCTGTTGCTTTGCTGCAGGGAGGGGACCGTGAGCCTCCCGCGTTGCCCCTTACCCACACGCACATCTCTTACCCATACCATTTCATGGACCCGTTCAGTATTTGCACATTGCACTCCCTTCTTCGGACTCGCCAGGGTGTGCGCCTTCCCCTAGTCACTTGCTGGCTTTCTTGTGCTCCGTACTGTTCAGGCTTTGAACTGCCCAACCGTAGTTACTCCTTGGTTTCTCCCTCCTCCCCCTCTCCCCAAAGGGTGGCATTGATCTCTGTTTCTTGGATCTCTTACCTTTCCTCTGTGAGGTCCCTAAGCATCTGGTACTGCTTGGTGATCAGTGCCAAAATATTTCCGTCTTACAGATATTTATGCTTTATACTCATTGCTCATGACCGTTCTTGTTCTTAGTCGTGTTTGTATGGCTCGTTACCTCAGATGCCTGTGCCAATAAAGCATGCTCCCAGAAGGAAAATACACAGTAGCCAGCCTTTCCCCGCTGGGCCCGTCTTTGCCTTCTCTCCTCACCCCACCCCCACTCTTTTACACTCCATTCTCTTAGGCTTCGTTTTTGAAAATATTTATTTTTAAAAACAACATATTGCACCAGTGGGGCAAATGGGCTTTGAAAAACAAACACCCAGATGTTTTAGAGAGAAATAGACTGAATGAAAATGCAAGCAACCGGGAAAACCACCTTGAACTTCCTACAGAACTGTAATTTTTAAAACTGTATTGATGGATTTAGTAGTATCAAGTTGCAAAAAAAAAAAAAAAAAAAAAGATATTTAGTAAACACTGTACCAGTTTCCACTTGAAAAAAAAATCAGGTTACTCTTAATATTTGTAAGTTGACTGAGGTGTGAGCTTTGATATCCTGAAATTTGTTGGCTTGTGATTTCAGTATAGCTTCCTGAATTTCAAAATTTTGTTGTGTATGGTTGTGGTTTCTTCTTTTCTGCACTTTCATTGCATTTTGTGTGAACAAACTGACAACTATATCTTAATTCAATAAGCGATTATATTTCAAAGGTTAAGATACCTTGTGTTGTTTCAGAGAATAGAACTGAGATCCTTGGTTGAGGAAGGCAGATTTCCAGTGATTGTAAGGAAGAATTTGTAACAGTGGAGTGCACTGCCTTGCAAAATAGTGAGTGCACATCGCTGGAAATATTCAAGCAAAGGCTGGAGAACATTTTGCCTGGGAAGAGGTATAAAGAATTCCTGCAGTGGGGGACTCTTTCTAAGACTTTTCTAAGACTATTTATTTCTAAGTCTAAGATTTTGTGCATCAAAGCTGGTAAAACATGTTAGGGTCCTCTGAAGATAAGTATCATAGGGATAAAAATTTAATATAATTTAGTTTTATGTGTAGTACTTTATGCTAGTTTTTGGAAAGTCACTAACGTACCATAAAATCTTCCTAAGTCACTCCACTAGTAAACTCTTTGGTTTGTACTTACTAGGCCTAATTTTGAAGAAATCAATTGAAAGTTAGTAAAGTCATGGAAATAAACTAGAAATCAGTACTATAGTAACATTATTTTTCTTGGGCATTTTGAAAACAGTTTATGCTATGATAATAACATATGTATATCAAGGTGTCATCATACTATTTCCTTGAAGTGAATGATTAGTATACAATAAGACCTTGTACACTTGATATGACTCATTAACCAAAACCTGAGTTACTTTAGAATCTTGAGGTATGTTAATAGTCACTTTTGACATAGGTAATTAAATTGATTGTGTAATAGGCTCAGTTGTTGAGCGAAATGACTAATATTTCTATATCAGCTACACTGGTTATTTCAGTTGTTTATACTTGGCCCCATATGCAAAGGAATCTGAAGGTTGGTGTACCAATCAGCATCATTAGGATAACTGATAAGCCATTTACCTTTCCCTTCAAATTGTCTTCCTATTGGACTTCATCCAGAGTTGCGTTCAGCTGAGTTGTCTCGAGGCCCTTGTACTCTAGTATTTGGCTGCTGTCTGACCTCCATATATTTTGCTGTTGCATCTCATGCTGCATAAATAGGTTGGGTTGTTTGTTTTAAAATAGAGAGCAAAAAGAACCTAAAGAACCATGAAAGAAGAGATTAAATTTTGTGAGGCTGGAAATTTACATTTTTAAATTAATCACTTTAAGCATGCTGTTAATACTTTTTCACTATAGGATGCAGGGCATTTTAATACTGCCAGCTCTTTAGTGTTGTTTCATTAGGCATTAAACAATATGCTAGGTGTGAGTAACCATTGTAGATACTAAGATGTATAAGAAATTGACCTGTTCATCAGGATCATGCAATCTGGGGGGCTGGAGCATTGGAGGAAGCACAAACGTGAGGTAAGAGGGTGGAAAAGAAGAATGAGGGGAATGATACTGTAGGTGTGTGAAGAGTTTGTAATGGCCATAAGTATTATCTGAATTCAGATTAAGTTCACTAATGGCAATGTTAATAATAAGAGTAATAACAATATCTAACATTTCTTGGGTCTTCATCTATGCCAGGCATCATGTTAAGTGCTTTACATGAACTAATTCATTTACTTTTTTCACAATATGCCTCAAGGAAGTTGCTCTTATTCCCGTCTTATAGATGAAGAAGCTGAGGCAAAGAGTTATTAAGGAATATGCCCAGTGTTACTCAGCCAGAAGGTGACTGGAGTTGTAACTCAAACCCAGAAGTGTCTAACTTTAGAATCTTTTTCTCTTGGGTGATCAAGGAGAATTATGCCTACTAGGTGGTTCTCAAACTAGTTCTTGAAGAATGGATTGAATTTTTATAGGCTAAGATAGAAGCTGTGAAGAAGAGAGTATTGCAGGTCAGGAGAAATTGTGTACTTTAAAAATTAGAGGCAAAAGAGTACAGGGCATATCTGAAGGAATTAAATGGATCCGTTTGAGGAAGGATTTGTTAGGGAGAACAGTAAGAGATAAAGGTGAGGAGGCAGCTAGGGCTGCACAGGGACTACTGAGCTTGTGAGCTTGGAGTTTGAACTTGATGGAGAAGGTAATGGAGAGTCTGCTGAGGTTTTGAGTAGATATGATCACAGTGGCATTTTAAGAATTTTTTTTATTATTTTTTATTTTAGATAGAGTCTCACTCTGTCACTTAGGCTGGAGTGCAGTAGCACAATCTTGGCTCACTGCAACCTCTGCCTTTCAGGCTCAAGTGATCCTCCCACCTCAGCCTCCCCAGTATCTGGGACTGTGGGCATCAAGCCTGGTAATTTTTGTATTTTTTTGTAGAGATGGGGTTTCACCATGTTGCCCAGGCTAGTCTCGAATTCCTGGCCTTCTAAAGTGCTGGGACTACAGGGATGAGCCACCACACCTGGCCTATTTTAAGAAAATTGATCTAGTAGATATCAAAGATATCAGAGAGCTTTGAAAAAGAGAGGCCATGAGTGGAGCCAGTGAGAGGTTGTTCTAGAAGCCCAAGTGTGAGGTAATAAATGCCCTAACTGGGATTTTGAAGTGGTAATGGAAAGAAAGAGACAGATGTGAGGGGTTGTGGAAAAGACTTGGGCACTGATTAGATTTAGGAGGGGAGGGATCAGAGATGTCAACTCTTAGGATAGATATTGTTCTTCCTAGATTATAGGTGTTTCCTGATTAATAGAGGGCAATGTAATAATCATCTCTGTCTCTATTCTTAATGATTTTCTTTTTTAAAACTTCTTTTTTTATTTTAAAAAAATGTATCGTTAATGGACAACACATATTTATGGTATACAACATGATGCTTTGATACATGTGTACATTATGGAATAACTAAGTCAGGCTAATTAGCATATCACTTCACCTAGTTAGCTTTTTTTTGTGGTGAAAACATTTAAAATCTACTCTCTTAGTAATTTTCTTCCTTTTTCCTTTCCTTTCCTTCCCTTCCCTTTCCCTTTTCCCTTCCCTCTACCCTTCTCTCTTTCCTTTCCTCTTTCTTTCCCCCTTCCCTTCCCCCTTCCCTTCCCTCTTCTTTTCTCCCTTCCCTCTTCTTTTCTCCCTTCCCTTCCCTCTTCCCTCTCCCCTCCCCTCCCCTCCCTTTCCCTTCCCTGCTATGGAGTCTCTCTCTGTTGCCAGGCTAGAGTGCAGTGGTGCCATCTTGGCTCACTGCAATCTCTGCCTCCCAGGTTTAAAGGATTCTACTGCCTCAGCCTCCCAAGTAGCTGGGACTACAGGCACGCGCCATCACGCCCAGCTAATTTTTGTATTTAGTTAGTAGAGACAGGATTTCACCATGTTGGCCAGGATGGTCATGATCTCTTGACCTCGTGATCTGCCCGCCTCAGCTTCGCAAAGTGCTGGGATTACAGGCGTGAGCCACCGTGCCTGGCCTTTTTTTTTTTTTTTTTTTTTTTTGAGACGGAGTTTCCCTCTTGTTACCCAGGCTGGAGTGCAATGGCACGATCCCGGCTCACCGAAACCTCCGCCTCCTGGGTTCAGGCAATTCTCCTGCCTCAGCCTCCTGAGTAGCTGGGATTACAGGCACGTGCCACCACGCCCAGCTAATTTTTTGTATTTTTAGTAGAGACGGGGTTTCACCATGTTAACCAGGATGGTCTCGATCTCTCGACCTCGTGATCCACCCGTCTCGGCCTCCCAAAGTGCTGGGATTACAGGCTTGAGCCACCGCGCCCGGCCGGCCCTTTCTTTTTTAAGATGGGGTCTCACTATAGCACAGGCTGGAGTGCAGTAGCACAATCATAGTTCACTGCAGCCTCAAGCTCCTGGGCTCAAGTGATCCTCCTACGTCAGCCTCCTGAGTAGCTGGGACTGGCCAGCTAATTTTAATTTTTTTTCTTTGTAGAGATGAGGACTTAATTGGGGACTTGCTGCCCAGACTGGTCTTGAACTCCTGGCTTCAAGGGATCCTCCTGTTTCAGCCTCCTACAGAATTGGGATTATAGGCATGAGCCACTGTGACCGGCCACAAAATATACAATACATTATTATTAACTACAGAAACTGTATTGTACAATAACTCTTCATAACTTACTCCTCCTGTCTAAGGGAAACTTTGTACCTGTTGACCATCATCTCCTCCCTATTCTCTTACCAACCCCCAGCCTACTGTGAATTTTCTGAATTGATACCTATATTGGTCCAGGGTTAAATAAACACAGTATAATACACTAATAATATTTTAGTTTTCTGTAGTGCCCTGTGCTTTTCAGAGTGGTTTTTGGTGTATGTGTGTGTTTGTGATCTAATTTAATTCTCAAGCAACCCCAAAAGTTATGCAGGACAGGTACCACAGTTTAAAGACTTGACTGAAAGTGACAAAGTGTGGGTGTAATAACGGCATAGAACTAAGTTCCTTGGCTGCTGGTTTATATCTCTTTCCATGATGTGGTAAGAGAAACAGCATATGCAGTTTCTGATCCTCAGACTTTACTGCCAGTTGAGTAAAGGTGCAAGACATGAGGCACAATCAAGAGCTCACTCTCTCTGGACCTCATTTATATTGCAACCTTGGCTACCTAAAACAGAATCATCTAAGTTTGTGCAGATCATTTTAGGTGATAGCTTTGTTTGAAACCTATCAACTCTTCATGTGTACATAAATCTTATAAATGTGGATATTTGGTTCCTTATTCTTAGATTACCAACAGCAAAATAGGAATGGAAAATTACAGGTGCTGCTAAAGGCAGGCTCCCTATGGTGCTGGGAAAGGATGGCTGTTGGTTTCACCACAAGGGAAGAGGAAAAAAAAAAAACACACACACACACAAGTAGCTGGCATAAGAAAAAAATTGAGCAATTCTTGCCTACTTAATATAGAGACAGATAGCCCTCTAGGACCCAGTAGTTCCTGAGAGCTACTATTATATGTTCCTAATGATGATTCTGAATTATCATAAGAAGGCTTGCTCTTATTTTAAATCTTGATTTAAGCAGTCAGAATTGAGTGTGGTGTATTTTTAGATGCCCTTCTAAGTTTCACAAAAATTTTGACATTTAAGATGCATATTTTAATTAATTGGTAAATCAATTTACATATATATCTTTATTTCTTGATGCTAAATATTATTGAGTTATATGTACATGTGTATTAAATATGGCACACCTCTCTCCCTCAGTAGAGAAAATAAAGCCAAGGCAGATATGAAATTAATTCCTATTAAGTATAAACACAAGTAATGCTTTTCCTAATTTATGTACTAGTGACAGAAAAAAAAGTGATGCTTTTGAATTTTTTGAAGACAGCTTTAGAAATTTTCATAAACTCTAGAAATGACTATTATAGGAAATCCAGAAATACAGAGAAGTACAGAAAAGACAAAAAATATGTGCCATTTATTTTATAAAGCTGAAGTGCTGCTATATATATAATTTTATATCTTTTTAAAAAAATTTTGGTATATATCACAGATGTATTGCCATATCATTTAAATGACGGCATTCAGTAGTTTTTGCTTGTTTGCTTGTTTGTTTTGTTTTGTTTTTTGAGTCAGAGTCTCGGTCTGTTGTCTAGACTGGAGGGTAGTGGCACAATCTCATCTCACTGCAACCTTTGCCTCCTGGGTTCAAGCCATTCTCCCTTCTCAGCCTGCCAAGTAGCTGGGATTACAGGAGTGCACCACCATGCCTGACTGAGATTACAGACATGAGCCACTGCACCCTGAAGCATTCAGTAGTTTTAACTCATTCTAACCATTCCATTATTGGTTGGCATTTGTTTTTTCTAACCACCACCCCACCCCCGGTTGTTTGTTTGTTTGTTTGTTTGAGACAGGCTTTCACTCTGTTGCCCAGGCTTGAGTATAGTGGTGCAATCACAGTTTACCAAAGCCTTGACCTCCTAGGCTCAAGTGATCTTTCCATCTCAGCTTCCCAAAAAGCTGGGACCATAGACACACACCACCATGCCCGGCTAATTATTTTATATTTTGGAGAAATGGAGTCTCATCCTGTTGCCCAGGCTGGTTTCAAACTCCTGGGTTCAAGCAATCCTCTTACCACGGCCTCCCAACATGCTGAGATTACAGATGTGAGTCACCACATCCAGCACTTTCTTTTCTATTATGAATTACATTACAATAAACATCACTGGCTATAAATATTTGACTCAGTTGGGAACATTTATTACGATTTCAAGAAATTCAATTACTTGATTATAAGGAATAAATAATTTTAGGACTTCTGTTACATATTTATACTTCCTAGAAAGATTATTCCAATTAATGTTTTTTTTTTTTTTTTTTTTTTGAGACGGAGTTTCGCCCTTGTTACCCAGGCTGGAGTGCAATGGCGCGATCTCGGCTCACCGCAACCTCCGCCTACTGGGTTCAGGCAATTCACCTGCCTCAGCCTCCTTCCAATTAATGTTTATTCCAACTAGCATAGTATAAGAATGCTCATTTTTCCTAACCTAATTTACAGTGAATATTCCCATTTCATTTTTATTTTTGAGTTGGTGTCTTGTTATTTACCAGGCTAGTCTTGAACTCCTGGGCTCAAGCAGTCCTCCCACTTCAGCCTTCTGAGTAGCTGGGATTATAAGCGTATGCCAGTGTGTCCAGCCTCATTTCATTTTTATTTTAATCACTACTAATTTTTTAGGATAAACAGTAGTACTTAGTTGGTTTGATTTGTATTTTATTGTTAGGTCAGGTATTTTTTCAAATGCTTATTAGGCATTTACATTATACATCAAAAATATCTTTTCAAAAACTTTAATCTATAAACTCTGAAATGTACCTGTTTTAGTAAGTATATAATCCAATTATTTTTAGTTAACTTACAGAGTTGTGCAGCCCTCACTTCAATCATATTTCCTTTTTATGAGCTATTCTTTTCAGTTTGTGTACCCTTTTGATGTATTATGAATATTAACACTTTATGGTATTTATTACAAACTATTTGCTTTTTAATTCAGTTTGTACTATTCTTAGAATAAAGTCTACAATTCAAATCGCTAGTGAGACTTAAATGAGTCAACTTTGCATTCCTCTTCAGCCCTGTCTCTTCCCAAGTCCCTGCCTTGCACACTGCTCACAGTTAAGCTGACATGCCCATGCTCCCTTTGGTTTTTAGGCTTTTGCACATGCTGTTTCCTTTACCTGGAACACTTTTCCTTCATCTCTCTACCTAACTAATTCCTACTCATCCTTCAGGTCTCAGCTTAAATGTCACTTCTTCTGGGAAGCTTCCCTGACTCCACCCCCTCAGACCATGGTAGGTGCTCCTTCCACACATACCGTAGCATCCTATACTTACCCATGATGGCTCTTATCTTTTTACTGTGCTTGTTTTATTACTTATCTCCCCCACTAACCTATAAGTCAGATACTGGGTCATTTGCATATTTTTGTATTATCAAGGCTCAAAAGTATTTGACACATGGAGCCGGGCGCTGTGGCTCATGCCTGTAATGCTAGCACTTTGGGAGGTCGAGGCAGGCGGATCACCTAACGTCAGGAGTTCGAGACCAGGCCAACATGGTGAAACCCTGTCTCTCCTAAATATATAAAAATTAGTTGGGTTTGGTGGCAGGTGCCTGTACTCCCAGCTACTCAGGAGGCTGAGACAGGAGAATCACTTGAACCTGGGAGGCAGAGGTTGCAGTGAGGCGAGATCATGCCATAGCACTCCAGCCTGGGCAACAAGAGTGAAACTCCCTCTGAAAAAATAAAAGTATTTGACACATCAATCAATGGATATAGTCATATTTAGCAATCTTTTCTATTTTGAGTTCTTCTGTTGTTTTTAAGCAGATATAGGCAGATATCCTGAAAAGCCCAAAGGATATGATCACTTTTAAGACTTTTGATACATGTTGCCAAATTATCCTGCAGAAAGGTTGAATCAATCTTTGTTTACAAGCAGTGTATAAAAATGTTTCATTATACGCTCACAGCCTTAAGTATCATCATTGTCATAGGTTTATTTATTGAACACTTACTATATACTAGACACTGTGTTAAGTACCTTATGTGCATCATGTTGCTTAATTTTCACATCACTCTTGTGGGATATTACTATTCTCTCGATTTTACCAAGAAAATTCAGACTCAGATAAGTGAAGTGAATTGTCCATGGTTATAGGTCTGGTGTCTGACCTCAGAACCCCTTCTCTTAATCACTAAAATTTTATTGTTGTTTTAATTTATATTTTTTAAAATCAGAGGCTAAACTTTTTTTTCAAATATTTGCTATTATGTGTTTTATTATGTATTACTTGTTTGGTAAATCGTTCATGTTCTTTGCCCAGCTTTCTTCATGTCTGTTTATTTTTTCCATATTGATGTGTAAGTATTCTTTTTTTTTTTTTTGTCTTTTTGTTTTTGTTTTCCTTTTTGTGGAGAACGGGGTCTCACTAGATTGCCCAGGCAGGTCTTGAACTCCTGTGCTGAAGCTATCCTCCCACCTCTCCCTCCCTAAGAGCTGGGATTACAGGTGTGAGCCACAGCGCCCAGCCAGTATTCTTTATATACTAAGAATATTAACTATTTTCTGTTATGTTGCAAATTTTCCCCTAAATTTTCATTTGCCATTTTGTTTTGTTTATTTTATTCATTTGTATATACAAACATTTAAAACATTTTAATGCCATCAATCCAGTCTTGCATGTGGGTTTGTTTTCCATTATTTTTCTTAGTAAGTATAGAAATATACTTACTGAAAAAGTTTAAAACTATATGTTTTAAAGCTATTTACGGTATTATTTTTATATTTTACTTTTAATTGTCTGAAATTAATTTTACTACATGATATGAAGTAAGGATTATGTTTATTTTGTTCCAAATAGTTAACGGCTTGTCCCACTTCATTTTATGAAACAGTCACTCCTTTTTTCCAATGGTATGGAACTCCTCCTTGGGAAATACTAAATTCCCCAATACTTAATTCAAGTATAAGCTGAAGTATGTTCCATTGAAGTTCCATTGCAAGTCTCATAGGAATTTAGTTAGGTTAGCATATATTACTTAGTATTTATTGAATTGCATGTATAGAAAATAAACTTTAAACTAGCTTACATTTTAAATTATCACTCAAGTACCTGGGAAGTCCAGAGAAAGAGAAGGTCTTTGGTACTCAAAAAGTATCTTCAGGTTTCTCATCTTTTCCATCTGGCTTTAAGTAAGAGGGAGCAGTTTCTGGATTATGCTCATGCTGAAAAAGATACTGTGCAGTACTGCCTTCCTATGTAGTGCCATTAAATATCACTCCTGGTTTCAGTGGCTTAAGACTTACTGTTTTTCCATTAAATGCCTGCTGTAGTGTTGTCTATAGCAATGCCTAGCCTTTTGAAAACATTCACATGTCCATGCTTTATATTTATTTGTTAATCCATTTTAAAAAAGCAAAAACACCTAGCTGTAGTTTTTTCATTCAGTAAACCTACTAGTAGGGAAACTATTTCCAATTTAAATAAAAAAGTGTAATTCTTGATGAGCCCCTTTACCCAACATAAAATATCTCAGAGGCTGGGTATACATGAGTAATACCCTAAAAATCTTGTTAATCAGAAGTATTTAATGAGTGCTATTTTGTGTAGGTAATCTCATCCATTCCCTTCCTTTGTTTCTCAGCAATGAATTCTTTTTAAATACGTTTATAAACTGCCCTGCATTGTCTTGCCCATCTGAGCAGCACAGCTGCTGATCACAGTGCCCCTCATTTTCCTGTTAAGGGAAAGCCTGGTGAGGTACTCTTGGCTATGAATGTAATGGAAGGTCCCAGGGTTCCCTATATTCCCTATACTTCCTGAAAGATAGAGGAAAGTACTTTATTTATTGAGTGGGAAAGAATGTGCTTAGAAACAGATGGGGAGAGATAATATTCTGTTCCAGCTTAGATTTTGTGGAACTGTTTGATTCAATTTGCTGAAAAACTTAATTAGTATCTTTATATGTCTGATACATATTTATTTACTTACTAATTTATACCACTGCTGGGGATCCAGCAGCCACTTATTCTCTGGCCTCAGGAAGCTTAGAGAAGAAGTAGAAAGACTGATATTAAATAGGTGAGTAGATTACAGTGTAGTAGTCACAAATACATATGCCTTGAGAAAGAGGAAGAAGGTCAGCAAGGACTTCTTGAGCCTTGAAGAGTGAGTGGGAATTGGTCAGCAAACAGAGGGTTATGGGGGTGAGTAGCAGAAGGGAAGGAAGCATTCTTTTTTTTTTTTTTTTTTTTGAGAGTCTTACTCTGTCACTCAGGCTGGAGTGCAGTGGCGCAATCTTGGCTCACTGCAACCTCTGCCTCCTGGGTTCAAGTGAATCTCCTGCCTCAGCCTCCCGAGTAGCTCGGATTACAGGCATGTGCCACCACACCTGGCTAATTTTTGTATATTTAGTAGAGACAGGGTTTTGCCATGTTGGCCAGGCTGGTCTTGAACTCCTGACCTCAAGTGATCTGCCTGCCTCAGCCTCCCAAAGTGTTGGGATTACAGGCATGAGCCACGGCTCCTGGACGAAAGAAGCATTCTTAAGCATGAACTTAAGGTACAGGACTACAAATAGCATGATATATACTGGTAACCAGAGGCGGTACAATGCTGATGCCATGTAAAGTGCAGAAAATAAGGCTGGAGAAGTAAAGATAATTTCTTCTGAATTTTAACATCTGCACCTTTACTTTTACCTTGAATACAATTGGCTTTTTTTTTTTTTTTAAGTGACTGCAAATTTGTGATTGTAGACACTGGGTTCAGCGCTAAATAGGCATCACAATAACCATTGGAAGTAGTACTGTTATTGTTTTCAATTTACAGATGAAGAAACTGAGTCTCAAGAAGGTGTCTAGATTCCCTAGCTAGAAATGGCAGAGCTGGGATTTGAACTTTGTCATAGTCGGAAAGCAACTACTATACTAAATCCCCCCCACCCTTGGTGTTACTGTTTCAGTGTCAATCAAAGTGCCGTTTGTTTGTTTGATTGATTGATTATTTGAGACAGGATCTCCATCTGTCACCCAGCCTAGAGTGCAGTGGTGTAAACATGGCTCACTGCAGCCTTCAACCTCCTGGGCTGAAGTGGGATTCTTCTGCCTCAGCCTCCTATGTACCTGGGACCACAGATGCATACACTACCATGCCCAGCTAAATTTTTTTATTTTTTGTTGAGATGGGGTCTCAAACTCATGGGCTCAAGCAGTCCTCCCACCTCGGCCTCCCAAAGTGCTGCCTGGATTACAGGCATGAGCCATGTGTACCTGGCCTCATTTACTCTATTTTTTTAATCATTTAACTTTATGTTTGCCCTACCATAGTTTGAATTATTCCTGTCTGTGTCCTTTTGCTGCCTGTGCCTTAGTACTTAATACTAAGGCAGTTCAGCAGAAATTTGTTGAGAGCCTACTCAAGCACTGAGGGATGATATAAGGCATTATCTTTGCCTTCAAATTTACATGTCTAGTGGGGAAGGCAGCTATAAACTAAGCATGTATAATTACTTCATATGGTGAGCAGCAGGAAAGGTACAAACCAAATGTGTACAGGTGAAGAAGACATCGTACTAAAGGGGATAATGGTCAGGGAATTCAGAACAAACTAATTGGAAAAGATGGAGGAGCAAAATACCTTTGCAGCTAGCAAAATGAGATAAATTTTTTCCTTCTAGATATTAATCCCTTATAGTTTCATTTGCAAGTAGAAGCCAGTTGTTTTTTTTTTTTTCTCTTCAGAGTGATTATTATAAGATCAGTTATCTAAGACATGGGAGCCAGATTTGAAACTTCTATGTTTGGAAAGTTTGGAAATCACCAATGATGGTGATTTAGGGTTGTTATTTGGTGTTTGTGGGTAATACTTTGCCCCTCGCCCATTCTTGCTCTCCCATCTCTGTACTTTTCCTCACTTAAAGAAAAGGGAACCAAGCTGACAAACCTTTTTTTAAATTTTTTTTAATTGCTGTAGACAGATTAGGAATTGTAAGAAATTAATTTGTTGAAGTTAAGACACCTCCAAGCAGATTGCTGATTAGAGCAGTGATTCTCCTGTTGTTGCATCAGACACATAAAGAAACAATAGGAATTTGAGATAGCCCTTTCTTCATAATTACAATATTTAGCATGTCTCAGGCAAGTATTAGGATAAACCACACGTTAGCATCTTATAACACATCTTAATCTATTAAGGAAGCTCATTGATTCTTTGGGGTTTGATAAAGTGATTATAATTTAGAATAAAAATGTTATCTGCCAATTATCCTAACTTAAGCCTTATGCTGGGTTGCAGGGTGGGGCAAGCCCTAAAAGTACTTTTACTTCTCTCTTTAGGCCTTCAAAAATACCTGTGACATTAGCTGGGCGTGGTGGTGCATGCCTGTAATCCCAGCTACTTCAGAGACTGAGGCATGAGAATCGCTTGAGCTTGACTGCACTCCAGCCTGGGTGACACTCTGTCTCAAAACAACAACAACAAAAAACAAAGAAAAAACGTTTAACAACATGATGCAGTGCAGGGTCTGGAAAACCATCTACTTAAATTTGAATCCTGAATTTATAATTTACTAGACTTAGACAAGTCACTTAACTGCTCTATGCTTTGGTTTACCCACCTATAAAATAGGGCAATATGGTACTTCTTTCACAAAAATATTGTAAGCGTTAAGCCAGGGAGTGCATTAGCGTCATGCCTGGAACCAAATAAACATGTATTCACAAAGTATTAGTCATTTTTATAATAATGGTGATTTAAGGTTGTTATTTGGTTATAAGCACTTTTTTCATTATAACAAATTTGGTGGGGAAGTTATTTGCTTTATGACACTGTAATTCACATGGATAGTCTATTTCAGAGTTTAATTTCTCTTTATCACTTTTAAAATTTTTGTTACTTCATAATGGCTTCATTTTTTTAAATTAGAAAATCTTTGTTTTAGTTGACAATTTCCACAGCAAAGTATTTTGTGTTTGATTTTGTAATGACCCTGGAGTAACATACTGAATGATTAATGCAACTGTAATCTTTAAAAATCTTCTTCCCTTGAGAGTTTGTCAATTTAATAGGCTATGCTTAGCAGCATATTAATCTGCTGACTGTTTTTTATATGGTAGGACAGATCGTTGCCAAGTGGTCACCTTAGTTTGTATAATCAAATCGTAAACTGAGTATGTTGATATTTTTAGTGGTTGAGACTATAAATCATGTGACAAATAGAAATTGCCAGATATCTTTTTTTAATATGGAGAATCCAAAGACACTGAGTGTATTCATGGATTTAAATATATCTTTGTAAAGGGAAACAATAGGTGAGAAGAATGATCTGTCTAATCCAGCTATTACGAGCAGTTGGCAGTTGAAATTGAATGCTGCTCTTAGATGCATTTCCAGAGCAACTGAATGTGCTTTTTCTATAAGTGTCTGAAGCAACAATAGGAGAACATGTGAATGAACTCACATATGATATAACAAGAGGTCTTTGGTTCAGGCTTTGGTTGCATTTAGATTACAGTTTTTATTATTGAATCCTATCAAAAAATAGAAACCTATTTCTTCTTTGAGTACTGAAAAAAATTACACTAAGTTTTCTGTGAACATAATATGTTGATTTGTCTTTGATCTGTCTGTACAAACAAACGCTGAGCATTTTCATGCTGATTCCATGGTTTTTTTAATTAAACTTTAAAAGAAACTGTATGACTGTAAAGGACGTCTGGTTAGGCAAGGTGCAATTGAAAAATCCAGGAACTACTCCCATACTTGCCTACTAAACATTTACATAACATGTGCAATATAGAATCTTGAAAATTAAATCTTAGACTTTTAGGAGAAATAAAATATTTTAGTACATTTTCATTTAAGCACCATTTTGTGTGATTTTAATCTATAGGATTAAAAAATTAAGGTACCTTTATTAGCCGGGCGCGGTGGCTCAAGCCTATAATCCCAGCACTTTGGGAGGCCGAGGCGGGTGGATCACGAGGTCGAGAGATCGAGACCATCCTGGTCAACATGGTGAAACCCCGTCTCTACTAAAAGTGCAAAAAATTAGCTGGGCATGGTGGCACGTGCCTGTAATCCCAGCTACTCAAGAGGCTGAGGCAGGAGAATTGCCTGAGCCCAGGAGGCGGAGGTTGCGGTGAGCCGAGATTGTGCCATTGCACTCCAGCTTGGGTAACAAGGGCGAAACTCCGTCTCAAAAAAAAAAAAAAAAAGGTACCTTTATTAAAAAACAAAACAAAACAGGAGGCTGGGTATTGTGGCTCATGCCTATAATCCCGGCACTTTGGGAGGCCAAGGTGGGTGGATCACTTGAGCCCAGGAGTTTGGACCAGCCTGGGCAACTTAGCAAGACTCCATTTCTACCAAAACAACAACAACAAAAAAAAAACCCACAAGTAGTGTTCTTATATTCTTGAAATTGTCTTATAGAAAATTATAGTTGTGGCTCAAAAATGAAAATATTTCAAGGCACAAAGCTGATTTGGACCTCTGTATTAATCAGCTTATTCAAAATGTCAGTCTGCTGAAAATTAGAAATAAGAGATGTTGGTCACCAAATAAGTCTTCAGTTTGTTTCCAAGTATCCTTTCGGGTAATTCAAGACACTTTGAAGAAGATTGTTTTAACAGATGTCAGCTTATAATTTTTTTTCATAGATTTTTTTTTCTCCCTTTATTAGATTGAATTCATTGGCAAACACTTACAAGTTACTACTGTATATAAGACTTTGTATCATTTAAGCTGCTGGTATAGCCTACTTTTTAAAGTAAGTTGCCTTATTTTGAACATGTGATTTAGAATATTTTACGGTTGAGGTTCTTTGTTTTACTCTTTCTTCATTCTAATGATGTACTGAAGTCTCCCATTTGATTTTGTACTTTTTTTTTTTTTTGAGACAGAGCCTCACTCTGTCACCCAGGCTGGAGTACAGTGGCATGATCTCAGCTCACTGCAACCTCTGCCTCCTGGGTTCGAGTGATTCTCCTGCCTCAGCCTCCTGAGTAGCTGGGACTACAAGTGTGTGCCGCCACACTGACTAATTTTTAATTTTTAATAGAGATGGGGTTTTACCATGTTGGCCAGGCTGGTCTCGCACTCCTGACCTCAGGTGATCTGCCTGCCTCAGCCTCCCAAAGTGCTGGGATTACAAGAGTGAGCCACCGTACCTGGCCTGTACTTTTTTATTCTGTATTTTACTTGTGGCTCACATTTCTGAAATAATCGTAATAGTGATTCTCTAATTAGAAATAACTTCTGCAATAGTTATGTTGACTCCAAAGTGAAACCTTTTTTCTAAAAAATGAATTTTATTGTGTATACAATATATTATGGGATACCTATTATAGTAAAATAGTTACTGTAACCAAAGTGAAACCTTTCACTTTGAAATTCCTAATTCACTATGAATTAGATTACTTTTGGTTCTAAAGTCAAAGGAAAAAAATTACTGACTAGACAGTTGCCTTTGGAAATTATTTGAATATGCAAAATGCTATTTCAAAGGGTCAATAGTTGAGAAAAAGTCTTGTAGCATTGTTATTTCTAAACCCCTAAAATTAGAAAAGTTATCTTTCCTTATTTTGCTTTTTGCCTGCTACACTTGATTTATTACTGACTTTCTGAAATACCATTTTGGACATAGAGAGTAGAATTTCTTCAGGATCCATAGACAATGTGACAGTGAGTTGATATAATAGAGGTTTCTTTTTCAATGCTGCTAAATTTTTCTTGACTATATTAATTTGAAGAATAAAGTATTTTATACAGTATGCTTTTCTACCCTGCCAAATCCAGACCCAAAAGGACAGTTTCCCACTCTGGCCAAATTAACAATGCTTGTATGTCTTAAGTACTTGTTCTCTAGGAAATAGGCTGCATTATATTGTAGTGATTAAGTTGGCTTCAGTTTCTTATGCCATATTTAACACTTATTAGGTGTGTGACTTTGTACAAATTAACTTTTCTAAGCCTCAGTTCTTTATCTGTAAAGTACAGATAATTCTAATACATATCTTATAGGATTATTGTTGGCTTTCATAAAATAACTGAATGCTTAGCACAATATCTGATACTATTGCATAGTGTTTAGTGACTGCTAGTGATTGTTAATGTTAAGTAGATTTAATTTTTTACTTTCTGTACAATATTATATACAGTACCTAATTTAAAAAAAAATTATGATAACTTTGCTTCCAATACATATTTATTATAGGTGATATATTTTGTTCTTTACTGAATTGTGTCAAATATATATTTCTCTCAGATATGTTATTTTATGAGAAGTCGTATACAGTACATTCTTGGATTCAAATTGGCACGACCATCTTGGTAATGGTAATGAAGTCATATGTAATGAAGTATATTTGAAGATAGTGAGAAGTGTTGTTTGTGGTTATCTGCAGCTACCATTAAAGCTATTAAAATTCTTTTTAGATAGAGATGCAATGAACTTTTGCATTGAACATTTGCATCCTCATTTAATGCTTATTGGGCACAGTTGAGTGATTTTTAAAATTACTGGCTCTTCATTTATATTATTAATATTTGTCTGAAGAACTGACAAGAAATAGTCTGGGTTTTTTAAAATTTGTTTTTGTTTTTTCAGTCAGGGTCTCTGTCATACAGGCTGGAGTACAGTGGTACAATCATAGCTCATCTCAACCCCCTGGGCTCAAGCCATTCTCCCACCTCAGCCTGCCAAGTAGCTGAAACTACAGGTGTGTACCACCACACCTGGCTACTTTTTTTATTTTTATTTTTTTTGTAGAGACATGGACTCGTTGTGTTGCCTATGTTGGTCTCAAAGTCCTGGGCTTAAGCATTTCTCCTGCCTTGTACTCCCAAAGTGTTGGGATTACAGGTATGAGCCACCACACCTGGCCAGAAATGGTTTTTTGGCAGTTGAGATAGATGTGTCATTTCTTGAAATTGCTTGTAATGAAAGTCTGTATGGTTTAACTATCCTAAATGACAGTCTCCTTGAAATGTCTCAAAACATCATCACAACTGTGACTTGTAAGATCTGACTTGATAGCTTTGGATACTAGAATCCTAAACCCTTCACTAGGACTGTGCAGTGGTGGTACAAGCTTATTTTGCTACTAAGACTACCAAATGACAACCTTATCTTCTTGCTTGGGGGATTTTAGATCCCGTGGTCTTATATTTCCTTGCCACTTCTATGTAAGAAATATAGGAAGCTGGCCGGGAGTGGTGGCTCACGCCTGTAATACCAGCACATTTGGGAGGCCGAGGCAGGCAGATCACCTGAGGTCAGGAGTTTGAGGCCAGCCTGACCAACATGGAGAAACCCCATCTCTACTAAAAATACAAAATTAGCCTAGTGTGGTGGCTCTGTAATCCCAGCTTCTCGGGAGGCTGAGGCAGGAGAATCACTTGAACCCAGGAGGCAGAGATTGTGGTGAGCCGAGATCACATCATTGCCCTCCAGCCTAGGCAACAAGAGTAAAACTCCATATAAAACACACACACACACACAGACACGCAGAGTTTCTTGGACTCTTGATTATTATTGGAATCTTGGGATTTATTTATAAATATTGCTTTCTAGGGTTTCACAGAATTTCATAACTGGAAAATTGACTACTCTAATTGCCCATTTTACTGTTAAATAATTGCCAGAGTTTGGCTCCAAGAATAGATGTCAGAATAGCTTATCTCTTGGGCAGTTTCAGGAGAGTTTTTGCTAGTGTAAAAGCCATTTACTACATCTTTAGTAGAAATTGGAGATTTTTTTTTTAATGCTAGGTATTCAGATGGAGACTTAGATTAAGTTACAGGAGGTCATACATTTAAGTGTGGCTATAAGATTTGGCAGATGACCTACATTAGTGAAGCTGGCCAAATAGGATCTGTGGTAAGTAGGAGACTATGAGCTCTATCCTCAGAGGCTGCCAGTGTGACTCAGTGTAGTTCCAGTGTTGCCAGAAAACTCTTATATCTCGAGAAACATTAGTAATGCAGATTATATGAAATCTTTTTATTTTCTTGGGTAAGATGTACTTTAGAGATAGGATCTCACTCAGTCACCCAGGCTGGAGTGCAGTGGCAAGATCGTTGCTCACTACAGTCTTGAACTCCTGGGCTCGAGCAATCCTCACACCTCAGCCTCCTGCGTAGTTAGGACTATAGGTGCATACCATTATACCCAGCTAATTTTTCTTAGTTTTTGTAGAGATGGGGGTCTCACTGTGTTGTCCAGGCTGGTCTCAAACTCCTGGCTTAAAGTGATTCTCCCACCTTGTCCCCTCAAAGTGCTGGAATTACAGGTGTGAGCCACTCTGCCTGTCTGAAATCCTCTGATTTTTAAATGTTGGCAACCAAATTGGCTGGAAATTGATTGAAATAACAGAAGACCAAGTTTAAACCATAGAAATACTTACGGTTTATCTAGCAAGAAATCTGAAGATATACATAGTCCAGGACTAACTTAGCAGCTCAGTAATACCATGAAGATCTAAGTTGTTTATATCTTTCTGTTTTGCCATTAATAGTGCATTTGATTCCCATCTTTATGCTTTTTTCCACCTAAAAGATGGCTATTGTAGCTCTGGCAGTACATCCATATTTGTTGCAGAAAGGGGTAAAAGGTACAGTGCCAGCAGTGGAAGCAAAAAAATTCATTAGGAAGCAAAAAAATTTCCCAGAAACCAACTATGCATTCCCTGTAGATTTCTCTTTAAGTCTCCTGCTAGAACTAGGTTACGTGGCCTACTCTAGTTGCAAGAGAGCCTGAGAAAGCAAGTGTATGGCTTTCGACTTCAACCATTGAGTGATAGCAAGGGAGAAGAACGTTTGGAATAGCTGTTATCAAACTTTGTGTAACAACTAATGCAGATTTAAAGAACTGTATCTTGAGGGCTAAACAGAACATATCTGAGGCCTAGATTTAGCTAGTGTGTAATCAATGTGTGGACCCTATAAACAATATATTTTCCTTCCATTTCAGTACTCTACTACTGATTCCTAGCTTCTGTCAGTCATTTTATTAGATTGCCAAGGAACTTGAAATTAGAAAGCTTGAGTTGTCCTGGTATAGAGACTTGTTAGCAGTATTTTGGGGGCTAAGTTTGCTTAACCTTTCTGAGCCTCCCGTTCCTTATCTGGAAATTGATATATAACATTGCAATATAGCATAGCAATTAAGTGCAGAGGTTTTGGAATCAGGACCACCTAAGTTGGAATCCTGTCTCTGCCAAGCAAGGTGCATAACCACTTTGGGTGTTTCCTTCTCTGTAGAATGGGGCTTATAGTTGTATACTACCTCACATAGTCTTTATGAGGGCCAAATGTGATACAGTGAAGTCAGTTACATCTTAGGGTTCTAACATGAGCATATAGGGCAAAAATCAAATATAGTAAAAATTATCCTTGGCTGGGCACTGTGACTCACACCTGTAGTCCCAGCACTTTGGGAGGCCGAGGCAGGCAGATCACAAGGTCAGGAGTTTGAGACCAGCCTGGCCAACATAGTAAAACCCTGTCTCTACTAAAAATACAAAAATTGGCAGGGCATGGTACACACGCCTGTAATCTCAGCTACTCGGGAGGCTGAGGCAGGAGAATAGCTTGAACCCAGGAGGTGGAGGTTGCAGTGAACTGAGATCGCACCACTGCACTCCAGCCTGGGTGACAGCACGTGATTCCATCTGAAAAAAAGATTATCCTTAAAAAAAAAATCTCTTAAATCTCTCACAAAGAACAAAATAAATGGTTTTGGGCATACAACTCTGTAACTGAGACTGTCTGAGGGGACACAGTTTCTTCCATCTCATGCTTACTTTGTTGCCTGCACTTGTTGAGTGGAATGGCAGGTAAGATCATGTGCACTAAAATATAACTTACATTTTTATTTTCTAGCCAGTGAATACCCAGTTTAACATAGAACCCAGCCCTTTTAAGCCTTGAATAAATGGTAACTGTTACTGTTACCATAGGTGCAGCATGTGATTTTTGAGGATGAAGAAATGGAGGTTGTCCAGGGCTCAACAGCATGGACCAATGATGATTTTTTTTCTGCCACATCAGCCAAGATTTGTAAAAGATGAATATGGCCAAGGGAATAATGTCACCATTTTAGAAATAAGGATATAGAATTAATTGTATTTCAAAGGAATATGCTAACATAACTGCTTCCAAATTTATGGGCCAAAATTAACACAATTCCAAACAAATAATACCCAAATTTTATTATATTTTTTCAGTTTGAATTGTGAAGTATATCATTCACACAAATGAATATTTTGATTTCAAAAGCAAAAAAATGTTTTCTTTTAATTGATGATGTAAAGATTTCAAAAGACTAAGTGATATTAAGTAGAATGCAAGATCTCTGCGTGCGGTGGCTCAGGCCTGTAATCCCGGCACTTTGGGAGGCCGAGGCGGGTGAATCACAAGGTCAAGAGACCATCCTGGCCAACATGGTGAAACTCTGCCTCTACTAAAAATACAAAAAATTAGCCGGATGTGGTGGCACATGCCTGTAATCCCAGCTACTTGGGAGGCTGAGGCAGGAGAATTGCTTGAACCCAGGAGGTGGAGGTTGCAGTGAGCCAAGAATGCGCCATTGCACTCCAGCCTGGGCAACGAGCGAACTCCGTCTCAAAAAAAATTTTTTTTAAAAAGCAGAATGCAAGATATCAGAAAGCCTTTAAGATAAAATTTATCTGGGAGTCTTTCATCAAGGATGTTAACCATTTTCATCCAAAGCTTATGCAACCATAAACAATTACGAATGATCTGTTTTACAGTGTTGACACGTGTCTAACAAGATGTTATAGTATTGACAAAAAATATTTATTATGCATACATATAATGATATAATCTTTGTACACTTACTTTCTGAATAACATGTATTTGTTATTTTGGGAATTCAGTTGCTTCGGCTGGATTGTGGTGCTCAGGTATAGTGAATCATATGTAGAGTAAGGCATAAATATTGCCTAGATATCTCCAGCACTGCCACACAGGAAGACAAATAGGGTCTTCCTTTTCTTAAAGGAAATGTTTGTTTTACAGGTTACGATGGGCAGGGATGCACCCTTTGAACATTTTTCTTGAGGATCACACATTTAAAAGTAAGAGTAACAGTGAGCCTGGCACAGTGGCTCAAGCCCATAATCCCAGCACTTTGGAAGGCCAAGGTGGGAGGATCGCATCAGACCAGGAGGTTTGAAACCAGCCTGGGCAACACACAGCAAGACTTTGTCTCTACAAAAAATTAAAAAATTAGACAGTTGTGGTGGCACACACCTGTAGTCTCAGCTACTGGGGAGGCTCAAGCAGGAAGATCACTTGAGTCCAAGAGGTTGAGGCTGTAGTTAGCCATGATCATGCCAGTGCACTCCAGCCTAAGTGACAGAGCAAGACCCCATTTCTAAAAATAGTAGTAATAACAACAATTACAAAAACAACAGTGATAGAATAAAACTCTAAGAACAGTAATATGCTTTTGTTCAATTGCCATCAGGTGTTTTCTACTGAAAATAAAGTCGTCTAAACTTATACCTTATCACCTGTTGTTTGGTATGAGACTGCCTTGTTTTTAAACAAAGGAGGAAAATCTTGTTTTAAGGTGACTCTTGTAGTGATGTGGTAGGTTAGTAATGGGGTGGGTTTTTTTTTTGCTCAGTGTGAGCACTGGAAATAATAGATACTGGTAACTTTCTCATATAATTTAACTCTTATATTTGGGAATTCCTAAGAATCTACGTGTACAACCTGGTTCTATGACAATCTTAATAGTAAGAACAGCTAAATTTCACTACTATGTGATCATGGGAATTTAAGGTATGCCATTTTATAACATCTGTGTTATAATTAGCTTGTACTTTTTATTTTTTTATTTTTTTATTTTTATTTATTTATTTATTTTGAGACGGAGTTTTGCTCTTGTTACCCAGGCTGGAGTGCAATGGCACGATCTCAGCTCACCACAACCTCTGCCTCCGGGGTTCAGGCAATTCTCCTGCCTCAGCCTCCTGAGTAGCTGGGATTACAGGCACGCGCCACCATGCCCAGCTGATTTTTTTGTATTTTTAGTAGAGACAGGGTTTCACCATGTTGACCAGGATGTTCTCGATCTCTTGACCTCGTGATCCACCCGCCTCGGCCTCCCAAAGTGCTGGGATTATAGGCTTGAGGCACTGCGCCTGGCTAGCTTGTACTTTTAAAAGTCTTTAAATATTGAGCAGTCTCCCTTACCTGTGATTATTTTTCTTCTCCAGCTGCCTCTTTGAGACTCATTCATCTGTGATTGGATGATTTATTCATTTAAAGTTAATTAAGTTCAGCTACGTCGCCTTATTTATTTATTTATTTACTTAATCATACTGTGGTTATAAAACTAGTTCTCATGGAAACTTGATTTTGACATTTTTATAGCTATAAAGATATTGTCATGATACCTGGAAATATTGTTTGTCTGAAAAAAAAAGGGATTTTTTCTAAAGAAGAAAAGGGTTTTGACACTGATTGATTGGCAGTTTTATCTTGGAGAGAAGAATTCAAGAGTCTTTAAAGGTAAGAACACTTTTAAGGCCAGATATTGATGAAGAGTAGCCAGTTTGGCTCTAGACTGAGTTTTTTCTTTCTTTATTTGGAAGATTTTAGTTAAGAGCTCTAGGCTATAGGGCAAGACGACCAGTTCTTTTAACAAACGTAACAGAACTTATATATTCAAAAGACTGCTCTCTAGTCCCTAAGGAAAATAGACAATGTGTTTTTTTTTTCTCTTTTTCTCTTTTTTCTTCAGCTTTTAAGTTCAGGGGTACATGTGCAGGAATGCGCAGGTTTGTTACATAGATAAGCATGTAACATGGTGGTTTGCCACACAGATCATCCCATCACCTAGGTGTTAAGCCCAGCATACGTTAGCTATTCTTCCTGATGCTCTCCCTCCCCAAACCCTACTCCTGACAGGTCCCAGTGTGTGTTGTTCCCCACCATGTATCCATGTGTTGTCATCACTGAGCTCCCATTTGTGAGAACATGCAGTATTTTGTTTTCTGTTCCTGCGTGAGTTTGATGAAGATAATGGCTTCCAATTCCATCCATGTCCCTGCAAAAGACATGATCTCATTCCTTTTTATGACTACATAGTATTCCATGGTATATATGTACCACATTTTCTTTATCTGGGCAATCATTGATGGGTGTTTAGATGGATTCCATGTCTTTGCTATGGTCAATAGTGCTGCAGTCAACATACATGTCCATGTGTCTTTATAATAGAATGACATATTCCTCTGGGTATATACCCAGTAATGGGATTGCTGGGTTAAATTTTATTTATTTTAAGTTTTATTTCTGCCTCTAGATCTTTGAGGAATTGCCACAGTGTCTTCCACAGTGACTAATTTGTACTCCTACCAATAGTGTAAAAACGTTCCTTTTTCTCCACAACCTCACCAGCATCTGTTTTTTGACTTTTTAATAATAGCCATTCTGACTGGCATGTAATAGTTTCTCACTGTGGTTTTGATTTGCATTTCTTTAATAATCAGTGATGTTGAGCTTTTTTTCATGTGTTTGTTGGCCACATATATGTCATCTTTTGAGAACTGTCTGTTTATGTCCTTTGCCCACTTTTTAAATGGGGTTTTTCTCCTTTTAAATTTGTTTAAATTTCTTATAGACTCTGGATATTAACCACAGTTATATTAATCAGATGGATAGATTGCAAAAATGTTCTCCAATTGTATAGGTTGTCTGTCCACTCTGATTATAGTTTATTTTGGTATACAGAAGCTCTAGTTAGATCTCATTCATCACTTTTTGTTTGGATTGCACTTGCTTTTGGTGTTTTTGTCATGAAATCTTTGCCCATACCTATATCCTGAATGTTACTGCCTAGATTTTCTTCTAGGGTGTTTATAGTTTTGGGTTTTAAGTCTTTAATCTATCTTAAGTTAATTTGTGCATGTGATGTAAGGAAGGGGTCCAATTTCAATCTCCTGTATATGACTAGCCAGTTCTTCCAGCACCATTTATTAAATAGGAAGTCCTTTCCTCATTGCTTGTTTTTGTTAGGTTTGTCGAAGTTCAGATGGTTGCATTATGGGATCTTTGGGGTTTCAATTTTTGGAAACCTCTGTGGCCAGTGTTGTCTTTGCCTGAGTTCTTGTCCTGCATCGAGGAAGAATGAGGTGGAATGAAGAGGAGCTTTATTTAGTGTTAGAACCACTCAGAGGAGACCTGCAGTGGGTAGCTCCCCTCTGTAGGCAGGCAGGCTATCCATTGAGTGTTCATCTGTCATCAGAGAGGAGGCCCTTGAGAGGGTAGTTCCTCTTTGCAGGTAGGTCATTTGGGGGTCTCTGCAGGTCTCTCAAACTCTCAGCAGAGAGGGTAGGTCCTTTCTGCAGCTGGCCATCCTGTTCGGTTGTCTGCTCAGCTCTGGCTGACTCCGGGGCTTTTATGGGTCTCAGAGTGGAGGAGGTGGGTGCAGATTGGCCCATGGGCAGGCCTGGAAAAGGTACCAGTTTCCACTCAGGTCTGTAGGACTGGCAGCCCAGGCCCCAGCCCACAGGCCCTCCTTGGCCTGAAGGAGGGAACTTACCATGGACCCGCCCCTTCCACCTGGGACTCTGTCTGCCTCCTGCTGCTGTTCATGGCACTCAGGCTCCGCCAGACTTTACTCTGAGATTTGAAGGGTTGCAGACAGCAGGGAGAAGCCAGGCAGTCGGAGCAGGCACGTCCTGGTTGGTGTGGTGTGGCTCCTGCCTGCTCCCAGCTCCCCAAGAGCACAAGGAGGCTCTACTTGGATGGCTGCAGCCCCCCCAGGAGGGCAGGGTTCCTGCCTGCTCCTTGGAGCATACAGCCCCAGCCACACCTCCCCACTGCAAAAGTGATGTCAGGCCCACTGGAGCAGCTGCCACCATCAATTATAGGTGTGTGGTCTTATTTCTGAGTTCTCTATTCTGTTCCGTTGGTCTATGTGTCTGTTCTTGTACCAGTGTTGTGCTCTTTTGGTTATGCTAGTCTTGTAGTATATAGTTTGAAGTTGGGTAGCATAATGCCTCAGCTTTGTTCTTTTTGCTTAAGATTGTCTTGACTATTCAAGCTCTTTTTTGGTTCCACATAAATTTTAAAATAGTGTTTCCTAATTTTGCGAAGAATGTAATTGGTAGTTTAGTGGGAGTAGCATTGAATCTATAAAGTACTTTAGGCTCTATGGTCATTTTAATGATACTGATTCTTCCTATCTATCAGCATGGAATGTTTTTCCATTTGTTTGTATCCTCTCTGATTTTTTTGAGCAGTAGTTTGTAGTTCTCTTTGAAGAAGTCCTTCACTTCCCTTGTTAGCTGTATTTCGAGGTATTTTATTCTTTTTGTAGCAATTGTGAATGGGAGTTCATTCATGATTTGGCCCTGCTTGCCTGTTGTTGGTATATAGAAATGCCAGTGATTTTTGCAGATTAATTTTTTATCCTGAGACTTTGCTGAAGTTGCTTATCAGCTTAAGAAGCTTTTGGGCTGAGACAGTGGGGTTTTCTAGACATACAATCATGTCATCTGTAAACAAAAGTAATTTGGGCTGGGTATGGTGGCTCATGGCTGTAAACCCAGCACTTTGGGAGGCCAAGGTAGGTGGATCACGAAGTCAAGAGTTTGAGACCAGTCTGTCCACAATGGTGAAATCCTGTCTCTAAAAATACAAAACTTAGCTGGACGTGGTGGCGGGCACATGTATTCCCAGCTACTTGGGAGGCTGAGGCAGGAGAATCACTTGAACCTGGGAGATGGCGGTTGCAGTGAGCTGAGATCATGCCACTGCACTCTAGCCTGGGTGACAGAGCAAGACTACATCTCGAAAAAAAAAAATGTAATTTGACTTCCTGTTTTCTTATTTGAATACCCATTATTTCTTTCTCTTGCCTGATTGCCCTGACTAGAACTTCCAATACTATGTTGAAAAGGAGTGGCGAGAGAAGGCATCCTTGTCTTGTACCAGAGTGGTGAGAGAAGGCATCCTTGTCTTGTGCCGGTTTTCAAAGGGAATGCTTCCAGCTTTTGCCCATTCAGTATGATATTGGCTGTGGGGTTGTCATACATGACTCTTACTATTCTGAGGTATGTTCCTTCAATACCTAGTTTATTGAGAATTTTCAACATGAAGGAATTTTGAATTTTATCACAGGCATTTTCTTCATCCATTGAGAAAATCATATGGTTTTTGTCTTTAATTCTGTTTATGTGATGAGTCACACTTACTGATTTGCATATGTTGAACCAACCTTGCATCCCAGGGATGAAACCAACTTGATCACGGTGGATAAGCTTTCTGATTGTACTGCTGGATTTGGTTTGCCAGCATTTTATTGAGGATTTTCACATCAAGGTTCATCAAGGATATTGGCCTGAAGTTTTCTTTTTTTGTTGTATCTCTGCAAGGTTTAGGTATCAGGATGATGCTGGCCTCATAGAATGAGTTAGGGAGAAGTCCTTCCGTTTCAGTATTTTAGAATAGTTTCAGTAGGAATAGTATCAGCTCTTCTTTGTACCTCTGGTAGAATTCAGCTGTGAATCCATCTGGTCCTGAGCTTTTTTTTGGTTGGTAGGCTATTTATTACTGCCTCAATTTCAGAACTCATTATTCGTCTATTCAGTGATTCAGTTTCTTCCTGGTTCAGTCTCAGGAGGGTGTATGTTTGACCATGTATTTATGCAAATGATGCAACATTTGTTTAGCATCTTTTTCTAACGTTGCCTTCAGTTCTTTTAAATATTTCCAAGGGTAGCAAATCTTCCTTTGAAGGTGAATTTGATTTTTGAAAATAGCCAAAAATAGTTTGTATCAATATTCACTGAATATTAATTAATCAATCCCAAACATCTTGATTGAGTGTCTTTTATGTGTCAGCCCCTAAGGAAAAAAGAATGAAATAATCAGTTTCAGCTTTCAGAGCTGTAGGGGAATGGTTGATACACAGCACTGGTGCAGATGGCACATCAAAAGTCTAAGGGATTTATCAGGGAGATGTAGAACAGAGAAGGGGCTCTCAACCATGGAGAATCATTCACAAAATTAATAATTTTAATAAAGGAAAGGCAGTAAAAATAGACTTGTCTATAAGTTAGTGAAATAACTTTTTATTTTTTTTTGTAAATTGTGAACTGGCTTAAACACGATTTCCAAGCAGATATTCTGAAAATGCTATAAGTTGTGAGGTATCATAGAACTTCTCAAGATGACTATTTGAAGAGAACACATTTAAAAATATATATTCTGTTGTGTTGGCTAAAAAAGAAATATTAATTAGCTTATTTATTTTTAATTTTATTATACCTATATGTACATATATATATATTTATATATATATTTATATATATTTTTGAGATGGAGTCTTGCTCTGTTGCCCAGGCTGGAATGCAGTGGCACCATCTTGGCTCACTGCAGCCTCTGCTCCCTGGGCTCAAACAATTCTCCTGCCTCAGCCTTCTGAGTAGCTGGGACTATGAGTGCCCACCACCACGCCCAGCTAATTTTTGTATTTTTAGTAGAGACGGGGTTTCACCATGTTGGCCAGGCTAGTCTTGAACTCCTGATTTCAAGTGATCCAACCGCCTCAGCTTCTCAAAGTGTTGGTATTACAGGCATGAGCCACCACATCCAGACAGTTTATTTTATAGACTTAAATTGAATTCTCTATTTTTACCTTTAGATATTCTCAGAAAGTATTCACCATGGAAAATTAATATACATTTTGTTCATTTTTTCCTACTTCTCCTAGATGCTTCTATAATCTCCTTTTAAAAAAAAATCTGAGCTAAAGAAGGCAACAGTGTCCTTTCACACAAATATGGGGTTTGTGGGGGAAGAGGTATTAATAGTAAAATTGAAGAATATGTTGAGCTAATTGCTGTCAGAGACTGAGTAGGTAAAACTAGATAACTTATTTTCCTAAAGGCATTAAAGATGTTAAATGATAGAAACTGACCTCCAGAACGAAAAGACAAATTATTGAGGATTTTTTTTAAGGGCAACAGAAAGTACATGATAGATAGGGTGAACTCATAATTCGCTATTCAAACCAGGATAATAATGGAATAAAAGGAGTGTTAGTGATCATTTCGCTGTAAAACAAGTGTTTACTAGGATGGGCAGACTGGGGAAGATAGCTGCCTTAGGGATGGGGATTCTAGAAAACAATCTAAGGCACACATTCACAGGGTTTGCTGTTTTAAAGTAGTTGTGGCACACTCATAACAAAGGCTACTTTTATACATCTATATGAGTTTGTATTTTACTTTGCAACTGAGCAGAGACCTTACAGCATATTAAATGTGAATTTTGGAAATTAATTTTTAAGTTTCATGTATCATATCTTTCAGAAAGTAGTTTATATTCATTGTCATTTCTGCCTTGTTGGTTAAGGAATAGGCCAAGCTGCTATAAAAAAAAAAAAAAAGAGCCCAGCTGGGCGCAGTGGCTCACGCCACTGATAGGAGACTCTACAAATAAATAAATAAATAAATAAAAATTAGCCAAGCATGGTGGCATGTACCTATAGTCTATAGGCCTATAGAGGCTGAGGTGGGAGGAACACTTGTGCCCAGGAGTTTGAGGCTGCATTGAGCTATGATCACATGCCATTGCATTCCAGCCTAGGTGACACAGCAAGACACTGTCTCTTAACAAGGAAGGAAGAGAGGAAGGGAGGGACCTCAACACATTGAGACATGTTAGTAAGATTGAAGTTCATTTCTCTCTTGTGTAGCAGTTTAGAGGAAGAACCATTTCTTGTTAATCAGAGGTCAAAGAACATCTGTGAATTGGTATGGTTAGACTCACCAAACCTATAGTGTATTCATGAGCATATATTGTTGGATTTTC
This sequence comes from Saimiri boliviensis, assembly GCF_048565385.1. Classification (NCBI taxonomy): domain Eukaryota; kingdom Metazoa; phylum Chordata; class Mammalia; order Primates; family Cebidae; genus Saimiri; species Saimiri boliviensis. The sequence goes on from NC_133465.1 coordinate 29,229,686, forward strand.
CTGAAAATTCTGATGTTTGCCTTTTTGACTACTTAGAATTTTTACTTAAAAGCATGCCTACATCCTATTACTGTGAGGCTTTGCAAGAGAGAAATACAAAAACTTGTCACTTTGTTTAGAAACAGGAACTTATCTTGATATTGATTGAATTTTAACCTAATCTAGTTCTAAGTAAAAAATGTCATCTTACTGAGGAAGAAAACATTTTATTTAGAGTTTGTTCTAATTCTTTTGTAACTACTTAACATACGTGAATTATTTATTCCTCTTTGTTCTCATTGAAATTAAATGAATATGGCCGGGCACAGTGGCTCACGCCTGTAATCCTAGCACTTTGGGAGACCAAGGTGGGTGGGTCACTTGAGATTAGGAGTTCAAGACCAGCCTGGCTATCATGGTGAAACCCCATCTTAAAAAAAAAAAAAAAAAAAAAGGCTGGGCGCAGTGGCCCACACCTGTAATCCCAGCACTTTGGGAGGCTGAGGCGGGTGGATCACAAGGTCAAGAGATCGAGACCATCCTGGTCAACATGGTGAAACCCCGTCTCTACTAAAAATACAAAAAAATTAGCTGGGCATGGTGGCGTGTGCCTGTAATCCCAGCTACTCAGGAGGCTGAGGCAGGAGAATTGCCTGAACCCAGGAGGCAGAGGTTGCAGTGAGCCAAGATCGCACCATTGCACTCCAGCCTGGGTAACAAGAGTGAAACTCCGTCTCAAAAAAGAAAAAAAAAGAAAGAAATTATATAAATAAATATATACACATACATATATATCTTTATAGCATTATATTAGTATTTTTGTCACCCTATCCCATTAGATTGAGGTCAGGAACCTTTCTTGTTAATTTTTATAACCCCTTTAGTGTCTGGAATATGATAAATAGGTAATAAATAGTTGTCAGTGAAGAACTGTTAATCTCATTTAATTATAGAATTATTCATTACTAAAATAAGACAGTTCTGGAGTTTATAATTTTACCTAAGCATAGTGGATGAATTGATTGTATTTTGTAATATTAAATAGGTTGAGTATGAATATTTAAATGTATAGGGTGCATTTTACATATGATACATAGAAAATTTAAAGGATAGGATTAGAATATCATGTAATTAAACTCATGAAAAAGACCAGTGGGAGCTAGCCAGCAATAAAGTAGATGGGAGTGGGATTAAATGGACCATATAGATAGAAGAATAGAATGTACAAAAGCATGACAGTATGGCCATTTGTAGAAATACATATTTTTTTTGTGGTTGGAGTGGAGAGTGTATGTCAGAGTAGGGGCATTATAGGAGATGAGACTAAAGAGGCTAGATCATGAAGAGCCTTATGTGATACCAGTTTGAATTTTGTCTTGAAAACCATGAGGAATATTGAAGAATTTAAGTATGACCAGATTTGTACATCTGAAGCTGTATTGGAGGGTGTGGGGTGGGGAGGTGGGGACAGAGCTAGATGTACTTAGTTGCTTAATTGGGGGAAGTGGGAAGAATGGTGATTGAGAAGGAAGGGTCTAGAATATGGCTTTAGAGTTCCAGATTTAGGCATCTGGGTGGATAGTGGTTCCATACCCTGAGAATGGGGGCCGGGCACGGTGGTGGCTCAAGCCTGTAATTCCAGCACTTTGGGAGGCCAAGGCGGGTGGATCACGAGGTCGAGAGATCAAGACCATCCTGGTCAACATGGTGAAACCCCATCTCTATTAAAAATACAAAAAATTAGCTGGGCATGGTAGCACGTGCCTGTAATCCCAGCTACTCAGGAGGCTGAGGCAGGGGAATTGCTTGAACCCAGGAGGCGGAGGTTGTGGTAAGCCGAGATCGCGCCATTGCACTCCAGCCTGGGTAACAAGAGCGAAACTCCGTCTCAAAAAAAAAAAAAAAAAGAATACTGGGACCAGTTTAAGTGGTGGGAGTGGGTGGTGAACATCTTGAGTTTGAGGAAAGTAATCACCCCTTTGTATCTGGAAGTTCTACATCTGCAGATTCAACCAACTCTGGATTGACAATATCTGGGAAAACCCCAATAAAAATAATAATATTGTGATAAAAAATAATACGAATAAAAAATAGTGACCAGGCATGGTGGCTCATGCCTGTAATCCCAGCACTTTGGGAGGCTGAGGCAGGCGAATCACCTGAGGTCAAGAATTCGAGACCAACCTGACCAACATGGGGAAACCCTGTCTCTACTAAAAATGCAAAATTAGCCAGGCATGGTGGTGTATGCCTGTAATCCCAGCTATTTGGGAGTCTGAAGCAGGAGAATTGCTTGAACCTGGGAGGCAGAGGTTGCTGTGAGCCATGATCATGCCATTGCACTCCAGTCTGGGCAACAAGATCGAAACTCCGTCTCAAAAAAAAAAAAAAGTATAACAGCAATTAGTAGGTATTATAAGTAATCTAAAGATGATTTAAAGCGTATGGGAGTATGCATACAGCAAACAGTATGCCATGTTATAACAAGGACTTGAGCATCTGTGGATTTTGATATCTGTAGGGGTCCTGGAATCAATCCCCTGTGGATACCAAGAGATGACTATATTTAAAACAAGCAAAGAAAAGTCCCAAAATGAATAGATGCGTGTGTTACTCAGCAAGGAGATCGAGGCTGGAGAAAGAAAAAAAATGATAGTGACCATTTACTGAGCCTTTGCTTAAATACATCAGGTACTGTGGCACAAACTATGTATGTCATTTAGCACTTATGAATTATTATTATTCTCATTTTATAGATTAAGAAACCAAGATCCAAGGTTACACAGTTAGTAAGTGGCAGAGTTACTTGTAGACTCTAAAGCTGTATCGAAGCCATGAGGATATGAATGAGATTACTTATGGAGAATGTAGCATGAGGCAAGTGGAGAACTAAAAGGTGGCTAAGGTGTGAGATGGGAGAGGCCTAAATATGGACTTCTGGGGAATGGGACATTTGGGAGGTTAATGAAGGAAAATGCTGCAAAATAGACTGAAAAAGAACATCAAGAACAATGTTAACTCAAAATGTGTTTCCCAACTCAATTTGTCATGCAAGATAGTTATTTAAAGGGAATGGAAGGATTCTGTGAACTCCATCTTGGAGAGTCACAATACACCTCAGTATATTGAAGATCTGAGAAAATCTGTAGTAAAGAAAAATACTTAACTTTAATACCATATTTCCCAAAACTATTTGATCATGAACTCTTGTCACACAGTCTCATTCCTGCTATAAGAAAATACCACAGAATGGGTAATTTAGAAATAAAATTTATTTCTCACAGTTTGGAGGCTGGGAAGTCCAAAGGTGCCAGCAGATTTGGTGTCTGGTGAAAGCCTTCTTGTTCCATCCTCACAAAGCAGAAGGAACAAATGAGGTGTCCTCAAATAGCAAAAGGGAAAAAAGGGTGAACAGTTATCTGGCACTTCCTTTTTTTTTTAAGATGGAGTTTCGCTCTCATTGCCCAGGCTGGAGTGCAGTGGCGCAGTCTTGGCTCACTGCAACCTCCACCTCCCAGGTTCAAGCGATTCTCCTGCCTCAGCCTCCTGAATAGTTGGGATTACAGGGATGTGCCACCATGCCTGGCTGATTTTGTATTTTTAGTAGAGATGGGGTTTCTCCATGTTGGTCAGTCTGGATCTCAAACTCCCAAACTCAGATGATCTGCCTGCCTTGGCCTCCCAAAGTGCTGGGATTACAGGAGTGAGCCACCACACCCAGCTATCTGGCACTTCTTGTATAAGGCCATTAATTCCATTCATGAGGTCTCTGGCCTCTGACTTAATCACTTCTTGAAGGCCCCGCCTCTTAATACTATCATGTTGGTGATTAAGTTTCAGTATATGAATTTTAGAGGGATGCATTCAGACTATAGCGATTCTCCCCCACCCTTTTTTTGGCCTAAATTCCATTGACATTGATATTCCAGAACTAGATACTCTAGTTGGGATGAAATTCAGGTGAGTGTAGCATCACAGACTCTAAGCAAAGAGGGAATTTCAGGAAGGAAGTGTGCACTGTTGGGTCAGATGTATTGGGAAGGGCAAGAGAAGGAAGAGTAGAAAGTCCATTGACTTTGGCAATTAGGAGGATACTAGTGACTTTTGTAAAATCAGCTTTAGTGGAGTGGGTGGTCAGAAGACCAGTAGCAGCAGGTTAGAAGGTAAATGAGTGGTGAGGAAAGGAAGGTAGCAAGTAGAGACTTCTTTTAAAACCTTGTCTCAGAAGGAAAGGAGAAGTAGCTAGAGGGCAACTTAGGGTGAGAGAAGGGCTGTTTTGGGTTATTTGGAAGATACTTAAGAATATTTTTCTGCTGAGGGGAAGGGATCATTAGGGAAAAAAAAAAGGGTACGAGAAGAGGGAGTGATTCATGGAGCAAGACTGTGGAGAAAATGAGAGGAGAGAGGTTCCAGAGGGTAGAGAGGTTTGAAAGGTTAAATAGTATTACACTGAGCTCTAGTACAGAAATGCCCTTAGAACTTCTTTTCCTGGTAGAATTGTTATGTTTTTGTTTTTGTGTTTAGGTCTACTTTTTATTTTATTTTAATTTACAAAAAAATTTTAAAGCTAGCCAGTCATGGTCATTGGGGGAGACAATGTTAATAAGCTTAACAATGACCCGAGAACTTCAGACCAACTTGGATCTACTTTGTATAGTTTTACTGACTCTTTGTCTTCATTTTCACAGTGGTGGCTGTTCACATTCCATACTGCCATTGTGCCTTCCTCTAGCAGCTCTTTACTTCTACTTTTATTTTACTGCTTCATCTCTGTTTCCAACTAGAAAACCAGACTTTTCAGGAATTAAGAGTAAATAACCTGAAAGTCTAAAAACACCACCCTCATCCACACTGGGGAAGCAGTTTACAAACTTTGGGGTATCTTTTCTGTGCTTAGAATTTCTTTTATAGGTAAGATGGAGGTAGGGGCTGCTTTGGAAACTTTTAGATGTTTTAAATTTATATGTATTTACTATTTAAAATGTCTGCTATTCGCTGGGGCAGGTCTGTAGTCCCCAGCTACTTGGGAGACTAAGGCAGGAGGATTGCTTGGGCCCAAGGAGGTCAAGGCCAACTTGGGCAACAGAACAAGACCTTACCTCTTTAAAAAAAAAAAAAAGTTTGCTGTTACTTCATTTGTGTACTTTTTTAAATTCTAAAAGACATTTTTCTAATTTTATAAAGCTTCTTAGTGCTACATATCTTCAGCTATATATTGTTCATACAAAGTCTCTTCAGTTTGAGATAGCATGGGGAGAAATGACAGATACAGGTGAGGGGACGGAAGGCAGCAAACCACATTGCCATGTGTGTACCTATGCAAGAATCTTGCATGTTCTTCACATGTACCCCAAAACCTAAAATGCAACAACAACAACAAAAAAAGTCTCTTCAGTTTGAAGATGGGTTTTAACTAGAATCTAGAAAGTTAATGGGCTGGTAAGAACATAAAATTCTGAATTATAACCATGAAATTGTGCAAGATTAACTATTCTTAGTGGTACCAGGTATTCATGGTGTGGTCTGTTCGGAGACCTTTTCATTTATAGTGGGTCACTATATAATGATGCAGTTCTGCTCTGTAATTTTAGCTAATTGTTTCTTTTGTCTATAATTGAATAGCCCTTTTGGTCAAATGAGAAGTCTGGAAATTCTGCAGTTAACTTTGGTCTGCTCTTCACAAGTCAGAAGTTTGAAGGCTATTTTGTTTTCTTTTTTTATTACTAGGACATAATGTTCAACATTTTAGAATTTACAATTTATTTAGGGCTCATGAGCTGCTTACTCAAGCCTGCTTTCGCTCTGTGGAGTGTACTTTCATTTCAATAAATCTGTGCTTTTGTTGTTTCATTCTTTCATTGCTTTTTTAAAAAAAGAATTTATTTAGAAGTGAAGGCTAAATCTGATTGGTTTTGTCTAGATAACAGTGCAGAGAAATATTTGTATTAAATGTGGTTGCTAACCACCTGTACTAGATTGATGTGGGAGCTTAAGCAGAGCAGATATGTGGGTTTCATCTCTGTCCCACTCAATTTCTCTTGATATAGTTAGGATTGTGTGTTTTTAACAGGCTCTTGGGTGATTCTGGTAAGCACTAACATATGAAAAGTTCTGGTGCAGGGATTCCAGCCTATGATTAGGCCTGATCCAGGCTGGTCCTTACACTGACCATAGCAAAAGTGTCCATAGTTAGAATCTGTATCAGAGGAGTATATGTCCAGGTGCTTCTCACAAGATGATCTTTTAAAGATTTTTTTTAGACTTCTTATTTTTTAACAGCTTTAGTGAAATATAATTCAAATACTGTACAGTAAAAACAATGGTTTTGGTATATTCACAGATATATGCACTCATCACCACAGTCAATTTTTGAATATTTTCATCACTTCAGAAAGAAACCCCTTTATCTATGACCACTCTATCTCCCCAAAACTTCCACCCAGTCCTAAATAAACACTAATCTCTATCTTTATAAATTACCTATTCTGGACTTGCCTATGAATGGGATCATATGTGGTCTTTGTGATTGGCTTCTTTCAGTTAGCATAATGTTTTCAAGGCTTATCTATGCCATAGCCTGTGTTAGCACTTTATTCCTTTTTATGACCAAATAACAGTGTTTTATCCTTTCATCCACTGATGACATTTAGGTTGTTTCCATCTTTTGGCTATTATCAATGATGCTGTACACATCTGTGTACAAATTTCTGTATGGACTTATGTTTTCATTTCTCTTGGGCATATACCTAGGAGTGGGATTGCTAGAGCATATGATAACTCTGTTTATCTGGAGAACTGCCAGATTGTTTTCCAAAGCAGCTGCACCATTTTAGATTCCCACCAGCACTGTATGAGGGCTCTGATTGCTCCACATGCTCATCACTACTTGTTGTTACCTGACTTCTGATTCTAGCCATTCTTGTGAATATGAAGTATTATCTCATTGCAGTTTGGGTCTGCATTTACCTGATGGCTAATGATGTTGAACATCTTTTCATGTGCTTACTGGCCACTTGTATGTCTTCCTCACATGAGAAATTAAGATCCTTTGCCCATTTTTTATTTTATTTTTTAATTTTAAGAATTTTTTTACAGACCAAGGGTCTTGTTGTGTTGCCCAGGCTGGAGTGTAGTGAAACAACCACAGCTCACTGCAATCTGACACTCCTGGGCTCAAGCCATCCTCCTGCCTCAGTACTGGTGTCTGATCTCATAGCTGGCTGATTTTTTAGGGGGGCAGATAGAGATGGGGCCTCACTGTGTTGCCTAGGCTGGCCTTTGCTCATTTTTAAATTGGGCTTTTGGTCTTTTTATTATTGAGTTGTAAGAATTCTTTATGTATTCCAGATACAAATCCCATGTCAGACATGTGATTTGCAAATATTTTATTTATCCCATTCTGTGGATTGTCTTTTTACTTTATTTATGGTGTCCTTCGAAGCACAAAAGTTTTAAATTTGATGAAGTTCAGTGAACCTATTTTTTTGTTGTTGCTTATGCTTTTGTTGTCATATCTAAGAATTCTTTGGCAAATCCTACATCATGAAGATTTAACCCTATGTTTTCTTCTTCTTTACTCATATGTTTGTTTGTTTCGAGACAGAGTCGCTCTCTTGTCATCCAGGCTGGAGTGTAGTGGTACGATCTCTCAGCTTACTGCAACCTCCGCCTCCCAGGTTCAAGCAGTTCTTCTGCCTCAGCCTCCTGAGTAGCTAGGATTACAGGCGTGTGTCACTATGCCCAGCTAATTTTTGTATTTTAGTAGAGGTGGCATTTTGCCATGTTGGCCAGGCTGGTCTTGAACTTCTGACCTCAAATGATCCGCCTGCCTCGGCCTCTCAAAGTGCTGGGATTATAGGCATAAGCCACCTTGGTCAGACTCTTCTGACAGTTTTATGGTTTTTCTCTTACAGGGTCTTACTCTGTCCCCAAGGCTAGAACACAGTGGTGTTGATTATGGCTCACTGCAGCCTCAACCTCCTGGGCTCAAGTAATTCCCCTGCCTCTGCCTCCTGAGTAGCTGGGACTACAGGCATGAACAACTATGCCTGGTTAATTTTTAAATTTTTTTTGTAAAAACAGGATCTCACTACATTGTCCAGTCTGATCTCAAACTCCTGGGCTTAAGTGATCCTCTTGTCTTGACCTCTCAAAATGCTGGGATTGCAGTCATGAGTCACCACACCTGGCCTCAGCATAGTTTCTTTCATGATCTTCACATAATACTAATCTGTAAAAACGATATTGTATTCTGTAAGGTCATCTTATTTTTTATAAAAGATAAGGAAATATTTTCTTTACATTAAATTACATTAAAAAGAAGCTGAAAGCACTTATTTCTTTTCTAAAATTAGCATTTAATAATAGCATTCCCTAACCTGAACTGCAGAAGACCATTTAAAAGTAGGTCTAGAATTCTCCCACTTAGTTCTCTTCCAGGTTGTACTTCCCTTCTTTGCCTTCCTTCCTTTCCTTTCTGTTCTAAAACTTTTTAATAAACCTTCACTTCTGCTCCAAAACTTGCCTCAGTCTCTCCTGCCTTATACCCCTTAATGGAAATCCTTATGAAGAGGCAAGAGTTGAGGGTGCTACAAACCTATACGGATTTATCGCCAATGTCTCTGGAACTCAAATCTCTTCCACAGGTATGTTCCTCTCTCCCATGGAAACAGGATGTCCTTCAACGCTTTAGCCCAGTGACTCACATTGATCCTGAGCTTCTCCAACTTCTGGAAGCAGTTGTCTGTGCTTTGCTCCCTATGAGGAAAGACATTTCTGCAGAATACCCATGCCATGAAGCCAGAGGCAACAAGAACAGGTTCTGGGGTACATGTGCAGATCATGCATAGGTATATACATGGCAAGATCCTTGAGGAATCACCACAGTCTTCCACAATAGTTGAACTAGTTTACACTCCCACCAACAGTGTAAAAGTGTTCCTATTTCTTCACATCCTCTCCAGCATCTGTTGTCTCCAGATTTTTTAATGATCGCCAAGACTGGATAATTTATCAAGGAAAGAGGTTTAATGGATTCACAGTTCCATATGACTGGGGAGACCTAACAATCATGGTGGAAGGCAAGGAGGTGCAAGTCACATCTTAGGTGGATGGCAGCAGGCAAAGAGAGAGAGCTTGTGGAGGGAAACTCCTTTTCATAAAACCATCAGATCTCATGAGACTTATTCACTATCATGAGAACAGAACAGGAAAGACCCACTCCCATGATTCAAATACCACCCTGTGCGTCCCTCCTATGACATGTGGATATTGTGGGAGCTACAATTCAAGATGAGATTTGGGTGGGGACAGAGCCAAACCATATCATTGTGTAAAAGTTTGATTGAAACACTTTAAATTTGAAACCAATTGCCATTTGGTGGTGGTATTATAAATAGTTTCAATTAATTAATTAATTAATATCTTATACAGTCTGTACGTCCCAAAATAATTTTATGTAATGCATTAAATAATAGTATGTTTACAGCTAAATAAATAAATAAATAAAAGTAGGTCTATTCTCTGTGCTATGATGACCAGAGGTTTCTTCTCTTCAAAGACAAAGAGATAAGAACAACCAACATTGGCTTACTCTATACCAGGCACTGTTCTGAGCTCTTTACTGATATGATCTGATTCAGTCCTGACAACTACCCTCTGAAGATGTATACTATTACCATCCTCATTTTACAGATGAGGAAATTGAGGCACAGATAAGGATTAAGACAGATTAGAACCCAGGCAATCCAGCTTCAGAACCCATTGTCTTAACAGCACCTACCAAAGATTGGCCTGTCTTATTCTTTTTTGTCTTAAACACCAGCTTTGAATTCCATGTTATTTTTGGTGGATCTAGGAAATAGGACCTAGGAAATACACCTAAAGTACTCTGTTTTGTTTTTGTTTATTCTTGAGCTTTAGCTCAAGTTTATCCTCTATTAATCACAAAATAATTTTATAATTACAATATCTAAGATGGACAAAAATTTCCATGCCTGCTCCAAGTTTTTTTTTATTGTGTTTTATGCTAACAGCTTGCTTTTATAACTCTAATTAATTGCTGATCCCAGGTATTTTTTGTTTGTTTTTGAGATGGAGTCTCTTGTCACCCAGACTGGAGTGCAGTGGTGCGATCATGGCTCACTGCAACCTCTGCCCCTTGAGTTCAAGAGATGCTCCTGCCTTAGCCTCCCGAGTAGCTGAGATTACAGGCACCTGCCACCATGCCTGGCTAATTTTTTTGTATTTTTAGCAGAGATGGGGTTTCAACATCTTGGCCAGGCTGGTCTTGAACTCCTGACTTCAGGTGATCCATCATCCTCGACCTCCCAAAGTGCTGTGATTACAGGCATGAGCCATCGTGCCCAGCCGATCCCAGGTATTGTTAACAAAATATCCTCTATAGGGATATTATTAAGTAAAATAGGTGGCCCTGAAGTAGTATAAGCTGCATGATGTTGAAGAAATTACATTGGCTGGAAAGGAGAGCCATTCATCTGGCTTTGCTACCACTTAACTGTGGCTCTGGTCAATCTTTTCATCTCTCTAGTCTGGTTTTCTTATCTGAGAAAAAAAAAATCTTTAATCTCTAAGGTTCTGTCCAGCTTTAACACTTAAAGATACTATATACTCTTGGTAAAGTGTCTTCAGAACTGTGTAATAGAGGTCAAAGGAATGCAATAATTGGTGATTAACATTCAGCTCCTTGTTACTTATGCAACTTTCTGCAGCAGGCTTGAATTTCTCCCCCCAAAATGGGTTATTTTCTATTATATCATCAGGCTGCAAATTTTCTAAACTTTTGTACTTTGCTTCTTCTTGAACACTTTGCCACCTAGCAGTTTCTTCCACCAGATACCCTGAATCATCTCTCTCAAGTTCAAAGATCCACAGACCTTTAGGGCAGGAGCAAAATGCCACTAGTCTCTTTGCTAAAACATAGCAAGAGTCACCTTTGCCCCAGTTCCCAAGTTCCTCATCTCCATCTGAGACTACCTCAGCCTGGACCTTATTGTCCATATCACTATCAGCATTTTGGTCAAAGCCATTCAACAAGTTTCTATGAAGTTACAAACTTTCCCACATTTTCCTGTCTTCTTTTGGGTCCTCCAAACTCTTCCAACCTCTGCCTGTTACTCAGTTCCAAAGTTGCTTCCACATTTTCAGGTATCTTTATAGCAGTATCCCAATACCTGGTACCAATTTACTGTATTAGTTTGTTCTCACGCTGCTACTAAAGACATACTCAAGGGTAATTTATAAAGGAAAGAGTTTTAATGGACTCACAGTTCCACATGGCTGTAGAGGTCTCACAATTATGGTGGAAGAAGTAACAGCAGAGGGACATCTTACATGGGGGCAGACAAGAGAGCATGTGCAGGAAACTCCCCTTTTTGAAACCATCAGATCTCGTGAGACTTACTGTCAGGAGAACAGCACCAGAAAAACTCACCTCCATGATTCAGTCACTTCCCACTGCAACTGATTCTATCTCCACTCCTTCCTTGGTTAGATGGTGGAGCTGAAAATTCCAAGCTTCTAATCAAGGATTGGTGTTTGTGGTGACTAGCTCCAATCCTAAAGCTATCTAGGGACCAACCAAGAGTCACTTCCTTAGAACCAAAGATGCTTCTATTACTCTTATCACTCAGGAAATTCCAAGGGTTTTATGAGCTCTGTGTCAGGAACTGGGGAAAAAGACCTAATTTTTTAAAATTTTATTTTATGATACCACAGCAAGAAACCCCATCTTTGGTTAAGAAGAGTTAAAAGTTAGTACCTGCTTGATAGGAAAAAAAGTATAATATTCAATAGGTTGAATAAGACTTGGTGAAGTGAAAAAAGAGCAAAAGCATGGAAGCCAGTGACACTTGGATAAGTGTAGATGAATTCAGTACTCTAAATAATAAAGCACGTGATGGGAGAAAAAGGGAAGTGCTATGTTAGAGAACTAAGTAGGCAAGAGCCAAGACCTGGGAGATGTTTTATGCCTTGGTATGAAATTTAAACTTAAACTTCAGCCTGTACTCCAGCTTTACATTGCATCAGAATAAGTTGAAAAATATGTAAAAATGCAGATTGACCCAGGAATATGCATGTTTACAAGCATCCACAAGTAACCCTAACACAAGAAATACTGCTTTTAGCACTGAGGAACATAAAAATTTTATGAGAGATGTAAGGTCAGAGTTACACTTTAGAGTGGATTGTTGCAGTTGCCAAGTCCTAGAATTAACATAGGCTCAAACTAAGGCAATTGTGGTTGGGATAGACAGGATGAGATAGATTAGAGAAATACATTAAAAGTAAAGTGATAGGGGCCTGATGATGAGGTGAGATAAAGAGAGAAGACTGGTTAACCCTTAAAGAGTTTGAGCTTGGTTGGTTGAGCAGATGGCAGATGATATTAACAAATATACAAGAAGTAAAGCTTTGGTGGGAAGATGAGTTCAGTTGTGGACCAGCTGAGGTATATAATCCTACGGAATATGTTAGCAAACATGTTCCAGTTAGGCAGTAAGATATCCAAGAAGACCAGTGATGAAAATATTCTAAAGTAATGTTTGTAGGCTCTTGAAGCTCTGACATAGATGACATCACTCAAGGAATGACCATGGAAATAGATACCAAGGACAGAACCCTGAGAGCCCCCATACTTAAGGGTAAAAGTAGAAAAGGAGAATTTGACAAACTGAAAGGAGCAATCAGAAAGCAATTTGTGGAAGACCAGTAGAAAACCGTGTATCAAAAGTTTTAGGAAGAACTGAATGGTCCAATTCTGTCAAATGCAACTGAGAAATTCAATAATAAAAGAAAAGTGTTATGAATTGGTAGTGTGGAAGCCACCTGTGACTGGCTAGAGTAGTTTCAGTAGAGAGGGGACAGAGAAGCCTGATTGAGGTAGGCTGAAAATTGATCAAACAGAAATAGTGAATATAGGCCAGGTGCAGTGGCTTACACCTGTAATCCCAGCACTTTTGGAGGCCAAAGTGGGAGGATTGCTTGAGCCCAGGAGAGTTTGCGACCAGCCCGGGCAACATAGCAAGAACCTGTCTGTCCATCTGTCTCTGTCTTCATACATATACTTAAATATATATTTCTTTATATATATAAAGAAACAGTGAAAATAGAATATTCATTTTCAGAGGAGTTCTCATGAATAGAAGGGGAAAAAGGATTATATCTAGATGGAGGAATGCAAGGTCAAATAAAGATTTTTCTTGTTTTTAAAGTATGCAGTAGACTTGAAAAATGTTTCTGTGCTAAAGGAAATGAACCACAAAGTAATGGTGGGGAAAGAGATAGAAAATAAAAGTGAGACTGGAGATAATTGATAGGAACAGGTCTCAGGGGAGTGCTCTAAAACACTAAATAAGGAGTTAGTCTGGAAGAGAAGAAGTTAGACTGGCTAGGAAGAGAGTTAACTCATCCTTTGTGACTTAAATATTCATTTCCTGTTATAATTTAACCTTACTATACAGGATGACATTCCCATTCTTTACTCCAGGAGAATTTAAAGTATATCCAATGTGCAGTTTTATCAATTTGTCATACCTAGATAAAAATTTCTATTTATATACAGTATAACTTATATTTGAATATTATAATTGTCATGTATATTTAGTTAAGACTAAACTGCTTACCCTGACTGCTACAGAGACTAGCAAAAACCTTTCTGAAATACAATAGGATAATGTGTCTTCTGTTTCTTTTAAAATCCTTTCTTCTTTTTACAGCTGTTAAGCACATAGTGGGCACTCAATAAAATTACAGCTAACATAGGATTTGGAAAATGTGTGAATTACAAAGATATAGCCCAAAATATAAAAGGCACTCATTATTCAGAGTTTAAATTCTTTAAACTTATTAACTCTAAAAATTAATACCAGTTTTTAATAGGTGCCTTTCACTGTACCAAAATCCAACTTGTTACTAGGCATAAGAGGTTTTTTTTTCCTTTTTTCTTTTCTATTTTCTTTCTTTTCATATCAGACAATGTACCGATGTTGTAAATAAGGTAAGGGAGTCACATCTTACACAATAGCATGAAAACCCAGACATCATGCTTTTGAACCACAAAAGGATTCTAGGCATAAGAATATCATTTGGCCATTAAGAAAAAAATTGGGCTGAGTGCATTGGCTCATGCCTGTAATCCCAGCACTTGGGGAAGCTGAGGCGGGCAGATCACCTGAGGTCAGGAGTTCAAAACCAGCCTGGCCAATATGGTGAAACCCTGTCTGTACTAAAAATGCAAAAGTTAGCAAGGTGTGGTGGCAGGCACCTGTAATCCCAGCTGTTTGGGAGGCTGAGGCAGGAGAATTGCTTGAACCCAGGAGGCAGAGGTTGCAGTGAGCTGAGATTGCGCCATTGCACTTCTCGGGGACAAGAGTGTGACTTTGTGTCAAAAAAAAAAAAAAAAATTGGGCTGGGCGTGGTGGCTCATGCCTTTAATAAAAAAACTTTGAGAGGCTGGGGTGAGAGGATTGCTTGAGCCCAGAAGTTCAAGACCAGCCTGAGTAACACAGTGACACCCCGTCTCTACAAAAAAAAAATTTTAAATAAGAAATTGGCTGGGCACAGTGGCTTATACCTGTAATCCCAGCACTTTGGGAGGCTGAGGTGGGCAGATCACCTGAGGTTGGAAGTTTGAGACCAGCCTGACCAACATGGAGAAACCCCGTCTGTACTAAAAATACGTAATTAGCCAGGCATGGTGGCGCACACCTGTAATCCCAGCTACTTGGGAGACTGAGGCAGGAGAATCACTTGAACCCAGGAGCTGAGGTTGCTGTGAGCTAAGATCATGCCATTGCACTCCAGCCTGGGCAACAAGAGCAAAACTCTGCCTTAAAAAAAAAAAAATCGTCGTTGATGATAACTTGGTAGACTTCCAGCTGGAAGCATCTTTAATTAATTAATTAATTAATTTATTTATTTATTTTGAGATGGAGTCTTGCTGTGTCACCCAGGCTAAAGTGCAGTGGCATGATCTTGGCTCATTGAAACCTCTACCTCCCAGGTTCAAGTGATTCTCCTGCCTCAGCCTCCTGAGTAGCAGGGATTATAGGCACCTGCTACCATACCCAGCTAATTTTTGTATTTTTGGTAGAGACAGTGTTTCACCGTGTTGGCCAAACTGGTCTCAAACTCCTGACATTGTGATCCACCTGCCCTGGCCTCCCAAAGTGCTGGGATTACAGGCATGAGTCACTGTGCCTGGCCGGAGCATATTTATTTAAAAGCATGATTGTAAAGTGCCACGTGAGAACAGAATGCTACCTTGAGTATATAATGAGGTGTGGGGAAAAGTCCAGGCTACTGTCTTAAGGCCAGTTACAAATCCTTGGTGATTTCACATTTGTTGGATTCATTTGATGGTAATGATAGTAGGAGAAAGAAATTGTGCACATGAAAAGGGATTTACTAGAGAAAAGCCTGTGAACTTTTGAAAGGTTTTTGGTAAGTGTGCCAAATTGCTTTCTAGAACAGTTGTATTAGTTTACACTTCTATCAGTAATAGCAGTGAGTATGCTCCAGACATCATTTTCCAAATATTAATAATTACATTCTCATTTTAGAAGGAGTTAAAACTGGCATTGTATAGCTATTCAGGTAATAGGACAGCTATGTATCAATGGCTGAAACCAAGTTTTCAGCTGTTGAGTTCTGTAAGCAAATGACTTCCTATATATCTTAAGAAGCAAATAATGCGGTTTTTTTCCTCAATGAAAATGTTTGGAGATGTTTGTTTGTTTGTTTGTTTTTCTCCTTGAAGCCTGTAAAAGTTTGAGTTCATTTTAAAGTTTTAGAGGAATTTTCAAGTTCTGATTTCATCTGCCAAGTATACTTTTCATAATTATTTCAGTTTATTAATAAGGTAATAGGGAAAATAGGCATTACAGATGGCTCACAATTCCCTAACTCCATTTAATATAAGGAATTTAATAAAGGAGTTTTATTTCTCCTTTTCACTGTAAAACTATTCTATTATTCTTTGGTGGCCAACTGACGATAAACTCATAGCTACTATAACTGGGGTTTGGGAAATCTTCAATACTTCATATATGTACAGATGGTTGCAGTGTATCAAATTCTAGTTTCTAGTCTTTGTGTCTTTAAAAAATCTTTAATCATTTAACACTTTGTTATTCTTACATTCCATTTGTGATAACTGGTTACGTGTTTATATTTGAAGACAATCACAATTTAGAATATATAATGGGCACACAGATACTACTCTGTTTCTTTTAGATTTCCTTATACCTATGAAAGATGTTATTTAGAACTCAATATGTTCATTTTACTTTGATATAAATATTTTTCTGAAGACAAATAATTGAGCCATAAATGAATTGTTGTGAGATATGCGTTTGGTCTTTTGGGCTCAAGGCTTAATATTAATAAAAAGACTTCTGAACTGAGCCAGGAATCCTGAGGCCTAGCCCTAATTAGCTTCATAACCATGAGGACATTCACTTATCTTCGTATCTTTATAAAATGTCCTGCACAAAGAATGTTATTTTTATGAAAGTATTACTCAAATATGAGGTAGTATTCTTAGGGAAAAGAAAAAACCGTTTGCCTTTGAGATTTGAGATGGGAGGGAAGTAACTTAATTAAATTCAGCATGTACTACAGAAAAGATGGGACGGTATAAAGCAAGAGTCAGAACTCATTTGCTTACTAAAGCCAGGCAGGCAGCATGAATATATGAATTGGGCCTGTATAAGATTTAGGGAATTGTTGGAGTCTCTGTGTATCTCTTGTCTAAAAATCAGATTAGTTAAAAATATATACCATGAGAGTTATACAGAACAGTTCTACAGGGAGCTTCTAGTTTCAGCCTCTGGTTTAAAGAATAAAATGGGCCCAGTGTGTTAGCTCATACCTATAATCCCAGCACTTTGGGAGGCCAAGACAGGTGGATTGCTGGAGCCCAAGAGTTTGAGACCAGCCTAGGCAACATAGTGAGACCTCGTCTCTACAAAAAAATAGAAAAATTAGCTGGTCTTGGTGGTGCACACCTATCCTAGCTACATGGCAGACTGAGGTGGATCACTTGAGCCTAGGGGAGTCGAGCCTGCAGCTGTGATGTGTCACTGCATTCTGTCCTGAGTGACAGAGTGAGACCCTGTCTGGGGGAAAAAAAAAAAAAAAGAGAGAGAGAGAGAGAGAAAAGGAAAGAAAAGAGAGAAAGAAAGAGAGGAAGAAAGAGAAAGAGAATGAAAGAAGGAAAAGAGAAAGACAGAAAAAGACGCTGGACCAGAAATGAAAGCCCCAAGTCTGCCATTAATTGGCTGGGCAATCTGGGCAGATTACTGCCTCTCTTCCAGTCTCAGTTCCCTCCTCTGTGTGAGGTAAACTAAATCCGTATAACACCCCTTCCAGTTTCTGAGAATTACTTTTTACATTAATAATTAACTTATATTCTTGGTGGCAGCAGACGAATTCACCTGAGTGTGTTTTCTGTCTTCCTGTTTAATCTCCCAGGTAGTTGCTGTGTCTCATATCTGTTGTTAACTCAATAAGGTTAGGACACAGATGAGGAGGCCAAAGAATTTTACGATACTTTGAGGAATTATCTTATTTATTCATCATATTGGCTAGAGAAAGTACTATGGCTCATGCAAAATTTATTAAGGAGAGACTAGGAAGGAGACTATAATGTGTAAAATTCTTTTCCACCTTTTAAAATTCAGGAAGAGAATCTTCTTCTGGCTATATTATTCAGTGTAAATAAATAAATAAAATGCCTCACAAAATCCCAGTCAGGGAGGAGAGTAGTATTAGCTCAATTTTATAGTTTAGAAGTAGGAAGTATCCCAGTGTTTATGCTATAAGTGGGCTGCATTAATAGCAGAATCCTAGACTCCAAGGTGAAACTTAGATTTTATTTAGCCTCTCTAAAGAATTCAACTCACTGCCTATACTCAGAACGCACAAGTGCACTCTCCTTTCATTTCTATATGGCTGTATCTTCTAGGTGTGTCAGTGCCCAGTTCAAGCATCTCTTCTCCACAAAGCCCTCCCTAATCCTTGAGCAGAATGTAACTTCTGTGTACCTTGTAATTATGTTTTACTTCCAGTACTAAACTGAAGGTAACTTTAGAGTGGAGACTACGTTATCCGTCCTGTATACTGGTCAACAGAGTGCCCAACATTTAGTAGGCACTCAATGATGTTTGATGCCCGGCTAGCTAGATGGATAATGGATGGATGGATGGATGATTGGTTGAATGAATGACTAGAAGGCTCTTCATCCTAGCAGGATGTGTACATGGTATCTTGAGTTGTCTTTGCAATTGGTTTGCTCTTATTTTTATTTGAGTTTCATGAACAAATTGTTTTGTAATAATAAATTTTTGAAAACATATTTTATCTTTTTAACATTCCAGTCTCTTTCATCTTTAGGTGTCAAAATTTAGTATGCCCAATATTACATTTGTGGCATTGCTTTCACCAGCTTAATTTTCATGAGCCTTGGCTGGGATTTGGAAACATTGCATCTTGTTTTGTTGATTTTCTGATTGGCTGGAAGCCTCAGATCAATGTCACATGCTGTTAGAGCAGACTTCACAAAGAAAAAGACAGTTGATCTTCTTTGTTTCAGGTGGTCTGTTCTCTCTCAGGTTAGGTTTTGTTTGATTCTGAGAGTATTTATTAATTTTAAGGATGAGTTGTATTTTCTTTCTAATGTCCATTTGTTCACAATAACACCCAGTAGGTATTCAGTTCTTATTGAAATGAATGAGAAAATGAACAGCACATCAGTTGTAACAAAGGTACTACTCTGGTAGAAGATGTTGAAAATGGGAGAGGGTATATGCATGTGTGGAGGCAGGGAGTATATAGGAAATCTGTGTACCTTCTGTTCAGTTTTGCCGTGAACCTAAAGCTGATCTAAAAAATAAAGTTTATTTAAAAAAAAAAAAAAAAGCAGAAGCACTGTAGAGAAGTGGGAATATCATGAGCCTCTGAGTAAGAAAAACCTGTTTAAATACTGATTGTACCTCTTACGCTTATCACTCATCCTAGATAGATTACATGGCCGAGTCTGTGTATATCCGTAATATGGAATGATAATACTTACTTTATATTCAGATTTTCAATATTCTTAGGTTAAATTTATGTAAACATTCTGATTTTTTTGTTTGGAAAATATGGTAGTTATATTTTAGCTCTTGGATTTTTTTACCATGGAATTTTAAAACTGCTTCTGGACATGTTTTTTTTAAAATGTACAGATATGAGATGTGGGGGTAAATCATGAAATTTAGCCATCAATTTGTACAGATTGCATAATTATGACAAATAACACAATGCTGTATTTGTTTTCCTGTGATTGACTTAAGAATATTAATAAATCTTGAGCCAGACTTCTGTTATTCACTTGCTGCTTTGTTTTTCTGCCTATCCATTTTTTATATAGCTCAGAAAATCAAACAATTGAGATCTTGAGTTTCATATTACACCATTAATTTGCTTATTAGTTATAATCATAGCATGTATATTTAGTAGGACACAGCTGGATTTTCTTTCTTTGCACATGCCTTATGCTAGTTCTATGACTAGTAACTCATTATTTAATATGGAATATCTATTATAGTAGAAATCTAGAAGAAATATGAATGCTGAGTAAGGTAGTAAGGGAGATTTGTTGTCTATACTTTTTAAAATCTTTGTTTCTATCTATTTCTCCAATTGTTTTTTTTAAAATCTTCATCCATTGATTTATTTATTCTAAACATATATTTTGAGCATCAACTATGTGTCACACCTGTATTAGGCGGTAAGTATGCATCGATGAATAAAGCAGGCATAATTTCCTCATGAAGCTTTCTTTTTCTATAGTAGTAGTAAAGATAGAATTAAGCATGCAAACAAATTTGGGATTTTTCTCTCTTTTTAATTTTTGTGGGTACATTGTCGGTATATATATTTATGGGGTATGTGAGATTTTTTGATACAGGCATGTAGTATGTAAAAATCACATCATGGAAAATGGGGTATCCCTCCCTCAAGCAGTTATCCTTTGTATTATAATCCAATTATACTCTTGTTCTTTTAAAATGTACAATTACTATTGACTGTAGTCACCCTGTTGTGCTATCTTCCAGACAGGGTCTTGCTCTGTCACCGAGACTGGAGTGCAGTGGCATGATCTTGGCTTACTGCAGCCTTGACCTCCTGGACTAAGGCAATCCTCCCACCTTAGTCTCCCGAGTAGCTGAGACTACAGGCACAAGCTACCATGTCTGGCTAATTTTTAAATTTTTTGTAGAGACAGGATCTATGTTGCCCAGGCTGGTCTTAAACTGCTAGACTCAAGCAATCTGACAAACTCCCAAAGTGCTGGGATTACAGGTGTGAGCCACCCTGCTGAGCCAAATACTAGGTTTTATTCATTCTATTTTTTTTCTTTTTCTTTTGGTACCCATTAACCATACTTACCTCCCCCTTATCCCTCTGCTACTCTTCCTAGCCTCTGGTAACCATCCTTGTCTATCTCCATGAGTTCAATTGTTTTGATTTTTAGATCCGTAAATAAATGAGAATACAAGATGTTTGTCTTCCTGTGCCTGGCTATTTCACTTAAAGTAATGACCTCCAGTTTCATCCATGTTGTTGCAAATGACAGGATCTCATTTTTTAAATGACTGAATCTCCATTGTATATAAGGGCCACATTTTCTTTATCCATTCATCTGTTGATAGACACTAAGGTTGCTTCCAGATCTTGGCTATTGTAGACAGTGCTGCAACAAACATAGGAGTACATATACCTCTTTGATATACTGATTTCTTTTCTTTCAGGTATATACCAAGCAGTGGGATTGCTAGATCATATGGTAGCTCTATTTTTAGTTTTTTGAGGAACCTCCAAACTATTCTCCATAGTGGTTGTATTAATTTACATTCCCATCAACAGTTTACAAGGGTTCCCTTTTCTCCACATCCTTGCCAGCATTCATTATTGTCTGTCTTTTGGATAAAAGCCATTTTATCTGGGGTGAGATGATATCTCATTGTAGTTTTGATTTGCATTTCTCTGATGATCAATGATGTTGAGTACCTTTTCATATGCCTGTTTGCCATTTGTATGTCTTCTTTTGAGAATATTTATTCAAGTCTTTTGCCCATTTTTTAATTGAATTATTAGATTTTTTTTTTTCTATAGAGTTGTTTGGAGCCCCTTATGTATTCTGGTTATTAATCCCTCATCAGATTGGTAGTTTGCAGATATTTTCTTCCATTCTGTGGGTTGTCTCTTCACTTTGTTGATTATTTTCTTTGCTGTGCAAAAGCTTTTTACCTTGATATGATCCCATTTGTCCATTTTTGCTTAGGTTGTCTGTGCTTGTGTCTGTGCTTACTGAAGAAATCTTTGCTCAGTCCAAGATCCTGGAGAGTTCCCCCAGTGTTTTCTTATAGTGGTTGCATAGTTTGAGGTCTTAGATTCAATTCTTTAACAACTTATATTTGATTTTTATATGTGGTGAGAGATAGAGGTCTAATTTTATTCTTCTGCATATAGATATTCATTTTTCAGCACCATTTGTTGAAGAGACTGTCTTTTCCCCAGTGTATGTTCCTGACACCTTTCCTGAAGATGAGTTCATTGTAGATGTGTGGATTTCTTTCTGGGTTCTCTTTTCTGTTCCATTGGTTTGTGTGTCTGTTTTCATGCCAGTACCATGCTGTTTTGGTTACTATTGCTTTGTAGTATAATTTGAAGTCAGGTAATATGATTCCTCCAGTTTTTGTTGTTGTTGTTTTTTACTTAGGATAGCTTTGGCTATTTTGGGTCTTTAATGGTTCCGCATAAATTTTAGGGTTGTTTTTCCTATTTCTGTGAATGTCATTGGTATTTTGATATAAATTACATTGAATCTGTAGATTGCTTTGTGTATGTACTATGAACATTTTCACAGTATTGATTCTTCCAATCCATGAACATGGAATATCTTTCCATTTTTTTGCTGTCTTCTTAAACTTTTTTCATCAGTTGTTTATAATGTTCATTATAAATATATATACAAATTTGTAATTACACATTGTGATACTTCTATGACTGAAATAAACAGGGAGCAGTACGTAGATTGGATGTTAGGCAAGTCCTCCCTTATGGAGTTATACTGAGTGAAGTTTGAAGAATAAGTAAGAGCCAGCCATAGGGTAAAAGGAAAAGAGTCATTTAAACAAAAGGCATATTCAGAACCTCAAGGTGGGAGAGAGTTTGGCATGTTTGAGGAGCTTGAAGGGAGGACAGTGTGGCTGGATCATAATGTAGTGGAGCTGAATGAGGAAACTATAGAGAAGTAGGCAAGGATGAAATCATATGAGGCTTTACCGATTGTAGTGAGAAATTTGAATTTTTTTTCTCCAAGAACTACGGGAATACCACTGAAAGGCTTTCAGCGTGAGAGTGACCATGTTTATACTTTCAAAAGATGGCTTTGGATGCTGTGTGGAAAAGAGACTGTAGGACATAAGGGTCGAAAGAAGGAGGTCAGTAGGGAGGCAACTGCAGGTAAGAGGTGATACTCAGAGATGACAAGAGTTAAATAAATTTAAGACGTATTTTGGATATAGAGCCTGCAGGGCTAGGCTTGAGGCAAAGGGTCAAGGATTACTCCAAATTTCTGATTAGAGCAACTGAGGTGTATGTTTGCATTGTTTTCTGAGATAAAGAATGCTAGTCCTGGACAGGCTTGTGGGGAGAGAATGGAAGTTGAAATGGGTGTATAGTTCTAACATGATAAGTTTCAGATGACTGTGAGACTCTCAGTGGTGATGACACATAGTTGATTATATGAGTTTAGAGTTTACAGAGAGTGATATACAGACAGTCTCCAACTTACCATAGTTTGACTTAATGATTTTGTGACTCTATGATTTTTTTAACTATCAGAATTTAGCCTCCTAAATTGAGAAGCAGCTGCACATTTGGGAGTCATTAGCAAACAGTTGATATTAGAAATCCTGGGACTAATGGGATCACTTGGGGGAGAGTTTATAGGGAGAGAAAAGAGGGCTCAGGACCAACTCAATCTTTTGAAAATCTGCAGTGTTATAATTAACTTAATTTTCTGACCGAGTTAGATGTTATCTAATGGAGGCCTTGCCTAACAGTCACAGAGAATTCTGCATCTCTATGTTTTCACAGCTCATAAAGGCAATTTAATTATTTATAAATTTAATTATTCATAAATAATTAAAGTGTTAGTCTGTTTTAATGCTGCTATAAGATCATACCCAAGACTAGGTAATTGATAAAGAGGTTTAATCAACTCACAATTCAGCATGGCTGGGGAGGCCTCAGGAAATTTACAATCATGGTGGAAGGTGAAGGGGAACCAAAGCATCTTCTTTACCAGGCAGCAGGAAGGAGAAGTGCCAAGCAAAGCAGGGAAGAATCCCTTCTAACACCATCAGATCTCATGAGAACTCACTCACTATCATGAGAACAGCACAGAGGAAACTGCCCATGATTCAATTAAGTCCACTTGGTCTCTCCCTTATGGGGTTATAGGGAGTTAGTTCAAGATGAGATTTGGGTGGGGACACAAAGCCTAACCTTATCAAAATATTTATTTATAAAACAAACCAAATTTATTTTTTAAATTAAACATCTCACTCTGAAACCCACCCACACCCTCCTCATTTTTTTGAGACAGAGTCTTGCTCTGTCACCCAGGCTGGAGTGCAGTGACACAATCTAGGCTTACTGTAACCTCTGCCTCCCAGGCTCAAGCAATCCTCCCACATTGGCCTCTTGAGTAGCTGGGACTACAGGCATGCACCACCATGCTCAGCTAATTTTTGTATTTTCTGTAGAGATGGGATTTACCATGTTGTCCAGGCTAGTCTCAAACTGAGCTCATGTGAGCCACTCGCCTCAGCCTCCCAAAGTGCTGGGATTACAGGCATGAGCTGTTGTGCCCAGCCTGAAAACCCCTTTTAATAAAATATCTTTCTTTAGCCTATTAATAAATTTTCTGGAAACCAATCATTATTTTGAACACTTCCCTGTTAAGGGAAAAAAATGTGGAAAGTGTAGGAAACTGGACCATATAGCAAATTTGCCAAGAACTTTCCCTAGAAGCTTGTTTAAGTAAGTCGATCAGTCACTGATAGTAATTTCTGTACTTGTCTATAACCTCTTCTAAAAACAGAATGGAAAATGGAAGGAAACTTTCTCTTGGATGGGGGTTTTCAATTAATTTAAATTTGCTGTATTCAGTTCCAGTGTCCTATACCAATAGTAAAAGTTGATTGCTGTTTGCCTTGGAAGTTGATGATGCTACAGTTCAACCTTTTTTCTGGATTTGTGGCTTTGTTTTTTGTTTTTCTTGTCTCCATGTTTGTTCTGTGTGTTTCTTTGGAGTTTTTTTTTTTTTTTTTTTGAGATGGAGTCTGGCTCTGTCACCCAGGCTGGAGTGCAGGGGCACAAGCTCGGCTCATTGCAATCTCTGCCTCCCAGGTTCAAGTGATTTTCCTGCCTCAGCCTCCTGAGCAGCTGGGATTTCAGGCGTGTGCCAACATGCCCAGCCAGTTTTTGTATTTTTAGTAGAGATGGGGTTTCACCATGCTGGCTAGGCTGGTCTTGAACTCCTGACCTTAGGTGATCTGCCTGCCTCAGCCTCCCAAAGATTCAAGTGATTCTCATGCCTCAGCCTCCTGAGTAGCTGGGATTACAGGCATGCGCCACTACGCCCAGCTAATTTTTGTGTTTTTAGTGGAGATGGGGTTTCATGATGCTGTCCAGGCTGGTCTTGAATTCCTGGGCTCAAGCGATCCACATGCCTCACCTCCCAAAGTGCTGGAATTACAGGTGTGAGCCACCTGGCCCAAAAAATACTTTTTACACTACCAGGAATATCCACCTATAAGCCCTCCTTCTGTACTCCATATAAACTGTTATGAGACTGCTAGCTTCTCTGCCTTTTTTAAATTTATTTTTTATTTTTGTAGGGGGATTGTCTTTCTATGTTGTTCAGGCTGATCTCAAACTCCTGGCCTGAAGCTGTCTTCCCACCTTGGCCTCCCAAAGTGCTGGGATTATAGGCTTGAACCACCATGCCAGGACTTCTTTGCTTTTTTTTTTTTTTTTTTTTTTTTTTTTTGAGATGGAGTCTCACTCTGTCTCCCAGGCTGGAGTGCAGTGGCGCCATCTCAGCTCACTGCAACCTCTGTCTTCTAGGTTTAAGCAATTCTCCTGCCTCACCCTCCCAAGTAGCTGGGACTACAGGCATGTAGCACCATGCCTGGCTAATTTTTTTGTATTTTTAGTAAGATAGGGTTTCACTATGTTGACTAGGCTGGTCTCAAACTCCTGACCTGAAATGATCTGCCTGCTTTGGCCTCTAAAAGTACTGGGGATTACAGGCATGAGCCACCATACCTGGCCATTCTCTGCCTTCTTTAGTTATTGTTCCTGTAACTACTTAACCTTTTGTAGATATCATTAATCTCTTTTGGGAGGGAGGGAGATTTCTTTCTTTGCTGAGGTAGTATCTAGGAATAGGGATACACACTCTTTTAAATATTACTGTTGTATTTTGTTTCTTGAATGGGAGCCAAGAGTTCATGCTGATGTTATACTGTGCTGTTATGGCCACTGGGTACTAGTAATATTAGTCACCAATTCCATAAGATGCTAAAACAAACTGAAAGCTGTAAACTCAATTTTCAAGAATTGGAGCTGGAGTTAGTCTAAAAACAAATTTATGTTCATGATACAAAAGAAATAATTTTACTCTTTAATAACTTTGAAGACCAGAGAGCTAGCATAATGTCTAATAGACCACTGCTTTAATCATTGTTTTTTTATTTAACAGAATCAATCAGGCTTATTAAAGGATTTGGCTGAAATAAGAGTTCTCTATGTTGTACTAAGGACAGTAACTCATTTCAATATGCTACAATTTAATTACTCACCTGTTGTTGAACATTTGGGCTGATGTATGTAATATAAGAAAAAAATTAGGTAATATTTTTCATATAAATATTTACACACCTCTCTATTTCTTTAAAATTAACTTTGTAATCAACTAATACTAAAGGTAATGAATAGCTTTAAGATTTCTGACACAATATCATATTACTTTCAGAAAAATTTTACCATTTTACACTCCCAACCATTAGTATGTGAGAGTTCCTCTTTCTCTTTTCCTAGCTTTGGAAACATTTATAGTCTCTTATCTTTGCCACTCTGAAAGATGAAAATTGTAGCTTGTTTTATTTTGCATTTTTGATCAATTAAGAAGGGCATGTTTATTTTTCTGATTTATTTTAAAAATCAAATGAATCAGAAAGCACTAATGTAAATAGAACAATATATCTTTATTCCACACTGACATGAAAAGGAATTGCCTACAAATGGTTGCAAGAGAGTATATTTTCAAATTTTGTTGCCTTGAGAGATTAGATGTAAACTTTCAATTCTGCTGTGAATATCTCCATCTCTAACCAGTATTCAGTAGGATGTTAACATTCTGAGTCCAATGTTCCAGAACATAAATTTGCCAGTTCTCTGAAAACACTAGAACACAAATGGAAAATTCAATAGCTCTACTTCAGTGACTCGCTTATAATCCACCAACGGGCAAAATGCAGGCAAGACTGCCAGCTGCTCTGCATCTGCAAACATTTGTGCAGAACTAATTTTAAGAGCAGATGTTGGAAATAAAGGGGGAAAAAAAAAAAAAAACAATTGCAGCCTCCCCTCTGAGAAAGTTAGACCTATCCCGTGACTTCTCAGATGCCCCATAACCCTGTTAGCCAGAGTTTCATTCCTAAAATACCATATTTTGCTTTCTTACTTTCTCATGTGAAAAGTTTTAGAAATGCTTAAGGAAATCTAACAACTTCAAAAAGTCTTAGTACTGCTTCAGTTGGCCCTGTATGATGTTGTCATATACAGAAGATTCTTTGTCTGCAATTAGAGTTTGTTTACTCGTGAAAGATTCCATTCTGACCTTTGGGGTGTGCAGACTTCAGTTGTATCATATCCGTGTAAAAGAAAGCTTGTTTGTTTTGTATTGAGGTGAAAGTTACAGATTATGAAGAGAAAAACTCTAAGAGAAAACTCTTATTTTTTATCAACTAGACAATGAAGTCATGGTAGTTCAGTAGAAATTTGCTAAATCAGTGTCTGAATGATTTCATGTACAGATTTTGGATTTATGATATCAGTATTCCAGGTCTCCAAAGAAGTTCACATAGACCCTGGTAGATGCCTGTGTGACATTTGAGTCAATATCCTCACTCACATGTCAGAGTTTAATTAAATCTGGTTCTTTCTGGGATTTGGTTACTGCTAAAAGGCTAAATAAGTTCTTTTTTTATTATTTGATTTTTAAATTTATTTTTTGTTTACTTTTTTAAACTAGGTAATACATTCACAAAGTTTAAAAGTCAAAACCTTATAAAGGGTATATAGTGAAATCATCCTCTACTTTTGTACACTCGCCATCTAGTTCTCCTCTTCACAAACAATATTAATAGTTTTCTCTTTGTAGAAGCACTATGCATAGACATGCAAACACACACACACATACACACACATTCTTCTCTTTTACACTAATGGTGACATACTATATACAAGATTGCATACCTTGTTTTTTTTTTATCTAGTCTGACTTAGAAATATTTCTATATTAGTACGTCAAAAACTTCCTTGTTTTTATTTCAGATAGTATTCCATTATATAGATATACCTTAATGTAATTAACCAGTCTCCAGGATATCATTACTATAATAAATGCTGCAGTGAGTAACATTGGGAAAATATCATTTAGCATAATTATAATCAATTCCTAGAAACAGACTGCTGGCCCAAAGGGAATAGTTTTATTTTTAGTAGACATAAAGCTAGACACCAGAAGGCATTTTTAATAGATATAAAACCCAAGGTAATATCCTAAAATCAAACCTGAAAAAAATAGTACCGACCAAGTATCCCATGCAAGAAGTCCATGCCTAAGCTCCAGGTTTTTCTCCCAGGTCAATGACTATCATAAACATGTTTTAGTATCTATACCTATTGCCTATGAAGAGAGTTCTGGTTTCAACTGGGTCTATACTCTGTGCAGGGATTGACACAGACTTTGGGCAACCTTCCTGCACTTCATCTTGTTTCTGAGAAAAAGCAGTTGTCAAAAGCAGCTTATCCTTTTCTGCATCAGAAGAACTCTTTTCTTTAGCAATAATCAAGGGGTCTTATTCACAAGGGTCTCTGCTAATCCCTTGCCCTGGGCAGGGTAACTCTTCCCTATGACTTGGCGGTTCCCTGTCTTTCATCTCTTCCTTGATGCTCTCCTATTTTGAGTCTCTAGTCTCTTGCTTTTGTTAGGGCTAAATTCTTGTCCTGAATCCTCCCATTGGCCTAAAGCTTCGGGACCCAAGGTGTTTCTCTTTGGCCTCCATAAAGACACAAAGCATCCCAAGCAAGGGACACTATAAGGGAACAGCCCTGTGTCTATCTCTGGAGCTCTACTTCAAACTTGAGCTTCTACTCACCAGCAAGCTGCTCTTGAAGGTATGATTGGCTTGGATTTTGCGCAACCAACACTCTTGATTGTAGGAGGCATTCCTTGATCACTGAAGTCCTAGATTACTAAGATTCCCCCTTTAACTTTGGAGTTTCTCACCCCAGTGGCTCTTATGACACCTCCCAATTATGGTTTAGTAGGTAAGATCCTTTGTATTGGTCATCTCTCTGGAATCTCTGTCCCTTGAAGCAATTTCTGAGTTCATCTCCAAAATCCTTTTCCTAAGATGGAAACTAGCATAGAGAATTGTTCATTTCTTTGACAAACATCTTTTCTTTAGATACTATCACTCTGTTCTCTGGCTCTGGGACATTGCTATTTTATGGCTAGAACCTTTGGAACACTTCTACTCTCATCCCTTTACTTATTTCCTGACATTGCTCAACCTGTAGTCAGCTCTGAACTACCTCTATTAGCACTCCGTAAAGTCCTACTTTTCTAGGTTATTTTCCATGATGCTGGATGAGAGGGGCTGAAAAGTCTGCCTGTTTTTCTCCCCATCCAGGGGAATGGGGAGGATTCTACAGGCCTAATATTTGACAGGGCTTCTTCTAAAAATTCTCTGGTGGGAACTGAATTTATTTATTTATTTAATTTATTTGGAGATGGAGTCTTGCTCTGTTGTTCAGGCTGCAGTGCGGCGGCATGATCTTAACTCACTGTAACCTCCGCCTCCCGGGTTCAAGCAATTCTCCTGCCTCAGCCTCCCAGTTAGCTGGGACTATAGGCACACGCTGCCATGTTTGGCTAATTTTTTGTATTTTTAGTAGAAATGGGTTTCACCATGTTGTCCAGGTGTGGGTAACCCCCCATATAGGCACCGAGGAATGAAGGCTAAGCAGAACCCTCACACAGTTAGAGCTTGAGGAATATTTCACTTTATAGTGTTACTACTCAGCTATTTCCTTTTATATAATCCTTTACATGATCATGTGTTAGTTTATAGAAATAGGGCTTGAAGAATCCCTTTATATAATCCTCTCTATATAATCATATAATAGTTGATAGTATGAGTGCCTAAAGAATATTTCCCTACATATATACCTATAATTATATCTTAGTTCATAATTGGAGGAATGCCTAGAGTGGACACAGTACAGAGCATGAATTAAGGAATAAGCAGCTTATAATCGGAGGAATGCCTAGAGCAGACACAGTGCAGAGCATGATTTAAGGGAAAAACAGTTATACCAGGACAAGAATCCATGGTCTAGGCGGCAGCGTTCTGTATCGTAAAGATACCCGCTGTATGGCAGGCTTGGGGCAAGAGCCACTCCTCCTGATAAAGGAGTTGTAGGACCTTGCTCCAGTTCTTGTGGACGGCTGCCCTCAGAACCGCAATCTACCTTGGTGACTGTGAACTTTATCAGCTCTTGCTACTGTGCTGCTTGAAAAGCATCTTCCCATAGAACTCATTGGAGCTGCCAGCAGGTGGCGGTAACCTTGACAGCTCTGTCACTGCTATGTGACTTAAAGCATCCTCCTATAAATCTTCTTAGAAGTAGTTTGCCCATAGATAGAAGTATTGCACACTGCACCCTCTTCACTGTGCACGGCCCACCTTCAAGCCTCAGTGACCTAATGGGGGTGGACCCCTTACTGCACACAGCCCTTGCCTTCATGGGAACAGGCCCCTTGCTGAACACTGTCCACCTCCTGGCCTAGGTGACCTAATGGGGATGGACCCCATGTTTTATTGCTCACGACCCCATCACTATCCTTAAAGATGATTTAACTCACTGCCCTGCCCCCTAACCTATACACAATAAATACTCATCCTTCTGGACATTCGGGGCCTCGCCTGACTCTGCTTATAGGTGGTGTGGGCCCCCCGAGCCCAGCTGTGTTTTTTTTGTACTTCTGTGTCCTGTCTCTTTATTTCTCGGATCCTGTGCCTCAGCACAGCATA
This sequence comes from Saimiri boliviensis, assembly GCF_048565385.1. Classification (NCBI taxonomy): domain Eukaryota; kingdom Metazoa; phylum Chordata; class Mammalia; order Primates; family Cebidae; genus Saimiri; species Saimiri boliviensis. The sequence continues at coordinate 29,260,132 of NC_133465.1, forward strand.
AGGCTCACCCCACCATCCTGTGGGGCCCTCAGCCCTACATCCAGGCTGGTCTCGAACTCCTGAGTTCAGGCAGTCCACCCGTATTGGCCTCCCAAAGTCCTAGGATTACCAGCATGAGCCACTGCGCCCAGACGGGAACGGAATTTTATGTGAGCACCTTTTCTCCCTCTATTAGGGTTTCCCCCAAGGCACTTGGCAACCTCACTATGGTTTTGGCTACTGAAATGTGGTGACAGGCGTGGGGTGGCTCACTTCTGTAATCCCAGCACCTTGGAAGGTCAAGGCGGGAGGATCATCTGAGGTCAGAAGTTCAAGGCCACCCTGACCACCAGGGTGAAACCGCATTGCTAAAAAGACAAAAAATTAGTGGTGTGGTTGTGCATGCCTGTAATCCCAGATACTTGGAAGGCTAAGACAGGAGAATAGCTTTAACCTAGGAGGTGGAGGTTTCAGTGAGCCAAGATCATGCCATTGCACTCCAGCCTGGGCAACAAGAGCAAAACTCCATCTAAAAAAAAAAAAGAAAAGGAAATGTGGGTGACTGAGAAGAAAGGCGGACTCGGAAAAAATCTGTAATTGGGCTTCTCACATCTTTAACAATTTTATGGATTCAGGGATTTTTAGGAATAGGTACTACCTCTGCTGTATCCAAAATTGACTATGAGTTTTTAGTACGTGTCAAGGGTTTAGGTCAGGGAAGAAGAGCCCTAGAGAATTATTCAGGTGATGTTCTCCTTAGATAGTTTTACTCATTAGTATAACTATTTATCCAAGGAATAGGGAATGAATCTCTTTGAAATATTATACCTGAGGTTTACAAGCTTTCACTTAGCTCCTTCTAAGCAGCTTCTCCATCATAGTGCATAGTTAGAATACAAAAATGACCTTGCTACAGTGTGAGGACATCTTGTGGTCAGAATGCTATATATGAAATTAATTACAAATATAAGGCCATCAGTCACTTTACCCCCAGTTCAGCCTGGTAGTCCTTAACTAGGTATCTCTAGCCTTCCTTGATATCAATCTAAGTTCCTCCTCTAATACTAGAGCTAAATCCTTGAGCTCTCTTATTTATTAAAGAAGGAATAGAGCTCTTTACTTGTGAGGAAATAGGCTCTTTCCATAATCATCTAACTGGTAATGTCTCACAGTTCTAAGTAACAGTGATCCTTCTGCACTTGTCTTTCTTTCCTGGCATACATGCCCAGACAAATGTTCAAGGGAGGCTTTTCTCTCCTTTCTTACTCAATGTCTTCTTTTCTTCAAATGCCTTTCTGAAGTTCCTTAGTTTCTCTAAAATAGCTGCCTTTTTGCTGTTCAAACCTTCATTCTGTAAAGAAATACAGAACTCTACCTTTTTGCACACATACAGTGATCATATTACATGATATACACATTAGCATCTCTAAAACCTAATTGACTTTCGTAGCCCAGGTCCCAAATCAAGCTACACAGACTTTTTTTGTTAAGTGTTTGTATGGCAGGCGCTGGGGGAAGTTGGTGGTTGTGTTTAAACCACAGATAGCTCTCATATATTAGTCTGAAAAGGGAAATAAAAAACTAGAAGGCTGCAGTTTTTAAGATTGTAAAAATAATATGTAAGGTGATTTCCAAGTGAATTGAGGTCAAAAGAATTGCATGTTTTTAGCACACAAAGAGTTAACCTTGCAATATCTCCTTGGTTTGCTAGCCTGCTGTCACCTCATGAAGTTGACAGGTCTGATCTTTTAAAAACTACACAGGGCTGGATGTGGTGGCTCATGTCTGTAATCCCAGCACTTTGGGAGGCGGCAGGAAGATCACTTGAGCCAATGAGTTTGAAAGCAGCCTGGGCAATAGGGAGACCCCATTTCTACAAAAATAAAAATAAAAATAAAAAAGATTAGCTGGGCATGGTGGCACATGGCCTATAGTTTCAGCTACTCAGGAGACTGAGGTGGAAGGATTGTGTGAGCCCTGGAGGTGGAGGTTGCAGTGAGCCAATATGGCACCACTGCACTCCATCCTGGGCAACAGAGCAAGACCCTGTCTCTAAAATAACTAACTAACTAACTAACTAAATAAATAAATAAATAAATAAATAAAACTCCTACACAGAACAGGAGGGAAATAAGCAGCTAACATGTTAATAGCAGAAGCCTAATCCAAAATGGAAAATAATAGAATATTTTGTTTGCCTAAGCAGAGACAAACCAGCCTCTTTATGGATTACATTTCAATTCTCCTCAGCCACTTAATTAGCAGCCGGACACATAACTCCAAGAGTTTTCTTTTGTGTCTCAAGATTCCAGTTCTAGAAGTTCTGAGATGCTATTGCCATTTTTTGCTCATTGTTCTTTTCATGGGTTTTCAGACAGGATTGAACATCTACCACTGGCTCCTTGGCTTTTCCCTGTCTTTATTAACTTGTTTATTAACTTGTTTTTTTCTTATTTTATGGATGATTATTTTTCAGAATCTGTCATAACTTATTGTGCATTTTTCACTGTATAGGTGTTTATCAAATACAAGTAGCAGCCCTCTATGTAAACTTAATAACCTGTACCTATGAATGACTGCTTTTGCATCTCACTAGAGATAACCCCACTTGCCTTTTGTTAGTTTTGCTGTAGTTGCTAGTTTAGGAATCCAAGCATTAGTTAGGAATGTTTCTGTGAGAAAACATTCAATATCTACATATAAATTTCTGAATGATTTTTGTACTGCTAGTTTCCAATTAATTGATTTTTCTACACTAGTTTCAAATTCTTCCAACATAGTCTCCTTTGCTTGCTTGCTCGCTTTCCCTTCCCTCCTTCCTTCCTTCCTTCCTTCCTTTCTTCCTTCCCCCTCCCCCCTTCTCTCTCTCTCTCTCTCTCTCTCTCTCTCTCTCTCTCTGTCTCTCTCTCTCTTTTCTTTTTTCTGAGACAGAGTTTTACTCTGCCACCTAGGCTGGAGTATAGTGGCACAATCTCAGCTCACTGAAGCCTCCGCCTCCTGGATTCAAATCATTCTCCTGCTTCAGCCTCCTAAGTAACTGGGACTACAGGCTCCCACCACCATGCTTGGCTAATTTTTTGTATTTTTAATAGATACAGCGTTTCACCATGTTGACCATGATGGTCTTGAAGTCCTGATCTCAGGTGATCCGCCCACCTCAGCCTCCCAAAGTGCTGAGATTACAGGCATGAGCCTCCATGCCTGGCCTGTTCCCTTATTTCTGATCTTTGTAAATTTATTGTTCTTCATCTTCTGTTAGTCTTTAGAAGACACTAATTTTTAATTAATCACAATTAGACTTTGTTCCAGGTCCCATTACTATTTTCTCTTCAGTTTCAACTATTTCTGTCTTTTATAGGTTAAATTATGAAACCAATTGGGCTCACTTGGGTTCAGTGAAATCTGTGATAGGAATTAAGGTCAGCAAATCTTCTTCCCCTTCAAGGAATGATTTTTTAGAGTAATTTGATTTCTTCTTGGTATTCATGATTCTTCCTTAAACTACAGTTAGAAGTTCCTTAGAGCTCTAATGATACAGTGCATTTTTACTCTCAGCAAATTATCTACCAGGGAGAGGTTGAATCCCAAGTCCTCCCTGTTTATTTTGTAGACTGGATAGGAAACTGGGTTGTAAAGCTTTCCTACTGGGGATCTCTAATTTCCAAATTGAATTTAAACTGCTGATTCTTTTTCTTCACTCCAAGCTCTGATGTTAAAATAATAAATGTTATCTCTCAGCACAGCAGCAGTGATTTAATTTTGGTGCGGTATCAATCTTAAGTTGCAGAAATTACTTCATACTTCTTTTAATTGTAGACTTACCATTAATTTTAAGTCTGAGGGCCGGGCGCGGTGGCTCACGCCTATAATCCCAGCACTTTGGGAGGCCGAGGCGGGTGGATCACGAGGTCAGGAGATCGAGACCATCCTGGTCAACATGGTGAAACCCCGTCTCTACTAAACATACAAAAAATTAGCCAAGCATGGTGGCACGCGCCTGTAATCCCAGCTGCTCGGGAGGCTGAGGCAGGAGAATTGCTTGAACCCGGGAGGCGGATGTTGAGGTGAGCCGAGATCGCGCCATTGCAGCCTGGGTAACAAGAGCGAAACTCCGTCTCAAAAAAAAAAAAAAAAAAATTTTTTTTAATTAAAAAAATAAAAATAAAAATAAAATTTTAAGTCTGTTTTTGTATCTGAGTCAAATATGTGTACTATAGAAGACATTTCTCTCTTATTTCAACTTGGTTGTAGAGAAACTGTTTCTTCAATGCCTGGAGAAGTCATTGAAATTTAGAGACCCACTGCTTAACTGTTTTCATAGGAGTGATATGATTCCACCATTCTGGTTTTAATGCAGCGATTTAAGTGCTATGTACTGAAGGAAATACTTTGGGCCAGTGCTTCTGAAACCTTAATGTATATCTGAATTACCTGCAGGGCTTGTGAAAAACATGTTTCTGGGCTCTACACCAAATTTTTATTTGGCAGATCAGGGGTGGGGCCCAAGAGTTTACATATCTATCAAGTTGTCAGGTGATGCTGCTGATCTGGAGACCACACTTTGAGAATCACTGCTTAGAGGATTTTTTTCTCTTATTTCAGAAACATGCACTTTTAGAGAAGCTGATTATATTAGAAAAAGAGAAGGGAAAAAATACGAAAAACAAAACCACCTCGAGGAGATGACCGGGTTTGGTGTTTATTTGTTTTAAGTAAATATTCAGATTATTTCTGTGTGAGGTTATGAATTTGCTATTACAAGTAATGTGGCAAGTATGGGATCTGAGATGTAATCAAGTGAACGTTCAAAGAATGATAAGCAAAACCTTTAAGTCTTATCTGTTAGTTGCAATAGAAGACTTCGAATGACAAGGAGAGACACGTGAAAGAGTATGAATATATCTAAGAGACCTAAATTAAAATCTCTACTGTGCCATTTAGACTTCATTCATATTAATCTGGAGTATGTAACCTAACTGGGTTGTTTTAGTATTGTTATTTGTTTATCGAGACAGAGTTTTGGTCTTGTTGCCCAGGCTGGAGTGCAGTGGTGCAATCTCAGCTCACTGCAACCTCTGCCTCTGGGGTTCAAGTGATTCTACTGACTCAGCCTCCTGAATAGCTGGGATTACAGACACACACCACCACACCCAGCTAATTTTTTATATTTTCAGTAGAGATGGGGTTTCATCATGTTGGCCAGGCTGGTCTTGAATTCCTGACCTCAGGTGATCCACCTTCCTCGGCCTCCTAAAGTGCAGGGATTACAGGCTTGAGCCACTGCACTCAGCCTGGTATTGAATGAGATAATAAATCTGAAATGCTTTGCTTATGGTAGCTGTCCCTCAAAGTTACTTTCATAGACACTAGCCTCCTTAGTTGCTTTTGTACACTCAGGAATCTTTTCAAAGTCTAAGGGTGATAAATTTTATCCAAAGTAATTACACATAAAATAATTGGAGCCCAATGATTTTACACCTGTGCATACTGTAGAAGTGCAGACATAGAAGATGACCTTATTCTCCAAGCACACAAAATCTATTTATAGAGTTAGGAATTTTTCCTTTGAAAGTACCAGAATACCATATTAAAAGTGGGATAATTTTTTTTTTTTTTTTTTTTTTGAGACGGAGTTTCGCTCTTGTTACCCAGGCTGGAGTGCAATGGCGCGATCTCGGCTCACCGCAACCTCCTCCTCCTGGGCTCAGGCAATTCTCCTGCCTCAGCCTCCTGAGTAGCTAGGATTACAGGCACGCGCCACCATGCCCAGCTAATTTTTTGTATTTTTAGTAGAGACGGGGTTTCACCATGTTGACCAGGATGGTCTCGATCTCTTGACCTTGTGATCCACCCACCTTGGCCTCCCAAAGTGCTGGGATTATAGGCGTGAGCCACCGCGCCCGGCCCAAAAGTGGGATAATTTTTAAGATGAGAAGGCCAGGAGCAAGACAATTATAGACTTGATAGAGTGATCAATGCAGTTGTCAAGGTTCTGAGTTCTGTCTGTCTGCTCTACCATCTTTGACATGCTGCCTTTTGCTCTTGGGCCTCTCCTTTTGAGGTCACAAAATGGCTGTCACAGCTCTAGGTATCAAATCTGGATAACTGCATCCAAAGGCATAGAAAGGGCAGTTTTTTCCCTTCAAATCTCCTTTGTCAAGGTGGAAAACTTTTCTCACAAGCCCATGGCAGACTCGCCCTCAAGTCTTTGAGACCAGGATTAGGATTTATGACTGTGCTAGGCTTCAGGGAGGCTAAGCTAAAAAGGCAGGTACTTGGAATTGTCAGCCCAAGTACTGGCACTGGTAGGTAAGAGAGATGAGAGATGACTGTTGGGTAGACAACAGAAACTACCACAGGGAGACAAGACTATGTACAGATTAGAGAACAGTTCTGGGCAATTTATCATTAGGCTGAATTGTGTGTTCTAGGCTAGGAGTTAGGAATATTTTTCTTGCTGTTAAGGGCCAGTTAGTAAATATTTCAGGCTTCACCTGAAGATGCCAAAAGCCACATATGGTCTCTGTTAAACATTCGTTGCCTTTTCTTTTCTTTCTTTCTTTCTTTTTATTTTTTTAATGCAAAAGCCATTCTTAGCTTGCTGGCCATATAAAAACAGTCTGTGGGCCACATTTGGCCCACAGGCTATAGTTTGCCAACCCCTGCCTACACAAGGAGGGTTCAGAAGGGAGCTCCTATTTCAGTGAGACTGAAGTCATCATTTTGAAGCTTCCTGAAATTCTGGGATTTGAGTGGTGATTTGAAGGATGGGTGAGATTTGGACTGAGAGATGTGTTCCTTCTGAAGACCACAGTGAGTGAAGAAACAAGCCTATGATGCTTACCATAACATAGTTGTGTGTTACATGCAATGAGTGAACAGCAGCAATTCCTTTGCAAATGAAATAGGCTAATTGCAGGCCAGAGTTAGGGAGTAATGTGGCATGAATATCTTGATTGTCTTGGCCACTGACAGGCCAAGCTGCTAAGAGGCTCTGAGAAATGAAGATGCTGTTTTGGCTTAAAGCCTCCATGTTGATCTGGAGCCCAAGGGAGGCAGTGTTTCATTTAACAATTGGCTCTTCTAGTGGGAGCTGTTGCTACTACTACTAATTAAGGAACAAATATCATGTGTTCAGGGGAATGAAGACTGTTGGCTTCTAAATTATACCTATATACAAAGATTATAACTTATCTTCAATTTGTGTTATTTTTATGGCAACAAAGAATAATTGCAGCAACTAATACTAAGTCACTTATTCATTGAATGAACATGTATTGAATGCTTACTGTGTGTCAGGCCCTGGCAATACAAATTGAGAAGCTCATAGTCCAGAGGGTGATAAAGAATTACAGTAGTGAGTTAAGGGAGTTAGAAAATGTGTGTGCAAGGAACTGTGGATGCCTAGAAGAAGGAACTACTCAATTTATCCTTATTTAAATTTTCAAATTGCGTCAGTTCAAGTCAGTAACCACATATTGTATCCTTAATACTAGACAATTTGCAAATCTGTACCGTTTATCACAAAAAAGCCTATGTAAAATACTATGCATGAATTAAATCCAAATCATCACCTCTCCAGAAAAAGCTATTTCAAACATTCTGTGGCTGATACTGTTTTTATGATCTTCTTTATGTGCAAAGTATATAACTACAGTGTTTTATTTCCCATTGCACTTAATTTTTTGCATCTCAGTTTACTGGTATAAATATTGGATTCCAGAAAACAATTCTTACCCCGCCACCCCCCCCCAACCCCCCCCCAACCTCCGGTAAAGCCTTTAAAGAAGAAGATTATGGGCCAGGTGTGGTGGCTTGTGCCTGTAATCCCAGCACTTTGGGAGGTCAAGGTGGGCGGACCACGAGGTCAGGAGTTTAAGACCAGCCTGGCCAACATAGTGAAACACCTCATCTCTACTAAAAATACAAAACATAGCCGAGCATGGTGGCAGGTGCCTGTCGTCCCAGCTACTTGGGAGGTTGAGGCAGGAGAATCACTTGAACCCGGGAGTCAGAGGTTGCAATGAGCTGAGATCGCACCACTGTACTCTAGCCCTGGGTGACACAGCAAGACTATTTCTGAAAAAATATATAAATAAATAAGATTGGGGGGGCAGAATAATGGTGCCAGTAGAGTCCTCATCCTAATCAGCTGAGAACCTGTGAATACATTATCTTACATAGTGAAGGAGGAATTAGGTTGCTAATCATATATAACTTTAAAATAGGAAGATTACCCTGAATTATTGGGACAGGATGCAACATAATCAGTCACAAAGGCTGTTAAAGTAGAAGAGGGACACCCAAAACTGTAAAAAGGCTGGAAGACAACCTAGGCAGTACCATTCTGGACATAGGAACAGGCAAAGATTTATGATAAAGGTGCCAAAAGCAATTGAAAAAAAGCAAAAATTGACTCTAATTAAACTAAAGAGCTTCTGCACAGCAAAAGAAACTATCAACAGAGTGAACAGAAAACCTACAGAATGAGAGAAAATTTTTATACAAACTATGCATCTGACAAAATTATGATATCCAGCATCTATAAGGAACTTAAATATACGAGAAAAGAAACAAAAAACTCCATTTTAAAATGGGCCAAAGGGCTGGGCGGGTGGCTCACACCTGTAATCCCAGCACTTTGGGAGGCCAGTGCAGGAGGATCACTTGAGGTCAGAAGTTTAAGACCAGCCTGGCCAACCCATCTCTACTAAAAATACAAAAATTAGCTGGGCGTCATGGCACACACCTGTAATCTCAGCTACTTGGTAGGCTAAAGCATGAGAATTGCTTGAACCTGGGAGGCAGAGGTTGCAGTGAGCTGAGATCATGCCGCTGCACTCCTGCCTGAGCGACAGAGTGAGATTCTGTCTCAAAAAAAAAAAAAAAATTGACAAAGAACATGAAGAGACACTTTTCAAAAGAAGAAGATGTACATGTTGCCAACAAACATATGAAAAAAAGTTCAACATCACTGATCATTAGAGAAATGCAGATCAAAACTGTGATGAGATACCATCTCATCTCACAGCAGTCAGAATGGCTATTATTAAAAAGTCAAAAAAATAAATGCTGAGGAGGTTGCCGAGGAAATGGAATGCTTATACACTGTTAACAGCTAGTGCTCAACTTAACGACCACGATTGGTTCAGACAGACCAGTCGTAACACGATTTGGTCATAAGTTGAGTAGGCTATATGTACAGTACTGTGAAATGATGTTATAAAAATCTTTAAGTTATATTTTATCATAATTTTCTTTCATTATTGTTATATATCATAATTTTCTTTGTTCATTTTATGCCATTTGTATCATCTCTACACCATTTTTTTTCTTATTTTTACATTCGTCAGGTTTAAGTAAAACACTGCATTACCAGTACAACTGGTTTAATATTTGCAAAACATACAAAATTACAAAATACAGGTGCATACAAAAATACAAAATACAGGTGTAAAAAATACCATAGGAAACATTTTCCCAATTGCAAAACATATCAAAATATATAAACATGTATGAAACATTTTATTGGCCACTGGTGCTTGGCTGTGGATAGTTGATGTCGTCATCTGAGGCAGCAGTTGGGGTTACCGGAGTTGGTTTTTTCATAAACATGGTGAGCTTTGTCTGAATTGTATGTTTCTTTTTTTCTTCATAAATTTCACAATACGGACGAAACACATCTTGTGCCATCCGTTCAATCCTTGCAAATCGTTCGATGTTTGGGTCCATTGCTTCAAAATGTGTAAGAAGTTTATTCAGTAAAGATAAACCGTCTGATAATCCCTTAGTGGTGAACTTTCTTTCTGGCTCCTCCTCTTCTTTCTCTGCTTCTCTTCTTTCTTCTTCCGCCACTCTTTCTTCTTCCAGTTTGATTAGCTCTTCATTTGTAAGTTCATCAACATTGAAAATCTGTTCTGCTAGATATCCCTCATCTGTAATTAATTCATCCAGACTATCAACAAACTTACGTGCACTTATTGGCACTCGCTGCTTCTCCAGTCACTCGAACACTATGCATTTGGAATCTTTTCTTGAATCTCTGGAACCAGCCGGTGCTTGCTACAAATTCTTGACTGTAATCTTCTCCAGCACGCTCCTTCAGAGTCTGAAATAGACTTCTCGCCTTCATCTGCACAGTAAAAAGACTTAATGGTGTCTGTTTTTGAATTTGATCTTCCATCCAAATACATAGCAATTTCTCCATTTTGTGTATGGGCCTGCTTCGTTGCTTTGTTATAACTGTTGATCACATGGGTGCAGAATCTTTCACGGCTTCACAAATTCTTTATCTTTCAAAATCGTCGACACAGTCGAGTGTGATAACTTCGTATCACTTGCGATCACATTCACTTTCTTTCCTCCTTCGAACTGCTTAATTACCTTCATTTTCGTGTCGAGATCGATGGCCTTTCTTTCCTTCTTGGCAGGCTGAGGCGTAGACAAAGACAATTTCCTCTTGGTAGACATCTTGGGAGGGATTTGCTGAAAAATATCCAAGACACAAAACACAAATTGCTATACCGAGTCTGGGATAACAGTTGAAATGGTGCACGCGGAGATGGTAGTGTGCCGGAAGCTGGCCCACACTGTCGTACGCCCAGCTGGGCAACGTTTGCGCTGCCAGACGCGGAGCAGTCGTGGCTAGCGATTGTGTTCGTAAAGTCAAATGGTCGTAAGTTGCATAGGTCGTAAGTCAATTAATACCTGTACTGGGAGTGTAAATTAATTTAACCATTGTGGAAAGCAGTGTGGCAATTCCTCAAAGAACTAAAAACAGAGCTACTACTGGCATGGTGGCTCACACGTGTAATCCCAGCACTTTGGGAGGCCAAAGCTGGTGGATCACCTGACGTCAGGAGTTCAAGACCAGCCTGTCCAACATGGTGAAAACCCTATCTCTACTAAAAATACAAGAAATTAGCGCCGGGCGGGGTGGCTCAAGCCTGTAATCCCAGCACTTTGGGAGGCCGAGGCGGGTGGATCACGAGGTCAAGAGATCGAGAACATCCTGGTCAGCATAGTGAAACCCCATCTCTACTAAAAATACAAAAAATTAGCTGGGCATGGTGGCGCGTGCCTGTAAGCCCAGCTACTTAGGAGGCCGAGGCAGGAGAATTGCCTGAACCCAGGAGGCAGAGGTTGCAGTGAGCCGAGATCACGCTATTGCACTGCAGCCTGGGTAACAAGAGTGAAACTCCGTCTCAAAAAAAAATACAAGAAATTAGCCGGGCATGGTAGTGGGTGCCTGTAATCCCAGCTACTTGGGAGGTTGAGGCAGGAGAATTGCTTGAACCCAGGAGGTGGAGGTTGCAGTGAGCCAAGGTTACGCCATTGCACTCCAGCCTGTGCAATGAGTGAAACTCTGTCTCAAAAAATAAAATAAAGTAAAAATAAAACAGAGCTACCATTTGACCCAGCAATTCCATTACTGGGTATATACCCAAAGGAATATAAATCATTCCATCGTAATGACACATGCATGTATATGTTCATTGCAGCCCTGTTTACAACAACAAAGACATGGAACCAACCTAAATGCCCATCAGTGATAGACTGGATAAGGAAAATGTGGTACACATACACCACGAAATACTATGCAGCCATTAAAAAAAGAACAAGCTCATGTCCTTTGCAGGAACATGGATAGAGCTGGAGGCCATTATCCTTAGCAAACTAATGCAGGAACAGAAAACCAAATATCACATGTTCTTATAAGTGGGAGCTAAATGATGAAAACACATGGACACATAGAGGGGAAAAACAGATACTGGGTCCTACCAGAGAGTGGAGGGTGCAAAGAAGGAGAGGATCAGGAAAAATAACTAATGGGTCCTAGGCTTAATACATGCATGATGAAATAATCTATACAGCAAACCCCAGTGACATGAGTTTAACAAACTCATTTGTTAACAAACACATTTGTTATTCACATAACAAACCGGCACATGTACCCAGGAAGTTAAAAGTTAAAAAAAAAAAGAAAGAAAGAAAAAATGTGGAAAGGGACCACTGGAGAGGAGGTCAAATTGATGTGATAAGAGAACTCAACCCACCTTGGCTGATATTGAAGATAGAGGAAAGGGGCCTTGAGCCAAAGAATGCAGGTAGCCACTCGATGCTAGAAGACACAGAAATTGATTCTCCTAAAAATATTTAGGGCTACCATAACAAGTATAAACCATTTAAACAGACTGATTGCTTAAATAACAAATATTTATATTCTCATAGTTCTGGAGGCTAAAAGTCAAAGATCAATGTGTTGGCAAGGGTTGATTTCTTCCGAGGCTGCCCTTCTTGACTTGTAAAGAGCTGTCCTCTCCCTCTGTCTTCACATGGTCTTTCCTCTGGGTGCATCTGTGTTATAATCTCTTCTTTTTTTTCATTTTTTATTTTTATTTTTTAGAGACAGGGTCTTGCTCTGCCATCTAGGCTAAAGTGCAGCTCACTGTAAACTTGAACTGCTGGGCTCAAGCAATCCTTCTGCCTCAGCCTCCCAAGTAGCTGGGACTACAGGCATGCCCAGCTATTTTGTTCTTATTTTTTTGTAGAGATAGGGTCTTGCCATGTTGCCCAGGCTGGTCTTGATCGCTTGGCTTCAAGTGATTCTCTTGCCTTAGCCTCTCATGGTGCTGAAATTATAGGTGTGAGTCACTACATGTGGCCCTAATCTCTTTTTATGAGAATGCTAGTCATATTGGATTAGGGCACACCCATATTGGAACCACACCTAGGTTACTAAATGTCATTTTAACTTGATTACTCTTTAAAGACCCTGTCTCCAAATACAACCACATCCTGAGGTACTGGGGATTGAAACTTAAACATAGGAATTTTGGGGGACACAATTCAGCCAATAACACTCCCCTAGATCCTACAGAAGGAACACAGGTCTGCCAACTGTTTGATTTTAGAACTCCTTGACTCTAGACTATAAAATAACAAGTGTATATTTAAGCTACCAAGTTTTTGGTAATTTGTTAAAGCATATTAGAAAATGAATTTAGGCCGGGCGTGGTGGCTCAAGCCTGTAATCCCAGCACTTTGGGAGGTCGAGGCGGGTGGATCATGCGGTCAAGAGATCAAGACCATCCTGGTCAACGTGGTGAAACCCCGTCTCTACTAAAAATACAAAAAATTAGCTGGGCATGGTGGCACGTGCCTGTAATCCCAGCTACTCAGGAGGCTGAGGCAGGAGAATTGCCTGAACCCAGGAGGCGGAGGTTGCGGTGAGCCGAGATCGCGCCATTGCACTCCAGCCTGGGTAACAAGAGGGAAACTCCGTCTTTAAAAAATAATAATAATAATTATTATTATTATTATTTAATTGTAAGTAACTTGAATCTATTAATCTATTAGTAGGAGGCTGATTAACTGAGTTGTGGAACATCTCTACAATGAAATGTTATACAGCAATCAGAAACAATGAAATGAATGTCTATTAATAGATGGATGGATAAAAAAATGTCATATATGCATGCAATGGAATATTATTCAGGCTTAAAAAGGAGGGAAATTCTGACACATGCTACAACATGCATATATCTTGAGGACCTTATGCTAAGTAAGATAACTCAGTCAAAAAAAGACAAATACTGTGTGATTCCACTTACATGAATTATCTAGGGCAGTCAAAGCTTATAGAAACAAAGTGAATAGTAGTAGCTAAGGGTTGGATTGGGGGAAATGAAGAGTTGTTTGATGGCTATAGATTCAGTTCTTTGAGATGATAAATCTTTAGAGATTGACTGTACAATAACTTGAATATATGAACTGTACAGTTAACAATAGTTAAGATGGGGCCGGATGTGATGGCTCATGCCAACAGTTTGGGAGGCTAAGGCAGGAGGAGGCTTGAGCCCAGGAATTTGAAACTTGCCTGGGAAACATAGTGAGACCCCATCTCTACAAAAAAAATTTTTTAAATTACCTGAGTATGATGGCATGCTCTTATAGTCCCAGCAACTAGGAAGGCTGAGGTAGGAGAATTGCTTGAGCTGAGAGGTCCAGGCTTCAGTGAGCCATGATCGCACCACTGTACTTCAGCCTGCGTGACAGCAATACTCTGTCTCAAAAAAAATCAGTTAGGGTGGTTGATATGGTTTGACTGTGTCCTCATCCAAATATCATCTTGAATTCCCATGTGTTGTGTGAGGGACCTGGTGGGAGGTAATTGAATCATGGGGGCACATCTTTTCTGTGCTGTTCTTGTGATCATGGGTAAGTCTCATAAGATCTGATGGTTTTAAAGAGAAGAGTTCCCCTGCACAAGCTCTCTCTCTTTACCTGCTGCCATCCATGTAAGATGTGACTTGTTCCTCCTTGCCTTCTGCCATGATTGTGAGGCTTCCCCAGCCATGTGGAACTGTAAGTCCAATTAAACCTCTTTCTTTTGTAAATTGCCCAGTTGCAGCATGAAAACCGACTAATACAGTAAATTGGTACCAGTAGAATGCTGAAATGAGTTAAGACTTTGGGGGACTGTTGGGAAGACATGATTGGTTTTGAAATGTGAGGACATGAGATTTAGGAGGGGTCAGGGGTAGAATTATATGGTTTGGCTGTGTCCCTACCCAGACCTTGAATTTCTACATGTTATGGGAGGGACCTGGGGGGGTAATTGAATTATGGGTAAATGTTATGTTATGTTATTTTTCATGTTATGTAGTTTTTTTAAAATAGTGAAACAAAGATACTAAGTTGAAAAGGCAAGGGCAGAAAAATTGGTACAGCGTGCTTTCATTTGTGTATTTTGGGGAAAGAACATTTACACACAGAATGCTTGTATGTACACAGAATAATTCTGAAAGGATTCCTAAGGAACTGGCATAGTGATTCTTCTAGGAATGGGGTTGTGGGAAGTGGAAGGACTGGGATGGAGGAAGACTTAAAAATACCGTTTGACACCTTCTTAGTTGTTTACCACATACATGTGTTACATACTAGAATAATTATTTTGGGGGGTTTTTGCTTGTTTGTTTTTGTTTTTTGAGACATTGTCTCACTCTGTCACCAAGCTGGAGTGCAGTGGTGGGATTATGGCTCAGTGCAGCCTCAACCTCCTGGGCTCAAACAATCCTCCTGCCTCAGCCTCTTGAGTAGCTGGGACTATAGGCATGCACCATCAAGCCCACCTATGATAGAGGTCTTTTATTGCATCATTAAAATATCACAAATAGGAGTTAGCAATCATATAATATCTTGTTATATCTTATTTATTAGCCTGCTTAACTTCCTTTTCCAGTGACATATAGATCATCTGAAAGTAGTGTTATCCTTGTTTTTAACTGTTGTAGATTGCTAAATCAAAGCAGATGAATTTGAAACAAGCTCAGTGTCATTTCCTTCAAGGATTAATACATTTTTGGGGACTTGAGATAACTGAGTAAGCAAAACCTGGCCTCATCTAAACCCTGCAGATGTATTTTTCACCCAAGAAATTTTGGATTTCGACAAGAGACCCATGCTCCTGGACAACTAAGTTGATGGAGAAAGGAGCATGCACAGACTTCATCTTCTAATGAAAACCCAGTGTAACACCCTTGATCATGTTCTGTACATGATTGCAAATAGTACAAGCAGTAGCCACTTCCTTTCTATTTCCCAATCATTTGTCAACCTAGTGCCTCCTCTTTTCCAAGGAGAATACATTCTACATTGATATAATTGAAATCCCTCCCTAACTTTCTCTGGGGCTCTTCAAAATAACTGTGTCTCCTTTCAGAGTGATGTCTACATTTTCTGGAATGTCAATAGTCTCATCGCCAAGAATGGCCTTCCTTCTCTCAGGAGATGCAGCAAAGAATTGAAACAATTATTTGTAAATTTATAATATGAGCAGGAACTTTAGAGAATTTTCTTAGTTGGATCAGACTTAGACTATGAAATTGCTTTGTCAATCCAGTTATACCTAAGTGCCAGGGTATATCTTGGCTTTTAGAGGATTAAAAGCTCTTACTCCCAAAGTTGCTGGGCTTTGGGGTATAAATATATTTTATTGTTTGATGTCTGATAGTATATTTTTCTTCTTATTTTTTGAGGCAGGGTCTTACTCTGTCACGCAGGGTGGAGTACAGTGGTGTGATCTCAGCTCACTGCAGCCTCAACTTCCTGAGCTCAGACAATCCTCTGACCTCAGACCCCTGCGTAGGTGGGACTACAGGTGCACACTATTACACCTGGCTAATTTTTTGTATTTTTATTAGAGAACAGAGTTTTGCCAGTGTTGCACAGTCTGGTCTCAAACTCCTGGGCTCAAATGATCTGCCTGCCTTGGCCTCCCAAATTGTTGGGCTTACAGGCATGGGCTACCGCGCCCAGCCTATGTCCGAGAGTACATTTTCTAAGTCCCTAGTTTAAATACAGCTGCAACGTATTCACTGAGAACCATAAAAAAAAAAAAAAAAAAAAAAAAACTAAAGGAGAAGAAGAAAGATGGAAAGAGTAAAGAAATAGTGTTTTCTGCCTCTTAAAACCATACAATCTATAGCAAGAATAGAGTAAAAGAGACTGAACAGTAACAACAGGGCAACAGGTTTTGACTCTTGTGATATTATTTCTTAAGACTTCTGCTTGTAAATTGTTAGGTAACTGTACAAGTTAGATTTTAACACTCTTGAAAACATCCTTGTTAGTACATGAGTTCTTTCATCATATAGTCCACATAAGAATTGCAACATTTTATTACTATAATTGTTCCTTAGAAACTGTTCTGGGTTGAAACTTCCTGTTATATGTGGATGTTTTTCTAACTAACAATCTTACCCCCTGTTTTTCTCCACACAGTGCTTAGCCAAAAGGACGTGTTTCCACAAAGTTATATCCTATCTTTGTTGTTTTTGCATCCCCATAAAAAGCAAAAAACTTTATTTTTTTTTTAACCAGTTCAGTTACCTTTCCCTTTTTGTTTGGTGTTTTACCTTAGCTATTAATAATTCCATACCCTGAAAATTAATGCACAGTAGGGGTACAATAAATAGCAAAGAATGACTCATTGTAAGCTCAGTGCTTCCAGGTTATATAAGGAATATGATTTTGTCTTTTTTTTTTTTTTTTGAGGCAGAGTCTCGATTTGTCACCAGATGAGTGCAGTGGGGTAATCTTGGCTCACTGCAACCTCCGCCTCCTAGGTTCAAGTGATTCTCCTGCCTCCGACTCCCAAGTAGCTGGGATTACAGGTGCACACCCCTACTCCTGGCTAATTTTTGTATTTTTAGTAGAGATGGGGTTTCACCATGTTGGCAAAGATGGTCTCGATCTTCTGGCATTGTGATCCGTCCGCCTTGGCCTCCCAAAGTGCTGGGATTACAGGCGTAAAATTTTTCTTAAATAAAGAAAAAATTCTTTAAGAATGAAAAACATTTAATATTTGATATAAGCAAAATTTCCCTTGAAGACAAAAGTTTCTTTGAAAGAAAATTATAAGCCAAATATATAAGCCTCTTAGATCTAGGAAGGAGATTAATTTTTGTAGTAACATTTATTTTTTTTATTAGAAGCAGCAGTAATATGGCAACATCAGAAGCTAAGTTATTCGAAGTGCTTTTTCTTTATTTCTTTATTAATTTTTCTTTCTTTCTTTTTTCTTTTTCTTTTTTTTCTTTTCTTTTTTTTTTTTTGTAGAGGCAGGTGTCTTGCTATGTTGTGCAGGCTGGACTTAAACTCCGGGTTCAAGTCCTCTCACCTCAGCCTCCAGAGTAGCTGAGTATCTAGAACTACAGGAACATGTTACCATACCTGGCTCTATGTCCTTAAATGCTTTTCTTATGTTATTTCTCATACAATCTTTACAACAACCCTAATAAATAGATGTTATTATTGGGCCCATTTTTATGGATGAGTAAATTGAGTTCAAAGAAATTAGGGAATGTACTAAAAATCACACTGCTAGTAAGTGGCAGAACCAGGATGTGAACTCAATTTAGTTAAAATTTTGGCTTGATCGTTTCAATACAAGAATATGAGATTGACTTTGTCCTCTTCAAAATTTTTGCCGAAGGGACATTCAAAAGAAGAAAAGAGAATTGGTATCTGCACTACAAACTGGGGAAGATCAGCACCCTCATGCTAGAAGAAACATTGAGGGAATTTTTACAATATGAAATTCAGGCAACAAGGTTGAGGTAAAGGCCTACCACTGAGAGGCACTATATATGAAAGCTCACCTAGGCCCAGCATAGTGGCTCACGCCTGTAATCCCAACACTTTGGGAGGCTGAAGTGGGCAGATCACAAGGTCAGGAGATAGAGGCCATCCTGGCCAATATGGTGAAACCCTGTCTCTACTAAAAATATAAAAATTAGCTGGGCATGGTGGCGCATGCCTGTAGCCCTAGCTATTCAGAAGGCTGAGGCAGGAGAATTGCTTGAACCCAGAAGGCAGAGGCTGCAGTGAGCTGAAATCGTGCCACTGCACTCGAGCCGGGGCAAAAGAGAGAGACTCCGTCTCAAAAAAATTTTAAAAGCCCATCTATGCAGTGAATTAAGGCTGCATTTTGTATTCCTGGCTTACTAAAAATGTTTGAAACCAGAAATGACTATTAATTTTATAAAATGCTTTTTAGCATATGTTTAAATATTGTATAGTTTAATAGAGGTCCTAAATATTAATTTGTCCATGCAATCTTGGAATAAGTCATATAGCCATGAGAAAAACTGTTTACTCTGCAGAACCCAGAAACAATTCAGTAATTAGAGTTACCAGGTCTCAGAAGGCAGGGAAGTGAACTTGACCTTTGTCCTTTGTCTTCCTTTAGGTTTCTCAGAATTTAATTTATAACTAAATATATTAGTTGCAAGTAAACACTTGTTGCATGAACCAATTATGTTATAATGCTGTCAGCCCACTGTAATGGATACCTTGTATCTTACTGAACTGTTTCAATTGATAAATATATATGTAAAGTCTTAAAATAACTTTAGGAATGCAAGTGTAGTTACAGTCCCTCTTTCTTGAAAGGTCATTTTCTTTTTTCTTTTTTCCTTTGAGACGGAGTCTTCACTCTGTCACCCAGTCTGGTGGTACGATCTTTTTTCACCGCAACCTCCCCCTCCCAGGTTCAAGTGATTCTCCTGTCTCAGCCTCCCCAGTAGCTGGGATTGCAGGTGAGCACCACTATGCCTGGCTAATTTTTGTATTTTTATTAGAGATGGGTTTCACCATGTTGGCCAGGCTGGTCTCGAACTCCTGACCTCAGATGATCTACCTACCTTGGCCTCCCAAAGTGCTGGGATTACAGGCATGAGCCACACATTACAGGCATGAGCCACCGATCCCAGCCGAAAGGTCATTTTGAAAGAGCTAATATGAAAATCTGAAATATTTGTAAGAATGAAAACTGCAACATCTTAACTAATGTAATTTGGTTTAATTTACACTTTTCCCTTTTCAGGTGTGTTTTGTTTTGTTTTTAGAGACAGGATCTAGCTCTGTTGTCCAGGCTGGATTGCAGTGGCACAATTATGGCACACTTGAAGCCTTGAACTCCTAAAGTGATCCTCCCACCTCAGCCTTCTAACTAGCTGGGGCTGCAGAGGAGTGCCACCACAGCTAGCTAATTTTTTTTTTCTTTCATACAGATGGGGTCTTACTATGTAAACCCCTGGGCTCAAGCTCTCTCCAGTTTTTGTTTTTATTGTTTATTTTATTTATTTATTTATTTAGATGGAGTGTCACTCTTTTTGCCCTGGTTGGAGTGCTCGTGGCATGATCTCAGCTCACTGTAACCTCCACCTCCAAGGTTTAAGCAATTCTCCTGTCTCAGCCTCCAGAGTAGCTGGGATTACAGGTGCCCACCACCATGCCCGGCTAATTTTTTGTATTTTTAGTAGCGATGAGGTTTTACCATGTTGACCAGGCTGATCTCAAACTCCTGACCTCAGGTGATCCACCCAAAGTGTTGGGATTACAGGCATGAGCCACTGTGCCCGGCATCTCTTCAGTTTTTATACTGTAACAGTGACAAACCACTTTTGATGTACTTAATATTTATATTATTATCTGTTGTAGTATGAGAGCTTGGAAATACATTTGAATACAGTCTAATGAGTCAGAGTTGGATCCTTTTCTCTTCCCTTTTTTTGTGTTGTTAGTCATAGGAAAAAATACTCCTATGTTACCAGCTAATTATTTCACTCCTTTGCCTTAATTTATTTATCTGTCTTCTAGATAGATTTTAAGAAAGAGACTAGAGAATATAAGAAAAGATTTTAAATTCTTTTCAATTTAAAAGGTTTTAAATTGAAAGCAGCTCTAATCTACCATTTTAATTCTTCCAAATATTAGCCTTTAGCTTTCCTAATATGAGTTCCAGAAGTCTTCAAATATATTATATATTTTTTAAGCTAGATGGAGAGTAATTGTTCTTATTTTCCCCTCTCCAAAATATAAGAGAGCGATAACTAGAAGCTTGCATTTGTAGTATTTTCAACAGTGATTTTAAATATTTGGTTATTTCTGATTATTTTCTAAAAGAAGAAGAGAGAAGGATAATGCCAGATGAGACTTGGTTTTAAGACAGAAAACTAAAAGTAGGCAAAGGGTCAGAGTAGAAAAAAAAAATGAGAAGGAAGTAAGCCAGGAGCAGGTCAGTTATCAGAAAGAGTAACTCTGAGCTTTACTTTCTTTCATTTAAGTTTATTTGCACTCTAAAACTCTTATCTCTGAGGGTATACTTAAGGTTAAAACACAGCCCTAGCTGTGAAAAATTAAAGTAGGAATCAACTAGGATAGCTATGGAGTAGTTACAAGTTTCAGCCACTGGTAGTCAGATGTTTTAATGACATAAACATATACATCCATGATCCTTGTAGGGATAACTGAGTTTCCAACTACTGTTAGCTAAAGAGCAAACATTTGAATACAGTCTAATGAGTCAGAGTTGGATCCTTTTCTCTTCCCTTTTTTTGTGTTGTTAGTCATAGGAAAAAATACTCCTATGTTACCAGCTAATTATTTCATTCCTTTGCCTTAATTTATTTATCTGTTTTCTAGACAGATTTTTAGAAAGAGACTAGAGAATATAAGAAAAGGTTTTAAATTGTTTTCTGGCATCTGTTGGGGGACTTGGGTAGGGCAAGTCTCTTGGCTCTTTTAAACACTTGTTAGCAGAGGGCTAATGAGGATAGGCTAAGAGTTCAATCCCCTAATCAGACCCTATGCTATATTCTATAGCCTATCTCTAAACAAATAAATGTATATCTTTGGATGTGAAGATAAATGAACAAAAATCTATCCCCAGTCTAAGAAGATTTCAGAGTACATACTATAAAGGATTAGCAGCACCATCTTTACAGAAAAAGATGTGCTGGATCCTTCCCCAAATCAGGAAACCATAGGAAATGCTTCAGTTGATCAAGCATTCCTCAGTTAACTAACCAGTCACCTTGTTGGCTGTATTCTCTCAAAACAGCCATCACTAATCAGAATTGCAGCTTCTCGTCTGTGAGCTAACACCACTGACTCAGTGATTTCAGCTTGCTTTTCCCCTCATGCTTATGGGCTCATTCATTTGGATCTCTGAAATGATCTTGTTTGTATTACAGAGCTCTCATTTGGAAGACAGTGAATCAGCAGCATTACTTTGCTGTGAATGTGAAGAATCAGAAATCTTTAGTGATTCCAATGTACGTAGGTATATGTTTTTATACACACTTTGGTGATTCAAGTAAAATCTTTTTTGGGTAAATTTGGCTATTAAATGCAACTGATATAGTGCCTATTATTTTATCTATTTGACCTCACTCAGCCAAATAGTCTGGGAAGGCAAATAGGTGGGTTGGCATTAGTGTATATATAAATAGTATGGTACATTTATATGAATAATGCCATGGCAATGACCACTCAAAACATATTTATCAAAGTAGAAAAATGTTGCATCTTAGAACCTTGAGTGAGCCTCCTTCAATAAAGAATATGATTGTCTTTGTGGGATTTTTTTTCCCCCTCACGTACACATTTTTTTAATGGTCAATAATATCCATTTTCCTGTGGCAACTGCTTGGTATTGGTGCTGCCACACATTATTTATTGGAGGGATACATATTGTACATTTATTCCTCATGTACGTGGGCCTCACATGTCTTAGCTATTGATAATGTTAAGCCAAATAGTGTTATAATCACTGGACTGGAAAGTAAACCTGATCCTCTTAAATGTGGAACTTTAAACTATCTTAACTACATTTCATGAGATGTTATAAATTTTCTTATCCCATCTGACTTCCAGCATACTTGTCCAGTGAGTCAGGCTGAAGACAGAGAACAGCTTAAATTGACTATTTTCATGTGTTGCAATAAGCAGTGAGATTAGTCTGGAAATTCTCAGTATATCCTGAGATATAAGTAAACTTCCTCCTGCGTATTGAATGGCCTAGTAGTGATGCAGGACAGGCAAGCCCCTAAACTGGGGGTTAGACCAGGAGTTCTTAGTTTCACCAGGAAAGAAATGAAGGGCAAGCCAGTGATGTTAGACAGCAATCTTTTATTGAACAGTACTGCTCCTTGTGGAACAGTGCTAACTCATAGGTAGTGTGCCCAGACTGCAACATGTGGGCTCTTGGTGACTGTATTTATACAACTTATACCCACTTTCAGTTACATGTAAATTAAGGGGCAGGTTAATGCAAATTGAGGTGTAGGTTATTTAGAACTTTCTAGGAAAGGGACAGTAACTTCAGGGTCATTGCCATGGCATGTGTAAACTGTCATGGTGCTGGTGGGAGTGTCCCATGCTAATGAGCAATGAGGGCAGCCAGGGATTGCCCTTGTCACAGTCTGCTGGTTTTGGCCAGTTTCTTCACCTTATCCCATCTGGAGCAGATCTTACTTTGTTCAGCAGGGTTGTGACCAGAAAAGAAGTCCTGCTGGACTCCTGCTTCATCAATTCATACACATTGTTCTACCTTAAAGGGATGCTGGAAATATTTTGGAGGGAAATGAAGGGAAGAGTTGTGGGTAGGGAAAATAAATGTCATTTAGGTAACTGTCTCCTATTGAGCCTCCCAAAAAAAGAAATCTAAGGGGATCAGTTACAAAAATGCAGACACAGTCCCAGTTATATTAATGAAAATTAGAAATAGAGGGGACTAGCTCTTTGTGAGAGGCCCTGGTCTCTGCCTTCTGGTTCTTCTTTCAGCCCAGAAGCCTGACATTTTTATCTATTTGCTTCTCACTAGCTCTAAGTTTGAAGACTTGGTGACAGCCTGATTTTTTTTTTTTTTTTAAGGTGTGCTGCCCTTTACTGTGATGCTTATGCAGGTTAGGTATGGGACAGTGAGGAAAGACTTTATTCAAGCATATTTTTGGACTGTTACAGCCATAGGAGACTGGGCTACTCTTGGAATTTTTCTCCCCCTATTTTATGAGAGGTTCAAAATGGCCTCGTATCAACCTGAAGTTTAGAAACAGAGCAAACCGTTTTCCATTTGGACATTTTTTTTCTGTGTCTTCCTGTA
The DNA here is from genome assembly GCF_048565385.1 of Saimiri boliviensis. Lineage (NCBI taxonomy): Eukaryota > Metazoa > Chordata > Mammalia > Primates > Cebidae > Saimiri > Saimiri boliviensis. Next base: position 29,283,563 of record NC_133465.1, read on the forward strand.
GAATGAGTCCTACTTCACAAATTTTAAAAAGTATAGCTTATAGAAACTGAATTATAACACATTTCAAAACTATTTTTTTTTTACAGATTTGATTGTTTTCTGTAATTTTACTTGACTTGATCTCTTCTAATAGGTAGCTGTGACTAAAACTAGGTTCTACAAACCTTGTCCATAAAAACTGAATTCTGTCTGTATCAGGATATTTACTGCTTATAGTAGCACTCAATATATAATGTGGAAATTTCACTAACAAAAACTATCTCTCAAAGCAAGACGTGTCTCTCAAGTACGTGACCGTAGTACTACCTGCACTTAGGCTGGCTTCTTCATCTTCATGTCGCAGTGAATGCAGTTACCATTTCTGGACCTCATTCACCTATTTATTTACCCAGCTGCACTTCATTCAGTGTTGATGAATCTGGAATGGCGTGAATTAAGTTATTGTAATTCATTAAGAGCTGGAGTGGTGCTTATTTCCCTAGTGTTTGCAGGCGTTAACTGATGAATCTATGTGAACACTCATTATCGGTATTTTGCACATGACAAATGGAGGGTGAAAAGGTTATATCTTTGCTCACTGTTGTGTGATAAGCAGGAGCAATGCTGACGTCAGATCTCAGCTGTTAGCCATCATGAGCTCATCACCAGTGGGCAGCATCATTGATGGAATATGTACCAGTCTCATTATATGGGATCCTATAAGATTTATTTTGTTCGGGCTGGGCATGGTGGCTCATCCTATAATCCCAGCTCTTTGGAAGGCCAAGGTGCGCAGATCACTTGAGGTCAGGAGTTTGAGAAAGCCTGCCCAACATGGTGAAGCCCCATCTCTACTAAAAATAGAAAAGTTAGCTGGGCATGGTGGTGCAGGGACCTGTAGTCCCAGCTACTTGGGAGGCTAAGGCAGGAGAATCACTTGAACCCAGGAGGTGGAGCTTACAGTGGTTGCAGTGAGCCAAGATCACACTGCTGCACTCCAGCCTGGGCGACAGAGGGAGACTCTGTCTCAAAAAAAAAAAAAAAGAAAGAAAGAAAAAAAATTATTCAGTCAGCAGTGGAGTCCTCTGGACTTATTATACTGGCATGTTGTTTTGGCTGATTTTGTCTCAAAGAGACTAGTGCATAGGCATCTACATGAATAATATTTTCATGAAGTTGGACACGTGGGGAAAGGGTAACTTTAGTTTTAATGATTTTTCTCCCCTAAAACAGTTAGTTGGGGCCAGGCGTGGTGGCTTATGGCTGTGATCCCAACACTTTGGAAGACCAAGACAAAAAGACCACTTGAGCCCAGAAGTTCGAGAGCAGACTAGGAAATATAGCGAGACCCTGTCTCTACAAAAAATTTAAAAATTGGCCCGGCGTGGTGGCATATACTTGTAGTCCTAGCTACTTGAGAGGCTGAGTCGGGAGGATATCTTGAGGCTGCAGTGAGCCATGTTCACGCCACTTTACACCAGCCTGGGCAACAGAGCCAGACTCTGTCTCCAAAAAAAGAAAGAAACAATTAGTTGGGTATATGTATCTACAGACTGCTCTGGGTTGCTTTATTTTATTGCCAAGCCTTTCATTCACTTAAATCAGGTTTGTTACTGTCTTTTCCTCAAGAGGCAAGCCTTGTTTCTTATACTTGGCTGACTTTTTAAAGGTATTGGATCCTCCTCCTGTTTTGTTTGTTCAGGGAGTATTTCCCATACTTTTTTCCACCCTTTTCTCACTTCCCTGTTCCCACCCTCATGTCAAATGGAATTGAAGAGCTTCATCCTAATCTGAAGGCTTAACCTTGGGGATGTGGTGGGGGAAATTTATTTACAGAGTGAAATGATTGAAATCTCCATTACTTAATTTTCTGTAAAGGAAGTGGTATGGGATCTTGATAACTATTTGAAGTAAAAATACTGATGTAAAAAAGAAGAGTAGAAGATAAAGTCAATCATTGAAGAACTTTCTCTTCAATTTTGGGATAACAGAAGTATGAACTTGGCTAGTTGTATTCATTCATTTGCTTATGCATAATTCATCAATTCACCAAGTATTGATTGACTCATATGTGCAAATCACTGGGCCCAGGGCAGTGGGGGCCCTTAGAGAAAGGGTAATCTACACTTCACAAATTAGTTTTATGGCTATTTGTGTAAAGCCCTGAAAGGGAGAGGAGAAAATCATGACATGCAGTAAATGGGAAGAAGAGAAGAAATCTGGATAAGTGGAAACAAATTTGACTGGAGGCCAATTTGGCTGGAGGGCTGGCTGCCTTAGATCTCTTGGGGCTTTCCTGGAAGGGAAGGCAGGAGTTTAGAGAGGCCCCTGTCCCTTTTCTGATCCCGCTCAGTCTCCAGGAAACCAGATAACAGACAGAAGCAGCTACTTGCTCCCTCTGCTGTGCACAGGTTTCTTAGAGGTCTCCATAATAGGGAAAGGATCTGTCTGCCCCCAGAGAACAGTGACAGGGTGACTGGAGGAATTCACAGAGAAAGAGGATACTAGCTTTAGCTGCAGGAGTTTCACCCTGGCTTCAAGATAAAAAGGAATGTAGGTGACTAGATCAGTTGGGACACTAGTGACTGCAACAGCCACTGAGACTCCTAAAGCTTCTCTTCATTTCCCTCCTCTGTACCCACCTCTATCCTACCTAAAAGGAGGAAGAAGCTCTGGATGAGCTGGGATTACAATTATTGTGCTTGTGAGTGTTCACCTAGGAACAACGGGATTCATTTGCCATTGGAGGGCTATTTCTTCCCCAGCCTGATGGTCAGGAAAATATTTGTTATATTAGTTTATTTCTTAAAATAAAACTTATTTATGTTGTTTCCCTGGTCTTCTCACCCTGATCCCTACCCAATCAAACAGGCAGAAGGTCATATATAGTCATACTATTGTTATGGTCTGTTTCATTCCTTTGCTTGGTTTATTATATCCTTGAAGGATATAATATTACCCTCTGCATTCAAAAAAAGCTTTTATGTTTGAATAGCCCAGTGAAAGGAAGAGATAAAGAAAGAAAAGAAAAAGCCCCTACCTAGAATCACATGTGAAAAAGGCAGATTAAAAGAAAGGAAAATCTAAAATGTAAGAATTATTTGGTTTAGAATATTTTTACATTTTTAGACTATAGATTTGCATTCTCTTCTAGGGACCGACAGTGTCTCAGAATATAATACCCTTATTGATATTAGCTTCTATGGGATTTTTAACATGGAGTCATTTTGGGAGTGGAAGAATGATTTGAAAGAGATGGAAGATTTACCCTGACTAATAGTAAGTTCAAGATGAAGGATTTAAGAATTTTTAAAAGTTATCAACATTAGGTTAAACCCTAATTCAAGGCCTTATGTAGAGTAGCCAGTCCTTATAGATTGAAGATAGAAAGGACTTTAATCCTCAGAATTCTTATGAAATATCCTGTTTTTGTATGTTTTAAGTCTCGGAATATAGTGTACTGGAATGATCGAAACAATGGATGATTTGCTAGCTCAGAAAGGAAAACTACTCTTAGGAGGGGGAAACTGCTATAGTAATTTTTTTGTTGAGGGGTAGGTTTTTGAGACTGAGTCTCCCTCTGTCGCCCAGGCTGGAGTGTAGTGGCACGATCTCAGTTCACTGCAACCTCTGCCTCCTGGGTCCAAGTGATTCTCATGCCTGTTGCTCACGTAGCTGGGACTACAGACGTGTGCCACCACTCCTGGCTGATTTTTTTAGTGGAGGCAGGATTTCATCATGTTGGCCAGACTGGTCTCGAAGTCCTGACCTCAAGTAATCTGCCCACCTCAGCCTCCCAAAGTACTGGAATTACATGTGTGAACCACTGTGCCCAGCCTACTATAGTAATTAAATTTACTTTTGTAAATGTCTAGAGATTATAAGCAAAAATAAGATAATAGTGGATGAACATCCAGATAGAACAGCAAACTGTTTAGCTGGAAGGTAGGAATGGTGTCTAGGCCTACAGTAAGCACATCCTGTCATTCCTGACAATTTGTATTTACCCTCTTCGGCTGTCCATACCATATGTATTTTCTATTTCCTTTTTCAGACTCATTTGCAGAACACCTTTCAGTACCAACATACACAAATAGGAAAAAAGGGGATAAAAAGGGAAAATTGGTGCTAAGAAGATGAGTTTTGTTATGAGTTTCAAATGGCCACTTGGCCAGTAGCAAACAGCTGCCCCACAGAAGTTCAGGATTACTTGAATTGTCTCTGCATCACCTCTGCTACAGAGTAGAGAGATTGTTTGTTAGGGCTTATGGTCAGAAAAAAACAGAAATAAGTGTTGCTAGTGGTAAAATGTAGTTTTACCATGAACAATATTCCTATTTTTTACTTTGGGAGGGGTCTGATGCAAATTTACACTAATAAGGATGTGATATTAAACTTACTTTATTCTGGAATAAGATGTAAGAAAGCATAGCTCAATAATTTTATTCAAGAATAATTATTGTGAGAAATAATTTTCTTTTCTTTTAAAAATCTTATACTCTTGAGTGACATTTGAGGAGAAATGAAATTTGCAGTAATCTTGGGCACAAAGGCTATTTTTGAAATTAGCCTTATTTAACTCAGTGATTCTCATTGTGGCTACCCATTAGAATCACCTGATAATTTTTTCGAGACTGAGTCTCACTCTGTCACCCAGGCTGGAGTGCAGTGGTATGCTCTCGGCTCACTGCAACTTCTGCCTTCTAGGTTCAAGCGATTTTCCTGCCTCAGCCTCCCAAGTAGCTGCGATTACAGGTGCTGCTATAACACACAGCAAATTTTTGTATTTTTAGTAGAGACAGGGTTTCACCGTGTTGGCCAGACTGGTCTTGAACTCCTGACCTCAGGTGATCCACCTGCCTCAGCCTCCCAAAGTGCTGGGATTACAGGAGTGAGCCACCGTGCCTGGCCCTGAGGATCTTTTAAATTAATAACAGGGTCTCACCCCCATCCAGTTAAATCAAGATCTCTGTGAGTGGGGCCCAGGTATTAGCATTTTTAAAATGCTTCCAGGATTATTCTAATGTGAATCAAGGCTTAAGAACGCTGGTTTGGGTTGGGCACAGTCATGCACACCTGTGATCCCAGCACTTTGGGAGGCTGAGGCAGGAGGATCGCTTAAGCTCAAGAGTTCAAGACCAGCCTGAGCAACAAAGCAAATATGCAAGAAAAATTAGCCGAAAGAGGTGGTGCACTCCTGTAGTCCCAGCTACTTGGGAGGCTGAAATGGGAGGATCACTTGACTCTGGAAGGTTGAGGCTGTAGTGAGCCAGGATTGTGCTGCTGCACTTCAGCCTGGGTGACAGAATGAGACCCTGTCTCAAGAAAAAAGAAAAAACAGAAAAAAAACATGGGTTTAACCCTAGCTATGCTAATTTTTGCACCTACAAATTAGAAGTCTAATCTGCAACATTTGTAACATTGTAACATCTGTTCCTTGAGCAGCAGGATGAAATGTGAGATTGATTAGAATTTTAAGAGTTGACTGTATGCATTTGATTACTCAGGTTAATCACTTAACACAATTAACTTTTATTCTTTCTATTCAGTGAAATTCTTTAGCTAGACTTCTGTTAAAAGAAAAGCAAGATTATTGAGGACTACATGATTAGGTACTGGAGCCTTCTGAAACTAAACCTTTATATAAACTTGAAAAAAAAGAAAAAGAGAGAGAGAAAAAAAAAAGAGAGAAAAAGAAAAAAAAAAAGAAAGAAAACCAAGATACTGAAATAAGATAATCCAAATCTACTATAAACTTAAGTCAATGAAGGGTAAAGTTTTCCATACCTTTTCCATAAGGTATAAAGAGTATAAAGACATATTCTTCCTGTGTCAACATTGCTAGGGAGCTAGAGTAAAGAAAAAATTATTAAAGATCATTTTATACTTTGCACATTATACTTTTACTGAAGTAAAATATACATTTGGCAAAGTGTACTTATCTTGTGCATTCATATATAACAATGAATTTTCACAAACTGATGCTTTCACAAACACAGATCAATCAGGAAGTATGTAACCTGGACCTAGATCAGGAAATGGAATACTACCACTCCCCAATACTATTTCCCCCTTTTGCCAATGCCCCTCTTGTTCCTTTCAGTCACTACTCACCCTCCCAGCCATCATCCACCAGGAATAACCACTCTCCTGACTTCTTGACCATGTGATTTTTTTTTTTTTTTTTTTTTTTTTTTTTGAGACGGAGTTTCGCTCTTGTTACCCAGGCTGGAGTGCAATGGCGCAATCTCGGCTCACCGCAACCTCCGCCTCCTGGGTTCAGGCAATTCTCCTGTCTCAGCCTCCTGAGTAGCTGGGATTACAGGCACACACCACCATGTCCAGCTAATTTTTTGTATTTTTAGTAGAGACGGCGTTTCACCTTGTTGACCAGGATGGTCTCGATCTCTTGACCCAGTGATCCACCCGCCTCGGCCTCCCAAAGTGCTGGGATTACAGGTGTGAGCCACCACGCCCAGCCGACCATGTGATTTTTATGTGGACATCAGGCTATGCTCTTTAGAGGGCTCTCCCTGACTTTCAGAATCAGACAGAGGGCTCTGCATCATGTAGTAGTTAAAGAGCTCAAGTTCAAGGTTCAGACAGCCCGAGTTGGAACCCAGCTTCACCACTTACTGTGTGTCTTCACTCCAAGCCTCATTTCCCATATCTATAAAATGGGAATAATAATAGTACCTGTCTCATGGAGTTGTTAAAATTAAATGAGATAACTTATATAAAGTGCTTACATGGCCTGGCATATTATCCGTGCCAAGTAGAGAGCGGGGCAGATGCAGGATTCCCTCATGTCACCAGCTCTTCAACAGAGTCAAGGCAGTGCCACTGTTGTCTACAGACATAATGAAGTTCATACTTCAGCTCTGAAGAAAAAGAGGAAGAAAAACTGGGCATCTTGACCATCTTTCATTTTCTTCACCATCCCTAATTGGGCCTGTGGCTTGGCTAACTTGTGACAACTTCTAAAACATACTGTTTAAATACATGAAATGGCTACTGAAAGACCAGAAATATTCTCTTACACAGCTTTATATTATCAATAGCTCTTTCTTTGCACAGTGATTTAATTTATAAATTGCACATAGTTGATGCCTTGGCTAAAGGAATCTAAAAATGATACTTCAGGCACACCATGCTTTCCTGTGCTGGATTTGTATTGGTCTGGCTTCTGATCCCTCTTTTCACCAGTCATATTTTTCACCAGGCATGTTTCAAAGAATGCAGAATGTGGCAGTGAAACAATTTGTAGGCGGAAATAAGGAGCCTTGGCCAGATTTGCAAAATTAACCAAATAAAAGCTCTAGTTGAGTTATCTTGCTTCCATAATCTGAGACAGTTCCAGCTCAGGTATATTTTCCTCTTATTTTGGTTTGGGAGAGCAAGGAAAACAGAAGGAGTTTTATCTTTTCTCAGATTTTTAAGATTATAGCTTGGCAAAAATTTACCCTTTGGAAAAGGTGGGGTGAGGGGAAACCCTTTACTATGAGTACTTACCATGTGACAGCCATTGTGTTAAATGCTTTTTATATAGTTTAATGTTGAATCCAGGTCTTTGAGGAAAATACTTTTAGTAGTTCCTGTTTAAAGATGAGGAACCAAGCGTGCCTAAGGTATGTGACTATCTAGGTCAGGCGTCCCCATACTTTTTACACAGGGGGCCAGTTCACTGTCCCTCAGACCGTTGGAGGGCCGCCACATACTGTGCTCCTCTCACTGACCACCAATGAAAGAGGTGCCCCTTCCTGAAGTGCGGCAGGGGGCCGGATAAATGGCCTCAGGGGGCCGCATGCGGCCCGCGGGCTGGGCTGGCCGGGCCGTGGTTTGTGGACGCCTGTTGACAGCTAACTCTGCCTGACACTGCCTGCCTGAGCTCTTTAACTTATGCTGGATTGCCTTTGCCCTTCAATGTAATGTTGTTATTCTGGTGCTAGGATGTCAGGGGCAAATGCAATAGTGATCCTCAGCTCTAGTTTTATACAAGAATAATCTGTAAAGTTTGTTTAAAAAATATAGAAACTTAATTCTCGCCAGGTATGGTGGTTCACGCCTGTAATCCTAGCACTTTGAGAGGCCAAGGCAGGTGGATTACCTGAGGTCAGGAGTTTAAGACTAGCCTGACCAACATAGAGAAACTCTGTCTCTACTAAAAATACAAAATTACTGGGGCATGGTGGCGCATGCCTGTAATCCCAGCTACTCAGGAGGCTGAGGCAGGAAAATTGCTTGAACCCAGGAGGCAGAGGTTATGGTGAGCCGAGATCACGCCATTGCACTCCAGCCTGGGCAACAAGAGCAAAACTCCATCTCAAAAAAAAGAAAAGAAAAGAAAAGAAACTTAAGTCTCACTTTAGGAAATTTCTTGTTCAGTAGGTCTTGAATGAGACCTAACATATTTATTCTTTACAAAGATCCACAGGAGATTGTGTGCCAGAGTTGAAAATCATGATTCTCAGAAGTTCTCTAGAGGAGAATTATAACATTACAGATTTGGGGGGCATGTTAAGACTGAATTTGGAATATTGTAAAGATACACTGTTATTAGAAGTACAGGGAAGGAAGAGTTAGCTTAATAATCAAGTTTCATGTTTCAGGAGGTAATGTTACAGGATCCTTGGGGTGTCACTTTGCCAGCCAGAAACCTTTGTGGCCAGTGGCTGCCCAACTTTTCCTCTGGCCTGCTGGGCTCGTTCCACCCATTCAGCCTGGCAGGCTACACCTGGCTCATGCTACTGGCCTGGATCCCATACCTGCCAAGGGCAACGCAGGCACGGAGTGGTGAGAGGTGTGTAAGTGAGCATAGGGTCCGGCCACTGTGCACAGCCAGGCACCCTGGCTGCAGTGGGGCAGGCAGGGTCTGATCTTTTGGCCTGGTATGACATTAGCCTCTGTTGCCATGGTAACGGAGATCTGGTATACCGTAAGCAGCTTCCACAGCTGACACCAGGGAACACAATGGCACTTGGAAGCTTGGAGATGCCAGGAACCACACAGATTCCTAAAGAGGGTGTCACAGCCCTGGCTCATTGAGCTCCTAGGTCTGGGCTCCCCAAAGGGCCATAGCTCTTCTCTCCTTATTGTTTTCTTTCCTTATGGTCACCCACAATGTGGTGAGCAAGGGGTGTGTTTCAGCCCTGTTTTTGCTACACCTCTTTTGGCCTCACCTTTGGCAGGTCCCAAATCATTGTCCTGTGTCCAGAAAGAATGAGGTATGCAGACAAGTAGAGGGTGTGCAAGGTGAAGAGAAGCTTTACTGAGCAATAGAACCGCTCAGAGAAGACATGCAGTGTGTAGCTTCTCTCCATAGCCAGGGTGTCGTTCAGCTTTCAGCAGAGAGTGTAGCCGCTCTCTGCGAGGCAAGTCTTCCCTATGTGTGCTCAGCTCCAGCAGAGAGGGTAGCTCCTCTCTGCAGGCAGGTATCCCATCCTCTCTTCTGATCTGTCTGAGTCCGGGGCTTTTCTTGGGCCTTAGAGGGGAGGAAGTGCAAGCCAGTTGGTTCATGGTGGCCATGGGCAGCCCAGAAAAAGCACCACAAATTCCCACTGCAATCTGCAGGACCAGCAGCCTGGTCCCCATGGTGCAGGCCCTCCCTGGCTTGCAGGTGGGACTTCAGTAGGGACAGACCCTCATCCACCTAGGAGCCTGCCTGCCTCCTGCTTCCATTCATGGTGCCCAGGCTATTCATGCCAAGGGGTGCCTCTAGGCCAACACCAAGCTGCCTTCAGCCTGCCCTCTCAGCCTCCAAATCATGCTTGTCAGTGCCCAAACCCAGTGTCTAGAGGGGGTCAAACTGGCAGGGGGCTGGCATGTCAGTGCTGCCTTGAGTGTGCACACACCCGGCCGGGTTGTGACAGTGTCCAGGCTCAGCCTCGGCTTTGCTCCATGATCAGAGTGGGCACCAACAGCCAGGAGAAGCCAGACAGTGGGAGCAGGCACTTCCAAGCCTATGGGGAAGGAGGGGCCTTCCTGGGCCCTCAAGAGTACAGAGAAGCGTGGGTCTGCAGCTAAGGCTCGGGCAGCTGCAGCTGTGCCTGGGAGGGCAGGGCTCTTGCCTGCTCCAGGCTCCTAAGAGCGCAGAGGTGTGCAGGTCGCAGTCATGGCGTGGGCAGCTCCAGTTGTGCCTGGGGTGCTCCCACCCTGCCAACTTGGAAGGGGCAGGGCTCTGGCTTTTCCCCAACTCCTGCCAGCTCTGTGGAGCATGCAGCCCTAGCTGTGCTTCCTCTTTTCGTTTTCCCCACAGTGGCAGCGAACAAGGTGCAGGAGGCACAGTGGCCCCAGTCAACCCCTGTACAAACAAACCCGATGCTCCTGGGGCCAGCCCTCCAAGTCCTGGCTGTGTCTTTGGCTAGGTTTTCACAGGCTCCTGGGATGTGGCAGGGACCACGATTGAGGCCACGTCAGAGGCTCTGGGCCAGGAGAGTGGGTCCTACCCAGCTGTGTGAGGGTGGGTGTGGTGCAGTTGACTGCCTCAGAGACACAGACCACAGGGGTCCCACCACCACTGCTGCTGCTACCACCCATGCCTCCCCACTACAGCTGGCAGCTACAGTGGACAACCCGCTGCTGCCATCAGTAAGATGGTATTTATCACTGCAAATTGGATATATTACTGAGGTATTTTATAGCCAGATTAATTTTTTCCATCTTTCCATGAATTTCTAGAGTGCTGTCACTATTGTACTCAAGCACACTCTTTCTCAACCCTAGTTAGCTATCTAAGGTGTCTATTTTCTTTCTTTCTTTTTGGTGATGGAGTCTTACTCTGTCATGGTGCCCAGGCTGGAGTGCAGTGGCACAATCTCAGCTCACTGCAACCTCCGCCTTCCAGGTTCAAGTGATTCTCCTGTCTCAGCCTCCTGAGTAGCTGAGACTACCGGTGCGTGCCACCACACCAGGCTATTTTTTGTACAGACTGGGTTTCACCATGTTGGCTAGGCTGGGCTTGAACTCCCAACCTCAGGTGATCCACCTGCCTCAGCCTCCCAAAGTGCTGGGATTATAGGCATGAGCCACCGCACCCAGCCTAAGATGTCTGTTTTCTTAGTGCTGAAGGTGAAGTCCTGGTAAAGCTGTAATTTCAAAGCTATTAGGCAAGAAGTGTTAACCTTGGAGAGAGCAGTGGATGACCCCGATTAAGAAAAATGTCATGAGAGTTGTAAATTTAACAAATTCTTAATCTCCTGTCTGCTGAGTCACTTCTAATGCCTTTTGTGTATTTTCTGTAATCTCACAGTGTGCTTTGGCAGTAGGGAAGAGGTAGTAATTTTTCCTCTAATTTTATAATTAGAAAAGTAGAGTTATATATAAAAGGCATGACTTGCTGTTAAAACTACGTATAACTGAAAAGATACCTAACATTTCCTGAACACTACTATGTGCCTGGTTAGTAAAAACAGATGTTTGTATGTGCATTATCTCACATTACATTTCTGATGTTAGTATTTATCCCATATTCTTGTTTTCTGAGTTTTGAGAAAATTGAGCTTATTTATTCCACAATTATTTAAGTCTACTCTGTGGCAGGCACTACACTAGGCAATGGGTAGCCAGTGATGAACAAAGCAAACTGTCCTATGGAATTTACAGTCCATTGGGGAAGAGACAATAAAAAACATAAATATTCAATTACAGAATATGATAATGTTATGGAAAATTCAAGTGGAAACACAATGATAAAGAATAAGAAGGCAAAATAGCCATTTAGATAAAGGATACTCAAGAAGGGCCTCTGTAACATGGTGATATATTTAAGGGATTTGCTTAGGATTACACATTTATTAAGTGATGAAGTTCAAGTCTGATTTTTTTTTTTTTTTTTTTTTTTTTTGAGACGGAGTCTCGCTGTCACCAGGCTGGAGTACAGCGGCACGATCTCAACTCACTGCAACCTCTGCCTCCTGGGTTCAAGAGATTTTCCTGCCTCAGCCTCCAGTGTAGCTGGGACTACAGGCATATGCCACCATGCCAGGCTAGTTTTTTGTATTTTAGAGATGGGTTTTCACCATGTTGGCCAGGATGGTCTCGATCTCCTGACTTTGTGATCCGCCCACCTTGGTCTCTCAGAGTGCTGGGATTACAGGTATGAGCTACCGTGCCTGGCTCAAGTCTGATTTTTAAGGCTATGCTCATCATGCTATTTTGCCTGTCAGACATGTACTTGGAATCCACCCCAGGGTTGTGACTCACCTCTCTGGTCATATAAGCATTCATACCATGGCAATGTACCAGATTTTCAGAGGAGGCATTATAAAATTTATAAATAATAAATTATTGATAATAAGATCATTCTTTCAAAAGAATCCTGTCTCCTAAAATGCTTCTTTAAGGAGAGCCCAGGAGGCAATAGGGACAAGGGAAAGAGAAGAAAGGACTATAAGCAGTATATGAATTTCAATAAACGAGAGAGAGAGAGACAGCTCCAAAGAAGCCAAAAATCTGCTCTAACTGCACTAGGCATATTTGCATGAGGAAGTGCCCTCCTGTCATGCATAAGCTGGGGCTGGAAATTCCACTTTGGATCAACATCTTATTTCCTGGTCTTACTTGAACTTAATTTGCAGGGCCTGATCCAGGAGCTGAGCAGAAGACTGCTCATGGAAGAAGCTAACTATAAAGTGTTAGATGATTGTTAGAACCTTAAGATATCTGGAAAGAATGTGGGTGAAAGAGAAACTGCTTTTGGGAAGGGAAAGGACCAAGGTGAACAGTTAAATACAATCTTGAAGTTGAATGCTATGTTTTTCTTCTTCTTCTTTTCTTTTTTAAGATGGGGTTTCACCAAGATAGCCAGGCTGGTCTTGAACTCCTGACCTCAGGTGATCCACCCACCTTGGCCTCCCAAAGTGCTAGGATTACAGGTGTGAGCCACTGCGCCCGGGCTGCTGCTTCTTTTTTTCTTTTTAGAGTTTTCCCACAGAATTCTGAAATACCCTTTGCTCCAAAAGAATCTGTCCACTTATTCTTTTTCCTCTAAGGAAATAACAGCAATTCTTAGGCTAGTCAGATTCTGTAGAATTCTGATGCAATTTTTCTGATTGTGGATTATAAACCTGTTTAGATTTGAATAATGCCTACTGGGAATTTCTGTTTGGAAAGCATGCATATATCCATATATGCATCTTGATAATTGGATTCTGAAGATTACAAATTGATTTCATCCTGGCAATCTAACATTTTAGTCAAGAGTTATAATGATCAAATGCTTTGACCCAGAAATCTAACTCTTGAATATTTCCTCTAAGGAAATATATATATATATATATACAATTTTTTTTTTTTCTGAGATGGAGTCTTGCTCTGTCGCCAGGCTGGAGTGCAGTGGCACAGTCTTGGCTCACTGCAACCTCCACCTCCAGGGTTCAAGTGATCCTTCCACCTCAGCCTCCCGAGTAGCTGGGACCACAGGCACATGCCAACACGCCTGGCTAATTTTTGTATTTTTAGTAGAGACGGGGTTTCACCATGTTGGCCAGGATGGTCTCAAGCTCTTGACCTCATGATCTGCCCGCCTCAGCCTCCCAAGGTGCTGGGATTACAGGTGTGAGCCACTGCGCCCAGCCAGAAATTATATTTCTTAAAAAGCATATGTACTAAAATTTTAATGAATATGTTTAGTAATGAGAGGAAAGTATGGTTAAGTAAACTATGGTAATATAATAAAGTCATTCAAATGAAAAACTTACTTAAAACTAGTTTCATGAGAAATTGTATAATTAATATTAAGTGAATAAATAAATGGAAAAAATCAAGTTGCCTCTCTACTTGACTCTGTCACAAAATAAAGATGGATCTAAGAATTAAATGTAAAAATTCTGATACCACAAGGAAGAACATTTAGGTGAATTTGTTTTATAATCTTAGAGTAGGGAAGATCCTTTTATGACACAAAACTCAGAGACAATAAAAGAAAGTGTTGCTAAATCCAAGTACATAAAGTCAAAAAATCTACGTTAGAAGATCTTATAAACAAAGTCCAAAACCACAGGTTGGGAAAAAGACTTTCAATACATATGACAGGGAGCTATTTTCTATAATACATAATGTATTCTATAATATTTGTAAATTTTTAATATTTATGTGTACATAATATGTATATATATTTATGGAGTAAATGAGATGTTTTGATTATGGCATACAGTGTGTAATAATCACACCTGGGTAAATGGGGTTTCCATCACCTCAAGCATTCATCATTTCTTTGGTACCTTCCAATGCAATGTGATATCAAACTTATTTTTATCTTTGCCAGTTTGAGGGCTAAAAACACTGTATTAGATATGAGAGCTGTTGAATATTTATTTCAAACACTGAGGAGACATTTGTATATCTTTTTCTTCCATGAAAGTCAGTTGACTTCTTTTGTATATTTTTCTATTGTGTTTCTGATATTTTAAAAATATTATATCGAGTTAATTTGTCATCAGTTTAAAATAATGGGCACAATATGTTATTTGCAACCTTCATGGTAACCTCAAAAGAAAAAACCTACAATAGATATACAAAAAAACATAAAGCAAGACATTAAAACATAACATCAGAGAAAATAACTTTCAAAAAAGGGAGAGAAGGAAGGGAGGGAGAAAGGGAGGAAGGAAGGAAAGGAGGAGGGAGGGACCAGAAAACAACAAAATGACAAGAGTAAGTCCTTACTTACCAATAGTAACGTTGAATGTAAATGGACTAAACTCTGCAATCAAAAGACATAGAGTAACTGAATGGAGAAAGAAAACAAGATCTATCTGTTGCCTATAAGAAACACACCTCACCTAAAAAGACACACATAGACTATAGATAAAGGGATGGAAAAAGATATTCCATCCCAATGGAAACCATAAAAGAGCAAGAGTAGCTATACTTACATCAGATAAAATAGGTTTAAAGACAAAAACAATAGAGACAAAGAAGATCATTATATAATGATAAAGGGATTAATTCAGCAAGAGGATGTAACAATTGTAAATATGTATGCACCCAGTGTTGGAGCACTGAGATACATAAAGCAAATATTAGAGCAAAAGAGAGAGAGAAACCCCAATACAATAATAGAGACTTCAACACTCCACTTTCAATATTGGAAAGATCATCTAGGCAGAAAACCAAAGAAACAACAGACCTAATCTGTACTATAGACCAAATGGAACTAATAGATCTTTACAGAACATTTAATCCAATGGCTGCAGAATACACATTTTTCTCAGCACATGGATCATTCTCAAGAACAGACCATATGTTAGACCACAAAACAAGTATTAACAAAACAATTTTAAAAAAACTGGTTGGGCACTGTGGCTCACACTGTAATCCCAGCACATTGAGAGGCCAAGGCGGGCAGATCACTCGATGCCAGGAGTTCAGTACCAGCCTGGCCAACATGGTGAAACTCTGTCTCTACTAAAAACACAAAAATTAGCTGGGTATGGTGGTGCACACCTGTGATCCTAGCTGCTCAGGAGACTGAAGCACAAGAATAGGTTTAACCTGGGAGGTGGAAGTTGCAGTGAGCTGAGATCCCACTGCTGCATTCCAGGCTGGGTGACGGTGAGACTGTCTCAGAAAACAAAAAAAAAAATTGTAAAAAAAAAAATTGAAATCACGTATTTTCTCTAACCACAATTGAATAAAACTAGAAATCAATACCCAGAGGAACTGTGGAAACTATACAAACACATGAAAATTAAACAGTATACTCCTGAATGACCAGTGGGTCAATGAAGCAGTTAAGAAAGAAATTTAAATTTTTCTTGAAACAAATGGGTAGAACAAAATTTTATAGCCATCATTCATTTATTCAACTATTACTTTAAAAGAAAACGAGGGCCAGGCTCACGCCTGTAAACCCAGCACTTTGGGAGGCCAAGGCAGGAGGATCACTTGGGCACAGAACTTCAAGACCAGCCTGAGCAGCATAGGCAGACTCTATCTTTACCAAATATTAAAAAAAATTAGCTGAGTATGGTGATTCCAGCTACTCAGGAGGTTGAGGTGGGAGGATCCCTTGACCCCAGGAATTCAAAACTGCAATGAGCTGGGATAGCACCACTGTACTCTCACCTGGACAGTAGAGCAAGACCCCATCTCAAAAACAAAGAAAAAGATAGCTCTTATCCTCAAATGCCCAAAGCCTAGAAAGACAGATTTATAAGTAAGATGACTGAAATACAGTGTGGTAAGTGCAGTAATAGAGAAAATGTGTATAATAGGTGCATTTGTGGGACAAGAAGAGAATAATCTATTCCTTGCCAAATTTGAAAAATGAGCAAAATTTACATATATGCTCTGATTACAACCTCAAAAAACTATAAAAAAATAACAAAAGAAGAATGAAAACACACAAAAGAGACCTTAAGTATAAACAGTTGTGGCCAGGTGCAGTGGCTCTCATGCCTGTAATCCCAGCACTTTGGGAGGCCAAGGCAGGTGGATCACCTGAGGTCAGGAGTTCAAGACTAGCGTGGCCAACATGGTGAAACCCCTATCTCTACAAAAAATACAAAAAAAAAAGTTAGCTGGGCATGGTGTCAGGTGCCTGTAATCCCAACTACTCAGGAGGCTGAGGCCAGAAAATCACTTGAACCCAGGAGGCAGAGGTTGCAGTGAACCGAGATCGCACCACTGCACTCCAGCCTGCGCAACAAGAGCAAGACTCCGTCTTAGAAAGAAAAAGTATAAACAGTTGCATTCAGGTGATGAGGTGCCAGGAAGTATCAAAGTTGTCTTAGTGGTATCTTACAGTGAAAAATTTTTATTTTTATTTATTTTATTTTTTTATTGCATTTTAGGTTTTGGGGTACATGTGAAGAACATGCAAGATTGTTGCATAGGTACACACATGGCAGTGTGGTTTTCTGCCTTCCGTCCCCTCGCCTGTATCTGTCATTAGTGAAAAATTTTTAAATTCACTTTAGACTTAAAGTAAACCGCTGGGCACAGTGGCTCATGCTTATAATCCCAGCACTTTGGGAGGCTAAGTAGGGTGGAATCACCTGAGGTCAGGAGTTCGAGACCAGCCTGGCTAACATGGTGAAACCCCGTCTCTACTAAAAATACAAAAATTAGCTGAGCGTGGTGGCAAACGCCTGTAATCCCAGCTACTTGGGAGGCTGAGGCCGGAGAATCGCTTGAACCCAGGAGGCAGAGGTTGCAGTGAACTGAAATCGCACCATTGCACTCCAGCCTGGGTGGCAGAGTAAGATTCTTCTCAAAAAAAAAATAAGGCCAGGCGCGGTGGCTCAAGCCTGTAATCCCAGCACTTTGGGAGGCCGAGGCGGGTGGATCACGAGGTCAAGAGATCAAGACCATCCTGGTCAACATGGTGAAACCCCGTCTTTACTAAAAATACAAAAAAATTATCTGGGCATGGTGGCGCGTGCCTGTAATCCCAGCTACTCAGGAGGCTGAGGCAGGAGAATTGCCTGAACCCAGGAGGCGGAGGCTGTGGTGAGCCGAGATCTCGCCATTGCACTCCAGCCTGGGTAACAAGAGTGAAACTCCGTCTCAAAATAAATAAATAAATAAAAAAGTAAACTGGGATTCTTTGGAGTCTTACATCTGGAGTCTTTTATTTGTAATCTTAAAGATGAAAATATAGGAAATATTGTATTTGCCCTAAGTTAATACAGGAGAGAAAGAGGTTTTTATCGCACACATCCTTTTACCTTTTCCCCTCTATTTAAGTTTGGATCTCTGCAGGCTACTGTGAAGAGCCTTGGAACTGATTAGCAGATCCTCACCTGGGTCTGCTAGATGCCTTAAAGGTGAGCTGCAACTCCAGCCTGGGCAAGAAGAGCGAAACTCCATCTCAAAAAAGAAAAAAAAAAAAGGCGAGCTGAAAGCAACCACAACTATATCAAACAATTTTGGCACCCAGAATTTATGGCTCGTCCTCTTTGAGCTCCATATAACAAGTAAATATGAATTAAAATCTGGTACATTAACCAAATGTAATGTTGCTGTGTAGTAATAATTTAAATTCTACCATGAAAAGTTATGCCCGGGACTTATGATCAGCCTCCGTCTTTCATTGTCATGCATTAAAGCACTAATGCTTCATTTCCTTCCCCATTTGTGGTTTCCAATAGTTTGGTTCTATATCTCTATCTTGAACTAATTAAACTGGCTCAGACTAGAGCAGCTATACCAGGCATAACAGCAAAAGGAAAGCAGAACTGGCCTGGGCACTTCCTTCACTGGCTGTTATTTTCACTTCCTTGCCTGACCCCTGTGTCTTAAGGCCATGACCTTAGCCTCCATTTCTTATGTATATAATTACCTTTCACTCATTTATTCTTTTAACAAATATGTACGGAATACCTCCTATGTGACACTGCACTGGTTGCTGGGGATATAGTGGTGCATGTGATAAACCGTAAACGGGATTCTTCCCTTTGAAACTTACCCTCTAGTGGAGAAAGGTGGCATTAAACAGCTAATTATGCAGTGAAATTTTAAATTACGATAAATTCTGCAAATGAGAAAGTATACCATACTATGAGAATATAGCACTCAGGGACCTAACTTGGCTTGGGGAAAAAAGGGATGTAAAGGTTGCTTCCTTGGGGAACTGGTGTTTTGAGTTGTACTCTAATAATGTGTTGAAGTCAACCACGGAAAAGTTGAGTGGGGAAGACGCAAATTAAAAACTTACAGATCAGGAAACTGACACATTCAAAGAACTGAAAGAGGATCAGTAAGGCTGGAACAAAGAAAATAAGGGAGAAAATAATGTAAGCTAGTGCTGATAAAGTCAGCAAAAGGCCAGATGCTGCAGCCTTATAAACGAAATAAAAAATCTTGTTCTTTATTCCTTATACAACAAAAAGCCTCTGAAGAGTTTTAAGCTGGAGAGTGACCAGGTTGAGATTTTTTTTTTTTTTTTTTTTTTTTTTTTGAGATGGAGTTTTGCTCTTGTTGCCCAGGCTGGAGTGCAGTGGCACAATCTTGGCTCACTACAACCTCCGCCTCCCAGGTTCAAGCGATTCTCCTGCCTCAGTCTCCTGAGTAGCTGGGATTAAAGGCATGCACCACCATGTCCAGCTAATTTTGTATTTTTAGTAGAGACGGGGTTTTGCCATGTTGGACAGGCTGGTTTCAAACTCCTGACCTCAAGTGATCCACCCGCCTCAGCTTCCCAAAGTGCTGGGATTACAGGCATGAGCCACTATGCCTGGCCCAGGTTGAGATTTTAAAAATATTTGCCAGGCCGGGTGTGGTGGCTCAAGCCTGTAATCCCAGCACTTTGGGAGGCCGAGGCGGGTGGATCACGAGGTCAAGAGATCGAGACCATCCCGGTCAACATAGTGAAACCCCGTCTCTACTAAAAATACAAAAAATTAGCTGGGCATAGTGGCACGTGCCTGTAATCCCAGCTACTCGGGAGGCTGAGGCAGAAGAATTGCCTGAACCCAGGAGGCGGAGGTTGCGGTGAGCCGAGATCGTGCCATTGCACTCCAGCCTGGGTAACAAGAGCGAAACTCTGTCTCAAAAAAAAAAAAAAAAAAAAAATTTGCCTGGCTTTGCTATGCAGAGTGGACTTCTATATGAACACAACTGTTTCCCCAGCAATCTGTGAAATGTCTAGCACATAGGAGGTACTCTGTACCTACTGGTTAAAAGAAGAATAAGTGGATGATAGGTAACATATACACAAGAAATGGAAGCTAAAGTCACACCCTTAAGACTAGAGGTCAGGGAAGGAAGTCTGAATACAGAAGTGAAGGAAGTAACCAGGCTGCCCTCTTCCCTCTCTCCTCTCCCCCCGATATATGTACACACACACACACACACACACACACACACGCCACAGATAGTTGGGGCTTCATATCCCTGTGATTTGGTTTAACTAACTCACTTGTCAGGGAATGGAGCATTTAATAAAAGGGAAGTTGACAGAATGTCTGTGTGGTGGTAAAGAATGTATACAAACCTGGTTAAGTTACTTTTCTTCTGTCTTAATTTCTTCATCCAAGGAATGGAAATGATATACCTACCTTGGAGAATTATTGTGAAGATTAAATGAGATAATGGTTGCAAAGCACTTGGACTAAAGCCTGGCACATTGTTAGCCTTTAATAAACAGCCAGATTAAATTACAATATAACAATCTCATGAAGGGTTCATATGCCTGTCTGAGATCCATCCACTCTTTGTGGCTCATGGAGTAGCACTCCATTTGCAGGTTACGTGTGGACATGTCTAGCCTCCACTAATGGACTTTAGGACTCTAGTCTCAAATGGTAGAGAAACATGTATCTATTTTAATTATACAAATGTCATTTGGAGATAGAAACGGAAGCAGAAGGGCTGCTTACTTTAACTCCACTGGGGTTTTGCTTTGAAGCTGGCTTTTCACAAACACCAATGAGAGGGCTCTGTCACTTGCAGGAAATGACAGAATGTAGTTAGTTGCTTGGAAACGTCTGTGTCTCTTTGTTTCCCACAATACGAGGTAACGTCTGTAATTATACTGCTGAGCAAAGCTTCAGGTTGATCAAGGTTAATTGTTGACAGTATTTGAAATGTTAATAATGTCTTCCCAAAAACTGCTTTACCAAAATAGATTGTTCTAGCTTCACAAAAGATTTAAATACCATTGATTTATTTCATTCAGCAAGATGTAATTCTAGGCCTGGAAACGGGTATCTTCTGATTTTATTCTAAGGAATTAGTACCCAGAAAATGTGTTTTCTCTTCTGCTTTCAAGTTTCCCAAATCACTTGCTTCCAGGGAATACCACTGCCTGACTTTTGTCTTTAGCCTGTTCTCTAAAACATACATTTCTGCTTTTGATCTATTTTTGTGGAACTAGGAAAAGGGGTTTTAAAGCATACCATCTTTCTGTAGGAGTCCTGGGGAGTTTTGTCTTGGGCTTTTTTATCACTTAGTGTGTTCCAAGCACTGTTCTAGTTGCTTGAGATACAAAAACAAAAATTGCTGTCCTTATGAAGTTAGTAATCTGATTCCTGTTACAATTTCACCCTCTGCCTCTGCCAAGGAAAGAATCAAACCGAGATTTAAATCCTAGCACTACTACATGCTGTCTGTGACTTTGGGAAGTCATTTATCTTCTTTGAGCCTCTTGCTTGTAAGAAGCCTGGTAATCATGTTGTCATTTTATCATTTATATAAGCATCTCAAGAACAGTTTGTTAGCAATTCATTCTGCAAGAGGGAATTTCCTTGAAACTTGCTTGGATTTATACTCAGAAGTGCCTTATGCAAAATAAGTTAAAGAAATTTTGTCCCACCATTTACCCATATGTGTTCCCTACTATGTGTTTTTACAGTTGATCTAGCTTAATATCAGCAACAATTTATAGTATGAAGCCAAGACTACATGGGTTTATATTTACAGAATTTAGTCTCACACATGTTACCAGAGTTAAGGGGAATGACGAAGGAAATGAAAAACTCAAGCTCTCTGGGTAGATAGCTGCTACCTTTTGGTATTGTCTTCATCTTTTCCTTTTGGGAATTGTCTACTTTACTCCATCTGATTCTGGTAGGGCTGAGAATCACTTGACCTTGCTTTTCTGCCACTGGATGATCATATGTCGATAGACCCATGTCAGGCTGGTCAATCAAAGCACTCCTCTTCTCTGGATATTATGGTGGCACATGACCCAAGCAGGGCCAGTCAATCACTGTCATTTTGAGAGATGAATATAAGTCTCTCTGGAGGTAGAAAAGATTAATTTTTTTCTGGACTCTGATTAAAAGGATGATATATGCTTGGTGTGGTAGGTGGTCATCTTACCATCACACGGAGATAGTCTACCTAAGAATAAGAAGAAAGCAAAGTCAAAGAGTGGAAAATAAAGACCTGATAACATCACTGCATTTCTGAATCGTTGTTGAATTTACCAGTTAAATGAACTACTACATTTTTTGTTTCTCTTGAGTCAGATTGCTTGCAACTGAAAGCATCTTGTATAATACAATATGCTTATCTATGATTGTAGTTGTCATTTGTGTTTGTCAATATTTTGGGTTCTCCTTCTCCATACTGTTAAGATTATATTTCCTTTGGAATTGACATGGTCCTGTGACTGTTTTGGCAAACAAAATATAAGTGGTTTTTGTCACTTCTTGGTGGAAGCCTTTAAGTCTTAAGAGCTGATGCATAATTCATTGTTTTCTTCTCCCTGTCACAGTGACCAGTCCAGATGAGAGAGAACAGCATGTAATAGAATATCCACCAACCTAGGATGGACATGTAACATAAATGCGAAACTGTCGTGTTTTAAGTCAGTGAGATTTTTATGGTGTTTGTTTTTGCAGCCCTTCTGACCAATACATGTATAGAATACATTTTTCTATATCAATTTTTCTAAATATTTCAGGTCAAAAATTATTTTAGTATAACATCTAAAAACACTAATATCTATAGGATGAGGTTATTAAACTATTTAGTATATGTAGTTATTCTTGTTCAGAATTAAGCAGTAGGCTAGAGATAAACAGCAGTGTTTCCTGGTTTACCATACAGGAACTAAACCTGCTTTTAGGGCTGTGACCTCTGACCAAATTACAGTTGCCTTGTTTCATATCATGTGGCAGGACAAAGTCTATAACGATAGGGGTTTAAAACCCAGACACTATGTAAGCACTCTAGCCTTGCCCATAACAATTCCTCTTATGTGGGCAGGACAATGATGGCATCTCCCAACCAGGCCTTGCTATCTGAAAATAGAGAAATGGTTCAAGGACAGATTGAACATAAGCCTGATTTGCAGCCGTGTTGTATCAGTATTGAGGCCTTGAAATTAACAGCCCTTCTCAGATAACCATCAAGGAAGGTGCCTCTAGTCTTCAAAGTAAGTATATACTACAGATAGCAGTGAGCTCTGTAAACATGCACATCCTCTTTGAGCCATGTTAGAGTATTACGGGCAATGCCATTTGTTCATGCCACATAAAACATGTCATTTTTTTCTCCCACTTCTGCAATCCTGGACTTCAAAGGCAATGTATTAAATTTTTTTTACTGAAATTTTAGGGAATATTTCGCTAAATATTTGCATAATTATTATAATCTTTGTGGTGGATTCTTCAGCTTACATGAAGCATGGCATATTCTCATGGGCAGAACATACTAATCTGTCATTTAACCTTTGGGTACTTTAATTTCTCTGCCTCTAAAAGTAAATAAACATTTTTCTTTCTTTCCTACCTCTCTTTGTGCACATAGGAAAATGTGGCATATAATGTATTTGTCAGGACTCTTGATTGAGAGTAATAGAAACTGTTAGTAGGAAAATAAAGATTTGTTGGTTCGGACGGGCTCGGTGGCTCACGCCTGTAATCCCAGCACTTTGGGAGGCTGAGGCGGGTGGATCACAAGGTCAGAAGTTTAAGACCACCCTGGCCAAGATGGTGAAACCCAGTCTCTACTGAAAATACAAAAATTAGCTGGGCACAGTAGTAGGTGCCTGTAATCCCAGCTACTTGGAAGGCTGAGGCAGAAGAATTGTTTGAACCCAGGAGGCAGAGGTTGCAGTGAGCCGAGATCGTGCCATTGCACTCCAGCCTGGGTGATAAAGTGAGACTCTGTCTCGAAAAAAAAAAAAAAAAAGATTTGTTGGTTCATGTAACTGGGAAGTACAAGGGACAAATTTAAGGTATGATTGGATTCAGGGCCTCAAATTATTTCACTGAGGTAATCTCTCTTTATCACATACCTCTGCTTTTTTTCTATGCTGGTTTCATTCTTGTGGAGGCCCTCCCTATAAGGCAGTGAAAAAATAGCCGTCTATAACTGTAGTTGCACATTTTTTTAAATCAGCTAAACCACCCTAATGAAAAGGTATCTTTTTCTTCAGTAGTTCCAGCTGGAGAATAGGAAAGGATGCTTTCCTGCAGGAAAATAAGTTATCTTATAATAACTTATCTTCTGATAATAAGAGGAATTGATGGGGCAGGCAAAAAAATTCAAAGTTGTAAAGTGTACAACTACACTACAGGCACAGTTGTCTATAGCAGACACAGCTGGTTAAATACCCTATATCCATTCTCTCTTGCCATTTCTAAAAACTCAGTTTTGTTCAGGTAGGTATCCATTTCCTTCATGTGGCCAAACACCTCAAGGGAAACTGGCCTAGCTATAGCCCATGAATCCTGATTAGACCCAGCCAGTCAGAGGGTACCATCCCCTTGCCAGACGTTGGCTTAGGCATGAGCATGTGATCCACTTCAGGACAGTGAAGTGGGGCGGGGGGGAAGCTTGGGAGCCTGCGAGACTTCTGGGACAATTTTCCTTGTACTTAAAAAGACACAAGGGAGGGGCTGTTTTCCTCAGGGGCTACTGGGGATGTATGTGATGAACCTTGACTGTGGCATTCATCATGATGCCATGTTAGTCTGAGAGCAATGCTGACACAATCAGGATGGCAGAGCACAAAGATAGGGAAACCACATCTTTGAAAAAGTTCAGCCACCAAAGTAACCAGCTGTGGTCCTTTTCTTATGTAAGATGCTAGTTTTCTTTAAGGCATGTTAAGATAGACTTTTTTTTTACCACTTGTGACTGAAAATTATGAGTAATAAGTAGAGTGAGTTCCTCAGTCAGAAAAGAAGCTCTTAGAGGGTTATATAGTTACACTAGACCTAGAACAGTGTCTTGCACATAGTTGAAGCTCAGTCGTCTTTTATTTGTATTTGTAATTTAAGCACTAAAAAATAAAACATGTTTCTTTTGTAACAGTTCTTATAAAAGCCATTAGATGGAATTAAACAAAATTGATGTCTGTGGTTGGGCACCAAGGCCCAGTGTGAATTTTTTTTTTTTCCGAGACAGTCACACTCTGTTGCCCAGGCTGGAGTGCAATGGTACAATCTTGGCTCACTGCAACCTCTGCCTCCTGGGTTCAAGCAATTCTCTTTCCTCAGCCTCCCAAGTAGATGGAATTACAGGAATATGCCACCACAGTCAGCTAATTTTTGTATTTTTAATAGAGATGGAATTTCACCATGTTGGCCAGGCTGATCTGGAACCCCTAACCTCAAGTGATCTGCCCACTTAGCCTCCCAAAGTGCTGGGATTACAGGCATGAGCCACTGTACCCTCCCCAGTGTGGAATTTTGGAGCCCAAGTGGGTGAGGAGGGAATCCACATTGGGGAGGGACTCTGGAGCTGGATGTTGGAGCCTAGGCAGGTTGAGGGAGTTACTGCAGAAAGAGGGATTAAGGGCGGCCCAATGTGGGGTGTTAGAGCTGGAGGAATGTGAGGAAGGCCTCATCTACACAGAGGAACATTGGCCCAGTGCAAGGGTCAGAGCCTGAGTTAGGTGAGGACAATACCTGCTTTATACTGTTCTGGAAATTCTTCTGTAAGTTTATAATATGTGCCCAAATGTACCTGTATTTCATTTTGTAAACTGTCACAAAGTTAATACTTCCAATTTCTTAAAAAAAATATGAAACTAAGTGTATTAGGTGAATGGAAGAAAAAAATACGAAACTATTCTTTATTTGAAGATATATGAAACTCCTCAAAGACATTTCTGATTAAAGCAACTTTGCCGTCACAGAAAGTCAGTTTATTTTTGAAAATGTATAAATTTCACTAATTTATAATCTGTTCTGCCTTTCATCTATATAGATGTTTTTCATTTTCATTTTCAATGGATTAGAACTAAAGTATATGTTTTTTCACAACTATTCTCTGGTATAGTTTTTTAGGTTTCAAAGGCTATCTGATAAAAATTGTCTTTTGAGGAAAAAATACTAGTCACACTAGTATCCCTCCCAAACTCTTTGATTTTTGTAAACAATTTTCAGTTCACCACTGCAATAACAGCACAGTACAGCTGCATTCACTTTGCAGATGTAATTAGAGAGTCAAGATTAGCCCTACTTTATTAGTGAGTAATACGGTCACTCTTAATTCCTGTTGTGATATTTGGGTAGAATTAGACTAAGGCTGATTTTTTCCTAAGTCAAGAGCTGTGTAGTATCCATTAAAGTTGCTTTTGTGGAAATAGGAATTGGAGGAAACTAGGACCAGAAGAAAATAAAGTATGAATCCCTGGCTCAGCTAGACAAGGTGGCTCACGTTTGTAATCCCAGCACTTTGGGAGGCTGAGGTGGGAAGATCACTTGAGACCAGGAGCTCAAGACCAGCCTGGGAAACATGCCAAGATTTTGCCTCTACAAAAAATTTAAAAATTTGCCAGGCATAGTGATACACACCTGTAGTCCCAACTGCTTGGGAGGCGGAGGTAGGAGAATACCTTGAGTCCAGGAATTCAAGGCAGCAGTAAGCTATGATTGTACCACTGTACCCCAGCCTAAGTGACAGAGTGCGACCCCATCTCAGACAGAAGAAAAAAAAAGAGTCCCTGTCTCATGTGAAGTTTTTTTCAATGATTATGTAACATTAACAACAGATTCTCATATCTAGAAATATCTTTTCATTATCTTAAAATTTGCTTAACTTAATGAAGCCAAGGAAGTACAATACTCATTTACTGAATGCAGTCTCAGGTGACCTGGTTGTAAATCACTTATTACCAGAGATGTTGAAGAGGGTGGGCTAGTGTAGACGGTGGTAGCAGCCTCTTTGAAATCAGAAGACAAATGCACTGAATGATAAGACACTAATGACTCTGGTTCTATCTGTGATCAGATTAAGTGTGGCCTTTGCCCTTACTTAGCTACAAATTTGACCCAGGTTACTTTTTTGCTCATGTTTCCAGTTTCTTATGATCATGAATTCCAAGGTTTATAGATATTCTTTTGATTCTTAAAATTGACTTGGCTTGGTGGCTCACCCCTGTAATCTCAGCACTTTGGGAGGCTGTGGCAGGTAGATCACAAGGTCAAGAGATTGGCCCTCCTGGCCAACATGGTGAAACCCCGTCTCTACTAAAAAATCCAAAAAATATTAGCTGGGTGTGTTGGCACGTGCCTGTAGTCCCAGCTACTTGGGAGGCTGAGGCAGGAGAATCACTCAGACCGGGGAGGCAGAGGTTGGAGTGAGCTAAGATTGTGCCACTGCACTCCAGCCTGGCTACAGAGCAAGACTTCATCTTAAAAAGACAAAAAAAAATTGACTTGGTTATCTGGTTAGTTGGTTGGTTGGTTGGTTATTCCTTAAAAACTGTATACTGCATCAGAAATTTTCCTACTCCATGGTTTTTTATTATTTTTAAGTCCTTACTTATTTTTCTCTTTCCTTACCTAGAATTTTTTTCTTAATTAATTTGCTCCAATAACTAACTTGTTCAACAGATATTTGTTGAGTACCCACTAGATGCTTTACTGTTAGTAAATATGGAGCTGTGTGTGATGGCACATGCCTGGAGTCCCAGCTACTTGGGAGGCAGAGGCAGGAGAATCAA
Source organism: Saimiri boliviensis (assembly GCF_048565385.1). NCBI lineage: Eukaryota > Metazoa > Chordata > Mammalia > Primates > Cebidae > Saimiri > Saimiri boliviensis. The sequence goes on from NC_133465.1 coordinate 29,310,891, forward strand.
TTGAGCCCAGGAGTTCTGAGCTATGATTGCACTACTGTACTCCAGCCTGGGGCAACAGAGTGAGACCCCCCCATAAATAAATAAATAGATAAATAAATAAGATGTAAATGCATGTAATTTATAATACAAGGAAGAAGATAAATGTGAGGAGAAAGAACAGGACTTTAGGAAAGAAGGACTTTAACCCAGTTGAAGATCAGAGACTTTGAATTTTGCATTATTTTTCTTCCTGAAAAACAGGAGTCAAGTCTTCGATGAAAGAGGACCAAAGCAAAATATGTTTTTGCCTGAGGTATTTCCCTAGGATGCAGTACTAAGAATAACTTGATATGGTTTGGAATTCTGAGTGGACTCTTCAGATGCTTTTAGAGAGCATATGAGAAAAGAAAAATGAAAGTGTCTGGAGTTCTCATGGTTGATTCCTCCCAATGGGAAAGGCTGGAGGAGAGAATGGAGAGGACAGTGTGGAAGTTGGTAAAGAAAAGCAATGGATATTCTTTTAAATGTGTAGCTGAGAAGCTTCTGAGGTAGCTTGAGTGGTCTGTAAGTTGACAGTGCATGATGCTGATTTTCAAAAAATTGCAGAGGAAATTCAGATGACTAAGTGCTTCTCAGGAGATTTTACTCTTCTCCATATAGTATTTTGTATTCATGTAGTTTTAGATCTATACTATTGAGGGAGGTGCTTTCTTATTGTACTTGAGTTGGTGGGTTGTCAAGGTTAATAGTTCTGTAAGTAAAATTAAAACCTTCCTGCATTAAGTTGCCAATTAATTTTTTCTTCTGTCATTTATTTTCAGTAGTAAAACCAGGAGGCAAGGCACAGTGGCTCACACCTATAAACCCAGCACTTTGGGAGGCCGAGGTGGGTGGATCCCGAAGTTAGGTGTTCAAGACCAACCTGACCAACATGGTGAAACCTGTCTCTACTAAAAATACAAAAATTAGCTGAGCGTGGTGGCAGGTGCCTGTAATCCCAGCTACCGGAGGCTGAGGTAGAGAATTGCTTGAACCTGGGAGGCAAAGTTTGCAGTGAGCAGAGATCACGCCACTGCACTCCAGCCTGGGCAAAAGAGGGAGACTCCATCTCAAAAAATAATAGTAATAAATATTAAAAAAAAAAAAAAACAGGAGTATTTAACTGTAAAAGGCTATTAGTAATTGGTCTCCTTATGATGTTCAGTGTGTTAGCAAGGATCACTAGCTAGGCCTGATTTCTATAGGGATGAGATCGCATTCTGATTTCTGACTCCATATTTTTTCCTTCGTTTCAGTAAATTAAGCTTGGAAGCTTTGAGTTTCTTTTTTTTTTTTTTTTTAAGTGCAGAATCTACTTTTTTCAGTATTTTGTATTGGAAGCCCAATAAAGCTAAGTGGCATGCTTTCAGTCCTAGAGGCGGATCAAGGAATTACACCTGGGAATCTTAAGCATCTGGTCTTCTCTTCATATTTGCTAACCAACCATACCCGCTAACATTACTTTATGTCTTTTTTTTTTTTTTTTTTTTTTTTTGAGACTGAGTTTTTTTGCTCTTGTTACCCAGGCTGGAGTGCAATGGCGCGATCACGGCTCACCACAACCTCCGCCTCCTGGGTTCAGGCAATTCTCCTGCCTCAGCCTCCTGAGTAGCTGGGATTACAGGCATGTGCCACCATGCCCAGCTAATTTTTTGTATTTTTAGTAGAGACCGGGTTTCACCATGTTGACCAGGATGGTCTTGATCTCTTGACCTCGTGATCCACCTGCCTCGGCTTCCCGAAGTGCTGGGATTACAGGCGTGAGCCACCGCACCCGGCCCTACCTTATGTCTTAATTGCTCAATATTAAACACAGGCTTATTTTAAAATACATACAAGAGTCCTCTGCAGTGCTTCTCAAATCTTTCCACAAGAAATTTCTGTAACAGTAGTGAAGAGTGAACAGGCAACTCCTGACAGTCTGGGTATATAAAGTTTAAAGGAGCCCATTACTGGAATTTTTATGGTTTATTTTAAGCCTTATGTAAATCAGTGTATCTCTATATATCTACATCTTTATCTCTGTTACTATAAAAATAGTACTTCCCGTCAAGTAAATTGGACACTCTGGGAATAAACTTTATATTCATTCTTTGGCTTCCATAATCCCTACCACACTGAGGTATGACCATAATCCCAGCACTTTGGGAGGCTGAGGTGGGTGGATCACTTGAGGCCAGGAGTTCAAGATCAGCCTGGCCAACATGACAAAACCCTGTCTCTAATAAAAATACAAAAATTAGCCAGATGTGGTGGTGAATGCCTGTAGTCCCAGCTACTTGGGAGGCTGAGGTCTGAGAATCACTTGAACTTGGGAGGCGGAAGTTGCAGTAAGCCGAGATCATGCCAGTGCATTCCAGCTTGAGCAACAGAGTGAGACTCTGTCTCAAAAAAAATAAACAAATAAACAATAAACAATCAGGGCTCTAGAGAAAAAGGACACTGAATAGGATAGAAAAGATTGTGAATTCGACCTGAGTTTACATTACTATAGCAGGAGATTAGAAGGTGCTGTACAAAGAAGGAGGAAAGGGAGAGTGTCATTTATTTAGGTAGCCAGCCACCTGTCAGCAGAGGCTTTCACTTGTTGATGATCTTCCAACTTATTAAGTCTCTCTTGAAACACTGGGTAAGTGATATGTGTATTCATCTATCTAATACCTCATAAGACATCTAATTAAGAAAAGGAACAGGCTGGGCCCAGTATCTCACGCCTGTGATCCCAGCACTTTGGGAGGCCAAGGCAGGTGGATCACCTGAGGTCAGGCATTCAAGACCAGCCTGGCCAACATGGCAAAACCCCATCTCTACTAAAAAATACAAAAAAATAGGGGCCCGGTGCGGTGGCTCACTCCTGTAAATCCTGGAACTTTGGGAGGCCAAGGCAGGCGGATGACAAGGTCAGGAGATTGAGACCATGCTGGCCAATATGGTGAAACCTTGTCTCTGCTAAAAATATAAAAATTAGCTGGGTATGGTGGTGTGTGCCTGTAATCCCAGCTAGTTGGTGGCTGAAGCAGGGGAATCTCTTGAACCCAGGAGACAGAGGTTGCAGTGAGTCGAGATCACGCCACTGCACTGCAACCTGGTGACAGAGTGAAACTTCATCTCAAAAAATATATATATATTGGTCGGGTGCGGTGGCTCATGCCTGTAATCCCAGCACTTTGGGAGGCCGAGGTGGGCCAATCACAAGGTCAGGAGTTCGAGACCAGCCTGACCAACATGACAAAATCCTGTCTCTACTAAAAATATAAAAATTAGCCAGGCGTGGTAGCATGCACCTGCAATCCCATCTACTTGGGAGGCTGAGGCAGGAGATGGAAGTTTCAGTGAGCTTGAACCCAGGAGGTGGAAGTTTCAGTGAGCTGAGATCGCGCCATTGCACTCTAGCCTGGGCATCAACAGCAAAACTCCATCTCAAAAAAAAAAAAAAAAAAAAGAAAGAAAGAAAGAAAGAAAAGAAAAGGAACAGTAATTTATACATTTTCCCCATGTCCCTAATTCACTTTCCCATTATAATATATGATCATTATAGGAAATTTAGAAAATATGGATGATCATATATAAGAAAGTAATCACTTACAATTCACATATCAGAAGAAACTTGCTTCTTCCCCAGCAATTATTATTTTCTGCTCATGTTTTTATTTTAAATATACAATATTTAGACAGTATAAGCTAATGGCTTAATAATATGTGGCAGTTTCTTAATTTACTCAACTTCCCGTTTTTGTACATTAAAGTGGCTTACAATTTGTTTGCTATTATGAATAGTCTGCATAAACCTTTGAGGATATCTGACTTCTTTTATTAGAATGCATTTTTCTAAGATATCAAAACATGGTAAATACTAAAGCTGTTGATACAGATTGCCCATTTTTCCTGATCCTTTGACAGTATTGCATATTATTGTTTTATTTTAAATGATTTTCCTGGGGAAAATGTAGCACAGCATCTTTATTTGGTTTTTGTTCTTTTAATTTTTTGTTTTGTAAATTTCTAGCTAAACATATTTTCACTTACTTTTCTTTTGTATTTCTTTCGTGAATTAGCTGCTTCTAGTCTTTGCCTTTTTTTTTTTTTTAGACAGAGTTTCACTCTGTCACCCAGGCTGGAGTGCAGTGGCACAATCTCAGCTTACTGCAACCTCTGCCTCCAGGGCTCAAGCCATTCTCCTGCCTCAGCCTCCCGAGTAGCTGGGATTACAGGCACCCACCACCGTTCCTGGCTAATTTTTGTATTTTTAGTAGAGACTAGGTTTCACCATATTGGCCAAGGTGGTCTTGAATTCTTGACCTCAAGTGATCCCCCCCACCTCGGCTTCCCAAAATGCTGGGATTACAAGCGTCAGCCACCATGCCTGGCCCCCATTTTTTTTTATTGGTGTTTATCTTTTTCTAATTGGAATTCCTTGTTTGTTGAGACCATTAATTCATTCTTTTACATATGGTAAAAAAATCTTTTTGTTGGACTTTAAATTTTGTTTTTTATTTTTTCCTCTCCCTCTTTCTGTATACACTTTTAGTTTTGAATATATGGCATGGTTCTAAAATGCATAAGTAGGCCAGGGCAGTGACTGACACCTGTAATCTCAACACTTCAGGAAACCAAAGCAGGAAGATTGCTTGAACCCAGGAGTTCAAGACCAACCTGGGCAATAGAGTGAGACCTCACCTCTACAAAAAATTTGAAAGTTAGCCAAGCATGGTGGCATGTGCCTGTAGTCCCAGCTACTCAGGAGGCTGAGGTGAGAGGATCGCTTGAGCCTGAGAGGCAGAGGTTGCAGTGAGTCACGATTGTGCCACTACACCCCAGCCTGGGCAACAGAACAAGATCCCATCTTAAAAAAAAAAAGGAGGGGGGGGCAAAAATATGTATTTAAAAAAAAGTTGTGTGAAGATACTAAAAAAAATGAAGTGTATACCTTTAATAGGTAAATTGTATAGCATATGAATTATATCTCAATAAAATAAAAGAACACGTACTATGGCCACGTATCAGGATATAAAGATAAGACATACAGTCCTTGTTTCAAAAGGTTCACAGTTTAATGAATAGTTCTTTTATCTTTTTATTTTCCATGAGGATTAGAGATAGATATTACCATTTATTTCCTGACAACAGTTCTTATGTTGTGTAAGTGTATTTTCCTCTTTTATATAAAAATCATAAATATATTTAAATGTAAATTAAATAGTCAATAGATAATCAAACTCTTTAGATATTTTTATACTTGAGATTATACAGATCCTTGGAGAATTAGGTTGTGAAGCTTGCATTAAATTATTTGGTTTATGCCTGTCCCAGCATTTTGGGAGGCTGAGGTGGGCAAATTACTTGAGCCTAGGAGTTCAAGACCAGGCTAGGTGAGATTCTATCTCTACAAAATATAAAAGAGTCTCTACATAGTGAGACTCTGTCTCTACAAAAAATAAAAATTAGCTGGGCATGGTGGTGCATACCTGTAGTCCCAGTTAACTGGGAGGCTGAGGCAGAAGGATCACTTGAGCCCAGGGGTTTGAGACTACAGTGAACTATGAGCATAACAGTGCACTGCAGCCTGGGCAGCAAAACTAGACTCTGCTCCCACCAAAATAAATAAATAAATAAATAAACTTGTGGTTTATTTATTATAAACTCATATTTCATTTATAAGTATATTTTATTTGTGAATGGAAGCACTTGTTTACCTAATTGTGGTGAATAACTTTTAACATTTTTACTGTTTGAAAGTGATTATTAAATGAAAAAATATATAAAAATTTATTTTTAAAAAATTTAATAAACCAGTTAATATCAAAATAAATATATTGAAATGAATTGCTATTCTATATTGCCAGCAATAACCATTATATATTATATAATATGTAATATCAAATGTAATATTAAAAAGTTCTTGGCCGGGCACAGTGGCTCACACCTGTAATCTCAGCACTTTGGGAGGCCAAGGCAGGTGGATCAGTTGAGGCCAGGAGTCGAGACCAGCCTGGCCAACATGGAGAAATTCTATCTCTGCTAAAAATACAAAAATTAGCCAGGTGTGGTGGTGCACATCTATAGTCTCAGCTACTCGGGAGGCTGAAGCAGGAGAATCGCTTGAACCCGGGAGGCAGAGGTTGCAGTGGGCCAAGATTGTGCCACTGTACTCCACCTTGTGCAACAGAACAAGATTCTGTCTCCAAAGAACAAAGAAAGGAGAATTTTGGGGGCCACATGAAACTACACTAATGGTAGCTGATGAGCTGAGAAAAAACATTACCAAAAAAATCTCATAATGTTTTAAGAAAGTTTATGAATTTGTGTTGGGCCATATTCAGAGCCATTCTGGGCTTGAGTTGGACAAGCTTGTTCTAAAGGAATTTTATTAGGATAGGGAAAACCTAACAAAGTCATTTGGAAGACTAAGTGGGTGAAATTGAGCACTCACTTAAAATTGAAAGATGATATTCTCACAGTCACATATTGAAAACAATTATAAGCCAATAATGGCATGGTATACAAGAAAGAAATAGATCAACATAGCAGATGTTGCCTAGAAGACCCAGAAACAGACCTTAGTACATCAAAATATTTAGTGTATGATTAAGGTAGAATTTCAAGTCAGTTGGGGAAAATGGATAAATAGACAGATAGTGCTGTAATAACAACTAACTATTTGGGGAGAAAATTAAGTAAGATAGCTATATCTTCAACCATATAACCACAATAAATTGTAGCTGAATTAGTGAATTATTTTCTGGAAGACTAAATATGCACTTTAAAAATAGAAGCTGTAAAGATTGCTAGATATGACTATTTAAAATAAAATAAATAGAACCCACTTCTAAAAGCAAATGATGATGATTAGTTCACTAATTTATGATTATTGACAACACTGACCCATTCATCTGTGTTTCTTTAATTCTGTTGTGCAAATCTCTAAAATGATTGTGTATGTGAAAATGTGGGATGGCTATGGCTATGAATATTCTTATGTGAGGAATTACTATCCTTTTGTATTTTAAATTATGATGTTTGAAGACTGAATCTACATTATAGAAAATGGGGCACCTTAGTTGGAGAATCTGTCCTACAATACTTGGAAGACTAAGTGGGTGAAATTGGGCACTCGAGACCAGCCTGGCCAACATGGAGAAATTACATTAGTCATTCTTTCAAAATATTTATTCTGCATTGCTAGGTGCTGAGTATACAGCAGTGATCAAGAGACAGTTCTGCCTTCAATCTTATAATATGGAGACCAACAAGTAAACAGGTAGTGTGAGAATTGTTACACTGGAGAACTGTAGAGGGAATATTGTTGTATTTGGAAAGAGCATGGAACCCAGTTCTAGAGGCATCAAGGAAGGCCTCTGGAGAAAGGGACACCTAAGCAGCAATCTAAAAGATGAGCAGACCTGGTGGGATGGCTCATGCCCATAATCCCAGCACTTTGGGAGGCCGAGGTAGGAGGATTGCTTGAAGCCAGGTGTTCAAAAGCTGCCTGGGCAACCAAGTGAGACCCTTTCTCTAAAAAAAAAAAAATTTTTTTTTTAATTAGCCAGGCAAGGTGGTATGTGCCTGCAGTCTCAGTTAGTTAGGAGGCTGAGGTGGGGGAATCACTTGAACCTAGGAGTTCAAGGTTGCAGTGAGCTATAATCACACCACCATGCTGCAGTCTGGGCTACAGAGTTAGATCTCATCTCTAATGAACAAGTGAATAAAGGATGAATAGAAGTAGGCAAGCCAAAGTGGGAATGAAGAGTGTTCTAGACAAAGGGAACAAAGTCTGAGATAAGGCAGAGTGGTGTGTTAGAGCTACTACAAGACTTTAAGCACAGCAAAATTCGCCTGCAGTTGTAATGTACTTATATCTGAAACTAAATGGTATCGTTTTCTAAGATGTAGGTAAAAGAAAATGCTTGTGATACTAACATTGGTAAGGAGTAGAGGAAAATTAACTTCCAGTTAATGGCAGAATATCAAGCTACTAAATAGGATTGCTCTTGCATATTTATTTTTATTGTATTTATTTATTTATTTTTGAGATAGACTCACTCTGTTGCCCAGGCTGGAGTGCAGTGGTACAATCTCGGCTCACCGCGACCTCTTCCTCCCAGGTTCAAATGATTCTCATGCCTCAACTTCCTGAGTAGCTGCGAGTATAGGCGTGTGCCACCATGCATGGCTAATTTTTTTATTTTTAGTAGAGACGAGTTTTTGTTATGTTGGTCAGGCTGGTCTCGAACTCCTGACTTCAAGTCAGGAACTCCCACCTCAGCCTTTCAAAGTCCTGGGATTACAGGCATGAGCCACCATACCCAGCCTGCTCTTGCATGTTTTAATGACAAGAGATCAAAGCAGAAAAGGGAGTTTATACTACTGTACTTTACTGAATCTAGCCTTAACCTCTCAAAAGTTTGATGAAATTTGGCTGAGCGCGGTGGCTCATGCCTGTAATCCCACCATTTTGGGAGGCTGAGGCGGGCAGATCACGAGGGCAGGAGTTTAAGACCAGACTGGCCATCATGGTGAAACCCCATCTCTACTGAAAAATAAAAAAATTAGCTGGGCATGGTGGCTCATGCCTGTAATCCCAGCTACTTGGGAGGCTGGGGTAGGAGAATTGGCTGACCCGGGACCCGCGGAGGTTGCAGTGAGGTGAGATCGCGCCATTGCACTCCAGGCTGGGCTACAGAGAGAGACTCCATCTCAAAAAAAAAAAAAAAAAAAAAAAAAAAAAAAGTTTGATGAAATTCTCAGCCTTTTAATTTACTTGTTAAAACATTCACCCTGTGTTCTAGTTAGTTCGAATTGAAGACTCCTACCAACCCCCACCCCATCATATGACAGCTTCTCAGCCTGCTGAGGCAAATGCACATATTAGAGTCTCTGTCTAGTAGCCTCATCTTACCTCTGACTTTAAAGGGATAAAGAATTTCCCCAATTGACCAAAATGAAAAGGAGAACCTAGATTCAAATTATGGTCCAGATACTATACATATAGTTAGGTTTCGGCTTGGGTGGTGGTTAGGATGTGCCTGAGATGGGTGTGGAAGATTGAGGTAAGATACCTAGTGATGAGTGCTATTGTTGGCATTCCAGGTATGCCTACCACCTATAAGCACATGTGGCTGTCAGCTGAGCCAGATTCCCAAAGCATACCTTTTCCATTGGGCCATTTTGCAATTAAGAAGCATTTTAGGCTGGGCGTGGTGGCTCATGCCTGTAATACCAGCACTTTGGGAGGTGGGCAGATCACCTGATATCAGGAGTTCGAGACCAGCCTAGCCAACATGGTGAAAACCTTTCTCTACTAAAAGTACAAAAATTAGCCAGGCGTGGTGGTGGGTACCTGTAGTCCCAGCTACTTGGGAAGCTGAGGCAGGAGAATTGCTTGAACCCAGGAGGCAGAGGTTGCAGTAAACCAAGATCACGCCACTGCACTCCAGTCTAGGCAACAAGAGGGAGACTCTGTCTCAAAAAATAAAAAATAAAAAAAGTATTTTATATCCCAGAAATATTTTCTGTGAAAGACTGATCTGCTAGCTAAAGATTCTGTTCAAGTTTGAAAGCACTGAAAATGGTCTTTAAACAAAATAGTTTTCTCTTAGAATTTTCTATGAATGCACTGCTTTCTCCAGTTCAACCTCTGGGTAAGCTTTTACTCGTCTGCCCTCTAGTGGAGGCTCTTAGTTAAATTAACCAGTGTTGCTGGCTTTAGAAAAACTACCTAACTTTTCTTGATTGGCTTTCCAAACTGTAATGTTTCCTTTAAAAAAAAAAAAAAAAAATTTCCATCAGAACAACATATTTTATAATTTTCTAAGATGCTAATAAATAATCTCCCTGTTTCCTGCAACTTATCTTTGCAGCCTACCTTAAGGAAAGCTCTGGGTTTCAACTCAGCCAGTCAGTTCACTGCCACTCCAAGGTGTCAAATGTATTTCTGCTGTTCTTCCCTTTTCTTCATATCTCTTCTGAATTCCTATGACATGTACTTCCTGTGTCATACATTTATACTGTATATTTTGGATCAACTTTTCAGATCTAACAGCCTTACCCCATCAGGCAGATGAACTCCTTGAGTATGGTACTGTTTGACACTTTTCTGTGTCCCCTTTAGACTCCAGCAGTTCTCAGTGAGTATGTTAATTATTTGCTATTCAGAGATATTCAATATCCTGGCTCATTTCCTCTATTGATGGCTGAAAAGCTAATTGTCTAGATTTAAATATAAATATTAGGCCGGTCACAATGGCTCATGCCTGTAATCCCAGCACTTTTGGAGGTGGAGGCGGATAGATCACAAGGTCAGGAGTTCGAGACTAGCCTGGCCAACATAGTGAAACCCCCGTCTCCACTAAAAATACAAAACATTAGCTGGGCATGGTGGCAGTTGCCTGTAATCCCAGCTACTTAGGAGGCTGAGGCAGGAGAATCACTTGAACTTGGTAGGCAGAGGTTGCAGTGAGCCAAGATCATGCCACTACACTCTAGCCCAGGCAACGGTGCAAGATTTCGTCTCTAAATAAATAAAAATATTAAAATATTAACATAGTAACAGTTCATGTCCCCCAATGAAAACTGTCTTAGCAGTAAACCTACATCTTAAATGTTCTAATTCCTTTTTTACTTGGGCTACTAACTGTATTTCCCTACTTTGTAGTTTGAAAGTGATTTTAGAAAGTTTGAGAAAATTATACTGTCCATTTAGTAGTATTTGATAAGTAATCGGTGTTGCTTTATTATCCTTCTGTATGTGTTCTTCGTCTTTATTTCTATGTAATGTCTCAGTTTGTAACTTTGGTTAGTCCTCTTGTTTATATCCATGAATAATTAGAATGTTTAATGCTATAAGAAACCTAACAGATGGATTTTATCTAGCCTCCTCCAGGTGATATGAGTGGCTCTTATTGTTTAAGTTTCTTGTGGAAGCATGGTAATCATGTGTAGCAGAGGCCTGGTGCTAAAACCAGAAGCCAGGCTAAGCAATTGGTATAGATAGTAGGACAGACAAACAAGAAAACATATATGGGCAAAGGGGGCATATGGGTAGGATCCCCAAGGTGAAGCTGAGATCACAGTTAAGAGTTTTAAACAAAAGTTAGAGAACAGAAGAGATGTAGCTATAAGTAGAGGAGGAGATACTCAAAATATTTAACAACTAGTATGGTATAGCCATGAACCAATTAGAAAAGGTGGGAGCAAGACCTGGAAATCCCCTGCTGCACTAGGCATTTACCTGGTTGTTGCTTGATCATGACACACTTAGAGGGGCTCCAGGCAGCCACTATTTCAATATTTTAACAGTACAGCTGTATCAGTATGTCTTGGCTGAACATAAGACTGTATGTTCATATTGAGGGCTCAGGCTACAATGAAGGAAATGAACCAAGTGTGGGGTCTTCAGAAAGTGGGATCTGGAATTTCACCTAAATAGAAGGGAGCAGAATCTGGAGCATTCATTTAATGCAAGAGGAGCAACCTGTTCTAGCCGAATGTGTATTTGACCTTTTCAGACAGAATCCTGACTTGGCTGTGTACTCTGAGGTTACTTTGAGCAAATTATCTCACTTCCATGAGGCAGATTCATCAACTGAAAAATAAGGCTATAATCATACCTACATGACATTCATTCCAGGGTGATTCAAATGAGACAATAATCATGAAAATACGTTGTTGACTTTTCTCGTTCTGGAGAACAAGAGAATGGCACAGAGGCAGAGTCTTCTCACTATCTTACGATGGGTGCCGCATGCTGTCTGTCCCACATTTAAGCACTTGTCTTGTATTGGCAAACCAAGTATATCACTAATAACTTAATGGAGGAAAAGTACAAGATACAGTGAAATCAGCCTAAGTTTATTTCTGGTTTTGACACTTACTGGTTGTGAAACCTGGGAGTATATTTATTAATTTGTCTAATATCTACTGAGCATCTTCTGTATGCTTAGCAATATAAAAACATAGTGTTGTTCTATAGAACTTACAGTCTAAAAGGGGAAATAATTTTTTTGAGAACTGAGTTTCTAAGACCATACTGCTCTCCTTGGTTACCTAGCACAGTTACCTTGAACAGGTAAAGGCAATGTGTTCCCTGGGCTTTCTAACGTTGTTTCTCCAAACCTTTAACCCAAAGGTTTTCAGTCTTAACTGCTTATCAGTTATCTACAGAGCTTTTTTAATGTACAGATTCCTGGGCCCCACAACTTGTTGTCTGATGGTAAATGTTTTCTAACCAGGGACTGATGTGTAGCATTTGCTGATTTTGCTGATAAACACATCTGCCTTGGCTACCAATGTGAGTCTCACAAGGTTCATAAAAATGTAACAATTGTTATCTAAAAATCTAGCTGGCTCTAGCACACCACTGGACCAACAACAGAGCTAAAGAATAAGAATTTATAGGCATAAGGCCTGGAGCTTTTTGTGACTAAAAAAGTTCTAAAAGGGACCCAGAGGTAACCAGTGACTTGCAAAGTTTCCATATCGCACGCCTGTCAGGTTCAGAACACTATAACGCTTGTTGCCTTTTGTGACCAGGTGTGATAGCTCATACCTGTAACCCTAGCACTTTGGCAGGCCGAGGTGGGAGGATCACTTAAAGCCAAGAGTACAAGACTAGCGTGGGCAACTTAGTGAGACCTCATCTCTTCTATTAAAAAAAAAAAAGCCAGATGTCTTGGTATGCACCTATAGTCCCAGCTACTTGTGAACTCATGAAGGCTGAGGCAGGAGAACACTTGAACCCAGGAGTTTGAGGTTATAGTGAGTTAGATGGTGCCTTTGCATTCCTGCCTGAGCAACAGAGCATGACCCTGCCTCAAAAAAAAGAAAACAACAACAAAAAGACTTGCTGCTTTCTAAAACCAATGAATTTGATCTCTAGTGATAGAAAGGAGTGTATAACAACTCTGAAATGATCACAAGTGGGTGAATTAAGTTGCACACATTAAATAACTTTTTAAAAAGTAGAATAAGGATTGAAAACAAAAAACATCCAGTAACAGCTTCACACCCAGAGCTCAGATTTTCTATAGGGCATTGACTGGACTATGATGTCTCTTAAATCAGCTGTTGTCCAGGGACTTTTTGTTCTTTAGAAGCAAAGCTATTTCAGCAAAATTCTTATCAAGCTTGCTTTCTCATCACTGAGGAAGTAGCTCATTGACCACCCTGACTGTGATTCACATGTATTTGTATTTTAAAGGAGTTTGAAAGAAATGCTTGAGAAATAGTAGGTGTCTCACAGAGGTTTTCTATTGCTTGAAAATTAAAGGGAAGAAAGTTTGTTTATTTAACGTTTCTTAAACCCTGTGATAATAGGAGCATAATGTGACTTTGATTTTAATTGTAAGTATTGAAAGAAATAAAAACATGTATCAACCTCCCCCCCAAAAAAAAAACTTCACAAAGGATATTTACGTAATAGCTTTATTTATTTAATTACTTAATTATTTATTTATTTTAGAGTCTTACTCTGTCACCCAGGTTGGAATGCAGTAGCATGATCATAGCTCACTGCAGCCTCGAAATCCTGGATTCAAGAGATCCTCCCACCTCAGCCACCAAAGTAAGACCAAAGGTGCCATGTCTGGCTAATTCTTTTATTTTTCTGGTACAAACAATGTCTTGCTATTTTTCCCAGGCTGGTCTCAAACTTCTGGCTTCAAGTGATCCTTCTGCCTCAGCATCCCAAAGTGCTGGATGACAGACATGAACCACCTTGTCTGGCTTATAATAACTTTGTTAATGATAGGCAAAAATTCAAACATCTCAAATATATCCATCAATAAGAGAATGAATAAACAAACTAGTATATTCATGTGATGGAATCCTCAGCGATAAAAAGGAATGAACTGCTATTTAATGCAAAACATGGGATGAATCTCAAAAATATTATGCTGAATGTTTTTCAAAAATCCTCCCATAAAATAGTACATAGTATATAATCCCATTTAATGAACAGTGGAATCATATCCTGTGTACTAATTTTTGATGGAAAATATCTGTGGTGGAAAATCAGAACAGGGTTGCCTCAGGGGTGGGTGGTGCCACATTCTGACTGGGAATGCCTATGAGAAAAATTTCTGAGATGATAGAAATGTTCCATTTCTTGATAGCAGTTTGAATTACATGGATACATGCATTTATCAAAACTCATTGAATGGTGCACTTAAGATTTGTACATTTAATTGTATGTAAATTTTACCTTAAAAAAAAAAAAAAAACTGGCCAGGTCCGGTGGCTCATACCTGTAATCCTAGCACTCTGAGAGGTCAAGGTAGGAAGACTGCTTGAGGCCAGAAGTTCGAGACCAACCTGAACAACATAGTGAGACCCTGTCTCTACAAAAAATTTGAAAATAAAAAAAAATAGCCAGGCATAGCAGTGTGTACCTGTAGTCCTAGCTACTCAGGAGAGTGAGGCAGGAGAATTGCTTGAACCCAGGAGTTTGAGGCTACAGTGAACTATGATAATACTACTGCACTCTAGCCCAAGTGACAGAGCCAGATCTCATCTCTAAACAAAAAAAAAGTAAAAACTTTAAAGAAATACTGAATTCTAATTATGATGCATTTAAAGGCAGATGTACTCATATCAGTAATTGACATCGAAATGCATCCAAAAAATAAGATGGACTTAGAAAGATTAATAGACATGATTTTTTTTAAAGTATAGAAAATATTGGCTGGGCATGGTTGCCCAGCCTGTAATCCCAGGCCATGGGAGACTGAGGTGGGTGGATCACCTGAGGTGAGACCAGCCTGGGCAAAATGGCAAAACCCCATCTCTACTAAAAATACAAAAATTAGCTGGGCATGGTGGCACATGCCTTTAATCCCAGCTACTCAGGAGGCTGAGGCAGGAGAACTTGCTTGAACCTGGGAGGTGGAGGTTGCAGTGAGCTGAGATTGTGCCACTGCACTCCAGCCTGGGCAACAGAGTGAGACTCTGTCTCAAAAAAAAAAAAAAAAAAAGGTATAGAAAATAATAATGATACAACCTAGATGACAGATACACAAGGTCACTGTAAGGTCTTTCAATTTTGTGTTTGAAATTTTTTAAATAAAATGAGGTGAAAACAAAAAAAGTATAGACTTTGGGATAGTAGTCACATAATGGAAAGAGGAATGGGAAATAAGAGGCAAACAGGTAGAAGCATCAGTATTAGTAGTATTATAGCTCTTAGGTGGATGGTATTCATGGGTATTCATTTTGTACCTCATAACTCATATGTTAAACATATTCTTATATTTAATACAAGTAAAAAATAATGTGGCCGGGCACAGTGGCTCACGCCTGTAATCTCAGAACTTTGGGAGGCTAAGGAGGGCAGATCACCTGAGGTCAGGAGTTCAAGACCAGCCTGGCCAACATGGCGAAACCCCATCTCTACTAAAACGTACAAAACTTAGACAGGTGTGGTGGTGGAGGGGGGTGCCTGTAGCCCAGCTACTCGGGAGGCTGGGACTGAAGAATTGCTTGAACCTGGGAGGTGGAGGTTGTAGTGAGCCGAGATCGCATCACTACACTCCAGCCTGGGCAACAGAGCAAGACAATGTCTAAAAAAAAATAAAATGAGAAGACTACATTATAATTTGAGATATATTAATATAAATAATACTGAAGCACTGTTTGTTAAATGATATTCCAGGAAATCATTTCTATTTACTACAGTTCCTTTGAGCACAAAAATCTAACATTTACATTTGTTTATCTGAGACTTTTCATTTTCGTTCTTGCAAACTTTCCAGGTTCTGATGATTGAGTCAAGAGACAGTTCCTTCCCATTTTAAACCTTTCTTTTCAGTCTCTAAAGGGCATACTTTCTAACTTAAAACCTCTCTCCTATATGCAAAGAGTGTAATACACTATGACACTTTCTACTTGTACTCCCTCTGGGAGCAAAATCTTTGTTTTGTTATTCCTTTGTTGTTGGGGCTGGGGGGGTGGAGGCGGCAGCAGGGAAAAGAAAGAAAGACATGTTTGAAATCAATAATGAAAGTAACATGGGAATGAGTTATAGAGTTAGCCTTGGCTGCCCAGGAATGGAGACAGAATGATGTAAAGGTAGATAAGGATGGCTTCATAAACTAGAAAATGCAGGTGGCTTGTTGGCAGACAGTACACATATTCTCTGAGATTATTTTCCTCCTTCTACCTAATAGTTCTGTGTTTTCCAGATAGGGCAAAAGTGATGAGAGAACAAATACAAATTGTCAGGGAACAAATTTAAAGAAAAAGTCTCTCCATCTTTCCTTCATTTTCCTTTATGTCAAAATTCTTGCCTCTGTAAAGATCTGTATCATAACGTATACTAATTTTTAACCCAGGCCAGGGAGAGGTAAATGGTAAGTTTTTAAAGCTAGTTGGGAGTCAGTATTTTTTCGTTTTAATTCTTCACCACATGGGTCTCCTTGGACCACTTATTTCCCTTTTGTTTCTTCATTGTAAAATATTCATTGAGTCTAAGTTGCCGTAAGTTATAAGACTTTCTATTATTTTATGTGCCACACTAAGAATAAATAAATATTGTAATTGAACTATAATTCAGTGCTTTTCGTTGTCATCGTTTGGCATCCCTGGGTGGGTCGCTAACCAACAGTGCTTTTATATCACATTGATTTATCCTATGTTATTATGTGTACTAGAATTAATTTTAAAATATGGTACCATCAGCTTTCTGGGTTTATAAGGAATAAGTAAAGTACTTAAATTGAAGAATACAGCTGGGCAAAGTGGCTCACGCCTGTAATCCAGCACTTTGGGAGGCTGAGGCTGGCAGATCATGAGGTCAAGGGTTCTAGACCGGCCTGGCAAACATGGTGAAACCCTGTCTCTACTGAAAATACAAAAATTAGCTGGGTGTGGTGGCACAGGCCTGTAATCCCAGCTACTGGGGAGGCTAAGTCAGGAGAATCGCTTGAACCTGGGAGGTGGAGATCGCAGTGAGCTGAGATCATGTCACTGCACTCCAGCCTGGGCGACAGAGCAAGACTCTGTCTCAATAAATAAATAAATAAATAAATAAAAATAAATTGATGAACACAATGCCTAGCACATTGTAAGTACTCGGTAAGTGGTAGCCATTATGCTGATGCTGATGGTGATTTGATCATGAGCACTGTCTTTTAAGTGGTGTCCTTCGTTTAGGTTGTTCTTTGGGGATCAGAATCATTACTAGGTTATCTTGATGAGATTTATTGGTGGTAGTCAGAATGTCCACTCATTTTGAAGCTGAAGTAGTGTAACAGTAAAATAACATGTTTAGTTGGTTTTCAGAGGTACTTCTTTTAATGAATATCACTTCATTGTCAATGAAATTTGTTCATGGACTGTTGTTGAAGTTACCTCCAGCAATAAGTTCTATTGCCATCAACCTCCTGGGTTGGTTGAAGTCATTTTTTATGAAGAGAATTTAGTTCGAGTATACAACATGAGTAATGTAGTTCAAATATACAACGTGAAACTTAGCAAAATTGTATTAGTGATACTATGATATGAAACCTCAGGTTTAAAAATTTTTTTTCTTCATTTTCTGTCTATACAGGAGGCAGACAGTGGGGAGGAAGAATGCCGGTCACAGCCCAGGAGGTATGTTTGTTCATTATATCCTACAGCATTTTTGTTGGCTTGTGCCTGTAATTCCAGCCACTTGGGATTGCTTAAGGCCAGGAGTTCAAGACCAGCCTGGACAACATATCAGGACCCTCTTCTCTTTTTTTTTTTTTAAAAAAAAAAAAGGAGTGGGAGTGATTGCCTTTAGGAATCCAGTTACTGACTCAGAAAGATTTTTAAATGGTACATTGGTTTAAAAAGAGGCAGAAAAGTTAATTTTGGCTCAGTTTTCACCAAGCCTCCAACGAACTGTCTTAAGTAATAAAGAAGCAAATTTGGCCAGGCTCAGTGGCTCACACCTGTAATCCCGGCACTTTGGGAGGCCAAGGTGGGCGGATCACGAGGTCAGGAGTTCAAGACCAGACTGGCCAACGTGGTGAAACCCTGTCTCTACTAAAATATACACAAATTAGCTGGGCATGGTGGCTCGTGCCTGTAATCCCAGCTACTTGGGAGGCTGAGGTAGGAGAATTGCTTGGCCCGGGACCCGGGAGGCGGAGGTTGCAGTGAGCTGAAATTGCACCACTGCACTCCAGCCTGGGCTACAGAGCGAGACTCCATCTCAAAAAAATAAAAATAAAGAAGCAAATTTTTCTTACCTTTTAGGAAAATATCAACTGAAGAACATATCAGCCTTCAGTTTTGTATTTGTGTTTATCATTCATT
Organism: Saimiri boliviensis; assembly: GCF_048565385.1. Classification (NCBI taxonomy): domain Eukaryota; kingdom Metazoa; phylum Chordata; class Mammalia; order Primates; family Cebidae; genus Saimiri; species Saimiri boliviensis. The sequence continues at coordinate 29,329,182 of NC_133465.1, forward strand.
CTGATAGATTTTGGCAGTTCTTGCAGATTGGTAAATGTTTCACTTTGTTTTTATACAAAGGGTATACTGAATAACCTACCTAATCTTTTAAAATGCAATGAAACCTTTTTCCCCCTCTCATGGAATAGTTGGCATGTTGTTAGAAGGGTACCAGTACCCACTAACATTAAAAGAAAAAAAATTGTGAGAGAAATTTAGGAAGTATAAAATAACTCTTATTTTATCTCCTTTAAGGATTTTTTTTTTTTTTTTTTTTTTTTTTGAGGCATTGTCTCGCTCTGTCACCCAGGCTGGAATGCAGTGACGCAATCTCGGCTCACTGCAACCTCTGCCTCCCAGGTTCAAGTGATTCTTCTTCCTCAGCCTCCCGAGTGGCTGGGACTACAGGCATGCGCCACCACACGCACCTAATTTTTGTATTTTTAGTAGCGACAGGGTTTCACCTTGTTGGCCAGGTTGGTCTTCATCTCTTAACCTCATGATCTGCCCACCTTGGCCTCCCAAAGTGCTGGAATTACAGGCATGAGCCACCATGCCCAGCTCTCCTTTAAGGGATTTTTAAAAGTAACATCCTCCCACAAGAGACAAGCCTGGTAAGTTCTTGATGGTCATTTCAGTTACCAAACTTGTATCCTCTGAACTCAAATGAGCCATTCTAGATGATACAGAGAAAGGATACAATAAGCATGTTCATTGTGAAGAAGCTGGCTAAAGGGAATGAGTCCTTAATAATTATCAGGTGTTTGTTGATATTATACCACCTTCTTGTAAACTACAGCTTGATATAAAAATAGTTCCTTTTAATCAGTAACTGAGATTATTGGCAGTATTTTTCCTGACTCGGTTATCACATTAATTTTGGGCTTAATGTTTAATTTCTCAGTGTCTCTTAGCAATGAAAGTCATTCTTTTGCATAGGGCTAAGGAGGTAGAAACCCAAAATAAATTTTAGCTGAATGTGTACCAGAGATATCATAACCTTATTTCCATTAGAATGAAAAAGAATTCTTAATTTTCTAGGAGATCAGATTTAAAGCTCTCTGAGTCAATTTCAAGCTTTACATATTGACTCGATATCCACTGGAATAATCATTGTTCAAAAAAATTACATAATGACGAGGCAATGGAAGTCTGTTCTCTTATTCACAGTACTGAATTGTCAAGCTATTAAGAACTAAAAAGGCCAGGTGCGGTGGCTCATGCCTGTAATCCCAGCACTTTGGGAGGCAAGGAGTCTGAGAACAAACAGCATGGCCAACATGGTAAAACTTCATCTTTACTAAAAATACAAAAAAAAATTAGCCAGGCGTGGTGGCGAGTGCCTATAATTCCATCTACTTAGGAGACTGAGGCAGGAGAATTGCTTGAACCTGGGAGGAGGTTACAGTGAGCAGAGATCAAGCCAATGCACTCCAGCCTGGCTAACAGAGCAAGACTCTGTCTTACCAAAAAAAGAAAAAAAAGAACCATAAAGACTCCCTTTTTTTTAAAGGTTTTGACTTTGTCACTTTGACCAGCAGAGGATTTTTGCAGGCTTATTCTATTCACAAGAAAAGGATCACCTATAGAAATAAGAAATGAAGAAAACCTAGTAGCAAGCATTAAACAATCAAAGTTTGCTAATCTGTTGTACTGTCTTACATTTTGCGTATTTGCCAGGCTATTTCTAAATCTAAAAAGCTTTAGGCTGACTTGAAGCAAAGAAACTTATCTTACCTGCCAATTGAATGCCCCTTGTAGCTATATGATATGTAGGAGAATTATTTTTTTATGTTTGACTGCTTCAGAATGTTCTGGAGTTCTCCATCACTTACCGCAGAATAAACCAGCATTTAATCATTTCACTGAGCATGCCTAAACTCATATTGTCTGTGGGTTCAAATGTAGCTTACAGTAGGGAATTAAATAGTAAACAGCATATCATTAAAACTAAAGGCCAGTTCCAGGTAATAAAAAAGACATTGCATTAATAATCTGTTATTTTGGCCAGGGGCAGTGGCTCATGCCTGTAATCCCAGTATTTTGGGAGGCAGAGGTGGGCAGATCACATGAGGTCAGAAGTTTAAGACCAGCCTTGCCAACATGATGAAACCCTGTCTCTGCTAAAAATACAAAAAAATTAGCCATATGTGGTGGTGCACACCTGTAGTCCCAGATACTCAGGAGGCTGAGTCAGGAGAATCGCTTGAACCCAGGAAGTGGGGGTTGCAGTGAGCCGAGACTGAGCCACTTCACTCCAGCCTGGGCAACAGAGCGAGACTCTGTCTCAAAAATAATAATAACAAGGCTGAGGCAGGCAGATCACAAGGTCAGGAGATTCAGAACATCCTGACCAACATGGTAAAACCCCATCTCTACTAAAAATACAAAAAAAATAGCTGGGCTTGGTGGCACACGCCTGTAGTCCCAGCTACTTGGGAGGCTGAGGTAGGAGAATTGCTTGAACTTGGGAGGCTGAGGCAGGAGAATTGCTTGAACCCAGGAGGCAGAGATTGCAGTGAGCTGAGATTGCACCACTGCACTACAGCCTGGGCAACAATGCGAGACTCCGTCTCAAAAATCATCGTCATCATCATCATCATCATCATCATCATTATCATCTTATTTTAACCAAATGCCATTTATTGAGAAAGTCATAAATTAGAAATAATCTTTCAGGCCGGGCACAGTGGTTCATGCCTGTAATCCCAGCACTTTGGGAGGCCGAGGCAGGTGGTTCACGAGGTCAGGAGTTTGAGACCAGCCTGACCAACGTCGTGAAACCCTGTCTCTACTAAAAATACAAAAAATTAGCTGGGCGTGGTGGCACACACTCCTAGCTACTCAGGAGGCTGAGGCAGGAGAATCACTTGAACTCCGGAGGCAGAGGTTGCAGTGAGCCAGGATCACACCACCACACTCCAGCCTGTGCGACAGAGTGAGACTCTGTCTCAAAAAAAAAAAAAAAAAAAAAAAAAACTCTGATCCTCAATCCTCAAGTTTTCAGGAAGACTGATTTGAGTAATAATAAAACTCTGATCTCTCACACAAAATAGAAAAAATTAACAACATGACTGCCAGAAAGAGTGTGGCAATATTATACAGCATGAAGGGAGGCAAGAAAACTATGAAGGAAGCTGTTACGGTAATTCAGCCACATGGCTAAAGAGAGAGAGAGAACAGGATTGGGCTGGGTGCCATGGCTCTCACCTGTAATCCCAGCACTTTGGGGGTCTGAGGCAGGTGGATCATGAGGTCAGGAGTTCGAGACCAACCTGGTTAACATAGTGAAACCCTATCTCTACTAAAAATACAAAAATTGGCTAGGCATGGTGGCATGCCTGACTGTAGTCACAGCTACTTGGGAAGCTGAGGCAAGAGAATTGCTTGAACCCAGGAGTCAGAGGTTGCAGTGAGCCAAGACTACGCCATTACACTCCTGCGATTAAAAACAAAACAAAACAAAACATTGGATTAGAGCATGCCCTTATATAAGAGATGGTTTCTCAGTGGCACTGTTACTAATTTCCAGCTAAATTTTTCCTCCAGATTTCTAGGGTACCTTGTCAAGTTTTCTTTATCATGTATTTGCTGTTTATTTTTTATCTTTGAGATATGACTTCATCTTTATTCAAACCTATTTGATAATTTTTCTATAATTTAAATATCATGACAATAAAGTTACTATACTGTCCATCTTTCAGCTGTGAAAAGAGGACAGATGTATTTCTGCCTCCGTATATGTCCCAGTTAAAGACTATATTAACCTAGAGAATATGAGTATTGTACTTAAATTTTTAAAAGGGAGACAAAGTGAGAAAAAGTGGGTCCATTGTAAATATGAACTGATAATTTAATCCTCATCTTTTTTATCTTTAAAAAAATTTTTAGGCCAGGTGCGGTGGCTCACGCCTGAAATCCCAGCACTTTGGGAGGCCAAGGTGGGCAGATCACGAAGTCAAGAGATCAAGACCATCCTGGCCAACATGGTGAAACCCCGTCTCTACTAAAAATACAAAAGTTAGCTGGGCATAGTGGTGGGTATCTGTAATCCCAGCCACTCGGGAGGCTGAGGCAGAAGAATCACTTGAACCCAAAAGGTGGAGAGGTTGCAGTGAGCCAAGATAGTGCCACTGTACTCCAACCTGGCAACAGAGTGAGACTCCGACTAAAAACAAAAAAACAAAAAACAAGCAATCTCATACTTACAAAGAAATTACAAATACAATATGAGGAACTCTTCTTCTGAGCCATTTGGCAATAAAATGCTCTATCACCTCACTCTTCTACTTTAAAAAAATATAGTGATGGCCAGGCGAGGTGGCTCACACCTGTAATCCTAGGACTTTGGGAGGCCAAGGAAGGTGGATCACGAGGTCAAGAGATCAAGACCATTCTGGCCAACATGGTGAAATTCTATCTCTACTAAAAATACAGAAAAATTAGCTGGGTGTGATGGCACATGCCTGTAATCGTAGCTACTCAGGAGGCTGAAGCAGGAGAATCACTTAAACCTGGGAGGCGGAGGTTGCAGTCAGCTGAGATTATGCCACTGCACTCTAGTCTGGTGACAGAGTGAGACTCCATCTAAAAAAAAAAAAAAAGAAAGAAAGAAGAGTGATGATGGAGAGACTGAATATTTATTGTACTTATGACGGGAAATATGTATTAGAAAGAGAGACAGAGTTTATTTTTTTCCCCCAAGACAGAGTCTTGCTCTATCATCCAGGCTGGAGTCCAGTGGCATGATCTCAGCTCACTGCAACCTCCACCTCCCAGATTCAGGCGATTCTCCTGCCTCAGCCTCCTAAGTAGCTGGGATTACAGGCACACACCCTCACACCCTGCACATTTTTGTATTTTTAGCAGATACAAAGTTTCACCATGTTGGCCAGGCTGGTCTCAAACTCCTGACCTCAGATGATCTGCCCTACTCAGACTCCCAAAGTGCTGGGATTAGGAGAGTGAGCCACCACGTTTTTTGTTTGTTTGTTTGTTTTGGTTTTGTTTATTTTCAAAAGTAGAGCTTTCTATTTATCAGAAAGTGGCTGTACCTGATCACATTGAAGCTGTGTTCATCTTTTTTTTTTTTTTTTTTTTTCCTGAGACAGTGTCTCACCCTGTCGCCCAGGCTGGAGTGCAATGGTGTGATCTCAGCACACTCCACCTTCCGAGTTCAAGCAATTCTCCTGCCTCAGCCCCTCAAGTAGCTGAGATTACAGGGCCCGCCATCAGCCCAGCTAATTTTTTGTATTTTTAGTAGAGATGGGGTTTTGCCATGTTGGCTAGGCTGGTCTCAAACTCCTGACCCCAAAGTGCTGGGATTACAGGCATAAACTACCGCTGTTCATCTTTTGCTATGGGCTTTTCTGTACCCTGACTGTGCACCTCCCACCATGTAGGTTGCACTTCCTGTCCAGAATCAGCCGTTTATAAATGTTTGTGGGGTGGCCACCAGGGGGTGTAGAGAGCTGTCTTCTCATTTTCTTAAATTTCTGCTATTGTACAGAGTAGCCTTTCTCAGATGGTAAGTGTACACCTTTAAAGGATCTTTTCCTGGCTACTTAACAGCAGCAAGAATTTTCATTTCACTGAAGTATTCTTTGTTTCTGAAAAATGTATTCACAGACACTATTTTATATTTATCTGATGTGTACTGTATCTGGTGGCTATGAAAGGCATACTTCTTAAATATGATTTGAAAAGCAAATCTGATCATCACAGCCATAATTAAATTTGGCAAGCCTTCCTTCCTTCCTCCCTCCCTCCCTCCTTTCCTTCCTTCCACTAGTTTAAAAAAAAAAAAGTATATCTTTTAAATCTAGGTAAATAATTTTACTTTTTTACCCTCAATGTTATTCTTCATGGTATAAGAAAAGCAAAAGTAAAGTAAATGTCCCCTCAGTTCTTGACTTTGTCAAATTGACTTCTGGATGAGTTGTTTTCCTATATTATAAAAACCCAAAGGCTAATAAAAACTCAAGTGCCTATCAATGCTGATTAATAGTAACAAAATCAAAATTCTTTTAGCTACATAACTTTTTTCTTTTCTTTTATTTATTTATTTATTTTTGAGATGGAGGCTCACTCTATCACCCAAGCAAGAGTGCAGCGATATGATCTCAGCTCACTGCAATCTCCGTCTCCAGCGTTCAAGCGATTCTCTTGCCTCAGCCTCCTAAGTAGCTGGGATTACAGGTTCCCTCTACCACACCTGGCTAATCTTTTTTTTTTTTTTTTTTTTTTTTTTGAGATGGAGTCTCACTCTTGTTGTCCAGGCTGGAGTGCAGTGGTGCGATCTTGGCTCACCCCTATCTCCACCTCCCAGGTTCAAGCGATTCTCCAGCCTCAGCCTCCCAAGTAGCTGGGATAACAGGTATATGCCACCATGCCTAGCTAATTTTTGTATTTTCAGTAGGGATGGGGTTTCACCATGTTGGTCAGGCTGGTTTCAAACTTCTGACATCAGGTGATCCACCCACCTCAGCATCCCAATGTGCTGGGATTACAGGGGTGAGCCACCACACCCAGCCAGCGTATGTGACTTATGACTATGGATTCTTACAGACTGTATCTTGGAGAAAAGAGGGCATGATACTTTCTTTTCAGCTGGACTTTCTCCCTCATTACCAGGGTCAGTGTTTAGCAGAAATTCCGTATTCCAGGGGGAAAGGTCTAAGGCAGAATTCCTTTACTAAAAGGAAAGTGAGATTTGGGTAGCTGTGAAATTGTGGCATTTATTCTTTTTCCACCATGCAAAACACTTATCTATCCCATAATTCAGTTCTCATTGAAAAACTGTAAAATATTAGAAAAAATATTCTCACATTCATTGTAGTACTTATTTTTTTTTTCTAGTAGGAGAAAGAGGTATGGGGAGAGGCAGCAGTATAATCATATCAGAAGAAGAGAATTCCTTTCAAGGGAGGGGAAAGAGCTGACAGTCAAGAATGCTTGAGGAACAGTTGAAAGGATACTGTTTCTACCTGCTGTCCCCTCACTCCTGGCAGGCTGAAAAGACTGCAAGGCAGAAAGGGATGTGGCAACAGTGACCTCTATCTCAAACCCCTCCAGATCAAGTTTTGTTTGTTTTTTTCCAGTTTTGGGATAGTGCACCATCAGAAACATGAATATACGTTGGAAAGGGCTGACTCCAAGGTTTGTTAGAGCAACCCATAGAAGCAACAGGCTGCAAACACTACCAAGGAGGCTGCTATTTGCAGCCATTGCATACGAGTCAAATTTAAGATCAACCTTTGGGAGGCCAAGGTGGACGGATCACAAGGTCAGGAGATTGAGACCACCCTGGCTAACGTGGTGAAACCCCGTCTCTACTAAAAAAAATAATACAAAAGAAAAAAACAATTAGCTGGATATGGTGGCATGCACCTGTAGTCCCAGCTACTCCAGAGGCTGAGGCAGGAGAATCACTTGAACCTGGGAGGCAGAGGTTGCAGTGAGCCAAGACTGCACCACTGCATGCCAGCCTAGCTGACAGAGTGAGACTCTGTCTCCAAAAAAAAAAAAAAAAAGATCAACCAGTAGCTGTTTGTAGAAAGAATCATTTGTAATGAAATTTCAATCTTCTAAAGACAAGGATTGGTGCTTGGAAGGTCTTCTTTCCGTCCTTATTCTTTGTAGAATGAATATCGGTACCATGGAATTGTGCATTTTCATTATTTCAGTGCACCATACACTTTCTTATTAGGTTGTCCCTGAGTAATGCTTTATAAGTAAAGCATGAGTCCATCTGAGTTTGCCTCCAGCAAAATAAATAATTCTCAATAATCCATAAGTATGTATGTGTTAACTGCAAGGAGACTTTTCCAGTAAGAACTAGATAGATGCTGTAAGGTATAAGATTTAATGATTAAATATCTGATAATCATAATGAATTTTTAAAAAAATTTTTTTTGACACAGAGTGTTGCTCTGTTCAATCTGTTGCCCAGGCTGGAGTACAGTGGCGAGATCTCGGCTCACTGCAACCTCAACCTTCTGGGTTCAAGCAATTATCCTGCCTCAGCCTCCTGAGCAACTGGGATTACAGACATGCGCCACCATGCCTAGCTGATTTTTGTATTTTTAGTAGAGACAGGTTTCGCCATGTTGACCAGGCTGGTCTTGAACTCCTGACACGTGATCCACCCACCTCAGCCTTCCACAGTGCTGGGATTACAGGCATGAGCCACCATACCCAGCCGTGAATTTTAAATTTTAGCCACAATCTAAATTGTGGTTTCTGTACCTTTTTGAATTAAAAATTCTACTTTCAGTAATTGCAAAATGCTATACAAATATTCTTTTTTTAAAGGAAAATTTGTATTGTTTTAATTATTTTTATGTACAGAAAACTCAACAGTGTACTTTTAACCCAGGTTAGTGGCAATTTCTTTAGCCTTTGCCTTTTCAAACTTGGCGATGCAAGCCACAAACTTGGGACGCAGAACATTGTCTCCCCAGTGACGGCGGATCTCATCATATCTGTCATTGTAATTGGTCGGGATAGCTTCGACCAGCTTAGCCAAAGTACCTTTGTCTTTCAAGTTAACCTGTGTGAAGGTCGAAGTACCTTTGTCTTTCGAGTTAACCTGTGTGGTGCAGGTCTTCCTGTGGACTAGACATCCCATTCTTGCCTTCCCCTTGATAACACAGTAAGGGACTCCCATTTTACAACACAGGGCAGGCAAGAAGACAACCAGCTCAATGGGATCCACGTTGTGTGCAATCACCACCAGCTGAGATTTCTTGTTCTCCACCAAGGTGGTGACCGTGTTAACTCCCGCTCAAAGGACAGATGGTCTCTTAGTGGGGATGTCCCCTTTGCCAGCAGCTTTCTTCTCGGCCTGGGCCAACAGCCTCTGCTTCTTGTCTTGCTTTGTCTCTGGTCTATACTTGTGGGCCAGCTTAAGTAGCTGAGTAGCGTTTGGCAGTCCAGGGCCTGGGTGAACTGGTTAATTGCAGGAGGCACTTTCAGGTGCTTATAGATGATGGCTCTCTGCCGCCACAACCTAATATAGTGGGGCCATTTCACAAAGCAGGTGAGGTCTCTTTTGGGCTGGATGTGCTGTCCAATGCCAAAATTCTTAGGCCTTTTCTCAAACGGGATTCACTACTTTCTTGGCCTCCTGCTTCTTCAGGGCAGCAGGGGCCAGAGCCACCTTCTTCCCCTTGGCCTTCTTTTCTTTCGGCATCTTGGGCGGCAGGAGGAGAGAGCACAAATATCCTTTTAAAAGTTAATCCATTTTAAAAGCCATTGTCAGGAGGACTGCAAGAGGGAGCTGAAGCCACAGCCAACACCATCACCTCCATGCTTCACTGATAGCACCCCTATAACTCTATGGCACCCACATGACAATCCAGATCCACTTTTTCAGCTCTGTGGGCTGCAACTTCTTGTGTCAGTGTCTGTTCACCACATCAAATTCCAAAAGATCCAGGCCAAAGACCATAATGCAGGCCTCAGAGAGTTTGAAGTCAACTTTACAAAGCTGGTGGTCAGAAAAACTAATATTCTTTTTTTTTTTTTTTTTTTTTTTTTGAGACGGAGTTGTTTTTCTTTTTTTGAGATGGAGTTTCGCTCTTGTTACCCAGGCTGGAGTGCAATGGCGCGATCTCGGCTCACCGCAACCTCTGCCTCCTGGGTTCAGGCAATTCTCCTGCCTCAGCCTCCTGAGTAGCTAGGATTACAGGCACGCGCCACCATGCCCAGATAATTTTTTTGTATTTTTAGTAGAGACGGGGTTTCACCATGTTGACCAGGATGGTCTCGATCTCTTGACCTCGTGATCCACCCACCTCGGCCTCCCAAAGTGCTGGGATTACAGGCTTGAGCCACCGTGCCCGGCTGAAAAACTAATATTCTTGAAGGAAAATAAATCAAACAAGAACAGCCTTTTTATTATTAAGTAGACTTTGGCCGGGCGTGGTGGCTCAAGCCTGTAATCCCAGCACTTTGGGAGGCCGAGGCGGGTGGATCACGAGGTCGAGAGATCGAGACCAACCTGGTCAATATGGTGAAACCCCGTCTCTACTAAAAATACAAAAAATTAGCTGGGCATGGTGGCGCGTGCCTGTAATCCCAGCTACTCAGGAGGCTGAGGCAGGAGAATTGCCTGAACCCAGGAGGCGGAGGTTGTGGTGAGCCGAGATCGCACCATTGCACTCCAGCCTGGGTAACAAGAGCGAAACTCCGTCTCAAAAAAAAAAAAAAAAGGTAGACTTTGTAGGGTGGGTCTATGGAACCTAACTGTAATGTCCACCACAGTGGTGGCTTTACTTGGAAACCTTTGCTTGCCTCTATGACCACAACCTTCTGCTGAAATAGTTTGGGATTGTTAGTAAGTTATGTGAGCTAAAGACGGTGTGTTGGGCACATGCCTCATAGAAGTGGTAGAATATTTTTCTCACGTCCTGAAGGAAGGTCTTGAGACCTATTCAGCTCACAGATCCTAAATAAATAAAAAGTGTTAGAGGAATAGCATTCTCCATAGGTGTATCACCTCAGATGGCTGACTAAATCACAGCACTCCCAAGGGGCATGCTCAACAAGCTCTTACTTTATTTACACGGATCACATGAAAGGAGGCAACCCTGAGGAGTCTGTGGGCTTTGGGCTATCACTTTTACAGCAGTGCTCCAGAGGACCTTGGCAAGAATCATGCCAAGCTGCTACTAGAAGGAGTCTACACAGACAGATATGTGGATTCTACTAACCAGAGCCTGATTCTAGAAGCTGCTCATGATCCAAATTCCTGCTAGGTCTGATGTCTTCCCCTGAACACAGAGTATTTGAAGCATTTGAAGAATTTTTTTCAGATTATGTTTAAAATTAAAACCAACTCATATGAAAAACTCAAGGGCATGGATAGAGTACTGATGACCTGTGATGGAATGGCTTTACCGACTTAGCAAGAACATTGTCTCAGGATAAGTCCCTACCCTACAGACAAAATGAAACAGCCAAGAAATCTAGGGGATAAGTTTGAGTACATACCTTCAAATCAGGAGAGGACTTTCTTTTCTATGAATACAAAAACCCAGAACATACAAATAAAAGATAGCTATATATCCTCAAAAAATGACATTCACACGATAGTTTCCTCACTGATTTAAAAAAAAAGTTTTAGTGAATTTATTGCTAATTCTGTTCTAGAACTATGTTATTTGCCGTTATGTTGTATATTAATTTGGTGAATAAATTTAGCAATGAAAAGTTCATAATATGGGAGGCTGAGGCAAGAGGATCGTGTGAGCCTAGGAGGCAGAGGTTAAGGTAAAATCGTGCCAGTTCACTTCAGCCTGGGTGCTAGAGCAAGACCCTGTCTCAAAAAAAAAGAAAGAAAAGAAAAGGACTTCATTTTCATTTTTCACACCCCAGTTTGTCTTCCTTCTAGGCTACCAGATCTCATGCATTCTTCATTTTTTATCTCAAGGTCCAGTCTAAGCCCTGGGAATTAATAGGCATGAATTACCTAATAGTTAAATTACTGAGTAAATTAGTGATAAATGTATAAATTGAAACTAGGGAAACTTGTATAGCAATAGGCACCTTACATTTTGTTTTGTATTTGGTTTTTGTTTCATAATCATAAACTTAACTCTGCAATCCAGCTAGGCATGGAAGGGAACAAGGAAAACATGGAACCCAAAGGGAACTGCAGTGAGAGCACAAAGATTCTAGGATACTGCGAGCAAATGGGGTGGAGGGCTGCTCTCCTGAACAACAGAAGGAATGGTCTGGTGGTTAAAGTAAAATACAATTCAAACTTATTAGAGTTGTTGACAGTCAGCAACGGTGATCTTGCTGGTCTTGCCACTCGCACCTTACAGTTTTAAATGTAATTCATGACCAGATGATTAACTTTGTATAGTAGTTACCTTCTCCCAGTATGATTTTCCCAGTTGAATAAAAACTTTATTTTATTTTTAGCTTTTTATTTTTTGAGGCAGAGTCTCATTCTGTCGCCCAGGCTGGAGTGCTGTGGTGCGATCTCGGCTCACTGCAACCTCCGCCTCCTGGGTTCAAGCGATTCTCCTGCCTCAGCCTCCCGAATAGCTGGGACTACAGGCACGTGCCACCACACCCGGCTAATTTTTTGTATTTTTAGTAGAGACGGGGTTTCACCATGTTAGCCAGGACAATCTTGATCTCCTGACCTTGTGATCTGCCCGCCTCAGCCCCTAAAGTGTTGGGATTACAGGTGTGAGCCACTGTGCCCGGCCAAAAACTTCATTTTAAAAAAAGCAGCAGCATATATATAAGAACCAAAGTTTTACCTGTCATTCTTATACACTTCTCTACTCTCCACTCCCAACCCCCAAAATTAAAATCTCACCTTCTTCCAAAAAGTATGCAGGGAACTTTTAAAAATTAAGTTAACAGGCTGGGCGTGGTGGCTCATGCCTGTAATCCCAACGCTTTGGGAGGTAGGTGGATCACCTGAGGTCAGGAGTTCAAGACCAGCCTGACCAATATGGTAAAACCCTGTCTCCACTAAAAAATACAAAATTAGCCAGCCATGGTGGCAAATGGCTGTAATCCCAGCTACCTGAGAGACTGAGGCAGGAGAATTCCTTGAACCCAGAAGGCGGAGGTTGCAGTGAGCTGAGATCATGCCGTTGCACTCCAGCCTGGGCAACGAGAGCAAAACTCCATCTCGAAAAAAAAAATTAATTTAACATACTTCCCTTCTTGTTCACTGCAAGTCACTTGTTTTGGATGAAAAAGTAAAAGCCTATTAGGAAAGGTTATTATGAACACTTAATTCAGAACTGCTGAGTTTAGTATAAGGTCAAGTTTTTGTTTTTCATCTCTTCTGATATTATGTTTATGAGTTTAAACTTTAGGAACTCTATATACATAGTTTTTCTTTGAAAATATGTATGCATATGACCCTTGTGCATATGTTTATATCTAAAAAAAAATTTTTTTTTTGAGACGGAGTTTCGCTCTTGTTACCCAGGCTGGAGTGCAATGACGCGATCTCGGCTCACCGCAACCTCTGCCTCCCGGGTTCAGGCAATTCTCCTGCCTCAGCCTCTTGAGTAGCTGGGATTACAGGCACGCGCCACCATGACCAGCTAATTTTTTGTATTTTTAGTAGAGACAGGGTTTCACCATGTTGACCAGGATGGTCTCGATCTCTTGACCTCGTGATCCACCCGCCTCGGCCTCCCAAAGTGCTGGGATTACAGGCTTGAGCCACCGCGCCCGGCCCTCTTAAATATATTTTTAAAGGAAACAGACACTATGGAAAGATTCCTATTATAACCCAAATGATTTCTCAAATTGCCAGTGTCTTCACATTACTTTAACAAAATTCATATTTAATAATCTCAAAAGGTGATGTGCAAACCATCTGATAGAAAAATCTTACAAAGTGAAATTAAAGAGCATTTAATAAAACTAAAATGTTGAATGTTAGTATTATTTGTAGAATATTGGCCTTCAGAAAAGAGAGTCAAAATGTTTGCCATCTTTTTGTGAGGTGCTTAGAAAACAAGATTTCTGAAAAACAAAATATTTCTCCGGTAAAAGTAAAATGTTTTTTTAAAATGATATTAAACAAAAAATGTAAGTTTTAAGTTTATATTTTCTATTCTGTGTAATAACAAGGAATAGGATCTGTTTTCTTTTCTATCTTCATTGTAATATTATTTCTATGGATAGAAACTCACTTCTGATTTAGTCTTCCTGTTTAGTTAGATAAGATTCCAAGTCTATAGTGTTGATTTTCTTTTTATATACAAAGGGGTCATCAGGGGAAGTCTGGACATCCAGCAGATTAATAGAGGATATATTAGTCAGAGTTTTCCAGAGAGACAGAACCAATAGGATGGATGGGTGGGTGATGGATGGATGGATGGATGGATGGACAGACAGACAGATGGATAGACAGATGGGGAATTGGCTCATGCAATTATGGAAGTGGTGAAGTCCCATAACTGGCCATCTGCAAGCTGGAGACACTGGGATACTGGTAGTGTGGCTCAGCCAAGTCCAAAAGCCTCAGAACCAAGGAAGCCTTTAGGGTAATTCTCAGTCAAATGCCAAAGACTTGAGGACCTGGAGAGGTTCACTTGTATAAGTCCTGGAGTCCCAAGTCCAGAGAGCCTGAAGTTCTGATGTCTAAGAGCAGGAAGAGAAGAGTATCCTAGCCCCAGGAGGAAAGAGGAAAGCTTTTTTCTCCTTTTTTGTTCTATCTGGGCCCCCCAACCCGGGTAGATTGGTTGGTACCTGCCTCCATGGAAAGCAGATCTTCCTCACTTAGTCCATCAACTCACATGCCAGTCTTCTCTGGAAACAGCCTCAGAGACAATACCCAGAAGTAATACTTTACCAGTTCTGTAGATATTTTATAATCCAGTTGAATTGATACCTAAAATTAACCACCACAGAGACAGAGAGGGCAAATTAACTAAGAGTAAGAAGACCTGATTTTAGTTCCATCTCACCATATACTATGCTAGCCTTCAGTTTCCTCATTTGTAAAATGATAACATCTGCCCATCTATCCTTTTAGGTTGCTGTGAGGTGGACTGAATAGAATCTGGGGGGGAAAAAAAAACAACTTATCTTTTCTCAGTTAGTTGATGTACTAGCTGAAGAATGTTAAATAGTGCCCATTTCTACTAAGGATTGAGGAGTATAATTTTTGCATACTTCTTGGTTTTATCTAGTAAGAGAGATAAAACAACTTCCAATATTGTGGTAAATTCTTGAACGTATTTGACATGGTTGTTGAAAAGTATATAATTGTGTAAGTGTCTGATTTTGCATGTTCACCTGATTTCAGAGAAGACAGACATGGAAAGCGAAATATGCCCAGGGAAACTGATACATGAAGGCTTAGAGAGATAATGACGCCGCTCTGCCAGAGCCTGGAAACTTGACCATTCTAAACAAACTGCATAGTACTAAATTGCTTGTGAAAGGGCTGAATCAATCCTGCTGTGATTTGAACTTTTGGCTCCTGAAAGTCTAGAGCAGGCTTGAAAATAAAAATAAAACCCTTACCTACTTACTAGGTTGTGTTTCAGGCCCTCTACTGAATTCTGTGTATGAAGGAGGTATCTATCCAAAGAACAACAGGCAGCAAGAGAGAGATGAAAGGCAGTGAAAAGGAGTCTTAAGGGCTGCTCCTTATACCAGGTGTGAGGGAGTGCTCCCAGGGAAAAAGAACTTCCATCATTAGTGTATTGATTCCTTAAGAAAACATTTATCTAGAGCATAATATATGGCCTTAAGAAAGATAGACAGTGATGTAATGTAAAGGATCAGTCATCTAACTAGGATGTATATAGTGCTTATGACTTGCATAGCACTGTGCCAAGCTATATAAAGTCCGCAAAAGAGTTACAGTGTCTGATTTGCTCCAGTAGAGAGATAAGTTATATAGGCAGCAATTAGAGGACAACAAATAAATACACTCTAATTGTTGTTTATATAAATGTGCATTATGTGCCACAAAATAGAGGATAGAAAATAAGACTTTCAATAACATAATACAGGTTGTAAACTCTAGAGCACTTAGAAAAGTGTCATAGCATACTATAAACCGGAAATTGATCACTGGACTTAATCAGAAGATGTAGGTTTAAATCCTAGCTCTGACACTTACTATGTAAGCTTGGGCAGGTTCCCTTAATTTCAGAGCCTTAGTTTCCTCATCTGTAAAATAAAGCTGATAATCCTAGCTAGCTCTCCTTACCTACACAGGATTTTAATGAGAATCAAGCAAAGATGGATGTAAAAACACAATGGAATTTCTGATTATTGAAAGAGCTGAGAATTAAACTAGGTCTTGAAAAATACATTATACATAAAAAACCTGAAAGGCTAAATGAAAGTGGTCTCAGAAAGGGAACAGTCTGAACACAGGATAGTGAGACTTGGGCTGGGTGCAGTGGCTCACACCTGTAATCCCAGCACTTTAGAAGGCCAAGGTGGACAGATCACCTGAGGTCAGGAGTTGGAGACCAGGCAGGCCAACATGGTGAAACCCTGTCTCTACTAAAAATACAAAAATTAGCTGGGCGTGGTGCCATGCACTTGTAGTCCCAGCTACTCAGGAGGCTGAGGAATGAGAATCACTTGAACCCAGGAGGCAGAGGTTGCAGTGAGCAAAAAGATCGGGCCACTGCACCCCAGCCTGGGTGACAGATCAAGATTCCATCTCAGGGGGGAATAAAGTGACTTAATTATTAAAAAAAAAAAGAGAGAGAGAGAGAGAGAGAATGGGATTTGAATATAGAAAGATGGGATAGAAATAATCTGATTAAGCTGGGTACAGTGGCCCATGCCTGTAATCCCAGCACTTTGGGAGGCCAAGGTGGGTGGATCACTTGAGGTCAGGAGTTCAAGACCAGCCTGGCCAAGATGGCAAAACTTCATCTCTACCAAAAATACAAAAATTAGCCGGTGGTGGTGGTGTAATTCCAGCTACTCGGGAGGCTGAGGCATGAGAATCACTAGAATCTCTTGAACCCAGGAGGCAGAGGTTGCAGTGAAGAGATCATGCCACTGCACTCCAGCCTGGGTGATGGAGTGAGACTGTCTAAAATAAAAACTAAATATCTAAATACAGCAAAACTTTGTTTTGAAAGGTAGTAACACTGACTGTGTTAGAGAAAGAATGAAGTTGAGGATTACATGCCATAATGACTGGATTATAGTAGGATCTGAAGGCTAGCAGGAAGAGTTTAGACTTGATCTGAAAGGAAATAGAGAACTATTTGGAGGTTTGAGGAGAGAATTCATGTAAAAGTTATTTAACTCATTTGTTTTGATAATCAGCATGTAACATAGTGCCTCACATACAGGTATTCAAGATTAGTCAAACTGAATTTAATTAATCTGTCAATAATATTTAGAATGAATTGGACACATCTGATAAGCCTAGAATCTAGGCTTCTTATCAATTCAATGTCAGTCTGTTTCATCTTTTTTCTTTAACTGTAACAAGGAATGATAATACCTGCCCAGCTAGTAGATTTATTTTAAACATCAAATAAGATGATGCTGATGCCATCGTCATTCACAAATACATTAAATGCCTCCTTCATGTAGGATGTTGTGTAAAAACTACAGAAACAAAAATATCTTTAGATATAAGTGCTTTGGAAAATGTGATGAATATAGGTTTGAAATACAGAGTTCTAAAGGATCTGGTAGCAAGAGGATGGTATATAGCAGCCAAAAGATCATCTTACTGCTATATTTAGTACCAGGTTAGGTCCCTATTATTTATCAGAACCTGCTAGGCATTAGCAGGATCAAGCAGAGAAGAACACACCAGGTGCAGTCAGGTAGGTATTTGAGGTCCCCAAGAGTTCTTCCTGTTGGCAGTAGACCTTTTCAGTTTAAACCTGTAATGAACCTCCATCATCATGGAGACAATATAGAACACTGTTTAAGAAAGTTCTGGAGCCAGAGTAACTGGCTGGATTTGAAATACTGATATATAAGTAATAAAAAAATTAGGCAAATTAACCTCTCTGAGCCTCATAGAGATAATAATAGAATCATAGGATTGTTATAAGAATTAAGTGAGATAGCACATGCAAACTCTATTTTTTAATTTATTTTTTACAGAGATAGGGTCTCCCTATGTTGCCCAGGCTGGTCTCAAATTCCTGGGCTCAAAGGATCCTCCTGCCCCAGCTTCCCAAAGTGCTAGCATTACAGGTATGAGCCACCACACCTGGCCACGTAAACTCTTAAAAGAGTATGTGGCACACACTGAATGTCCGCTCAATAAATATCAGTTATTGGCCAGGTGTGGTGGCTCACGCTTGTAACCCCAGCACTTTGGAAGGCCAAGGTGGGCAGATCACAAGGTCAAGAGATAGAAACCATCCTGGCCAACACAGTAAAACCCTGTCTCTACTAAAAATACAAACATTAGCTGGGCGTGCTAGTGCGAAACTATAGTCCCATCTACTTGGGAGGCTGAGGCACACGAATCACTTGAACCTGGGAGGCAGAGATTGCAGTGAGCCAAGATCATGCCCTGGTGACAGAGTAAGACTTGTCTCAAAAAAAAAAAAAAAAAAAAAAAACAGGTATTTTATTTTCAAAACTTTCTTAGCTCCTTTAGTCTCTATTCTTTGTTATTCCCAAAATCACTTCCCATTTTTCTATCTCTGTCTTACTACATTCTAGGACACTGATGGTATTAGGCCACCTTTGGTTTATTCACCTATAATATTAATATGTTTTACAGCATTATCATTGAACAGATCTTAAAATATCTTCTAAATTTATTGAAAAGCTTCAGTATATTTCTAAAATAGAAATAATTTTAAAATCTTCTGAATTAAAAATGATATTAACTTCAAAGTAGCCTAAAAATTACATTTACCAACCAGGCATGATGGCTCATGCCTATAGTCTCCACACTTTGGGAAGCCAAGGCAGGAGGATCGATTGAGCCTAGAAGTTTCAAACCAGCCTGGGCAACATGGCAAGACCTGATTTTGACAGGCGTGGTGGCATATGCCTGCAGTCCTAGCTACTTGGAAGCTGAGCCAGGAGGACTGCTTGAGACCAGGCAGTTGAGGCTGCAGTGAGCTGTGATTGCACCACTGCACTCCAGTCTGGACAACAGAGTGAGACCTTGTCTCAAAAGAAAAAAATTTACATTTATCTTGTTATAGTCTAATTCTTTAGAAACAATAATCCATAATTCCTCATAATATTTTTCCTTACAAATTTTCTAGTTTCCATAAGCATATTTTACTTTTCTAATATGTATATATTTAGCTTTTAATGTAACATGTAAATGATGGGGCATAGAAGAGCATCTTGGGCCCTGAGTTAATTTAATAGAGCGTGGAGTAGCAGGAGACACTAACAATGCAAGGGAAAATAAAAAACTAAACTCTTTAGGAGGGCAATTTGATCATATCTAACAAGTCCTAAGATGTTTAAAATATTTCAAACTGCCTATTCTACCTCCAGGTATTGATCCAACAAGTATATTCACATGTATGCACAAATATTTTTCTTCAATGTCCCTGTCACGACATGAACAAAAATTATACAAACGCATGTTCATAGTAATATTGCATATAATAGTAAAGACTGGAAACAACTTAAATGACCATAAGTAGAGGACTGTTTAAATAGATTATACATGATTGTATAATAAAATGCCTTATACTCCTTTAAAAGAAAGAGGGAGATTTGCAATAACATGGAAAAATGCCTAAGGTATAGTGATAAGTAAGGGGAAATGCAAGCAGAATAATATGTATAATTCTGTGTGTGTGTGTGTGTGTGTGTGTGCACGTGCACACACTTCTTAGCAAGCAGCTACAATATATTGCCATATGCATATGCAAGGAAAATTTCTGGAAATATTAATAGCAATCATCTCTGGGAGTAAGATGATGATGAGAATGAGAATGGTGACTTTTATTTTGCCTTTCTGAATTCTAAAAAGTGATTTAAACATTCAGCATGTTAATGTTATTTTAAAAAAAAACCTATTTTAAAAAATAAAATGTTTCATCCCTGAGAGGTCTGAAAAAAAGAAAAAGAAAATATTTAAAGACATAAAATGGAGACTAAATGGTTAAATGTTTTGTAAAGTATGTTTGATGTGAAAAGTTAATCTGTAAATGCCTATTATTTTTACTAAACAATAGAGTTTAGGGCTTTTGTAACCTGAAGAAAGCAGCATTTCAGCATCTCTTCCTACAGGAGCATATGGTATTTAAGACCATGGGGGATGAATGCCTTAGAGATCACCTCTCCTAGAGTTGATAGGCAGATCTTTTCAGTGTTTTCTATTGCTTTTATGGAGCAAAAATTCTGTGGAAAAAAATATAAAGGCTCAGTGACATTGTTCAATGCAATGTTTAAAACTATGGTCAGATATTCATTTTTTAAAAAATAAGCCACATAGTGATTGCAAAACATGATTGTTTTTAAGAGTCTTTGTTTACAGAGTTTGGTTTATTGTGTTATATAAAGAATGCCATTGACTAAGTGTAGTAAGATACCTCTTGGTAGAAATTCAGGTATTATCTTGAGAGTTTTGTCCTAGTGTTTTACAGATTAACAGGAGACAGAATGTTGCATTACTCCAGGTTACAGGCTTTTTGTTTTATAACTCTAAGTGTTGCTTTTCCTCCTTTTGATACTCAGAGGATTAACTAACTATTTATTTTTCTAGATCAAGCCGTTAGAGAAAACAAAAATACAAATAGGTCCTTTGGTATAATCATTTTTTCTTATGACTAGGTATTTTAAAACTAAAATTATTTAAGTTAAAGCTATTACATGAAAGCTTTAAAAATAGAAAAATTGAGTAAGCACTATAGATCTCACATTACTACAGATTGTAATACTGAGTTAATGTAAAACTACCTGGCAAGCAATTATAGTAAAGACTTCCTGAATAAAGTGGTGGTACATAGGGGAAGTTTGTATATATATTTTTTCTTTATTATTTTTATTTTTTAAATGAGATAGGGTCTTGCTGTGTTGCCCAGGCTGGTCTCAAATTCCTGGGATCCAGCAATTCTCCTGCCTTAGCCTCCCAAAGTGCTGGGATTATAGATGTGAGCCACCATGCCCGGCCAAGTATTTTAATTTTCATTCATTTGTCAACTTCAGGGTAATAAAAGAAAACAAATATGGGGGGCATGGTATTTGTAATCCCAGCACTTTGGGAGGTCGAGACGGGCGGATCACCTGAGGTTTGGAGTTTCAGACCAGCCTGACCAACATAGAGAAACCCTATCTCTTCTAAAAATACAAAATTAGCCGGCGTAACTTTGCATGTCTGTAATCCCAGCTACTTGGGAGGCCGAGGCAGGAGAATCACTTGAACTGGGAGGTGGAGGTTGTGGTGAGCCAATATCGAGCCATTGTACTCCAGCCTGGGCAACAAGAGCGGAACTTCATCTCAAAAAAAAAAAAAGAAAAGAAAAAAAACAAATACAACTAGCTTTCTATTATTGAAAGCTAATTGGCCAATTTGTGGATGATGATGATGATAATAATAAATTTGGTGTTGTTCACAAAGCACTTTTGTCCCTGTATCTTTTTGAGATGGAATCTCACTCTGTTGCCCAGGCTGTAGTACAGCAGTGCGATCTCAGCTCACTGCAAACTCCGCCTATGAGTTCAAGTGATTCTCCTGCCTCAGCCTCCCCAGTAGCTGAGATTACTTACACGCACCTACCACTGTGCCTGGCTAATTTTTGTATTTTTAGTAGAAAAGGGGTTTCACCGTGTTGAACAGCCTGGTCTCGAACTCCTGACCTCAAGTGATCCACCCACCTCAGCCTCCCAAAATGCTGGGATTACAGGCGTGATCCATCACACCTGGCCTTTTGCCCTTGCATCTTACTTAGCTCTTGAGGTAGATATTACTTCAGTTTGATTATCCTAGTTTAAAGAAAATGGGGCTGGGATAGATTAAGGTTTACACACAGACAAAAAAGCTAGAACCTGGAACTTCTAATATCAGCATCACTGCCACTTTCTAATGTTGCCCACTTTAGCTATTTTTCGTATTTGTGGAAAAGAGCATAGAAGATAATCTCTAACGTTTTCATTTTCTCAGTGAATAAACTAAGGTGCACAGTGGGCCTTACCTTCAAGTTGCCAGACATTAAAGCCAAACAGTAAATTTTTGTGCCAGGCAGTCATTTAAGTACTTTATGTATATTAATTAATCCTCACAATAACTTCATAAGTTAAGCACCAAGTACTGAGCCCAAGATTAAGTAACTGAAATTCATAGCTAATGGTTGCAATAGGATCCAAACCTAGCCTATTAATTCCAAAGTCAGAGTTTCTAACTACTGGGCTCTACTGCTTTGCACTAGGTGACTGTTTATCTTAACTGGATTAAATACATTGTTCAGGATTCTCCAGATAGGATGAAGTTCCTTTCTCAAAGTTTCCCAACTCTCTCAAGAACAGATCTAGGGACTTTTCCTTAGGGTTTTCTTATCTCATTTTATAGATGAAGTGACTTGGCCAGTTTTAGTTTATTAAGTGACTATGTTAGAACTACAAATTAGGTCCTCTGGCTTATAGCACATTGCTTTTGGCATCAGTTCAAATGATCTACTCGTGTTGAAATTTTGTCATAGCAGCAAGAGCATATCTACTATATCCTTCATTCACATTTCAGTCCACCTTCTGGTCTGTCCTGGAATACAGTTAGGTCAGCATGTAAGTCTCCACTGTTCACTTGTTTACAGTGATTATATCATAAGAGATACATGTATATATAGTAATGGAAATACCTTAAGCATTTTCTGCTTAAGCATTTTTAATACTATTAATGTGTCATCCTACAAAAACTTAATTTGGTCATAGCTAATGTTGTCAAGAGCCAACATTTTAGAATATTCACATTTTGAATCTTGAAATGGTCAAGCAACTGACATGACAAAGCTATTTCAAATCCTCCAACTCAAGCAAGAATGTAAAGAAAGGCAGCAATTTTTCTTCAGGGCCTTTGTGCACATTTTTTTGTTTTTTAGAGAAAGCTCTTTCTGACTTCATGTAGAGTAGAAAACTAACTTAGTTTATTTCATGCTGCTCAATCTAATTTGAAATCATTTTTGAATTCCTAGATGCATAGGTACAGAAGGCTTGCTTCCCGGAGCCTTGTTTCCTGACAGTGGAGAGTAAAGAATTAAATTGAGCTGTAACTAAATTGATTGGCATTTTGACACTCTGCAGACTGTGAAAAGAAAAGGAACGTGTTCAACTTTTAAAAACAGACAGTAGCAGAAAGAACTATTTTCTTAAATGCATCCCAGTTTGCAAACATGATTTAATTTTTTTCCTAAAAAAGCCAGAGACAGGCCGGAGCGGTGGCTCACGCCTATAATCCCAGCACTTTGGGAGGCCAAGGCAGGTAAATCACCTGAGGTCAGGAGTTCCAGACCAGCCTGGCTAACATGGTGAAACCCTGTTTCTACTAAAATTACAAAAAATTAGCTGGGCATGATGGTGTGCGCCTGTAATCCCAGCTACTCAGGAGGCTGAGGAAGAAGAATCACTTGAACCCAGGAGGCAGAGGTTGGAGTGAACTGAGATCGTGCCATTGCACTCCAGCTTGGGCAATAAGAGTGAAATTCTGTCTCAAAAAAAAAAAGAAAGAAAGAAAAGAAAAGCAAGACATGTTCTAGCACTTTCTCAATTTCCTATATTACAGTTCAACGTGAGAATTTAACTTTGAAGAGCTTTTGAAAAAGCCTGGATAGGGATGTTAACATAGCCTCCTTAACTGAACAGGCACTGACAGAGGTCTTTTGAGGAGAACGGAAAGGACTAAACACTTCTAGGGTGTCGCTATAGGAACCTATTTATAAAGATAAGATACATATTTATGAAATCTTTATCTCTGGCATTTTTAAATGCAAGAGATATTAAGTATGAATTGAATAATATACATTTCCTTCTTCAGACAGATACAGATGATTACCATGCCATTATCTGTCCTAAATGGCACCATTTAATGTTGACTTCAATAAAATCCTCTCTCTGCTGTGTCATGAAAGGAACTGGACTCACCTTAACGGCGCTATTCTAAAGTGCCTCCTCCTTTTTTTTTTTTTTTTTTTAATCACAGCAGGAGGCTGTAATAAATTACAGCCTGGAAGAAGTTTCAAACTGGCAAGTTTGCCAGATATTTTAAGCAATTTATTTTGGGGTGTATCAGCAGATTTTTTCTTACACTACCATTTGGGTGCCTGCTGACACAGCCTGAATAAATCTTTCAACATTTTCCTTCCTAGAGATGGATGAAGATGATGAACTCCAAGATCCAGACCTTCCGTTAACTCTTCACTTGCTACCTGGTGTTTTCCTATTACCAGATATCTCAGAAACTTAGATCACTTTCCAGCATGAGTTTGTAGTATTTCAAGTTTCTCATGGTGCTTTGGCAACAGCCTTAAATTTTATTGAAGAATCAATTAATGAGTGATTCTGGTTTTAGGCATAGAACTTATAATTTGGATTGATGATTTCATTACTAGTATCTTGAAAATTGTGTGAATATTTATATAAAACAAACTTACTTTTTTCGCATGTTGAGTCTTAAAGTGACTTCTTCCTATTTTAGTCTATTTACTAATTGGTTAAAGTTTTTAGAAATTATTAATTTCTGACTCTAAAATTCTTAAGGCAGCTTCAGTGATACATATTTTAGTCTAGTAATAAAAAAAAAACTGCTAAAAATACTGATACCTGAAAGTATTTGCTGTAGCATAATGAGACTGTAAAGCTAAAATAAAAGGAAGCTGACTTTTATCGAATGCCTGCACCATGCCAGCCCCTTCTGTGAGCACAGCATGTAGGAGAGGGAGAGAGAGAGAGAGAGCGCGCGCAGTCATATTTTACAAAGAGCTGGTCCCTGGTCAGGTGAAAGGCACTGCTCAGTGAATCGGAAGGCACTGTAAAGGCATCAGGGAATACAGTTTGGTGGTAAAAGCCCTAGATCAAGTGTCATAAAATCTGTGTTCCTGAGTGACATTATTTATAAACCAGGTCATCTGCTTAGAACTTAAATGTTACTGTGTCTGTAAAGTGAAGATAAGATCTCTAGCCTGCCTTCTCAACCGTGGCTACACTTTGGAATCACTCGGGGAGCTTTCAAAAATATGTCTAAATCCCACCTTCAAGAGATTCCAATTTTAATAAGGTGCAGCCTGGGCATTGGGATTTTTTAAACCTTCCACAAGTAATTCCTATGTGCAGCTAAGGCTGTGAATCCTTGGATTGGGAGATGACTAAGAAAGCCCTCTACAGATTTACTTACAAAGATTAGTAGATGTTATCGAGTCTAAATTGTTTTTCGCTTGTTGCCCTGAATTTCAACTGTTAGTTTAAAAAAAAAAAAAAAAAAAAAAAAAGTGGCTGGGCACGGTGGCTCACGCCTGTAATTCCAGCACCTTGAGAGGCCGAGACAGGCAGATCACCGGAGATTGGGAGTTTGAGACCAGCCTGGCCAACATGGTGAAACCCCTTTCAATTAAATATACAAAAATTAGCCGGGAATGGTGGCGGGCGCCTGTAATCCCAGCTACTCGGGAGGCTGAGTCTGAAGAATCACTTGAACCTGGGAGGCGGCGGAGGTGGCAGTGAACTGAGATCGCACCATTGCTCTCCAGCCTGGGCGACAATAGTGAAACTCCGCCTTAAAAACATGGGTATATGAATGGCATCACATAGGAAGTCTTTGATAAATATTTGTTGCACTTGTGAATTTATGGCCTTAAATTTTTTTTTAAGCTCTTTCAAACGGATTTGTTTGAGGTACAATGTATAGAGCCAATTAAGAGGCAAGATTGTTGAAACATCCTTTAGAGAAATGCGAGCTTTCCTCGCCGACCCCTAGCTTCACTCCCTTCCTCACTAAACAGCGCTGTCTTGGGGCCGCCGGATGCCCCAAAGGCTGCAACGCGCGCAGCGGGATCTGCGCGGGCGTCCCGAGATCTGGGGCGGGGCACCAGCCGGGCCAACCCTCTCCGCTCTCAGTACTCGCCCGCCCCGGACGCTGGTGGGGGCAGGCTGCTGGCGGCGCCTGTCAGTCCCGAGTCCACTGCCGAGCCTCGGGGCTTCGGCTGCTGCCTCCGCGCGACCCGGCGGGCCCGCCTCCGCCGCCGGGTGCCCGCACCGCCTGCGCCTCGTGCCGGAGCAGGGCAGAGGCCAGGATGCGGAGTTGTGCACTTTGAGCCGGCCCCATGACCCTAAGCACGTTAGCCCGCAAGAGAAAGGCGCCCCTCGCCTGCACCTGCAGCTTCGGGGCCCCAGACATGATTCCTTACTTCTCTGCCAACGCGGTCATCTCGCAGAACGCCATCAACCAGATGTGAGTCCGCCGCGCGCCCTCCGCCTCCGCTAACGCTCAGAAAGTTTGCTCTTTCAGCAGCCGCTTTCCCCAGCATCCTGGGGAGCAAACAAGCAAGCGAGGGCGAGCACGCATCCTGCGTGCCTGGATGTCTGCGGGGCGTCTGGAGAGAAGGATGCTGGGGTAGAAGGATAGGGGGATTCGTGGAGGCGGAAAGTGTCCTGGGGTGGGGGTGGACGGAAAAAAAATCCTTTGGGAGAATTTCCGGTAAACTTTGAGGGACTTTGAAACGCGGGTTGTCCCTGAGAAGTTGTCAGTGGTGACCGAGTGACAGCTGAGCCGTTTGGCACTTGGAAGACTGGGTTAAAGGGTGGTAGACAGAATCGG
Source organism: Saimiri boliviensis (assembly GCF_048565385.1). Lineage (NCBI taxonomy): Eukaryota > Metazoa > Chordata > Mammalia > Primates > Cebidae > Saimiri > Saimiri boliviensis. The sequence goes on from NC_133465.1 coordinate 29,355,379, forward strand.
AACAGCCTGTGGGAGTCCCTGTGGGTCCTTCTGGTGAGCAGCTTTCCGTGATTGTGGGTTTTGTTTTTTTTTAAATAAGTTTCTGTTACTAGCTATTTACAAAAAGAAAGGCCATTCTTCGCTCCTACTGGTTGTAGTCTGGAGTGATTCCAGAAAGCTTATATCAGTAGTTTCGCTATTTTATCTCCTCCTGTACAACTAGGACGGGCTCACAGCCCAAGCCTGCATGCACACCTTCATTCACCAAAGTGCAAGTGCCTCTTTAAATCGTCGCTGTTTTTAAAGTCTCTAGAGAGTTGTCATTCCATTGTGGTTTAGCTGTTTCTGAGAAGTGTGTGTGCTGAAGCTTGTGGTTAATCTCACCTCACAGTTATCAAGTAGAGGAACTTTTCCTATTCAGGTTGCACCCTTAAATCAATGCAGTGGTTTAGGGTTAGTTAGACAGCAGCAGTTTGGTCTACGTTAGTGTATTAGCACTCACTCCAGGTGGCTTCAGAGGAGTCACCTGCTGAGGTTTTCCTAGAATTTTTGCCTAAGAAGCAAAGCTACTGTCTCCCTCTCAGGTCAGCTTTTTAATGTCCAACAACAGAAATTTTATCCCTTATTAAAAGTCCAGAGAATCGCATGTAAAGTGATTTCTAGATAATATTATAACTAATTTATTATTTTCATATATGGTTTGCCCTCCTATCCTTTCAAATTGAGTTAAACTCGTTTGAATTTCTTTTTTTCCCCCTGTGTGTTGATTCATGGTGGAACTCCTAAAAAAATAGAAAAAATAAAAATAAAAAAAAACACAAAAGTTGTTTTACTGCCCGGTACTGTAAAAGCTCCACACTTAAACTGACTGACTTGCATTTTCCCTCTGAAAGGGGGAGGGACATGCAGTGAAGGAGAAGTTAATAGGTGAATAATCTGACACTGGATAACCAATATGAAAATAATAGTGTTAACAGTACTTTAAAAATGGCAGTGGAAGCAACCCAAGTGTCCATAGATGGATGAATGGATTAACAAAATGTGGTATGTACATATAGTGGAATATTATTTAGCCTTTAGGAAGGAATCTGACGTATGTATGCTACAATATGAATAAACTTGACGATATTATTCTAAGTCAAATAAGTGAGTCACAAAACTATAAATACCCTATGATTTCATTTATATGAGATACCTATCTATAGACATCAAATTCAGATAGAAGTATAGTAGAATGGTAGTTGCTAAGGGTTGAGGGAGAAGGGGTGGGAAATTTGTGTTTGAAGAGCACGAAGTTTCATTTGAGGAAGATGAAAAAATTCTGGGGTTGGATGGTGGTAGTTGCGCAACAGAGTGAAAGTACTTAATGCCCTAGAACTGTACACTTAAAATGGTTAAAATGGTAAATTTTATGCTGTGTATATTTATTGCCAGTAAAAATAATAGCAAACACTGCATTTATTTTTGCACCAACCTAATAAGCACAATAAAAAGAATTTAAAAGGGCCTGGTGTGGTTGCTCACACTGACAGTTCCAGCACTTTGGGAGGCTGAGGCAGACAGATCACTTGAGCTCAGGAATTGGAGACCAGCCTGGGCAACATAGTGAGACTCTGTCTTAAGAAAAATAGAAAAAATGAGTCAGGTGTGGTGGTGCATGCCTATAGTCTCAGCTACTTGGGAGGCTGAGATGGGAGACTAGCCTGAGCTCAGAAGGTTGAGGCTACAGTAAGCCGTGATCATGCCACTGCACTCCAGCCTGGGTGACAGAGCAAGGCCCTATCTCAAAAAAGAATAAAAAAAGACCAAGTGCAATGGCTTATACCTGTAATCTCAGCACTTTGGGAGACAGGAGGATCACTTTAGGCCCAGGAGTTCAAGACCATTCTGGACAACATACTGAGACACTGTCTCTATGAAAACATTAAAAAATTAGTAGAGTGTGGTGGTACACACCTGTAGTCCCAGCTGCTTAGGAGGCTGAGGTGGGAGGATTACTTGAGCCCAGGCATACAAGGCTTCAGTGAGCCATGATTGTGTCACTGCATGCCAGCCTGGGAGGCAGAGCAAGACACTGCCTCTTTAAATAATAAAATATTTTTTTAAAAGCAGGGATTCTAAGCTTTTTTTGGCAGAAAGGAGTTGTGAATCATGTTTTCTGGTCAATCAAGTCCAACAAATTTATTTTCCTAGTAATTGGTGTCTTTGGGTAAATAATTTGACATCAGTTTCTTCCACTGTAAAATGGGTATGCAGTGGTTCTTACCCCATAAGATCATAAAAGATCATATATTTGGTAACACTTTGTGAACCGTAATTGTCTACACAAAAAGTTAGTTCATAGGAATTAATAACTAATAGCTGCCATTTATTGACCACTTTTACTGTGCTGAGTTTAATATACATCTATCTTATTTAATAGTCATAGCAACCTTATGAACTAATTTGTTCTGTTTATGGATAATGAAACTGAGACTTAGAGAAGCTAAGTAGTTACTCAAGGCCATATAGCTAGTAAGTGACAAAATTGTTCTTAGAATCCAGATCTATTTCCTTGGCCAGTGCCCTTAGCCTATAAAAATGATATTTTGTCTTAATAGTTGCAAGGTCACTTTTGAGACTTGGCAGTCTGACGAATTATCTTTGACTGCTGAAATCTTCGACTTCCTGAAAAATATATTTGCTGTATTGAACTTTGCTACTAAGATGAACTTCTAAAGAATTTTATGAGTATTTGTCTTTTATTTTTGTCTCTGTTTTCCCACTTATTTTTTCTTTGTTTCTTGTTTGTTTTGTTTTTTTGAGACAGGGCCTTGCTCTGTCATTCAGGCTGGAAGTGGCTTGAACACGTCTTATTTGCAGTCTCGACCTCCTGGGCTCAAGCAGTCCTTTGACTTCAACTTCCTGTGTTGTTGGGACCACAGGCACATGCCACCACACCTGGCTTTTTTTTTTTTTTTTTTTTGAAACAGAGTCTTACTCTTTCACCCAGGCTGGAGTGAAGCAGCATGATCTTGGCTCACTGCAAGCTCTGCCAGCGCCCTGGGTTCAAGCAATTCTCTTTCTCTCTCTCTTTTTTTTTTTTTTTTTTTTGGAAACGGAGTTTTGCTCTTGTTACCCAGGCTGGAGTGCAATGGCATGATCTCGGCTCACCGCAACTTCCACCTCCTGGGTTCAGACAGTTCTCCTGCCTCAGCCTCCCAAGTAGCTGGGATTACAGGCATGCGCCACCATCCAGCTAATTTTTTGTATTTTGGTAGAGACGGGGTTTCACCATGTTGACCAGGATGGTCTCAATCTCTTGACCTCGTGATCCACCCGCCTCAGCCTCCCAAAATGCTGGGATTACAGGTGTGAGCCACCGTGCCCGGCCCACATTAGTGCTTTTTAAGGCTCAACCTCAACAGTAGAGGAGCATATTGGATGTTCATTTACAATGTACCTTTTCATGAAATCAAAAGGTAGAAGGTCTTATTTTGTGTGTTAGTAATAGTACGAATGCTCTTTCAGTTCCATTTTGTAGTTGTCCAAGGTGTTTCACATGAACTCATCTCCAAACTTAAACTTGCATCAGAATCACCTGGAGGGCTTGTTAAAACACAAATTGCTACTAACAGTCCCCAGAGTTTCTGATTCTGTAAGTCTAGGATGTGGCTGGAGAATTTGCGCTTCTAACAGGTTCCTAGATGAAGCTGATGGTGTTGATCACTACCTTAAAGCAGGCGTCCCCAAACTACGGACCGGACCGTGGGCCGCATGCGGCCCCCTAAGGCCATTTATCCGGCCCCCTGCTGCACTTCAGGAAGGGGCACCTCTTTCATTGGTGGTCAATAAGAGGAGCACAGTATGTGGCGGCCCTCCAGTGGTCTGAGGGACAGTGAACTGGCCCCCTGTGTAAAAAGTTTGGGGATGCCTGCCTTAAAGTATTCCTCTGAGGCAGATTGGGAAAGTCATTGTCCACATTTTATATCATGAAAAAATAAAGAATCTAAATGCTGAAGTGACTTGCACAAGGCTACATGACTTGATAGTAGAACTGAAACTAGAACCAGCATTTCTTATTTCTGAATCCAGAGCTCCTGTAGTGCTGCACTCAAAATCCTGATATATACATCTTTGTATACATATGTAAACATTTCCTTAAATTTCTAGCAGTGGAATTTCTGGACCTCATGTTATGTATATGTTAAAAATTTGATACATACAGCCAAATTGCTTTCTAAAAAGGCTTTACCAATTTGTTCTTAACCAGCTGTATATAAGCATGTCTTTCCCTATATCTTCCCCAACCCTAATAATATTAATGACATTCATAGCAGATAAGCAGGGTGAGGTGGCTCATGCCTGTAATCCCAGCACTTTGGGAGGCTAAGGCGGGTGGATTACCTGAGGTCAGGAGTTCTAGACCAGCCTGGCCAACACGGTGAAACTCCGTCTCTACAAAAATACAAAAATTAGCCAGGCATGATGGTGGGTACCTGTAATCCCATCTACTCAGGTGGCTTGAACAAGCAATCAGGGACAATCTCTTGAACCCAAAAAGCAGAGGTTGCAGTGAGCTGAGATTGCGCCATTGCATTCCAGCCTGGGCGACTGGCCAAAACTCCGTCTCAAAAAAAAAAAAAGATAATTTTTTACTGAGCATTTACTATCTGAGGGACACTGTTTTGAGCAGTAGATAATTTCATTTGCTCTTAACAACTTTATGAGTTAGATATTATCCTCAATTACAGAAGAGAAGCACAGAGAGGTTAACTTGTCAAGATTTCCAGCCAGGATGCATGCACAGGTAGTCTGACTCTAGAGTCCCTGTTCTTCAATAGGTCTCCATTTAAAATTCCCTTATTACTATGGAGGTTTAGCATCTTTTTATATGTTACTGATTTTTTTTCTGTGATTTGAATGTTTGTACTTCTGACCATTTTTCTCTTGATTTTTTTTTCTTTTTTATGTTCTCTATATATTCTGAGTATGTGGCAAAAATACTTTCTCCAAGCCTGTTGTTTTTGCCTTTTAACTTTACATCCCATGTAAACGTTTTAAATTTTTATATAGTCAAATGTTATATTTGATCTTATGATTTCAAGATTTTGCATCTTGCTTTTTAAAAACCTGTTCCCATTCAGCCTCAGTATTATCAAAGTATTATTTTATATTTTTCCTAGCATGTTTACATTTTTAAATATTTAAGTCTTTAAAACATCTGGAATTTATAGTTTGAGGTAAGAATCTAGCTTAACTTTTTTTCTAATTGGATAGTTATTCTAATACCATTATTTAATGCATTCTTATTTCACTAATTTGAAATGCTACATATATACTAAATTCTTACAGATGCTTAGAGTATACTTCTGTACTTTTAAGTTCTGTTCATTTTTTTTTCTGATCATATGCTGATACCCATTTTACTGATAATGGATTTACTGGACAAATATATGACAGTGCTTACCTCCTTGTTAGTATTTTTCAGTGTCCTATTTTTGTTTATTTGATTTTCCAGATAAATCTTAGAATCAGCTTGTCAATTTTCACTTTTAAAAATTTTATTAGGATTTTGATTGAAATCTTACTGAATTAATTTTGAAGAAAATTAACAGTTTTACAAAATGACCCTGCCTAATGAAGGTCATATGTGGGTCTATTATTCACTGCTTTTTAAATGTTCTTCATTTAAATTGTACAATTTTGCTGATACAGTAATTACACGTTTCTTATTAGGTATATTCATGGGCATTTTATTAGGTTTTCGTTGCTCTTGTGAATGAGCTCCACTTTCCCATGACGTTTTCTAATTAGTTACAGCAGGTGGGTCATAAAACTATCACTTTTGATTTTGCTTTTATATCAGATCACCTTGCTAAAACTCTAACTTGGTTCTAATATCTAGTATATGTTTTTACTTGATTTTCTTGACTTTTCTTCATGGATGATTATATTATTTGTAAATGAGTTTTGTTTCTTTGAGTACAGTTATGCACCACATAACAACATTTTGGTCAATGATAGACCACATATATAGCAGTGGTCCCATGATATTATAATGGAACTGAAAATTTCCTATCACCTAGTGGCTGTAGCTGTCATAGTGTCATAGCATAACGTATTATGCATGTGTTTGTGGTGATACTGGTGCAAACAAACCTGCATTGTCGTATAAAAATATAGTACATACAGTTATGTACAATACATAATACTTGATCATAAGCGACTGTGATACTGTTTTATGTATTTACCATATTGAACATTTTATCATTATTTTAAAATGTACTCTCTTTCTTCTTTCCTTTTTTTTTTTTTGAGATGGAGTTTCGCTCTTGTTACCCAGGCTGGAGTGCAATGGCGCGATCTCGGCTCACCGCAACCTCCGCCTCCTGGGTTCAGGCAATTCTCCTGCCTCAGCCTCCTGAGTAGCTGGGATTACAGGCATGCGCCACCATGCCCAGCTAATTTTTTTGTATTTTTAGTAGAGACGGGGTTTCACCATGTTGACCAGGTTGGTCTCGATCTCTCGACCTCGTGATCCACCCACCTCGGCCTCCCAAAGTGCTGGGATTACAGGCTTGAGCCACCGCGCCCGGCCCCTCCTTTTTTTTTTTTTTTTTTTTGAGACAGGGTTTCACTCTTGTTGCCCAGGCTGCAGTGCAATGGCACAATCTCAGCTCACTGCAACCTTCACTTCCTGGGTTCAAGCGATTCTCCTGACTCAACCTCCAGAGTAGCTGGGATTACAGGTGTGCACCACCACACCCAGCTACTTTAGTATTTTTAATAGAGACTGGGTTTCACCATGTTGGTCGGGCTGCTCTCAAACTCCTGACCTCAGGTGATCCGCCCACCTGGGCCTCCCAAAGTGCTGAGATTGCAGGCACAAGCCAACGCACCCTACCTAGAGTGTGCTCTGTTTCTACTTAGAAGAAAATAGTTAAGTGTAAAGCTGTCCAGGCAGGTCCTTCAGGAGCTATTCTAAAAGAAGGCATTGTTATCATAGGAGATGACAGCCCCATGTATGTATTGCCCCTGAAGACCTTCCAGTGGGACAAAATATGGAGATGAAAAACAATGATCTTAATAATCCTGACTCTTTAGGCCTAAGCTTGTGTGTGTGTGTGTGTGTGTGTGTGTGTGTGTGTGTGTCTTTAACAAAAAAGTTTCAATATTAAAAAAAATACATTTTAAAAATAGAAAAGCTTATGGAATAAGTGTATAGCCAGGCAGAGTAGCTTGTGTCTATAATCCCAGCTACTCTGGAGGCTGAGGCAGGAGGATCGCTTGGACCCAGGAGTTTGAGGCTACAGTGAATTATGATTGTGCCACTGCAGCCTGGGCAACAGAGGAGACCCTGTCTCTTAAAAAAAAAAAAAGGGTGGGGTGGGGGGAAGGGAATGGGAAGGGGGAAATAAAGAAAATATTTTTTTACATTTGTACAATTTTTGGTTTTTTGTTTTGTTTTTTTCTGAGACAGAATCTAAGTTGCCCATGCTGGAGTGCAGTGGCCCAATCTCAACTCACTGCAACCTCCCCTCCTGGGTTCAAGCGATTCTCCTGCCCCTGCCTGCTAAGTAGCTGAGACTCCAGGCATGCACCACCACGCCAGGCTAATTTGTATATTTTTAGTAAAGACTGGGTTTCGTCATGTTGGCCAGGCTGGTCTTGAACTCTTGATCTCAAGTGATCCTCCTGCCTCAGCCTGCCAAAGTGCTGGGATTACAGGCATGAGCCACTGCGCCTGGCCAGTTTTTCTGTGTTTTAAGCTATTATTACAAAAGAAACAAAAAGTTAAAGTAATTAAAAAGTTTATAAAGTAAAAAAGTTACTGTAAGATAAAGTTAATTTATTATTGAAAAAAGAGAAATTTTGGCTGGGTGTAATGGCTCAAAACCTGTAATCCCAGCACTTTGGGAGGCTGAGGTGGGCAGATCACTTGAGGTCAGGAGTTTGAGACTAGCCTGGCCAACATGATGAAACCTCATCTCCACTAAAAATACAAAAATTAGTCGGGTGTGGTGGTAGGCGCCTGTAATCTCAGCTATTTAGGAGGCTGAGGCAGGAGAATCTTGAGTTCAGGAGGCAGAGATTGCAATGACTCAAGATCATGCCACTGCAATCCAGCCTGGGCAACAGAGCAAGACTCTATCTCAAAAAACATAAACATGAAAAGATAAAAGTTTTTAAAATAAATTTAGTGTAGCCTAAGTGTATGGTGTTTACAAAGTCAACAGTACTTATGGTCATGTCGTAGGCCTTCACATTCACTCACCACCCCCTCACTGACTCGCCCTGAGCAACTTCCAGTCCTGCAAGCTCCATTGATGGTAAGTGACCCTTACAGGTGTACCATTTTTTATCTTTTAACCACATTTTTACTGTGTCTTTTCTATGTGTAGATATGTTTAGAGATACAAATACTTAACATTGTTACAGTTGCCTACAGTATTCAGTATAGTAGCATGTTGTACAGGTTTGTCACCTATATGATTATAACCAAGGTATGTAGTAGGCTGTAACATCTAGATTTATGTAAGTATACTCTATGATGCTCGCACAATAACAAACTTGCCTAAAAATGAATTTCTCAGAATGTTTTCCTGTCATTAAGTGACGCATGACGGTACTTAGAACTCTCATTGCTTTAGCTAGGCCTTATAATGTTAAATAATGTGATACTAGTGGGCTTTGTCTTGTTTTCCATTGTGAAAAGACTTCTTAGGTGTTGTAAGTGAGTATACTGTGTGCTGTAGGTTCTGACACAGATCGTTTATGAAGCTGAGAGCATCTCTTATTATTGCTAATTTGCAAAGATTTTTTAGTTAGATATTGAATTTTATTGACTTCTTTTTTATATCTATGGAATAATACTTTTTCCCTTTACTGGTAATGCAATGACATACTGAATTGTTGAAGTCAATCATCTTTACATAACTGAACTATACCCCCTTTTTGCATTATTCATTTAACATTGCTGGTTTTGGTTTACAAATATTTAAGCATTTAGGGATCTAAATATTCGGTGAATCTTTTTTTTTTTTTTTCCCAAGATGGAGTTTCACTCTTGTTACCCAGGCTGGAGTGCAATGGTGCCATCTTGGCTCACCGCAACCTCCACCTCCTGGTTTCAGGCAATTCTCCTGCCTCAGCCTCCTGAGTAGCTGGGATTACAGGCACGCACCACCATGCCCAGCTAATTTTTTGTATTTTTAGTAGAGACAGGGTTTCACCATGTTGACCAGGATGTTCTCGATCTCTTGACCTCGTGATCCACCCGCCTCGGCCTCCCAAAGTTGGTGAATCTTTGATGCTGTCTTTGTCCAGCTTATGTCTGATTTATAGAATGATTTAGGTAGTTTTTTCATTTTTCTGTGCTCTGAAACAGCTCTTTTGTAGAATTATCTGTATTTTAAAGCTTGGAACCAAGCAGTTCTATTCCAACTGTTTTTATTTTATGAAATTTTTTTTACCATTCAGATTTTTAAATTTCCATGTTCTCATTGAATAAATGTAATTATCATCTATGATGCTTTTAAAATCTAGATCTTGTCTTCTACAGAAATGGGCAAACATAACTAAATAATTGATAATGGAGTAACTGAAACCAGGCATTCATTTATGATTTAAGGGCTTTTTTTTCTCTCTTTGGTAGATAAAGAGACTAATAATAATATTTAAGAGAGATATGAGATGCCTCTTTGATTTTAAATTAATACTGACTTTTTGTGGCTATTTTTGATCTTTGAATAGAGAATATAGCCTTAAAATGGAATATTTTTAAGAAAATGATCAAATCGGTTTACATCTAGTGAATCTTCTGGGTGTTATGGCCTTCAAATGTGAAAGAACAGTTAATGATCCCCTGTCCAAGTATAAAGATGCATTTGTGTTTTTATTATTAGTGATAACTTTCTGTGGCTTTATCCACACTTGTGATTGTTTAAAATCAGTAGAGCAGCAATTAACATAGGACTGAGGGGCGTAAAAAAAGAGTTCTCAGCCGGTGCAGTGGCTCACACCCCTAATCCCACCACTTAGGGAGGCTGAGGCAGGCGGATCACAGGAGGTTGGGAGTTCAAGACCAGCCTGACTGGCTGGGCGCGGTGGCTCAAGCCTGTAATCCCAGTGCTTTGGGAGGCCGAGGCAGGTGGATCACAAGGTCAAGAGATCGAGACCATCCTGGTCAGCATGGTGAAACCCCGTCTCTACTAAAAATACAAAGCATTATCTGGGCATGGTGGCGCGTGCCTGTAATCCCAGCTACTCAGGAGGTTGAGGCAGGAGAATTGCCTGAACCCAGGAGGCAGAGGTTGTGGTGAGCCGAGATCGCACCATTGCACTCCAGCCTGGGTAACAAGAGTGAAACTCCGTCTCAAAAAAAAAAAGACCAGCCTGACCAACCTGGAGAAACCCCGTCTCTACTAAAAAAATACAAAATTAGCCGGGCATTGTGGCACCTTCCTGTAATCCCAACTATTCAGGAGGCTGAGGCAAGAGAATTGCTTGAACCCAGGAGGTGGAGGAGGTTGCAGTGAGTCAAGATGGCATCATTGCACTCCAATCTAGGCAACAAGAGCGAAACTCTGTCTCAAAAAAAAAAAAAAAACCTCTCAACTTTGGCCTTTTTGGAATCATGCTTAGCAAAGTTAACTGGAAAGTAAATCTGCACAATGAAGATGAACAGGAATGGTAAGGTAGTGATGTGCTCAAGTCAAACTTTCTTTTTGATAAGACTGAATGGATTTCTTTTTTTCTAAATTACTACTATTAGGCCTGTGTGGTCACCTATATTTACTTCTGAAATCGGGAAATGTCTGTAGACTTAACACTGATGAACACTGTCCAAAGCCAAATAACTAAAGAAGTTGTCAGTCTCTGTTTCCAAGAGCTATTGGGTCTGCGAATAATAGAGAGGCTTAAACTGCTATAGATCATCTTGCTCACATCTGTTTTTGGGTCTTTCCAGTTAATGTGAGTCCTCTTAATTTACCATATGTTAAACTGCCTTTGAGCTAAAGAACAGTGATGAAGGTGTTATCACACAATTTCTGAATCTTTCACATATTTTTTTAATTTCTTTTTGAACCTGAGTCTTGCTCTGTCTCCAAGCTGGAGTGTAGTAGCATGATCTCAGCTGACTGCAATCTCTGCTTCCTGGGTCCAAGCAATTCCCCTGCCTCAGCCTCCTGAGTATCTGGAACTACAAGCATGCACAACCACGAGGGGCTAATTTTTTTGTATTTTAGTAGAGACGGGGTTTCACCATGTTGGCCAGGATGGTCTTGATCTCCTGACCTCGTGATCCACCTGCCTCGGCCTCCCGAAGTGCTTGGATTACAGCTGTGAGCCACTGCACCTGGCTACTTTTTCAATTTCTAAGGTGAAAGAAAAAAATAATCAGTATCCTAACTATTTTTAGTTAGGGTTCGAGTTAGCTTTGCATTGTTGAATGATACAGGGTGGTTGCTGTATAACTAATATAATTAAGTTTATTTTAAAGAAATGTGCTACAAACATCAAGGCCTTTTTAGGTGTTCCTGTAATTTGGAAAGGATGTAGCCAGTAATTTATAAATAGATTGTTATTGTTGCACACCAAAGGGCAAATTTGGGCTCACCTTTTTTGCATGCTGTGTGAATTTAACAACTTGTGTTTTCTGCATTAATCTACTTTTAGAGGGGTATGACCCTTCTTTTAGTAATTCGAGGGATTTGGCTTAGTTACAGTTGGTAAAACAACAAAATCCAGAGGTTTGAATCACTCTTAGATAAAGAGAAGCCTCAGTATTAGCCAATTATAAGCTTTCATAAAAAGTTGTTAACAGTTTATGTTTCCAGGGTAGAAGTAGAATGATTTGATTTTCTTTTTTTTTTTCTTTTTTTTTTTTTTGTAATGAAGTAATGAACTAAACTATTTAAATTGTTGTATATGTTTGTTTAAGGATGATATCTGCCTCATTTCAGGGCATTTTGGATATCAACTGAGATAATTATTCACAAAAAAGATCAATAAAAATTCCAGTTATGTTTGTTACTTTTATCATCTGTACTTCATATTTATCCGTCAAAATTTATATGGATATTCGTGTTTCATAAGAGTATTTCAAGTCCTGAGCCTTCTAATTGTGGACTTTATATTGATTGTCTTCTGTGGTGACCCTGTAAAAGTTTATGCTACATACGGCTTTATCTGTTTGCAACTTAAGCAACACTTCAAGCGTACTTCATCACCCCAGCAAAAAGCTGGTCAGGTTTGTGAGCTTAGCATCTTATCGGTGCATCTTGTCTCTGCTGTTCTCTGAATTTTGTGTCATAAAAACCAGTGTGTCTCCATGAGGGCTAAATTGAATGAGAGTATTTCTTCACTGGTTTTAAATAAATATCATTTACAACAGAACTTTTGAGAGATGCCATTTCTTCAGGATTCTCCTCTGTCCCATGTCCCTTTAAGTTAATCTTTCTCTTAATGCTAATATACACAGTTCTCATGAACATCAAAAATTTTAATTTCCCATAATTATATCATCTATTTTTATTTCTTTATTTATCTATTTTTTTGAGACAGAGTCTTGCTCTGTTGCCCAGGCTGGAGTGCAGTGGTGCGATCTTAGCTCACTGCAACCTCTGCCTCCTGGGTTCAAGTGATTCTCCTGCCTCAGCCTCCCGAGGAGCTGGGATTACAGGTACCCGCCACCATGCCCAGCTAATTTTTGTATTTTTTAGTAGAGACAAACTTTCACCATGTTGGCAAAGCTGGTCTTGAACTCCTGACCTCAGGTGATCCGCCCACCTCGGTCTCCCAAAGTGCTAGCATTACAGGCGTGAGCCACCACACTCGGGCTTATCTCTATTTTTAGGGGAAGCTTTAGTTGAGAATTTGGGGCTTCTGTGGAGGAATGTGAATTCTCAATGTAAATCTCTCTTCCTCAGAGATGAGTGAAAGGAATTCAAACAACAAATAAAACTGAAGTCCTTTTGACCAAACTTGATATCTGTCATTCTGTCAGTCCTACCTCTGTGATGCCCTTCCCTCCTCAATAAAATCTGACTCTTAATTCTTAAAGTATCCCATTCCTTAAACATTCTCTTTAGAACTCTTAAAAGATTTCTTGGGTCACATAATCAGAATAACTACTTGCCATTTTTATTGTACCTAACAGTAATAGTGCAGTATTTGAAATGAAATAGACCTGAGTTCCAGAGTTTGTCATTTATTATCTGTGTGACTTCAGACATATTATATAACCACCCTAATCCTTAGTTTCCTCATCAGTAAAATGGAGCTTACAATACCTATGAGGATTAAATGTGAGATTTGTGAAGTGCTGGTAATAGTAAGCACTCAGCAAATGGTAACTTAAATTTTTGCTCATTTTGTTCTTTTGATATGAGCCAAATTATGGTAGCAAGAATTAGAATACAGAGTGGCACCCCAGCTTGATGGTAAAAATCCTGTCATGTCCATCATTATCCTAAATTGCATCTATTTTGTATAAGAAGTAAGAGATAAAAAAGAAATCTAAGGCATGGTTCCTGCAGTCAAGATACTCAGTCTATTGACGAAATAAGATGTGAATGAAAGGATAAATAAGAGTACAATTTTATTCATTTTTACTTTTTTGAGATGAAGTCTCACTTTGTCGCCAAGGCTGGAGTGCAGTGATGCAGTCTCCGCTCACTGCAACCTCCGCCTCCTGGGTCCAAGCGATTCTCCTACCTCAGCCTCCTGAGTAGCTGGGACCACAGGTGCGTGCCACCACACCCGGCTAATTTGTGTGTGTGTGTGTGTGTGTGTGTGTGTGTGTGTGTGTGTGTCTGTGTTTTTAGTAGAGGCGAGGTTTCACGGTGTTAGCCGGGATGGTCTCGATCTCCTGACCTCGTGATCCGCCCACCTTGGCCTCCCAAAGTGCTTAGGATTACAGGCATGAGACACCATGCCTGGTCCCAAGAGCACAATTTAGGGACCGGGTGTGGTCCCTAAACTGCACTTAGCACTGCATGCTATGTGTCACATGAATAGTACAATTTGTGCTTTAGAAATTCAGAGAATTTCATTATCATTGTAGCAGGTGCGATGGCTCACGCCTGTAATCCCAGCTCTTTCGGAGGCCAAGGAAGGAGGATGAGGTCAAGAGTTTGAGACCAGCCTGACCAGCATGCTGAAACCCCCTCTCTACTAAAAATACAAAAATTAGCCACGTGTGGTGGTGGGTACCTGTAATCCCAGCTACTCAGGAGGCTGAGGCATGAGAATAGCTTAACCCCGGAGTTGGGAGGTTGCAGTGAGCAGAGATCACGCCACAGCACTCCAGCCTTGGCTACAGAGCGAGACTTCATCTCAAAAAAAAAAAAAGACAGTAAGATTTGAGCTGAGACTCTGACCTTTATTTCTGATCTTTACATATCTTGATTTGTGTAACAGTGGTAAAGGATACTTGCATGGTGACAAGAAAGGAAGACTACTGTGGGGGATGTTATGGCCATATTACATACAAGTAAGATAGCTTTCAATGGATGACTGCTATTAATCATTTGTGGTAAAAGGAAGAATCCAGAAAGGTTTTTTGTATAGACTGATAGTGTTCTTTAGAAAATTACTTTGAGCCGGACGTGGTGGCTTACGCCTGTAATCCCAACACTTTGGGCGGCCAAGGTGGGCGGATAACTTGAGATCAGGAATTCGAGACCAGCCTGGCCAATGTGGTGAAACCCCATCTCTACTAAAAATACAAAAATTAGCTGGGCATGGTGTCATATGCCTGTAATCCCAACTACTGGGGTGGTTGAGGCATGAGAATCGCTTGAACCTGGGAAGCAGAGATTGCAGTGAGCTGAGTTTGCACCACTGCACTCCAGCCTGGATGACAGAGAGAGAGGGAGAGAGACTCCGTCTCAAAAAAAAAGAAAAAGAAAAGAAAGAAAGAAAATTACTTTGAGCATATTTTGGGTATATCATATGGGCAGAGCATCCAGGGTATCTACTAGGCACACAGCACAGTAACCAGTGTTTGCAGATTTTACATAGCTTATTTAGGAAGGTTGCCAATTTTACAAGGCCATTGTTATTGAATCAGTACCAGTGGCTGTGAGCACAATGTGAAATCCCCACAGGCAGCACAAGAACAGAAATCATTAAACTATCTGGTAGTGGCTGGTAGTGGCTTTAAGGTCTATTTAAAGAAAAAAAAAAGCACATTCAAGTAATCCAAAGCAAAACTTACTTCTCTTCTTCCTCCAGGTGCTTAGCTTTAGATGTTATTATTACATCAGCATCAGGTGGTAGGCAAGGTGGTTCCCCTGACACAGAGTGCTTATAACATTTATAGTGAAGTAAGCTATAAAGGGAAAGGTGTGCTGATTGCTGTTTTTTCTTGTTATTATTGGCTTGGTTGCTAGTTTAATGGCCTGGTTGCCAATTAATGGCTTAATGTATTTAGTGTTCTATATAAGCAACATACAACTCATTAGTTTCTAAGTCAAATACACATGAAAATCATTCTAGTGGATATGAGAATGTTTCATACAAATAGTAAGCCTGTGATTATACATTAATCAATGAAGATCAAGAACTGTATAAATGCCATGTTACGCTAAGCCCAAATGATAGTTTAATGATATTGAGTCAAAAAAGACACACTGCAACTACTAAAAATTTGGAGATTATGCCCTAATAATGCCTGTGCCAAGAAAAGTGGCATACTGAAACTAGGTAAGAGAAACTGCATATTTCATAACATGTAGTGATTCTAACCAAATGAATTTAAACCCAGTATAATTTTTTTTCAAAATTAAAAACTGAATAATGTAGTAGACTGGCTAGTTATCGCTAATGTAAAGTTTTTAAAGTATTGGTTTAATCATACTTTTTTATTGCGTCCTCTTAGAAGTGCTTGAGCACATCTGTTAAGAACATCTGTTAAGAACTGGCTATTAGTGTGCTGGGGCTTATTTCCCCCTGTAGCTCTCCCATAGTCAATCTCAGTTATCGTGGTAGTCTGTGCCCATGCTACTGGAATTTTCTCTTCTTGTTTTGTTGCTATTTCAGATGCTTGGAGAAATTCTCAGCAAGCCCATATGCCCTGTTTGTCAGAAAATAATAGTGTCATGAGAAAGTTTGTTAATGCTTTAAAAAAACAAATCTAGGCCAGGCTCAGTGGCTCACTCCTGTAATCTCAGAACTTTGGTAGGCTGAGGCAGGCAGATCACCAGGTCAGGAGATCCAGATCATCCTGGCCAACATTGTGAAACCCTGTCTCTACGGAGGCTGTGGATTGAGGCAGGAGGATTGCTTGAACTCAAGAGATCAAGGCTGCAGTGAGCTGTGATTATGACACTGCACTTCAGCCTGGGTGACAGAGTGAGACCCTGTCTCAAAAAAAAAAGAACTTGTCCTGGGTAAGTGATTTTTTTTTTTTTTTTTTTTTGAGACGGAGTTTCACTCTTGTTACCCAGGCTGGAGTGCAATGGCGCGGTCTCGGCTCACCGCAACCTCTACCTCCTGGGTTCAGGCAATTCTCCTGCCTCAGCCTCCTGGGATTACAGGCACTTGCCACCATGCCCAGCTAATTTTTTGTATTTTTAGTAGAGACGGGGTTTCACCATGTTGACCAGGATGATCTCGATCTCTTGACCTCGTGATCCACCCGCCTCGGCCTCCCAAAGTGCTGGGATTGCAGGCTTGAGCCACCGCGCCCAGCCGATTTTTTTTTTTTTTTAATGGAACCAGTCTTACCAGTGAAGCACAAAGCAGAATTGGCTGTATTTTAATATTTGCAGATAATGCATGTTTATTATAGAAAAAGCAGAAAACATTGAGCCGAGCCGTTTCTCCTCCCTCCAAAAACATTACTCTTATTTTTATTTCCCAAACAGATTTACTGTTAACACCATCCAGGTTAGCACATATCTTTTTCGTGTATGTGTATGCTTTTAAAAATGGGATGGTCTCATGTCTACTGCTTTGCAGGCTCATTATTTTCCCTTCAGCATATTGAGAACATCCTGCCATTGTCCCCAAATGCATTTTTTTCATATCCTTTTTACTGGTTGTTTGTTTTCCATAAAACTGATTCATATTCTGTCCGATTGTTGAGCATTTCAGTTGTGTTCAGTTTTTTGCAGTTATAAACAAAACCTCACTGAATGAACATCCTTGTGCTTCAGTCTTTGTCCATGTCCCTAAAAGACATATTCTAAGGGTCAATTCTGGGATTGCTAGGACAAAGGACATATGTATTTCTAGGGCTTTTGATACAGGCTGCTGGTTTGCTCACCTGTTGGACCAGTCTACAGTCCCATCAGCAGTTGTAGTAATTCATATTTCTGATGCTCCTGAAATGATAAATAAAAGTTTTTTTAAATATGATTCAATCTTTCTGTTCTTCTGAGCTACTTGGAGACCCAGAAAAATTGATTCTCACTTGTCTTTGCTATCAAGACCCTCTTTCATACCTAGGTACTGGTGAAAATGCATTAGTTTGTGAGTTGTTTGGGTAGAACTAATGGAAAGATGAAATAATAGTACATCGATAGTCAAGATGAAGAAACTAATTATCCCAGGGTGTTTTTGCGCAGATAGGTAGTGTTTGTAAATTTAGGTTTGTTCCCCACATTGTCAGTTTATTCTAAAAGTATTACCATTTTAGACTTAAAGAATTTTAAAGCCGAAAGTTAAGCAAACAGACTTCCTTAGGTTATGTAGCAAATTAATTCAGACCTTGAACAACATTTCATTGTGCTGTTTAGGAAGTGTTAAGCATATTGAGATTTCCCTTAGTGCTATCTTACTGTGATACTTAAATTATAAAAGATGATCAAATGGATTATTTTAATGATTATGCTTATGAAGTTAGAATTTCCTGCCCTTATTTATAGAAAGCACTTGACATATTTCACAAAGGTGAAGAGATTAACTTTTTTTTTTGTAGATTAACTTTTTAGGGAATGAGTCATTTAAATTCTTGAACCAAACGCTATATGAGTATTGAATATAGAAGAAAGGAGAAATGTATGCATGTTTCTCAAAGGCTCTTTCTTTAAATTTCACCAGCAGATCTAAACACTATCCATAGGGGCCTATGGCAAATTTACCAAAAAAGAGGGGAATAAAAGGAAAGAAAAAGAAAAGACAGGAAGGGGGTTTCTTTGTCTATTACTGCTGGCTTCAGTAGTGTTGGTTGCCTGCCTCTCTGAGACTGTGACGCTTTCTTAATGAAGGTGTGTCTTGAAATCACAGACAGGGAAAACGCTTTAAGGCGAAGTTCCACTTTTTGTAGTGGCAACAGTTCTGGACATGGTGCTGGAACAGAGGGTGAGTTCAGCACCTTCTCTTCAGATCGGATCTCTGCCCACAGCTCATCTCTTTTACATAGCAAGCCTTTGTTCACTGAAGAGTAGACCTGTGGTTGGCCTGTCCACCTACTGTCAGAGACCAAAGGTGACTGATAAGGAGTCCAAAGGTCAAAATAGATAGTGTGAGGTCAATTCAGCTTTAAGGGGAAAAAAGCCGTTGTTTTGACCTGCAGGCTTCAAAAACTGAATTGCAGCCTGAGAGATGTTCAGTTCATCAGCTTGGCCATTCAGCTCCCACCACAGAAAAATCACCAGCTGTTTCTGTGGTCAGCAGAAGCAGAAAAGAAAGAAAACTTTTTTAAAGGTGTGATTTAATTAAATTGTGTTGTATTGGAGATTTCTTTCCAGAAATGGTTTCTTTGTGAGTGTTGCTTTGCTTACTATGAGAATGCAGGTATTAAATTAAAAAACCAAAGGTAAACCACAATTACTAGGGCCTTTTGCTGGGTTTTTTAATAGAAAGTCAATTAGATTAGATTCAGGTATTTCAAATACTGACATTGCCTTTTGGCCTATTAGGGTCCGATGGAGCATTGGGAAAGGCAAGTGATATTTGCGTTATTATTAAGGCTAACACTTTTTAATTAAATTGGCTTTTACTAAGTATTTGGCTAACTTCAGAATTGAGATACAACAAGTGTTTTCGGCCTGATTCAAAGTTTCCATTTTAGGGAATGTCCTTTATGTTAGCAGTGGTCCTTACATATAGAGTCATTGAGAGACTGTAAGCTAAGCCATTGTCCTTATCCTCTAGTCTAGCAAAAGATTTTGTGCAGGACAGCCATATAATTTTCAGGGCCTGGTGCAAAGTGAAAAAGCAGGGCCTGTTGTTGTTCAGAAACAAGAATTTCAAGACAGCACCAGCAGAGCATTAAGCCAATTCTGGAACCCTTTAAGCACCAAACCCTGTACAGGCCACAAGTGCATCCCTGATGGCGAGGGGAAGTTAAATAGATGGTGGATTTGATTAGAACTCTGCTACTTAAAGCCGGGCGCGGTGGCTCAAGCCTGTAATCCCAGCACTTTGGGAGGCTGAGGTGGGTGGATCACGAGGTCAAGAGATCGAGACCATCCTGGTCAACTTGGTGAAACCCCGTCTCTACTAAAAATACAAAAAATTAGCTGGGCATGATGGCTCGTGCCTGTAATCCCAGCTACTCAGGAGGCTGAGGCAGGAGAATTGCCTGAACCCAGGAGGCGGAGGTTGTGGTGAGCCGAGATCGCGCCATTGCACTCCAGCCTGGGTAACAAGAGCAAAACTCCGTCTCAAAAAAAAAAAAAAAAAAAAAAGAACTCTGCTACTTATTTGCGTTATTTCTGAACCCCCGTTTTCTCTATTTTTTATCTTTCTATAAAATTTTTCTTGTTCTATCCTCTTGCCAAACTTGGAGACCCTGCAGAAAGAACTGGGAGTATGTATACTTAATTTTCTTAGTCCATGTGAGAACTTCTGCAAGAACTTCTGATTTTCTTATGTTTGGCTGGTGTAGCAATTGAGATTAGAGTTTTGGTTTTAGGAAAGTGATTAATTTATTTAATTAAAAAATACATATACCACATTATAATTTTAAAAGCTCTTTCACAATTCATTTAACATTTGATTCAAACAGTTATGCTTTTGAGGCAGTTAGTATTTTTTCCTCTCACCATATAGATAAGAAAATTAAGCCTCAGAGAGGTTAAGAGACTTTCTCAAAGTCAGCCAGCTGGTAAGTGAAGTTCAAGCCCGTAACTTTTCTTACTATTTAATTCTGCCTTTATTGTTCTGAAAGATCAAAGGCAGAATATCTTGCTTTCTCAAGATCTACTAGGCCGGGCGCGGTGGCTCAAGCCTGTAATCCCAGCACTTTGGGAGGTCGAGGCGGGTGGATCACGAGGTCGAAAGATCAAGACCATCCTGGTCAACATGGTGAAACCCAGCCTCTAGCCTGGGTAACAAGAGCGAAACTCCGTCTCAAAAAAAAAAGATCTACTTTATAAAATTTTTGCTAATGTTCTGAGAATAACTACTAGGTTATAATAACAATGCAAATGTTCACTTCTATTATTTGCAGTAACCCTTGGAATAACTTTGTGTCCTAGTATTTCAGCATCATTTTAAAGGAACAAGAGTGAGGTTCAAAGAGATTAAATGACTTGTTGAAGATGAAAGGGCAGTGACTGAAATCCAGGTCTTCTAACTTTATATCCCATGCTTTTGTACTGTGCCTTATTTGCCCATAGTTAATTTCATTTCCCTACTTAGTAAATGTTCATTTATTTATTGGTCACCTACCATGTTCTAGGCACTAGAAATGCATCAGTGAACAAAAAAGACCAAATCACAGTTCTCAGAACTTACATTACAGACTCTAAATAAATTACCGTAAATAAATAATTAGCTGATGATATAACTCTAAAGAAAAGATAATGCAGGACAGAAAGAAAGCTGGGAGGGAGAGACTATTTTAGAGAAAATGGTCAGAAGACTGTTAAACTGTTACTTAAACTACAAACCAAAGTGTAGACATTTTATGTAAATACATAAGTCAATTTTTAGATATATATAACAGATAATCTAAATAATGTAAGGCCACTGCATTTACAGACACAATGACAGTAGATGAGGATTATTAACTTAGAAAAATTAGCCTTTGTAGTAACTGTTAAACCTTAGGATTTTAATCTCTTTTCCCATGTAGCGTGGATTATAAAATCAAGATCAATAAAGCTCTAAATATAGTCCTTTTCTTTCATGCTGAATCACTTACTGCATAAAGTAGTGTTTAATGTATTGGTGATCTTAGATTTCTCATACTGTTAGAAAATAAGTACTGTGATCAAATGGTATGCTCTGGGTAGCTGTTGACATTTCTGGAGTATCCAACAGGTTCAGAGAAGTGTAAGCTTCATTTGCTGGTCAGATTTAATTTTAATGAATTTCAAAATCTTATCCAAAATCCTTTATTATGCTAAAATCCTGTTATGTCTAGTACTGTTGGGCTTCAGTAAGTCAAGTCTTACTTAATGCTTGGGAATCTTTGTAATATACAGAATTTTTTTTTTTTTTAAGTCAGTCTCACTCTGTCACCCAAGCTGCAGTGTAATGGTACAGTCTCCACTCACTGCCACCTCTACCTCCTAGGTTCAAGCAATTCTCCTGCCTCAGCCCCCTGAGTAGCTGGGACTACAGGTGTGTGCCACCACACCCAGCTAATTCTTGTATTTTTAGTAGAGAGAGGGTTTCACCATGTTGGCCATGCTGATCTTGAACTCCTGATCTCATCATCTGCCCACCTTGGCCTCCCAAAGGGCTGGAATTACAGGCATGAGCCAACATACCTGACCTTTTTCTTTTTCTTTTTTTTTTTTTTTTGAGACACTAACTCCTGACTTCAGGTTATCTGCCTGCCTTGGCCTCCCAAAGTGTTGGGATTACAGGCGTGAGCTACCTCGCCCAGCCAATTTTTTTTTTTTTTTTTTTTTGAGATGGAGTCTTGCTCTGTCACCCAGGCTGGAGTACAGTGACACTATCTCAGCTCACTGCAACCTCTGCCTCCCAGGTTCAAGCAATTCTCCTGTCTGAGCCTCCTGCATAGCTGGGATTACAGGCATGCACCACCATGCCCAGCTAATTTGTGTATTTTTTTGTAGAGACAGGGTTTCACACTGTTAGGCAGGCTGGTCTTGAATTCCTGACCTCAGGTGATCTGCCCACCTCAGCCTCCTAAAGTGCTGGGATTACAGGCATCAGCCACTGCACCTCGCCCTGTACTGTGCTTTAAAATGAGAGTCCACGGTATTAACAGAAGAACTTCTGAAACTCCCATTCATTATGTTCCTTGTGGTTTCAAAGTTAAGGCCAAGCATAAGTCATTCACTATTTGCCTCTTGTTAAAGGTGAGCTGTTATCTGCTAAAAAGTGAGGGGTAATAGTGGGGAGGCTATTAATTCTCATCTACTCATAATTTCTTTAGGGCATTTACCAGGTTCCTTTAGTCTAGAGTTTTGGACCAGGAAATTCATGAACACGCTGAAATAATATGAAAGTGTATGCCTATATAGAAGTAGAGCATTAATTTTTTTCTGGAGGAAAAGGCCATAGCTTTCATCAGATTCGTCTCAAAGGAATCTAATGATCTTCCCCCAGTCTCCCCGACCTCCAATTATGAACCTTGAATAGACTGCTTTAGGTATTTGATTTAAAAACCCAAGTAAACTTTTTAAGCTTTTTGAACTTACCGCTGAGATTTGTTTATCCAGTTTTAAACAATCACTCATGATTTCCCCAGGCTGAAAGAATTTGAGCTAATGTTTTCTCTCTATTGAGAAGAGTTATGCAGCCTTTTGAATACCCTCTTCTTCTTAATAATCTTGGAGTAGATATTCCAAGAATTGTATTTGCTTAAAGAAAATTGGAATATTACAGTGAAGCCTGAATGTTTGTGTTTCTCAGCACAACCTATGTGGTAGTAAAATGAAGCGATATTAGGGTAAAATATTTCTAGTGCTTGAACTATTCCAGGGAGGCAAAAAGATTTAAGGTTGTTACTCTCAAGAAAAAAATTGAGAGGCAGTAGGAGAGTTTCTAATTGCTTTTAGTATAGATACCTGTTGAATTAATTATAGAGATTGTTAGGAGATTTGGGGATGAAGACCACTGTCCTAGGCTTAGATATTTAGTGGAATGAATGTGCTGTTTAACTGTGCACTGAGGGCCAAGAATTCAACCCATAAAGTCATTCTTTGCTACGAAGACCGATTTCTGCAGCCTGCCATGCATAGTTATGAATTTTTGGAAGTGTGCCATTTTTACCTCATTGCCATTTGCCTATTTGTGCTGGGAAAAATTTCTGGGCTTTCTCAAGGCATAGAAGACCTTGAGAAAACTCAGACCAGTTTATCTCTTAGAAATTAAACACCCTAGTGAAACCCCGTCTCTACTAAAAATACAAAAAATTAGCTGGGCTTGGTGGCGTGCGCCTGTAATCCCAGCTACTTGGGAGCTGAGGCAGGAGAATCACTTGAACCCAGGAGGCGGAGGTTGCAGTGAACCGAGATGCATCATTGCATTCCAGCCTGGGCAACAGAGCAAGGCTCCATCTCAAAAAAAAAAAAAAAGAAAGAAAGAAAGAAAGAAATTAAACACCCTATGAAGAAGAAAATTATGTATCTTAGAATTTTTTCTTCCAAAGGGATTATTTCAGCTCTTCAGTATCAAATGAGAATATTTAGGTAGACATTTTTCATTAGTGTTTTTAATACAGAAGAAACAATATGAGATTTTTCAAAATCCATCCTTTTAAAAGTATTGAACTGTGAATTATTTACACAATTTTTGGTTTAGAAGTAAATATTGGAAAATGAATACCTAAATGTATATAAGCTGTATGTTAAGTTTCTGTTAGGTGACTATTATTTAAATATGAAGTAGAAAGTAAGACATTCAAAATATTACCTTTTTAGCATTAACTGCTGATTTGAAAAAAAAAAAAATGTACAAGAGATTCCATAATCCTCTTCAGTGACACTAGAAAAACTTTGGGGAAACATCTAACATCTGTTTAACTTTCCTGTGTTAGACATTTCATAATTAAAACATGCAGTTTCTTTGACTGAAGATAAACGTTTTTATTTGTTATACTTACCTTTCAGAAGTATGTTTACTGCATTCTTTCAATGTATTTCAGTTTTTTTCTCTGCCAAGTTGAGGAGGTTCCAAAAATATCTGGTTGTGACTGGGATTTTCTTAGCTTCCTCTTAGGGGCAACTGTTGTGCCTGACTCACTTCAACACAATCTTTATTAGAAAATCCATGTTCACAAGATTTGCTTTTGTTTTGTTTTTTTATTTGTTTGCTTGTTTTTGATAAATCTATGAGTGAGCTCGTCCCCATTTGGTTCTTCCTTTGCTCTATGCTGGATCCAGGGAACTGTCAACTAGAGGATTGCTGGAAGACTCCCTCCAGCTAGACCTTAGTGTTATTGATATAACAATGATTCCCAGGTTGAAAACCTATTTTTTCCAGTTCTCAGGAGACTAAACCGCTAAACATTTTACCCCATTGACCCTGGGCAGCTCTTGTCTCTGGCTAAGGTGTGGAAGGCAGTCCTGGCAAGTGAGTTACCTGAAAGATATTTGCTGCTTTACTTTAGGCATGACTGTACCAGAGTTATGTGTTGTAGAGATTGCTCAGTGCATGTTAGAAATTATACATTTATCTATTCAGGATGAAATAAAATTGATCATTGGTTTTTCTGTTGGTTTCTAAGGAACACATCAATACAGTTTTTCTGTTAGTGTCTTTCCAGCTCAACTGAGGTAATGACCCCACTGTTGTGAGCCTAAGCCTGAGTCTCCTTCTATCTTTAATGGATGTGCATACCTTGCCTAAATATAGCGAGGTGTGAACTTGGCTGATCTATATAGAGAGACAGTAAAATGACCTTAGCTGGTCTCCATATCTACTGTTAGAATTATATTTAAATAATAGGAATGCTGTTTTCGTTCTGCTTATAGGCTGAAATGCTGTTTCCAGCTGCTCCGTTTCCTTAGGTAAAAAGTTTTTGCCGTAGACCAAAAAATAATTTTAAAAGCTGAAGTGAAGTTACTTCAGAAAGAAGGCAGAAGTTAATTCCACATGAAAACATGTCTGAAGGGTGGTTTCTGTTTCTATTTCTTTTTCCAGAATTTAAATTTATTCCAAATGTGAAAGGTAAAAGCTTTTCATGTACCTTGTGTTCTTTAGAATAATAATTTGCATTTATATTATCCTGGTGCTTGCTACTTTTTAGAACACTCCTGTAAACGTTTGCCTACTAAGAAGAAAGACAATATTTTATCCCCAGGTATGTAAGACAAGGTAGATATCATTAATTTAGTTTTACAAATGAAGAAACTCAGATATAGAGAGGTAAAATGACTTTTCTAGAGGACTAAGTGAATCAGGAATACAGCCAATGCAGGAGATATCACTTCACCACGCTTTAGCTCAGGCGGCTGTCTTTTACCCTCTTTTGTTAGAGTAAAATCACCCAAGAAGGCTCTCTTTTATGAGAATTTCTGTGGAAGAAATTCTCCCTCCCATCCCTTTCTTTTTTAATTGACCAACACTGGGGTTGTTCAGTGAGGGTTGGAAGATTCTATTTGTAGAAAAATTTTCCAGTGGAAGCAAGGATACAGTGAACGAACAAATTAATCATTTGATTACTAAGTAGGGTTTAGTACCCTATGGAGTCTGAACAGTCACATTGGTAGAAAAGCACAGCCCATTGTGACATAACCTTTTTTTTTTTTTTTTTCTTGAGAAGGAGTTTTGCTCTGTCACCCAAGCTGGAGTGCAATGGTGCAATCTCGGCTCACTGCAACCTCCACCTCCCAGGTTCAAGTGATTCTTCTGCCTCAGTAGCTAGGATTACAGGCTTGCACTACGACGCCCAGCTTGTGTGTGTGTGTGTGTGTGTGTGTGTGTGTGTGTGTGTGTATTTTTAGTAAAGACGGGGTTTCACCATGTTAGCCAAGATGGTCTTGAACTCCAGACCTCATGATCCGCCTACATCAGCCTCTCAAAGTGCTGGGCTTACAGGTGTGAGCTACTTTGCCCAGCGTGACATAACCTTTAGAGGCATTCTTTAAGAATTACTTCTTCTCACCTGTAATCCCAGCACTTTGGGAGGCCCAGGTGGACAGATCACTTGGGACCAGGAGTTTGAGACCAGCCTGGCCAACATGGTGAAACCCCATCTCTACTAAAAATACACAAATTAGCCAGGTGTGGTGGTGCATGCCTGTAATCCCAGCTACTCAAGAGGCTGAGGCACAAGAATTGCTTGAACCTGGGAGGCAGAGTTTGCAGTGAGATCATGCCACTGTACTCCAGCCTGGATGACAGAGTGAGACTCCATCTCAAAAAAAAAAAATTACTTCTGCTATGAAAAACCTAGTTGGTATTTTTGCTTATGTAATGCTGTAGAAATATGGTGATCTTATGTTTAATAGAGTGCTTTAAAGGTACCCAGTGATAATCTCCCAAAATAATTAACTTTAAGAATTGATAATATGAGGAAATGAGAGCTTGATTGTCTTACCCCATATTATATAGTTCATTAGTGACAGAACAAGAACTCCAGGTCACCTATCAATTCCATGTTTTTCCTATCTGCCTTTAAATGTTTCCCTGAAGCAGGTGAGATACTACCCTTATCTTGTGTAAATGGAGAAAATGCCTAAAATGCTAAAACTCACTCAAGTGAAATGTGATTAGCAAATCCTGCTCAGTGGCATCTTAGCCAGCCAAGTGTGTACCTTCTGTTTACTGCCTCTACCAAGTCAATGAAAACATGATCTGAGAACTGTAAGTCCATTTATGGAAAGGTTTGATTTAGAGAGATTTTGAACTTGCAGTGATGAGCCCCTTTTCAAATGGCTATATTCTGAATGTAACAGTCACCTTATCATATTTTTCATCATATTTTATTTTCATATCTTTTTAAAATCTTAAAAAACATTTGGTGGGTACATAGTAGGTATATATATTTATGAGGTATAAGAGGTACTTTGATACAGTTATGCAATGTATAATAATCACATTAGACTGGGTGCAGCAGCTCATGCCTGATTCCAGCACTTTGGGAGGCTGAGGCAGGCAGATCACTTGAGCCCAGCCTGGGC
Source organism: Saimiri boliviensis (assembly GCF_048565385.1). Classification (NCBI taxonomy): domain Eukaryota; kingdom Metazoa; phylum Chordata; class Mammalia; order Primates; family Cebidae; genus Saimiri; species Saimiri boliviensis. Next base: position 29,382,342 of record NC_133465.1, read on the forward strand.
AACGTGGTGAAACACTATCTCTACAAAAAATATCAAAAAAATTAGCCAAGTGTGGTGGCACACATCTGTAGTCCCAGTTACTTGGGAGACTGAAGTGAGATGATTACTGAGCCCTGGAGGTCAAGGCTACAGTGAGCCGTGATCATGCCACTGTACTCCAGTCTGGGTGACAGAGTAAGACCTTGTCTCAAAAAAAAAAAAAAAAATAGAGTAAATAGAGTGTCTCTCACCTCCAGCATTTTCCCTTTCTTTGTGTTACAAATTTTTTTTATTATTTTTTTAATTTTTTTGAGACAGGGTCTTGCTTTGTCACCCAAGCTGGAGTAAACACAGCACACTGCAGCCTCAACCTCCTAGGTTCAAGCAATCCTCCTGCCTCATCAGCCTCCCAAGTAGCTGGAACCACAGGCACGTGCTACCACACTCCACTAACTTTTTGTATTTTTAGTAGAGATAGGCTTTTACCATGTTACCCAGACTAGTCTGGAACTCCTGAGCTCAAGCCCTCTGCCCACCTCGGCCTCACCCAAAGTTCTGGGATTACAGTTGTCAGCCACTGTGCCTCGCCTCTTTTACTTATTTTAAATGTACAATAAATTATTGTTGACTTTAGTCACCCTGTTGTGCTATCAAATACTAGATCTTATTTGTTCTAACTATATTTTTGTACCCATTAACCATCCCCACTTCCTCTCCACACCCAATTGTTTTAATTTTTAGCTCCCACAAATAAGTGAGAATATGTGAAGTTTGTCTTTCTGTGCCTGGCTTATTTCACTTGCCATAATGACCTCCAGTCCATCCATGTTGTTGCAAAAGACAGGATCTCATTCTTTTTATGGCTGAATAGTAGTACTCCATTGTATAAATGTACCACATTTTCTTTATTCATTCACCCTTCGATAGACACAAGTTACTTCCAAATCTTGGCTATTGTGAATAGAGCTGCAATGAATATGGAAATACAAATATCTTTTTATATACTGATTTCCTTTCTTTTGGGTATATGCCCAGCAATGGGATTTGTGGATCAGATGGTAGTTCTATTTAGTTTTTTGAGAAACTTCTAAACTGTTCTCCATAGTGGTTGTACTAATTTACATACCTGCCAACAGCATATGAGGGTTCCCTTTTCTCCACATCCTCATCAGCATTTATTATAGCCTGTCTTCTGGATTAAAGCCATTTCAACTGGGATAAGATTATATCTTATTGTAGTTTTGGTTTGCATTTCTCTAATGATCAGTGACATTGTGTGCCTTTTTTCATATATCCGTTTGCCATTTGTTTGTCGTCTTTTGAGAAATGTCTATTCAGACCCTTTGCCCATTTTAAAATCAGATTATTAGATTTTTTTCTCTAGAGAGTTGTTTGAGCTTCTTATATTAATCTGGTTCGCAATCCCTTGTCAGATGGGTAGTTTATAGATTTTTTGTTTTTTCGAGACGGAGTCTTGGTCTGTTCCCAGGCTGGAGTGCAGTGGTGCGATGTCGGCTCACTGCAACCTCCGTCTTCCAGGTGCAAGCAACTCTACTGCCTCAGCCTCCCAAGTGGCTGGGACTACAAGCACGTGCCACCACACCCAGCTAATTTTTGCATTTTTAGTAGAGATGGGGTTTTGCCATGTTGGCCAGATTCTCCTGACCTTGTCATCCACCCTCCTTGGCCTCCCAAAGTGTTGGGATTACAGGCATGAGCCATCATGCCCAGCCTGTTTATAGATATTTTTTCCAGTTTTGTGGGTTGTCTCTTTACTTTGTTCTTTCCTTTGCTGTGCAGAAACTTTTTAACTTGATGTGATACTGTTTGTCCATTTTTGCTTAGGTTATCTATGTTTTGGGGGTATTGCTCAAGAAGTCTTTGCCCAGTTCAACGTCCTGGAGAGTTTCCCCAGTGTTTTCTTGGTGTGGTTTCATAGTTTGAGGTCTTAGATTTAAGTATTTAATCTCTTTTTATTTGACTTTGTATATGGTGAGTAATGGAGGCTAGTTTCACTCTTCTGCATATGGACATCCAATATTTCCAACATCATTTGTTGAAAAGACTGTCCTTTCCCCAATGGATGTTCTTGACACTTTTGTTGAAAATGAGTTCACTGTAGATGTATGGATTTGTTTCTGAATTCTCTGTTGTATCACATTGGTATATGTGTCTTTTTACGCCATTATCATGCTGTTTTGGTTACTGTAGTTCTGTAATATACTTTGAAGTCAGATAATGTGATTTCTCCAGTTTTGTACCTTTTGCTTAGGATGGTTTTGGCTATTCTGGGTATGTTGTGGTTCCATATAAATTTTAGAATTCTTTTTTCTTTTTTTTTTTAAAGACGAGGTTTCACCATTTGGTCAGGCTCGTCTTGAACTCCTGACCTCAGGTGATCCACCCACCTTGGCATCCAAAGTGCTTGGATTACAGGCATGAGCCACCACGCCCGGCCCTAGAATTCTTTTTTTATTTCTGTGAAGAATGCCATTGGTATTTTGATAAGGAGTACATTGAATCTCTAGATTGCTTTGGTAATATAGACATTTTCACAATATTGATACTTTTAATTCATGACATAGAATATCTTTTCATTTTTTTGGTGTCCTCTTCAATTTCTTTCACCTGTGTTTTATAGTTTTCATTATAGAGATTGTTCACTTCTTTGGTTAATTCCGAGGTATTTAATTTTATGTGTGACTACTGTAAATGGAATTACTTTTTAAATTAGTTTTTCAGATTGTTTGCTGTTGGGATATAGAAATGCTACTGATTTTTGTATGCTGATTTTATATCTCTCAATTTTACTGAATTTGTTTATCAGTTTTTTTTTTTTTTGTTTTTTGTTGTTTTTTTTTTTTTTTTTTGAGACGGAGTTTCACTCTTGTTACCCAGGCTGGAGTGCAATGGCGCAATCTCGGCTCACCGCAACCTCCCTCCTGGGTTCAGGCAATTCTCCTGCCTCAGGCTCCTGAGTAGCTGGGATTACAGGCATGCACCACCATGACCGGCTAATGTTTTGTATTTTTAGTAAAGACGGGGTTTCACCATGTTGACCAGGATGGTCTCGATCTCTTGACCTTGTGATCCACCCGCCTCGGCCTCCCAAAGTGCTGGGATTACAGGCTTGAGCCACCGCGCCCGGCCGTTGTTTATCAGTTCTAATAGTTCTTTGGTGTAGTCTTTCGGTTTTTTTCTAATATAAGATTATATCATCTGGCTGGGCAGAGTGGCTCATGCCTGTAATCCCAGAACTTTGGGAGGCTGGGGTGAGTGAATCACATAAGGCTAGAAGTTCGAGACCACGCCTAGCTAATTTTTGTATTTTTAGTAGAGAAGGGGTTTCATGATGTTGGCCAGGCAAGTCTCAAACTCCTGGCCTCTTGTGATCTGCCCACCTTGGCCTCCCAAAGTGCTGGGATTTCAGGTGCGAACAATCGTGCCCAGCCTGCAAACAAGGATGATTTGACTTATTTCTTTCCGATTTGGATGCCCTTTGTTTCTTTTCTTGTCTGATTGCCCTGGCTAGGACTTCTAGCACTATGTTGAATAACAGTGGTAAAAGTGGGCATGCTTGTCATGTTCCAGATCTTAGAGGAAGGGTTTTCAGTTTTACCTCATTCGGTGACATAGTAGCTGTGGGTTCTAATGTCTTTTTAATTGTTACAATCCCATTTATAGAAGAGCGGTAAGAAGTAAAGTCAATCACCTATAAAACGTGACACCTTTTCTGTGGTTAAGATGTATATTAGATCAAATCTTATTCTCTGGATTTACTCCACCAGTTTTTTCCTTGGGATAGCCTGTGGTTCATCTTTAATATAAATTCTCTTTTTATTCTCCAGCAGCTATGTTTTATACACTATTGATTTTAGAAGTGGGGAAATTCAAGTTCCTGAACACTGCCTTCTCGTAGATACTCGTTAATAATGAATTACTTGGCCAGGCAAGGTAGCTCATGCCCATAATCCCAGCACTTTGGGAGGCTGAGGCGGGCAGATCATGAGGTCAAGAAATCAAGACCATCCTGGCCAACATGGTAAAACCCCATCTCTACTAAAAAAAAAATAGAAAAATTAGCTGGGTGTGGTAGCGTGCACCTGTAGTTCCAGCTGCCTTAGGAGGCTGAGGCAGGAGCATTGCTTGAACCCAGGAGGCAGAAGTTGCAGGTTGCAGTGAGCTGAGCTCACGCCACCGCCCTCAAGCCTGGCGCCTGGTGACAGAGCGAGACTCTGTCTCAAATAATAATAATAATAATAATAATTACTTAATTGAGGTGAGAGTCAAAGAAATTTATCATTACCTCCTTGCCAGTTCTTCACTAATATCCTATTATAACGTAATACAGATGAATTTGTAAAATTCACTTGTCTTCTTTTGATCAAAGCTGGCTTCAGATTTCTGATGCATCTTTTCCTTGTTACTGTGTTCAGGAAACTGAGCTTTCTTTGTCTATTATTGGTTTAAAATGGTAGTTCCAGAACTTATCTGCATTATTGTTCATTTGACTAGAGCCCATCAGTATATTGTCATGTCCGTTGAATAGGGGATAAGGAAGGAGGGAAGTCCTTTGTGTAAAAGCATTCTCTTCAGCTGTTCCTCCCTAATGCTGTAAGTTTGGTGCCTGGCAGGAAATGATACAGACGTGTGTGATAACAAAGTGACATGAGGAAGAATTGCCTGTAAGCTTCCCTGGCTTGTCCAGGATGATTGGCTGGCAGCTGGTAGATAGGTTAAGGGAGATTTGATATCTAAATCCGAGGATTCACAACCATACCTTAAGAGATGATTGAGATGATGGAAAAAACCTATTTTGAGAAAAAACTTATTTGGGCAAAGGCAGGTGGCATGAAAGTGAATAGCCATGTAAATAGACTTCTTTTTTGATCCTGCTGGGTGACTCTTAAAGCCTTGCCATTTTTAAAAGGCAAGGACCTGTCAGAAGAATCAAGAACTTCAAAGAAAAACATATCTTTATGAATGCAAGGGATTTTCACATATCAAAACATTTCTCTGGTTTTTCTTCTAAGTTGAATTTCTTCATGAAGTAAGTTTACCATTACACTAAAATAAGCTAGACAAATAACCTCCATGGTATCTGTCTTCTCTTTATTCTTATTAGCTCAGATCAGACCACCCTTGTTTCTTGCCTGGAATACCAAAGTAACATCTATCTCCTTTTTTTAAGTTTCACACCTCTTCCAATCCATTCTTCATATTGTAGTTGGAGGACTCTTTCTAGAAATGCAACTCTGGCTCTCTGTTAGCCTCAGAATGAAGTCCAGATTCCTTAGCAAGCCATAGAAAACCCTTCTAAATCTCTCCCCATCTTTACTGAAGCCCTCTCTCCACTGTTTCACCATACAATAGGATTGAAATTGTTCTCTGTCTCTGACCAGATCTTGACACATGCTGTTCCCTCTGCCTGAAACATCCTTTCAGGCAGTCTCAAACTCCTGACCTCCTGATCCACCCACCTTGGCCTCCCAAAGTGCTGGGATTACAGGTGTGAACCACTGTGCCCAGCCGCATGTGTCTTTATAGTAGAATGATTTATAATCCTTTGGGTGTATACCCGATAATGGGATTCCCTGATTCCCTGGCTTTTATAAAAGTTCATCGCTGTATTCCAGTGCCTTGAATGGGACCTGCCACATAATAAGTGCTCAATAAATACCTATTGAATGAAATCTATGATGTATTCTTGAAAAGTTTTCAAACCAAACAATTTCAGAATCAACTAGAGTACCGTTTTTAAAAAAAATTACCAAATTCAGGTCCTTAGAATAGGCTTTTTGTGTGGGGTTTTTTTTTTTTTTTTTTTTTTTTTTTTTGAGACGGAGTTTCGCTTTTCTTACCCAGACTAGAGTGCAATGGCGTGATCTTGGCTGCCTGCATCCTCCGCCTTCCGGGTTCAAGCGATTTTCCTGCCACAGCCTCCCAAGTAGCTGGGATTGCAGGCCTGCACCACCATGCCCAGTTAGTTTTTGCATGTATTACACCTTTGAGTTAAAATCTGTATCTGGTTGATCAAGTTGTAATTTGGTCTGTTGTAGCTTTCTGCTGTTACTAACAGGAAAATGTGGGTCCTGTGAACTATGTGGGGTTAACTGAGTGATGAGAATTCACAGTTTAGGTAGCTTTAGCCTAACAAATCCATAAAAACCTACGGATGATCAGCTCTGTCATCAAGTTAGTAGGAAGAGGAGCTTATATAGGACCTAGGAGAGGCTACTGTGCCTAAACAAGAGGTTTCCCAAGTCTTTTGTAGTCAGCTTGCCCAGAAGGTAGATGTATGGCAGTATCCCGTCCAACACACCCAACTTCTCAGAAAAGGGAAGTTTAAGACAGAATACCAGATAGAACATTGCAAGCAAGTTGAAAGTTCTTTTTCAAGTGGAACAAGTTCCCCCAGCATGAAGCCTGATTCAAGGCGCAAACAGGAACAAATAAGGCAGCCTTTCCTGTGGTTTGTATGACAAATGTGGGCTTTCTCACCTGCCAGAAGAGCTGCTCTACTCCCCACCCCAGAACCACTTTGGTCCTTTATAAAAATTGAAAACATAGAATAATATCATTTAAGAAAATTTTCAAAAAGAGAAAATATTACCCACAATGTTAAGATCGTTACTAAGAGCCATTTCCATTCCTGCCATGTTACCTTCCCTTTCTTCACATGCACCAGAGAAAAGGTTTTGTAATCTTTCATACTTTATTATCTTCCAAAGTGTGCTTGAGTCTTCAGCATCCCTATTAGCATTTTCAGATCACATTCATTAAGCACTATGTACATAGCGTTATACCAGGCACTATATAAAGCAGTGTGAATGGCAATTTCCCTTCATTGCGTTACGTGCAAGAGCAAACAATATAGGCCTAGAGGTATTCATTTAACTAAACAGAAAGTTAAAAATATATCAAAGCAAGGCAGTAGAGCAGGTGAACCACCGTATTATCTTTGCTTTTACATGCATTTTCTGTACATGATAAGTTTTTTTATTTGGAATTGGAAGATGAAGGGAGAATTGGGGCAATTTGTATCTCACTCAGGTTTTTATACAGTGTATTATACCATATCTCATCTCCCACAGGGCTGGGATATCTTGCATAGAGCTAAGTAGTGCTACTGACAGAGAATCTCAGTTACTTAAGTGGAGACGTAGGGGCAACTTACGTTCTCCTTATCTGAGTAATAGACACTGCCAATGGCAAAACATTTTGGGCCGAGGGGTAGCTCATAAATGAGGAACTTAATCTAAGAAACTATTAGTTCTTCAGCCCTGCGGCTTCTAATTGTTGGTTTCTTCACAGTTCACTTTCTCTCAGGCTCCACCCCTCTCACTGCAGAGAAGAACTTGTTGACAGCAGCTCTGCTTCCTCAAGTCTTGCACAAAGGCAGATGTCTGAAAATTTAGCTTACGCAAAACATCTGTGTGCTTGACTCTGTTCCCACGGTGTGTTTTTCTGTACTGCCCCTCCCCATTTTTTGGTCTTTTTTAAAAACTGAAAATACAGTATAATAACATCATTTAAGAAAATTTCGCTGGGCGCAGTGGCTCAAGACTGTAATCCCAGCACTTTGGGAGGCGGAGGCGGGTGGATCACGAGGTCAAGAGATCGAGACCATCCTGGTCAACATGGTGAAACCCCGTCTCGACTAAAAATACAAAAAATTAGCTGGGCATGGTGGCACGTGCCTGTAATCCCAGCTACTCAGGAGGCTGAGGCAGAAGAATTGCTTGAACCCAGGAGGCAGAGGTTGCGGTGAGCCGAGATCGCGCCATTGCACTCCAGCCTGGGTAACAAGAGCAAAACTCCGTCTCAAAAAAAAAAAAAAAAAAGAAAATTTCAAAAAGAAAAAAATCACCTACAATATTACTATCCTTATTGAGAGCTATTTTCGTTCCTGCCATGTTATCTTCCCATACATAGCTTTTTGCCTAGTTATGTCCTTTGTCTTAAGCAGAAGTTCAGATACTTTGTCATAGCTACTTCCCTGTTTTCTTCCTGGCATTATCTTTTGGTTTTTGGTCTTGAGTTACAGAAAGGGCATTGCAGCTTATCAGTCCCTGTCAATGAGTCCTTATTTTTATTTTCCTTTCTGACTTTTGGAACCTAAGTACTCTCGTATTTAGAGTATGGCTGAGATCCAACTTTTTAAAAGTAAAGTATGTGTATAGGATTTCTTAATATGTAAAAACTGCTGTTGTAAATAACTTATTTATTTATTTACTTATTTATTTTGAGACAGAGTCTCATTCTGTTACCCAGGCTGGGGTGCACCATCTCGGCGCAGTCTTGGCTCACTGCAACGTCTGCCTCCTGGGTTCAAGCAGTTCTCTGCCTGAGCCTCCTGAGTAGCTGGGATTACAGGAGCCCACCACCATGCCCAGCTAATTTGGGGGGTTTTGTTTGTTTGTTTGTTTGTTTGAGATGGAGTCTCTCTCTCTCACCAGGCTGCAGTGCTGGAGTTCGGTGGCGCAATCTCACCTCACTGCAACCTCCAATTCCCTGGTTCAAGCGATTCTGCTGCTTCAGCCTCCTGAGTAACTGGGATTACAGGCACGTGCCACTACGCCCTGCTAATTTTTGTGTTTTTAGTAGAGATGGGCTTTCACCATGTTAGCCAGGATAGTCTCAATCTCCTGACCTTGTGATCCGCCCGCCTCGGCCTCCCAAAGTGCTGGGATTACAGGCATGAGCCACTGCGCCCTGCCTTACAAATTACATTGACTTTCAAGAAACATTACCATGCTCACCCAAGGACAGCCTCATTTAGAAAAAACATGTCTATACTTTTCTTTGTTGAATTGAAAGCCTCATTTCTCCCAATACCTGACTAATCTTGTTAGTAACAGTGTTTCACTTGTAACTGGTTGTCTCTCTTTTCAGAGCTTACCCTTTGTCTTCTTAAGAGTGAATAAGGACACATCCATGTCTCCTCATTATTTTCCTTTTCTTGTTTGACAAAAAGAACAAAATGGCGCATGTTTCCTTGTTTTGGTAGAAAGTTTGCTTTTGAATATCTTCAGCCACCTTCCTTTCAGAAACCATAATCCCCTATACTTAGACATTTGAAGGGTAGACCTGTGGTGGGTAGGGTCCCCTGATGACTTAGAAAGTCTGCAGGACTTACATACAGCTTTGCTGGCTGTCTTACCGTGTGAGAAAACAAGACTCAGAATTGTAGCTTTCCTTCCAATCATTGCAGAGAAATTTTGCCTTTAGTAGTAAAACTGGTGGTTAAAAGTGTTTCCTTTTTGCCTTGTTTTCCTGGGTCCTAAGGTGCCATTTGGTTAAGTTATGGGACCTAACTCAACCAAGACCTGAAAGCAATCCAGGAAGCAAGTATGGGGTTGTACTGCAATGTCTGTTCCTACACTGGAGCGAATATATAATGAATCTTAACTTCTTTCCCCCAATACATTTAAAACACATATGAAAGTTAAATTTACTCTTGGATCATTTTGGTTAAGATAGTTTTCTCTTTTTCTTTCTTTCTTTTTTTTTTTTTTTTGAGACGGAGTTTCGCTCTTGTTACCCAGGCTGGAGTGCAATGGCACGATCTCGGCTCACCACAACCTCCGCCTCCTGGTTTCAGGCAATTCTCCTGCCTCAGCCTCCTGAGTAGCTGGGATTACAGGCACGTGCCACCATGCCCAGCTAATGTTTTATATTTTTAGTAGAGACGGGGTTTCACCATGTTGACCAGGATGGTCTCGATCTCTCGACCTCGTGATCCACCCGCCTCGGCCTCCCAAAGTGCTGGGATTACAGGCTAGTTTTCTCTTTTTCTAAACCCTAACTAAAATGTTTGGAATTACTATTATTTCACATTGCAGGTAGAGTACTGCAAAATACTACTGTGTGATCTCTTTGTCCCCAGCTCTCCAAGAGCTATGGATCATTATGTTTTCATGAATTTACTTTAAAATGTGCATTTAGTGAATTTGAACTGTTAAACATTGGATTGGACATCAAGAAAGCTCAGTAAATTAAATTTGCAAGAAACCAGTAGAGTGAATTTTTCGTCTGTAACGGTGGTACAATTCTGTAGTGATTCAGTAAGGGTAAAAAAGTAGGAAGCAGGGAACATTGGATTGGTGACAAATTGTGAGATAATTAAGGACAGTGACTTCTACTTGCTTTCTCTTTTCCCTTTCCCTTGACAGCTCCTTACATTGTCCTTTGGACTTTGCCTTTTGCTATTTTTTTCTCCTCCTCCTATTCCTCTCCCTCCTGATCCTCCTCCTTCATCATCATCAATGTTGTTGTTGTTGTTGTTGTTGTTGTTGTTATTTACAAAAGTTAACTGCTCTTGCAAGTGTCAGAACCTAAGCACTGGCAGCAGTGCCCTTCCTAGATTTCATTTGTGCATTAGTGGATGGCCGAAGGGATCTGTAATACGCATTTAAACAGTTACAAAAAGAAGAATTTGCCCAGGGACTTTAAAAAGTCAGGCAGTCCAGTGATGGTAAAGAAAACCACGCAGTAGATTTCAAAGAGATTCAATATACTTTGTCATGCCTTTCTCTATTCCCTGTAGTTTGATATTTGGGAACTAGTAACTTTGAGAAACTTTTAAGAGGTCCTACTGGCAACATATTTTTTATGTTTAGCCTAGAAAGGTAGAAAACAACCATGGAAAAAAGATGGTTTGGTAAGAAAAATTGATAAACTGCTGTTTCACAGATGGAGTTCACTTTTTATGGCCAGTGAATTTTGAGAATTACTTGTAAAGCTGCAATAAAGTAGCACTGAACTGACTCAATTTTTTAAATAACAATAACAACGACAACAACAAAAACTCCATGGTGTTCTAGTATTTGAGAATTCACTTTTAGAACCTTATTGGTACACGGGAGGATAAGCTACAATGCAATTGCATTGTGTGCTATAGAAGCCAGGGAGTGGTGTTTTAAACAAAAACAACAAAACTTGAAAATAAGCCTGTAGGCCAGACTTAGTGGCTCACACCTGTAATCCCAGCACTTTGAGAGGCGAGCGAATCACCCAAGGTCAGGAGTTTGAGACCAGCCTGGCTAAAGTGGCGAAACCCCGTCTCTATTTAAAAATTACAAAAATTAACTGGTTGTGGTGGCAGGCACCTGTAATCCCAGCTACTTGGGATGCCAGGGCAAGAGAATCGCTTGAACCCAGGAGGCAGAGGTTGCCGTGAGCCGAGACTGCACCATTGCACTCCAGCCTGGGTAACAAAAGCAAAACTCTGTCTCAAAAAAAAAAAAAAGAAAGAAAATAGGCCTACATTTCGACCCCTGCTCTGTCATTTACTAATTGTGTAATTGGTAAGCTCAAGCAAGTTACTCTCAAAACCTTTGTTTTCTCACCTGTGAAATAGGAAGAAGAACTTCTGTTCATGGAGTTATTGTAGATAGTGGTTGTAAAGTACTAGGCATCATGCCTAACACAAGGTGGGTACTCAATAAATGATAGTTACAAAGTCCTCTTTTTTTTTTTTTTTTTTAATTAAAGACAGCCTTGCTCTGTTGGTTAGGCTAGAGTGGCACAATTTTGGCTCACTGCAACCTCTGCCTCTCAGGTTAAAGTGATTTTCCTGCCTCAGCCTCCTTAGTAGTTGGGATTACAGGCCTGTGCTACCACACCTGGTAGAGATGGGGTTTCGACATGTTGGCCAGGCTGGTCTCAAATTCCTGACCTCAGGTGATCCACCTGCCTCAGCCTCCCAAAGTGCTGGGATTACAGGCGTGAACCACTATGCCCAACCCAAACTCCTCTTTAAGTGTTTTTTTGTTTTTGTTTTTTGAGACGGAGTCTCACTCTGGTGCCCAGGCTAGAGTGCAGTGGCGTGATCTCGGCTCACTGCAACCCCTGCCTCCCGGTTCAAGCGATTCTCCTGCTTCAGCCTTCTGAGTAGCTTGGATTACAGGCACATGCCACCACTCCCGGCTGACTTTTGTTTTTTAGTAGAAACGAGGTTTAACTATGTTGGTCAGCCTGGTCTTGAACTCCTGACCTCGTGATCCTCCCACCTTAGCCTCCCAAAGTGCTAGGATTACAGGTGTGAGCCACCATGCCCGGCCTCTTTATTTCACAGTGCTCAAAGCCAACACCTAACTGCTACTACCAACTACCAACACAACTACTACCAATACAACTCCCAAGAGAACATTTTGATGGACATGCCATTGTAACAGATTCTAAGTTTTTACAAATGGAAGTTTGTGAAGTAATGATAAAATTCTTGCCATTATAAACAATAGCTGTCCAGTAGGCAGCTGATTGTATAGGTCTGGGGCTCTGATGATAGATCTGATCTTTCAGAGAGCCAGTGGTTGTGGCAGCCAGCCTCCAGGGTGGTGCATAGTGGTTGTTGCATCCCAATATTGCTATCTTTGTATTAGTCCTCTTCTACACGAAATAGGGCTGAGCTATATTACCAATATGATGTTGCAGGAATTATGGTGTGTGTCCTCGAAAATTAAATCACAGAAGTATTGTTCTGCTACCTTGTTCTCCCTGGGATCACTCATTCTGGGGAAAGCCAGCTGCCGTGTCATAAGGGCACTCTGGCAGCCCAGAGGAGAAATTTACATGGCAAAGAACTGAGGTCTCCTATCAGCAACCATGTAAATGAGCCACCTTGGAAACAGATCCTCCAGTCCCAGTCTAGGCTTCAGATGACTGCAGCTGCATAAGAGACCCTAAGCCAGAACCACCCAGCTAAGCTGTTCCTAAATTCCTGATTCTCAAAAACTGTGTGAGATAATAAATGTTTTTTGTTGTTTTCAGCTTTTAAGTTTTAGGATAATTTGCTATGCATCAATAGATAACTAATCAGGAGTCATCAGCATATAGGATGATGATGGCCATAGTATGGATGAAGACAGTCAGAAGAGTAATATAGAACAAAGAGAGGAGTGGTGATAAAATCGTGGAAGACATCATATGTAAGAAGTTGGCAAAAGCATTGCAGCCCACAAATGAGAATGTGAAGGAATAGTCAGAAACAGAAAAAGAATAAGAAAATTTCAAGAAGATGGATGGTTATTAACAATATCAAATGATCAAGCATTTGATAAGGACTGAGAAAATGTTCATTGGATTTTACAAGCAAAAGAAAATCCCAATTACAGTGTATTGAAAAGTGAATTACAGACAAGGAAGTAGAAACATTGGAATCCTTCACCACTTGCCTTTCTCTGCCTCTTTTCCTTTTCTGCCACTCATTTTTGGCTCACTACATTTCAGTGCTCCTGACCTCCCTGCTAATTCCCAAGCTAGCCAGTCACATTTCTGCCTCAGGGCCTTTGCATCTGCTGCTCCCACTACCTTTTTTCAGATGGGGTCTTGTTATGTTGCCCAGGCTGGTTTTAAACTCCTGGGCCCACATGATCCTTCCACCTCATTCTCCAGAGTAGCTTGGATTACAGGCGCATACCACCATGCCTAGCTCCTCCCACTGCCTTTAATGTTCTTTTTCCAAACAGCTGCACGGCTCCCTCCCTGATTCCTACAGATCTCTTGTTGAAATGTCAGCTTAGTGAAGAGATTTTTTTCTGCCAAATCTTATAACACAAGCAGGTATATACAACAGCACTCCCTGTTGCTCTTTCTCTGTTTCATTTCCTCCGTAGCACTTATCACCAGCTCATGTCTCAAGAGGCAGCCACTGCTTGTCTCTGGCCAGTTGTTGCTAGATGGACATGTGTGTTCAAATTTTATGATTTTTCAGAAGAAGCTGGATTTTTAAGTACAATTAATTGTCAATGGGCTGAGCGCAGTGGCTCACACCTATAATCTCAGCACTTTGGGAGACAAGGCAAGAGGATACTTGAGTCCAGAAGTTCTAGACCAGCTTGGACTACATAGTAAGACCTCATCTCTGCAAAATACTAAAAAATTAGCCAGGCATGGTAGCACACACCTAGAGTCCCAGCTACTCAGGATGCTGAAGTGGCAGGATCACTTGAGCTTGAGGTTGAGGCTGCAGTGAGCCATGAACACACCATTGCCCTCTAGCCTGGGTGAATAGCGATACCCTGCCTGAAAAAAATAGTTAATAAATTTGTGTTTCAAAGCACTGTGAAGGTCAAAAAGACTCTTTGGTTTGTTTGTTTGTTTTTGAGATAGAGTCTCTCTCTGCCACCAGGCTAGAGTACAGTGACGCCATCTCCACTCACTGCAACCTCCAATTCCCTGGTTTAGGCAATTCTCCTGCCTCAGCCCCCTGAGTAGCTGGGATTACAGGCACACGCCACCATGCCCAGCTAATTTTTGTATTTTTAGTAGAGACAGGGTTTCACCGTGTTGGCCAGGATAGTCCCGAACCCCTGAAACCATGATTTGCCTGCCTTGGCCTCCCAAAATGGTGAGATTACAAATGTGAGCCACCACACCCAGCCAACAGACTGTCTGTTTTAAGGGCAGTAGATAGAGTAGGGTTACTGACAAAAGATACAGAACTAGAATGGTCAGAGAGATACCAGATGTACTTAATATTTTAGAAACTAAGAGAAGAGCAGGGGCAGGGTAGTCTCAAAAAGAAAGTGATTTGCCGGTACACATCAGGTATTAAATGAAGAGCAGAAATTGATGCTGAGTTTGTCCTTGGGATCTATCATGTGGGAAATCAGTGGCAAACTTAGAGTGGGGGAGGAGTTTCAGAGGAGTGGTAAGACAGAGATGGCAGTGGGTAGAAAAAATGACTGGCAAGAGAAGAAAATGGCGACAGCAAGTATAGACTTTCTCCTTAATAAAGAGAACTTAGAAGAGAACACAGGATCAAGTTAAGATTTGGGGGCATGGAGGTTGTTTTCCTTTAAGGAAAACAGACCAGACTTGAGCATGTTTCCAAGCTGAGGAGAAGTAGTCACTAGAGAGAGAAAACTAGGAGATGAGGGAATGGGACCAAGGACACCATGCATCATTCTCTCAGATTGGAGAAAGGAGATAAGACTGCAGGTGAGAGAAAGTAATCGAGAGAAATCACACTAGCTAACCTCCATTTTCTTTGTGGTATAGAAGGCCAAGTTAACAGTGGAAAGGAATAGGAGAGGGAGCTGTCCAGAGCTGTTAAGTGCCCGGGTGCCCGGCTGAGTCAAGTCAGTGTTGTTGCTGTCATCTCAGATATCCTTGCACTGAGCCCGTGAATGTGCCGTGGCATCCAGAGGCATGGTTTCTTATCTCCTTAAGTGTTCGGCTGCCTTTCTTTCATTTATTCCATGTATAATTACTAAACATTTAGTGTCAGGTACTATGCTAAACGTTAGAGAGATAACATCAGACAAGAGTTAAAGTTTCTGCTCTCCAGGAGCTTACTGCTTAAACAGATAATAGTAACATCAAATAACCACATCATTTTAAGCAGTAATGTTATGAAGGGAAATCAGGAGCAAAAATAGACTGTAGGGAAACCAGTTGAGAAATAGGACATGGGACTAGGTTGGTTAGGGAGGAAAGAAAAGCCAAAAGGAGGCTGATAGCCTAGAAAAAGTTGAGGAATTGGGATGAGAAGTCTCCCTCATCTTGAAGAGGGAGTGAACACACAGTAATTACAAGGAGAAGGAGTTGTAATCAGAAAGTGAGAGTTTAGTTTCTGAAATTAAGACCATCAAGAACACATGCCTTCCAGAGGGACCCTGTGAATTAGAAGTCTAAAAGGAGAAAAAGTCTTTAAAGACTAAGAAGATGAGAAATTTTGAGACAAAGTTGGTGGATTTTCGTCTGTGTGAATACTGAAATATCTTTTTTTCATTCATTTATTTATTTATTTATTTATTTATTTATTTATTTATTTATTTTGAGATGGAGTTTCGCTCTTGTTGCCCAGGCTGGAGTGCAATGGCACAATCTCAGCTCACCGCAACCTCCGTCTCCCAGGTTGAAGCAATTCTCCTGCCTCAGCCTCCCAAGTAGCTGGGATTACAAGCATGCGCCACCATGCCCAGCTAATTTTGTATTTTTAGTAGAGATGGTGTTTCTCCATGTTGGCCAGGCTGGTCTCGAACTCCTGTCCTCAGGTGATCCGCTTGCCTCAGCCTCCCAAAATACTGGGATTACAGACGTGAGCCACCGTGCCTGGCCACACTGAAATATTTTAAGATCACAGTAGGAATTAGGGAAAGAAGAGAAGATTGGACAAAATAAGGAGTAAATAAAAGAGTGGCAAGGATATCAGAAGGTAACAGCACCAAAGAACAGAAGATGACCTTAAGCCTCAAAGACGCATTGCCAAGCATGAAAGACAAATGGTCTGAAAGCAGGGTTTGACACTTTGACCAAATGCTTGAAAGCCTAATTTGCGTTTCTTCTGCAGGTGTGTTTTTAAATACCTGGGAAGTCATTTGTTGAATCATGCAAATGAAATTATTTTTCAAATGCTGAACAGTTTTTCTGAGTTAATCTCCTTTTATTTTGTTTTTTTCCTAACTATTAGGTGCCATGTCTTGGTTACTAAGAGACATGACCAGCATGTCTCTTAGTAACCAAGACATCCAGCATTTTAAATACTGAGAAAGAACTTTTCAGGTCATTTAACTTTTGGGGCCAGATAGCTTTTAAATTTTTCCATTTTGAAAAAGTATTTAAATCTAGAGTTTAGGGCTACAGAACCGAGAAGCTTTGTTGATTCAGTCTGTAAGGGAGCTGGGTTCCTTTGAGCTGAGGGTAGTTTCTCCTGT
This sequence comes from Saimiri boliviensis, assembly GCF_048565385.1. NCBI lineage: Eukaryota > Metazoa > Chordata > Mammalia > Primates > Cebidae > Saimiri > Saimiri boliviensis. The sequence continues at coordinate 29,398,985 of NC_133465.1, forward strand.
TTTTGGAGGAGGACGTTCTCAAAATGAAAACTCCCCACCACTGTCAGTCACCAGAAGGCCTAGGATCTTGTGTATTGGGAAGTTGCTTGAGACCAGTTCCTTTCCTGGGCACCTAGGTTTTCTCTTTTCTGTTTTTGTTTGGGAGTGAGGGAGGCGACGATTATTTTTGGATGGTGGCTGGAGGCAAGACTGAGGCTGAGCCTTGCTAAGGTGGCTGGCTGCACAGAGAGGGGACAAGAAGAGAGCAGGGGTGTCATGAGAAGGTCTGGGTCTTAGCTCACACTTAGAAGTGTTTTTTAGCAATGCTGCTTGGTCTGAGTCCAAGAATGGTGGCTATCTGATGGAATGAGACAGTGTGTGTTCTTTTCAAAGGTATTCAGAAGTCAAAATTATTTTAGATCTGTGTTTGGTCTCACAAGACATGTGGTGTATTAAGCCAACCTGCTTCCATTTGGAGTCCTGCCTTAGACTCCCTAAAGGCCCTCCAGCTCTGATCTGTCATGATTTGGTAGTACTTTAAAACTCAAACCAAAAGCTAAAAGCATTAAATCCCTGAAAGGAGGTCAAGTGAGTGTGTGGCCAGACAGCATCTAAAAAGAAAAGTATTTTGGTCTTAGAGAAGACTGAAGAGGAACCAAGGAGGAGGCAGGCATCTACTTCCTTTGCCATGTGAGCTTTTTGCCTTCCTTTCTAGGGCCCATGGCCTTCTTAACTTTTCATTTCTACAGCTAGTTTTTGATATTATTAAAGCAACATTTAAAATCCAAGAAATTTACTAAAGGAAAAAGAAGTAATCTTAAGAGACAGCATGAAAGTATTTGCCTCAGTGGAATAGTTTGAATTTTTCCCCACTTAGACCTGAACTTTGTCTTCAGGATTCTATGAAAAAATAGAACAAATGGCCAGACACAGTGGCTTACGCCTATAATCCAGGCACTTTGGGAAGCTGAGGTGGGCGGATCACCTGAGGTCAGGAGTTTGAGCCCAGCCTGGCCAACATGGCGAAACCCTGTCTCTACTAAAACTACAAAAAAATTAGCTAGGCATAGTGGTGAGCACCTGTAATTCCAGCTACTTGGAAGGCTGAGGCAGGAGAATCTTTTGAACCCAGGAGGCAGAGGTTGCACTGAGCTGAGACCGCATCATTGCACTCCAACCTGGGCAACAGCATGGGACTCTATCTCAAAAAAAAAAAAAAAAAAAAAAAGAAAAGAAAAATAGAACAGATATCACACCAAGCTTTGCAGTGAAATCCTGCCTTTGTTCTCTTCAGATGAACTGACCAGCAGTGTTTTTAACTCCTAGTTGTTTCATACTGTTATTTAGCAATATGTCCTGTTGTAGTAACATCTAACACAGAATAAAGGGTTAAAGTGCTGCCCAGAGTATCAGATGACATGGGGGCTTAAGCCTGGCCCTGCTGCTAACTAGCTATGTGATTTTAAGGTAAATCAGTAAATTCTCTGGGCTTCAGTTGATGTATCAGATTCTTTGTTGCAAACTCAGAAATGATTTTTTTTTTTTTTTTTTTTTTTTTTTTTGAGGCAAAGTCTCACTCTGTTGCCCAGACTGGAGTGCAGTGACACTCACTGCAACATCTGCCTCCCGGGTTCAAGCGATTCTCCTGCTTCAGCCTCCTGAGTAGCTGGGATTACCGGCACCCACCACCACACCCAGCTAATTTTTAAATTTTTAGTAGAGATGGGGTTTCACCATATTGGCCAGGCAAGTCTCAAACTCCTGACCTCAAGTAATCCACCCACCTGGGCCTCCCGAAGTGCTGGAATTACAGGCACGAGCCACCGCACCCAGCCAGAAATGAATTTTAACTGTCATAAGTAAGATATTTGTCAGAAAGATGTCAGATATCCTAATGGATGGAAGGCTAGAGGACCAAACTCAGAGTACAGATGTATGAAAGGAAAATAAATCTCAAAATCATCCCCCAAATCATCACCAAGCCAAAGGGAAAGTCAAGCTGGGAAGTGCTTAGGGCAAACCTGCCTCCTATTCTATTCCTAAAAAAGATAGCTACCAAGATTTTTAAAAGCTACATAGCTCCCTCACAAGGAATTTCCTTGTGGACAAAAGACAGACAGAACTCAAAGATATCCCTCCTCTGCTCAGTAGCATAAATGCATACCTGATTGCATTCTTTGGAAAGGTGAATCAGAAACTCAAAAGAATGCAACCAAGGAAGTCCCCTCCCTGCTTCAAGTTGTCTTGCCTTTCCTGACAGAACCAGTGTACATTTTTCATATGTTGATTGATGTCTTGTGTCTCCATAAAATGTATAAAACCAAGCTGTGCCCCTACCACATTGGGCACATGTCGTCAGGACCTCCTGAGGCTGTGTCAGGGGCGTACATTCTTAACTTTGGCAAAATAAACTTCCTAAATTGACCCAGACCTGTCTCAGATATTTGGGGTTCACAGGAAAGAGTTAGGGTCATTCAGGGAAGACCAGGGAGCAGAAGCAGACTTGCCCATACCTCGACACTCTCCCCATGTATCCAAAGCAGTAGGAATAATGGGGTATGGTCCCAGGGGGAGATTTGGAGTCCAAGGGGAGAGTTTCCAACTGGCCAGATGTAAGCCACATTCCAGCTTCCTACAAAACCCCTTACAGTTCCAGAGTGGGAGGCTGCCAAAACCATATTTGAATGGATTCCCCAAAAGGAGAGTAGGGCGATGGTGAAAAAGAGAAATCTATTGCTGAACAGCCAAAAATGGCAAATGTCAAAGCAGATGTGCCCCATCTATAAAAACTGGAAGGTTGAATTGTATGACCAGTGGTAAAACTTACTGATTTTAAATTATGTTTCTATCAGACATTTCTAAGATGCACAAAGTTAGGGCAAAAATAAAATAACAAGATCTTATCAGTAAATGAACATTCAAAATGACCAGAACAAGTAATTTTGGTTTTTTGTTTTGTTTTGGCCTTCCATTTAGGGTCAGTAGTGAAAAGACCATAAAGTTTCGTCCTGATTGGAATTTGTCTCTCAGTCGTGAACAAACAGATCCTTTTTCCCCCTTCAGTTGTAGGAAAGGGGAAAAACAAATAGCTGCATCTGAGTATAGTTGTGCTGGGCATTGTGCAACAGGGTTCAAGTGGAAGATTAGGAGGAACTAAGTCTGATGGTTATTGTTAATGAGTAAGAACCAGAGTCCTAAGCTCTTCTCTGCTTTAGCCAGTAATTTGTCTTCTCATGTGGTCCAGTCTCTGCTTGTCTGCTGATAAGGAGAGAAATAATCCTGACGCTTGGATTCAGAGGCATGTTTCTGAGAAGTTAATGCCCTCAGGGAGAGAGTTCCAGGTATGGCTGAGCATTCTAATATTGAATGTTTGGTCATGCTGCAGGGGAAGGGTGAGAATATTTAATTACAGAGAACAGTATGATATTTGGGTTTGGATTTTCTCTTGTTGTATTCTAAATTCTTTAGGATTACAGAGTCACATTTCCTTCACTACCTAGAGGTGTACGTTTGACTTTTGCAGCCAGGTTGCATACATCAAGGCACAGTTACTTTTTCCTTCCTGTTTTGGGGGTTTGGTCAGATTTTTTCCATTAGGCATTAGTATGGATAGTTGTGTAGTTCCTTGACCTCTGGTCTGATATTTAAAACTTTTTATTATGAAATTCTCTGTGCGATGTGGTCACATTAAGTGGGAACATGAATTCCTTTCCATGCAGTGGGGTTGACAGAAGCTGTCCTAGCACCTTGAATCTGAAAATTAAACAACTAAGCAGAAAAGCTTATCAGGAGGGGAAAAATATTGGGAGGGTACAATGTATTTGAACAATTCCGCTAGGTGAGTATTCTTCAAGACAAAAGCATGAGTTCAGATTATGTGTAGTACTTGAATTTAACATAAATACCAACTGGCTCACCTTGTGCAGTAATACTGCATGCAGTCAATAATACACAATGATTTGCCTACAAATTTTGGCTTCAAGCAGAAATGCCAAGCCTACTCCAGAATTTTGCATTACAAACATTATGAACATAAAAATCTGCTTCGTTCATTTTAGTATTAAAAAGTATAACATCTACTTTCTGCAACTTGATTTCTCATAGTCAGTAAGCCATTTCTTCTTATGTGTGTTGCATGTAGAACAGAATTTCTGGCCAACTGACATTCAGCAGTTAGGCCAGGTGTGTTGTTGCTTTGTTTTGCTTCCTTGACCTTCCTGCTGGTCATGGATGATCACCCTGGTCACATTCCTCAAAGATTATTTCAACCTCAGAATAGTTAAATATTTTCTTCCCTTAGTTGACCTTTTCTTCCACACTTTGCCTGAGAAAAAAACTACCAGTTAACAAATGTCATACTTTAGGAAATGATTTTGATCAGAAGGGATTAGCACAGAGTACTTCCCCAAATACATTTAAGGCCAAGTGCTCTTTCCTCCATTTTTTGAGACTGAGATGCCACTGTCATTTTCAACAGATACTACAATTTGCTCACTGTCCAGCCCAACTGGATTCATCTCTGAGACATGTTCTTTATCCCCCTCAGTATAGTCTTTCTGTTTCTGGCCTTGCTGGGAAGGTGGTGGGGAAAATAAGAGTTGGAATCTGAATGGATTTCAGTACTTTTCTCTCACTCCTATATTCTACTTGGCTTTTTTTTTTCTTGAGACCCAGGCTGGAGTGCAGTGGCACCATCTCGGCTCACTGCAGCCTCCGCCTACAGGGTTCAAGCAATTCTCCTGCCTCAGCCTCCCAAGTAGCTGGAATTACAGGCACCCGCGACCACTCCCAGCTAATTTTTTGTATTTTTAGTAGAATTTTTTGTATTTTTGTATTTTTAGTTTCACCATGTTAGCCAGGATGGTCCTGATCTCCTGACCTCGTGATCCATCTACCTTGGCCTCCTAAAGTGCTGGGTTTACAGGCGTGATCGACCACGCCTGGCTTTTTTTTTTTTTTTTTTTTTTTTTAATGAAGTTTTCACTCTGTTGCCCAGGCTGGAGTCCAGTGGCATGATCTTAGCTTACTGCAAACTCCACCTCCCAAATTCAAGCAATTCTCTTGCCTCAGCCTCCCAAGTAGCTGGGATTACAAGTGTGTGCCACCATACCTGGCTATTTTTTGTATTTTTAGTAGAGGCGAGGTTTCGCCATGATGGCCAGGCTGGTCTCAAACTCCTGGCCTCAAGTAATCCGCCCTCCTTGGCCTCCCAAAGTGCTGGGATTACAGGCGTGAGCCGCCACACTCAGCCTCTGTACTCTACTTTTGAATTCTGTTCTGTTGTAAAAGTGTGTAGGGAAGACATTGTATTTCATCCATCAAAAACTATATCATAAAATGAAAACATGGTAGAGAAGGATTCAGAACATGAGCTTTCAAGTCAAATCTTGATTTGAATCCTTGCCTAGAGGCTTACTAGCTGTATGATTGATTTTAGACAAGTAACTTGTGATCTCTGAGTCCTTCAGTCTCTTACACGTATATTGGGGGTAAAAATAGTACCTGCTTTGGGATAACACTGAGAGAAATGCCTGATGTAGGTGACGGGATGGAGACAGTAAACTACCATGGCATGTGTGTACCTATGCAACAATCCTGCAAGATCTGCACATGTACCTCAGAACTTAAAGTACAATAAATAAAATAGTACCTACTTCATAGAATTGTCAGGAAAGTTAAATGAAGTAATGTAAAGTGCACTTAGCATACAGTAGATACCTAGTTGAGTTAACTATTACTAGCTCATTTTATACATATATATACACACACACATACACACACACACATTCATAACCAGGGATGACTTTCCCCTTGTTGATCAAGCAATCTTATGGCAAAGAGAAGCATAGATGTTCTTAAGTTATGAAGACTCTGGAGAACTTCACTGTCACGAGTACTCTATTAGAAAGGTGATCCTGTCATTTTTGTATCAAGCAGCTAATTATTCACTTTAAATCAGGAGAGTAATGTTCTCTTTTTTATCTCAAGATAATAGTATTCTCTTTATCTCATTTATTCTTTATGTAGGGGTTTCTAAATCCTTTGGGGTTGTATTTAACTTAGGCATCAGTAATCACATACAAATGACTTCATAAAGTTTACTGCAGTTCGGTTTCTGGGCCACATTCTACAGAACTAGTCAATTCAGAAAATATGAAAAAGTTTTCACCTACCTTTCTAAAGAACAGATTTTTTTTTTTTTTTTTTTTTTTTTTAGACAGTCTCACTGTCTTGCCCAGGCTGGAGTGCAGTGGCACAGTCTCAGCTCACCGCAACCTCCAACTCCCGGGTTCAAGCAATTTGCAGAGTGCTATGAATACAGGCATGAGCCGCTGTGCCCAGCAAGAACAGATTTTTTTTTTTTCTTTTTTTGAGACAGAGTCTCTCTCTGTCACCCAGGCTGGAGTACAATGGTGCAATCTTGGCTCACCGCAACCTCTGCCTTCCGGGTTCAAGCAATTCTCCTGCCTCAGCCTCCCAAGTAGCTGTGATTACAGGTGCCTGCCACCATGCCTGGCTAATTTAATAGAAATGGGATTTCACCGTGTTGCCCAGGCTGGTCTCCAACTCCTGAAACTCAAGCAATCTACCCACTCTGGCCTCCCAGAGTGCTGGGATTACAGGTGTGAGCCTGTGCGCCTGGCCAAGAACAGATTTTTAATTAGACGATTGACAACTCCATGTCAATTGAATTTTTAGGCAGCTGCTTCAGAAAGACATATTTACATAATAAATCTCTTACTATTCTGGCAAGATATACCAACCTTTTACCTTACACAAAAGTATACATGATTAAATTTACATATAATTTTCTTCATATGCAAATAAAGCATTTAATTTTCAAGCGGAATTTTATCTACCTAAACTCTGGTGATAGTTATAAATTTTGTTTTATCACTTCCGTGCTATGAATTTTTTTCCGTGATGATAAGAGATTTTTGTAATCAGCCACACACTTATTTCTGGTCCCCTTGTGACCAACAGAATGTCACTTTTTTGATAACTGAGGAGTCATAACCTGGCGCCATGGAATTAAGAGGATTGATTGTACCATCCAGATTGTCTGCCATGACTCTCTGGGAGCCCATATCGCACCTATTATAATAGTATTAAATAGTAGTCTTGGGCCAGGTGCAGTGGCTCATGCCTGTAATCCCAGCTCTTTGGGAGGCCAAGGCAGATGGATCCCTTGAGGTCAGGAGTTCAAGATCAGCCTGGGCAACATGGTGAAACCCTGTCTCTACTAAAAATACAAAAATTAGCTGGGTAAGGCCAGGCGCGGTGGCTCACACCTGTAATCCCAATACTTTGGGAGGCCGAGGCAGGCAGATCACAAGGTCAGGAGTTCAAGTCCAGCCTGGCCAACATGGTGAAACCCCCGTCTCTACCAAAAATACAAAAATTGGCCGGGTGTGATGCGGAGTGCCTGTAGTGCCAGCTACTCGGGAGGTTGAGGCAGGAGAATCACTTGAACCCAGGAGGTGGAGGTTGCAGTGAGCCAAGATTGCACCATTGCACTCCAGCCTGGGCGACAGAGGGAGACTCCGTCTCAAAAGAAAAAAAAAAAAATTAGCTGAGTGTGGTGGCATATGCCCACAGTTCCAGCTACTTGAGAGTCTGAGGCACGAGAATCATTTGAGTCTGGGAGGCAGAGGTTGCAGTGAGCCGAGATCTCACCATTGCACTCCAGCATGGGCGACAGAGCGAGACTTCATCTCAAAAAAAAAAAAAAAAATAGTAGTCTCCTGGCCTACCTAGGTCTGCTGTGCATTTTGTTCCATCAGAAAATTTTGTTGACATTTGTGTTTCAAATTGGAAAGCCTCTTTTCCCTTATACTATATGTGAGTTTGACTCCTGGCCTTTCTTTGATAATCAGCACTTTTTGGAGTCCAGGTGGCTTTAAATTAACCGATGGCCTTCGTCCAGTTCCTTAATCCTTACCTTGAGAATGCACTACATACATTTTAAAGAACACATTTAGGTATGCTTTAAAGGAGGAATATACTTAGATATGCTTTAAAGCATAAGCAACAAATGTATCTATAAAGAATAGTATTACAGAACTCCAAATACCAGGAAGTTCTTAAAATAGTGTTTGTCAAAGAGAAACTACCTCTGTGTCACAAAAGGAATGACTGAAGTATGTTCAGTTGTTTTAAACTGTTCAACAAATACACATACTCCCTTTGTACATGTAAAGAACTGCTTTGTTTACTGGAAACCAGTGTCCAAAGCTGTTACTTTGCCTGGTGAATAGGTAGAATATTTAGCCTTTATTTTAAAAATATTTTCATTTAGTAAAGCAGCAGTTGCTGTGTTGGCAGAAGTGTGAATTTCATTTCCTGTCTGTGGTATAGCCCACTCATCCTGTCACTCAGACATTTTGTTTTAAGTTGTTCCTGTAATGTGAGTGGAACAGTGTGACCCCACAGTAGGGTGGCATGTGAACACCACGGATGTAACAAGAGACAAGGCTTGTGTAACAGACCACAAGAGAGCAATGCTTTATTTAAAGTTGAAAACAAAACAAAATCAAGGCACCGTCACCCCCAGCCAGCATGCAAATTTTTTAAGTGACATCTGTGGATTCTTTTGTTTTTAGAAGACGTGCTTCAGTCTATTTGGCAGATTAACTCAAAAGTTTTATTAGCTTTATGTACTTTATTAAATGATAAAATTGAATCAGTGTCTGATAGCATTATAGGGGTGATTTAATTTCATTTGTTTGTTAATCTATAATCAAACATTTTAAAGTCCATTAATCTGCCACATACATTGAGTTCTATATTGATTATTTTTACATGTGAGACTTGTCCTAATTACAATTTTTGCTACAGTGGCAGGACAGACATACAGTGTGGAAAAAACGTGGGATAAATTCATTCATCCATCACGTATTGTTTAAGCAGCTAATAGGTGCCTTACACTATTTCTAGTGCTGAAGCTACAGTGATGTGCAAAATTAAGTCCTTGCTCTCATGGAGCTTATATTCTGCTATAGGAAGGTAACCACAAGTATACATGTGAATAAATACAATTTTAGTTTATGATAAATATTCTGAAGGAAACAAAACAGAACAGTAGGCTAGAGTATGATTGGAATTGGGGGAAGGAGCAGTGATATTGGAGCTGAGACTTAGATAGTGACCAGCCACAAGAAAAGTATTCCAAGTAGAGAACAGAAGGCACAAAGGCCCTCAAACATTGAAGAAAGAGAAAGAAGGATCGTAGATCATGGTAAACAAAAGGGGAGAAGGTGTAAAATCAGAGGAGTAGCTTCCTGTATGGTGTCATAGGGCCTTGAAGAGCAAGCTAAAAGACTGGTTTTTAATTTATAAGTAAAGGAAACCTTTGAAGAGTTTTAAGCAGGGAAGTGACACTGTATGGTCTATTATGTTTTAAGTCACCTAGTTGCTGTTTGGTGAGTAGGTAATGGAGGGCAGAAGTGATTGCAGATAGACCTGTTAAGAAATTTTTTGCTGATACAGTGCCTGAGGTTTGTTTCACTGTGGGGGCAAGGTAGAATCGGTGAGAATGTAGAAGAAACAAAATTTGCCACAAATTAAAGCTCAAATATGATGGGAACATAGAGGTTTGTTGTAGTATTTCCTCTACTTTTGTGTATGTTTGAAATTTTCTGTAATAAAAAGCTTTTTTAAGAAAAACTTTTTAAATAGTTGTCCAAGTAAGGAATGATAGTGCCGTGGACCAATGTGATAGTGGTGATAGGGATAAGTGGGCAGATTCAAGATGTATTTGAAAGTAAAGCTCACAGGGTTTGCTAATGGATTAGATGTGTTATAGGAAGGAAAGACACTAAGAATGACTATTAAGTGTTTTGCCTAAACAACTGGGAGAATAAGGCTGGAGAATGAGGCTAGAGATTGACTTGAGGGTAGGGGAGCTCAAGAATTTAGTTTTGGCAACATGAATTTAGCATGCCAATTGGATTTCCGAGTGGGAATATTGAGTAAACAATGTCATTTACAATCCATCATAAGCTTTAATCGCAGTACTCTACTCACAAGCAATTTGGAATCCTCTATTATGTATTTCTAAACTTGGCCATTCGTGACTTAAGTTCTCTTCTTTCAGATTCTGTGAGAACCTTGATGGATAACTTGAAAGACTTATTTAGTCTATTGATATGAAATAATTTAGATTTATTTTCTGGTTGTTTGTGGAGATCCACTCATTTTTGTGTTGGTCTTTTTTTTTTTGAGACAGTCTCACACTGTCACCAGGCTGGAGTGCAGTGGCACAATCTTGGCTCAGTACAACCTCCGCCTCTCAGGTTCAGGGGATTCTCCTGCCTCGGCCTTCCAAGTAGCTGAGACTGCAGGCGCATGCCACCACACTAGGCTAATTTTTTTGTATTTTTAGTAGAGATGGGGTTTCACCATCTTAGCCAGGATGATCTCGATCTCCTGATCTTATGATCCACCCACCTCGACCTCCCTAAGTGCTGGGATTACAAGTGTAAGCCACTGTGCCGGCCTTTTTTTTTTTTTAAGAGATATGAGATTTGCTCTGTCGCCCCAGCTGGAGTACAATGGTGCCATCATAACTCACTATAATCTCAAACTCCTAGGTTCAAGTGATCCTCTCACCTCACCCTCCTGAATAGCTAGGACTACAGGTGTGTGATACCATACCCAGCTAATTTTAGAACATTTTTCTTGAGATGGGACCTCACTATGTTGTCCAGTCTGGTCTCAAACTCCAAACCTCAAGCAGTCCTCTTGGCTTGACCTCCTAAAGCACTGGGATTACAGGCATGAACTACTGTGACCAGACCAGTAATTGTATTTTGAATAGCTACTATCCTCAGCAGTCATTCTCCACCTATATTATCATTGTGTGAATGACAAACCCCAGTGGGTTAGACACACTTCTTGTACATTACTTCTTTTCACTGAGTATGGGGATGCAAGTTGGCAATAGTAAAATTTTGAGCTAACACTTTAGCATGGTATATATTTTAAACGTAAATCTTTTTTGCAAACTTTGGACCTATTAGTAGTAGCTAAATATTGTAACATACTTCACATATGATCAGGACACTATTGAAACACCATTATTGATAACCTTCTACTAATCTACTTATAATAACTAATATTTATTGAGGGCTTTTTACTATGTGCCAGGCACCACTTTAAGAAGCTCTTTTCTCATTGGCTCTTCACAACAACTTTATTTTATTATCCCTATTTACAGATAAGGAAATTTAGGCCTACTCGGGTAAGAAGAAGTAAAGCCAGGATTCATGGGCATGGTGACAGGGCTTGTAATCCCAGCTACTGGGGAGGCTGAGGAAGGAGAATCCCTTGAACCCAGGAGGCGGAGGTTGCAGTGAGCCAAGATCGTGCCACTGCACTGCAGCCTGGGTGACAGAGCAAGACTCCCTCAAAAAAAAAGAAAAGAAAAGAAAACTTCTCTAGAGTAGACAGGAATGTATGAGTTGTGAGTAACCACAGCCTTTCTTGATTACGTTTTTACTTTGTTCTGTGAAGTTGGGACTTTGGAATAGGGAAGAGAGAATCCTAAAGTGGTTCTTCATCCTACTCTTTGATGTCCTTTCATCCTACTGTTTGATTTTCTTTTCTAAGTAATTTATTTTCTTTTGATGTTTTCCTTGTAGCATCAGCGAGAGCTTTCTAACTGTCAAAGGTGCTGCCCTTTTTCTACCACGGGGAAATGGCTCATCCACACCAAGAATCAGCCACAGACGGAACAAGCATGCAGGTAATGCTTGCATATACCTATTTCTTTCTTGGTAACCATATCTTATGTTGTATATTAAAAAGCTGACTGCCTCATCCACATCTCTTCAGAAGTTCATTAATGGTGAAAGAAAGCATTGTACTGTGTTGTAATCACTTTTCTTTTACACTCTCAGATCATTTTTCTAGCACTTAGCAAAAAGCCTTATACACACAGTAGATGCTTAATAAGTTTTTGTTCAAATAATAATAAGGTACAAAATACTCTAATGAACTTATATGAAACTTCTCATCTCAGTTAATGTTGTTGTTTGTTTGTTTGCTTGTTTGTTTTGAGACAGAGTCTCACTCTGTCGCCAAGGCTGGAGTGCAGTGGCCTGATCCTGGCTCACTGCAACCTCTGCCTCCCAGGCTCAAGCGATTCTCCTGCCTCAGCCTCCTGAATAGCTGGGACTACAGGCCTTCGCCACCACGACCAGCTCATTTTTGTATTTTTAGTAGAGACAGGGTTTCACCATGTTGGCCAGGCTGGCCTCGAACTCCTGACCTCAGGTGATCTCCCCGCTTCATCCTCCCAAAGTGCTGGGATTACAGACGTGAGCCACCATGCCCGGCTAAGTTTTGGTTTTTTTTTTTTTTTTTTTTTTTTTTTGAGATGGAGCCTCACTCTGTCACCTAGGCTGGAGTGCAGTGGCATAATCTCAGTTCACTGCAACCTCCACCTCCTGCATTCAAGCACTTCTCCTGCCTCAGCCTCCCAAGTAGCTGGGAGTATAGGCATGTACCAGTATGCCTAGCTAATTTTTGTATTTTTGGTAGAGATGGGGTTTTGCTGTGTTGGCCAGGCTGGTCTCAAACTCCTGGTGTCAAGTGATCCGCCCACTTCAGCTATCCAAAGTGCTGGCATTATAGGCATGAGCCCCTGTGTTCAGCTCTCAGTTAAGGTTTTCAGTGCTCAGGTTAAAAATGTTCAGGTGGGTCAGGCACAGTGGCTCACAGCTATAATCCCAGCACTTTGGGAGGCTGAGGCGAGAGAATTGCCTTAGTCCAGAATTTTGAGGGCCTGGACAAGATGGTGAAATCCCATCTCCACAAAAAAATAAAAATAAAAAATTAGCCAAATGTGGCCTGGAGTGGTGGCTCACGCCTGTAATCCTAGCATTTTGGGAGGCCAAGGTGGGCAGATCACCTGAGGTCAGAAATTTGAAACCAGCCTGGCCAGAATGATGAAACTCCGTCTCTACTAAAAATACAAAAATTAGCTAGGTGTGGTGGCACACGCCTGTAATCCCAGCTGCTCAGGAAGCTGAGGCAGGAGAATCACTTGAACCTGGAAAGTGGAGGTTATAGTAAGCCAAGATCATGCCACTGCACTGCAACCTGGGCAACAGAGCGAGACTGCTTCAAAAAAAAAAAAAAAATTAGCCAAGTGTGGTGATGTACATCTGTGGTCCCAGCTACCTGGGAGGCTGAGGTGGGAGAATTTCTTGAGCCCAGAAGGTTGAGGCTGCAGCGAGCCATCTGCCATTTTCACACCACTGCACTCCAGCCTACGTAACAGAGTGAGACCCTGTCTTAAAAAAAAAAAAAAAAAAAAAAAAAAAAAAAAAAAAAGCCAGGCACGGTAGCTCACGCCTGTAATCCCAGCACCTTGGGAAGCAGAGGTGGGTGGATCACTTAAGGTCAGGAATTCGAGATCAGCCTGGCTAACATGGCAAAACCTCGTCACTACTAAAAATACAAAAGTTAGCCAAGGATGGTGGCATGGGCCTGTAGCCCCAGCTACTCAGGAGGCTGAGGCAGGAGAATTGCTTGAACCTGAGAGACAGGTTGCAGTGAGCTGAGATCACGCCACTGCACTCCAGCCTGGGCGACAGAACAAAACTTCATCTCAAAAAACAAAAAAAGTTTAGGTGTTCTCTTCAATCCTGTTCAAAGCTACTTCAACTAACCAAAAACTAAATTTCTGATTTATTTCTGCTCTCTCAATGATATAAGAAGGAGAATGATACAGAATATACTAAGATAAACTCACTGTTATTGCTGTGATAATGAGTCATTATGTCATGTAGTAAAATGCTAGTGTTCTGCTTCTTGACTATATACACTAAAAGACTGAAAATTTAACCCAGAGGACTTCTAGAAACAAAGAATCATCAAATGTTCACCTAGGAACGAGTGTAAGACTCTGGTTTTGAAATATCAACTAACAGTAGTATATGCATTGTATTCTTTTATATTGGATTTCTCTAAAATCAGGAACATGTGTGGTGATGAGGTTTGAAAAGAATCATAGAAAATGTGTCCTAGGGAGAGAGATCTCAGGTATAGGATATCCAGAATTTAAGGAGATAACCTGATGCTTCTCTTCTACCAGCAGACCTTATTTGTCATTTTGGGGGTAAAAATAAAAGTCAGCCTGAGGACACTAATCCTGATCAATAGTATACAAAAAGGTGATTGCTTGTTGTCATAAATGTGCCACATTGACAACTTGTGTCCTCCAGTAGTGAAAGAAATTGCAATTACTACAAAAGGAACAAAGTGTTTAAGTGTTTAGATAAGAGGTGAAAGCCAGAAATACTGGATCCCATTGAGCCCGTAGTTGAGTTTAGCTTTAGTTAATATAATCTTGGCTATTTTAATGGCTGCTCTACTACTTGTTTGGGCCTTCATCTAGTGGCAAGTGTGGCAGGTCAGAACTATAATCCATTTTGTTTGGGCAATATTGTCCTCCTACCAGAACTCTTCAGCCATGGAAAATTTTTTGGACTAAGCGGGGAAATAACCTCTTTTGGAAATTAGCTTGGATTGCACTTTCTAAAACCTTCCTCCTCAGTGCCCAGTACTGGAGGTCAGGTCAGGGAGGACACTTCTCCAAACAACTTGTATGTGTGGAAGAAGTATGCCCACTAAGCTTTGTACTTCTGTTCTGTGTGGATATTTAGCCCCTACAGTAAAAAGAAGATAAATTATTGGATTAAATCCAACTTGTCTGATTAGGATGTTGGGCAAATTGCCGTATGGCATTTAATAGTTAATGGGGTCAGTGGCTTTTAAAGTTTCTGGCACTGGTTGGCATTTATGTTTTTGTCAAACTTCTACACTCAACTGCCACCCAGGTTTCTACTTAACATTGTTCATTTAGCTTTCCTTATACTAAAAAGAAAAGCAGATTTAACACAAGCTGAATAGACTTGATTTGTGATACAGACCAGAACAGATGAGGCAGTGCAAGTATAAATTCAGCTTACAAAAGCCAGACTGTCACATAAACTGAACTTCCTTGGCTAACAGTAACTGAAAGTTGATGGCAGAATTGAGAGCAGATCAAGGGCTTACCATGTCTAATTGTACTTCCTTATGCATGTTTCTTGAACTGGTTAGAATTTTTTAACTGGGCTGCATATAAAATATCCAAGCACTATTTTGCAATCAAAGAAGGGTGTTATGAGTGAATGTCTGCCAGCATTTGAAATGGAAATAATTAAAAGTCTATAAAACTGCCGGGCGCGGTGGCTCACGCCTGTAATCCCAGCACTTTGGGAGGCCGAGGCGGGTGGATCACGAGGTCAAGAGATCGAGACCATCCTGGTCAACACGGTGAAACCCCTTCTTTACTAAAAATACAAAAAAATAGCTGGGCATGGTGGCGTGTGCCTGTAATCCCAGCTACTCAGGAGGCTGAGGCAGGAGAATTGCCTGAACCCAGGAGGCAGAGGTTGCAGTGAGCCGAGATCGCGCCATTGCACTCTAGCCTGGGTAACAAGAGCAAAACTCCATCTCAAAAAAAAAAAAAAAGTCTATAAAACCAAATAGAAATCTGAAATTTTGCTTCTAGCAGTGAAGTATATGGTGGGAAAATGTAGGAAAGGGATCTCAATGGTATATCGGTATATTGTCTTCCTTAGACTCTGGAAAACAGTTTCCCAGTAGGAAATGGTATGCAGTTTGCTCAGAGCAGTACTTTTCGCAACTAACAAACCTGAGCTTCTAACTCACATAAGAAGCCTTACTTGAGTAGGACTCCTGACGTTTTTGTCCGAGCTTCAAATAAGCCAGCTAGCTGAATCTTTGGGCCAGTAGTGTTTGGAGTGGGGACTTTGGGCTACTATTTAGGGTTCTTCTCTAGAAGTTCTCCATCCTAAAAATCCTTTCCTGTGGTTATTTCTACTGGTACAACAGAAGGAAACTTAGTTTTAAAGAAGCTCAGGCCTGGCGCAGTGGTTTGCACCTGTAATCTTAGCACTTTGGTAGGCCAAGGTGGGCAGATTGCTTGAGCTCAGGAGTTCGGGACCAGCATGGGCAACATGGTGAAACCTCATCTCTACAAAAAAATACAAAAAATTAGCCAGGCTTTGTGGCACACACCTGTAGTTCCAGCAACCCTGGAAGCTGAGGTGGTGGGAGGATTGCTTGAGCCCAGGAGGTCACAGCTGTAGTGAGCCCTGATAGTTCTACTGTACTCCAGTCTGGATTGCACACCCTATCTCAGGAGAAAAAACAAAAAAAAACAAAAAGTAGCCTCAACTGCTTAACTCAGTTGCAACTTGTAACTCTGGTAGCTTTTCATTGTTTATACCGAACACTTTGTCTCCTCATACTTGTTCTTTTATTTTTTGTTTAACAGCTTTATTGAGATATAATCCACATACCATATAATTCACCCAGTTTACTCATTTAAAGTGTACATTCATTGGTTTTTAGAATAGTCACAC
The DNA here is from genome assembly GCF_048565385.1 of Saimiri boliviensis. NCBI lineage: Eukaryota > Metazoa > Chordata > Mammalia > Primates > Cebidae > Saimiri > Saimiri boliviensis. The sequence continues at coordinate 29,415,406 of NC_133465.1, forward strand.
AGTTGAACAATTATCACCACAATCTAATTTTAGAACATTTTCATCACCCTAAAAATAAACCCGATATCCATTAGCAGGCACTCCCTATTTCCCTCACCCTCTCTCCCAGCCCTAGGCAGCTACTAATCTACTTTCTGTCTCTATAGATTTGCCTATTCTTGATGTTCTGTAAATGGATTTTTGAGACAGGCTCCTTTTACTTAGCATGTTTTCTTTTTTTTTTTTTTTTTGAGACAGAGTTTCACTCTTGTTACCCAGGCTGGAGTGCAATGGCGCGATCTCGGCTCACCGCAACCTCCGCCTCCTGGGTTCAGGCAATTCTCCTGCCTCAGCCTCCTGAGTAGCTGGGATTACAGGCACGCGCCACCATGCCCAGCTAATTTTTTGTATTTTTAGTAGAAACGGGGTTTCACCATGTTGGCCAGGATGGTCTCAATCTCTTTACCTCGTGATCCACCCGCCTCGACCTTCCAAAGTGCTGGGATTACAGGCTTGAGCCACCACACCCAGCCAATTTAGCATGTTTTCAAAGGTCCTTCATGGTATAGTATGTATCAGTATATCATTCCTTTTTTTTTTTTTTTTTTTTGAGACAGAGTCTCACTCTGTCACCCAGGCTGGAGGGCAGTGGCATAAGCTTAGCTCACTGAAACCTCCATCTCCTGGGTTCAAGTGATTCTCTTGCCTCAGCCTCTGAAGTAGCTGGGACTACAGGTGTGTGCTACCATGCCTAGCTGATTTTTTGTATTTTTCGTAGAGATAGGGTTTCACCGTGTTTGCCAGGATGGTCTTGATCTCCTGACCTTGTGATCCACCCGCCTCAGCCTTCCAAAGCATTGGGATTACAGGCGTGAGCCACTGCGCCTGGCCCATCATTCCTTTTTATGACCAAATAATATGTTTTGTGGATAATACCACATTTTATTTATCCATTTATCAATTGATAGACATTTGCATTGTTTCCACTTTTTTGGCTATAATGAATAGTGCTGTGTATACATGTGTGTACAACTTTTTTGGGTAGACATATGTTTTCATTTCTCTTGGGTTTATGCATCTGAGACAGATTGTGTCCCTGGGCTTGAAATGTCATAGAATAGATCTGGCCAAAAGTAATGACTCTCCATTTTAATTTTGAAAATGGAAAGATTCTGCAATAATGAAATTAATTGGTCAGAAACCAGCAGTGAAAATCATCCTTTTTGACTTGGGGTCAGGAGTTGTTTGCCTTTTTTTGTTTGTTTATTTTTATTTTTTTATTTTTTATTTTTTTATTTTTTTTTTTTTGAGACGGAGTTTCTTTCACTCTTGTTACCCAGGCTGGAGTGCAATGGCACGATCTCGGCTCACTGCAACCTCCGCCTCCTGGGTTCAAGCAATTCTCCTGCCTCAGCCTCCTGAGTAGCTGGGATTACAGGCACGTGCCACCATGCCCAGCTAATTTTTTGTATTTTTAGTAGAGACGGGGTTTCACCATGTTGACCAGGATGGTCTCGATCTCTTGACCTCGTGATCCACCCGCCTCGGCCTCCCAAAGTGCTGGGATTACAGGCTTGAGCCACCACGCCCGGCCTGTTTATTTTTAAATATAAGGTTTTGCTCTGTCACCAGGCTGGAGTGCAGTGGCATGATCATATATCCCTTATGTAGCATATTTAATATATACTCTCGTAGTATCAGTCACTAATGTGAAAATCATTTTAAACTTTTGACCCTATTCTAGGGTCAAAAAGTCTTCTTAGGTCAAATGCAACCAAAGAATATAATTATAGAAATAGGAATGACAAAATGGTTCGCTTTTTAAAAGTTATGGGTGATTCCTCTAACACTACACTACTACACCCATTTTCAAAGTGCCCTCATTGCTACCTTCAGTGAGCCTGAAAACACAGCCAGTGAGTGCTGCCTCTGCCTAACAGATCTCACCAACAGGTCTCTCATTAACATCCACGATAATACAAAACTGAGACTGGTCTCAAGTGTACCTTTCACAGGACAGACATAAATTTTAATGTAGTGTAGACTAAAAGCAAATGTATTAAGATGCGGTCTAGTAGTCTCTCTTTCCTTTTTAAGTCAATAATCATGTATTTTCTATGTCTAATTAGAGTCATTTAATGAATCAGAGCTTTCTTTTACAAAAGTCACTATGGTAGAAGGAATCCTCTCTGTCAACATTAGAATGGAGAATAATTATCCTTTGGTTTGTAAATTTCACCAGGCGATCTCCAACAGCATCTCCAAGCAATGTTCATACTACTCCGCCCAGAAGACAACATCAGGCTGGTAAGTTAGTGGTGTCATTATAATTTTCTTCCTCAAAAGACTGTCTAAGATAGTCAACATTAAACAGTCATTTTTACATCCCAGTACAGTACTGGGAACTATGTGAAGAAAGAATAATGGCCTGTCCCCATCATCGAGGTGCAATAGGGGGTATAATTTAATGTGGAGTATTGTGAAATAATTTAATGGTTTAAGACTGTTGGTAAGCACCAGTTTGTAAATTATTAACTATAATAACAGTTGAAGTTCAGAAAATGGAGAAAGAACCTGGGGATTTGACCTAGATGAGGAAGGTTTATGTAGTCAGTGGAGCCTGAGCTGACTCTTGAAAGATGATGAGATTTGGATTGGTGGAAAGAAAATTATTCTAGATAAGGACTTAACAAGCAAAAACACACACAGGGAAGGATAAAGAGGGAGTGAAATGGCCAAGGATTGATACTGGCTTCAGACTTGGGAGGTGTGGACTTAGGTCCTTACTAATCATATGATACTGGACAAATTACCTTACCCTGTCTGTGCCCATTTCCTCATCTCCTGACTACCTCTCACACTGAGAGGGTCAACTGGACATGAAAACATACTGAATAGTGCAAAATGCTGTCTAAGTATGGGTATTATTGTTATTATTGGGAAGATAGAGACTGGAAAACAAGGCCGGCAAATATGGATTTAGTTAATTGGCTTAAAGAAAAAAAGTCACAATATCTTATAATGTTTTCAAAAGTTTATGAATTTGCGTTGGGCCACATTGAAAGCCATCCTGGGCTCCATGTGGCCGATGGGCCATGGGTTGGACAAGCTTGTTGCTTGCTTTCTTACTAGCTAGAGATAGTATCTCCCCCTTTTCAATAAACAGTTGTGAAACATTATAGGTTTTTGAGCCAAGGAAAGCCATGGGACAGCTATAATAGTTAGGGAAGATTCCTCAGAAGCTAATGCAGATTAGAGATGAGGAAAAGGTCATTTTAAATCAGGGAGGCCTGCTGGGTAGTTATTGCAGTAATCCAGGTATGTGGTAATGAGTCCTTTGGTTAGAATATATAAAAATTTAAGGAATCCTTTCATAGTTATTTTATTCTTAATTTTAATTTTTTAAATGTTTTATATCCTAACCAAAAGTAACACTATACATTTATGTAAATCTTATATGTATTTCTCTGTCTATTTCTTTCTTAAATAATGATTTAAGGCTGGGTGTGGTGGCTCACCCTTATAATCCCAACACTTTGGGAGGCTGAGAGATAGCCCATATCGCACCTATTATAGCAGTATTAAATAGTAGTCTTGGGCCAGGCGCAGTGGCTCATGTCTGTAATCCCAGTACTTTGGGAGGCCAAGGCAGACAGATCCCTTGAGGTCAGGACTTCGAGACCAGCCTGGCCAACATGGTGAAACCCTGTCTCTACTAAAAAAAAAAAAAAATGGGGCTGGGTGAAATGGCTCACGCCTGTAATCCCAACACTTTGGGAGGCTGAGGCAGGCAGATCATCTAAGGTCAGGAGTTTGAGACCAGCCTGGCCAACATGGTGAAACTACCGCTCTACTAAAAATACAAAAATTAGCTGGGTGTGGTGGCACATGCCTATAATCCCAGCTACTCAGGAGAATGAGGCAGGAGAATCACTTGAACCCAGGAGGTGGAGGTTGCAGTGAGCCAAGATCATGCCATTGCACTACAGCCTGGGTGACAGGGCGAGACTCCGCCTCAAAACAAAACAAAAATTAGCCAGGCATGTTGGCACACACCCTGTAGTCCCAGCTACTCATAAGGCTGAGGCAGCAGAATTGCTTAAACCTGAGAGGCGAAGGTTGCAGTGAGCTGAGATCACACCATTACACTCCAACCTGGGTGACAGAGTGAGACTATGTCTCAAAAAATAATAATAATAAAATTGTTATTATTTAAAAGGAAACAAAGTGATGCAATTCTTACAGTATTAATAATCTGGAGTGGCTGAGGTGTGGTGGGATTATGAGCTCATGCTCATAATCCCAGCACTTTGGGAGGCCAAGGCAGGAGGATCACTTGAGTTCAAGACCAGCCTGGGCAACATGGCAAAACCCTGTCTCTACAAAAAGTAAAAAATTGGCTGGGCGTAGTTGCATGCCCCAATAGTTCCAGCTACTTGGGGGGCTGAGGTGGGAGTATTGCCTGAGCCTGGCAGGTTAAGGCTATAGTGAGCTATGGTCACACCACTGCACTCAGTCTGGGCAACAGTGCAAGACCCTGTCTACCATCACCATCATCATTATCATCATCATCATCATCATCATCATCATCATCATCATCATCATCTAAAGCAATGATTCCCAAACTTTAAAGTATATCATAATCACCTGGAGAGCTTTGTTAAATCACCAATTGCTAGACTCCACACACACAGATTGGTTGGTAAAGGGGAAGCAGAGATAATTTTGGATTTTTTGTTTTTGTTTTGTTTTTTGAGGTAGTCTTTGTCACCAGACTTTGTCACCAGGCTGGAGTGCAGTGGCGAGATCTCACCTTTGCAAACTTCGCCTCCCAGGTTCAAGCAGTTCTCCTACCTCAGCCTCCTGAGTAGCTGGGATTACAGACGTGCACCACCATGCCCAGCTAATTTTTTGTGTGTATTTTTAGTAGAGACGGAGTTTCACCATGCTGGCAGGATAGTCTCAATCTCCTGACCTTGTGATCTGCTCGCCTTGGCCTCCCAAAGTGCTGGGATTACAGGCATGTGCCACCATGCCCAGATGATAATTTGTACTTTTAAGCCAGTTTTGAAACACACTGATGCTGCTGATCCAGGAATCGTACTTGGAGTACATCTCTTCTAAAACCCATAACAACAGTCACTTGCACATACTGGATGCCCAGTAAATATTTGCTGATAGCTTTCAACATTTGTTTGGTAAAGCTAAAGCTTTAAAGAGATCTAATATCACTTTATCGTTTTCTCATTGATAACCTTCTGGAGTTTGGTTTGTACCTCTAAATATTAAAATAATTTGGCCGGGCGCGGTGGCTCAAGCCTGTAATCCCAGCACTTTGGGAGGCCGAGGCGGGTGGATCACGAGGTCAAGAGATCGAGACCAACCATGGTCAACATGGTGAAACCCCGTCTCTACTAAAAATACAAAAAATTAGCTGGGCATGGTGGTGCGTGCCTATAATCCCAGCTACTCAGGAGGCTGAGGCAGGAGAATTGCCTGAACCCAGGAGGCGGAGGTTGCGGTGAGCCGAGATCGCGCCATTGCACTCCAGCCTGGGTAACAAGAGCGAAACTCCGTCTCAAAAAAAAAAAAAAAATAATAATAATAATAATAATTTTAACTACGTGGAGACTTGGAATAACATGAAGGAAGCAGTTACAAAGACAGAGCCGGCAATTAAATATTTTCTTACTAAAATATGCATCTTCAGCTGCTTTACATTTATAAAATATAAATTCAGAAAATGTAACCAATGCCTCTGAATTCAAAGTTCAAATGGCAAGCCATTTTACAGTTGTTTTGAATTGTTACAAACACATAGTCATTATGCTTCAGATTATTGAGTGAGTCATCTTCAAGAAAATGAGTCAATGCATTGTATGACTTTGGACAAATTAGCACTTTTCTAACTGAAAGGAGCATTTGTAGACTCAAAGCAAAGGCTTTTGTTTTGAGTTAAATTTGGAATGCTGAAACTCTTAAGATTTGTGCATAAGGTTAAAAGAAAAGTTTGATAGTCAACTGAAAGTCTTGCTTTTTTTTTTTTTTTTTTTTTTGAGACAGAGTCTTGTTCTCTCACCCAAGCTGGAGTTCAGTGGCGTGATCTCAGCTCACTGCAACCTCCACCTCCTGGGTTCAAGTGATTCTCCTGTCTTAGCCTCTTGAGTAGCTGGAATTACAGGCGTGTGGCACCATGCCCAGCTAATTTTTTGTATTTTTAGTAGAGACAGTTTGACCATGTTGGCCAGGCTGGTCTTGAACTCCTGACCTCAGGTGGTCTGCCCATCTCAGCCTCCCAAAGTGCTGGGATTACAGGAATAAGCCACTGTGCCTAGTCAAAAGTCTTGCCATTATTATTATTATTGTTATTATTATCATTATTATTATTTTGAGACAGGGTCTCACTCTGTTGCCAGGCTGGAGTGCAGTAGCACGATCTGAGCTCACTGCAACCTCCGTATCCCAGGTTCAAGCGATTCTCCTGCCTCAGCCTCCCAAGTAGCTGGGATTACAGATGCGTGCCATGCCCAGCTAATTTTTGTATTTTTTTTAGTAGAGACGGGGTTTCACTTATGTTGGCCAGGATGGTTTCAATCTCTTGACCTTGTGATCCACCCACCTCGGCTTCCCAAAGTGCTGGAATTACAGGGGTGAGCCACTGTGTCTAGCTGCCTTTGTTTTTTAAATAACCCAACAAAACCACACATTTTACTTTAGCATTGAAAATAGGATAAAGGCAGTCTTTTCCTCCAGGGAAGCTCTGTGTTCCAAATACATTCATCAAGCATTAACTTTAGTACATAGTAAAATAAAGGAAGTGGTTTTATAGTACTCTTGCACATTACCAAAGATCAACCATTTAATTAAAATAATAAACTGGGAAATTAAGAATTTTCAGGACATTTGAAGTAACTTCAGTTGATATTCTTAACTGAAGCTGAAGTGCTGATAAGGTACAAAGAGGTCTTTTTTGAGTACTTTGCAGGAGAATTTAAGAAAATGAGGAGTTTTATGATTTTGGTTTTCTTTCTTTCTTTTTTTTTTTTTTTGAGACGGAGTTTCGCTCTTGTTACCCAGGCTGGAGTGCAATGGCGCGATCTCGGCTCACTGCAACCTCCGCCTCCTGGGTTCAGGCAATTCTCCTGCCTCAGCCTCCTGAGTAGCTGGGATTACAGGCACGTGCCACCATGCCCAGCTAATGTTTTGTATTTTTAGTAGAGATGGGGTTTCACCATGTTGACCAGGATGGTCTCGATCTCTTGACCTCGTGATCCACCCGCCTCGGCCTCCCAAAGTGCTGGGATTACAGGCTTGAGCCACCACGCCCGGCCTTGGTTTTCATTTTATGTTGCTTTCTAAAGTGGAAATTGGTTTATTTTTTTCTAACTATCAATATATTATGTGGATTTTTTTTCTCCCACACAATGCAAAAAGGTATAAATAAAAAAGTAAAAATCACTCTGTATTCTACACTCTGAGAAAATTATTCTTAGCAATTTGGTTAAGTATCCTTCCACTTTTTAAAAAAAATATGTATATATAAGAAAGGAGTATGTGTGTGTGTGTGTGTGTGTGTGTGTGTGTAAAGAATAAGAGGAAGAACACTGTTTCGTTTTACAAAAATTGTGATAAAAATAGAAATACCTTTTTGTAACCTACTTTCTTCATAGTTTATCATGGATATCTTTCCATCTCAATAAATAAATCATGGTTTTTAATGGCTACACAGAATATAATTCATATTTTTTTAGTAGAGACAGACTGGTTCAAAAAAAATTCAGACTTCCTCATGCTCTAATCTTTTTCTTTTGAAGACAGTGTTCTTTAGTTTATTAGTGTCACAAGTGAAGCCTGTTTTAATATTGGCTATTGATTTTGCTTCATTCTTTTGACTAAAATTTAATATTTACATACTTTTGGAACCTTTCTCTCTGATGGATTGGGTGAACTGCCTGTCTTAGACATTGGGTTTTTATAATGTAGTTTACTGAGGGTAACTAATTTCTTTTCACCAAGAGTCTTACATTATGCACACAGGAGCATGATGTAAGACTCTTGGTGAAAAGAAATTAAAAGTAAAGGTACAATGTAAGCTTTAAGAGGAATATTTCCTGATGTTAGATGATGCTGAAGAAAGCAGCTTTTTTTGTTGTTTGTTTGTTTGAGACAGAGTCTCGCTGTCGCCCGGCTGGAGTGCAGTGGCGCAATCTCAGCTCACTGCAACCTCCGCCTGTGAGTTCAAGCAATTCTTCTGCCTCAGCCTCCCAAGTAGCTGGGACTACAGGTGTCCACGAACACACCTGGCTAATTTTTGTGTTTTTAGTAGAGATGGGGTTTCACCATGTTGGCCAGGATGTTCTCAATCTCTTGACCTCGTGATCCCCTCCTCCCCACCACCTTGGCCTCCCAAAGTGCTGGGACAGGCATGAGCCACCACGCCCGGCCTGCTTTTTTTGAGATGGAGTCTCACGTTGTCACCCAGGCTGGAGTGCAGTGGCACAATCTCGGCTCACTGCAGCCTCCACCTCCCAGGTTCAAAGGATTCTCGTGACTCATCCTGCTGAGTAGCTGGGATTACAGGCACACGCCACCATGCCCAGCTAATTTTTGTATTTTTAGTAGAAACTGGGTTTCACCATGTTGGCCAGGCTGGTCTCAAACCCCTGACCTCAAGTGATTCGCCCACCTCAGCCTTCCAAAGTGCTGGGATTATGGGCATGAGCCACCAAGCTGGGACAAGAGAAGCTCTTTTATCAGGTGGTATTTGTAAACTGCTTGTAATCAGGTTAAGCATTTAAATTAGATGCTGAGGGAATAGTATTATCCTTTAATAGATGAGCTTTGAAAACAGGTTGAGTTCTTCAGGAATGAAGCAGAGGCAGGGCTACTTCAGTCCTAAGATTGCTGGATCCAATTCACCTGAAACTTGTAATAGGATTCCACATTTAAGCAGTTTAAATGTAGTTTCTTGGAAATATAAACTCAGTTACTATTGCTGCCAAGTTTTAAAATCCATTATATTGTTTTGTTTAGACAATTGAAATGGACTTCAGTAGTGTCCTTTTCAAGGAGGACTTTAGTTGATTAATCAAATGCATCTCAATTATTGTCTTATTCCAGTCATTGATTTCAGTCTAAGTTCTGGAGATTGAAGAAACATTGGAAATGGCATCATTTTCAAAATTAGGGTATTATGTACAAACCTTCCATTTTAAATTATATTTCTTTGATTGTGTTAAGAAATTAGATTATTAGATTTTGCTTACAAGAAATAAACCTCAAACCAGGATGGGTGTTAGACTTTCCTTCTGCCTGTGACACATAGATTTTTAATTCCTTAACCTAGGATCTTGAAGCTTAAAAGGAACTTTTTTTTTTTAAGAATGTCATTCACTCACTGCCACTCAGGCTGGAGTGCAGTGCTGAGATCTCGGCCTACTGCAACCTCCTTCTCCTCGATTCCAGCGATTCTCCTGGTTCATTCTCCGAAGTAGCTAGGAATATAGACGTGCGCCACCATGCCCACCTAATTTGTTTTTGTTTTTGTTTTTTGTATTTTTATTAGAGAGAGGATTTCACCATGTTGGCCAGGCTGGTCTGGAACTCCTGACCACAAGTGATCTGCCCATCTTAGCCTCCCAAAGTTCTGGGATTACAGGTGTGAGCCACCCTGCCCAACCTAAAAGGAACTTTAAAGTCTTGGTTTTATCCCCTCACATTTCAGAATTTTTAAAGATTTTAGCTCCTCCTTCTAATTAGGATATAGGTGTTGAATTAATGCTATAGATACTATCTAGAGGTATGTAATCAAATCCCAGGAATTCTTAAGTGCTATTCTTCCATCTAAGAAGCTTAAAATTGACCAGCCTGGACAACATGGTGAAACCATCTCTACCCAAAAATACAAAAAATTAGTGAGGCATAGTGGTGGGCACTTGTGGTCCGAGATCTTTGGAAGGCTGAGGTGGGAGGATTGCTTGACCCCAGGAGGCAGATGTTACAGATCACCCCACTGCATTCCAGCCTAGGTAAAAGAATAAGACACAAAAACAAAAAAGAAGCTTAAAATTGAATGGATCTGAGAGATGCATGTTATTCAAGCTTAAGTCAGTGTGAAATGGCTGGGGATCTTCTCATTAGGTTTGGGATCTTCTGTTACAGTTTGAATAAGCAAGGGAGAGCCAAACATTTGAAATGCTTTTGATATGGTAAAATCAACTTTTTAAAAAGAGACAACTCGCTGGGTGCAGTGGCTCACGCCTATAATCTCAGCACTTGGGGAGGCCAAGGCTGGTGGACCACGAGGTCAGGAGTTCCAGACCAGCATGGCCAAGATGGTGAAACCCCATCTCTACTAAAAATACAAAAATTAGTTGGGTGCAGTGGCAGGTACTTGTAATTCCAGCTACTTGGGAGGCTGAGGCAGAATCGCTTGAACCAGGGGTCCGGAGGTTGCAGTCAGCTGAGATCGCACCACTGCACTGCAGCCTGGACAACAGAATGAGACTGTGTCTAAAAAAAAAAAGAGAGAGAGAGACAACTAATGTTTGCAATGAATATCACTTACAAAGAAACTCTTGCAGCTCACTTCTAATTTGGTCTGATAGCTTGCATTATAGGTAATATTTATGAAAGTTTTATTTTTCTTTTTATCAGCTTTGACTTCGCTAATTGGTTGCCACTGGTTGGTGTAGGAGCTGTAGATAAATTGTCAGAAACACAGTTCAGTTGTTCTCAGGCCATTTGTATTTGAGCCTTGCCAAAAATTCTTGGAGCCTTGACAGAGAATAAAAGATCCTCTAACACATTCAGGAAACTTGGGCCAAGGGAGGCCCAAGTATAAATATGTAATAATATGTGAGATCTTGTTTATAAGAAATTCTAGTTTACCTGCACCAGGTTTTCTGGTTAATTAACATGTTGTATAGTGTTTCTACAAGCAGACAAGGGTCAGTACTGCCTCCCAGTCCACCACATGTACATTTACTATTTATCCATTGTTCTATGTGTGTAATGTCCCACCCTTGATCACAGCCTTCTAGACCTTAGTTCATTTAAATATTAGTTCTTCTTAATTTTCTCATAAGTGAATTTGGTTTTAAATGCTCAGTTACTTCATGGAACATGAAGTCAGAAGTACAGCTATCTGTCCTATGCATTTGGCATCAGAATGGTAAACATTACATTCTTGTTATATCCATTCCTATTAGAAACGAGATTTAATGTAGCCACTTCTGCTATTTGTGCTTCTCTAGCTTTTCCTAGGAGTATCAGAGTAGAAACAAAAATACAGCCACCTCTGCCTTGCTAAATGGGTCATTTGAGCCGTACTATCTCTCTTTTTCTCTTGGCCTGGTCATTTTGGGATACTTACAGAGTTAAGGGGAAGAAGACTCCAAGAACAGCAGCACTGAAAAAAAGATTCCAGATAGAAATTTCTGACAAATATGAGCCAGTTAATGGATTAGAATTCTGTTTTTCTAAGGAATAGGGGTTTTTATACAGAAGAATTTGCCTCTAGATCACATTTTCCTGGTTTCAAAGAGCTGTCATTTTGCTGGATGCAGTGACTCACACCTATAATCCCAGCACTGGTAGGCCAAGGTGGGCGGATCACCTGAGGTCAGGAGTTCAAAACCAGCCTGGTTGCCTGGCCAACATGGTGAAACCCCATCCCTACTAAAAATACAAAAATTAGCCGGACATGTACCTATAATCCCAGTTATTCAGAAGGCTGAGGCAGGAGAATCACCTGAACCCAGGAAATGGAGGTTGCAATGAGCCAAGGTCACACCATTTCACTCCAGCCTGGGTGACAGAGTGAGACCCTGTCTCAAAAAAAAAAAAAAAAAGAAGAAAAAAGATCAGGCACCATGGCTCACGACTGTAATCCTAGCACCTTGGGAGGCCAAGGCAGGTGGGTTGCCTGAGCTGAGGAGTTTGAGACCAGCTTGGGCAACATGATGAAACTCTGTCTTTACTATAATACAAAAAAAAAAAAAAAAACTAGCCAGATGTGGCAGCATGCACCTGTAGTCCCAGCTACTTGGGAGGCTAAGGCAGGAAAATTGCTTTAACCCAGGAGGCAGAGCAAGACTCCATCTCTTTAAAAAAAAAAAAAAAAAAAAAAAAAAAAAAAAAAAATCTGTCATTTAAAAACTACTATTAACAAATGAAAGGAGTAGACTAGACTGTATACTCAAGGAGGATGTAAATCATGTCTCTGTCTTCCACCACTGAATCCTCAGCACTTGGCTTTGTTATTATATATAATATATGTGTAGTAAATATTTGAATGTATCGCCTGAAGTTGTTTTATTTTTAAGGTTTATAAGGTATCTTTTTGAACTTATTAAGGAAATTTCCAAACATATCAAAGTAGAAAATACATCCTCATAAACTCATTACTTAGCTTTTTTTTTTTGAGCCGGAGTTTCGCTCTGTCATCCAGGCTGAAGCGCAGTGGCACAATGTCAACTCACTGTAACCTCTGCCTCCTGGGTTCTAGTGATTGTCCTGCCTCAGCTTCCTGAGTAGCTGGGATTACAGGTGTGTGCTACCACGCCGAGCTAATTTTTTTTGTATTTTTAGTAGAGACAGTGTTTCACCATGTTGACCAGGCTGGTCTTGAACTCATGACCTCAGGTGATCCGCCTACCTTAGCCTCCCAAAGTGCTGGATTACAGGCGTGAGCCACCACGCCAGGCCGTTACTCAGCTTTAATAACCGTCAACCTTTTGCCTGACTTCTTTAATCTATCCTCTCTCTTTTTTTTTTTCGGAGACAGAGTTTCGCTCTTGTTACCCAGGCTGGAGTGCAATGGGGCGATCTCGGCTCACCACAACCTCCGCCTCCTGGGTTCAGGCAATTCTCCTGCCTCAGCCTCCTGAGTAGCTGGGATTACAGGCACGCGCCACCATGCCCAGCTAATTTTTTGTATTTTTAGTAGAGATGGGGTTTCACCATGTTGACCAGGATGGTCTCGATCTCTTGAGCTCGTGATCCACCTGCCTCAGCCTCCCAAAGTGCTGGTATTACAGGCTTGAGCCACTGCTCCCGGCCTTCCTCTCTACTTTTTAAATGCTTTTGTTGGAACATTTTAAAGTAAAACTCAGAAACCATGTTATTTCACTCCAGGTACTTAAGAAAAAGGCATAGTAACCACAATATCATTATTACACTAACAGTAAATCCTTAATTTCATCTAAGATCCTGTCCATATTCAAATTTTCTGTGTTCTTTTAAAATTTAATTAACCAATAAATTAAAACTTTTGACAAAAAATGAGAAGTTTCTGAAAATGAAACCTCCTTTAATTTTTGAAACAAAAAATCTTGTGGTATATTAACGTGCAGGAATTCAGTATAGCAAAGTCAATACTCCCCTTAGATGTTGCTAATAGTTTATTTCATATTATAATTGTTTGTGGGAATTGCATCTCTGAGACCAATACTCACATTCATATATCTCACGCTTCCCTCTTCGGTCTTTAGTACACACTGTGGTGATTATTATAAATTATGCTAATAGCAAACATCTTATCCAACATTTACTGTGTGCCAACCACTGTGCTTTACATGTATTATTTTATAAGATTCTTAAAACAACCTGACAGATAGGTATTATTATACCTACCTCCAATTAATTTAGTAACTTAACAAAGGTTTTATAGCTAGTGTACAAGCTGAGATTTAAATTTATGTCTCCTAACCTCTGGCTCTGCTGCCTTCCTGAGTATGCTTTAAGACGCTGATGAAAAAGGGTTAAAATGATCTGAAATTAATGTTCTAAATTTCATAATTTTTCTGTTGTCTGCTAACTTCCAGGCTGTAAGACTGGAAAGTACTTACCAGAATCGAACACGCTATATGGTAGTGGTTTCAACTAATGGTAGACAAGACACTGAAGAAAGCATCGTCCTGGGAATGGATTTCTCCTCTAATGACAGGTATGGTGGTACCATTTCAAAATGTGAAAACTGCTTTTTAAGTAACCTGTTCCAGTTGCCTTTTTTTTTTTTTTTTTTTTTTTTTGAGATGGAGCGTCACTCTGTTGCACAGGCTGTAGTGCAGTGGCACAATCTTGGCTCACTGCAACCTCGACCTCCCGGGTTCAAGTGACTTTCCTGCCTCAGCCTCTGGAGTAGCTGGGATTACAGGGGTGCGCCATTAATGCCTGGCTAATTTTTGTATTTTTAGTAGAGATGGGGTTTTGCCATGTTGACCAGTTTCAAACTCCTTACCTCAAGTGATCTGCCTGCCTTGGCCTCCCAAAGTGCTGGGATTACAGGCGTGAGCCACCATGCCCGGCCCCAGTTGCCTTTTATCACAAAAATGTCTTGTGCAGTTCTGCTGTTAAAGTTAAAGGCATAAAACTAGAGAACGTACGTATCTTAGCCACAGTCTTGAGAGACAAGAACGTTTAGTGAATGTCTTTGGTTGTGTGTTTACCATTATTCCATACCTTCGTCTCATCTTTAGATAGTCATGATATAAAGCAAGTGGTTTCAAAGTTACATCTCCAGGGGGAAAAAAGCTGCTTTTTCTTGGCAGTCTGCTCTATGTTTGTTTTCTTTTTCTTTTTCTTTTTTTTTTGAGACAAGGTCTCACTCTGTTGCCCAAGCTGAAGTGCAGTGATGCAGTCACAGCTCACTATAGCCTCAAATTCCTCCTGGGTTCTAGGGATCCTTCCACCTCAGCCTCCTAACCTAAGTAGCTAGAAGTATAGGCATGCACCACCATGCCCAGCTGTCTGGTCTCCTTTTGTTTTTCTCCTAAGTTTTCTAGAGATGAGATTTCCTTATGTTGGCCAGGTTGGTGTTGCATTCCTTGACTTCTGCGATCCTCCTGCTTTGGCTTCCCAAAGTGCTAGGCTTACAGGCATGAGCACCTGGCCTACTCTGTTGTAATCAGTAATGATTAGCTTTGGTGATTCTAGAGCACCAGTGGTCCCAGATTCAAAGAGATCCCACTTAAACCACAATCTGTTTTATTTTTCCATGTCCTTAAACCTTACTTTTACCGAATGTTATGCCTCCTTTTTCCTTCTATTGAGTTAAAAAGGATGGTGGAGGTAAGGGGGGGCGGTACAGGATGGCTCCTTAAACTCAAAGCAGAACTTTTTGTTATTATGTACCTTTGACTTTAGCTGTACTTTACATTCTATGATTAAAGATAATACACAACACCTGGCTTTTTAGGTGTGTCATTAAGGTTTGTTGCTTTCCTTTTATATTTTCCCCACTTTTTCTGGAGAAACGTTTGGAAGACTGTGGAATGTGACTGCTAAGCAGATCTTTACACTCTGGATAATAAGCCTCAGGAAATCCTGCCAGATGTCTCAAAGCATTGACTTCCTGGTTCAGGACAAGAATGGAACTATGGAGCAGCTAGGGGTGTGACCCAGGCCTAGGGGAATTTAGTCACAAAGAGAGGAGAGGACCCTGGGAATGATTGTAATTGTCCTGATGTTGAGGGATAAAAATCACATTGTCACTAGAAAGTTTCCGGAACCAGTGTTTACCTTATTCCTGTATAGAAGTCAACCTCAAAATGACTTGAGGGTTCACAGGGATCACAAATCCAAAGTTATTAGCTTGTATACCACTTACAGCACTTAATTGTAGGCTCTGAATTTACACAGGCTTGTAAACCACGTTTAGGAAGCTTTCTTCTGCATAGTTTTAACTTCTGATGTTACCTAAGCATCAGAGCTTTCAGTATTTTCCTATAACAGCACCTACCTTCTTTACATTCATTAGGATTTTAGGACCTTTAATTTAGGTTTTTAATCTCTCTAGGTCTGTATTATCCAGTATAGTAGCCACTAATCATATGTGCCCCTTCCTTCCTTCGTTCCTCTTCTCTTCTATTCTTTTTTCCTCTTCTTTTCTTTTTTTTTTTTTTCCTTTTTGTCAAGAACAGGGTCTCTCTGTTTTGCCCAGGCTGATCTCAACTCCTGGGTTCCTGCCTCTGCCTTCCTGAGTGCTGGGGTTATAGGCATGAGCCACTGCACACAGCATGCATGTGTCTTTTTAAATAGATTAAAATTAAATGAAATTTCCATTCCTCAATTCTGACTAGTCACATTTCAAGTATTCAGTTATGTGCTAGTGGCTATCGTATTAGACAGTACATGTACAGAACATTTTCCGTTCTTGCCGAAAGTTCAATTGGACAGCACTGTCTAGCTCCTATTTCCTTTGTTCACTTTTCCCTGACCCCCTCCCTTGAAAACCTATGGAACAGGAACAGGAACCTCATGAAGCCTCAGTTGAGTCCTCCCCTAAAAACAGAAGACAATAACTGCAGATTCTCCTGACCCAGAATATGAGCAAGCGCATGTCTAATCTTATCTCTTTCACTTTGTCCTGAACTTTACCAGAAAGAATGCATATTAATATAGGTACCCAGTAGTTTATACTTAGTAAACTACATCTGTCTTGTGCAGTGGTTTTGTCTGAATCATATCTGACCAGTGTCACTAGCCAAAGGAAATTTTAGTTTATAGAAGATAAAATAAGGCATGAAAAGCTAGAAACTAGTTTTCATTCTGTATGGTAAACTTGCTATTATGAAATTCCCATACATCCTCTACTTTAATGAGTTCCTTGGACAGTTAGAAGTCTCAGGTACTCGGGTAATCTAAAATCATTTCTGTCTCAGTTGTCAGTGAAGGAATTTGAATTTGTATCATTTCATATCTGAGACTGTAAAACATTAATGCTTAAGTGGTATTAAGCCAAAGTGGAACCCAGATTATGACAAGTACAAATAGTTCTTAATAATGCATTGCAGCCAATTCATTTAGCCTATTTGCAAGTTTTTTGAGTATTATAAGTAATAATTTTTTTTTAATGCAGCAAAGTCTTGGTTTCTAAAATGTAACATATATTTTAAGTTATAGTAGAGCTTCATGGTTTTGTTTGGTTTTTTAATTTCTTTTTGTACCCCCAACACCTTGAAATGTCTGGTACATAAAAGGCACTAAATAAATTTTTATTGAATGAGTTGAATATTTACTAAAATAAGTAGTTATACTTTAATGGAGAAAAATCTTGAGAGACTCAGGTAACCTAGATAAAAATACGAAGTGTGCCTTAGTCAGGCCTTTCCTTCCTGTTGTGTGAAAAAGCTACTTCTTGGCCTGAATACAAGCCAAAAATGTAATGTTAGTTTCCTATATATTGATATCACTTGTCCAAAAGTTAACCAAAATCATACTCTTTTGAAGCTTTCTTTTTATATAGTTAATTTCTAGGTTTGTCACTGGACTACAAACCCATCATATTTATACTCCAAATTTTACTTGTTGCTAAGAACCTGGCTAAGCACTCACTAAATACAAAACAAAAAGCTACCATCAAACTATCCCCACTTCATCTTCAAAACAAATTTTTTGTGTTCTCATCTCATCTACTCCACAAAACTTGTGGTAGAGCTGTCTTACTTGCTTCTGGACTCTGGCATGGTAGCTGTGCTCTGTTATTCAGGTCCAGGTTCCAATGTGGATAAGCTGTTTTGGTCTTGATTTGAATCTCCTGAGCTCTGGAATCACTAGTAAGGTGTTAAGTAGCACAGGCCAGCAAGTGTAGTAGAAAGCCCAACTAAGGGCTGGCCTCCTTTAGCCCTGCAGTGACTCTTAACAGTTAAAAGTTTGGTATTCCTCATGCTGTTTTTAAAACATTTAATGCTTTAAAAACAATCACTTAAATAATGCTTTGAAAACAATCACTTTCAGATGTATTTGGAACACCCATTACAGATTAATATTCATTTTTATGTTATGTCTCTACACCTATACCTATGAGAATAGGTTTTGTTATTCACAGTTTAGGATGAAAAAATTAAGGCTGAGAGAGGTTAAATAATTTTTTAAAAGAAGTTATACTGAGGGAAATCAATTCCAGATCTTTTGTTCAATGACTATTACATTTTAGGCGCTTAGGCAGTATTATAGACTTTTTAAAAATCTAATCTTCAAAACAGTACAATGAAGAAGATATTTTTATCCTAGTTTTACAAATGAAGAAATTAAGGCATAAAACAATTAAGTAATTCACCTAAGATTATACAATTAGTGCCAGAAACAGAGCCCATCCTCTTAACCAGGCATCCCCAAACTACGGCCCGGCCGCATGCGGCCCCCTGAGGCCAATTATCCGGCCCCCTGCCGCACTTCAGGAAGGGGCACCTCTTTCATTGGTGGTCAGTGGGAGGAGCACAGTATGTGGCGGCCCTCCAACGGTCTGAGGGACAGTGAACTGGCCCCCTTTGTAAAAAGTTTGGAGACGCCTGCTAACCATACTGTGTTTTTCCACCTCCCATGTGCCAGATTCTTTCTACTACACACCATGCTGCCTCTCTAGATAGATTGGCTTGGAGTATCATAGAAGCCTTTCGGAGACTAGCCAGAGGGGAAAAGCAAGTTTCAGCAGCCTTAAGGAGAGACAGTGGCAGTGATCTGGAGTAGGTTACTGTTTCCCAGCAAAGAGGTGTGATAGAGCATGAAATCAGAGGTCCATGGCTTTCTGTACCAACCTCTTCCATTAGCTTAAAGTCCTTCCCGGGCTATTGTGTGATTGAAATAGCGTTTTAGGCCTGGTGCGGTGGCTCACACCTGTAATCTCAGCATTTTGGAAGGCTGAGGCGGGTGGATCATTTTGAGGCCAGGAGTTCGAGACCAGCCTGGTCAACATGGCAAAACCTCATCTCCATTAAAAATACAAAAATTAGCCAGGCATGGTAATGCATGCCTATAATCCCAGCAGGAGGCTGAGGCAGGAGAATCGCTTAAATCCAGGAGGCAGAGGTTGCAGTGAGCTGAGATTGTACCACTGCCCTCCAGCCTGGGTGGCAGAGAGAGACTCTGTCTCGAAAAAAAAGAAAGAAATAGTATTTTTAAATACCATACTAGGGCTACCCTTTTGGTGATTGTTGACGTTTCTGTTAACTCTGTGTTTCAGCAGTGCTAGTTCAGTACACAGTCACAAAACAGTGTTTCATTGATTTAAGTTGTGTTATGTCTGTTTTTTCTATCTTGATCACAAGCT
Organism: Saimiri boliviensis; assembly: GCF_048565385.1. Lineage (NCBI taxonomy): Eukaryota > Metazoa > Chordata > Mammalia > Primates > Cebidae > Saimiri > Saimiri boliviensis. The sequence continues at coordinate 29,434,436 of NC_133465.1, forward strand.
ATTAACAATTACTTCTTTATATTTTTAATTCCCTTTCCCTTTTAGTCTATTGAATGTGTTCTGGTGTTCGTTAAATCTATGTAAACCTGAGAATTAGAGGCAAATCACACAACCCAGGGTCTCCAGCAACCAGCAATAGTTATTGGCATTAAAAATAATCCTTGGGGCTGGACATCCTGGCTCACGCCCGTAATCCCAACACTTTAGGAAGCTGAGGTGGGTGGATCTCTTGAGATAAAGAGTTCAAGACTAGCCTGGCCAACATGTGAAACCCCATCGCTACTAAAAGTACAAAAAATTTAGCAGGGCACGGTGGCGCACACCTGTAATCCCAGCTACTGGGGAGACTGAGACAGGGGAATTTCTCGAACGTGGGAGGTAGAGATTTCAGTGAGCCGAGAGTGTGTCAGTGCACTCCAGCCTGGGCAACAGAGTGAGACTCCATTTCAAAAAAAAAAAAAAAATTCCTTGGAGTTGAGTTGGGCTCTGTACCCTGTGCTAAGATCTGCCAAATGCAAGACAATAGCAATCATCTGCATTTTTTAGATAGTGGCCATCTGCAAGATGACAATGTAGGAAGCTGAGTCAGTAAGTTTTCTTCATTAAATATTTAAGGAACTGACTCACTATCTCTTTAAAAAAAAAAAAACAAAAAACAAAAAAACTGTAATCCCAGCACTTTGGGAGGCTGAGGCAGGTGGATCACAACGTCAAGAGATTGAGACCATCCTGGTCAACATGGTGAAACCCCATCTCTACTAAAAATACAAAAAATTAGCTGGGCATGATGGCGCGTGCCTGTAATCCCAGCTACTCAGGAGGCTGAGGCAGGAGAATTGCCTGAACCCAGGAGGCGGAGGTTGTGATGAGCCGAGATCACGACATTGCACTCCAGCCTGGGTGACAAGAGCGAAACTCTGTCTCAAAAAAAAAAAAAAAAAAATGCTCCTGAGTCTTCAGGAGATTAATACATAAGATTAATAGTAATATGATAGAAATTTCTTCACTATAACACATATGCCAGAATTTGGAATTTAAGGGTTTATCCTTGGTGTTGAAAGAGTTAGTAAACAAAAGACTGCTTCCCAGAGTAACAGGAGTAACTTGTGGACTATTTCTTCTCTTGCAGTAGCACTTGTACCATGGGCTTAGTTTTGCCTCTCTGGAGTGACACACTAATTCATTTGGATGGTGATGGGTAAGAGATTTGCTTTTTCATTCTGTTACAGAAAGCCAAGGGGTGGGGTTCCATCTTAGTGCCCATTCATTCAGCCAAAAGGGAGGTCCAGTGTGCCAACTGAACTTTCATGTCAGCAACTCAATGAGTCCTTTTAAACTCCTGTTTTGTAAAATGGAGTAAAAATACAACTTGCCAGGGTATCTCACTTCTGTTCTTCTAGGCCAACTGTGGTAGGAATCAAGACAAAGAAGAACTAGTTTGTTGGCTGTTTAATCTGAGCATGTGGGACTGTTGCAATGCTCTCCCAAAGGATGATATGTTCTGTTTCAAATAACCTCTTGCCGCTTCTGCCAGCTGTCAGCCTACAGTATAACCCCTTTCCTGTGCCAGTTCCTTCCAGTGACCCCACCCCCACCTACCTCCTAATGTTTTCAGAATGTGTCCCCAAGAGACCAAGATGTTTGCTCCAGTTTTTAAAACCAGGGTCAGATTTGCTAAGAACCAACAAGACTTCCAAATAGAAATATACAGAACAGTTTGTCCAGGGCTACAGCTGGTAAACTACATTTAATTCCCTAACTCCAGTATGGGAATCCATTCATTTTGCCTGGTAGATGAAGTCAATTTGTTAAACCTTTTTGGTCAAGTCTTATGCTCTAGTTAAAACTTCTACATGAAATGCCTGATAATTCCTTCTACTGAACCAGTTGTTAACCTGGGAAACATCCTTGAAAACTTACAACTGAAATAACTTACCCTAATTTGTGGATTTTTGTCTTGTTCTTATTTGTCCTTAGTGGGTTCAGCGTATCGACTGATAACAGAGTTCACATCTTCAAACCTGTATCTGTGCAGGCAATGTGGTAAGATGACTTTACTATCTCTACAAAAGTGTTTTAATGTTATTGGAGCAATATGTTGTGAGAAATGTTTGAAATGGTACAGTTTGCTGTGAAAATGCTGAGTGATCTGTTCATGTAACCACCGTAGTTAAAGATGACCTAGAAATGCAATATTCAAATTGTTGCAATTAGAAGGCCTTGAGTGTTGGTGAACAAGTGAAATTCAGAGGTGGTATTCTAGGCTCTGGTAGAGACTTAATGGTTCAGATAAGCCAGTTGAAACTGAGTTTTATTACTGACACATTGACTAAGTTAGTTACTTAGTGGACTAAGAGCCAAGTCTAGAACATCACACTGCTGTGCACTAGCTATTTCTTTTCTTTTTTATTTTTGGAGACGGAGCCTCATAGGATTCTCCTGCCTTAGCCTCCCAAGTAGCTGAACTACAGGCACGCCACCACGCCCAGCTAATTTTTTGTATTTTTTAGTAGAGATGGGGTTTTACCACATTGGCCAGGCTGGTCTGGAACTCCTGACCTTGTGATCCACCTGCCTCAGCCTCCCAAATGCTGGGATTACAGGCATGACCCACCTCACCTGGCCTGCATTAGGTATTTCTTAAAGTAACCAGGGATAGCATTCACAGAGTTACTTTATAGATAGATAAATTTCCATTTAAACTGCTGGTGGCTATTTTCATAATGCAAATGAAGCCTAGAGAAAACGTTATACTTGCTAATAACCATCAGCTGTCATATGGACATTTTGGGGTTATTTACATGGATTATATTTAATCATCATACCAAGCCCCCAAAATAATATTAGCCCCTTATTGTGGATGAGAAAACAGGTTTGGAGGGGATACATAACTGGCCTGAGAGTATTTCTTTCTTTTATTTATTTAGTTTTGTCATAATCAAATCTCAGCAGAGTATTTCTTACACTTAGACAGGATAGATGTCTTTCTCTCATCTCTATCTCCATCTCTCTCTCTCTTATAAAGAGACAGGGTCTCCCTCTGTCGCCCAGGCTGGAATGCAGTGGTGCAATCATAGCTCATGGCAGCCTCCAACTCCTGGGTTCGAGTGTTCTTTCTACCTCAGCCTCCTAAGCAGCTATAACTATAGGCATGTGCCACACTACACCTGGCTAATTTTTTTTATTTTTTTTTTTTAGAGACTGAGGTCTCTCTATGTTGCCCAGGCTGGTCTTGAACTCCTGGCCTCAGGCAGTCCTCCTGCCTCAGCCTCCCAAAGTGCTGGTATTGCAGATGTGAGCCACTGCACCTGGCCTTTTATTCTTATTCTAGATTATCTAGAAAATTATATAACTAGAGAATGATGTGACTAAGATTCAGTATCCATCCCCCAGTCAGGGATTTGAATTTAATTTTCTTATTCAGCTGCCTGTTCTGTAGTAGAAGTCCCTGTGAGGAGTGGAACGGACAGAATGCAAGCAAAACAAGAAATAAAAGAGCCTGAAAAAAACTCTAGGGAGATAATCTACCCCTGAAAAACAGAATTGATAGGATGGAGGTGGATGGAGTCCAAAGACTCACTGAACAATTAAGTCTTATCGTTTCCTGAAGTAATTAAGATAGGACAGAGTTTCAGGTCATATGTTTAGACCAGATTTTTAGAGTTAGGGCATATTTTGCAGGTAAGTTTCTCATGGAAAACTTAGGAAATTTAAGACCTCCTTTGACTAAGGCTCAGTTAAAGGCAATTGACCTATTCCTAAGTAACAAGTAAAACCAAACAGCAGTAACAACCATAAATTACAGTGTTTTGGGGTATATTTTGGGGAAGCGTACAGAAGTCTTAAGTAATGTTCTTTTTTTTTTTTTTTTTGAGATGAAGTTTTGCTCTGTCACCCAGGCTGGAGTACAGTAGCGCAATCTCAGCTCACTGCACCCTCCACCTCCTGAGTTCAAGCAATTCTCCTACCTCAGCCTCCCAAGTAGCTGGGACTACAGAAGCATGCCACCATGCCTGGCTAATTTTTTGTATTTTTAGTAGAGATTGGGTTTCACCATGTTAGCCAGGATGGTCTCAATCTCCTGACCTCGTGATCTGTCCTCCCCAGCCTCCCAAAGTGCTGGGATTACAGGTGTGAGCCAACCGCACCCAGCCAAGCTTTGATGTTCTAAAGCAAGCTTGTCCAACCCGTGGCCCATGGGCCACATACAGCCCACAACGGCTTTGAATGTGGCCCAACACAAATTCATAAAACTGTCCTAAAAAAAAAAAAAAAGTCCTAAATTCATATAACGTTCCTAAAATTCTAATCCTAATTCATAAAACTTTCCTAAAATATGAGATTTTTTTGCAGTTTATTTTTAAGTCATCATCTATCATTAGTGTATTTTATGTGTAACCCAAGATAGTTCTTCCAGCGTGGCCCAGGGAAGCCAAAAAATTGAACACCCCATCCTAGCTCTGTTAGCTTATCGCAGAATAAACTTTTCTTGATGTACCTTATGGGGAGTAGTGAGTTGAAGTCACAGGGGGAAAAAAATAGACAATGTGTGGATCAAAGCAGCATTTAGATCAGGTGTTTCCTTCACAGGAAGATAGTTAGTGCAGCTTCGCACTCCGATGCTGGAGTATGGAGTATGGCTAAGCCTTGAGTGTATTTTAGAGCAGTTGCACCAGACTCTGGCATATGCTTTTGGAGCATGTATTTCTTAGATAAAGAAACATGCATTAGGCATTCTGTAAGTTGCACTAAGCTGGCTCTTACCTTTGAATCTGTATAATGAAACTGAAATTCTCAGATTATTCTCTTGAGACTTTGGCTTACTTTAAATAATTGAAAGCATTTCTAAAAGACTCTGCAACTTTGCTTTTAAGGAAAAATGTGTTTTCCTAATAAAAAATAGACTGACACGTTTTTCTCTTATTAAATTGGTTTAAATTTGTTTTCTTAATTTACATTGTATGGGGTTGACAGAGATTCGAGGAACAAACACTGTTATGTACTATTGGTGGAAGAATTAACTGGAGCAGCCTTTCTGGAGAGTGATTTGCCAGTATGCCTTACCATTTTGCATGATCTTTGACCTAGTAAACTCCACTTCTATGAGTTTACTCTAAGTTTGTAAATACGGATGTGTACAAAGATTTTAGCTATAAGAATGTTTGTCAGTGTTCTAATAATAGCAAAAAATGAAAAACAAGCCAGGCACGGTGGCTCACGCCTATAATCCCAGCCCCTTGGGAGGTCAGGTGGGTGGATCACCTGAGGTCAGGAGTTCAGGACCACCCTGATCGAAATGGTGAAACTCCATCTCTACTAAAAATACAAAACTTAACCAGGTGTGGTGGCGGGCACCTGTAGTTCCAGCTCCTCGGGAGGCTGAGACAGGAGAATTGCTTGAACCTGGGAGGTGGAGGTTGCAGTGAGCCAAGATTGTGCCACTGTACTCCTGGGCAACAAAGCTAGACTCCATTTCAAAAAAAAAAGAAAAAAGAAAGAAAAGCAATCTAAATGATTGAAAATTAGGAATTGGTGAATTACGGTATATCTATATTATTAAATATTATGCAACCATTAAAAATGATCCAGTTGGAGCCAGGCGCAGTGGCTCATGCCTGTAATCCCAGCACTTTGGGAGGCTGAGGCGGGTGAATCACAAGGTCAGGGGTTTGAGACCAGCCCGACCAACATGATAAAACCCCATCTCTACTTAAAAATACAAAAATTAAGCCGGGCGCGGTGGCTCAAGCCTGTAATCCCAGCACTTTGGGAGGCCGAGGCGGGTGGATCACGAGGTCAAGAGATCGAGACCATCCTGGTCAACATGGTGAAACCCCGTCTCTACTAAAAATACAAAAAATTAGCTGGGCATGGCGGACCGTGCCTGTAATCCCAGCTACTCAGGAGGCTGAGGCAGGAGAATTGCCTGAACCCAGGAGGCGGAGGTTGCGGTGAGCCGAGATCGCACCATTGCACTCCAGCCTGGGTAACGAGCGAAACTCCGTCTCAAAAAAAAAAAAAAAAAAAATACAAAAATTAGCTGGGTATGGTGGCACCCATCTGTAATCCCAGCTACTTGGGAGGCTGAGACAGGATAATCGCTTGAACCTGGGAGGCAGAGGTTGTGGTGAGCCGAGAGGGCACCATTGCACTCCAGCCTGGGTGATGGAGCGAGACTCTATCTCAAAAAAAAATCCAGTTGGAAAATATTTGACATGGAACGATGTTGATGATAGGCTGTAAAGCAAAAGAGCAAGTTATAAGTGGAATGGAGAATATGGTCATATTTTTATTTATTATACATCTATGCATAGACAAAAAAGACTAGAAAGATGTACACTAAAACCTTAAGAGTGATTATTTCAGGGTGGTAGGATTACAGGATATTTCTGCCTTTTCTCTGAGGTCCCTGATTTTCTAAAGTGGACATGGATCACTTTTGTTATGGGAAAACAAAAAGACTTTTTTTTTTTTTTTTTTTTTTTTTGGTACAGAGTCTTGCTCTGTCACCCAGGCTGGAGTGCAATGGCATGATCTCAGCTAACTGCAGCCTCTGTCTCCCAGATTCAAGCAATTCTCCCGCCTCAGCCTCCCAAGTACCTGGGACTACAGGCATGTGCCGCCATGCCCGGCTAATTCTTGTATTTTTAGTAGAGACAGGGTTTCACAGTGTTGACCAGGCTGATCTCGATCTCCAGACCTCAGGTGATCCACCCTCCTTGGCCTTCCAAAGTGCTGAGATTACAGGCATGAGCCACCGTGCCTGGCAATAAATGTCTTTTTTTCTTAGACATTAGTTTATAGCTGATAAGACATTTCACTCAACAAATACTATTTGAACTTCACCTATGAAGTAGGTATTCTTTTAGTCACTTAGGTAAAGAAAATATAGAAAGATTCTTGCTCTTGTATAACTTACTTCCTAGTATTCTAGCTTAAGCTTTTCCCATATGAAAAATGTACTTTTCAGTTTGTTTACTCTTCTTGGGCTTCTGAGTTCAGACAGAGTCAGAAGGTTTAATTAGTCTCAGAATTACCAGAGCTAGGCCAGGTGGGGTGGCTCATGCCTGTAATCCCAGCATTTTCAGAGGCCAAGATGGTCAGATCTCTTGAGGCTAGGAGTTCGAGACGAGCCTGACTAACATGGCAAAAACCCATCTCTACCAAAAATACAAAAATTAGTCTGGCATAGTGGCATGTGCCTGTAATCCCAGCTACTACTTGGGAGGCTGAGGCATGAGAATCGCTTGAACCCAGGAGTTGGACATTGCAGTGAGCACAGAACATGCCACTGCACTCCAGCCTGGGCAACAGAAGGAGACACTGTCTCAACAAAAAAGAATAATTAGATCTGTTCTTAGAAAGTAGCTGATGGATTTAAAGAGACTAGGGTACTAAGGCAGCAAGAATAATAAATATTATTAGATCAGTATTTCCTGGACATTAAAGGACATAGGACATGTCCTCAAGGCTTAGGGACATCTATCTATGTGATCTTTGTGAAACCTCTTAAAAATTACAGAAAATGTATGCTGTAACATCTTGTGCTGAGGAAAACAAATCTTTATATGGTAAATTATTTAGATCTTTAGTTTTCTAATGATACAGCAGTCACTGCATGGTTACACCTATAGTATAGGATCAGGTGCTCCATAGGTACCTGGACCTATTTTTCACTGGTGAGTTGTCAGCTGTCCTTCCCCACCTTCTCCCTATCTTAATGATGCATCATCTCTTCCAGCAAGTGTCTTGTTCATTGCTGTGGATAGATAATATGGTATAATCAGAATTGGAAAATCTTGAATTTCAGGGAGTAGGTTCTCCAGAGGATAAATTCTATAGAAATTAAAAATTAAAAGAGTTTAGGGTACACAGGTTATTGTCCTTTGATACCCCACAGTTCTATGGTGCTCATTTCCCAGCATATCTTTCAGGTCTGCACTACAGAGCTTACACAAGGCTTGTGAAGTCGCCAGAGTGCATAACTACTACCCAGGCAGCCTGTTTCTCACCTGGGTGAGTTATTATGAGAGCCATATCAACTCAGATCAATCCTCAGTCAATGAATGGAATGCTATGCAAGATGTACAGTCCCACCGGCCTGACTCTCCAGCTCTCTTCACCGACATGTAAGTCAGTTTGGTAAGGATTATGGAAGTTTTCTCCATTATGTCCTGAGGAGTTATAAGAAGGATGTTCCTCCCTAATCTTTTCTCTTGTGGAATTAATCTTACTTAGGAATATTAGTCACCGTCAATAACATGTATCTGCCACATATAAAGAATCCCATTCTCGCCGGGCGCGGTGGCTCAAGCCTGTAATCCCAGCACTTTGGGAGGCCGAGGCGGGTGGATCACAAGGTCGAGAGATCGAGACCAACCTGGTCAACATGGTGAAACCCCTTCTCTACTAAAAAAATACAAAAAATTAGCTGGGCATGGTGGCGTGTGCCTGTAATCCCAGCTACTCAGGAGGCTGAGGCAGGAGAATCGCCTGAACCCAGGAGGCGGAGTTTGCGGTGAGCCGAGATCGTGCCATTGCACTCCAGCCTGGGTAACAAGAGCGAAACTCCGTCTCAAAAAAAAAAAAAAAAAAGAATCCCATTCTTGCCGGACATGGTGGCTCACACCTGTAATCCCAGCACTTTGGGAGGCCGAGGCGGGCAGATCAGTTGAGGTCAGGAGTTTGAGACCAGCCCAGCCAATATGGTGAAACCCCATCTCTACTAAAAATACAAAAATTAGCCGTGCATGGTGGCAGGTGCCTGTAATCCCAGCTACTCAGGAGCCTGAGGCAGGAGAATCACTTGAACCTGGGAGGCAGAGGTTGCAGTGAGCCAAGATCACACCACTGCACTCCACCCTGGGTTACAGAGCGAGACTCCATCTCAAAAAGACAAAAAGAATCCTGTGGTTGTTTCTGTTGCCTGCAAAGGCCTGAGACACTTCATCCCAGGGTACAATAGAGTCTCCATAGTCAAGAACTGCAATACCATAAAATTTCATTACTCATATTTCACTAATTTGAAATTTGAGTTTAAAGGAATTGGGCCGAAATTTGAGTATGCATTATTTAGAAGAATCAATTTAGTAAGCATATCAGTGATAATAAAGAAGCTTTCAAAGTCATGTTTGTAATACTTAAGAAAACAAGGTATTTCCAGTCAAGTTAAAAGAATGCCTAAGTAGGCCGGGCACGGTGGCTCACACCTATAAATCCAGCACTTTGGGAGGCTGAGGCGGGCAGATAACCTGATGTCAGGAGTTCACGACCAGCCTGACCAACATGAAGAAACCCTGTCTCTACAAAAAGTCCAAAATTAGCCGGGCATGGTGGCACATGCCTGTAATCCCAGCTACTTGGGAGGCTGAGGCAAGAGAATCACTTGAAACCAGGAAGCAGAGGTTGCAGGAAGCGGAATTTGTGGTGAGCCAAGATCACGCCATTGTACTCCAGCCTGGTGACAGTGAAACTTCGTCTCAAAAAAAAAAAGAATGCCTGAGTTGTTAAGCTAATTTGTTTTTTGGTTTTTTTGTTTTGTTTTTTTGTTTTTTTGAGATGGAGTTTCGCTCTTGTTACCCAGGCTGGAGTGCAATGGCATGATCTTGGCTCACCTCAACCTCCGCCTCCTGGGTTCAGGCAATTCTCCTGCCTCAGCCTCCCGAGTAGCTGGGATTACAAGCACGCCCCACCATGCCCAGCTAATTTTTTGTAGTTTTAGTAGAGACAGGGTTTCACCATGTTGACCAGTATGGTCTCAATCTCTTGACCTCGTGATCCACCCGTCTCGGCCTCCCAAAGTGCTGGGATTACAGGCTTGAGCCACTGCGCCCGGCAGCTAATTTGTTGTTTTAAGAGACAGGATCTTACTCTGTCATTCAGGCTAGAGTGCAATGGCACAGTCATAGCTCACTGCAGCTTCAAACTCCTGCGCTTAAGTGATCCCTTCACTTCAGCCTGCAAAGTACCTAGGACTACAGGTATATGCCACCACAACTGGGTAATTTTTAAATTTTTACTTTTTAGACATGGGGTCTCACTGTTGCCCAGGCTGGTCTTAAACTCCTGGCCTCAATCCTCCTGCCTTAGCCTGCCAAAGTGCTGGGATTACAGGTGTGAGCCACTGCACCCAGCCTGCTAATTTTTAACTTAAAAAAATTGTTTTTAATATTTTATTGCTCGAATGTCTTATTCTGTTCTACCTTTGCCTTGTTAAGTCCTTGTCAGTATGATTTAATTAGATCTTCCCAGTGTACTATAAGTTAGATAAAGGCCTAAGGTAAAACTGACGTTTCTTTCATTTTTAGATCTATGTGTTCAAACTTCTGTGACTATTTTTGGAATTTTTTTTTTTTTTTTTTTTTTTTTTGAGATGGAACCTCACTCTGTTGCCCATGCTGGAGTGCAACAGCGTGATGTCAGCTCACTGTAAACTCCGCCTCCCAGGTTCAAGCAATTCTCCTGCCTTAGCCTCCCAAGTAGCTGGGATTATGGGCATGTGCCACCACACCCAGCTAATTTTTATATTTTTTAGTAGAGACAGGGTCTCACCCTTTTGGCCAGGCTGGTCTTGCACTCCTGACCTCAGGTGATCCACCCAACTCAACCTCCCAAAGTGCTGGAATTACAGGCGTGAGTCACCGCACCAGGCTGTATTTTATTTTTGTTTATTTATTTATTTATTTATTTACTTTCTCTTGAGACAGAGTTTTGCTCTTGTTACCCAGGCTGGAGTGCAATGGCGCGATCTCGGCTCACCGCAACCTCCGCCTCCTGGGTTCAAGCAATTCTCCAGCCTCAGCCTCCCAAGTAGCTGGGACTACAGGTGAATGCCACCACACCCAGCTAATTTTTGCATTTTTAGTAGAGACAGGGTTTCCCCCTTGTTGACCAGGATGGTCTCGATCTCTTGATCTCATGATCCACCCGCCTCAGCCTCCCAAAGTGCTGGGATTATAGGCATGAGCCACCACACCCAGCCCCGGCCGTATTTTAAAAATTTGTTTTAGACTTAGTGCCTCCTTTGTAAATTCATCATGATGTTTCTTTTGCTCTAAATTGATCTTTCTGTACTTCCAAGGTATTCTATAGCAGGGAAAGAAGAGTAGCTAGTTACTGTCTGACCTTACAAACAGGATTCTCCTTCAGATTCCTAAAGTTATGCCAAAACAGTTCATGGTTTTTTTAACAGAATATTTTATTGTATTTTTTGAGACCAAGTCTCACTTTGTCACCCAGGCTGGAATGCAGTGGCATGCTCTCGGCTCACTACAACCTCCGCTCCCTGGGTTCAAGCAATTCTCCTGCTTCAGCCTCCTGAGTAGCTAGGACTACAGGCACGTGCCACCATGGTCAGCTAATTTTTGTATTTTTAGTAGTGATGGGATTCACCATGTTTGCCAGGCTGGTCTCTGCCTGCCTCAGCCTTCCAAAGTGCTGGGATTATAGGCATGAGCTACTGCTCCTGGCCTAACAAATGTTCTTTCCTGGAAAAGGTGAACTTTTCCAAAAATTATATGAAAGCAACAGTCAAAAAAGCAGTAGAATATTTTTTTGCACAGGGTGTTGTTGCTACCAGGACCTTCTTTTCAGTAGCCTTGGTCTTTTCAAGATCTCACAGTAATTGAAAAAGTGAAGATTCATGGAGAATGTTACTGGTGATTTCATGCTTTACAACTGGATGATGGGTTTCAGAAGAATGGATGTCTCATCTAGCTCAAAAAAAGCACATTCTAAACTAGACTTACATGAGAGAAAGATAATTTTCTTCCCATTTTTCCAGATTTTATTGGAGACAGCTGGGCACAGTGGCTCACACCTGTAATCTCAGCACTTTGGGAGGCCAGGGTGGGTAAATTACCTAAGGTCAGGAGTTCAAGACCAGCTTGGCCAACATGGTGAAACCCTGTCTCTAATAAAAATACAAAAATTAGCTGGGCATGGTGGCATGCGCCTGTAATCCCAGCTACTCAGGAGGCTGAGACAGGAGCATCACTTGAACCCAGGAGGCAGAGGTTGCACTGACCCAAGAAGATCACACAGATTGTGCCACTGCACTCCAGCTTGGGCGATAGAGCGAGAATCTGTCTCCAAAAAAAAAAAAAAGATTTTATTGAAGAAGATTTTGAAACTGTACAAAAAACAAGAAGAAAGAAATTGCTGATACTCTCTTTATATCCATAAGCAAAAAACATAAAAGGCAGTTCCTGGCAAATATAAAGGCTTATTAACTGTTAGTATGTACAGTATAACTCTAATTTAAGATCTATTTTAAGAACATCTGTCTGTTCACAGAAAAAGAATAAGCGGAAGCTGTAGGCCAGAGTATTAATAATAATTATCTCTGGTTAGAAGAATTTTCAATGGTTTTTATTTACTTTGTATTTTTATGTATTTTCCAAATTTTTATCGAATGAAATCGAGAAGGAAAAAGCAAATTTGTGTGTTGTAATCATTTTTCTATTTCCCCTCCTCCCTAAGTTGACTAGAAAAGCCTATAAAACAATGCTGAGAATACAGGGAGAATGTGTGCCAAAATAGACTTAGTCTATTGTGAATAATTTATATTTTGAAATCCAAGGAAAGGAAGAAGGGAATATACATGTAGGGGATACACATCTGGTGTTAGGCTCAGCACTTCATACATGTTATTTAATCCTTCTAAGAATATCATGAGACAGGTATTACTGCTCTACTCTTTTTTTTGAGACAGGGTCTCACTGTTGTCAGCCCAGGATGGAGTGCAATGGCCCCATCTCGGCCTCCTGCAACCTTCACCTCCTGGGTTCTAGCAATTCTCCTGCCTCAGCCTCCCAAGTATATGAGATTACAGGCACCTGCCACCATGCACGGCTAATTTTTGTATTTTTAGTAGAGGCAGAGTTTCACCATGTTGGCCAGGCTGGTCTCGAACTCCTGACCTCAGGTGATTCACCTACCTTGGCCTCCCAAAGTGCTGGGATTACAGGTGTGAGCCGTCATACCCAGCCTGCTCTACTCATTTTATAGAAAAGGAAACAGAGGCTTAGGGAAGAGAAGGAACTTGTTATAAGTCGCACCAGGGCTGGGATTAAAACCTAGGTCTTTCTACTCTCTAACCACCCTGCCTCAAACACCTGTGAGGGATTGAGGGAAACATTGCTTAGGAACTAGGGAATCTGACCCATGAACACAAGTACTAAAATTTGTGTTTACCATTTTTTTTTTCTTTTTTTTCTTAAGATAGAGTCTTGCTCCACTACCCAGGCTGGAGTGCAGTGGTACAATCAGGGCTTACTGTAGCCTCCGCCTCCAGGACTCAAGAATCCTTCCACCTCAGCCTCCCAAGTAGCTGTGGGACTACAGCCATCTGCCGCTATGCCTGGCTAATTTTTTATTTTATTTTTCAGCTAATTTTTTGGGGTTTTTTTTTGTAGATATGGGGTTTCACCAGCTGCCCAGGCTGGTCTCAAATTCTTGTGCTCAAGCAATCCACCCACCTCCGCCTCCCAAAGTGCTGGGATTACATGCATTAACCCCTGCTCCTGGCCCAATATTTATTTTTAATGGAAGACTGAAATTATACATTTATTTTCTATCATTAGCTGTCTAGGAGAAATAAAGCACAAATAAGAACTGTAATCCTAGTTAAAACAGGAATACCTTGGCTAATTGAAGAGAAACAGCTCAGGTATTAGCTGTATTCTGTAGGGTTCATGAGAAATTAAGAGCCCAGTGGTGAGAGGCCCCAAGGTTGTGGGGTTAGAGCATCCATCTCTGGAGATTACCAAAGCTATTTTTGCAGCCAGTGATAAGGCTGTAGGCAGCAAGGGCAGGCAGGATGCCTGAAGGCTTAGTCCATTTTTATCCCCAAATAAGGAGGTGCAGAGCCAGATACCTTTCTTGAGTAGGTGGTAGGGGTTGGGGAGGAAATGAAACAAAGTACTCTCTGTCAGCCTCATTCAAATTCCACATAATCTGAAATAATGCTTTGGAGGAGAAGTACCCAGTTACACTGAACCACTACCTTTCTAATAATTGGAGAGTCTGCTACCTAGTTTGATTTCATATTAAAGTTGCATGGGTGATTTTATTTTAAAGAGAGTCAGAAGACTAAAGGAAGCGACATAATCCTTCAGGTAGAGCATTAGGCTGGGCTGAGAGTTCTAATTCTCCTGCCCCACTGTGGTTATCAGCAGGTCACTTAGCTTTTCAGTTGTTTGTTTCCTCTACCTGTAAAACGAGGATAACTATTTCACAGAGATATTGTGAGAGTTGTCATTAAAAGGAAAGCATTCTGGATGAAGGTACTCTTAAGTCAGCAGTCCCCAACCTTTTTGGCACCAGGGACCAGTTTCCACAGACAGGGACCAGTGGAGTGGGGATAGATTCAAATGAAACTGTTTCACCTCAGATCATCAGGCATTAGTTAGATTCTCATAAGGAACATGCAACCTTGATCCCTCGCATGTGCAGTTCACAATAGGGTTTGCCCCTGTGAGAATCTAATGCTGCCGCTGATCTGACAGGAGGCTTTTAGTCAGTAAGGCTTGCCCACCCCTCACCTCCTGCTCTGCTGCCCAGCTTCTAACAGGCTACTGACTGGTACCCACTGGGGACCACTGCTCTAAGTAGTTGATCTCTGCAACCCATTTTGGGAGAGGATTTGCCTTATTGAAGAAGGCAGGATCATTCTTCTTTCTTTCCCATTTTCTAGAATCACAATAATGACTTATCAGCATAAGGTGGCATTTTAAACCACAGAAGACTTTAGTTCCATGGTAGGTCATACTACTGGTCTACCCAGCTGGGTATTCTAGCTCAGTAAGTGATACTCAGGGATACTTAAAGAGAAAAAGTATAGATATGGTGCTCCATTAAAGTATTACACTCAGTATACCCAAATTATCTTTGCTCCCTCATGATCTATATACATTAATGTATTTAAGGACTTTACACATATGTAACCTCTTCAGAGTAATAACTTCTAACATGTTTAAATTCTGTACATTCTGAAAATAAACTAATACACTTTTTAAAATATAATTTTATTTTGCCATGAATTTGGGGGTAGTAGAAGCAAAGTTTGCTAGATTGGAAACCTAATCAAATGATACATTCATTAACTTAGTCAAATTTCTGTTTAAGAAAAATCATAATTTCTCTCTTTCAGACCAACTGAACGTGAACGAACAGAAAGGCTAATTAAAACCAAATTAAGGGAGATCATGATGCAGAAGGATTTGGAGAATATTACATCCAAAGAGGTAAGAGACCTTGATTCCTCATTTGTTCCAAGGCTAGCAGTGGGATAACAATGGTTGTGGGGCTAGAAACAGTGCATGGTTGAAAGTACAGAGGGACTCAGAGATGAGTACAATATGTCATCTTTGTTTCAGATAAGAACAGAGTTGGAAATGCAGATGGTGTGCAACTTGCGGGAATTCAAGGAATTTATAGACAATGAAATGATAGTGATCCTTGGTCAAATGGATAGCCCTACACAGATATTTGAACACGTGTTTCTGGTAAGTTTTAAGGCCACTTTAAGTGGTATACTGAAGGTAGCCCATATGGACTCATGGGTGGGAGCAATTGTTAAATTTTATTATACATAAATAAAATGTAACTTACATTAAAGACAAAAGTACTTAAACCCAAACCTCATCAATTATTACGTGTGTGTGTGTGTGTGTGTGTGTGTGCGTCTGTGTATGTGTCACGGAGTCTCGCTGTCACCCAGACTGGAGTGTGGTGGTACAATCTTGGCTCACTGCAACCTCCACTTCCTGGGTTCAAGCAATTCTCCCGCCTCAGCCTCCAGAGTAGCTGGGACTACAGGTGAACACCACCACACCTGTCTAATTTTTGTATTTTCAATAGAGATGGGGTTTGCTATCTTGGCCACGTTGGTCTTGAACTCCTGACCTCAGGTGATCCGCCTGCCTCACCCTCCCAAAGTGCCGTGATTACAGTTGTGAGCCACTATGTCCGGCCCTCATTTTTATTTTCATTTTTATTTTTATTTTTGAAACCGGTTCTCTCTCTGTTGTGCATGGTTGAGTATAGTGGCACAATCTCAGCTCAATGCAGCCTCAACCTCCCAGGCTCAAGTGATCCTCCCTCCTCAGCTTCCTGAGTAGCTGGGACCATAAGCATGTGCCACCCCAAGCTTATTTTTGTATTTTTTTTGTGGAGATGGAGTTTTACCATGTTACCCAGGCTAGTCTCAGAACTCCTGAGCTCAAGCAATCTGCCCACCTCGGCCTTCCCAAAGTGCTGGAATTATAGGCATGAGCCATTCATTGCACCTGGCACCAAATTAGTCTTATATAGATGATCCTTAGTCTTAATAGTCTTAATTAGCCTTAAAAGGATGATCCTTTAAGGTCACTCTCAAATCTGCAAATGTGTCTAAGGTCTGATATATCTGAGTAGAGTTGGTGGGAGCTACGGTAACTGAGAAACAAGAGACTACTGGACTTTCAAACATACGAAACCTTATAGCTATACTTTGAGTCTCTACTTTTTATGATTACCAACAAAAAAAAAAATTGGTGACTAAAAATTGTTCTTCATGGTTCCTGAACATTTAGTGACTTTGTAATTAGCCCAAGGAGACCTAACAGGTAGATTATGAAAGCTTTGAAAAATCCTAAGACCTATCAAATGTTAGAGTTTTAGTTCTTATCTGTACATGTAGTGGGAGCAAAGTTAACAAGAATAATTAAAATCAATGGAGAATGCCAAAACCTCATTTTGTGTCCACTTCTCGCACACTTTCACCAAAAATGCCTACAAGGAACTAAGTCAGTTGGTTTGATTTTTACTTCCTTTCTCTTCTTGAGGACGTTTATGAACTGTGAAATGATTAGAAACTGGAAAACCAGAAGAAAAGGGGAGTAAATGCACAGGAACTGACTCAACTGGATCCGCCTCACTCTGAATATTTGAGTTTATTTCATGAGGCACTCAGACTATGCCTTTGAAGGCTTGTGCCCTGAAATAACTTGTTGACACCCTAGGATATATGAGTCTAGAATGATTTGTAGTGGTAAATTAGCTATACAATTACTCATGAAAAGCTGTGAGCTGGGAGGGGAACTTCTTTTCCATTAAATAACTGACCAATATGTGTGTTGCCATTTCTGTTGTAGATTATACTGCAAAACCGTCATTGGGCCTTTCTATTTGCAAGGCACCTGACTTTGTTGTCTCTTACATGTATTTTCACAAGGATTCAGATATATCCTGCTCTTGTATTTGGAAAGAATCTTTGTGTTATCTATAGAAAACTTGTGAGTCGCTCATTCTATGGGGCCCTCCCAACTGTCTTACTGAGACTAGTTTTTATGAAGGGCAAATACCTGTAGCTAAAAGGAGCTCATGTGACTGAAGCTGCAAACTTGGGAGTCAAGTTTCCCATTGAGCCAACTTTTAACGTGTAAAAGAATACAGATGTGACGAATATCAAATACAGTTTCTGACTGATCAACCTGTTTTATTTAATGCATGCTTTCCTGTGTCTCTGGTGCCACTCACTCAAGAACTACTCCCTTCTCAAGTGGTATATCTTAGCCATGCAAGCCAATGTTAACAGTATTGTAAACAGAAAAAAAATCTAATTTCCCTAAAATTACAGTTCCCTAATCAACTACAAATACATTTGAGCATTTCTGCTAGTAGAGTAATACCACGATTTCATTATTGTCAGGCATAATCTCCTGTCTTGAGTTTTTTTCTCATTAAAAAAATAATTCTGGCCAGGTATGGTAGCTCACATCTATAATCCCAGCACTTGTGGGGTGGCCAAATTGGGAGAATCACCTAAGCCTGGGAGTTTGAGGCTGCCGTGAGCCATGATCATGCCACTGCACTCCACCCTGAGCCAACAGAGTGAGACCCTGTCTCAAAATAATAATAATAATCCATGTTCATTTAAAAAAATTTTAGAAGACAACAGATTATATTTATTTAATCAAGACTGATAATCACCATCATCTTTTGTTATGTAATATTTATATATAATATTGCCTTCCAATTTTTTTTTTTTTTTGAGATGGAGTCTCACTCTGTCACCTAGGCTGGAATACAGTGGCACAATCTCAGCTCACTGCAACCTTTGCCTCCTGGGTTCACATACTTCTCCTGAGTAGCTAGGATTACAAGTGCACACCACCACACCCGACTAATTTTTTGTATTTTTAGTAGAGACTGGGTTTCACTATGTTGGCCAGGCTGGAACTCCTGATCTGCCTGCCTTGGCCTCCCAGAGTTCTGGGATTACAGATGTGAGCCACTGCGCCCAGCCCCAATCTTACTTACTTTTATTCGTATATGTGTGTGTCTGTATATACATAAATATAAATATATATATGTATACAATATATATTTATATTTATGTATATACAGACACAAATATGTCAACTTTATTTTTTTAAAAAACAGTTTTAGGTTCACAGCAAAATTGAGCAAAGGGTATGGAAATTTCCCATATACGACTTGCCCCAACACATGCATAGTCTCCCCCATTGTCAGCATCCTCCACCAGAGTGGTACATTTGTTACAGCTCATTAGTCTACATTGACACATCATTATAAACTAAAGCCCAGAGTTTACAATAGGGTTCACTCTTGGTGTTGTATATTATATGGGTTTGGACAAATTTATGACATGTATTCACTATAAAGAATATCACATAGAGTTTTTTACTTTTTAAATACACATCTATGTACTTTTTTGCACATCAGCCTTGTGTGTGTATATACATATTTTTGAACAAAGGAAAATCTCTTCAGCCTCAGGTATACTTCTGTATTCTAGAAAATGGACATTTTCTTTCCATTGTGAATTTTTATTTGGGGGGAAAAACTTCAAAATTGAGGAACCCGGTAATTTAACTCCTCTCTAACAAAGTAAATGCATAAACAGGTTGTCTAAACATCTTATTATACTTGTTCCTTGGTGGCTTCCTCCCTTTGTTTACACTGCCATATCCTATGTCCAAATCCCTATCTCTTCTCCAGTGAGTCTATGCCCTGCTGGCTTTACCAGCAATGACATGGAAAAAGAGGCATTCTAGCTGCAAGTGGTGGTGTTAATTTTCTGCAAAGTCATCTCATCTTGTGCATAGCTGCCATGCCTGGAGCTCAACCAGATTGAGTAAAGAGAGGCAACAGGATTTTTCCCTCCCTTTGGAAGAACACTCAGCTCTGCAGTATACTGCACAGAGATCTGTTTATTGGGCAAAATATCCAGCTGATATGGGGAGGGAAAGTGTAGGTTATAGCTTAAATAAAAGCTGCATTGTTAAGAGAGAATTGATTGGTGCGAAGCCAGGGTGTTTCTAGAAAAAGAGATTCTACACCCTTACAAGCATATCACTTCTCTGAACTGGAAGCCTTTGCCCAACTAAGTTTCAGTATCAGCAGCTCTCCTGGAGGCTGTCCGATTTGGCTGAGAAAAAGCTAGATGTTGACAGAGACCATTTGCAGAAAAGCAGGCAAACAAGTATGTCGGACACATCACCTGTAATTTTGCTCATGAATTTAAAAAGTAGTCAAAACTTTTACTGCTGATTATCTTTTTCGCAATTTGACATTACAGATCTTTTTGGAATAGTGTTTCCTTTTCAGAGAAGAAGTCAGCCTGGGAAAGGATCAGGAAAAAATAGCTAATGGGTAGTAGGCTTAATACCCGGGTGATGAAATAATCTGTACAACAAACCCCCATGACAGAAGTTTACCTATGTAACAAACCTGCACATGTACCCCTGAAGTTAAAAAAAAAATTCAGCCTCAAATTGGTTAATTTTACTGTAGATGCAGAGAAACAGAGGGTGTATAAATAGATGAGACTGTAATCGAACAGATTATTTTATCATATTCATGATTTTTGTCCCTGAATTGGAGGTATGGCATAAACTTCTCTTGGGAGGAAAAGTTAATAAAGAGCTTATGCCAGGTTGCCACAGTAATGTGACTTACAATATTGAGGCTGTAGAAATAATATGATAAAATATGGACAGAGATACCAGTCCTTGGATATTGTGTCAAGTTATATTTATCTTAGCAAGACTCCCACAGTACAGTCCTTATTTGCTGTAAATGTGCTGTCGTCTTCTATTTTACTTGGACAGTTGGACTCCAGCAAGGCTATCTCCTGAGGATAACATGAAATCAGTTATTTGGTCTTTGGGCCAGCGTACAGTGCAAGGGAACCAGAGTAAAAGACAGAAATGAAGTTACTTTAAAATGTATTATAGTCCAAAGATTTCATTTTACACTTCGATAAAATTAGACTATGCTTTGCTTAATTACATAGAGCATAATGGAAACCCCCATAGAATTATGTCACCATAAGCCTATGAAACATGAATGGAAAAAAATGAGTCTGTGAAGGGCCCCAGAAGTCTAATATACATGGTATTTGTATTGAGGACGGAAAGGTAATTAGACCAAGTGGACTCCAAGTCTTTCAGATTGAATCTGAAGCAGCCCTAACTGTAGCCCAAGTCACTTTATATGGGCTTCAGTGAGTCAGTAACCAATGCCTTTAATTTATTTGCCTATGGAGAGGTATCACTTCACATTGTCAGGTTGAACTCTCTCTGGACAGGTGAATGAAAACCAGGGACTTTATCCGTCACGTCAGTGTTATTTTCATCTAACTGGACAGAGTTCCATGAAGGACTGAGATTTTTAAATTAAGAAGTGAGGTGATCACATTTCACTGGCTCTAGTTTAACCTCTCAGCCCCTAGTTTGGCATCCGCCTCCTTGAAGTCCTTTGTGGTTCTTGCCTATTTCTTTGGTGTGGGAGCTTGTTTTCCAAGGTTGAACAGAACCTTCAGAATCTCCCATATTTTTTAAAACAAGCCAGCAAAGCCCTTGCCTATACCTCACTTACTGACCTTTTCTTAAATGGAATTTCAGCACAGTGTCCTTGAGATCTCCCAGCTCAATGGCCAGATTACAGATCACCTGTAATATGATAGTACTTACACAACACTTGACAATTTTTATAGTACTTCATCTAATGGTCACATTTGATCTTCCAATTAGCAAACATTTGTCGATCCTCTTTATTGTGTGAGGCATGAGACTAGGTATTTGTACAGTCTGATCTAATTCTGAAAGGAAAGCATGATGAGCCATATCAGATAGATACTCAGAGAAAGCCAATGGAATAAAGATACAGACAACTAGGAGAGGTCATTAGTAACATCAGCAATAGTGATAAGGGCAGAGGCCAAAGTGCTATGGATTGAGATGTGGAAAATGAGGAAATAGAGAAAGTGAGTGTTTGATTTTCTTTTTTCTTTCTTTCTCTCTTTTCTTTTCCTTTTTTTTTTTTTTTTTTTTTAAGACTAAGTTTCACTCTTGTTGCCCAGGCTGGAGTGCAATGGCACAATATTGGCTCACCATAACCTCCACCTCCCAGGTTCAAGCAATTCTCCTGCCTCAGCCTCCTGGGTAGCTGGGTTTACAGGCATGCACCACCATGCCCAGCTAATTTTTTGTATTTTTAGTAGAGACAGGGATTCTCCATGTTGGTCAGGCTAGTCTCCAATACCCGACCTCAGGTATCTGTCTGCCTTGGCCTCCCAAATTGCCAGGATTACAAGCTGCTCACTCTTTGGCCCAGGCTGGAGTGCAGTGGTGCGATCTCAGCTCACTGCAACCTCCACCTTCCGGGTTCAAGCGATTCTTCTGTCTCAGCCTCCCGAGTAGCTGGACTGCAGGCGTGTGCCACCGTGTCCGGCTAATTTTTGTATTTTTACTGGAGATGGGGTTTCACCATATTGGCCAGGCTGGTTTCAAACTCCTGACTTCATAATCCACCTGCCTCAGCCTCCCAAAATGCTGGGATTACAGGGTGAGCCACTGCCCCTAGCCAGAAAATAAGTATTTGACTTTATTTATATGAAGCCATGTAGGAAAGGGAGAAAGAGCAGAGTCTACAGGAGGATTTATGACAAAGAGAGGGGTTTTCCATTTTAATATGGGAAAACTTTGCATGTATAATTTGAGGGAAAGGAACCCATTAAATATATAGGACTGGGATGGGAAGGGTGTTTTCGTTTTACAAATAAAGACAGAGAGGTTGGCCGGGTGCAGTGGCTCATGCCTGTAATCCCAGCACTTTGGGAAGCTGAGGTAGGTGGATCATGAGGTCAAGCGATGGAGACCATCCTGGCCAGCATGGTGAAGCCCTGTCTCTACTAAAAATACAAAAATTAACTGGGCATAGTGGCACGTGCCTGTCGCCCCAGCTACTTGGGAGGCTGAGGCAGGAGAATCACTTGAACCCAGGAGGCGGAGGTTGCAGTGAGTGGAGATCACACCACTGCACTCCAGCCTGGCAACAGAGCAAGACTCTGTCTCAAAAAATAATAATAACAAAAAGAGAGGTTAAGCAGTTTGCCCTAATGTCCCCACAGTAGGAAGGGCAGTCAGAACCTGAACCTAAGTTTTCTAATGCTGAATTCCATTTAATGTCTTTAATTCTAAGAGTAAACTCTTATAAAATGTCTGCCCTGGCCAGGCATGGTAGCTCATGCCTGTAATCCCAGCACTTTGGGAGGCTGAGGTGGGTGGATCATGAGGTCAGGAGATTGATACCATCCTGGCCAACGTGGTGAAACCTGATCTCTACTAAAAATACAAAAATTAGCCAGGCGTGGTGGCACGCGCCTATAATCCTAGCTACTCAGGAGGCTGAGGCAGAATAGCTTGAACCCAGAAGGCAGAGATTGCAGTGAGCTGAGGTCGAACCACTGCACTCCAGCCTGGCAACAGAGTGAGAGTCTGTCTCAAAATATATATATAAAATAAAAATAAAATAAAATGTCTGCCTTTTTAGAAGATAAGAACGGATAGCTCAGAGACAGAAAATGGACCTTAAACAATGAAAAGTCGCTCACTTTTACTCATAAGAGAAATGCAAATTGAAACTACATTGAGATACCTATCAGATTGGCAGAAATTCAAAAACTTAACCACACATTTTATTGGAAAGATTATGGGGAAAGTGGTGCTCTCACACATTGCTGGTGGGAACACAGAATTGTTTCAAGCTCTATGGAGGGAAATTTAACATTGTCTGACAAAACCGTATTCTTTCTTTGTCCCAGCAATCCTGCTTCCACAAATATGAAATATCGTTCATAGTAGATGAGTTGAAGAAACTATTACATCACTATTCATGAAGTACTATGCAGATGTAGGAAAGAATAAGGAAGATTTCTATGGACTGTTATATGTATTGGTTTTGAGGATATATAAAATGAAATATATGTAAAATGAAAGCAGTGAATAAAAACAATGTGTAGCATATTACTTTTGCATAAGAATTGGTAATATGAGTAAGGAGTAGCAATAAGTATATATTGCTATATGTTTGCTCATATTTTTTCAAAATAGAATAAGTCAGAAACTAATAAAAATGTTACCAATATGAATTAAAGAGACAGGAGTGACAGTGAGACTTCTACGTTTACTTTTTAATAAACTTTTGACTTTTAATTACATAAAAGTTTTGCATGCTCAAAATATTAAATGGAAAAGAATAGAAAAAGCACTCTAAAATTGAATGCAAGCTAGGTACAGTAACATGCACTTGTAGTCCCAGGTACTCAGGAGACTGAGACAGGAAGATCACTTGAGGCCAGAAGTTCAAGGCTGTAGCACACAATGATGGCACCTGTGAATAGCCACTGAGCTCCAGCCTGGGCACTATAACAAGATCCTGCCTCCAAAAAAAATACAGCTGGGTGTGGCTCACACCTATAATCCCAGCACTTTGGGTGACTGAGGCAGGTGGATCACAAGGTCAGGAGTTCAAGACCAACCTGACCAACATGAAGAAACCTCGTCTCTACTAAAAATACAAAAATTAGCTAGGTGTGGTGGTGCACACTTGTAATCCCATCTATTCAGGAGGCTGAGGTGGGAGACTCCCTTGAACCCGGGAGGCAGAGGTTGCAGTGAGCACACCAGTGCACTCTAGCCTGGGTGACAGAGCACGACTCCATCTCAGGAAAAAATATATACAGGTTGTGGGGAATTACCCAAGATAAATCTGAAGTCTACAAAAATGTCAATATCATGAAAGACCCATCCACTCCCAAAGAAAGCAGAAGGTGGACTATTTTAAAGCTAGCCTGTGTGTGGTGGCTTACTCTGTAATCCCAACATTTTGGGAGGCCAACATGGGGAAGATCACTTGAGGCCAAGAGTTTGAGACCAGCCTGGGCAACATAGTGAGACCTCCATCTCTAAAAAACAAAAGTAAAAAAATTAGCCAGGCATGGTGTTGCACACCTGTAGCCTCAACTACTCAGGAGGCTGAGACAGGAGGATGATTTGAGCCCAGGAGTTCAAGGATACAGTGTGCTGCTTCACTCCAGCCTAGGTAACAGAGCAAGACTCTGTCTCTTAAAAAAAATAAGTAGGCTGGGCACAGTGACTCACGCCTATAATCCCAGTACTTTGGGAAACCAAGACAAATGGATCACTTGAGGTCAGGAGTTCAAGACCAGCCTGGGCAACATGGTGAAACCCCATCTCTACTAAAAATACAAAAATTAGCTGGATATGGTGATGCACACCAATAATGCCAACTACTCGGGAGGCTGAGTCAGGAGAATCACTTGAACCCCAGAGGTGGAGGTTACAGTGAGTTAAGATCACACCACTGCCCTCTAGCCTGGACAATGGAGCAAGACTCTGTTTCAAAAATATATATATATAGCTAGAATATAGAGATATGACAACTAAATGTGAAGAATGATTATTGATTGAGTGAATATAACTGACATTTTGGGGACATTTGTGGAAATTCAAACATGTATAATCTATTGGGTTATTGTATTAATGTTACATTTCTTTGATATGATCATGATATTATGTAAGAAAATGTTCTTAGATCATACATGCTCAAGTATTCAAGTTAAGTGTCATGGTACACAAATTGCTCTCAGATGGTTCAGAGGAAAAAAAGTAGGATATACTGAAAGAAAAGGGAAAGAAGGAAAGAGAGAAAATGTGGCAAAATATTGATAATTGATGTATCCTCCAGATCATCTGCAGAACCTCCTCTCCAAAGTTTGCCATTTATCCCTATCTTAAAATGTTACATATCGTGCTTCCCTTATCTGTTTGACAGAAGCTGCTATTTCACTCTCTTTTTCTACCACACACATGTTCTGTCCTTTAACTCCTTAGATCCAACTTAATGCACTAAAAAGAGTGTGAGCTTTGGAATAAGGTGTAGTTCAAAACATAATAATGCTGCTTTTGTATCTGAAAATTCAGCAAATGTTTATTGAGCACTTGCCAGGTACCAGGCACTGTGCAAGGTGCATGGATTTCCATAGGGAACAAAAGAGCTGGTTCCTGCCCTCTAGGAGCTTATGTTAAAGGTAGTTAGAAAACAAGCACGTAAATAAATATATAGCTACAAATTGTGATACACGCTGTTGAGGAAAATATCAGATTGCTATGAGCAAGAATAGCAGAAGACATCTAATTTCAATTGGATAATGGTTAAAGACACCTCTTCTGCCTTATGATCATGAGCAAAAATTATTTGAATTCTGTGAGTTGGTTTTATATCTGTAAAAATGAAGATGAAAATAACATTCTTACTCTATCATTTGTGAACACTAAATGTGATAACATATGAAGTGGCTGCCACTTAAAGGGCACTGCGTAGATGTTATTAGTCTTCATTTTGAAAGTTCTGCTCTTTCCCTCACTCATTTCCAAGTATTGTATTTGGTTGTTTTCTAATACTCCTTAACCTTGTCTTTTTGGCTCCATAGGGCTCAGAATGGAATGCCTCCAACTTAGAGGACTTACAGAACCGAGGGTAAGCACACAAAGTATTTGCTGACACCCCTATGTGACAGAAGTCCCTGTTTTATCTTTACATTTTCCCATCAAGGAGGTTTCAATGGGTAACTTTAATCTTTTTTTTTTTTTTTGAGACGGAGTTTCGCTCTTGTTACCCAGGCTGGAGTGCAATGGTGTGATCTTGGCTCACCGCAACCTCCGCCTCCTGGGTTCAGGCAATTCTCCTGCCTCAGCCTCCTGAGTAGCTGAGATTACAGGCACGCGCCACCATGCCCAGCTAATTTTTTGTATTTTTAGTAGAGATGGGGTTTCACCATGTTGACCAGGATGATCTTGATCTCTCGAGCTCATGATCCACCCGCCTCGGCCTCCCAAAGTGCTGGGATTACAGGCTTGAGCCACCGCGCCCGGCTAAAAATTTGGAATCTTTTTTTTTTTTTTTTTTTTTTTTGGAGATGGAGTTTTGCTCTTGTTACCCAGGCTGGAGTGCAATGGCGCGATCTTGATCTTGGCTCACCGCAACCTCCGCCACCTGGGTTCAAGCAGTTCTCCTGCCTCAGCCTTCTGAGTAGCTGGGATTACAGGCACGCGCCACCATGCCCAGCTAATTTTTTGTATTTTTTTTTTAGTAGAGACGGGGTTTCACCATGTTGACCAGGATGGCCTCGATTTCTTGACTTTGTGATCCGCCCGCCTCGGCCTCCCAAAGTGCTGGGATTACAGGCTTGAGCCACCGCGCCCAGCCGTGTAACTTTAATCTTAAGAGTTGCTTCCGACTGATTCTAATCAGATGTAATCTAAGAAAAATAAGAACAGCTATTCTCCCTCTGTTTCATTCCCCCACCTCCCAAGAAATATCAGCTGCTTTAATTGAAAGACTTTGACAAACAAATATGCAAACCTTTGGTGATGTTTAAAATCAAATTTTTACTTTTATGCAAGAATACATAGAATTGCATATGTTGGGCTCACAGAGCTGTTCATTCAACATTTATTGAGCATCTTCTTTGGGATAAAGTGCCAGGTGCTAGGGATCCACAGATAAATTAATACTCAGTCCCTATCCTGTATAGTAAGCTGCTTCAAGACTCTGTAGGTTATGGATGTGAACTGGACAAGCTTCTGAAATTGAAGAGGACCTACCTTATATTAAGAAAATTGTCCCTAAGCGGCATGGTTATTAAGTTTGATTGTAGCAATCGAGACTGCAGTGAACATTCAGCAAGTAAAAAGCTACCATTCGTCCCTTATCTAATGCCTAGTAAGTTTCTCATTGAAGTTCATTCACTTTAGGAAGTCAGATCATCCCAATAAGAAAAGAGAAAATCAGATCTGAAATTTGCCATGCTAACTCTTCATAGTGGAAAGAGATATGACCAGCTGGGACTCAGAGGTAGTGATGGTTGCTGGCTGCCTGTTTTCTCAGCCATAAGCCTTCTAGTTATCTTTATCGTGAGTGGATAAGTACACCCTACTTCTTCCCCACATGAAAGGTATTTCATAACTGGCAAAATGAACTTGGAACAGGACTTAACACAAATGATTATACAAAGAATTCCAGGGAGGGAATCTGGTTGCTTAATTTAAGATTTGAAGTTAAATAAAACTTGGAAAATTTAAATTAATAAGAATTGAGTCTAGAGTTCTTGAAGGCAGACACTGTATCTTAGTCTTGTTTATAGCCTACCATTTACCTAGCTCAAAGTTGTGTAACAAGAGGGTACTCAGTAAATGTGAATGAATGATAGGTACATTCACACGTATATGAGAACTGTGACTTGCCTAATGGCAGATAAGGAGAGAAAATGGATTAGTAAACTGTGTTGGGAATTCAGAGACCTCAGTTCTAATCCTGTGACTACCATTTGCCTTCTTTGGAAGTGCCCCTGAAGCATAAGGACCCCCTAATTCAACAAGATTAATAACATTGCATCTGCTTTATATACAGGAGTCTCCTTAAGATTTCCTTAGGAGTTGCCGGGCACGGTGGCTCAAGCCTGTAATCCCAGCACTTTGGGAGGCCGAGGCGGGTGGATCATGAGCTCAAGAGATCGAGACCATTCTGGTCAACATGGTGAAACCCCGTCTCTACTAAAAATACAAAAACTTAGCTGGGCATGGTGGCACGTGCCTGTAATCCCAGCTACTCAGGAGGCTGAGGCAGGAGAATTGCTTGAACCCAGGTGGCGGAGGTTGCGGTGAGCCAAGATCGCGCCATTGCACTCCAGCCTGGGTAACAAGAGCAAAACTCCGTCTCAAAAAAAAAAAAAAAAAAAAAAGCCGGGCGCGGTGGCTCACGCCTGTAATCCCAGCACTTTGGGAGGCCGAGGCGGGTGGATCACGAGGTCAAGAGATCGAGACCATCCTGGCCAACATGGTGAAACCCCGTCTCTACTAAAAATATAAAAAATTAGCTGGGCATGGTGGCACGTGCCTGTAATCCCAGCTACTCAGGAGGCTGAGGCAGGAGAATTGCCTGAACCCAGGAGGTGGAGGTTGCGGTGAGCCGAGACCGTGCCATTGCACTCCAGCCTGGATAACAAGAGCGAAACTCCGTCTCAAAAAAAAAAAAAAGATTTCCTTAGGAGTGGGACAGTGTTTTTTTTTACAAACTTCCCAAGTCATCAAGCTTTAAAAATTCTGTAATTCTGGCCAGGTGTAGTGGCTCACGCCTGTAATCCCAGCACTTTGGGAGGCTGAGGCAGGTGGATCACTTGAGGTCAGGAATTCAAGACCAGCCTGGCCAACATGGTGAAACCTCATCTTTACTAAAAATACAAAAAATTAGCTGGGCATGATAGTGGGCACCTGTAATCCCAGCTACTTGGGAGGCTGAGGCAGGAGAATTGCTTGAATCGGGGAAGCCAAGGTTGCAGTGAGCCGAGATCATGCTACTGTACTCCAGCCTGAGCAACAGAGTGAGACTCTGGGAAAAAAAAAAAAAAAATGTAATTCTGGAAAACCTAGATACAGTGTTTAGTATGAAATCTGAGATTTGGTATAGTAGTGATTGCCAAAAGCATTGGAATCATGTCATATATACATATGAATTTAGAACATAATCTCAGCTGGAGATGAGACCCATCATTTCATTTGCTTCTTAGAAGGCTAAATTATAAAATGCAACTAACTATATCTAGTTGCCTTTAAAAACAGTATGGTCGAATTTCTAGATAGCCTCTTAGATCTTGTTTCTTAAATTCAGTGATTGTTAAGTTTTAATATGTGAAGAATTATAGTTCAGGGATCTGAACACAAAACCATCTGTACTACCCCATGTAGATAACTCATGCAATTTTTAAGGGTAATTTTGACATTAAGGCCATTTCCATGCAATCTACTGACTTTAGAACCTAACCCAAAGTAAAATGTTACTCTATATAGAGTCATTTGGTGCTGAGATGGCAAAAAAGTTTCAGGGAGTTTCAGTTCCAATTGCCAGTGACTGCTTACGGCTCTATAATGAAAAGGATTGGGAGGCTATGTCCTGCCTCTAGAAAGATAGTGCCATAATTCATTACTGAGGTATGGGATTAGAGGTGGGAGAGTGTTCATTTTTATTTTAAATAAAATGAGGAGGTCGAGTGTGGTGGCTCATGCCTGTAATCCCAGCACTTTGGGAGGCCAAGGCGGACAGATCATGAGGTCAGAAGTTCGAAACCAGCCTGGCCAACATGATGAAACCCCATCTTTACTAAAAACACAAAAATTAGCCAAGAGTGCTGGCACATAGCTGTAATCTCAGGTACTCAGGAGGTTGAAGCAGGAGAATTGCTTGAACCCAGGAGGCAGAGGTTGCAATGAGCCAAGATCTTGCCATTGTTCTCCAGCTCTAGGCTGCAGGGCAAGTCTCCATCTCGGAAAAATAAATAAATAAACAATATAATAAAATAAGGAAAGTGTGCTGCCTGCCTTTTTTCCTTTTTTTTTTTTTCTTCCTGTCACCCTGGCTGGAGTGTTGCCTTTTTTCCTAGCAGTTTTATTCAAATATAATTTACATACCATATGATTCACCCATTTTAAATGTACAGTTTGTGGGTTTTTAGTATATTCACAAAGCTGTGCGACCCATCACCACAATCAGTTTAGAACATTTTTTCAACCCAGAAAGAAAGCCTGTACCCTTCCGGAGTCACCTCCATTTTCCTTCTTACCTCTGCCCCAACAATTCCTAGAAATCACTAATGTTCGTCAACTAACAAAGAGCCAAAGTCAAAGCCACTCTTTGGCTAATTTGAATAATGCTGGTTGTGACCATTTGTGTACAAGTTTTTGGGTGGGCTTATGTTTTTATTTCTCTTGGATTTATTCTTTGGAAAGGAATTGCTGGGTCCTGTGGTAATTTTATGTTTAACCTTAGGGAAGCTGCTGTACTGTTTTCCATAGCAGTTGCACCGTTTTGCATGTCTACCATCAGCTTGCTTTTTTTTTTTTTTTCTTTTTGAGACTGAGTTTTGCTCTTGTTGCCCAGACTGAAATGCTATGGTGTGATCTCGGCTCACCACAACCTCCACCTCCCAGCTTCCAGCGATTCTCCTGCCTCAGCCTCCCAAGTAGCTGGGATTACAGACATATGCCACCACACCCAGCTAATTTTGTATTTTTAGTAGGGCTGGGGTTTTACCGTGTTGACCAGGCTGGTCTCGAACTTCTCACCTTAGGTGATTTATCCACTCAGCGTCCCAAAGTGCTGGGATTACAGGTGTGAGCCACTGCACCCGGCTGAGCTTGCTTTCTAAATTTAAAAAAAAAAAAAAAATTTTTTTCTTTTTGTAGTAATGGACTTCGATGCCAAGTTAAAACAGATTCAATTCATGTCTGAGAAAATTTTTGGCCACTTGGCCTTAACCACAGATTTGGTTAGCTGTGGCTGCTTTGTTTTTCTGTATTCATTTCATCAATTTCAGAGTTCACATTTATAGAACTACACATTTGTTCTGAGAAGGAAGCAGCATCTCAGAGAGAAATGAGTGAGTCCATGTTGTATTGTTGGAGTAAACTTAGACATCCAGCTATGTCTAAGTCCACACAGCATTAAGAAAAGATAGCATTTGGTAAATGAAACTCAGGCATGTATTGAGACTTTACAGTGAGAGAGATAACAGAAGACTGTTTTGATAGAGAAACTCTTCCGTAAGCATCTCAGTATGGAAGAAGCTTCAGACACATCGCTGCCATAGCAGCCAGTAATGCAGTCAGATGAGTTTAAGGGAGTTTTAAGTCCAATTTTTCTCTGACTCTTCTAGTTCTGGCCTCATTTGCCTTTTGTGTAGTTTAGCAAGAGTAATAGCACAAAACCTAACAATCTGGCATTTAGAAAAATAGGAAGAAATTGTTATTCGTTAGCTGTTTTTTTTCTTGGGGTCCATGTCAGTAGTGTGATTTTATACAGATAACTTTCAGATAATAAATTATATTGCTGATAATTTTAATAACACAGAAAGTGTCTGATTATGGCCTCAAATTGATTCTTTGGAGTAAAATAAGAGTATATTTTCAGAAGACCATCAAAGATGAGATTGCATAACTACGTAAACTAAAAAGAATTTAGATATTGAACATAGTGGATAACTTTTTGCTTAATAACTCCCTGGTGCCCAGGTATGCCCAGGAAACCTGTTGTATAATTTCTCTAATAAATAAATATAACCTCTTAGTTTTTTAGCTTTCTTTATTATTTTTGTATTTAATTTCAGCCTATGGAGTAAACAAGTTTTAAGTAAGGAAAAACAGTGCTTCGAATTGGATTTAGCCTGAGTAATGGAGTACATATTCTCCCTTGATTTCCTTGCAGGGTACGGTATATCTTGAATGTCACTCGAGAGATAGATAACTTCTTCCCAGGAGTCTTTGAGTATCATAACATTCGGGTATATGATGAAGAGGCAACGGATCTTCTGGCTTACTGGAATGACACTTACAAATTCATCTCTAAAGCAAAGTGAGTAATAGTCCTGCACAATGTTGTGAACCCTGTTCCTCTTGCCCCACACATGGCTGGGTCCTGAGGGCTACAGACAACTTACTGATGGTACTCAGGAAAAAGGAACTAAAGAAAGGAGAAAACTGAAATCTTCTTAATCCTAGGCAAAAGACCAGTGACTCACTTTAAGTAAAGCAAGCCCCTGGGAAGAAGTAACCTCATGTTGGCTATTTTCATTGAGCACAGAATTAAAAAAAATAAACTTAGACTGCAGCAAAAAATACAGAAATGAGAGAGGGAAGAAATTCTGAATGAAACTCTTTTAAGTTGCCAGTGGGGAGATTTAAAAGTTACATCGTAGAAATTATTCCAGATAGATAGAATACTGGTCCTCCCCACTGAAGACAAAGAGACAAATTTTGGAATTATTTTCCTCTTCTCTTTGTTTGTATGATACTCTAAATGACGAAATTTTTCTTTGGCCCTTCTGTTGATGTCTTCCTTAAATTAGTTGGCTCTTTTAGTGAAACTATTTTGTATTAACTTAGTGTTTCGTATTAACGTCAACACTGCTTTTTTTTTTTTTTAAGCCCTTGGGGATTTCCTTACCAATCCTATTTATTCCTTTACTAGAGAGAACCACAAATGAGCTTGTTTGCCACATCTTCCTTCAAGTAGGACTATGTTCAAACCATCCCTGGCAGATGAGAAGTGCTTTTGTATTTAAAGTTCTTCAAAAATAATTCCACACTTCTCTTAAGGACCTTCATGGTCAGGAAATTCTTCTTCTTAGTTTCCCTAAATCCTCATATTCTAGCTTTGAGCCTATTCCTTTAGTCTCTAGGAAGTACCTAAAAGAGTGTTTTGTATTTTTGAATTCTGTTAATTATTCCCAGTAGTAATACCATTCATGCATGCTCACTATTCTCTCATGTAGTATTTTCGAAGATCCAGAGGGGCAAATCTTGTCATCCTCCTGTACAGATGAGAACAGACTATAGAGCTGACATTCAGAGAGGTCAAAGAAGTGGTAAAGATAAAACTTGAACAAAGATCTTGCTGAGGTGGGAGGATCACTTGAGTCTGGAAGTTCAAGACCAGCCTGAGCAACATAGCAAGACTCCTATCTCTACCCCCCCAAAAAATTTTTTTTTAATTAGCCAGGCACATTGGTGCATGTCTGTGATCCCAACTACTTGGAAGGCTGAGGGAGGTGGGAGGATCTCTTGAGCCCGTGAGATTAAGGCTGCAGTGAGCTCTGGTCAAACCACTGCACTTGAGCCTGGATTTAGGAAAAAAAGAAAAAAATGTCTCATTTCAGAATCTGTGGGTACTGGAATAGTCTAGGTCTATGAGGAAAAGGTAGAGAAGGTTAGGCCCCAGGCCACATGAAAAGAAAGGCTAATTTTACTTGGGATTAGGGAGAGACATATGGGGACACCCAGCGCACAACTAGGGGCACTCACTCTCAGGTTTCTCCAAGCTTAAGTCAGCACCTAGGAGTGAGTATCTCTTTAAATGCTCCTATGTCTCATCCTAATCAGTACCCAGTTATTGTTTTTTGTTTGGTTTTTTTTTGTTTTTTTGAGACAGAATCTGGCTTTATCAACCAGACAAGAGTGCAATGACATGATATCGGCTTATCACAACCTCCACCTCCTGGGTTCAAGTGATTCTCCTGCCTCAGCCTCCTGAGTAGCTGGGGATTATAGGAACATGCTACCATTATCAGCTGATTTTTGTGAGTTTAGCCATGTTGGTCAGGCTGGTCTTGAACTCCTGAGCTCAAGTGATCTGCCTGCCTCAGCCTCCCAAACTGCTGGGATTATAGGCATGAGCCAACACGCCCAACCAAAGACCCTGATTATTTTTTTATTTTTTTATTTTTTTGAGACAGAGTCTTGCTCTGTCGCCTAGGCTGGAGTACTGTGACACAGTCTTGGCTCACTGCAACCTCCACCTCCTGGGTTCAAGCAATTCTCCTGCCTCAGCCTCCAAGTAGCTGGGACTAACTATAGGCACCTGCTACCACGCGTGACAATTGTTGTATTTTTAGAGACAGGGTTTCACCATATTGGCCAGGCTGGTCTCAAACTCCTGACCTTGTAATCTGCCCGCCTTGGCCTCCCAAAGTGCTAGGATTACAGGCATGAGCCACTGTGCCCAACCAAGACCCTGATTCTTAAAGTGACACCAGGCTTAATCTGGACAGTCCAGCGTGGGTAGGGGCACTGAAAGGTGGAATTAGGTTAGGGGAAAACTGACTTCAGATCCTTCATTACATGAGTTAGAAGCCATATGCCAGTTATCCCAGCTACTTGGAAGGCTAAATGAGGTGGGAGTATCAACCAAAAAAGCCTAGTTGAAAATATGCCGAAGAGATGTCTTCATGGAAGTGGATTTCATAATTAAATTTTACTTGTCTTTGTCCAAGTTTGAGCACCTTGCATGCTACAGGCATAGACGTGAAACTTGATACATTAAGGTTGTCAGAGTTTGATGGGAAAATGTAGAGCACATGCCTAAACTTCCTTCTGAGACACTGCATTAGCTTCCTAACTGTAGTCTAAATGTAAACTAGGGTGCCAAAAGTAAACAGATATTTCCTAGTCATTTGGGCTAAACTACACACAGAGACACACACCCTAACTAATGTTAGGACACCCAAATTTTGTATCTAATTCACAAGTGGGAGGTGAATCTTACCTTCCCTTTGAGACTTTCCATTATTCCAGCCCATTCTCTGCATTCCTGTAGCTTACCTGGCTAACTCATTTTGGCAGTTAATCTCATACTTCCTTGCATTTATACCAAAGTCTTTCATATGTCTCTTTCTCCAGAAGCAGGATTATAAGCTTCTGAAAGGAAGCTTATCATCATAATAGTGAGTGAGTGGATGAACAGATTTCTCTTGTTATGCTGACATGTACGTTTTTTGGTTTATTGGAATAAACACTGGGGAAAGATTCCAGAGCCTGTGTATACTAGGATAAGGATAACAGTTCTTATTTCCAGATTTTTTAATGTCATTCCTACTTTAAGCACCTGGTAGACCTAATCAGTAGATCCACAGGTTTATTTATACATTTAGCCAATATTTAATATTTGAAAGTTTACTATGTGCCAGACACTGTGTTGTTAGCATAATTAGCATACTAAATAATGTTCATATTCCAGAGTAAGCTCCAGCATGTTAAGCCTCGGGCGTTTTGTTTGTTAGCGTAGCTTTAGGTAGCTTTGTTTTCTCTTTCTTCCACCTACTTTAAAAAAAGAAAAAACCCATAGTTTTCCTTCATTCCTCCCTCATCACTGAGAAAGCCATGTGGTATACCACATGCCTCTATTCAGCTCCTCCATGGTAGAGCCTGTCCCTAGACTCAGGTTGCATGTCTGTGAAAAGTACTATCCAGTGCTACATCTGAGTAGAGAAGAAGGTTAGTTTCATTTGGTTTGTGCTTTTTTCCAAGGAAGGACAGAACCCTTACTAGAACTTAAACTGGAAACAACTCATAACATTTGAATAAATTAGTTCACTCACAGCCACACCTGTAACTCAAGAGAGTATCAGCCATGAACATGCCCCTGGGTCTGTGAGGGAACTGGCCTCCACCACACAAAATGGGCTCCAGTCTAAATGTAAAATGTTCCCTCTCCTCCCTGTGACCAATTGTCATTGCACTTACCATATTGAATTTTTTCCTTCTTTTTTTTTTTTGAGGCAGAGTCTTACTCTGTTGCCCAGGCTGGCGTGTAGTGGTGCAATCTCAGCTCACTGTAACCTCAGCCTCCTGGGTTCAATCAATTCTCTGTCTCAGCCTCCTGAGTAGCTGAAATTACAGGTATCTGCCACCATGCCCAGCTAATTTTTTTGTATTTTTAGTAGAGACAGGGTTTCACCATCTTGGCAAGGTTGGTCTTAAACTCCTGACTTCATGATCCACCCACCTCAACCTCCCAAAGTGCTAGGATTGCAGATGTGAGCCATTGCACCTGGCCTGCCCAGCTAATTTTTGTATTTGCAGTAGAGATGGGATTTCGCCATGTTGCCCAGGCTGTTCTCAAACTCCCAACCTCAAGTGATCCACCTACCTGAGCCTCCCAAAGGGCTGGGATTACAGGGCATGAACCACTGTGCCTGGCCCCATATTGAATTTTAACTGTATATTTCTCCCACTGAATCCTACCCATTAGGATAAAAGCTATATGTGGCCGGGCGCGGTGGCTCACGCCTGTAATCCCAGCACTTTGGGAGGCTGAGGTGGGTGGATCACGAGGTCAAGAGATCGAGACCTTCCTGGTCAACATGGTGAAACCCCATCTCTACTAAAAATACAAAAAATTAGCTGGGCAAGGTGGCGCATGCCTATAATCCCAGCTACTCAGGAGGCTGAGGCAGGAGAATTGCCTGAACCCGGGAGACGGAGGTTGCAGTGAGCCAAGATCGCGCCATTGCACTCCAGCCTGGGTAACGAGCGAAACTCCGTCTCAAAAAAAAAAAAACCTATATGTTACTTTGTATCCCAGCACTTTGCACCTTGTCTTACGCGCATTATAAATACCTGGTAAATGTTTGCTGAATGGATTAAAGAAATATATTATTAACATTGAATCTTGTTTAGGAAGACAGTAGAGCTGCCTCCCCTACCCTACCCACATATTTGATTATAGATGTATGGGAGTGTACCAAAGTGGAGAGACTACATAGCAAGAAAATGGAAGGACAGGACAGGATACTTGGAAAAATCTAGAACCCAGCTTTTAAAATATCCCCACTGTTGTGTCTTCCTCTGTTCTTTACCTCAATCCCTCAAACAAGGAAACATGGATCTAAATGCCTTGTGCACTGCAAAATGGGGGTGAGTCGCTCAGCCTCGACAGTGATTGCCTATGCAATGAAGGAATATGGCTGGAATCTGGACCGAGCCTATGACTACGTGAAAGAAAGACGAACAGTGACCAAGCCCAACCCCAGCTTCATGAGACAACTGGAAGAGTATCAGGGAATCTTGCTAGCAAGGTGAGTCCTTACGTGACTTTCTCCAATTCTCCCTCCTTTTAGGTTCTCTTTTAAAGCAAGATGAAGTGTCCTCCTCTGCAGCTAGTTCTCAAGCTGATTTGGATAACATATTTTTTGAAAAAAGACTTATTTCTTTATCAATCAAGTTTTCAAAAAATAAGTGTAAGCATTTAAGATTCGCATGGGCTGTGTGAGCACGGTGGCTCATGCCTGTAATCCCGGCATTTTGGGAGTCCAAGGAGGGTGGATCATTTGAGGTCTGGAGTTCAAGACCAGCCTGCCAACATGGTGAAACCCCACCTCTACTTAAACTGCCAAAATGAGCCAGGCATGGTGGTGTGCACCTGTAATCCCAGCTACTTGGGAGACTGAGGCAGGAGAATAGCTTGAACTTGGGAGGCAGAGGTTACAGTGAGCCAAGATCACACCACTGCACTCCAGCCTAGGTGACAAGAGTGTAACTCCATCTCAAAAAAAAAAAAAAAAGATTTGCATGGGCACACTGCCAGTGGAATACCCCTGTCCGACAAGGAGCAGTACCAAAAAAGTTTTTTAAAAGCATAAAAAGGTCAAGCATGGTGGCTTAATCCTGTAATCCCACTCTGAGATGCCAAGGCGGGCGGATCTCGAGGTCAGGAAATTGAGACCATCCTGGCCAACATGGTGAAACCTGTTTCTACTAAAAATATAAAAATTAGCTGGACATGGTGGCATGTGCCTTTAATCCCAGCCACTCAGGAGGCTGAGGCAGGAGAATAGCTTGAACTAGGGAGTTGAAGGTTACAGTGAGCTGAAATCATGCCAGTGCACTCCAGCCTGGCAACAAAGTGAGACTCCATCTAAAAAAAAAAAGAGAGAGATTTTCTGCTCTTGTGTCAGTTTGCTGAGAATGATGGTTTCCAGGTTCATCCATGTCCCTATAAAGGACGTGAACTCATCGTTTTTGATGGCTGCATAATATTCCATGGTATATATGTACCACATTTTCCCTATCCAGTCTATCATCGTTGGGCATTTGGGTTGGTTCCAGGTCTTTGCTATTGTAAACAGTGCTGCAATGAACATTCGTGTGCACGTGTCCTTGTAGTAGAATGATTTATAATCCTTTGGATATATAGGCGGGTGTTGAACAATGAGAACACATGGACAGAGGGAGGGGAGCACTACACACTGGGGTCTGTTGGGGGGAAATGGGGGAGGGGCGGGGGGTGGGGAGGTGGGAAGAGATAGCATGGGGAGAAATGACAGATACAGGTGAGGGGACGGAAGGCAGCAAAGCACACTGCCATGTGTGTACCTATGCAACAATCTTGCATGTTCATCACATGTACCCCAAAACCTAAAATGCAATAAAAAAAAAGAAAAAAAAAAAAAAGAGAGAGAGAGAGACTAGTATGGAAGATTAAGTATTTAATCTTTCAGGTTGATATAATAAAATTAAAGGATGGAAATACTAAATATTTATACCACTTTTCAACATCTTATAAGACTAGATTCAGCTGCCATGTTAAAAAAAAAAAAAAAAATGGATACCAGTGACTCCCATGGTAATGCTAGGCTTAGCTGAAATTCTTGGACATTTTTTGTCCCATTCATTCATTCATATTTCATTTTTATTTCTGTGTTTTTTGAGACAGGATCTCTCAGCTAGTTTTCTTTCAAGCTAGTTCCCTTTCAAGCTGGAGTGAAGTGTCACAATCTCGGCTCACTGCAACCCTTGACCCACTCTTTAAAAAAATATAAAAGTACTTTCTGCTAATTTGGGTTTTTTTTTTCCTCAGTGCTTTGTTTTACTGAGCCTTGTCCAGTAATTTTGATCGTGTGATGACAAATCAGCAGAATAGGGATGTGTATAACCCCATTGAGATATGAAGGTACTTCCTAGAAACAATTCTTATTTAAAGAATCTTTTGGCCAGGCATAATGGCTCATGCCTGTAATCCCAGCATTTTGGGATGCCGAGGTGGGTAGATAGCAAGGTCAGGAGTTTGAGACCAGACTGGCCAATATGGTGAGACCCCATCTCTACTAAAAATACAAAAATTAGCCAGGCATGAGGGCTGGTGTCTGTAGTCCCAGCTACTTGAGAGGCTGAGGCAGGAGAATTGCTTGAACCCGGGAGGCGGAGGTTGCAGTGAGCCAAGATCGTGCCTCAGCACTCCAGCCTGGGAGCCTGGGTGACAGAGCAAGACTCCATGTCAAAAAATATATATATTTTAATCCAATTATATATGCTTTGCAAAAATGCAGAAAATTGCAAAGGAAAAAAATAGTTTATGAGCTCAGTATACACACACAGCAGTTGACGTTACCTGTTTCTCAAGGTTTTATTCTATCATATATTTTGGTGGTTACTTTCTCCACAAAAACTGTTCTGTAGTCTACCTCCCCTCTCATTACTAGGTCTCGAATGTCCTCCTGAATTGGTAAAAACCAGTTGTTTTCAATAATAATTTGGTAATTGGTGATAAAATGAGTAATTAATTTCACTACATTATTATCCCTTTGGTGGTTAAAGCCCCCTTCAGCAGCTCTTGGGAACAATCATCAGATGTTAAGTGATTTTTGGATCAGTTTTCTGAGATGCCACATGCTGAAATTCTGTGGATGTCTAGATTTTGCTTTGTTTTTTCCATATAGATATGTTCTAGGTGGTTTTGTTCGGGTGAAGGCACAGCTGTCTAGAAGCAGTTGGGCTGGTACCAGTATCTGACTCCAGTGAGTCTTGTGATTTGGTCTTGACTCTCGAATCTGGACTGTATTTCCCCTGAACAAAATGTTACATAGCCTTCCAGCCTATCCAGGCAGAGGGATCACCCTCCCACCCCCGAAGTATTGTGAACATGTGGCCACAGCATAGCATTATGATTTCCACTAAAAAACTCCTCCCATTTACTCAACATTTGGCATGATTTCATCTCACTCGTTCTCTTAGGAGGTTGGGAGGATACTGAAGCGTCCTGTGTTTAAAAGAATTTGTGGGTCTTTGGGGCCAGATTTTGATGGCATTTTTAGATTAGATCAGAAGGTAGGATGTAGCAGCTCTTTTTGGCACAAGAAAGAGGTATTTGAGCGTGCAGCAAGAAATAAATATATATTCCCAGACGCACATGACAGATGTTGGGCAATGTCCTCACGTGACCCACTGAGAGGAAGGATACTATGTGTCCTGCCAATTTGAGTATTTATTCTGGAATCCCAGGCTACTGCAAGCTGTTGTGTTGGATTTTTTTAGTTTGTGTGGTTTTCCTTAGTTGTTGAAGGAATTTCAGAAAAATCTTTGATGTTAAGAAGGGCAGCATAAACCCAAAATCACCTTTTCATCTTTTTCCTTTCCTTTTTTTGTTCCATCTCAGCTTCATTCATGGAGGGAGGGACAAGCCCTGGGGAGAGAAAAACCACAGAATTTGAGTCAGTAGATCTGGTTTCCATTCCTGGTTCACCCCCTTGCTGCACCCCTGAGAAGTTACTTTACATTTCTGATCCTTAACTGGCCCCATCTATAAAATGAAAATCAAGAGATCCACCTCACATTTTATGTGAATAAAAATGTGTATGAATGTTCATTATGTATTACTGAGAGTTACTCATATATGATTCTCATCTTCCTCCAAGGCTACCCAGAAGACATGTATATGTGCCATTTATTTCCTCTTCCATGACATCACTTACTGCCTCCTGTCACCCACAGACATATTTCATTCAAAACTGGAATGGGGCTGGGCACAGTGGCTCATGCCTGTAATCCCAGCACTTTGGGAGGCCAGGGTGGGCGGATCACGAAGTCAGGAGTTTGAGACCAGCCTGATCAACATGGTGAAACCCCGTCTCTACTAAAGATACACAAAATTAGCTGGGCATGGTGGCGCGCACCTGTAATCCCAGCTACTCTGGAGGCTGAGGCAGGAGAATTGCTTGAACCTAGGAGGTGGAGGTTGCAGTGAGCCAAGATCGCACCATTGCACTCCAGCCTGGGCAACAGAGTAAGACTCCGTCTCGAGGAAAAAAAAAAACAAAACTGGAATGGACAGGACAGTGTTCCTGAAATTTCCTGTATTAAGGTGTTTTCTGGGTTTTAAGTACTGTCTAGTGCTAGGGGTATCACTTAGGCTGCTTTCAGCTGCAAGTAATCAAATACCTCAGTCAGTCAGGATCTCAGCAAGAAACAGCAGACTCAGATTAGGATTATTTGAGGAGGGTTTTTTTAATTTCTATTTTTATTATTTATTCATTTTTGAGATGAAGTCTCACTCTGTTGCCCAGGCTGGAGTACAGTGGTGTAATCTTGGCTTACTGCAACCTCTGTCTCCTGGGTTCAAGGTATTCTCCTGCCTTAGCCCTCCTGAGTAGCTGGGATTACAGGCGCACACCACCATGCCCGGCTAATTTTTGTATTTTTAGTAGAGACGAGGTTTCACCATGTTAGTCAGGCTGGTCTCTAACCCCTAACCTCGTGATCCACCCGCTTCAATCTCCCAAAGTGCTGAGATTACAGACATGAGCCACCATGCACAGCCTGTTTTATTTTTTGAGACAGAGTCTATCTTTGTTGATAGGCTGGAGTACAGGGGCATGATCTCAGCTAACTGCAACCTCCGTTTCCTGGGTTCAAGCGATTCTTCTGCCTCAGCCTCCCAAGTAGCTGAGACTACAGGCGTGCACCACTATGCCCAGCTAATTTTTACATTTTTAGTAGAGTTGGGGTTTCACCATGTTGGCCAGGATGGTCTTAATCTCTTGATCTCGTGATTTGCGCACCTCGGCCTCCCAAAGTGCTGGGTTCCAAGCGTGAGCCACCACACCCAGCCATTGAGGAGGGTTTTATAAAGGGACTATTCACAAGTGTGGCATTGTAGTGGAATCAAGGGACTTATATCAGCAGGGCTATTTGGAAATAACTCCTAGACCCAAAAAGAGAGGAAGCAGTTACTAGAACCTGGAAAGAAACTCTTGTTAGAGAAAGGCACTTTCAGAGACAAGCAATAACTTTCTGTCAAAGGGACACAGCTAGCCCGAGGTGGCCCTGTGGTGAGGGAGCTAGGGGAGTAAATACCCTGCCCTCACTCTCTTTCCTCCAGTCTCCTTCCAGAACTCCCCATTAGCCAAACCCTCTGGAAGTCAGAAAACTAGGGGGCCTGTTGTTGTGGTCTGTAGGTCAGCCTCTGCAGCATCAAACAGCGTGGAGAAGCCGAGGGGCGGACCCTGCAGGGGCAAATATAAGCTATCTGGCCCAACACCCAGCTACAGGTAGTTTAAAAAGTTATACCACTTATCGCCTTTAAAAAGAAACACAGAAGTAGTCTCTGTAATGGCTCAGTGGTAATGTAATCACAGACTCTGGTGTTCTTTTGCTTTCTGCTCCACCTTCCTTAGTTAATAGCTTGGTCTTTGAGGTTGTCTGATGATTGCCAGTTGTCTGCCACATTTCTAGGCATCTGTAAATGGTACAGCATCTGGCTGAAGAAAAGGGGAATTTAAATTGGATAGGAATACCCTCTCCAGAACCTCCCCATAGACTTCCTCTTGGGACCCATTGGCCAGGACTGGGTCATATGGCCAAGAAAATAGAATTTCCAGGACTGGATAAAACATATTCACGGCTGGGCACGGTGGTTCATGCCTGTAATCCCAGCACTTCGGGAGGCTGAGGCAGGTGGATCACCTGAGGTCAGGAGTTTGAGACCAGCCTGGCCAACATGGCTAAACCCCATCTCTACTAAAAATACAAAAATTAGCCAGTGTGATGGTGGGCAACTATAATCCCAGCTATTTGGGAGGCTGAGGCAGGAGAATTGCTTGAACCCAGGGGGCAAAGGTTGCAGTGAGCCAAGATCACGGCACTTCACTCCAGCATGAGTGAAAGAACAAAACTCTGTCTCAAAAATATATATATCTATGTATCACATTTATCCTCTGGATCTAGGGAAGTGCCACATTTCCTGAACCCATGGGACAGTGAACACCCAAATCAAATCAGGCTTCTGACTGTAAGAAAAATGGCTGTTGGATATATAGCTGTTAGGGCCTGCAATCTGTGATGTGTCATTAGGAAACCTTGGCACCTGTGGGCTAACTGCCAAGTGAATAGGCCCAGCAGACCGGCCCAGCACCCAAGTGCCACTCCAGGATCTGCTTGCTTGGAAGAGCAAAGAAAAAAATCCCCAGACTCCTATGACTATATGAAGCCTTACAGTTTAGGTAAGCAAGAGAGGAAAATACTTAGAAAAATCTCATTGTTTGTAGAGAAATTCTATTTCCTGTCCAAGTGTTTGGATCTTGCATTTCATATCTTACCCCAAGAAGCATGTGGTGGTTTTCTCAAAGAGGCAGAGCCCTGATCCTAGCATTCTGTAGCTCCATAGTTATCCAGGGTGGCCCTGGGTGTTTAATTTGAGGTGGCAGCTCTCTGTTTGAGGGCATTTGCTTAGTGCTTTGACATTAGTAGAAAAGGAGTTTTCAAAGTGACACCAGGTTCCTGTATTGATTTATAAATTGGTTACAGTCTTAATCAGAGTATGAGGGTATGAGCCAATCCCCTCTGAAATACGAGGGACTTTTTGTACCTCTCAGTATACCATTAAGGGCCTGAAGAAGGCTGTTTAATATTTCCCTTTAGACCTAAAGAGAAGGGTATCATAAAGCTACTTTTAGTATTGATATCTGATTTCATTTTTTCTGTTTTTATAGATGGGGGATGGGAGCAAAACAAGAAGAAGAGAGGGTGTATGTGTGTCTGTGTGTGTGTGCCTGTGTTTTGAAACTCCATTAAACTGCCAGCAGCCCTGTTTGTTATTCTGCACTCTGATCATGCAGGTATCTGGCAGATTTATGTTCCATTAGACAGGTTTAGATTTCAAGCAGACCATTTGCAACCTGGACCATGTGTCTGTGGTATTAGGTTTCGTGTATAGGGGCAAGGAAGAAAAACTGGGTGGTGACCAGGGAGAGTTTGTGCTACATTTCCTCAGAAATGTCAGTTTTGATTCTTTGAATGCTCCTGTCACAAGGGCCAGAGGAGGCAGGGTTGTCTTTTACCCTGACTTTGCTGCTGGAGACATTGAGGTCTAGTTAGCTGGTGCACATTGGTCAGCCAGCAGCATGCAACCTGAGAATTGAAGACGTGGACTTCTGGTCAGGTGACAGCCAACTGCAATTGAGATTTAAAAGGATTTTCTTACTAGCTTTCCAGTTAAATCATCTTAAATCATTTTGGATGATGCACAGCACACAAAAAATAGTAAGATAATGCTTTTTCTCTTCCTTTATGAAGACTGCCTAATACCCTAAAAAGTAACTGTAGACAGCTGGGTATGGTGGCTCATGCCTGTAATCCAGCACTTTGGGAGACTGAGGCAGGCAAATCACGAGGTCAGGGCAGGCAAATCATGAGGTCAAGAGATGGAGACCATCCTGGCCAACATGGTGAAACGCTTTCTCTACTAAAAAATACAAAAACCAGCTGGGCATGGTGGCACGGGCATAGTCCCAGC
The DNA here is from genome assembly GCF_048565385.1 of Saimiri boliviensis. Lineage (NCBI taxonomy): Eukaryota > Metazoa > Chordata > Mammalia > Primates > Cebidae > Saimiri > Saimiri boliviensis. The sequence goes on from NC_133465.1 coordinate 29,478,701, forward strand.
TACTCGGGAGGCTGCGGCAGGAGAATCGCTTGAACCCAGGAGGCAGAGGTTGCAGTGAGCTGGGATCACACTACTGCACTCCAGCTGGGTGACAGAGCAAAACTCCATCTCAAAAAAATAAAATAAAATAAGTAACTATAGACAGCATGATTTTACTGTAACTCCCCCACCTTTTTTTTTTCAAAGAGACAATGTCTGTATTGCCCAGGCTAGTCTCACTCAGCTCCTAGGCTCAAGTGATCATCATGCTGTAGCCTCCTGAGGAGCTAGATTACAGATGCAAGTACTCCATTTTTAGCAGCCTTTTCCTTTATATAACTTTCTCAGAGTTGATGTTTCACCAAACATGTAACAATATGAAAGTGGAGGCTAGATAATGGAACACCTTATACATCGTCATTTAAATTTCCTTCTTGTGCTCGCCTGGGCAGCACATATACTAAAATTGGAACTATACAGAGAAGATTAGCATGGACCCTGCACAAGGTTGACAATTTTAAAATATTTAAAAATAGAATTTCTTCCCTGTTCATTAACTAGGTAAAAGGCCAATTCTTTCCCAGAATGACCTAATCACCTTATGTATGTCTGTGTTTTTATATGAATCCAAATTCAGGTCAGAGGCCACTCAAGGGGGAAAAAGATCTGAGACTTGGTTACATCATCCAGGATATAGACCAACTCTGAAGTTCCTTTTCTGGCAAGCTGTTTATTTGCTGCCTGCCTGGAAGAGGGTGGGAGGTGGGGAGTCAGCTGGGTTTAAAATTTAACAGTTTAAAATAATAGATATGATCTAATGTCTTACATCTATTCCTACCAGTGATGAAGTGTTAGAATAAACTGGCTCAGGACAAAGCTTCATTGGAAAACAGTTTAGTGTAACGGACTAAAACTGATGATGAGGCCAGGCATGGCGGCTCATGCCTGTAATGCCAACACTTTGGGAGGCTGAAGCGGGCAGATTGCTTGAGGTCAGGAGTTTGAGACCAGCCTGGTCCAACATGGTGATACCCGTCTCTTCTAAAAATACAAAAATTAGCCAGGCATGGTGGTGCACACCTATAATCCCAACTACTCAGGAGGCTGAGACAGGAGAATCACTTGAATCAACAAAAGGGAAATAAATTGTGTTATACTCATTACACTCTGGTGGGTTACATTTATACACAGTTATGAATCTTTTTTTAAAAAAAATCCATTGAGGAAGAATACATACATTGTGACACCATTTATATAAAGTTCAAGACATGTAAAACAAAGCAGTATTTGGTTAAGAACAAAACATGTTGACACTATAAAGAAAAAGGAATGATAAGCATAAAATTCAGAGTAGAGGTTACCCCTGAGTGGGGAGGACTGGGGAGGGGACCCCTGAGTGAGAAGGGACACGTGCAGTAGCAGTGTTGGAGATGAATCAGCTCCTTGCCATTCTCCCTCCAGGTCCTATTGCAAAAATGAAAAAAAGGCAGCAGCATCAGACATATCTTTAGATTGTTTTTTTTTTTCTCTCTCTCTCTTTTACAAGTGTCAGCTTAATTCCAGAGCCCCGACCCAGTATTTTCTGATTACTATCTCCCTAAGGAAGAGAAGGAAATCCCTGCTGGCTGTACAGCTGTGATCTTAGATTTCCTCTGAAGCATGTACTGTTTGTGCCTATTAGCATAACTTCAGTCTCTCATTCTCTCCTGACTGATTAGTGATCTCCAGGCAGTTTAAAAAAACATACTTTGGAGGATTCTTGGGATCATGAAAATTCTCATTTGCCTGTTCTATTATTAGAGGAGTGAGAATAGCTACCCCCGAGAGGTCTTCCCAGTCATTTGCATCCCAGGCATTGTCCTACTATGGTGGGTAAAAGAAGCTGGTACAGATTTGAACATCCTCATGATAGTTCATATTTATTTCAAGAAACAAAGATGTTTGTATATAAGAGTAGAAATTTTAAAAGGAAACCACTGGCCTCAGTTGGTCATAATGTACAACTTAGGACCCACCTATCCAAACAGTCAGCTTGCCCCTCCCCACAGCCACTCACTGTTTGAGATGTGTGATATGTTGTCTCCTCCTAGGGGTGGCTGGAGTTCATGCAGCTTGGAAAGAGTAAAAACCCCATCTTACACCCAGCTGATTGATTACAGCTTGTCTTCATAAAAAGACTGACCTGCTCCTTCCCGGGAAAGCACCCCTTTGCTCTGCAGGCATGAGTCATAGAGAGCCCCACCCAAGCAGCAGACAGGCAGGGGGAGCTGAGAGCAGGTGCAGAGTTGAGAACAAACAGGGGGTCACATTAGTGCAGGCGCCTGAGCATGACTCGGCAGAGCCCGGGCATGGCCCGGAGCCCGGGGCAAGTTGTTTTGGGCTGAGTTTCCCATTCCACCCTGCGGTTTGGTAACTCCTCATCAGCTTGTAAACCATGGAGACCACACCCCCAAGCACCACCCTTAGTGATCTGTTTCCTGGGCAGATGAACCTGACCAACCACAGGGCCACCTTTCTCTTTTTGGCTGGGGTTTTGGGAACTGTTGAAGAGTGTGTGGTTTGAAACGAAATCTCCCTATCTCAAACCTCTTTCATCAAATAAAGCAAAGGATGCAGGGTGGTAGAGGGGAGTCTTCCTTTGGCCAACCTGCTTTTCCATGTCTCCTTAGCTTAATGATTTTTATCCAGAGATTCTTCTGAAAGGGCCTATCCTTTATGCTATTCCCTTCATTCTGTTACTAAGTTTTCTCTCCAGATTTACTAGCCCCTCCTTTGCTTTCTGATTCCAGAATGCTTACCATGCTCTTCACACCACACATCAGTCATTAAGCTACATCAGCTCTTCATCCCAGTTATGAGGACTTGGTAATAGGTTCCAACAGAGTATTCCCTTTGTGTTACTTGTATGTGTTTATTTTAGTGGAGTTTTTCTGATTATATTTGTTAAACATGCCTGTTTTTTAAATTCAAAAATTATAAAAATATAGAGGCCAGGCTTGGTGGCTCATGCCAATAATCCGAGCACTTTGGGAGGCCAAAGCAGGAGGATCACTTGAACCCAGGAGTTTGAGAGCAGCCTGGGCAACATAGTGAGAACCCCATCTCCACAAAAAAATTTTAAAAATAGCTACTACTAGGGAGGCTGAGGCAGGAGAATCATCTGAGCCCAGGAGGTTGAGGTTGCAATGAGCTGTGATCTTGTCACTGCATTCCAGCCTGGGTGGTGGCAGAGTGAGACCCTGTGCGCACATGTGTGTATGTGTGCCTGTGTGTAAAATGTAGAAAGTAAAAGCCTTCCCCAGAAGTATTTCTACCTTTCTTGTAAGAATCACTATCAGTTTGGTGATGTTCCTCCAAATTTTTTCCTATATTATTCTAACACGGACACGAATTTCAAATGTGTTTGAGGTTCTTTTTTACTTAACAGTATACCTTGTATATCATTCTACTAAAATACTGAACAAGTTTTTTTTTCCTTTTTGTTTTAATTTTTTTTTTCTTATTACAGGAGAGTTTCGTAGACCTGACAGTTTTGTGTTTTGTTTTGTTTTGTTTTGTTTTGTTTTGTTTTGTTTTTTGAGACGGAGTTTCGCTCTTGTTACCCAGGCTGGAGTGCAATGGCGCAATCTTGGCTCACTGCATCCTCTGCCTCCTGGGTTCAGGCAATTCTCCTGCCTCAACCTCCTGAGTAGCTGAGATTACAGGCATGCGCAACCATGCCCAGCTAATTTTTTGTATTTTTAGTAGAGATGGGGTTTCACCATGTTGATCAGGCTGGTCTCGATCTCTTGACCTCGTGATCCACCCGCCTCAGCCTCCCAAAGTGCTGGGATTACAGGCTTAAGCCACCGTGCCTGGCCGACCTGACAGTTTTTAACAGCTTCATAGCATATAGTTGTATGGATTATAATGTAAGTAATTTTTTTTGTTTGATGTCTCATCTTTTAGTATCACAAATAGTATCATAGTAAATATCTTTGAGACAGAGTGTTACTCTGTCACCCAGGCTGGAGTGCAGTGGTGCGATCTCGGCTCACTGCAACCCCTGCCTCCCAGGTTCAAGCAAGTCTCCTGTCTCAGCTTCCCGAGTAGCTGGGATTACAGATAGCTGCCACCAAACCCAGCTAATTTTTGTATTTTTAGTAGAGACGGGTTTCACCATTGGCCGGGCTGGTCTTGAACTCCTGACCTCAAGTGATCCACCTGCCTCGGCCTCCCAAAGTGCTGGGATTACAGGCGTGAGCCACCACACCTGGCCGGTAAATATCTTTATATATCTTTTCTATTTTCTTATTTTTTTGAGATCAGGTCTTGCTCAATCACCCAGGCTGGGTGCAGTGGTGCAGTCTCAACTCACTGTAGCCTCATCAACATGGGCTCAAGTGATCCTCCCACCTCAGCCCCCTAAGTAGCTAAACTACAGGCATACGCCACCACACTTGAATAATTTTTTAATTTTTTATAGAGATGGGGTTTTACCATGTTGCCCAGGCTGGTCTCAAATTCCTGGGCTCAAGCAATCTGCCTGCCTTGGCCTCCCAAAAGGTGCTGGGATTTCAGATGTGAGACACCACGCCCAGCCATATAGATATCTGTGTGCACTTGTCGTAGTATTTCTCCAAGAAAAATGTATTAAGAATTTCTGGTTAAAGGGTTAAATTTGAAGAGCTATTGCCAGATTTCAGTCTTTAAAATTCTACAATTCTGCCAGGTATGGTGGGGGACCCAGGTGGGCAGATCAGTTGAGGTCTGGCCAACATGGCAAAACGTCATGTGCACTGAAAAGACAAAAATTAGCCAGGCGTGGTGGCATGTTCCTGTAATCCCAGCTACTCTGGAGGCTGAGGTGGGAGAATTGCTTGAATCCAGGAAGCGGAGGTTGTAGTGAGTTGAGATTATGCCACTGCACTGCAGCTGGGGCGACAAAGCGAGACTGTCAGAAAAAAACAAAACACAAAAATTCTGCAGTTCACACTCCTCCTGCCAACAGTGTATGAGAGAGCTTGTTTGGCCATACCATCATCAACACTTGCTCTTACCAACCATTTTAATTCCTGTCAGTCTGATTAGGTAAAAAAAATCAGATCTCACATTCATTTGTTGTTGTTTTGCTTTGTTTTTTTGCTATTGAGTATCTTTTCAAACATTTATTGCATAGTTCCGTTGAGCAATAACAAAGCATTGCAAGTTAAGAGTTATCTGAGAGTGTTTTTCCTGGGAGGGTGTTGATTATCTTTACAAACTAGATTATTTCCTGTGTATGTCCTCCACAGCAAACAGCGGCATAACAAACTATGGAGATCTCATTCAGATAGTGACCTCTCAGACCACCACGAACCCATCTGCAAACCTGGGCTAGAACTCAACAAGAAGGAGATCACCACCTCAGCAGACCAGATTGCTGAGGTAAAAACCATGGACAGTCACCCATCCATACCTCCTGTCTTTGTGGAACATGTAATCCCACAAGATACAAATCAGAAAGACCTGTGTACCAAAGAAAGAATGATCTGCTTGGAGTTTACTTCTAGGGAATTTCGTGCCGGACAGATTGAGGATGAATTAAACTTAAATGACATCAATGGATGCTCATCAGGGTGTTGTCTGAATGAATCAAAATTTCCTCTTGACAACTGCCATGCATCCAAAGCCTTAATTCAGCCTGGACATGTCCCAGAAATGGCCGACAAGTTTCCAGACTTAACAGTGGAAGATCTGGAGACAGACGCACTGAAAACAGACATGAATGTCCACCTACTGCCTATGGAAGAATTGACATCTCGACTGAAAGACCTCCCTATGTCCCCTGATCCTGAGTCACCAAGCCCCCAGCCCAGTTGCCAGACTGAAATCTCAGATTTCAGTACAGATCGCATTGACTTTTTTAGTGCCCTAGAGAAGTTTGTGGAGCTCTCCCAAGAAACCCGGTCACGATCTTTTTCCCATTCAAGGATGGAGGAACTGGGTGGAGGAAGGAGTGAGAGCTGTCGACTGTCAGTGATAGAAGTAGCCCCTTCCAAAGTAACAGCTGATGACCAGAGAAGCAGCTCTTTGAGTAATACTCCTCATGCATCAGAAGAATCTTCAATGGATGAGGAACAGTCAAAGGTAAAAACTGTCTGTATAGTTTTCCACCTAATGAAGTTCTCTTCAAAGGCAAAGCATTTTGGATTCTGTTAGGTTTATTTTTGACGGAGTGCCTGGCTAATATTTTCCTTGAAAACTTAAGGTTTAAATATATATATATATATATTTTTTTTTTTTTTTTTTTTTTTTTTTTGAGACGGAGTTTCGCTCTTGTTACCCAGGCTGGAGTGCAATGGCGCGATCTCGGCTCACTGCAACCTCCGCCTCCTGGGTTCAGGCAATTCTCCTGCCTCAGCCTCCTGAGTAGCTGGGATTACAGGCACATGCCACCATGCCCAGCTAATTTTTTTGTATTTTTAGTAGAGATGGGGTTTCACCATGTTGACCAGGATGGTCTCGATCTCTCGACCTCGTGATCCACCCGCCTCGGCCTCCCAAAGTGCTGAGATTACAAGCTTGAGCCACTGCGCCCGGCCAAGGTTTAAATATTTTTTAAATAATTTGCCTTTTGGGAATTTTATCTTTCTGGTGTCATTGGAAGCACTTCTTTTTTTTTTTTTTTTTTTTTTTTTTTTTGAGACGGAGTTTCGCTCTTGTTACCCAGGCTGGAGTGCAATGGCGTGATCTCGGCTCACCGCAACCTCCGCCTCCTGGGTTCAGGCAATTCTCCTGCCTCAGCCTCCTGAGTAGCTGGGATTACAGGCACGCGCCACCATGCCCAGCTAATGTTTTGTATTTTTAGTAGAGACGGGGTTTCACCATGTTGACCAGGATGGTCTCCATCTCTCGACCTCGTGATCCACCCGCCTCGGCCTCCCAAAGTGCTGGAATTACAGGCGTGAGCCACCGCGCCCGGCCCTGGAAGCACTTCTAAGAGGGGATGACAGAGGAAGAGGTTAGCCAAACAAGTGTCCTGACAACAATTCTAAGACTCACACTTACTCATATTTTGACATTTATGGCATTGTGATGCATCTTATAAACAATAGTGTCTTAAATCAATATGATACAGTAGTTGGAGGAATAAACTGTGACACATACCAAACTTCACTTAATGATTTTAGTGGAGCTAGGTAGATTCTTTGCATCTCCTGATGTCCGTCTACTTACATATACCACTTTGTCCATTACTGATTTGTTCTCTCTCCTTAACTACCCCACTGTGATTCTTGCCTCTGCTTCTGTCTTTTCACCACTCCCAAGGCTGTGCCTCTGTTTCCTTTCTACTGAGAAGGTAGAATGCTTGTGTTCTCCCTTGGGCCAGTGACTAGCAGCACTGACAGAAATAGCCTTTCTGCAAAGTCCCTGGTCATATGAGCACTCCCTCCATGGCCCATGCACATACTGGGCTCACTATGGCTTCTCTCCCGGTCTTGGCAAGTTTGCCTCTGCCTGATGTCATGGCACATTTCCCCCAAAGGCATTACTGACCTTGTTAGTTTGTACTAACTCTGACTCTCTTTTGAAAGAGAAAGACCAGAGCAGTTCCCAGGGAAATATACTTTGAAGGCTTATAAAAATGTTAACTAGATTGATATTCATAATGATAACTACTTTAAGAAGTATCCAACCTAAAATAAAAGTTAAAAAAAAAAAAAAAGCTGCTTTTATGCTGGGCGCGGTGGCTCAAGCTGGTAATCCCAGCACTTTGGGAGGCCGAGGCGGGTGGATCACGAGGTCGAGAGATCGAGACCATCCTGGTCAACATGGTGAAACCCCGTCTCTACTATAAATACAAAAAATTAGCTGGGCATGGTGGCACATGCCTGTAATCCCAGCTACTCAGGAGGCTGAGGCAGGAGAATTGCCTGAACCCAGGAGGCAGAGGTTGCGGTGAGCCGAGATCGTGCCATTGCACTCCAGCCTGGGTAACAAGAGCGAAACTCCGTCTCAAAAAAAAAAAAAAAAAGAAGTATCCAAGGATCATTCCCAGATTTTGAGTTTTTGTTTTGTTTTTTTACAGTAGGACCTGATTTTGCATTGGTCGGTATTTGCCCTTGTTCTAAATCCATCTGGGAATTTGTAACTGGCAAAATAGTAAAATTAGAGAGTTATGGTTTCTAAGTTTGCTAAGGAATATAGCTGTGTAAGCCAAGTAAACCATTCCCAGAAGGAGCCATGTAAAACTTAGAGATTGTGTAGTCAGATAGTGTACGCCCCTGCTTGTAAGTACTGGGATGCTGCTGCTAGGGGAAGCAGTGGGAGGATGGGGATGAAAGCTAGCAAGATGGAGGAGCGAAGAGAGCAGTGAGTCTCCAAATCAGACATCAGATGATAGCCTCGTCCATCTTGCCCTATCACCGGGACATATCTAAGCAGGCCATTTAGCCCTTGAATGGAACACTTTCCCTCAGATAGGTTAGGATCAAACTGGAAGTTGACAGGCCATAAGGGAAAGGTTTCATTTACCACAGTATGGCCTGAATTCTGGAGGCTCATAGTCTTAGGGAGATATAGATTATAGGCGCCTCCAAAGGTATTTGCTGTTCATTGGATTGGAATTCTGCTTAAGTAAACAGAACAGAAAGTTTGGTAGACAGTATCACAACCTATAACAAATTTTGTTGAATTCAGTTTTTTTATTGTAGTCTGACAAAACAGATGGGCAGAGTTTGTTCCCAGGAACTCCATGATTTGTATTCTTATAGCCAGATAGGTTGTTCTGGATCAGAGGATTAATAAGCAGAAAATCCAGCATTTTCAATTAGACTACAATTCTCCATAATCATCTCACTGCTTTCTTTTCTTAGGCAATCTCAGAACTTGTCAGCCCAGACATCTTCATGCAGTCTCACTCAGAAAATGCAATTTCAGTCAAAGAGATTGTCACTGAAATTGAGTCCATCAGCCAAGGAGTTGGACAGGTTCAACTGAAAGGAGACATCTTATCCAACCCATGCCATACACCAAAGAAGAACAGCATCCATGAGCTGCCCCTTGAGAGGGCCCAGACCCCAGAGAACAAACCTGGACATGTGGAGCAAGATGAGGGCTCCTGCACAGCCCAGCCTGAAGTAGCCAAAGACTCAGGGATGTGCAACCAAGAAGGCTGCCTAACCACACACTCATCTATAGCAGACATGGAAGAAGAGGAACCAGCTGAGGGAGAACAAGAGCTCCAGGCCTCAGGGATGCACCCAGGTGCCAAGTGGTACCCTGGGTCTGTGAGGCGAGCCACCTTGGAGTTCGAAGAACGCTTACGGCAGGAGCAAGAGCATCATGGTGCTGCCCCGACATGTACCTCATTGTCCACTCGTAAGAATTCAAAGAATGATTCTTCTGTGGCAGACCTAGCACCAAAAGGGAAAAGTGGTGAAGCTACCCCAGAACATTCATTTGTCCCCAAGGAACCAGAGATGAGCAAAGGCAAAGGAAAATACAGTGGGTCTGAGGCTGGCTCACTGTCCCATTCTGAGCAGAATGTCACTGTTCCAGCTCCCAAGGTACCAGAGTTTGACCACTTGCCAGCTCCTCAGGAGGGCCCAGGGTCAGATACTGGAACACAGCAGGAAGGAGTCCTGAAGGATCTAAGGACTGTGATTCCATACCAGGAGTCTGAGACACAGGCAGTCCTTCTTCCTCTTCCCAAGAGGGTAGAAATCATTGAGTATGCAGTTACATCACCCGATCACACTGGGCTAGGGAGTGAAATAGCCACCAGTGAGAAGAATGGAGAGCAAGGACTGAGGAAAGTGAAAGTGGAAAAATCTGTCACTGTGCTCTGCGCAGTGGATGAAAATCTAAACAGGACTCTGGACTCCAATCAGGTTTCTCTGCACCCCCAAGTGCTACCTCTGCCTCATTCTTCCTCTCCTGAGCACAGCAGGCCCACTGATCACCCGACCCCCATACTGAGTAGTCCTGAAGACAGAGGCAGCAGCCTGTCGACAGCCCCAGAGATAGCAGCACCTTTTGTCAGTCGCACAACCCAGTTACTGTCTGCCAGTTTGGATTACCTGCATCCCCAGACTATGGTTCACTTGGAAGGCTTCACAGAGCAGAGCAGCACCACAGATGAGCCCTCCACAGAACAGGTTAGCTGGGAAGAAAGTCAAGACAGCCCTCTCTTCAGTGGCAATGAGGTGCCATATAAGGACTCCCAGCTAAGTAGCGAAGACCTAAGTTTAATTAGTAAACGTGGTGACAACACTGGAGAGTTACAGGAGAAACTGGACCCATTACCTGTAGCCTGTCAACTCCCACATAGCTCTAGTAGTGAAAACATAAAGGGTCTCAGCCACAGCCCTGGTGCGGTGAAGGAGCGTGCTAAAGAAATTGAGTCTCGAGCAGTTTTCCAGACAGGGCTCACCAAACCATCCCAAATGAGGCGCTCAGCTTCTCTCGCCAAATTAGGTTACTTGGACCTCTGTAAAGACTGTTTACCGGAGAGGAAGCCTGCCTCCTGTGAATTCCCCCATCTCAAACTGCTTCAGCCTTTCCTCAGAACAGACTCAGGCATGCATGCCATGGAGGACCAAGAGTCCCTAGAAAACCCAGGTGCCCCCCACAGCCCAGAGCCCACCAAGTATCTTGTAGAACAGCTCACAACAACAGAGTGTATTGTGCAGAGCAAGCCAGTGGAGAGGCCCCTTGTGCAGTATGCCAAAGAATTTGGTTCCAGTCAGCAGTGTTTGCTCCCCAGGGCAGGACCTGAATTGACTAGTTCTGAAGGAGGCCTTCCTGTGCTACAGACCCAGGAACTGCAGTGTGCATGCCCAGCCCCGGGGCTAGCCGTGGCACCCCGTCAGCAACAGGGCAGAACTCACCCCCTTAGGAGACTGAAAAAGGCAAATGACAAAAAACGGACAACCAACCCCTTCTATAATACCATGTGATTCTGAGCCTACACGTGTGACTTTCTAAAAGAAAAGTTTGTAAAAGGGGCAGGTGTAATATGTAAGGAACATGCACTTTATTGGTTAATTTTATAATATTTTGGTCATTTTACTGTTTCTGGCGCATGCAGGGTTTGGTTTTTCAGTGTGTGTGTGTGTGTGTGTGTGTGTGTGTGTGTGTGTGTAAGGGGAAAGAGAGATTGATCTGGATGGCAAGACCATTTATCATCTTTTATTTAAAAAAAAAATCAAACCTCAAAAAAAAGTCATTTTCAGAGAACACCTTTATCAAAGGCAAATTGCTGTTTTTCAGTTAGCTGCCACCTGTTTCTCCTTTTGTCCTGTAAGAAAAGGCATAGTTGCTTGATTGAAGGAAGGAAGCAGATTCGGAGGGCTGGAGATAAAGCTGGGAATTGAAAGTGTTCCCCCGCCTTTGTGATGATGGTTTGGTTTCCAGACCTGAGGCATTGAATGGGCTAAAGGGTAGCCAGAGGTCAGAGGGCTCTCAGCCTTCATCCAGTGGCAGCCCTTCAGAGTTCCTGAAGGAGGCAGGTTCTACTTTGCTTTAAAAGAGGGTCTTCGGTATTCAAGTGTATCATTACAGTAAGGGATGATAATGGCTGGCTCTGCAAATTCATCTTATAGTTTTTTCCCCAAGAAAATTATTTTTGAAATGAAATCAAAAAAGGACTCCAAATGCAATCCAGGTGGTCTTCTGTAGAGGAAAGCATGATGAGGGGAGGAAGACATAAAGTTGGGGATAGAGAGGCTGCTGCTCAGAAACTGCTGGGGCAGTGGGATCCACACAGGTGGGCCTCTTGTTTCTCTCTGCCAGAAAAATGTGCTCTGCAGTGTCCTCCCAACTAAAACCACAACAGTGACATGTTTGAAAAGCAGCAATTGAAAGTCATTGTGTTCTTGTAAAATGAATACGCATGTAGGGTTTTAACCCTTCCACTACTTGAATAATTCTTTGGGCCTTCTGAGTTTCGTGGCCATATTTTCTTCCAGTTTATTTTCCTTCCCAGTGCTTGTTGCCCCCATGCTGCCTACTTTTTTTTTTTTTTATTTCATAGAGTATATTTGAATTGTTACATATGTTTAACACCATTGAATGCAATGTTTTCTTTTCTGTATTATCACTGTTAACACTTGACTTTTTTTTCCTTTTCCTGGAAGGTTTGTCATTTCTCTAAAGTTTATATACAGTATTTATGTACATAATATTGTCACTGTCTTACAGTGTTTTGTTGTTCATGTGGTAGGGTATTTTTTGATTTAGTCTTTTTAAGAAGGAGTAGAGTTGCAACTGGAAAACACACAGACAGCAGAAATAAAACTGTTGGGTGTTGATAGGAATCTGTACAGTATGTTGATGGTGGTTGTAGTTGTTTAAATGGAGACTTCTAATCACCAGCTCCTGCCAAATTATGCATTAGTAACTTCTTCCTCAGAGACAACCCTAAAGGTTCCCATTAGGTCACAATATGACTGAAAGCTGATTTGTCTTTGAGACTGAAATCCCAGAACAGTGTTGGCCAGTATCTCAACCACAGCCAGGAAGTGTATGTGAGCTGCCCAGAGTGGAAGCTCCTAGTGGAGGCTGAAGGCCACAGGAGTGGCCTCAGCCAAGGGCAAGTGCCCACAGCGACTCCATTTAGGATGCTGTTGCTTTGCTACTGTCGTGGAGATTCTTAACACAGGAGCACCTGCCATAAACAAGCCTCTTGTAGCTTCTTACAGAAAACAGATTTAGCCTGGCATGAAACACCTCTGTGGCTCATTAAAACTGAAGAGGCTTGAAGATTTGCTTTCTGTTAGTTTTTGTTGATGTCCACATTATTGAGGATTGACTGAGTACAGACTGGAGACAGGTTTTTGGCTCATTGCAGCACTCAGAGGAAAATACAAATGCATGGACTGTCAACGTGATGTCAGAGGACAGAGTTTGATGGGGCAGATGGCAGAGCAGCAGAAAAGATACAGAAAAGGTAGACTGGGGACAAAGAGGAGCTGTGAAGTTGTATGGAAGCCAAGGTTGGGTCTGACATCACTGCCAGGAGGCAGGCTGGACAGAAACCACTTGCTAAAAGCATCTTCATGGTGTAGTGATTATGTGTACCCTGTTCTGTTGCTCAGTAGTTTCCTTGACTGTTCAAGTATATCATCCACACAGTTTTGTGATTCCTGGATATTTTTGTGTTGTAAAGTGTTTTGTTAGGTGGCATGAACCAGTGTGAGGAGGCTTGAGACAGGGTTATGGATTTCCAGGACTCTTCCATCGAGACTGCCCTGCCTTGAAGCAGTGCCACTACCAATATGATAGGGAAGGACAGGAAATTGTGGCAGGGTGGGGAGAGGATTTGCATTGGAAGTTAAGAGAGTGGCATCCACTCCTGGTAACCCCTTATGATGATGACATCCCATGCATTAAGAAGTACAAGCAGGACCAAAGTTTTGGACTGTTCCCTGTTCTCCCTACCACTGTGTTTAATGCTCACCCACTGCATTAAATAAGAACAAAGATGGGACAAAACCCATGAATGCTGTGGGGGTTGGGGGAAACAACTTTTTTTTAAGAGTAGAGGAAACAGTCTTTCTACCTTTTTATAATTACATTTTTAATCATTTAGTTTACCTGCCTAAATAAACATCTTCTACAGTGTCTGTAATTCAGCCATGCCAAGGAGTTTTTCCAGCCCTTTCAGACTCCCAGAATTGGGTGTTACTCAGTTATTTACATAGCTGAGCAATGTCCCGGGGAGGTGCATGATGAGCTGTCAAGGACTTTCCAGACTTCCTTCTCTTCAGACTCTTATAATCTCCAGTGGCCTGTTTCCCTTTTCTTCTGTTCATGGAAAGCCCAGACCTGAAACAGCAGATTTGATAGACTGGCCAAGATGAACAGGAAAATCCATGACCTCTTGCCCAGTGCGTGTCTCTCTCTCTCCCTCTCACCCTCTCTCCTTCCCTCTTTAAACCACCATATACTCTCAGAGTTAATTCTGGAGGCGTGGGTGTGCAAGTGTACACAGATGTGTACATGTGTAAAAAGAGTTGATGTTCTGGTGCATGGGGTAAAAGCCCCAGGAGTATACAGAATCTGAGCTGAACCTGGTCAGTAGAAAGGGAAACCCCAACCCTTTCTTGAGTTTTGGAAACATCTAGTAGTAATGGATATTATAGTAGAAGCGTAGTACAGTAATAGTCACCTCTCCTCATTTTAGTTGCCTTTCAAAGATGCTAAATGTTTGGGATCCTTCCTCCCTTCTTAGTCTCTTTGGGATCTTTAGTATTTTCCTGGTTCTGTGTCTTTATCCCTACTGATGTTTCCTCCTTCTCATTTTGCAAACTACCCAGAGTTCCAAGGACAGCCTGAAGATCTCAGTGCCCCAGGCTCTGAGGTCTTCTGCTCACAGGCCCCAGACAGATGCTGTTGGGTAAACCCAAAGCTTCCTCTAAGAAGCTTCTGAGATGTAGCAGGTCACAGAAGTGTTCACCTGTTTCATCTGAGGATTTCAGTTGTGAATTGATCTAGGCATATTTGGTAAAAATGTTTTTGTGAGAGGTTTTTTGTTTTTTTTTTAAAGAAAGCATTATGCAAAAAGTCACTTTTAAGGGCATTTAAAAATTTTTAAATAAAGCCATTCTTTGGCTTTTTTGGACTATTTGTGGATACCTTGTTTACATTTTGAATATTAAAATATGCATCATCTTGTTGGCCACTCAGTCCTGCAGGCATCTGTGCCCTGGCTGTCCTGTGTCCTCGTGCAGAGCAGTGCCGTAACGGTCAGCCCTTGTGAATAGGTGGGCATACCCTGAAGCTGACTTCCATCTGTGTCCTGCACTCCCAGCCAGCACTCCTATGGAAATAGTTGTCATTTCCTCAGTGATGGTATGTCTTAGAGTGATGGTTGTAATGGTGAATGGCTAGTGTCATTTTGTTTAATTTTGTTTTTGCTTTTTGTTGGTGGATAAGATGAAATTTTAGCTGTTTCAGTACCAATCCAACTTAAGAGCATCTTGGACTTTGTTTTCTCTTCCAAACTAAAAGATCAAAGCATGTATTAGACACAAGCGTATTTGCTGCCTCCACGCTTCTGACATGCATATTAGGAAAAGGCCTGCCACCAAAGCAGGAAGCTGCACACTCCTAACCCTTCTCCCAAGGTGTGGAGTCCCTTGATGCCATGAAGAGCTATTGCAGGGTGCTTCTGTACTTTTCCAGCCTGGAAATGGAGGGTGACTGGCCCTGGCTCCTGCTATGAGAAGAGAACCAGCCTCATTTTCTCAGTGCCCCAGAGATCTAGGACAGGATTTATAAACTGGAATCATCCTTAATCAGCTTGAAGATCCCCCAAGAGGCATTCGCCTGGTACTGCCATCTGTGTCCTCAGAGCAATACTGGTGGCAGTGTCCTGTGTACACATGCAGAGCTAATACCCAAACTAAAAACTGGGTAACTGGCCCTGAAGTGCTTCCCAATCAGTAAGCCCACAGGGAAATGTTTGATTTTTATGTTTTGTTGGATTTTGGTTTGCTTGGCATATCTAAAGGTGCCTTTCTTCTTTTTCCCTGCTTTGTTTTGTAGGACTTGTTCTAAACATGGAAAACAAGTCCAGAAGACTCTCCCTCTGACTGTTACCTTTGCCCCAAGCTACCCCAAACTTATTTGATTAAAGCAGGTGCTCCCTGGAATCTCTGGGACCTTTTTGAGGCATTTGAAGCAGAATATAGAGTGGTCTCATCTCCTTCCTTAATCTTCCTGGTGGTTGAGATGTTCCACTTGTACCATAGATTTTTTTTATTACTGATGTGCTCCGCTGTTTTTAAATGTGAACTTGTGTGCAAATGTGCAGATTAAATGTTCTTGTTACAGACTGAATAAATTTTTATTTTGAAGATGAAAAGTGTACGTCATCAGATGCAACAAAGGAGGGAGGTGCTGGAGAAGTGTAAGGGTTAGAAGAGGGAACACAGCGAACAAGCAGTAGTTCTCAATGATTCATCCCAGTCATGTCACCCTGAAGAGAGAGCTGAGCCCTCAAAAATAAATAAAACTTGCCACTTTCCACAAAATAAAAGAGTAGATAGGACATAGGATCACTAAAGATTATTTCAGGCAGTGTGGCTCCAATCAAGTGACCAAGCTGGGAATGTGCCAGGTTAAGGAGGCACTTGCCAATGCCACCACCTGAATGTTAGAAGAATGAAAAAGCAAAGGGACCAAAATTCCCCCACCATCTGTGCTGCAGAGTGACTGATCTAGGACAGCTGTGGTCACCTGCCCCAACAGACTGGATTTGTTTGGTGGGTGACCTCTCTGGACATAGTGGGAAAGAGCTAACAAGCTTTCAGCTCAAGGCATCTCAGTCCACTGAAAGACTTCTAGAAATGGGACATGAATTTCCAAAGAAATAAAAGCTTATTGCCGGGCACGGTGGCACGTGTCTGCAGTCCCAGCTATTCGGGAGGCTGAGGCTGGAGGATCTCTTGAGCCCAGGAGTTCTGGGCTGTACTGTGCTCTGCCGATCGGGTGTCCACACTAAGTTTGGCATCAATATGGTGACCTCCTGGGAGCAGGGGACCACCAGGTTGCCTAAGGAGGAGTGAATCGGCCCAGGTCGGAAACAGAGCAGGTCAAAACTCCCGTGCTGATCAGTAGTGGGATCGTGCCTGTGAATAGCCACTGCACTCCAGCCTGGGCAACATAGCAAGACACTGTCTCTTTAAATAAATGAATGAATGAATAAATAAATAAATAAATAAATAAATAAAAGCTTATTACTCCCACCATTAGAAGAGAAACACTGGTGTCACTGACATAGGAGAGGTGGCCAAAAGGCAGTTCTGTAAAATGGCCTAGGGGGTATCCCCACTTCTCCCACCTTTCCACACAGATTCATCATGAGATGTTTAGTGGTGCCATTCATCACATTCAAGGGAGTGCTACCATCTAGGGAGAGCTCAGTTTCCAGTTCCCAATTGCTAACAAAATTTACTGAAGTTCCCCCCAACCAAAAAAAGAAAAAACACACTGTCTCGAACTAAAAAACACACTGTCTCGAAAAAACACACTGTCTCTGCTTCATTCTGAATCATCCATATCAACTGGGAGGGCCACAGCGCTGGTCTTTAGCTGGAGTGCATGATGTTGAAGGTAAGGTCTTTCACAAAATATTCTAAGGGTGCCTCAGATCCCTGATCAATCTAGATAACCTCAGTCTTGGCTTTCTAGCCAAAGCAGATGGACCAAATCATGGTTAAGTTGCCAGACTACCTCATCTGGAAAATGGCTTCCTAAAAGATGAAATCCATGGCTGTCTTCGATGGATTGCAGTTCAGAGCTAACAGTTCAAAAGGGAGGCACCAAGCCCAGGCAGCTTCTTCCCTTGGTTGGTTCTTCCTGCCTTAACTCTGCCTACTCACAGCTCTGCCAGGCCTTGGCAGCCAGAAGAAGGCTAGAGGGCAGAGCTGAGCCACACCTGGCCCAAGCAAATATCTGAATCCCTGTACACAGAAAGCATGACCCTTCCTAGATGATGGAACTGAAGGGAGAATGCATTGATGGATTCCTGCTTCCTACTCCCAAGCCCTTCCCTCTAGAAGGGAGTCTCCTGTTCTTTTTAAAGAGAAGGAGTGTAGGGTTAGCAGGGAAGTGGCTATTTCAGAGGTGGCACCACATCAGATCCCTACTCTGCTAAGGAGTGGTGCAGAGTTGGAAAGAATCTGACCCAATCCTGTTTATTTTACAGCCCCAGAGAGCTGTAAAAATATGACAATTGAGCCAGGACAGGAACCAGGTTTTTAATTCATGCCAGGCATCCTTTCCTCTGTGCCACACAGTATAAACTCTCAGTTATGCTTTAGCTTAGCACATGTGAGATAAAGTGGCACTGTCCTTCAGGGAGAGGCAGAAATGAACGATGCTGGAAAGCATGGAACAGATGCCAGACCACTTGGGTAAGAATGGTAGCTACATCAACTACCAGTTGAGGTTGTGATGGGTAAGCCAGCTAACCTCTGTGGCTTCATTTCCTCAACTGTTAAATAGGAATAACAGGACCCACCTTAGAGGATTGTTTTTTGTTTGTTTGTTTGTTTGTTTGTTTTTGAGATGGAGTTTTGCTCTTGTTACCCAGGCTGGAGTGCAATGGCGCGATCTCGGCTCACCGCAACCTCCGCCTCCTGGGTTCAGGCAATTCTCCTGCCTCAGCCTCCTAAGTAGCTGGGATTACAGGCACGCGCCACCACGCCCAGCTAATTTTTTGTATTTTTAGTAGAGACGGGGTTTCACCATGTTGACCAGGATGGTCTCGATCTCTCGACCTCGTGATCCACCCGCCTCGGCCTTCCAAAGTGCTGGGATTACACGCTTGAGCCACCGTGCCCGGGCTTTTTTTTTTTTTTTTTTTTTTTTGAGACGGAGTTTCGCTCTTGTTACCCAGGCTGGAGTGCAATGGCGCGATCTCGGCTCACCGCAAAATCCGCCTCCTGGGTTCATGCAATTCTCCTGCCTCAGCCTCCTGAGTAGCTGGGATTACAGGCACTTGCCACCATGCCCAGCTAATTTTTTGTATTTTTAGTAGAGACAGGGTTTCACCATGTTGACCAGGATGGTCTTGATCTCTTGACCTCGTGATCCACCCGCCTCGGCCTCCCAAAGTGCTGGGATTACAGGCTTGAGCCACCGCGCCCGGCCAGAGGATTGTTTTTTCTTTTTGTTTTGTGGTGTTTTCTTTTTTGCTGTGGGGTTTTGTTTTGGTTCGGTTTGGTTTCTTGAGACAGAATCTCACTCTGTCACCCAGGCTAAAGTGTGGTGGCACCATCTCAGCTCACTGCAACTTTTGCCTGCCAGGTTCAAGCGATTCTTGTGTCTCAGCCTCCTGAGTAGCTGGGATTACAGGCGTGCACTAACACACCTGGCTAATTTTTGTATTTTTAGTAGAGATGGGGTTTCACCATGTTGGCCAGGCTGGTCTTGAATTCCTGACCTCAGGTGATCCACCCACCTCAGCCTCCCAAAGTGCTGGGATTACAGTCGGGAGCCATCACGTCTGACCTAGAGGAGTATGAAATTGATATGTATAAAGCCCTTGCCAGTGCCTAGCACATAAGCATGGGTTATTGTTGTAAAAGAGCAACTGAGTAACTCAGGTATTTTCCTCCTAAGCATGTGCCTGGAATCTTTAGGTAAAAGAGAGATGACTCATGTACCCTCATACCCTGTCCCTGCACCCCTATGCCAGGAGTTATTTCTGGAGCACTCGTAACAGTTTTTGATTCTGTTCCCCACAAGCCACTGACTCTTCTACAAGAGAAACAGAGGAGCCTTGTGGGGCCCCTCATGGTTTCACCACCTTCACTCCCCTTTCTCCCCAGTGCTGGTCTCTGCCCTCCGAAAAGCTGTGTTCCATTCACTCCCAGGTGTGCCCTGGAGAGTGGGAAGTAATAACTGACCCCATGATGCCCTTATGATCCAAGGGAAGAAATCCAGGCAATGTGCAGACACTGGGTAAAATGGAGCTACGGGTCTGGTTGGTCTTCACTGGCTGTATTTTGATCAGATTCCCTTTAATCTCCTTGACCTCGGTCAACATTCAGTTCTGTGGGTATTGGGGCATATGGGGGGAAGCTTACCTGGAACACAGTAGGGCACCAATTCAAACAAGGCATAGAAGACATTAGGCGTCTGACCTCTGGGCTGGCTGCTCTGACCCCTAAAATGTGACTAGAGATCTGTGCCAGCCTCTCTCCCCTGAATCTGGGAGGGGAGGGAGTGTCAGGTGGATTCACTTTACACTCGGTCCCCTCCTTGGTCTTTCAGCTGCTTCCTGCCCTGCTCCATGGAATCCTCTCTAATGGGGGGAAATGTCTAGCACAGAGCTAGCATTTTAGGTTTCTCAAATGACCGCTTTTCCCATTCATAACAGTAACTATCATTCACAGCCCTGTGTCGGGTGCCCTCGCACGTGCCCTCGATCAGGATCAGCCTGGGTCCTCATCTTCTAGGGCCTCTTTCCCCCAGGGAGGCCTGAACGTGCGGTCTCGCAGTCCCGGCCGGTCAGGACAGCTAAATTGGGAGCGCGATTGCGGCTGGAATGCGGGTGGAGGCACCTGATCTCGCACGGCTGCCCGCTCTAGGGGCGTGAGCCCCCTCACCGGCTCCCGCGCCCAGCGTCCTGCTCTGTGTCTGTGAACCCAAGCCTCCCCAGCCTACCTCAGGAGTCACGGAGGGAGGGAAGGAGCGTGCGCACCCGCACGCAGCAGCACACTTACTTTCTTTTTTCTTTTTTTTTTTTTTTTTTGAGACGGAGTTTCGCTCTTGTTACCCAGGCTGGAGTGCAATGGCGCGATCTCGGCTCACCGCAACCTCCGCCTCCTGGGTTCATGCAATTCTCCTGCCTCAGCCTCCTGAGTAGCTGGGATTACAGGCATGCGCCACCATGCCCAGCTAATTTTTTTGTATTTTTAGTAGAGACGGGGTTTCACCATGTTGACCAGGATGGTCTCGATCTCCTGACCTCGTGATCCACCCGCCTCGGCCTCCCAAAGTGCTGGGATTATAGGCGGGAGCCACCGCGCCCGGCTAGCACACTTACTTTCGAGGCTGTTCCGAGGCCTACGGAAGCTCGGAGCGAAACGGGAGCGCTCGACTTTCCCGCCTCTCGAGGGGACGGGGCAGCTTAGGCCCTGGCCCCGCCCCTACGCTAGGCCCCGCCCCCTCAGGTTGATGGCAGCGGCAGCTGGGGCTGCAGCAGCGCCCGGCCCTGGAAAGCCGCAGGCAGCGCCGGAGCGCGGAGCCGGACGCCCGGGTCCCAGACGCTGCGGACACCCAAAGAGGCGGCTCCTTCGTCCTGACGCCTTCCTCGGCCCCCAGCGCACTCGGGCCCCCTTCGCAGAGGAGTCGCAGCGTGAGCGCCCCGCTCAGGACCAGGTACCCAGCCCCCCACACTCGGCCGCCACCACAGCCGGCGGAGCGGACGGGGTCCCTGAGGGGCAGAGGTCTGCGCTCCCTCCCCTCGCGCCGCCAAATTCGGTTTAGAGCAGGAAGGACTTGGTGTCTATATTTGGCCGGACATCGGCCAGCATGCCCGGAGGGCGCAGACACCACGTCTCGAAAGAACGCAGTGCCGGGGCAGGAGGCTGGAGAAGGGTGCGGGGAGGCCGGGCCTCAAGCTTGGGGCCGCAGAAGCGCCTTGAAGGGCAAACGGATGCCGGGGCTGGGGTGGGGCAGGAGCCACTGGCTGGGGCTGTGGGAGTGCTCAGTGTGCCCTCTAGGGAGGCCCTAGCCGGAGACAAGGCACCTCACCCTCCCCACCCCTGCAAATCTGGCTTGGCCGTCGGGGTTTGGGGGCGGGGTGGAGGGTGGGGTTGAGGACCCCACCCCTAGAAGAGTTCACTAGGAAGAAGGCCCAGCCAGGGCAGGGGACCCAGAGGAGAAACCCAACAAAACGTACGGTAGGCAAAAGCCGGAAGACCAAGATCGAGGCCTCGTAGAGAAGCCGGTGTAGGGAGGAGTGGGAGATGAGAGATCCACCCCACTCTGTGCTGCCACCCGTCTCCCCAAGGCATGGGAAGAAATTGATGAAAACAGTCGCAGAAAGGACTCAGGTTGGCTGACAGGAGGAACTTTCCCCTTGGCAAATTTTAGAAAAAGGCAAAACCCCATCTGCCTGAACTAGGACAGAGATGCGAGTTCGGGATCCTGTGGCGGCCGCAGTCTTCGCCTTACATCTGGCTTTAAGCTGAGATCCAATGGTCAAGGCCTCCGCTTCTGGACAGGTGCCTCTGAGAGCTACAGCTACTTCTATGAAGAGATGCTCATCAGGGCCGGCAGTGGGGGTGCTCGAGGGCAGTGTGGCATTGAGGTTCCCAAAAACATTCCAGCGTCCAGGAAGTTGTCAGTGCCTTAGGCTCCACAATCTTCTCAGCCTGGGTCTCTATGGAGAAGCTGGACCCCAAATCCTAGCCCCTTAACATTAATCAGCATTTTATACAGCAAATTAACTTTCCCATACTTTTGCCACCTTGAAGAAAGCTCCCTGCTTCTAGGACCAGATTCTATATGGATTTATACCTGAGTCCTGCCTGGAAAACCCTTCTCACCGGCCACCTCTCCACTCCTCCTCCCTCCCACAGCTCACAGGACTAAGGACCAAAGGCATTTCTGGGCACTAAGATCCTACCTCTGCCCGCAGCTATGAGCAGACGTGTGGTTCGGCAAAGCAAGTTCCGCCATGTGTTTGGGCAGGCAGCAAAGGCCGACCAGGCCTATGAGGACATCCGTGTGTCCAAGGTCACATGGGACAGCTCCTTCTGTGCTGTCAATCCTAAATTCCTGGCCATTATTGTGGAGGCCGGAGGTGGGGGTGCCTTCATCGTCCTGCCTCTGGCCAAGGTGAGGGACCAGGGAAAGGAAGCAAGTGGGAGGACACTGGCTGGGGCCCCTGGGGACTCCAAGCGTCCTGTGTTCTTACCTAGTTCCATTCCATAGTTAGGAGAAGCGTCTGTGCGGATTGGCTCCTCCCTGTTCCTCAAGCCCTCAAGGACCAGAAGGGAGGCCACCCCATCCCACCCTAGCATCATGGTGGCCTACTCCCATCCCCTAGCCCGTCCACCTCTCCATGTACCATCCCATTCACAATAGGGACCAGGAGGGGAGCTGGGTGATAGAGATGGTTGGGACACAGCACAGCCAAACCTGGCCATATTCCGTCCCTGCCTCTCCTCATCCCAAATCCCATCATGTTTTGGGTGTGGAGATCCTCCTCCCTAGCCCAGGATGACCATTTGATTAAGTCGTATCCCAAGCAGCAAATTGAGGACAGGGTCAGGCCCTATCCAAAGAGTCCCTGGTTACCTCCAAGGACTCTTGTAGTGAAGTCAAAAGAAAGGGAAGGGAAAGGAATGACACACAAGGCCAGACCCTCCCTACCCTCAGGATGGGGACCAGGCAGTGACTGCCAGGTTAGCTTCATAACCTTAAGCCCCTTGACCATCCACATCCCAAGGTTGACTCTCCCCCTACCCCAAGGTATGACCTTGACCTGGATTCTGGGCCCTACACCTTGTTAGGGGAGGCTCCGCAGGTGGCAGGGTCAGGAAGAGGCCTGACAAAGTCAGTGACTCACCCCAGACAATGCAGACACCATCCAGGGACACAGGCCCCAGGGCTCAAATTTCAGCTGGAGCTGCCTCCTCCCCCAATATGTCTGCTCTTTCAGTACCACATAGCCTCCCTTTCCCTGCTGCCTGGTCTGGACCAGTGCCTGTCCCTGCAGAGGCCTCAGAGCCCCCAAAAGCTGCCTATGAAGATCGAAAAATAGGTGGGCCCCAGCTCCCATTTGGGGATAGTCGGCACCAGGACTGCTTGCTGCTTGGAAGAGATCTGCCAAGGGAGGCCAGTAAAGGGCCGTCCAGCACTACGCTATACTCACCTAGACCCCTTCCACCAGGGGATTCCCACAGACATTTCAATAGGAGAACAGGCTCAAGAACAGCCTCCTCCAAGTGGGTGTCTTTGGAAAAGCCCTGGGCTGGAAAGTTCAAATCTCAGCTCTACCAGTATCTTGTTATGTGTCCCTGGTGAAGTTATCTTACCTCTCTGTGTCAGAATCCCTAATATTAAATGATTTCAACTCTGTCTGCCTTCAGTAAAGTGCAGGAAGTGGACTGGATGGGGTTAGAAGGGTGGAGAGGGGTCTGCAAAGAGAAAATAGATAATAGGGAATTGAGATGTAAGCAGATCTGCTACCCACCCGCCAAAAAGCTCACAGGAGAGTATCCCCACATCTTCCTCTCCAACCCCTCAGACAGGGCGAGTGGATAAGAACTTCCCACTGGTCACTGGGCACACTGCTCCTGTGCTGGATATTGACTGGTGTCCACACAATGACAACGTCATCGCCAGTGCCTCAGACGACACCACCGTCATGGTAGGAGCCAGGTGGCTATTGCTGGGCAGTTGAGCAGGGAAGGCTGCCTCACCTGTGCTGGGGAAGGTGCTAAGGATGGTAATAAGGGAGGTGCTGGGTCCCAGGGCCCTGCTCTGCCCAGCTCCCAGACTATTTTTAGCTATATGCCCACCCCCTCCCAGGATGCACTGCTTAGAACTAATTATAGCCAAGCAGAGCCATGCTCTGAAGTCTCCCTGCTGGAGTGAATGGGAGGTCTCTGGAGAGGTGGCAGCGCCCCCTCCTGGCTCCCAGCTGCTTCTGCCCTAGGCATGCACCACCACATCTTGCCCTGTATTTGACCCTTACCACTCAAGAGAGCCAGTAGGATTAAAGGAAGGTAAGGAAGGGCTGGCTCCTCATTCCACCCACCATATGCCTTTTCTTCCTACCCAGGTGTGGCAGATTCCAGACTATACCCCCATGCGCAACATTACGGAACCTATCATCACACTTGAGGGCCACTCCAAGCGTGTGGGCATCCTCTCCTGGCACCCTACTGCCAGGAATGTCCTGCTCAGTGCAGGTCTGGGAGCTAGGGAGGGTTCCCCCAAAGATGGGTGGGTGGAAGCAAAGGCCAGATCCAGGTGACCATGCCTGGCCACTCTGGGCAGGTGGTGACAATGTGATCATCATCTGGAATGTGGGCACTGGGGAGGTGCTGCTGAGCCTGGATGATATGCACCCAGACGTCATCCACAGTGTGTGCTGGAACAGCAACGGTAGCCTGCTAGCCACCACCTGCAAGGACAAGACCTTGCGCATCATTGACCCCCGAAAAGGCCAAGTGGTGGCGGTGAGTGCCTGGCCTCGCCACTCCCCAGCACCCCTGACCTGTGGCCAGCTGTCAGCACCCTGTACCCACCGTCATCAGAGCCCCTGGTCCCGGCTTTCACCTGTCACATCCCTGCTCTAGAAACTAGCCCCCTTCCCCCATCTCTGCAAGCACAGGTCTCTGCCCTAAGTACGCCCCTAGGCTGTAATTCTCTGCCCAGCTCCTGTTCCCTCCCCTCCCTTGCATCTCAGAAGCTCAGA
This sequence comes from Saimiri boliviensis, assembly GCF_048565385.1. Classification (NCBI taxonomy): domain Eukaryota; kingdom Metazoa; phylum Chordata; class Mammalia; order Primates; family Cebidae; genus Saimiri; species Saimiri boliviensis. The sequence goes on from NC_133465.1 coordinate 29,503,593, forward strand.
GAAGGGTTCCTCACTTTGGGATTGAGGAGGGGAGAAGCTGGAAACGCCATCCTCCCACCAGAACCTGCATGAAACCTGAGCTCCGGGACCCCTCTCCTGTCAGCCGGCAGCCAGACTCATCTTTCGGGGTCTGGGGTCTGACACTGGCTCGAGGGCTGGCCCCTTCTCCTTGTGGACCTGCCGGGCGGGGAATGGGGGCAACTCTCGCGCGTTGCTTATTCCAGCCGGGTGCCCTGGGAGGGTGACGGCCGTGGCCTCGCCGGCCTCAGTCTAACCTAGGGTGCGGGTGCGTGGGGCACGTGCATGTCTGCGTGGAGCACGCGCGCCGAGCGCTGTTGGGGCGGGCGTGCAGCACTCTAACCCACTAACCCCGCGAGCAGGAGCGAGCCCGGCCTCACGAGGGCGCCCGCCCGCTGCGGGCTGTCTTCACCGCAGACGGGAAGCTGCTCAGCACCGGCTTCAGCAGGATGAGTGAGCGGCAACTCGCGCTCTGGGACCCGGTAGGCCAGGCCGCGCCCGCTCGCTCCTTCGCTGAGTCCGCCGGGAGGCGCCCTCCCGGGCTGTGGCTGGCGCCCAAGAGGCCCGAGCGGAGCGGGGAGCTCCCGTTCGGGAAAAGCCTCGCTGCGACTCCGACATCCCCTGCTCTAGGGATCGGCCTTTGAGCGCGCTTAAGGGTTTCGGATCTGCTGAGAGCCGCGTGCCTCCTGCTCTCTCCAGGCCCGGATGCTCTCCAGGTCAGGGGCCAGCCGTGTCCCTGCAGGAAGCTGAGTGCTTAGGCCCCTTTTGTCTCTTCCCCGCCTCCGCTCCCCCACCCTCCACACCCAAGTCAGCAAGCTGGTTGCTCATCCCTCCATGCTCCTCAGGGCAGGCAGCTGGGTGATGCCCCTCCCTGTCTCCCCCTCCCCCCAGGAGAGGTTTGCGGCCCACGAGGGGATGAGGCCCATGCGGGCCGTCTTCACACGCCAGGGCCATATCTTCACCACGGGCTTCACCCGCATGAGCCAGAGAGAGCTGGGCCTGTGGGACCCGGTAACGCAGCTGGAGGCTTGGGGTGTGTGCCCCGGGGACTGGCATCACGGGATAGGGGCCAGGCACCCCCCCCCCACCTGCAGGGCATGCCCACCTGGACAGGACTGAAGGCTGCTGCCACCTCTGCAGCGCCTGCCATCCTCACACCCACCCCTCTGCCCAGTTTTGCTGCGTCGCGTGAAGGATCCTGCGCTGGTGCCCCAACCTGGTGATGCCGAGTCCCTGGGGGTGGTTTGCTGTGACTGCATGCGGCGCGCAGCGGGTATATGTGCAGGGGAGGAGGAGTGATTGTGCAGGGGAGGAGGAGCGATGTGCCCAGGGGAGGGGCCTGCAACTCTGGTCACTAGAATTTGGGGGCATATGATTTGAGTTGGGCAGGAAGCGTAAAGGAGCTTCTGGGGGTCCCGAAGTAGCACAGGAGAGTGGGGCAGGGCTGGTCACGCCTCCTGTGCTCGGGCAGAACAACTTCGAGGAGCCAGTGGCGCTGCAGGAGATGGACACAAGCAACGGGGTCCTACTGCCCTTTTACGATCCTGACTCCAGCATCGTCTACTTGTGTGGCAAGGTGCTCACGGCAGGGCAGGGAGGACGGGGCTGGATGGAGATGTGGAGGGCTTGGTCTGGCTCGCCTCTGAACCGACAGGTTTTGCAGGGAGACAGCAGCATTCGGTACTTTGAGATTACCGACGAGCCGCCTTTTGTCCACTACCTGAACACGTTCAGCAGCAAAGAGCCGCAGCGGGGCATGGGTTTCATGCCTAAGAGGGGACTGGATGTCAGCAAGTGTGAGATCGCCCGGTCAGCAGCCTTGGCCCCTTCCGAACACCTGCCTGCTTCTGTCCCCCACTCATGTCGGGTCCTAGCCATGGGGCTTCCCCAATAATGCAATGCTTTGGAAAAGTGGGGCAGAGGGATAGGACAGTTCTGTTTCAGTGCCAGACCCACCGCTTACTCGCCTGACATTCTCAACTTCAGTTTCCTCATCCATAAGATGATGGTGAACACACCATCAGCGGTGTTTTACTACAGAACCAATAATGTGTGTAATGTGCAATATGCATGATAGGCGCTCTGCAAATGTTGGCCTCCAAACCCCTTGGTCTCAGACAGGAGAAGTTAAGGACGTGGAATTCTACAGGGGTGCTGAACCCTGCTCCCTTATAGGTTCTACAAGCTGCACGAAAGAAAGTGTGAGCCTATCGTCATGACTGTGCCCCGCAAGGTGAGGGGCCGGAGAAGGGTTGGGCAGGGCTACGAGGCGGAAGGGAGCGGAGCAGGCCCGGCACCTCTCTCACGCAGGTCCGCCTGTCAACCCACCCCCGCAGTCAGACCTGTTCCAGGACGATCTGTACCCGGATACACCGGGCCCGGAGCCAGCCCTAGAAGCGGACGAATGGCTAGCCGGCCAGGACGCCGAACCTGTGCTCATTTCGCTGAGGGACGGCTACGTGCCCCCTAAGCACCGGGACCTCCGGGTCACGAAACGCAATATCTTGGACGTGCGCCCGCCCTCCGGCCCCCGCCGCAGCCAGTCGGCCAGCGACGCCCCCTTGTCGGTAAGATCGGCCCCGCTGCACTCTGGCCCAATCTACATCTCCCCACTACTGCCCCTATCCTACACGGCCTCTCTATCCTCCGCCCCAGCAGCAGCACACCCTGGAGACGCTGCTGGAGGAGATCAAGGCCCTCCGCGAGCGAGTGCAGGCCCAGGAGCAGCGCATCACGGCTCTGGAGAACATGCTGTGCGAGCTGGTGGACGGCACTGACTAGCTCCGAGCGCCGGGCAGGCGGAGCGGGGCAGGGCAGGATGCACAAGCTCGGCCCCGCCCCGGCTTGTGGTCCCGGACTCCGGACCCCACCTTTTTGGGCTGGGGCCGGGGGCGGGACTGGGAAGGGAACTCCGCCCCTCATGGGAGACCCTCCTCGTCTGGGACTCGGCTGGAGCTGGCCTAGGGAGGCCTGGGGTCACTGGAGGGTGCTCAGCAATGGTGCTGCACGACGAGGTGGTGCCCCTCTTTGTCCTCCACCCAGGGCAAGGAAAGTATTTAGTATTAGGGTGATGGTTGGGGATATTGGGGAGCCTGAGCTTGACCTCAAATGGGTGGCGATTCAATGGGTCCACCCCAGGCTGGGGAAAATGACAGCGCGTCTCCTAATCAGCTCGCTGAATTCCATCACCCTGAGAGGTAAACCAGATGGGCGTCACCCCAGTTCTGAAGACACATACCCAACCCGTTTGCTGCAGAGCCGGACCCAGTGGCTACACCCACAGAGGTCTAGGGTAGAGAGCTCTCTCCTTCATTCCACCGACAAGGGGCGAGGGCGGCTTCCTCGAGGCAGCCCCCGCGGAGAAGTCTTGAGAGAACCGGCATGATGAACTAGGTTCATCTCACACACACACACTGCCCCCAACCCTCTGCCGTTGCCTTGACTCTGAGAAAAACAAGACGTACTGAATGAAACACTTTACTAAGCTTGGGTCTCTGCCTCCTGCATGGGTGGGGGTGAGGGGAATGAGACCCCCCGCCCCAGCCTCTGCAAACACCACCCCCAGGCTCCTGGGAGACCTGGCGATGCACTCCTGGGCTCAGGAGCCACCATGCAGCCTCTTACACTAGAGCTCTCCCCACTCTGAGGTTCAGAAGGACCCCAACCTGCACCGTAGGTGGTCCCCCAGTAAAGTCAGGTAGGAAAAGCCTCCAGTTTGAAGCCTCTTTTATTGTGCCTCAGAATCAGTCTGGTGCCCCTGGCATCAGGGAAGGGAGTGGGAGGAACAGTTTCTCTTTGTTCTTTTCTTCCATCCCTTTTTGTGTCCCTTCTGAGCCTCACTGGCTGAGCCGGGAAGGCCAGTCCCAGACAGGCCCGGGACAAGGGTGTGCGGTGGGCCCCTGCCCCTGGCGGGGTCTGTGCTTCTCTGGGTAGGTGAGGTGGGGCAGGGGAGAGCCGGGGGTTAGCACCATTGGATAAAAGGTTTTAGAGTCAGTCCCCGTGTGGGGACAAGTGGGATGTACAACCACAGAGGCTAGCAGCAGCTGGTGGGAAGGGGTGGGGGTGGCGTCAGGGCCCTGGACGAGCCCTTTGTGTCCAGTCTAGTCGGTCTAGTGCTTACCCCAGCCCAATATGCTCCCCACTCTCCGAGGCACCATGAGGGAGTCAGGGTTTGCCCAGGCCAGGGGGCTACGTTGGACACACTCCCTGATCACAAAAAAAGAAGAAAAATGTGCCTTGGGGGGGATGGGACTCCAACTTCTGGCTGCCCAAGAAGAAGTTGGGACCACCCTGAGACCCAGGACGGGTGTGGGGGCTGGGGGAGCCGGGCACCCCGCTAAGTGCACTTGACGCTGAAATGCCGGGGTGGGGGAGGGGCTGGGCCCTTGACGTGCTGGTTTGTGTCTGGGACAAAGCAGCGACACAGCACTCGGGGAGCTCAGCTGCCCCCCAGGGGTGAAGAGCAGAGATGCAAAGGCTTCAGGGGCAGTGTCCTGGAGTGGGGTTAGTGAACAGAAATGCGGACCGGCCAGAAGGAGCAAGGGATGGGGACAGCGCTCCTCTAAGGATTAATCTCCCACTCAGGATCGCCGGGCTCCGCCCTTGGACACAACTGAGCCGAGGGAACAGGGCTGGGGATCAGGATACAGCAAAGCAGGGGACCAGGCCGTGCCAGCTGCCTCCAGGGCCCTGGCCTGGAAAGGTACTCCGCTCCCATGCCAAATCCCTCCCCGAACCGTGCCTGGTGCGCTGCTGCATCCCCGAAGTGGTGGCTCCAGTCTCCAGCCGCCGCTCGGCAGGCGCGCGCAGGCTCCAGTCTCTGGGCGTGGCGCGCGTGGCGCAGGCGAGGGGCCCAGCAGGGGGCGCTACTGCTCGGTCAGTGAGAGCCTCAGGATGCGCTCCAGCTCCTCCTCCTCCTGGCGTGCGCGCCGCCGCCGCTCCTCCTGCTCCTGCGCCGACAGTTCCATCGCCAGCCGCAGCTGCTCGTCGTAGCTCCGGAACACGCGGCGGCCGGAACCCGGTCCCAGGCTGGGCCGAGGGCTGGGCACTGACGCCGGGGGCGCAGGCTGGCGCTGTGGCGTGGGTGGGGCGCTCCTGGGGGCGGGGAAGGAATGTCGCGGGCTCCCGGACGCACCCACCCACCGGCCGGAGCCGGAACATGGCGTGGAGGCTCCAGGGCGGCACAAGGCCAGCACCCTCTAGTAGAGGCGGTCAGTCCCGCATTGCCCTGACCCCCACCTGGTCGTAGCAGAGCCCAGCCCGTACCAAGTTCTCTCCGTCAGTGCCTGGAGAGAATCTGAACGCCGCGTTGAGACCTCGATCCCTGCCCCCTGCCTGCCGCCTTGGAGCCAGGAAAGGGTGGTGGCGGAAACCATCCTGATACCCGGAAGGTCCCTCCCGAGGGCCTCGCGGGTTCTCCGGGCTGTGTCCTGGGTTAGGGGAGACAAGATCCTCTCCGGAGGATTCTCTCCGGCCCAGTGGACACTGACCTGTCCTGTCGGCGACTCTCGTAGGACATGGGGTGGGTGCCTGGCTTGCTGTTGGTTAGCGCCTCCCAGATGGTGACCTGAGGGGAGGCGTGGGCGTTAGCCGGGGCGGCGTCGCAGTCCCGTGGCCCCGCGCACCCGCGGAGACGCACCTGGTCATACTCACTGCCCGCCTCAAGCAGGCTCTGCTGGATGGCGAACTGCAGCAGGTCGTCGTCATCGTCGCGGGTCGCCGCCTCCCGCTGGCCGCCCATCACGCTGTAGCCGCGTGGGGCCTCGAACAACGCCGGGGAGATCTCGCAGCCACGGCAGGAGGCTGGGGGCGCAGGGCTGGGTCACGCACGGCGTAGGGGGCGCCCCCTCCCCCAGCCCACGGCCAGGAGAGCCGCGGGGCAGGCGTTCTCGCGGGGAGTGGGCCTCACTCGTGGAGCTGGAGCTGCTGACGCTGGAGGAGTCGCTGCCTGGGGAAGGAGTCTCGCTGCTGGGGCTGCCTCGCACTGATGGCACCGGCTCGTCGCAGCCATTGAGGTTCCCAAAGGTGATGCGGGCGTTAAGGATGTGGAAGATCGGGATTTCTGAGGATGAGGAAACCATCAGGTGCCACCACCCAGCCCCTCACACCTCAGCCTAAGTCCCGCCCCGACCTCATCTAAACCCCAGCCGGCAAGCCAGGGGCTCAGGGGAAATGGCCATGAGGTCTCACCAATTTTGACTGGGAAGCCAGGAGGCAGGCGCAGGGTGATGAAGTCCCGGAGCTTGGCAAAAAGCGCATTGCTGACAGCCATGAGGTCAATGATGGGGGCCACCTGCTCACACAGGGACAGGGGATGCTCCTCACACAGCCACAGCTTGGCCTTGAACCTGCCCCCGCCAGATCCCAAGGGGTGAGGGACACTGCAGGAAGCCATGGCCTCCCAGCATCTGCTGGAACCCCAGCCCCCAACCCTCCCAGCACCGGCAGGGGCCTCACTTCTGTGTCTTGGTGGTCAGTTCCATGGGGCGGCCCATATCACGGTTGCCCAGCTCAAAGTTGGGGTTGAAGTATTCTTCTGCAGTGATGGCAGTGGGGTTGGCTTGGCTCAGAGTCTGAGTTATCAGGGTCTGTACCACATGGGGAGGGGCCCAGGAGCTCCCCTCAGTTCCTGATGCCAGGCCAGCTCATTTGGTACCACAGGGCCCCCGAGCTGTCCCCTCTGCCAGTGTGCCACTGACATGGCCTTGGGCATTGTGGAAAGGAGGTCCACATAGGCCACGCTAAGCAGGACACCTCCCAAGCCTCCTCCTGAGTCACATCCACACCCCTCCACTTAGGGGCACCCCTGCACACACTCACCCCATTTTGGGGGCCCCCGTGCTGCTCAGCAATTCCCAGGAAGGACTGCAAAGGTGTCTTACAGCCTACAAGAAATGTGGCATCTCAGAGGACACCGCAGCTCCACACACACCTGGGCACCTCATCAGAGGTGACAGCATCCAAGACCTAGGGAGGAGGCCGGTTCCTGGAGTGGGGCCTGCTCACCCAACCACATACCCAGGCACCTTCACCTGAAGGGGACTGAGGGCTCCCTCCAAGGGCCAGGGGCCAAGACCTCGGACCTCTGTGCACACAGGTTAAACAGTAAAGTAGGCCTTGGGCTCAGGAGCAGCTTTCAGAAGTGCTACTCTCTAGCCCTGGACACTAAGCACCTGCCCTCCGTGGGCATTTTGGGGTGTGTGAGTGCACATGTGTGTTATGCTTCAAGCACTCTCATATTCATGGCGTCATTTTGTTCCCCTGTGAGGTAGCAATTATGCCTTTTCACCTGAGATACGGTATCTGGTACCCAGAGAATCAGGTGTGGCATCAGTGGGCATATAGAATCTGCAGCAAGATTCCCCAACTTTCTACCTAGGATATGTCCCGCTAGAACTAGAATGGCCAATAAATGGCATACGTGACATTTCTCTCCCCTCCCAAATCCAGTATTGACATTAATAATCACTTGTAGCATGCATCTCCACTGAACCCAGATGAGTCCTTAGAAATCTTCTTAGTACTCTAGGTAGCCACTACCAATCATTAGGGCTTGGCACCTGAATTGAAATCTATTTGCCTGAATAAAGCAACTGGGCTCTTGCTAGGATGCCAGTGGGAATACTGATGGAAGGACTGAAGTGGGAGCTGGTTCCTGCAGTCCTGCAACACCTCTCCCATCCACCTCTGCCTCATTACCTTTGACCTTGCCCTTGTGCTGTTCTGAAAGATGCTCTGTCCGTGTCCGGGTGATGAGCTCCACGTTGGATGCCCCATATACCTGGGGACAGATGAAGAAAGGGCTTATAGGAAGTTCTGGTCCCCACTGTGTCTTACCCCCAAGGGCACTGGGAATACTTCCTGTAAGCAAAGTGTCCTGGAGAGACTCTGCTCCAGGCCTTTGGGTAAATAAATACATTAGGTCATTCATTCATTCACTTATTCACTCAACAAACACTTTTTTGAGGAGCCTTTATGTGCCAGGCATTGAGGTAGGCATCAGGGATACAGTGAACAAGCCAGACATGATCCCTGCCCTCCTGAGGCTTACGATCTCTGTAAGGAGACACTAAAATGGAGTTATAACAGTATGGTCCATGTGCTGGTTGGGGTAGCACAGAGGCCTCCCCAGCGTACAGAAGTAGGGGAGGCTTTTAGAGGAGATGCCACACACAGAACCTATGACATCTGTCAGTTCCTGCTTTCATGTGCTGGGCAACATAGGGATCTCAGAGTGCCAGGCAGTCTTTTTAGGGAAAAAGCCTTGGCTCTAGGGTCAGGCCAGCCAGGATATGAACCCCAGCTCTGCCACTTAACTGCGGTGTGACCTTGTACAGGTCACAGAACCACTCCAAGTCTCTCTTTCCTCATTATAAAATGGACTGATCATGCCTACTTCCTGGGGTTGCTGTGAAGACTAAATGGGATGCCAAGGAAAGGACTCAATAAACGTGTAAAATGGAAATACTAATAGAACAGCACCTACAGAAAGGGTTGTTGTGAGGATTAAATGTGTGCGTGTGCACACGCCCTGTGTATACATCCATATAAAATACCAGAGCAGTGCTTTAAACCCAAATATAAGTGCTCAACTATGCTGCATTGTTTCTGCACCTCCAGGGCTGGATAAGGGAGGTCAGAATCTCCTGCACAGCTTGCCGTAGGCAAAAGTGTGGCTGGGCTGGCAGCTGTGAGCTGCAGCCTCACCTTTGCTTCATACCCATTCACCATTTCAGTCTTCTCACTGCGCCAGCCCAGGATGCCAGTCTTGTTCCTGGGGAAGCAGAGTGGTCCAGGTGAGGTAGGCGCACCACCACGCTGGCTCCAGGCTGACCAAGGCCATCCCCACCCACCTCTCAAAGGAAATATTCTTGGTGTCAAGCTGCGTGGTGACAACGGGCGCAGTGAGCCGGCTCAGCACCTGCTCCTCGGTGGGCTGGGCGGCAGCCAGCAGCAGCTCCCGGTCCTGCCCGGCCAGTGCCAGCGTCTCTGTGTACACCACCCGGCGGTCGTGGTCAATCTCCATGACCACAGCGCTCGTGTCTACCAGCCACGGAACAGCACAGGGGGATCAGGGGTGGCGTGGGGCTGTCTCCCATTGTCCCCACCCTGCCCCACCTCCTTCCTGCCTGACCTTGGCCCCTGAAGACGAAGCTGCGGTTCCCTCGCTGCCAGGTCATGTGGTCAAAGCCCAGAAGCGTAGTGTCTACCCTCAGGTTCTGTCCGCTCTTCCACACTTTGTAGGTGTCACTAGGGCAGATCTTGGACACCAGGGGTACTGGGTGAAAGTGGAGGTTGGAGGTGGCTTTGACTGGTCTAGCCCATCCAGCCTGGGCCAGCTTAGGGCATGGGGTTTGGGATCCGTTTGGCAAGGAACAGGGGAGGGAACTGAAAAGAGAGCAGCCTCTCCTCCAAAACCCCCTCCCTGGCCATTGTAGACCATACTCACACAGAAGAGCAACCTGAGGTTGGGAGGGGCGTGTTTCTGTCACCACTAAGTCCCTAGTGTCCATTTGTTAACTCATTCACTCACTCTTTTATCTATTCTTTCAACAAATATTTATGAAACACCTACTGTTAGGCACTGTTGCAGCCACTCGGAATACAACAGTGAAAAAGACAGGACTACTGCCCTCTCAGAGCTTACCTTCTAGCCAGGAGTGGCGGGTCATGAATACAGTAAGCAAATCATGACAGGGTGAAGGGAATAATCCTGGAATCAAGACCGTGTCTGGGGCAATCTGGAAAGGCCTTGCTGAGGCGGTGGCCCTGAGCTGAGCTAAGGGATGGAGGGAGCCACCGGAAGAGCTACAGGAACACACTCCAGGCAGGGAACAAGTGCCGGACCCAAAGTAGGAGAGAGCCCAGAAGCACCCCGGCGTAGCCCGCTTACCCCAGCTAGTGAACTCCCATTTCATCTCGACGTAGAAGTCCTGGGCCTGGAGGACGAAGGGGAGAGAGGCTAAGTCTGCGCTGGAGATGGCTTCAAGGGCTCCTGTGGAGGCTGAGAGGCTGGGCCTCACCTTGCGCAGCTTCTCCAGGAGCACGGGGATGCCCGCCAACCGCTTCACCACCCGCTGGTAGTCCCGGTACCGCAGCACCAGCTGCACCAGCTCCAGGTCCCGGGTACTCACAGCCTCCTGGAGCACTAGGAGAGGGGAGGAAGGGTCACAGGGTAGGACCTATCAGACAACCGTAGGTCTTTGATGCTGGGGGGACCCTGGCTGTGGGGCCAGGATAAGCAGGGCTGCCCACCTGTCCAGCCGCTGCGATTCTCCCTGCCCACGTCTGCGCCGTGAGCCAGGAGCACACGGGCACACTCAAGGTGCCCAAGCGTGGTGGCCAGGTGCAAGGGAGTCCGGCCGCGGGGATCCAGCTGCTCAATGTCCACCTGGAGGAGGAGGAGTGGAAGGTATAGCCCCAGTCACGTTGGAGGTGGCCCTCCCAAGCCCAACAGCCCCTGAGCAGGAAGCAACCTCCACCCCCTGCTGGGGCTGCTCTGCCTCACCAACCTCACAAGGCAACAGAAAGACAGACACGATGAGCTGGGGTCAGGTGGATGGAAAGTGGCTCAGAAGACAGGACAGAAAGTAACTCTGGGAGAGGGAGGGCCTTCCTCCCTTCCTGTCCACCAACGGCCCCTGGCTGGATCCTCTACTCCAAGGCCCAGTGGCCTGCCTGCCAAGAGTAAGCCTGGGACTGAAGGGGGCAGCAGAGGGGCTGTTGGCCAAGGAGGTCACCTGGGACCAGACCTACCCTAGGGGTCCCAGACCACCTTCAGGAAGGGATACCAACTTACATCACTGACATGATCACTGAGTGAGGTTTAACAAACAATTACAATAATACACAAACAGGAATGAAAGAACACATTCAAGGTATTAATACAATTTCACAACCATGTCCTGTGCTTGTAGGACACTATGGATTAAAATTTGTACAAATCTTATTATTATTTTGTGAATAGCATGATTACATTGCATGCAATATTTGTTGTGTGATAAAAGTGATAAAAGCGTTTTGTCTTGTTTTGAGACAGATCCTCGCTCTGTTGGCTAGGCTGAAGTGCAATGGCGTGATCTTGGCTCACTGCAACCTCTGCCTCCCGGGTTCAAGCAATTGTCCTGCTTCAGCTTCCCGAGAAGCTGAAACTATAGGCACCACGCCCAGCTAATTTGTATTTTTAGTAGAGACAGGGTTTTACCATGTTGGCCAGGCTGTTCTCAAACTCCTGACCTCAGGTGATCCACCCAGCTCGGCCTCCCAAAGTGCTGGGTGTGTAAGCCACAGCACCCAGCCAAAAGCTTTTTCTTTTCTTGACCCTTTTCTTTTTCTTTTTTTTTTGAGACAGAGTCTCACTTTGTCACCAGGTGCCAGGCTGGCATGCAGTGGCGCAATTTCGGCTCACTGCAACCTCTGCCTCCTAGGTTCAAGCAATTCTCCTGCCTCAGCCTCCTGAGTAGCTGGAACTACAGGTGTGTGCCACCACGCCCAGCTAATTTTTTGTATTTTTTAGTAGACACGGGGTTTCACCATGTTGGTCTGGATGGTCGTAACCTCTTGACCGTGTGATCTGCCCGCCTCGGTTTCCCAAAGTGCTGGGATTACAGGCGTGAGCCACTGCACCCAGCCTTGACCCTTTTCTTGAGGGTCTCATCATGTTGCCCGGGCTGGTCTCAAACTCCTAGGCTCCAGCAGTCCTCCTATTTCAGCCTCCCAAGTAGTTGGGATTACAGGCCCCTGCACCTGCCTTAGAAAGCATGTTTATTAAACATAACATGCTTTGTTTGTTTGTTTTTTGAGACAGAGTCTCACTATCTCACCCAGGCTGGAGTGCAGTGTTACAGTCTCGGCTTACTGCAACTTCTGCCTCCTGGGTTCAAACAATTCTCATGCCTCAGCCTCCCAAGTAACTGGGATCACAGGTGGGTGCCACCATGCCCAGCTAATTTTTTGTATTTTTAATAGAGATAGGGTTTTGATATGTTGTCCAGGCTAGTCTCAAACTCCTGACCTCAAGTGATCCACTTGCCTTGGCCTCCCAAAGCGTTGAGATTACAGGTGTGAGCTACCGCGCCCAGCCTTAAACCTAAGTATTTAAATATACTTCAGGAGTCTAGGAATTCTAGTTAAGAACAGCGAACTGACCATATGCATGTAACACCCTCCTCTCCTCCTCAAAACTTGACTAAAAATGCCAGTAAAAAGGCTTCCACTGCAACCATAATAAATACTCTCCCACCATAAACAATGAGAAAATTATTGCTTCAAAATATATGAAGGCCGGACACAGTAGCTCACTCCTGTAATCCCAGCACTTTGGGAAGCAAAGATTGGTGGATTGCTTGAGCCCAGGAGTTTGAGATCAGCCTGCGCAACATGGCAAAAACCCATCTCTACAAAAAAAATAAAAAAGAATTAGCTGGGGTTACTTGGTATGTCCTCAGGAGTTTTTGGTAAAAAAGAAAAGAAAAATAAAAAAATAAAAAATTAGCTGGGCATGATGGCCTGTGCCTATAGTCCCAGCTACTCGGGAAGCTGAGGTGAAAGGATTGCTTAAGCCCCAGAGGTTGAGGCTGCAGTGAGGTATCATCACACCACTGTACTCCAGGCTGGGCAACAGAGTGAGACCCTGTCTCAAATATATAGATATATTCTCCAAACAGAGAATATATGTAAAGAGAAATTACTGTTTTTAGAAGTCCAGAATTGTAATCCCTGAAGTAAGGAAAATGATCCAGAGCTCAGTAACATCTCTGGATTTCTGCCTGGAGGAACATTCCAGACTGTAATTCAAGGACGAGAAGCCCGAGCAGAGCATGGTGCTCTTCATGAGTTAAAAACAGGGAGACAGGAGTTCAGGGAGGCCCGGGTACTAAAAGTTGCAGCAGAGCAGAGTTCTGGAAAGGAGTAAACTACGAAAAAAACTCCAGAAATCTGCATGGGGTCTCTTGAGTCTTGCTGAATACTAAACTTCACATGTGCATAGTGAAATTCAGTGAGACTACGCTGAAAGGAGCAATAAAATGGTAAGTTCTCGGAGCTCAACAATGGCAGGGAGATAAGCTCCAGCCTGCCAGAGAATCTTTTTGATCACCCAAAATACTTAATTAGACCACAGAAGGATTATGCCTTAGTAGTAGGGCTAAACTATCCCTAGAGAAAAGGCTCACCTAGACTCACCCTAACAAATTAAAAATTAGCCTCAGGGCCTGGTGCAGTGGCTCACATCAGTAATCCCAGCACTTGGGAAGCTGAGGTGGGCGGATCACGAGGTCAGGAGTTTGAGACCAGTGTGACCAGGCTGGGCGCAAAAGCTCACACCTGTAATCTCAGAACTTTGGGAGGCCAGGGCGGGCAGATCACCAGGTCAGGAGATCCAGACCATCCTGGCTAACATGGTGAAACCCCGGCTCTACTAAAAGTACAAAAAATTAGCTGGGCGTTGTGGCACGCCGTTGTAGTCCCAGCTACTCGGGAAGCTGAGGCAGGAGACTCGCTTGAACCCAGGAGGTGGAGGTTGCAGTGAGCAGAAATCATGCCACTGAACTCCAACCTGATGACAGAGCAAGACTCCATCTCAAAAAAAAAAAAAAAAAAGAAAGAAAGAAAGAAAAGAAAAGAGAGAGAGACCAGTGTGACCAATATGGTAAAACCCCATCTGTACTAAAAATACAAAAATAGTTAGCTGGGCATGGCGGCGTACTCCTGTAATCCCAGCTACTTGGCAGGCTGAAGCAAAAGCATCGCTTGAACCCAGGAGACAGAGGTTACAGTGAGACTGAGCCATTGCATTACAGCCTGGGCAACTCCATCTCAAAAAAAAAAAAAAAAAAAAAAATAGCCTGAGGCCAGGAACAGTGGCTCCTACCTGTAATCCCAACACTTTGGGAGGCCTAAGTGGGCAGATTATCTGAGGTACGGAGTTCAAGACCAACCTGGCCAACATGACAAAACCCCATCTCTACTAAAGATACAAAAAATTAGCCAGGTGTGGTGGCACAGGCCTGTAATCCCAGCTATTCAGGAGGCTGACACACAAGAATCGCTTGAGACTGGGAGGCAGAGGTTGCAGTGAGCCTAGATTGCACCACTGCACTCCAGCCTGGGTGACAGAGCAAGACTCCACTTCAAAAAAAAAAAAAAAAGAAAGAAAGAAAGAAAAAGAAAAATTAGCCTCAAAAGCCAGGCATGTTGGCTCACCCTCTAATCCTAACACACTGGGAGGCAGAGGCAGGCAGATCACTTGAGCCTAAGAGTTCGAGATCAGCCTGGGCAACATGGTGACACCCCATATCTAAAAAAAATTAGCCAGGTATGGTAGCAGATGTCTGTAACCTCAGCTACTCAGTAGCTAAGGCAGGAGGATCCCTTAAGCCCAGGAGGTTGAGGCTGCAATGAGCTGAGATTGCACCACCGTACTCAAACCTGGGTGACAGAGCAAGACTCTGTCTCAAAAAAAAAAAAAAAAAAAAAAAGCCTCAAAAAGATCAAACTGTTTTGCAAGTAATTTACCTAGTCTGCCAGAACAAAGTCCAACCCTCTTTAAAGGACAGTAACAAATCCAGAGGCTTAACAGCTATTTACAATGTCCAACATTCAGTTAAAAATTACTAGATATGCCAAGAAGTAGGAAAACATAACCGATAATCAAGAGAAAAATAATTTCATAGAAACAAGACTCAGAAGTGATAAAGATAGCCGGGCACGGTGGCTCAAGCCTGTAATCCCAGCACTTTGGGAGGCTGAGGCAGGTGGATCACGAGGTCAAGAGATCGAGACCATCCTGGTCAACATGGTGAAACCCCGTCTCTACTAAAAATACAAAAAATTAGCTGGGCATGGTGGCGCATGCCTGTAGTCCCAGCTACTCAGGAGGCTGAGGCAGGAGAATTGCCTGAACCCAGGAGGCAGAGGTTGCGGTGAGCCGAGATCACGTCATTGCACTCCAGCCTGGGTAACAAGCGAAACTCCATCTCAAAAAAAAAAAAAAAGAAGTGATAAAGATGATAGCTCAATATACTCAAGAGTTTAAAGAAAAACATGAGAAAGATGTTCATGAGGAAAGGAATGGGAGGTATTCAAAAAGAACCCAGTGGACCATCTAAAGATAACAAGTATAGTATCAAAATGAAAAATTCACTGAATGGAAATAACAGCAGATTAGACACTGCACAATTTCAAAATCAGTGAACTTGAAGACACAGCAATAGTACTTTCCAAACCGAAGCACAGAGGTGAAAAATAGTACTGAAAAATAAAGTTGCTTGGGCTTCTATAGTCCCAACACCTTTGGAGGCCAAGGTGGGAGGCTGGCTTGAGCTCAGGAGTTTAAGACCAGACTGGGAAACATAGTGAGATCCTGTCTCTACCAACAACAAAAAAAAACTTTTAAATTAGCTGGGCATGGAGGCAAGCAGTTGTAGTCCCAGCTACTTGGGAGGCTGAGGCAGGAAGATCCCTTGAGCCCAGGATTTCAAGGCTGCAGTGAGCTATGATCACACCACTGCAATCCAGTCTGGGCAACAGAGCAAGACCCTGTCTCTTAAAAAAAAAAAAAAAAAAAAAAAGTTGGAGCCTCATAATCTATAAGACACTGTTGAGCATTCTAACAAATATATATTGGAATCCCAAAGGATAGAATAAAGAAGTAGAAGAAATAAGAAAAATTTATAGAAATAATGGCCAGCCAGGTGTGGTGGCTCTCACCTGTAATCCCAGCACTTTGGGAGGCTGAGGCAGGCAGATCACCTGAGGTCAGGAGTTCAGGACTAGCCTGGCCAACATGGAAAAACCCCATCTCTACTAAAAATACAAAAAATTAGCTGGGCGTGGTGGCACATGCCTGCAATCCCAGCTACTCAGGAGGCTGAGGCAGGAAAATCACTTGAACCCAGAAGGCGGAGGTTGTGGTGAGCAGACATCATGCCATTGCACTTTGGCCTGAGTGACAAGAGTGAAACTGCTTCTCCAAAAAAGAAAAGAAATAATGGCCAAAATTTTTCCAAACTTGGTAAAAACTACTATGATGGGTTGAATAAAGGTGCCCTTCTTCAGACATGTCCACATCACATTCTGACCCTGAGCCTATCAATGTGACCTTATTTGAAAAAAAGGGTCTTTGCAGACATAATTAAGTTAAGGATCTCAAGATGAGACCATCCTGGATCACCCAGGGAACCCTAAATCCGATGACAAGTGTCTTTCTAAGACTCAGGGAGAAGAGAAGGCCATGTGGAGGTAGAGGCAGAGACTAGAGTTCTGCAGCCACAAGCCAGGAGGGTGTGGCCCAGGCACCAGAAGCTGAAAGAGACAAGGCAGGACTCTTCCCTAGAGCCTTTAGAGGCTAACATCTCAAATGTGTACTTACGCCTCCCGAATTGTGAGAGAATAAATTTTTGTTGTTTTAACCCACCCGTTTGGAGTAATTTATTGTGGAAACTAATACAAAGATAAATCCACAGAACCAAGAAACTCAATGAACCCCAAGAAAGACAAACATAAAGTAAATTACACCAAGGTCCATCATAATCAAATGCTGAAGGCCAGGTGCCGTGGCTCACGTCTATAATCCTAGCACTCTGGGAGGCCAAGGTGGGTGGATCATGAGGTCAGGAATTCAAGACCAGCCTGGCCATGATGGTAAAACCCCGACTCTACTAAAACTACAAAAATTGGCTGGGTGTGGTGGCGGGTACCTGTAATCCCAGCTACTCAGGAGGCTGAGGCACAAGAATCGCTTGAACCCAGGAGGCAGAGGTTGCCATGAGCCAAGACTGCACCACTGCACTCCAGCCTGGGTGATAGAGACCCTGTCTCAAAAAAAAAAAAAAAAAAAAAAAGGAAAAGAATGAAAAGAATGTCAGGCTAGGCACAGTGGCTCATGCCTGTAATCTTTGTGAGGCTGAGGTGGGCAGATCACTTGAGCTCAGGTGTTTGAGACCAGTGTGGGCAACATGGTGAAACTCCATTCTACAAAAAATTCTAAAATTAGCTGGGCATGGTGGTGCATGCCTATAGTCCCAGCTACTTGGAGACTGAGGTTGGAGGATCCTTTCAGCCAGGGAGCCAGAGATTGCAGTGAGTAGAGATCATGCCACTGCACTCCAGCATAGGCAACAAAGCCAGACCCTGTCTTAAAAAAAAAAAAAAAAAAAAAAAGTCAACAAAATATTTAAAACCCACAAGAAGAAAGAGAAGAGATGTGAGCAAATGAGAAACTTCAATACAACTGAATATGGAAAGTGGCTGAGGCCTCGAAACTGACTTAGGTGAGCAGAGGAAGCTGGAACTAAAGCAGCCACATGGAGGGAAACGTCCGTGTTAAGTAGCGAGCCAGGTCACCCCCAGCACCCCTGAAAGGTGTAGGTAGGACCTGCAGGCAGTGGGGATGGCAGAGGTGGAGGTGAGGCTAGAGCTGAATGCAGGGAGGCTGGTTGCAATTCAGGACCCCTGGTCCCCTTCCCAACCTATTAAGCTGAGAGATACCCCCCTTCCTCACCACACAACACCAGGGGTTTATTCTCTGTAGAAATTGGGCATGAGATGCTCTGGACTCAGGAACATTGGCCACAGCAGAGGATGAGGTATGGTACTGAAAGCCAGTGACCTGTGAAACCCCAGCCCCTTCCCTGCCTGGGTCCTGAACCACTGGCAGCCAGGACACACCACCACCACCCCTCTATCTGCCCAAGCAGGAAGTTGTCCCAAAGACCTCAGAATACAGACATCTGATGATCCTACAATGAGCAGGCCAGCCTGCCACCTGATCACCTTACAGTAGCACCCACACATCCCTGAGCCCCACAGCCCCATTCTTAAATATGACCCAACAGCCAGGAGAAACTGGACACTTGAAAGCTTCCCATGTGAAATAAACCAAAACATACAAATTAGATGCTAAAAACCCAGAGGAAACTCTCTTGATGCAGGGAATAAAAGAAAACTCTTTGCAGGGAAATAGAAATTTATATCCTCAGGAAAATATAAAAAGGTCATTGAATTCACAAAACAAAATGGGACATCCTGGCTTTCCATGACATTTCCTGCCCTTTCTCTTGCCTTCTTCATTCCAGAAGTGACTTTCTTTCTTTTTTTTTTCTTTTTTTTTTTTTTTTTTTTTTTTGAGACAGAGTTTCACTCTTGTTACCCAGGCTGGAGTGCAATGGCGGGATCTCGGCTCACCGCAACCTCCGCCTCCTGGGTTCAGGCAATTCTCCTGCCTCAGCCTCCTGAGTAGGTGGGATTACAGGCATGCGCCACCATGCCCATCTAATGTTTTGTATTTTTAGTAGAGACGGGGTTTCACCATGTTGACCAGGATGGTCTCAATCTCTCGACCTCGGGATCCACCCACCTCGGCCTCCCAAAGTGCTCGGATTACAGGCTTGAGCCACCGCGCCTGGCCTAGAAGTGATTTTCTTAACTTTTCCTCTTTTCTGCATTCCTGGGCAGCTGCACTTGCCCCCATAAACAGTAAACATCACCTGAATTTACTTCATTTTCAGGTGGAAAAAAAAAACTTTGTCTTTATCTCTTCTTCCCTCACCCTCCATATCTAACGCATCAGCAAAACTTGTAGGCTCTGCCTTCAAAACAGACGTAGAAGCCTCCCAACTGTCACCATCTTGCAGCTACCATCCTAGCTGTAACCACCCCACCTCTCACTGGCAGCCCCCCACTGCCTCTTTGCTGCTCCCCTGGCTCCCACGCTCTACTGTCTACATCACCTATGGCAGCTAAAATCATCCTGTGAAATGTTACTCAGGTCCTGACACCCTTTAGTTCAAAATCTTTCAATGGCTTCTCCTCGTAGTTAGCAGAGAATCCAGTGATTCCAGACTTCTCTTTGAACTCATTTGCTCTACCCACCCCCCGCCCCACCCGACCAGCCTTCCCTGGAATGTTCCAGGATCCTCCAGAGAGCCCCAAGCCTTTCTCCCTCCCTTCACTCAGGCTGCTGCTCAAATGTCACCTCCTTAGAAAAGCCCGCCCTGACAGCCCATCTGAGGTGACAGCTGCTATGGCTCTATCCATTGCCCATCAAAGTGCCTGTTCAGTGCCTCCTGCACCTCAAACAGAAGCCCCATCAGCCAGGTCCCCATCTGCTTTGTTCACTGCTGGTTCCCCACTCCCCAGGCAGCACCTGGCACGTAAATATTTGCTAGACAAATGCACAGAGGACCAGGGTGAGGGGGCACAAGGAGGGGAAGGTAATTAACCAAGAAATCATTGCATAAGTATATTGTTTATGACATATGAGGTGGCTCACGCCTGTGGGAGGCCAAGCACTGTGGGAGGCCAAGGTGGGCGGATCGCTTGAGCCCAGGAGTTTGAGACCAGCCTGGCAACATGGCAAGACCCCATCTCTACAAAAATTAGCCGAGTATGGTGGCACTGCCTGTAGTCCCAGCTCCTTGGGAGACTAAGGTGGGAGGATCACCTGAGCCTAGGAGGCAGAGACTGCACTGAACTGTGATCATGCCACTGCACTCCAGCCTGGGTGACAGAATGAGACCCTATCTCATTTAAAAAAGAAAAGAAGGGCTGGTCATGGTGGCTCACGCCTATAATCCCAGCACTTTGGGAGGCTAAGGCAGGCAGATCATGAGGTCAAGAGATCAAGACCATCCTAGCCAACATGGTGAAACCCCGTCTCTACTAAAAATACAAAAAAATAGCTGGGTATGGTGGCGTGTGCCTGTAATCCCAGCTACTCTGGAGGCTGAGGCAGAAGAATCACTTGAACCCAGGAGGCAGAGGTTGCAGTGAGCCGAGATCGCACCATTTCACTCCAGCCTGGCAACAGAGTGAGACTCCGTCTCAAAAAAAAAAAAAAAAAAAAAAAACAAACAAACAAACAAAAAAACAGTAGAAGCAGAAAGAAGAAGAGAAGTATATTGTTTATAATTGGGGAGGTAAAATGACAGAAGGAGTCCAGAGCATTCAAAGTAGTTGCCTCTGAGGGGGTGGGAGAGGCGGAGCCAGGAACACCGCTTTTCATTACACATCCTCCAGCAACAATTAAATATTTTAAAGCATGACCATGAACGCCTTTGTCAAAAATGAAACATTTTAAATAATTTAAGATTATTTATATAATTTGCATAGCCCTGTGCTGGCATTTCTTCATTTTTCAATATACTGGGAGCCGCAAAAAAACCAGTGGGCCTGGCTATGTTGGCCTCTGAGCTGTGTCCGCCCCCGCCCCCAGAGAAAGGGGTGCACTGTTTACTCTTGGCCTCTCCTGGTTGGGATGGACCCCAGAGCTTGCAACCTGAGTGGGGTCCTGAGCCCTGCAATGGGCATGAGAGACAGCCACAGGGCCCGAGCTGGCTGGGGAAGTCAGGAAGCCTCCTGATGGCACTGTGCTGAGCCACCCAGGCCTCCCCAGCCCTGCTCCAGATGCTGCAGCAGCTTCAGTTAATAAGGCCCTAGGGAGCTGGCAGTGCCCTGCCTGGCCTCAGGGTTCCAGATGCTGCCACTGCCCTCCCCCTCAGGTGCCCAGCTCCAGGCTCCAGAGAGAGGCTGGCACTCCCTTGCAGGCAGGGTGCCCCTTCCCATCCCCACACCTCAGGAGCATTCCCCAGGGCTCCACTGTTTTCTGGGGCCCATGCAGAACCCCATACAATCAGCCAAGCCCCAAAGCAGCTCTCCCCACAAGCCCAGAGTGCCGCCTGCAGTGCCAGTGGCGCCTTGCCCTGGATCCAGGTGGGAGAATTCATTAATCTCCTCAGCAGAGGCCTCCAGCTATTTAATTGCTGGAATGAAAAGGTTTCCCATGAAACCCAACACCCAACTCTCCCTACCAAGAGAATGGAGACTCCTCATCCCAGCAGGCCTCAGCTGGGGTCTCTGGAGCTTCGGAGCTGGGGATCCCTGGGCAAAGAGCCTCCCTGCTTCCACTCAGGCACACACACCACACGATAGTACACATAGGTACCATACAGATACACACTCGTACGTTCATGGTACTCACATGTGCCCTTAAGTGTACAAGAACACTTGTGCCCAGCTGCCTTCTGGCCCTGCAGGAGTCCACTCCTGTGTAACTCGTGTGAGCTGTCAGCATATTTGCACAGGAACACCCCTCACACCCACATGCATTAGCAGGGTACTTTCCAAACTCCTTTAGCAAGAGCAGAAGCCTTTTCTTAAGGGAAGTATTAAAAGCAGACACCCAATGTATGGACTAAACATGGTGCTTGCGAGGAAGGTGAGGGACGCAGAGCATGCTCGAGGCTGTGCTGCTCAGCCCCTTCCCCAGCCCCGGGGAGGAAGGCAGGAGTCTGGTGTGGTCGTTGCTTCTGACCTCTCCTGACCAACATGGGACACAGGGGCAGGTCTGCCTGAACTCACTCAAGGTGACGGAGTCAGGATACATCCTCAAGCTTCGTGGAGGCCTTGGGATGTGGGGGCTGCACCCTGGACTTCTCCCTCCATGTCAACCCTCCCATCCTGTCCATGCTGCCCCTCCCATCCTCATCCCAGAACTCATTGATTTTTGGTTTCTGGGGTTTGTGGCTCCCTCTCCCTAGCTTCCTAGCTTACCAGCTGTGGTGATGCCCCACATCCAGGACTGCCCACTGTGGGCAAAGGTAGGGGTCTCAGGTGCTCCCCGTACACCCTGGGCCCCACAGACCATCTCACCTGCCTCTAGGTCAGAAGGGTGAACAGGGAAAGCAGGCAGCAAGCCCATGGTGGAGACCACCCCAGGGAGAAGGAAAATGTTTCTCTGGGACCACAGTCTGCCCACTCCAGAGTTCTGGTTGCCAGGGGCAGAATCCTGCTCCCCAAGCCCTGCCTACATATGCCCCTCCCACGGGAGCCTCACAGACTAACCCTTCCCCCTGCTCCAACCCCAGGGAACACCAGGAACTCGTGACTCCAGAACCAGGGCCGTGCCCAGCTGGCCGTGCCAGGCAAGGGGAATCAGGCACATCCCCTAGCCGACAACCCTGTCCCCCCAACCTGGAAGGAAACATGCATGGCAGCAGACAGGGCACTGCACTGGCACCACAGCATTGCCGGTGCCCCTTCCCTTCACTAGGCACCTCCTATCTGCCCACTGCTCCCTGCTTCCAGACTCCAGCAGAGCAATTAGGGGCTGAGCAAAGCCTGTTAACCAGCTCTGAAGGTGGCCATGCCGGGCCCCCTCCTCAGCTAGGTGCACTGCCAAGCCTGCCCACAGAGAGCCTCAGTGGAGCTTTCTTGGAGTGAAGAAGAGGTGGCTATGCCAAGCCAAGACCAGGGAAACCTGGCTGCTGAGTGCTTGAGGAAAGCCGAGCTGTTTCCGTGGCAGCTGGTACCAGGGGGACCAGAGGCCAGGGACCCCTGGCTGGGATGCCAGGGTTCCACAGTGCTTTTCTCATGATGTCAGGTGGTTGTCCCCAGGTCCCCCCTGCAGAAAACAGAGCCTGGTGCCCTGGGGAGTAGTAGCCGGCCTCACTCTGGGCCAGTGCTCGACAGGGGAGGCAGCCAGGGAACTCTCCCGCCCACTCAGGTTGGCATTCCCCTTTTTGGCACCCCATAGAGGAGAAGACTGGCCTGGCTCCTTTGTGGTTGAACAAGGGTTAACCTCCACTGGTGCCCTATATTCCCCCTGTCCTGGATACAGGGCAGGCAGTGTCCATTTCAAGGAGACATTAGCTCACTGGGGCAGGGATAGGGGTGAATCTGGGACCTTGTTTCTGAGGCAGCCAGAGGGGAAGGGGAGAGGAACACATGAGCAGCCCCCAGCACCTCTGCCTGCAGCAGCTCCACTGCCTCCCAACCCAACCTTACCCCAGCAAGATGGCCACCAACTTCAGGACTATCAGCAGAGAGGCCTGCTGGAGAAGTCTTTTCTCCCGGGTCACTTTGCCTCTCTCCAGTCTCTGCAGTAAAAAGGACCACCCATCCTCAGGCAAGGGAGTGGGACTGAGGCATTCTGGAGATTCAGCCTTCTGCCTACTAATCCTTGGACCCCTGGGAAGTTCTTCCACATCAGACTTAAATCCCTCCTGCTGTAACCTCTGGGAGAGGCTTGTCTTCTTTTGCCTTCAGGGAAGGAAAGCAGAGAGGAGCCAGCATAGGATGGCTGCCCGTGTCTTAGCACTCTGCACATCACCCTGGAATTCCCTGTTCACACTTGCATCACCAGAACAGAGACTCCTTGAGGGCAGGGACTGGTGCCCTGTTTGTTCATCTGTTTCCCGGTGTCACTGTGACCCACTCTCTTAACAGGGCTCTCATGGTTGCAGAGCACTGCCTCTATGATCAATAAACACAGATAGGATCTGAGGAGAAACTTGGAGAGTGCTGGTGTAAGCACAGGTAACAGGAAGCGGCCACCCGGACCCACCCAGAGGCTTGCAGGCACAGGTCACTCTGATATTCACAAGGACTGCCATGCAGAGCTGGATCCCATGTAGGCCTGGGGGCTGGCTTAGCATGGGACTTCAGAGACATCCTGATCCCCAGCCTGCTCTGTCCAATGGCCTGCTCTCCACCTCCACGCTTCCCTTGGCAATTGCACAGCTCCTCAGACAGCTTCCCGTCACTCAAGAAGTGGCCCTCAGAAGGTAAATCCCCACAGCGGCAACTCTTGGGCTAACCACTCCCAGCCCATGGCCCCAAGGTCTCAGACCCTAGTCTGGGGTTTTCAACCTGCAGCAACCCAGGGAGCCCAGGCCCAGTTCTGGCTCCTGCTGCCCACCCTGGGTGTGTGTGGGGGGGTCATCTCTGTCATGAGTGCCTACCTGTGGCCTGGATGTCAAGGGCAGAATTGGCACAATCTGTAACCTGTGCCTGCCTTTGTCCTGAAGCATGCATGGCCAGAAGACACCCTCCCTTCCCGTTTTCTTGGAGACCACTGCCCAGCTCAAAGCTGGTGACCCACGTGGCCTTACTAACCAGCAGAAACCAGGGAACCCACCCCTGTGCAGAACCTCAAGTCCTTCCAGCAGCCAGGGCCCCCCAGCTTCCTATGCGCTTAGAAGCCAGGCCCCAGCACCACAGGGCAGGAGAGCGCTTTTCAGCACCTGGACAAGGCTCTTGGGGCCTCCCAAAAGGGTCTTTCTCCACTCCCCATTTCTGAAATGGGGCTGGGGTCTGAGGGATCCAAGGATATGCCCAGTCTGAGAGCGAAAAGAGAAAGCGCTCCCCGAAGGGGAGAGGGCGCTGGGTGGGGCTGGGGTGCCTGGGAGTGTGACACAGCCTCTTCCCCATCCCTGACCTATGGCCCCCTCCCCATGCAAGCCTTTCCCACCTCCGCACCCTCACGCGGGAGGTGTCGCCGCTCCACTGGCTGGGGCCGACTCTCCCACCACATGGAACACGGATCCAGCTCGCAGCCCCTCCCTGCAGCCCTCACTGCCCCGGCGGAGGAGGGGCACAGTGGCCTCTACCCCCATCCAGCAGGGTCCGAAACACGTGTGGCCCGCCTGTCCCGGCCGGAGAGGAGCGGGCAGCGGCCGCTCCCACCACCCTTTCCCGGTCAACAAGCACAAAAGCCGCGGCCGCAAACAAAGACGCGCCGCAAACTCGCCGGGGAGGCGGGACAGCCCGCGCCGCGCCCCCTCCCCAGGCCGGACGGGCGTGCCGGGCCATGGGGTCTCCGCGGCGCTCCCACGGCGCTCCTACCTGGCCAGCCCGGACCTCCTTCTCCAGCTCGCGGTGGCGGTTGTGCCACACGAGGTAGTGCAGCGGGTACTTGCCCTCGGGCCCCTTCCTGGCGGAGGCGTTGGCGGGGATCATCGCCCGCTCCTCATGCCGGGGCCGCGGCGCCCGGCTGGGGAGGAGGGACGGCGCCGGAGCCTGGGCCCGGGGCCGCGGGGCTGGGGGCCGGCGCTGCCTGCTCGCGGGGCTGCGGCTCGGGCATGTGCGAGCGGCGGCGGCGGCGGCGGCGGCGGCGGCGGCGGGCGGGGGCGGCGCGCCCCGCGCGGTGCGGGCGGCGCGGGCGACGGGCGTCCTCGCGAGGCGGCGGCGGCGGGTGGCGCGGAGAGGCCCCCACCCGTCCTGGGAGGGAGCGGGCACTCGGCGGCGCGGCGCGGCGCGGACTTGCGCTCGCCTCCCACACCCCCGCACACAAAGACGCCGCTCAGCGGAGGGAGCAGGCACCCGCAGCGGGCGCGGGCCCCGGGGACTTCGCCTCAGGGACGCGCGCCCGCAGCCCCCGGCTCCCCGCAGCCGCATAGCCCGGCCCTCAGCCCGAGCGGCCAGCGAGGATGCGGGGGAGAGAGGAAAAGGACCGGGCACCCCGGGTAGAGCTTGTCAGCTCGGCCCCGCGGCATCATGGGGCTTGTAGTCCGCCTCGTGGAACTGGGGGTGGCAGGTGGCCGGAGAGGGTCCGCACTGTTCCCGGATCCCGTTGGAGAGTGGGCAGGGAGTCAGGACTGGCCGAGTCGCGGGCGGGGCCCTGACGCCAGGTGGGCTGGGGTGCACCTCCCCGCTGGCATTTTGCGGGGGAAAGGGGGGCACCGGCCTAGGTCAAGCCTTTGGGAGACAGGGTGGAGGTGTAGCCTTCAGAATTGAGCTTGGGTCTCAGGGGCTGCGAAGAAAGATGCGGATTCCCAGAAGACAGTGACTGATAGGGAACTCCTGAGAAAAGTGTGGGGCACCAGTACGAAGGGTCATTAGCACAGCCAGGGATCTGGCACCTGGAACATTTGTGAGGAGTCTTCCTTGCCCTTTTAGAAAATTAAATTCCATCTTCAATACACGCCATTGGAAACAGAATGTCCAGTAAAGCGGGAAAGAGGGTCCCTCCCCTTCCCCCCCCACACACACTGTCCCCAGCAAGAACCAGAGTGAGGTCAGATGGAGAAGGCAGCAGGTGGCGGCTCCGCTCCTCCACCCAGCTGATCCCCTCAAGAAGGGAAGTGACTGATTCCAGAGACCTCCTTCCGGAATGACCCCAGGGCAAAGAGGTACTTCCAGAACATTGGCCTCTTAGGCGCCAATTGCAAGACCTGGAAGGACCAAGAGGCTTGGACCAATCCCTGGAGAGAGGACTGTGGTGTCAGGGAGACCTGAGTTCGAATTTCTCCGACTGCCTGACCTTAAGCAAACTGCTGAATTTTTCCGACTTTCTCAGTCCACTCCCCTTCAAAATGAGACTCTAGATACTACCTCCTTGGGTGAGCTAAGGATAATGACTGCCCTGGAAACAGCGCCTCCCTCCCCCAGCCAGGCGGGCCGGGACTGTTGGCAGGACCAGGCACGGTGCCTTCTTGAGCCCACCTCAGAACAAGGCAGGAATAAGGGATTCCACACCGGCCCTCCTTAAAACAACAAACCAAGAAGTGTTTGTGTGGGAGGTGCCAGCAAAAGCTTGCAAACTCTCTCAGGTTTTTTGTGTGGTCTTCTCTCCTCCTCCACACCCTGCGGTGCCAGGCCCTGGCGGGAAGAGATGAGGGAGGAGCGGGCTGCCTCGCCTCTTTCTCCCGACTGGGAGGAGCCAGCTGGCGTCTCCGGTAGCCCGGGACCGCTGCCCGCCTGCACCACCAGGGGTCAGTAGAGTGCCGCGGCTGCCGCCGGCGCTGGGGAGGGGGCTGGCGTGGGGAGGAGCATCTAGGAGAGGCCGGGAGCATGCCTGTGCATTTCCTTATTAAATTGTTTTTCGAACTTGTGTGTGATTCCACTGTAGCAGTCCTGCTTCCTGGGGTGGTGACATTTCCACGGGGGAATCCAGAAACCCTTTTATCTCCAGTCCCAGGCCCGGAAGTTTGGCTGTGGCGGGGCTGGAGGGTCGGAAACAAAGTTTGGACCGTGTGTCCGCATCAGGGCCACTCCCAGGTAGTCTCCGAGCCAACCCGGGGATGGGGAGTGTTGGGGGTAAGCGGAGTGAATCATCCTTCTTCCCCAGCAAAGCCCAGGAGTCCCAGGACAGCGGAAGTTCAGCCTGGATTGTGGGGAGCTGACCCCTGGGCGGCCGGGTCCTTTTTTTTTTTTTTTTTTTGCCAGGCGGTGGTAGACACTGAACCCAGGTCGCCTGCGCTCGGAACCGCGCGCTCAGCTGCCACGTGCTTGAGACGCGCCCACGCAGCAGAGAAACAAAGACAACCAAGCAGCAGGGCTGCCAGCAGCCTCCTCGACATTTAAGAAATGAAATTCCGTAGCTGGGGGTCGATCAGCAGTGAACAGGCGAGCGGCCACCGCTCGTGGACTGAGCGCCCGGCACCGGTTGCCTGGCCACTCCTCCCGTCTTCCCCTTCCTGTACCCACTTCCCGCTGCGGCCACCAAGACCATAGTCTCCTTGATGAGGGAGCAACTCGGGGTGGCACGTGGTGCTCCCCCCTACATACCCGTTAGGTATCGTTGCTTGCAAAAGCCCCACCGGCTGAGCGGCTGGCTGTCGCGGGAGGGGAGGCCTGCAAGATTTTTTTAAGGTGCAATTATAAATAAAGCCCATAGATCGCGATTTCAAACTTGTCAATCTGGGCCGCAGCAAAAGGCGATGGAGGCAGCTTTGCATGTATTTCGGGTGGTGTGACTCATGAGCATTACTTGTCTCCCCTAGGGAAGGAGCCTGCCCACCCACAAGTCACTGCTGCTCTGGCACCGCTGGGATAAATCTACCAACTTGAGCACCCCTGCCCAAGGACTGCCCCCATCTTCTTACCGAGCAGGAGAATGACTTTTGGAGAACTCCTCAATTGTCACCATGATCTGGCCCCCAGGTCTGGCCCTGGGGTCCCTTGCCCTCTCCCCACAAGCAAAGGAGTGCCCCGCCTTTTGCTGCTGCAGGGATTGGGGGTTGGGTGCACGCGCGGCACACGTGTACGTGGGAGCATGCTCAGTGCGGGGGCTGCACCCACGTGCGGCCTGCACCTAGGCTCCCTGCCCCCCAGGCCACCCACGTTCCTCACCTGCCTCGCCTTTGCCTGTCTCTTCGTGTGAAGTCCAGAAGAAAAGCCGTCACCTGAAACGGCCCCTCTATGTTATATGAACCCTTTCTGGACACACACACCTCTGGTGGCCCAGAAACACCGTGGGTGTGTATAGGGCAGATGACAAGTGGATATGAGTGCACACAGGCACAGTGGTCACTCCTCGGGAGGTCTTTAAAACCGCCCAGATTCTCTCCTCTCTGGATGGAAGCATGCATGGAGAGATGGATGTATTTTTAGTCCGAAGGCAGGAATACACTGCCTGACCTTTCTGGCACCCGGGCGTCCATATTGTGTGGGCGTATTCAGCAAGAGTGTGACACCACACACACACCTGGACACACAGATGTGGACACTACAGGACCGGGACGCACACCTCACCCCAACCAGAGATAGACGGGTACTCAAGGCACAGCCCCTTTGACGTGGAGCGGGACTTGGGCCTCCAAGTCCTTCCTCTCTTCCCTAATCCCCGCCCTCGCTGTCCCTGAGCCCAGCGTCTCCTGGGCCACCCGACACCGAAAGTGAAGGGGAGGGGGCTGTGAGGGTAACTCACACTGCCTCCGGGCCAGGCGAGAGCTGCAGCAGAGGCCGAGGCCTCAGGCCACGCTGCCCGCCCAGTCCCGGCGGCGGCCGCGGCCCCTTTAAACGCCCCCGCCCCCTCCCGCCCGCGCCCGGGCTTCCTTTCTCCGGGGGGCGCGGCCGGCAGCGCGCGGCGGGGCGGGGGTGCAGCCCCTCCCCCGGTGGGCAGGGCCTGCGCCGCTTCCTGCAGGAGCGGCCAGGAGCCGCGCAGGGGGCGGAGAGAGGAGCGGCGAGCGGCGGCGGGGCGGCGCGGGGCGGCGCGGGGCGGAGGGCGCCCGAGGGCGAGCGGGCAGGCGGGCACGGCGGGTTCCGGGCCAGCCCCGGGGCGGACGGTTGGCCGGGCGCTCGGAGCCTCGCCGGGGCCTCGCCGGAGCCGGGCCGGGCAGCAGGGGCCGCCGCCGCCGCCCGGGCCCGCCGCCCGCGCCCCCCACGCTGGCCCAGAGGGCTGCGGCCGCGTCGCCGCTGAGGATGTCCCGGAAGGGGCCGCGAACGGAGGTGTGTGCGGACTGCAGCGCCCCGGGTAAGCGAGGCCGGGCCGGGGGCGGGACCGCACAGCCAGGCCGCCGCCGGGCGGGCGCCGGGGCCTGGCGGGAGCGCCGTGCGGGGCCGGAGGGCGGGGCGGGGCGGGGGGCCTCGGCCTCCAGGCTCGGCCCCCGCCCGGGCCACTGCGGAGCCGCGTCCTCGGCTGGAGGGCCGGCCTGGGGGGCCCCTGCTCCCTGGAGGCCGTGGACGAGCGAGGAAGGACGTTCCCGGCGCCGCCTCCCACCCCTCGGTCTGAGGGAGGCGGGCAGCTGGCTGCCCCTCCACCTCCATCTCTATATCCGACGGAAGCGCCAGCCTTGGGTGGCATGAGGGCCGTGGCGGAGGCCGGCAGGGCTTGGGAGGCTGGGGCGAGTGTGGTTTTGTGTCATCTCAGTGCCACCCCCGCGTCTTGCACCTGCTGCTCTCGTGGTCGGAACGCCCGCCGGGGTGGTGGAGGGCAAGGAGCAGAGGGCCGGGCATGTGCGCCAGTGGGGCCTGGGTACCGTCTCCTCAGGAGCAGATGAGCGGTGGCTACTCCCAGGACTCCCTGCCTTGGGTTCCTAAAGCTGGGGCTCCTTGTGGGGCCTGGTGTTCAGGGCCAGTCCAGACCCGGGTGTCTTCCCGGGCGGCATCCCCAGGCCTGCTGGTGACTGGGAACAGCTCGGCTGGACCCTGCTTTTGCTGTTCCCCGGTAAGGCCTGCTTGGGAAAGTGAGCTTGGCACTGAGCTATGCTGGGCCCGGGCTCCTCCCTGTTCCCTAGCCAGTCTGGCCAGAAATGGATGAGGGGCAGTGGCAAGAAAGTGCCTAGATTCCCCCATCCTGCTGACTTCCTGGCCTGCCTCCTGGATGTATTTACATGGTGGTTCCCTTCTCTTTCCTAGCAGAGTTAGGACTGGGCTGGAGTGAAACCCCCCCGGCCTGCTGAGGAAGGCAGGGGTAATGATCCAAGAGGCTGCTCCCTTCTGATGGGGGAGGACAGCCAATGATGGGGCTCTGCAGCTGGCCTGAGAGGGAAGCTCTAGCCCCATCCATTCTTTCTTGAGAAAAGGAGCTCTCTCCCTGGTAGGCCCCTGGGCAGGCTCCGGAGGTCTGTGGACTCTAGGGGGAGTGGGCATGATTAAGAGTGAGAGTATGGGGTGCTGTTTTGTGGACCCATAACTTTCAGCCACCCCTTGAGCAGGCCCAGGACCCCACAGGTTGAGCCTCACAGATGCTCTGGTGGTTCTGGAGGTGCCAAGCTGGAGTATTTGGGAACTGGGAACCTGGCAGGGCTTGGGGACAAGATACTCGATGGGCGTTATGACTGGAGGCCTCTTTGGGGCTTATGGTTTAGAGGGCCCTGGAGGAGCTATCTGGGAGTGGGGGTTCATACCCCTAAGAAACTGTGACTCCCTTTCCCCAGATGCAGGCAGGTCTGGGGATGGCAGGGCTGAGGACACCTTGCCTTATAAATGTCTGTCCCATCGTTCCACACCTCCATGGGGTGGGCATGGCATGATGGGAGGAGAGGCTTAGCAGGTACCCTACCAGAGGAGCCTGGGCGTTAGTGTGCCTTTGTTCCCAGCTTACTCTGTAACCCCAGCAAGACTTTCTTCACTGTGGGGCCTCAGTTTCCTCAATTCTGAGGCAAAAAAGTTGGAGTAGAAATGGTTTTTGAGGGGCTGCCATCTCTGAACCTGTGGTCTCATTGTAGGGCAGCACCAGCAAGGCAGTTATCCCCTTTTTTTTTGGAGATGGAGTTTTGCTTTTGTTATCCAGTCTGGGGTGCAGTGGCGTGATCTCTGCTCACTGCACCTCCGCCTCCTAGGTTCAAGCGATTCTCCTGCCTCAGCCTCCTGAGTAGCTGGGACTACAGGCATGTGCCACCATGCCCAGCTAATTTTGTATTTTTAGTAGAGACAGGGTTTCTCCATGTTGGTCAGGCTGGTCTCAAACTCGCAACCTTAGGTGATCCACTTGCCTCAGCCTCCCAAAGTGCTGGGATTGCAGGCCTGAGCCACTGAGCCCAGTTGGGAGTTGTCCTTTGTACGTTGCGTTGAGTATCTGGCCAAAGCTTCTGGATACCCAGTGAGCTCAGGGAGGAATGGTGAGCATGCCATATGTTGGATTGCCCAGCTCCTACCCCCAGGTCCTCATCTGTCAGAGGCATTTGTGCCCCAGATATCTCCTTTCCCCTGACCCCCAGTAGAGGTCAGGAAGGTGGTGAGAAGGTAAAGATGGTTGTGAGGGGAGGATGTGGACAAAGTCTTACTCATTATCCCACCTAGCACCCAGCAAGGTATCTGGCATGTGGCGGGCACTCCCTGAGTGTTTGGCTGCTTGTCAGGACCCTGGCTGCTTGGGACTGTCCCACACCCGGACACTAGGATGCTGGCCCTGGCAAGCAGTGGCACATTTGGTCTGGGTCCTGTGGCACCTCAGGCAGAGAGGCATGAGGGTACCCCGTAGTCTGGAGTCCAGATCCAGTGCGAGCCCCCATGGTGTATGACTCCACCCCAGGGTCACAGGCTTCTCTTATTGCAGGAGCCCTGCAGTTCCAGCCACTTGAGTAGGCTCAGGGGCTTTTGTGCTTGGTTAATTGGGGAGGTCATGGACGTCAGAGGTGAGAGGCAGCCTGTCCCCAGAGAGCCCCTTGCTCCCTCTGCTCCCAGGCCTGGGCACATGGGACAAGTGTGAGTGTGTTGTGAGGGAGCTGGACATGGTGTGGCTGCTAGGTGCCGTGTGCCTGGGCTGCCTGGAGAGTCCAAGAGGAAGGGCGTGGGGAGCCCTGGAAAATGTGCATGTCCACCTTTCCTTTGCCTTGGCCCACCTTGCCGCAAGGTCCCCGTCAAGGGCCTCTCCTCACCCCATGGGCTTCTATCTCAGCCTTTCCACTTCGGCAGCCCTGGGGATGAGTGAAGGCCTCAAAATGCCCATCCTGTAGGCACCTCTGGTGAGCGAGGCTGGGACATGTCACAGGACCACTTGGAGGCTGATTTGTCTCTTCTTAGTGCAGATTGCAGAGTGAGACTCCTCTCAGATTGTTGGGCTCCTCTTCCTCCATTATCGAGGTAGAACTTGTGTGTGTCAGTGCCCGCACCTGAGTGTTCATCCTGATGGGCTTTTACATGTGTGTATACCTGTGTAACCACCACTCTGATCACGTTATAGAATAGGGGTATCCAATCTTTTTAGTTCCCTGGGCCACACTGGAAAAATTGTCTTGAGCCACATGTAAAATACATTAACACTAATGATAACTGAGGAACTAAAACAAGCCAAAAAAAAAATTAGAGCTGGGCGCGGTGGCTCAAGCCTGTAATCCCAGCACTTTGGGAGGCCGAGGCGGGTGGATCACGAGGTCAAAAGATCGAGACCATCCTGGTCAACATGGTGAAACCCCGTCTCTACTAAAAATACAAAAAATTAGCTGGGCATGGTGGCGCGTGCCTGTAATCCCAGCTACTCAGGAGGCTGAGGCAGGAGAATTGCCTGAGCCCAGGAGGCGGAGGTTGCGGTGAGCCAAGATCGCGCCATTGCACTCCAGCCTGGGTAACAAGAGCGAAACTCCGTCTCAAAAATAAATAAATAAATAAATAAAATAAAAAATATATAAAAAAAAAATTAGAAAAAAGTCTCATAATGCTTTAAGAAAGTTTTTGAATTTGTGTTGGGCTGCATTCAAAGCTGTCCTGGGCCGCCTGTGGCCTGCAGGCTGGACAAGCTTGTTATAGAACATTTCCATCACTCTAGGGGGCTTCCAAGTCCCTGCTCCCAGTCAGTGCACCCCAGAGGTAACCACCATTCTGACTACCCCAAGGACTACTCTTGCCAGCCTTCATGATGTGGGCTTTTCCTTTAATCTAGTAAAGACCTGGCCCTTAGCTCAGGGAGGGAGGCCTGAGGCTGGCCTGTATATGCAAACCTACTGGCCCTGGAGGCCACTGATGGCTTCAGGTGGTGGCAGGAATTCACTGTAGTAGAGGCCTCCGTGGGGTTGGTTAACATGATCACTAGTTAACATGATCCCAGGGCCACACCTGCTACCTCTCCACACATACAGACCCACAGCCTGACGGTGGAGCCAGAAGCCCGGGGGAGGGCTGACAAGTTCTCTTACAGTTCCTGTCCCTTCTGTCCCAAGTTTG
The DNA here is from genome assembly GCF_048565385.1 of Saimiri boliviensis. Taxonomy (NCBI): domain Eukaryota; kingdom Metazoa; phylum Chordata; class Mammalia; order Primates; family Cebidae; genus Saimiri; species Saimiri boliviensis. The sequence goes on from NC_133465.1 coordinate 29,536,713, forward strand.
GTCCAAGGAGCCTCTTGAGGCAAGGATCCCTTCACCTTAAACTATAATCACTCTGTGACTTTCAGGAACACTTCTTGGCCCTTCTGCTTTTGGAACTGGCCTGGGTGGAGCCTGGGGGCTCCTGCCTGGGTAGAACCAAGGGCACTTGCACAGAGGGAGAAGGTAGAATGGTTAGGGTGGGTCCCATCTGTGTCATCAAGAACTGAGCTGACACCAGTGTCAGCTGCCCCAACCAAGACAGTGTCCTTTGCCTACCATTCCTACCTCAGGTCTCACCTGGAAGAGAGGGAGAACCCCTCCCCCAGGCTGGAGGAGGGTGCCAGGCAAACGGTTGGACCACATTCCTGCATCCTGGTCTTGGTTACTGGCACATCCAGGGTCAGTTCACTACATCTGGTCTGCCCACAACTTGGGGGTCTGGAGCCACTGGCTGTGGATATCTAGTCAGCCTTTCCAGGCCTGGCATCTCCAGTAGGACCACAGACCTCAGGGAAGCCCATTTATGATCCTGCCCTGGGCGGCTCCCCACTTACAGGAAACCCCACCATTTCAGCAAGAGGAATTTGGGCTGCATCATTTCCGGCTTCCTGCCTGGGCTGCCGGAGGTGGCTGGCGGCAGCCCCCTGACCCAGTGGTGTTTGGAGTGGGGAGAGGGAGCTCTCCATGCCTGGGGTGCTTCATTGTTTAGGTAAAGCCAGCACAGAAATGCATGTCAGGGCTCCCCCTCTTGGCAAAGAAGGCTAGTTCCTTCCTCCTGAGCTCTGTAGTCAGCCCCTGAGGAAGGTGTTGGCGGTCACCTTGGGCATCCGTCTGTTGCCCTGATTTGAAGGGGGTCCCCAAAAAAGCCTAAACCCAAAGACAAGCCTCTCTCCTTCCTGTTTTCATGCCTTAGTTGGGGGCACTTGCTGTGGGCAGAGCTCAGGGTGGGCCCCTGACTCATAGTCTCCTCAGTTTTCCTGGGAACTTTGGTGGAAGTCCTTGGAGGGGAAGGGCCTAAGAATTGCCTTCTGGTTGGGAGAGATTCTTATCCCCCCAAACTTGTCCCTCCCCTGGCAGGTACACTTCTGAACACCCTGAGCACTATAGGGCAAGGCAGAGAGCCAGTCCCCCACCCCCACCCCAGGACAGGGTTTCCTGAGACAGGGCGGGGGCCACTGGGCAGAGCAGAGTGTCCTGGGAGAGAGGCACCCTGCCCCCACTCTCAGGCGGCATACAATGGCCGCTTTCTCCCCCGTGACCTTTCCGCAGCCTGAGTTGTATGCAGCTGTCTCCTCCCCATATCCCAAGGGGCCTAGGATGGGTGGCATCTCCTCCTCCCTTGAGAAGGACCCCAGAACTTCCCCCCAGTCCTGGCTCTGCTTCTTCTTTCCAAAGCTCACTTTTCCCTAAAGAGTGGAGAATGGGCTATACGAGCAGAGGGACAGGAGCAAGTGCGGACATGGTATGGTCTCAGGCATCAGAGTGCCACATCCTGGCAATTCCACTCATTAGCCTTGCGACCTTGAACAAGCCCTTTAACCTCTCTGAGCCCTTGTTTCCTCATCGCAGAGGTAGCATGTCCTACCCCGCCTGACAGTTGTAAGCAGCATCATACATAATGCACCCAGCTGGTACCCAGTGGGTGCCCAGTCAAGCCCAGCTCCTTTGCTCTGTCTGTCCTTAAGAGGGCTCCAGCTCACACTCTCAGTGATGGTGGCAGGAGGCTCCAGCATGAAAGGACCTCACCTGCTGGCAGGTGGGCAGAGTCAGGACCTGTGGATGGGTGTGATATGTCAGGCATGTTTTGACAGCATTTGGCATGCAGCAGCATCAGGGTTGCATCCCCTTGGGGATTCCTACTTCCCTACTGGAAGGGCTCGGGTAGATGCCTTGTTTCCTGGGAAAAGGCTAAGAGACTGGTAGCAGTGGCTGCAGGGCAGGGAGCTGTGCTTGCTGAATGGGCCCTGAGGACTGCATATCCCAGAGGGGTAAGGATGTAGGAAAGGGCATAGCTCTGACTGCCCCTAGCTGTGAGCCCTTGGGGAGATCCTTCCCTGGTAACTTGACTGTAGTGATGGTCCCAGCTCCTAGGCTGTTGGGGACTAAGTAAATGTGTGGAGAGTACTAAGCATAGCATGGGCCAGAGCAGGTGCTCAGGAGGTCTGACCCATGGTCTGGCTCCGGCTGACACTTGCCCTCCTCCTGGCAGACCCTGGCTGGGCATCCATCAGCAGGGGTGTGCTGGTGTGTGACGAGTGCTGCAGTGTGCACCGGAGCCTGGGACGCCACATCTCCATCGTCAAGCACCTTCGCCACAGCGCCTGGCCTCCCACACTACTGCAGGTACAGGGCTCGGCTGGGTGGTTCTTCCTTCCCCACAGACAGAGTGTACTGAGCATGAGGGCATTTTCCCCTCACCCACATACACCCCCGTCTGGAATCTGCAGCTTCCAAGGGGCAGCACCCCCTGGGGAAGAGCCTAATCCTGACCCTTTCCTCCCATCTGCTCACTTCATGCAGAAGGGCAGCACTCACCCCCACTCTGCCACTTATCAACATGGTCGTGTAGCATGGAGCAAGTTGCTTCACCTCTCTGAGCCTTGGCACACTCACCATTCGACCTGAAGCACTACACTGGATCTGTGTCTTTGGGCAGCTGGACTAGAGGGAGGTGTGATGGTGCAAGCACACAGTAGGCCCCCTTGGTACTGTTTCCAGCTACACCAGCCACAGCAGGTGCTCAGGAGGTGTTTCCCCAGTGCCCAGCACGCAGTGGGCACTCTCTCACTTGGCATCTCTTCCCCGCAGATGGTGCACACGCTTGCCAGCAACGGGGCCAACTCCATCTGGGAGCACTCCTTGCTGGACCCCGCACAAGTGCAGAGTGGCCGGCGTAAAGCCAACCCCCAAGACAAAGTCCAGTGAGTGGGGCTGGAGGGGTGGTGGGCAGAGACTGCACAGTCTGGGACAGGGCCTTGGGAGGTGGCAAGGTGACCACCCTCTCCCACTGTGCTCCCCATTCCTCCTGTGTGCCCCATGCAGCCCCATCAAGTCAGAGTTCATCAGGGCCAAGTACCAGATGCTGGCGTTTGTGCACAAGCTTCCCTGCCGGGACGATGATGGGGTCACCGCCAAAGACCTCAGCAAGGTTTGAGGGGCCCTACAACAGATGGGTGGCCTCCTCCTCTTCTCCCCACCCATGACTCCCTGAAGGCCTCTCCTTTGTCCCGACTGAGCCCTGGGCCCCAAAGGCAGAGTAACAGTAAGCAGGATGGAGAGACCAGATTGCTAGGTCAATCTGCGTGCAGCTGAGGCTCGTCAAGCTCCCAAGTGAACACACAAGGCCAGAAGCCCAAAACTGCCACTCAGAAGCTGGGGAAACCTGGGGTAGTTGCTTAGCCTCTCACAGCCTCAGTTTTCTCATCTGTAAAATGGGAAAGAAATAACAGCATCTACTTCATAAACAGTATCTAAGCAGAGCACCCAGCACACATAGATGGTGACTGACAGCAGCGCTTATTAATTGGCATTAACCCCTAGTGGGAAGCCTCTGTCCTCATGACACAGCCTGGTTTGGGCAGTCCTCCTTGGAGCTGGTAGGCGTCCCGGGGCAGCCGGGGCTGGGTGCAGCTTTTGAGTGGGGAGGCGCGCCTCGTGCACATGCGTATTCATTGCACGCTTTGCTCCTCTTAGCAACTGCACTCGAGCGTGCGGACAGGCAACCTGGAGACATGTCTGCGCCTGCTATCCCTGGGTGCCCAGGCCAACTTCTTCCACCCAGAGAAGGGCACCACGCCTCTGCACGTGGCTGCCAAGGCAGGGCAGACACTGCAGGCTGAGCTGCTTGTAGTGTATGGGGCTGACCCTGGCTCCCCTGACGTTAATGGCCGCACACCCATTGACTATGCCAGGTGAGGGTCGGCTAAAGGGTGCAGTGTGGGTGGGTGTGGGTGTGGGTGAGGGCTGCTGCTGCAGGACTGAGCCATACCCCCTTCCCACAGGCAGGCGGGGCACCATGAGCTGGCGGAAAGGCTGGTTGAGTGCCAATACGAGCTCACTGACCGGTTGGCCTTCTACCTCTGTGGACGCAAGCCGGGTGAGCAGAGCTTGGGGCGGCCCTGGCTGGGCTGGGCAGGGCAGGTGGGACCTGGACACACCCTGCAGCAGGTGCCATGGTGACAGAGCAGCTGGGGAACAATGTTGCTAGGCAACTGGCTCCCGTGAAATTGCTGCAGGCTCCGGGCTGCAGCAGTGCTGGGGCTAGGGAGTGGGGGTGGGCATCCTGCATCCTCACGCCAGCTCCCAGCACTCCTGGGGGTGGCCTGCCCGCCCCACTTTCTCCTGACACTTCTGGGTGCCAGCCCTGCTCATGGCAGTGAGGTGGGCTCCCAGCTGCTGAGGCTACCCGGCACTAGTGAGTGACTTGGCATTTTTATTTTTGTTCAGATCACAAGAATGGGCATTACATCATCCCACAGATGGCTGACAGGTGAGTGCCACCTGATGCCCCTTTCCACATGGCCATGTTGGATGCCATGTGGGCACCTGACCCCCAGAGCTTCCAGCCTAGGCTTCAGGGGCCTGGGACCCTGCTCCCTCCCCACCCCCAGAGACTGGAGGCACAGCTTAGTTGTCAGTCCCTAATGCTGGGCCCCAGAGGAGATAAATAATGTCAGCTCCGTACGTGGCCAGCACAGCCTAAGCCCCATGACTGTCAAGTACATGAGGGGCGTGGGTGTAAGAAGCTTCCTTCGGCTGGAGGGTGGGTCACTGGGTTCTGTCCCAGTAGCACTGACCCTACTGTCTTTAGACAAGCCTCTGCTCTTAAATGAAAAGATGGGGGGGCTCCAGGGATGGGACTAACTTTGAGACTGCTGGCCAGGCCTCTGTAGCATGCTCAGAAATTGGGCAGGTGCCCTGGGGCTGGTCAAATGAGGTATTTCTGCCTCTGTCTGAGAGGCCCCAAGTGCCCAGGCAGTGTGGGACACTCCCTGCCACTCACCCAGCACATAAGATGGATGTTAGTGCCACCTGGTGGCCGCCTCTGATGGCCATATCCTCATGCCAGGCTGTGCCTGCTGGCCTGGATCTGGAGAGAGGAGGTACTCTCTTCCCCAGAGGCCTGCGTGGGCAGATGGGCATTGCCAGGCCTGGGCAACTCAGATTCTAAACCCAGACCTCCTCAAGACCCTAAGGCTCCTAATTCTATGATCTGATTCTACCTGGGCTGTGTGTGCATGAGTGCGTGTGTGTGGTGAATAGACCCCAATATGGGTTCCATTCAACAGCACATTAACTGAGCACCTTCCCCGAGCCAGCTACTGCTCTTGGGACTGGGAGCACAGAGGTACCCGAGACACAATCCCTGCCCTTCAGGAGCTTACAGTCTAGCCAGGGAGGCAGCCTAGGAGGTGATTCTAGTCCCCATGGGGGAGTGCAGCAAGAGAGGCAGAGGTATGGAGGGTAGAAATGCTGCATAGGAACTGAGGCAGCTCCCAGGGCTGGAGCACAGCATGGGAGGCCAGAAACCCCACAAGCAAGACTGGAATAGAGATGGGGAGAAGAATGAGCAGCTCCGAGAGCATTGCCAGGACCTGTGACCATCCCAGGAGGAGAGAGTTCCAGGCTCGGAAGTGTGAAGTACGCTCTGCTGCTTACTGGCTGTGTGACTTGTAGGCAGCTTGCCTTCTCTGAGCCTTGGTTACCTCTTCTGGAGATGGAGATGTATGTCTGTTTTTCAGGGAGGAGAGAATTAGATAACATATCCGAAATTTAGCTTTTGTTTAAGAGTTGGGGTCTCACCCTGTAGCCCAGGTTGGAGTGTGTTGGCTTGATCATAGCCCACCGCAGCCTCAAGTGCCTGGCCTCAAGCAATCCTCCTACCATAGCCTCTTGAGTAGCTGGGTCTAAGGCATATGCCACTATGCTCAGCTAACTTTTATTGCTTTTGTACTTCTGTGTTGCCCAGGCTGGTCCTGGCCTCAAGCGAACCTCCCACCTTGGCCTCCCAAAGTGCTAGGATTACAGGTGTGAGCCACTGTGCCCAGCCCGAGGGTATTCTAATGAAGTTGGTTGGGGTATGCCATATGCACCTGTTATTACTGCAGTGCTTGAAGGCAAGGGGTAGTGCAGCCAGGGGTGTCCAAAAAATCACCCTGGCTGTGGGTGCAACAGGATCGTAGAGGCAAGACTAGAAGGAGGGAGATTAAGAAACTTGCAAAGCCCAGGCAAGAAGTGATTGTGGAACCGGGGAGTTTCACTAGGACTGCAGGGTGAGGGAGGCTTCTGGTGGCTGACACTGGTGCTGGATGAACAGGTCACTGAGGGACAGAGCAAGACCGAGGAGGAGGGGCGGGGGACGCAGTGGGACAAGCTCAGCTTTGTCCCTTCTGGGCTGGGTGTGCATGGAGGTGGGTCTGGGCCTGACATGAAAAGGTGTGTATGCTGCCCTGCTCCTGGGTAACTGCTGCCTCTGTCCTGTTCTTCCCTCTGCTGCCTTCCTCTGGACTTAGATCTCGACAAAAGTGCATGTCTCAGAGGTATATGGTGCCTGCCGGGGCAGCAGGCCTACAGGTTGGGGAGGGCGGAAAGGCGTTTGGTGTGCAGCATCTGGGGTACCGTCTCCCTGGGATCCGTGCATGTTGGGGAGGTTGCTGGCACGAGTCTGGCCACCTCTCAGGTCTCTCCCCTTCTCCCGATTCCCGTCTCCCTCTGCCCGCAGCCTGGACCTATCCGAATTGGCCAAAGCTGCTAAGAAGAAGCTGCAGGCAGTAAGTCTGCTCCAGCAGTGCGCTGACACTCGGAGCTGGCCCTTCTCTGATCCCCCACCCCCTGCTCTTGCTTCCCCTTCCTCTGACTCGATGCCTTTTTTTCCAAGTCTTGGACCTGTCCCCTCACTGGCCTCAGCAGTCCCCTCTCCCTGACCTCCCCGTGAGTGGATGGAGTGGCCTCTTCTCTCCCACGTTGCAGCTTGGAACACGACCCCTGCCCACTTGCTAGTTCTGAGACTGTAGGGCCGGGCAGCACAGGAAAGGCCACCTTCTCGGAGGCTCACTACATCCTGGGGAGCTGGCCTTGGTACAGGGGCCGATGCATCTGACAAAATCTGGGCCCCTTTCTTCCTCCAGCTCAGCAACCGGCTTTTTGAGGAACTTGCCATGGACGTGTATGACGAGGTGGATCGAAGAGAAAATGATGCAGGTGAGTCAGGGAGCAGGAGTGTCTGGTGTGGAGGACCGGAGCAGCCAGGGCATGGGTCTCTGGTCCTTTACTGGGCGAAGAAGGGGTGCTTGGGGTTGGGGCTGCTCAGAAGCCTGCAGATGAGCCCCTGCTAGCTGTGAGCCTGGCTGGGCAGCATCCCAGGCTGGGTAGAGTGCTGAGCGGGAGGCGGCTAGCTTGCTCCTCCCCCAGCCTCAGACTGGGGCTCCTCTCTCTCTGGCCGCCTCCCACTTTGGCTGTCTCCCTGGTACTGCTCCGCCCCTCTGCATCACTCCTTCCTGGCCACAGCCAGATTCCAGCCCAAACTCTAGGTCTGGCTGTGTGGGACCAGCCTTGTTCCATTTGTCCGTCCCCAGCAAGCCACGCCCAGCCTTGCCCTGGCCCAGCCTAGCTCTGTGTGCCTAAGACCACCCCTGCTCTGAACACCAGTGCTCGGTGGGCATGGAGGCAGCTGGGAAGGCCAGGCTCAGTGCTTCCCTACCCACACCATGGGGGCCTGGCCACTGTGGCTGATCTGCTCCTTTCCCTCCCCCACAGTGTGGCTGGCTACCCAAAACCACAGCACTCTGGTGACAGAGCGCAGTGCTGTGCCCTTCCTGCCTGTTAACCCAGAATACTCAGCCACTCGGAATCAGGTGAGGGGGCTGGGTTGGGGGCCTAGGGTGGTCTCCTTCATCCCTGTGGTCCCTCCTCATCTGGCAGTGGGCTAGGGCCTAAACCAACTCTCCAGCATTTGCCAGGGCCTCCCTCAGGGCCCAGCTGGCACTGGGATTTGGGAAGGGGCAGGAGGCCATTCTTTTGAGCACCTGGTGAGCAGCTCCAGCAGGTGTTCTGGCCTCTGCCCAGGCACCCTCCTCTGTCATACCCGGCCCCGGGTGGCCTTGACTGTTGACTGGCCAGGTAAAGCTGGGCTGGGATGCTTTAGCTGGGGTTAAATTAGATGGCAGGGCCATGCCTTGCTGCTTGGTCCCTACCCCCATCCATCAGTCATAAAGGGTCCCCTGAGGCCAGCCTGGCCCTTTCTGCCTTGCAGGGGCGACAAAAGCTGGCCCGCTTTAATGCCCGAGAGTTTGCCACCTTGATCATCGACATTCTCAGTGAGGCCAAGCGGAGACAGCAGGGCAAGAGCCTGAGCAGCCCCACAGGTAGGGGAGGGGTGGTTGTGGGCAGCAGGTGGGGCTCCAGGGGCCTTTCCTGCATGGCTCTCCCTGCCAGGGGTGGCCTGAGAGACAGGTCGTGTGGTGGAGTGAGGCCTAAGTGACAGCCCTGTGTCCTCAGACAACCTTGAGCTGTCTATGCGGAGCCAGAGTGACCTCGACGACCAGCACGACTACGACAGCGTGGCCTCTGACGAGGACACAGACCAGGAGCCCCTGCGCAGCACTGGCGCCGCTCGGAGCAACCGCGCCCGGGTCCGAGGGCTGCCCTCCCCAGCCCTCCCGCCCACTCCACCGAGGCCCAGCTCTGTCCTCTTGTAGCCCAGGGACCTGGGGACAGGCGGGCTGCTCGTAACCTTAATAACTGCCCCCTGTGGGTGTTGGCTCCCCTGCCTCCAGCTCTGATCGGCTTAGGTCTCTCTCTGCAGAGCATGGACTCCTCGGACCTGTCTGATGGGGCTGTGACGCTGCAGGAGTACCTGGAGCTGAAGAAGGCTCTGGCTACCTCGGAGGCAAAGGTGCAGCAGCTCATGAAGGTCAACAGTAGCCTGAGCGATGAGCTCCGGAGGTTGCAGCGAGAGGTGAGGGTGCAGCCTCAGTGGGAGGGCCGGGGAGCCCCAGGCCTCCAGGGAGTTGACAGCACTTTGCACCCACAGATCCACAAGCTGCAGGCGGAGAATCTGCAGCTCCGGCAAACTCCGGGGCCAGTGCCCACACCCCCACTCCCCAGTGAACGGGCAGAACACACACCCATGGCGCCAAGTGGGAGCACACACCGCAGGGACCGCCAGGCCTTCTCCATGTACGAACCAGGCTCTGCCCTAAAGCCCTTCGGGGGCCCACCTGGGGACGAGCTCACTACGCGGCTGCAGCCTTTCCACAGCACCGTGAGTCACTTGTGGGTCTCACAGCATGGGAAAATGGGTAGGGCTGCCACAGGGTCCACAGTGACTCTCACTGTGCTAACATCCCCAGGAGCTAGAGGACGACGCCATCTATTCAGTGCATGTCCCTGCTGGCCTTTACCGGGTAAGCAGGGCCTGGGGAAAGCAGGTCCATCTTAGCCAGTAGGTTCTGAGCCCCAGGGGGTGCTGGGCTCTGTGCTGCATGTGGGACCTAAGATGATTAGACTGACCCTGTCCCTGCCGGACTTCTGGCAAACTGGTGCGGTGGGGCACTCTAACTCCATCCAGCACTGCCCTGGGTTTCAGATCCGGAAGGGGGTGTCTGCCTCGGCTGTGCCCTTCACTCCCTCCTCCCCACTGCTATCCTGCTCCCAGGAAGGAAGCCGCCACACGGTAACATTTCCATGCCCAGTGCTCACAGGGTGGCTGGGGGCCATATGGTTCCAGGAACACATGCACTCACCGCCCCTTCCCTCCGCCCTCCAGAGCAAGCTTTCCCGCCACGGCAGCGGAGCTGACAGTGACTATGAGAACACGCAAAGTGGGGACCCGTTGCTTGGGTGAGGCTCCTTGGGTCTCCAGCCCAGCCTGCTCACATGCTGAGGCAGGGAGATTGGGAGGGCCCCTAGCGCGTCTCTGAGGACCTAGGCAGGCGGCTCCAAGGCTGGAACATTTCTTTATCTTTCTGTCTCTTTTCTGGACCTGGGCCTTAGGCTGGAAGGGAAGAGGTTTCTAGAGCTGGGCAAAGAGGAAGACTTCCACCCAGAGTTGGAAAGCCTGGATGGAGACCTAGATCCCGGGCTTCCCAGCACAGAGGATGTCATCTTGAAGACAGAGCAGGTTACCAAGAACATTCAGGAACTGTTGCGGGCAGCCCAAGAGTTCAAGCATGACAGGTACAGGGTTGGGGGTGTGTGGTTCCTGTTGGCTTCTGGGGTGTTATAGAGGGCATGAGGAGCCCTGTGTTCTGGTGTCCCTGGGAACCTCCCTCGAGAGCCCCCTGATTTATACCCACTCTTCTCCCCTCAGCTTTGTGCCCTGCTCAGAGAAGATCCATTTGGCTGTGACCGAGATGGCCTCCCTCTTCCCAAAGGTACAGCAGCCAAAGAGAGGACCAGGAGTGGGGGGGACCTTGGGCTGGGGCAGATGTGGAGAATCCCATCTGACTGCTGCCTGGGAGGAGACAGACAAACTGGGCCCTGATCGCAGCTGGTGGCTTAACGTCTAAGGTCCAGCCTCACTCCCCACCCTCCAGAGGCCAGCCTTGGAGCCAGTGCGGAGCTCACTGCGCCTGCTCAACGCCAGCGCCTACCGGCTGCAGAGTGAATGCCGGAAGACAGTGCCCCCAGAGCCTGGCGCCCCAGTGGACTTCCAGCTGCTGACTCAGCAGGTGATACAGTGCGCCTATGACATCGCCAAGGCTGCCAAGCAGCTGGTCACCATCACCACCCGAGAGAAGAAGCAGTGACCTCTCTCCCCACACCCTCACCTGCACCCTAGGACCTCACTGGCCACAGGAGCTGGGCCACTCCAGACATTAATCCCCACCCCAACAGAGCCACTGGCACAAGTGCCCTTAGTGCTGCCACTCTCGCTGGCAGTCAGGCGCCCTGGTGCCCACCCCTATCGAGCCCCTAAGGATGGGGAAGTGGGGTGGCAGCAGCTTCTGTCCCCCACATTCCATGCACCTCTCCCCTGTATATAGCATCTCCCCACCTCCTAGTGAGCAGGGGCCTGCAAGGCATCACTCCCAGCCCCTGGCCCTCTAGGGCACCCTCAGCAAAGGGGCGGGTGGGGACACTCCAAGTGGGGCAGCTCTCCCCACACACGCCCCACCCCCATGAGCCAGTTCAGCCCTATTGGGGGCTGAGCGGGGGCATCCCCTCCTTTGTACATAGTCTCTGTGGATGTCCCTGCCCTGTAGCCACCAGCCCCTTGCTGCTCTCCCTTTAATGCCAAACGGCCCCTGCCTAGGGCACAGGCCCCAACCTGTGTGCTGGGGTCCCCAGCAGCAAACACTGGAAAGTCTTTTTTTTTTTTTTCCTTTCTTCTTTCCCACCCCTAATTTTAACTTTGTGGTAACTGAGTGTCCCTGCGTGCCTGCGTGTGAGTGTGCCGGCGGCAGTGCCGTTCCGGAGGCCTGGTCCATCTGGAGTTTTGAGGGGTGAGGGGACCAGAGCAGTGGGACCAGCGTGGGGGTCAGCTTCTCTTCCCCACCTGGAGCCAGGGGCTGCCCAGGTAACCAGCTGTGGTCCTGCCCGCTGCCTCCCTGATCCCTCCCCACTGTCGCCTCTTCTCTATGAACTTAAATTGAAAACCACTTCCCTCCATCTCCTGCTCCTGTGTGGAGGGGGAACGTGTGCTGGCCAGGGCAGAGGACTGAGCACCTGAGCCTGGGGCTGGCTCCCCGGGGTCCCTGACTCAGCTGGTGGCTGTGGAGCTGAGTCCCCTCCCCGTAACCTTTGCGAGGCCAGCACCCACCATCACTACCTGCACCTGCTATGGTCCCACCCTCTGGAGGCCTGGGAACCTGGCCGCAGCCTGGGAAGGCTGGAGAGGCAGACGGTGGCACCCACCAGCTCTCTCCCCATCCGGCCTCTTCCCTGGGGGCCAGGCCCTACCCGTGTGGTGGTTGGTGGGTGGGCTGACTGTCAAGACATGTGTCATGTACATTTGTATCAAAAATAAAGAAGTGACCATGAGCTATTTCTGATGCCTAGAGAATGGGGACTGGAGGGAAGTGGCAGACATGAAAGGAAGGGTGGCTGCAAGTGCCTAAGACTCCCCACCCAAGGAAAGCCCCTGTGCTGGGAACGTCTGTCTAGCGTAAGAGGAGTTTGGGAATAACAAGGTTAACATGTATGATGATAACGTGGCACCCTCCTAAAGCCCCGTGTCTAGGGACTGGTTGGCCAATGGGGGTGGGCTGGTGGTGCCCAGTCTGATTGGTAAGCCCCTGGCTGAAACACCACCTCCACGGCCTAGGACAAGGGTGCAGGTGGGAGTGTCTCTGTTCGGCAGATGCACCAGCTAAACTCCAGACTCTTCTAAAAATAATTTAATTAGAAACGGAGTTTTGGCAAGGGAGGCAGAAGCGGCTTTCTCTCCGCCGCCGCTCACTCAGCCACCAACGCGAAGGAACGCTGAGGAGGAAAACCTTCGCGATGCTCGGCCGGGACCGCACCGTCGCCACCAGGGGGCGCCCCGCGCCCGGTCCACGTGGCAGAGGTCGCGGCCTCGCGGCGCGGGGAGGAGCCACACGCTACAGTGGCAGGACCCAGGCCGTCACTCCGAGCTCTCACCCTCCGGGCCGCTGTCCGGCGTGGGCGGAAGGAGGGGTCTCCGGCGGGAGCGCTTGACTCGTCGCGAGGGCAGCAGCAGCCTCCGCTTCAGCACAGCTGTGGGCCAGGCGCCGAGCAGTCAAGGGCGGGAGGGCAGAGAAGCCGTGGGGGGCGACGCGAGATGGGGCGGGGGCCTCGGGTGGGGAGGGAACTCCTCACCAGCCACTGTGTCCTGGCTGTCCGCTGTGGGCCCCCAGTAGATGCTCTCCCCGCGTCGGAAGTTTCGGTGCAGCCGTGTGCAGAGCGTGGCCAGGGTGAGCAGCACCAGCAGGAAGGTCAGGGCCATGGCGGCCCAGGCGGCCTCTTCCGTACGTGGGGTGGGGCCCCGAACTGCCCGTGGAGGCGCTGCGGCGCGGGGGGCCGGGGAAGCCTGACTTGAACAGACACAGCTCCCTGGGCTGCCTTGCCCGCTGGGCACATGAACCTCTTCCCTGGAGCTGGCATTGCCTCCAGGTGCCCCGGGCAGCAGGGAGGCAGTGGGTGCTGATGGGGCATTACTCTCCCTACCACGGATTCCCAGCATGGGCTGCTTGGCCTTGAAGCTTCCTGGGGAAGCAGAGGGAAACCTCAGGGCTGAGCGAGTCGGCTGGGGAACAAGGGCAGCCCGCAGCCTCCGTCTCTTGGCACCACTGGGAGAGGGCTGCCTGGGCCCTTGAGATGTCATCTCTGTGCCAGGGGGCCGCCAGCTCCGCAGAGCGAAGGCCAGAGCCAGGGCCTAAGGAGAGGGGAGACAGCAATCACCCTGCAGCTCTCCTCAGAGAACCTGAGATCAACAAGCCTGCGCCCAGCACCTCTCACCTGCACACACCCTCTCTGGCACAGCCTCCCTCTACCTAGGGTTGGCATACAGGGAGGGGGCCCCAAAAGGCTGTCATGGTAGATCCATGCCATCTTCTTCCTCTGCTTCCTCCTCCACCTCCTCATCAGCCAGTGTGCAGCCCAGGCTGGCTCTACCCAGGCCATCTCCAGCGCCAGCCCCCACGCAGCCAGCACCAGAGGCTATGAGAGGAGGTAACTGTTAGAGCTACGAGGAAAGTGGGGACAAACAAGAGGAGCCCCTTGAATTTTCCTTTCCCTGCACATAGGGCCATAGCCTTCTGCCAGGGACAGGCAAGCACCTTTCATCAGCTACATACCCGATCCTGTGTGAGGCTGGAGTCAGGGGTGAGGGAGGGGTTAGCCATACAAGTGTAGGCCAGGAGGGCAAGCTGGAGCTTCAGCCAGGGGTGGGCACAGGGATGGTAGAGGAAGGTGACATCCTCAGCCTGGAGGAAAGGCACAGAGACATCAAAGCAGGTCCAGGGCCCTCCCAGAGAATCTCAAGTTCTCCCATCCAGGGGGGACAGTTTAAAGGGACTCCCAGGATGGCCAGATGGCTCAGAAAAGGACAAAAGGCCCAGAAAAAGACAAAGGGCCCTGGGTACTGGCATGTACCCCCTCTTGCCTCTGGGTGTTCCTTTCATCCTTCCTCTCCATCAAGTGCCACCCTTCAAAGCTCACAGCATGCCTGGATAACCCCGCCAGACTCAGATCATACTAGCCATATTTCCCTGCAGCTGTAAAAATGGCTCTACAGGTCCACAATCCAAGCCATAAGCATCTCCCAAATGAAGAACATTGATCCAATCTATACAGTTAATCTCCCAAAAGCATCCAAACACAGGGCAGGCAGGCAGCAGGTACATAATCTCAGGATGGAAACACTCCATCAATCATTCATTATTCCTTTTTGTTTCTTTTGAGATGGAGTCACCAGTCTAGAGTGCAGTGGCACCATCTTGACTCACTGCAACCCCCAAATCCTGGGTTCCAGCGACTCTCCTGCCTCAGCCTCCCAAGTAGCTGGGACTACAGGCTTGGGCCACCACACCCAGCTAATTTTTGTATTTTTAGTAGAGACCGGGTTTCACCATGTTGTCCAAGATGGTCTCAATCTCTTGATCCACTTGCCTCAGCCTCCCAAAGTGCTGGGATTACAGATGTGAGCCACCACGCCCGGCCTTATTATTCTCAGACTGAGTTGACTTGATGCTCAGCACTGTGCTAGATGTTGTGGGAGATGCCAAAGAACTCGTGGACTCTGCTTGCAGAGAATGTGTAAGAAACTAAGGAAACAACTAATGCAAATGAAAAAGCAAACTAACAAAACTTAGTGATTAGTTGTTAAATTATTATAGATTCAGAGAAGGAGGGGAGGAATAAAGGCTGATGCCATCAGACAAGGTCTTGGGAGGAGCTGAGTCCTGCTGAGGCCTGGAAGACAGCTGGAAGCGGATGGCAGGAGTGGAGGGAGCTGCACACTCCGAGTCAGGATAGCCCAGGTGTGGAGAATAAACAGGAGCAAAGAGACTGCGGCAGGGGTGAGGCTGGCACTCATTTATGTGGCAAGCAGACTGACACAACTGGAGAAGAACCAAGGATTTGGAGAGGTCAGATGAAACTTAAGTAAGGCATGAAAAGCCAGGCTAGAGAGTATGGCCACGATAAGGTGGGAAATAAGGAGCCATTGACGGTTTCTGAACAGAGGAATGACTTCATGAAAGGGCTGTTTGAGGAAAGGAATTTGGTAGGTGGTGGGAGGCAACATCTCTTGGCCTGGAGCTATTGCAGAGAATTTTTTTTTATTAGGTATTTCAGGCCAGGCATGGTGGCTTACGCCTGTAATCCCAGCACTTTGAGAGGCCAAGGTGGGCAGATCACCTGAGGTCAGGAGTTCGAGACCAGCCTGGACAACATGGTGAAACCCCGTCTCTACTAAAAATACAAATATTTAGCTGGGTGTGGCAGCACGAGCCTGTAGTCCCGGCTACTGGGGAGGCCGAGGCAGGAGAATTGCTTGAACCTGGAATGCAGAGGTTGCAGTGAGGCCCACTGCACTCCAGCCTGGGCGACAGAGCGAGAATCCATCTCAAATACTACTACTAAAAATAATGCAAGGTATTTAAAAGGAAAAATCAGAAGGGCTGTGATGAAGATGGAAGCTGCCGTGGAAGCTGAGCCCGCAGTGTGGAGCCTGGGAACCGCAGGCACACTCCTTCCACGATGGCGGTGCTGGCACACACCCTTCCTCGCCGCTCACACGCAGGGACAGAATACCCTCTCCTACAGAAAACTGGGGCCCACAAAGGAGACTTCCCATTGTCCCCCCAGGTAGCTGGAGCCTGGGCTTCTTCAAGCTACTCTCAGAGCTCCACTCACAGCCAGCTACCCAACAGCATCCTGACACAGTATTGCAGGTGACAAGCCTATGGCTGGCGGTCCTTGGCCATCTGTACTGGGGCTGATCTGTCCTGGGCTTGGGGGTGGGGCGGAGAACTAAAACCCTTGCCTCTGCCTGAGGGAAATGGTAAGGAATGGTAAGGAATCGGAGGCCTTCTAGGAGCTCCGGTCTCCAGGTGTGGACACCAAGGGTGGGCCCCTGCTTGTACTCACCTTCCCTGGGCTCACTAGTGTGGAGGTCACTCTTGGTGAAACCTACACATAGGGAAAGAACAGAGCTTAGGGCAGTTGGTGGACTCTGTGTGTGTGTAATGGGGAGGGGACAGCAGGCCCCAAACGCCAGGCTGGGATGGAGAGTTGGCGACTGAGGACGGGAGGAACCGGCAGAGGTCCCCAAAGATTGTGCGGCGAGAACCGAGCGGGACTGGGCTAGCCTTTCACACTCCTCTCTCCCTAGGCCCTCCAGGGCTCCTACCTGCGGGGGAAGAGGCCACAGGCCCTCGGAACAATGGGCTCCCGCCTCCTCCGCCGGTCTAGCCACCACCTGTGGGTCCAAAGCGCAGAGCTGGGGCGCTGGACGCGGCGAGGCCCTGCCCTCTCCTTCCAGGCACAGCCCGCCAGCGGAAGAACTCCGCCTCCCCCTCGGCACGCCACTCCTTCCAGGACGAACTTTCGGCAAAGCACTTTGAGCTCCCGGGCCGAGGCCTTCTCAGGAGGAGCTGATCACCTTACCTCGCTGGGACCCAGGAGCCTTGCTAGGGCGGCCAGAAAAAGCAGCTGGGGCGAAGGCGGAGGACGCGCCATCCCAGACGGCCCCGGGCCGGGTCAGCCGCCCAGCCACAGAAGGAGCGCGCGCGTCCCGCCCCTCCGGCCCCAGGGCCCCCGCGCCGCCTGCGCGCCCGCGCGCCCGGTGGCCCCGGGCTCGCGCCCGCCTGCCCTGAGCTCGCGCCCGCCCCTTCCTAGACCGCGGGCCCCCGGCCTCGCCCCACCCCTAGGCGCCCCCGCCCCGCCCCTAATGCCCGCCCACAGCAGCCGAGCTTGCGCGCACGCGTCCTAAACCTGAAGCCGGAAAAGTTGGGTGAGTGAGCTGGGCCAGCGCTCCGGGCGCTGCAGGGCCGCGGGGACCCCGTCGCCTCGCCCGGGGTTTCGTACCAGCGCGTCCTTGCAGCCTGCAGAGCACATCTGCAGCTCCTGGATGAGATTGGGATCCCTGTGGACCGGGTGGCCCAAGCTGGGGAGACGGGTACGCTCCCCTGGCAAACCTGCTTCAGATTTTGTCTGCGTGACCTGCAGCGAGAAGAGGGGCTGAATCACGAAGTCAGGAGGAGCTGCTGAAGGGAGACGGTCCCACTTCTGAAGCTTTGATGTCGGCCCACCCCCACTTTCGCCCTCTCAAATAGGGACCCCAGAGGAGCCTCGAGGGGTCTTCGCCCCCCAAAATCCTTAGACCCAGAAGCCCCGGGAGGTCGGAGCTGGCCGAGGAGCTGCAGTGTTCCCCACCTCCGCCGTCGCCCAGCGGTGGCCGGCGCGCGTCCAGAAAGAGACTGGTCGCCGCGAGGTGGGGAAGCCACAGGCCTCACCCCCAGGGGGGGCGCTGGCCGGCCCGCCCTGCAGCGGGGCGCCGGTTCTGGTCCCCTCTCCAGGATTTGGGGGAAGAACATGGGTAGAGAGCGAGGGTCAAGATGGCCATCCCAAAGCTTGGAAACAGCGAGAACGTGTTATTTCCGTGGTCTCCCATGCACCCCGGCTTACAAGGGATTCCTTGTAGGTCGGAGGGGCATCCCTGTCGCAGGACGCCTGAGTGTGCTTTTCTCCAACTGACTCTCGGAGGCGCGGGGCGGCTGCTTCTGGGGAACTCCCTCCCGGGCAGCAGGGCTGAGGATTTCCTTCATGGGGAGCCCCGAGCTCGCGGGGACGGGGACGGGGACGGGAACCAGGATTCCGTGGGACCCGCACTGATGCAGTCAGGGAAGTAGCAGTCTCTCGCCAGCGGCTAGGACGCCGCGCTCGCCCTCACTGGCCCAGCACCGGACCCCGCCCGGCCTAGTAACTGCGGGGCTGCAGAGTAGGGCGGTGGAGACAAACGGCGAGGGCAGAGCGCGCGACCGCCGCCCCACGCGGGCCCAGGAGTCGGCGCCCGAAGCTGCGACTTATTCACCTCTCCCTTCTGCTTCTCTTCATTGGTCTTTGAGGGCGGAGCGCCCGGGGTCTGGCTAAAGACCCTAATGACACCCGGGTCCCCAAGCCTCGGCCTCCAGTCTCCCCACGCCCCTGGCCAGCACCGCTCTCCCTGGCTCGTGCTCTCCCTGCTCCCTTCCTGGTGGCCCCGACTCCTCTCACCCTCTGCTCCAGCTTGTTGCAATCGCTGTACAAAGGGCCGAGGGCGGAGGTGGGGGGCGGGCGAGGGGAGTCGGGCCTGAACTGGCTGCCTCTGCGTAGCCGCGGCCAATCCAGAGCGCGCCCGCGCAGGAGGGCCCTGGGTAGCCGCCGCCGGCAGGCGGAGCCGCAGGCAGAGCGCGGAGCTCTCCAAGTAGACAGCCGGACCGCCGGCCCCCCGCCGCCCCCCGGGGCTCTGTGGCCTCGCCATGCCGCCGTGGAGCGCGGCCCTCGCGCTCATCTTGGCTATGCTAGCCCTGCTCTGCCGGCTCCGC
The DNA here is from genome assembly GCF_048565385.1 of Saimiri boliviensis. Taxonomy (NCBI): domain Eukaryota; kingdom Metazoa; phylum Chordata; class Mammalia; order Primates; family Cebidae; genus Saimiri; species Saimiri boliviensis. The sequence continues at coordinate 29,555,183 of NC_133465.1, forward strand.
CCGTGGCTCCGGAGCCCCTGGGGGCGCACCGTCGGAGAGAGAACCCTGCCGGGGGCCCAAAACCGCGATGACGAGGAGGAGGCAGACGGCGGAGGCCCCGCGGACCAGTTCAGCGACGGGCGCGAGTCACTGCCGGGCGGGTGTAGTCTTGTCTGCAAGCCGTCGGCGCTGGCCCAGTGCCTGCTGCGCGCCCTGCGGCGCTCCGCGGCGCTGGAGCCCGGCCCGCGCTCCTGGCTCTCTGGGCCCCACCTGCAGACCCTCTGCCACTTTGTCCTGCCCGTGGCGCCCGGGCCTGAGCTCGCCCGGGAGTACCTGCAGTTGGCGGACGATGGGCTGGTGGCCCTGGACTGGGTGGTGGGACCTTGTGTTCGGGGCCGCCGGATAACCAGCGCCGGGAGCCTTCCCGCGGTGCTTCTGGTGATCCCTAATGCCTGGGGTCGCCTCACTCGCAACGTGCTCGGCCTCTGCTTGCTCGCCCTGGAGCGCGGCTACTACCCAGTTATCTTCCATCGCCGCGGCCACCACGGCTGCCCGCTGGTCAGCCCCCGGCTGCAGCCTTTCGGGGACCCGTCCGACCTCAAGGAGGCCGTCACTTACATCCGCTTTCGACACCCGGCGGCGCCGCTGTTCTTGGTGAGCGAGGGCTCGGGCTCGGCGCTGCTACTGTCCTACCTGGGCGAGTGCGGCTCCTCTAGCTACGTGACAGGCGCCGCCTGCATCTCGCCCGTGCTGCGCTGTCGCGAGTGGTTCGAGGCCGGCCTTCCCTGGCCCTACGAGCGGGGCTTTCTGCTCCACCAGAAGATCGCCCTCAGCAGGTGGGTAGCGGAGGCCGCAGACCGGCTTGGAAGGAATAGAGGGCCTGAGCTGGCTGAGAAACAGAAACAGCTCTACATAGCATTAGAACAAACAGGGGTGGGCCAGTTTGGGCAAAGTTCTCTGAACACATCTTCCAAAGCCGTCCAAACCCTGTAGTCTAGGCAACACAGGGGAAGCAGGTTTAAAGGTCATCGATGGACTCGGTATCTTAGCAACTTAAGTACCTGGCCCACGACAGCAGAGATACCTGACATTTACCACTTAGCCCACAGCTTGACAACTCAGCAAACACCACCCTGGAAGCAATTGCAAACGATTATCTGCCCAGAATGTTTACTCACAGTCTATGAGCCTGGAGGTGGCAGGAATCAGAAATATGGTGGCATTTGAGGCCAGGTGCTAGTGCTCCCACCTGTAATCCCAGCAGTTTGGGAGGCCAAGGCAGGAGATCGCTTGAGCCCAAGAGTTTGAGACCAGCTTGGGCAACGTAGGGAGACCCATCTCTACAAAAATTTATAAAAAATAGCCGGGTGTGATGGCATGCACCTCTGGTCCCAGCTACTCAGGAGATTGAAGTGGGAGGATCACCCAACCCCAGAAGTTTGAGGCTGCAGAGAGCCCTGGTCAGGCCACTGTACTCCAGCCTGGGTGACAGAGCAAGACCCTGTCTCAAAATTGTGTGTGTGTGTGTGTGCACGCGTGGGCATAGTGGCATTTAATTTATTTAAAATTTTTTTTTAATTTTTTTAGTAGAGATGGGGTTTCTCGATGTTGGCCAGGCTGTTCTCGAACGCCTAACCTCAAGTGATCTGCCCGCCTAGCTTTCCAAAGTGCTAGGACTGTAGGCATGAGCCACCATGCCCAGCTAATTTATTAAAATTGTTTAGACCTGTCAACTGTTTTACACATTTCTACATATGTGCTCAATATTTAATACAAAAAATTAATAATATTTAAACAGAATTTTTAAAAAATCTCCAAAAGAAGAAGAGTTTACCACCAGGGTGACAGGTGAGACTTTTCCACTGAGAAGGCCTATTTGACATTGCCAGCCTATACTCTGGCTTTCTTAGGAGATGGTGGAATGAGGTCGACAACATTATGGCAACAGGGTGGTGTAGCAGAAAGCCCTGGGATATGGAGTCAGACTCACTTAGGTTCAAATCCAGAATTTCTAGCAAGTTAGCCAATCCGCTTAGAGCTTCACTTCCCTCTTCAAATACATTTGTTTATAATAACCATCTCCCAAGATGGTTAGAAAACAAAAGTAGGGGCTGGGCACGGTGGTTCACACCTGTAATTTTAACACTTTGGGAGGCCAAGGCAGGTGGATCACTTGAGATCAGGAGTTCCAGACCAGCCTGGCCAACATGGTGAAACGGGGTCTCTACCTGTAAAAATACAAAAAGATTAGCCGGGCATGGTGGTGGGCACCTATAATCCAAGCTACTGAGGAGGTTGAGGCAGGAGAATTGCTTAAACCCAGGAGGCAGAAATTTCATTGAGCTGAGATCACGCCACTGCACTCCAGCCAGGGCAACAGAGCAAGACTCCATCTCAAAAAAAAAAAAAAAGAGAGAGAAAACAAAAGTAGGTGCCCGCCACTGAGTAGGTGCTCAGTAAATGCTGGCAATTGTGTTCTCTTTCTTTCCTTGCCTCGTTTTGCCTCCTTTTCTGAGAAGGTCAAACTCTGAGCTCAACAACAGCCTGAAGCACTGCCATGGCAACCCAGAGGCGCTGGCGCCATTCAGGGGCAAGGTGCCCTCATTGGCTTAATTGCCATAATTTCCATGCCAAATGATCTCCACCAGCACTAACCTGGGCACTAGCCAGGGGCAGAGTGAAGGAAATGAAGAGAAATGCTACATGTTGAGGAGCTGTCCTTCTCATGAAAGTTCGGCTATGAAAACTCAGGGCAAGTGGATTTTTGTTGTTGTGTTTGTGTGTGTGATTTTTTTTTATTTTTTTCCCGAGACAGAGTCTTGCTCTGTTGCCCAGGTGGATTGTAGTGTCGTGATCTCAGCTCACTGCAACCTTCACCTCCCAGGTTGAAGCAATTCTCCTGCCTCGACCTGAGTAGCTGGAATTACAGGCACCCACCTCCACGCCTGGCTAATTTTTGTATCTTTTGAGTAGAGATGGGGTTTTGCCATGTTGTCAGGCTGGTCTTGAACTCCTGACCTCATGATCCTCCTGCCTTGGCCTCCCAAAGTGCTGGGATTACAGACATAAGCCACCATGCCTGTTTGTGTGTTTTTTGAGAGGGAGCCTTGCTCTGTCACCCAGGTTGGAGTGCAGTGGCACGATCTCAGTTCACTACAACCTCCACCTTCCGGGTTCCAGCAATTCTCCTGCCTCAGTCTCCCAAGTAGCTGGGACAACAGACAGGCACCACCATTCCCAACTAATTTTTGTATTTTTAGTAGAAACGGGATTTCACCATGTTGGCCAGGCTGGTCTCAAACTCCTGACTTCAAGTGATTGGCCTGCCTCTGACTCCCAGAGTGCTAGGATTACAGGCATGAGCAATCATGCCCAGCCACTTGTTTGTTTTTTTGAGGCAGGATCTGACTCTGTCGTCCAGGCTGGAGTGCAGTGGGATCACCACTCATTACAGCCTAGAGCAGGGTTTTACACAGGGGGCCAGTTCACTGTCCCTCAGACTGTTGGAGGGCCACCACATACTATGCTCCTCTCACTGACCACCAATGAAAGAGGTGCCACTTCCCGAAGTGCAGTGGGGGGCCGGATAAATGGCCTCCAGGGGCCGAATGCAGCCCGCGGGCCGTAGTTTGGGGACGCCTGGCCTAGAGTTTCCGGGTTCAGGTGATATTCCCAGCCTGCACTCTGGCTTTCTTAGGAGATGGCAGAATGAGGTCAAAGACATATGGCAACAGTGTGGTGTAGCAGATAGACCTAGGATGTGGGGGTCCGACCCCCACCTCAGCCTCCCAAGTAGCTGAGATTATAGGCACATGCCACCATGCCTGGCTAACTCTTGTATCTTTTGTAAAGATGGAATTGTGCCATGTTGTCCAGGCTCATCTTGAACTCCTGAAATCAGGGGATCCACCTGCCTTGGCCTCCCAAAGTGCTAGGTTTATAGATGTGAGCCACTGTCCTTGGTCAGAGATGAACATCTAATTTCAACTCTCTGAGGCTGAATTGAACTACCCAAAAGATGGAGCTGCCCATCCTGGCGTCCTTGTCGGGATGCCAAGTCCTCTTCAGGGGGCTGGAAACAGCAAAGATGTTCCCTGTTAACCCAAAGCAGTTGCTCTCAGGCCCCCATTTGGAAACCCAGTAAATTAATTACAGCCCCAGTTGCTTCCTATGCCAGGCAGCACACTCTCTAGGAATATCTGCCCCAGGTATACCTGATTAACAGCACACTCGTGTGATTACCAGGACAGGATGTTGGTTTAAAAAACAAAAATAAGGGCCAAGCCCAGTGGCTCACACTTATAATCTCAGCACTTTGGGAGGCCAAGGCAGGCGAATCACCTGAGATGAGGAGTTTGAGACCCACCTGGCCAACATGATGAAACCCCATCTCTACTAAAAACACAAAAATCGGCCGGGTGCGATGGCTCAAGCCTGTAATCCCAGCACTTTGGGAGGCCGAGGCGGGTGGATCACAAGGTCAAGAGATCGAGACCATCTTGGTCAACATGGTGAAACCCCGTCTCTACTAAAAATACAAAAAAAATAGCTGGGCATGGTGGTGCGTGCCTGTAATTCCAGCTACTCAGGAGGCTGAGGCAGGAGAATTGCCTGAACCCAGGAGGCGGAGGTTGCGGTGAGCCGAGATCGCGCCATTGCACTCCAGCCTGGGTAACAAGAGCGAAACTCCGTCTCAAAAAAAAAAAAAAAAAAAAACACACACACAAAAATCAGCCAGGCATGGCAGTGCGTGCCTGTAATCCCAGCTACTTGGGAGGCTGAGGCAGGAGAATCACTTGAACCCAGGAGGCGGAGGTTGCAGTGAGCCGAGATCACACCACTGCACTCTAGCCTGGCAACAGAGCAAAACTCCATCTCAAAAAAATAAACAAAAATAAAAACAATGAATGCAACCTAAAGTAAAACGTGAATGATTAGCAGAGGTGTCACCTGCTGGTTTGGATAGTCTAAGCCAGCAAGTTCTTCTAGGAGCAGTTCAGGAGGTTGCAGTTCGTAGCAAGTTCTCCACAGAGGGCCAGAAGTTGAGGTTAGAAAGAGAATGGTCAGCAGCTGTGAAGTCAAATGCTGCCCCTAGGGCACATAGGTGCAGTTATGCTATAAATGACAGGCCTGGTGGGCACTGTCTCAGAAGGAGTGAGGAGCCCATTGTTGTGCTGAGAAATGCCCGCCCATGTGGCCGGATCTTCCCACTTCCCTAGAGAAGCCAGACACCTACATTTCATGTGAAATCCTCTAATTTTATTATTTTATATTATTTTATTTATTTTTTGAAACAGGGTCTCTGTCACCCAGGCTGGAGTGCAATGGTGCAATCCCAGGCTCAAGAAATCCTCCCACCCACCTCAGCCTCCTGAGTAGCTAGGGCCACAGGCTTGAGCCACCATGCCAGGCTAATTTTATTTTTTCATTTTTTATTTTAAGAAATGGGGTTTCGGCCGGGCACGGTGGCTCAAGCCTGTAATCCCAGCACTTTGGGAGGCCGAGGCGGGTGGATCACGAGGTCAAGAGATCGAGACCATCCTGGTCAACATGGTGAAACCCCGTCTCTACTAAAAGTACAAAAAATTAGCTGGGCATGGTGGCGCGTGCCTGTAATCCCAGCTACTCAGGAGGCTGAGGCAGGAGAATTGCCTGAACCCAGGAGGTGGAGGTTGCGGTGAGCCGAGATCGTGCCATTGCACTCCAGCCTGGGCAACAAGAGCGAAAACTCTGTCTCAAAAAAAAAAAAAAAAGAAAGAAAGAAAGAAATGGGATTTCACCACGTTGCCCAGGCTGGTCTCGAACTCTTGGACTCAAGTGATCCACCTATCTCAGCCTTCCAAAGTGCTGGGATTACAGGCATGAGCCACCACAGCCAGCCTGACCAATTAAAAAAAATCTTTTGTAGAGATCGGGTCTCCCTACGTTTCCCAGGCTGGTCTCAAACTCCTGGGCTCAAGCGATCCTCCCACTTTGGCCTTCCAAAGTGTTGGGATTACAAGGGAGAGCCACCACAACCAGCCTTATCTCCTGGTTTTAAATGACCGCCATGAAATTAAATTTTTTCAAAGCCCTAAATGGCCGAAGAAAACGTCTGCGGTTAGGATCTGAGCTGCTGGCTGTCTCTGTCTCATCTGCTGTCACCTGATGGTCTCATTCTTTCCTCTCTTTCCCAACTTCCCCACTCAACGTCTGGATGTCAGGTATGCCACAGCCCTGGAGGACACCGTGGACACTAGCAGACTGTTCAGGAGCCGTTCCCTTCGAGAGTTTGAGGAGGCTCTCTTCTGCCACACCAAAAGCTTCCCCATCAGCTGGGATACCTACTGGGACCGCAACGACCCGCTCCGGGATGTGGATGAGGCGGCCGTGCCTGTGCTGTGTATCTGCAGTGCTGACGACCCCGTATGTGGACCTCCAGACCGCACTTTGACAACTGAACTCTTTCACAGCAACCCCTACTTCTTCCTCCTGCTCAGTCGCCACGGAGGCCACTGTGGCTTCCTGCGTCAGGAGCCCTTGCCAGCCTGGAGCCACGAGGTCATCTTGGAGTCCTTTCGGGCCTTGAATGAGTTCTTCCGAACAGAGGAGAGGATGAAAGGGCTGAGCAGGCGCAGAGCTTCCTTCCTTGGGGGCCGCCGTCGATGGGGAGCCTTGCAGAGGCGGGAGGCCTCTTCCTCCTCCAACCTGGAGGAGATCTTTAGCTGGAAGCGATCATACACAAGGTGAGAGACCTGGCCCGAGAACCTGTAAGTCCTGCAAAGAGAAACAGAGCTGCGCAAGCAGGGAGTCCTGGAAAGATGAGGCGGACTGAACGGAGGGAGCGCCAGCTCTGTTCTCATTCAGTCCTTCTCTCTTAAACTGGTGCCTGGAAAGAGATGGGACGTCCAGCCAGCCTGCGCTCACTTCACCCTCAGTAGATCTCCCGTCTGGGCTTGCTCAACACATCCCTACTCATCCGGTCATCAGTGGGGTGTTCCCGTACTGTCTCCTGTCACTGACATCACAAGCCAAAGGACAGCACTGTTTCAGGCTGTGGACTCAGGAGAATATGTCCTCTTACTAGCAGTGGCTAGACTCTAGATGAGGCATTTATGTTGTCATCAGGCAGTGACCCCGATTCTCAAGCTGGAGCCACTCAATGTCATTAGGACAGGATGTTTGTGTCTCAGCCCCACTTCCGTCATGTGCTGTGTGGTTGTGGCGCTCTGCTCTGAACGAATGTTCGGCAGCTGCAGAAGCAGGCTTGCGTGTGTGAGAAGGGCGGCAGAGGCAGTGGGGCTTGCTCGGTGAGGGCCGAGCAGGTAGAGAATGTGAATGCCCATCTCAAGGAATGCGAAGGTCCAATCTCTCAGAGGAGTTCTGCAAGTCTCAGCTGGGAATGGGGCTCCATTCTGCAAGTCTCAGCTGGGAATGGGGCTCCATTCTGCAAGTCTCAGCTGGGAATGGGGCTCCATTCTGCAAGTCTCAGCTGGGAATGGGGCTCCATTCTGCAAGTCTCAGCTGGGAATGGGGCTCCATTCTGCAAGTCTCAGCTGGGAATGGGGCTCCATTCTGCAAGTCTCAGCTGGGAATGGGGCTCCATTCTGCAAGTCTCAGCTGGGAATGGGGCTCCATTCTGCAAGTCTCAGCTGGGAATGGGGCTCCATTCTGCAAGTCTCAGCTGGGAATGGGGCTCCATTCTGCAAGTCTCAGCTGGGAATGGGGCTCCATTCTGCAAGTCTCAGCTGGGAATGGGGCTCCATTCTGCAAGTCTCAGCTGGGAATGGGGCTCCATTCTGCAAGTCTCAGCTGGGAATGGGGCTCCATTCTGCAAGTCTCAGCTGGGAATGGGGCTCCATTCTGCAAGTCTCAGCTGGGAATGGGGCTCCATTCTGCAAGTCTCAGCTGGGAATGGGGCTCCATTCTGCAAGTCTCAGCTGGGAATGGGGCTCCATTCTACAAGTCTCAGCTGATTTGGGCCCTCCAGCCTCACCGGAGAGGTCCGAAGGGTATTTTAGAACTAGGAAGTGCTCCCACGCAGGGTTGGAGGGCTTATACTAGTCCGTGGTTCAAGGAGTCAGAATCTTGGCCACTCTTCATGCTCCCTCTGGCACCATTTCAGGGCGTGACTCCAGAGAGCTGCAGCCAGAGCTGTTCATCTCCTGAGATGTGGACTTTCTCCAAGTAAGTGAAAAGTACAGACTCGTAACTTCGGTGTTTTCTGCTTAGTTGCTCCCTTTTCTGAAGCTACTACTGGGCTCTCCCCTTTCCAGAGCCAGGAGAGACCCATGTGGGACCAGAGGAAACAAAACAGCAAGAGGTTGACTAGAGCTGACCAGTGATTTACGAGTATTTCACATTACCAAGCCTTGTCTGTTCAATTATTCATAAAGCCATCTCTGTAAAGGCAGAAAAGCTTCCTCTTAGATCTGGCGACTCAGCAACTAAGTGGGTATTTGGTTTTGTGAGGAATAATGCTGAAAACTAGAGCTGTAGTATATCGGAGATAAGATATACAGGTTGATCTAAATATTCCTGGTTTGGATTAGGCCATTAAAATTTTTTTGGCAATAGGACATGTTTCCATGTGTTACTAAGGTTCAAAAACCTTGCCCAAAGTTTTATTTTAATTGTCATTGAGAAAGAGGGCTCCTGTTCTGACCTCACAACAGCAAAGCAGTTGTAAAGAAGAGAGCTGTTTATACCAAAGACTTTCACATCCCAAGACTTGGTATAAGGTATTCCTGAGGCCATGATTTCAGGTTTGGATAATCTTGCCCCAGCCTTGTTATTCTAGATAAAATCAGAGGAAACTCTGAAATAACTCCAAGAATCTGCACTGAAATGTAGACAGCACTTGATTGTCTAAGGCACATTATCCTATTGTGAAAAATTCTCTCTCTCCTTCCCACTTCTTGTTTATCTTCCTCCACATTCCTCATCTGACGTTCTTTTGCCATTTCTAAGCAAGAGAAATAAAAAGGAACTGAAATTAAAGAAGCTGTTCTACTGCCGGTGAACAACACCCTTGGTGAAAGGCTTGGGGAGGGAGAATTACTGCCATCTGGCCATCCCCTGGCACCGGCTGCCCTCCACATCTGGTACAGGGGGGATTTCAGTTAATTAGGGTCCTGCAGTCCAGTTGCGCTGCAAAGCGCGAAGCAGCCTAGTGGTTTTTAAACTCTAAGGCTTAAAGCATCCCTAAGGGTGAAAATCTGTAGTTTGTCTAGAAACTATCCAGTTACCACAGGACTCTGATTCTTCAAGAGAATAGCTTTCGGAGAAATAGTTGTTGGTTTTCCTTTTCCTTTTGATAGGAAGTTTTCCAGGGAGGGAAGTGTATAAACTTCGTTACAGTCAGAAGAATGGCAGAACAGCCCCAGTTCCGATTCCACTAATTCCTTTCAACCCCAAACTCCAATGACCTGAACCCTAAAGTATTTTTCTTCCATGGCCCTTGTGCCAGATGCACCCACTGCATATCTTAAAAACCTCTCAGCCGGGCGCAGTGGCTCAAGCCTATAATCCTAGCACTTTGGGAGGCTGAGGCGGGTGGATCACGAGGTCAAGAGATCGAGACCATCCTGGTCAACATAGTGAAACCCTAGCCGGGCGCGGTGGCTCAAGCCTGTAATCCCAGCACTTTGGGAGGCTGAGGCGGGTGGATCACGAGGTCAAGAGATCGAGACCATCCTGGTCAATATGGTGAAACCCCGTCTCTACTAAAGATACAAAAAAATTAGCTGGGCATGGTGGCACGTGCCTGTAATCCCAGCTACTCAGGAGGCTGAGGCAGGAGAATTGCTTGAACCCAGGAGGCGGAGGTTGCGGTGAGCCGAGATCGCGCCATTGCACTCCAGCCTGGGTAACAAGAGCGAAACTCCATCTCAAAAAAAAAAAAAAAAAAAAAAAAAAAAAACATAGTGAAACCCTGTCTCTACTAAAAATACAAAAAATTAGCTGGGCATGGTGGCACGTGCCTGTAATCCCAACTACTCAGGAGGCTGAGGCAGGAGAATTGCCTGAACCCAGGAGGCGGAGGTTGCGGTGAGCCGAGATCACGCCATTGCACTCCAGCCTGGGTAACAAGAGCGAAACTCCGTCTCACAAAAAAAACAAACAAAGAAAAAAAAACCCTCTCATTTTCCCATTACTACTTGAAGACTAGGGCCAAAATGCCCGTGGGTTTTTTTTGTTTTGTTTTGTTTTGTTTTGTTTTGTTTTTGCTGAGAAAGTGTAGTTTCTGTTCAAGCAGGAAAGGTTTGGATAACCCTGCCCTTTAGCCTAATGATTCAAGGATCACACAGATGAATTCCTGCTTTGGTAAATAGCTAACTGTGTGAAGCCAGCTAGAGGAGCCCCAGGCTCACTGTTCTGAGAGTGGGTGTCTACCGAGTACCAGCTTGGCCACAGACACCCCGACCCAGGCAGCACTGAAGGCATTAAGCAGATGGCCAGATAGAACAGCAAAGTGGGACTATCTGGGGCCAAACGCCTTCCAAGCTGAGAGCCTCGGGCTGACAGCAGCCGGGGCTGAGGGCCTCGAGCAGATTCTGACCCATGTAGTTATTCTCGCGGAACAGGTGAGTCTTATTAACAAACAGGTGTCCTGTGTTTTCTCACAGAACCAAGATAAACTAGGTAGGCTGCTGGTGCCTACTTACCACTAATCAAGGACAAACTACAAAGTATTCTCCACGAGGGAGCCACAGGGGCAGGTTCACACATCCTGGGCTTAAAGAATTTTTAACCGGTGTGTGGTATACATATACTATCTTGCTACTTTAGAATGCCTCGAGTAGTTTTCCACTGGGGTGGGGGGAGGGCTAGGTTTTCCTTGCCATCGTTCTTCTTAGCAAACAATATAGTCTATCATATACTCAGCATTTCTCAGCAATCATACACTCAGCATTTCTCAATAGGTGTTCCTTGAACAAAATGGCAAGTTAGGAGTTTGAGGAAGCAAGAAACAACAAAACCAACAAATGGGCCGGGCACGGTGGCTCACGCCTGCAATCCCAGCCCTTTGAGAGACTGAGGTGGGGTGGTCAGTTGAAGCCGGGAGATGGAGACAAGTCTGGCCAACATAGCAAGACCCTATCTCTAGAAAAAATTACATTCTCTAGGCATGGTGGTACACCCTGTAGTCCCAACCACTTGGGAGACTGAGGCAGTAGCATCACTTCAGCCCTAGCAGTCAAGACTTCAGTGAGCCCCTCCCAAACACCTAAGAAGTACCACTGAGTTGGAGTTTCCAGGTGGTGGGTCTTCACCGAACTTCAGGCCTCATTACTTGCTTGCCTCCTTTTCGGTGTCTGTTACTTACCAACACCTTCACATGGTAAGATAAAAAAATAAATACAAATAAGAAGTAATCCCAGCACTTTGGGAGGCCAAGGCAGGCAGATCACTTGTGTACAGTTCAGGACCAGCCTAGGCAACATGGTGAAACCCTATCACTACAAAAAATACGAAGATTAGCTGGGTGTGGTGGCACATGCTTATAGTCCGAGCTACTTGGGAGGCTGTGAGAGAATCGCTTGAGCCCGGGAGATAGAAGCTGCAGTGAACCAAGACTGCACCACTGTACTCCATCCTAGGCAACAGAATGAGACCCTGTCTCAAAATAATAATGGTAATAATAAAACAAAAACAAAAAGCCAGTGACTTAAGGGAGGTGTTAATTCAGAAGTGACAACTGAGTCCTCTGTCTCTAGCCACAGATCAGAATGCAGGAAGCATACAACTGCCTCTCAAAGTTTGAGTTCTAAGTTCTGATCTCTGATACCAAGATTGTGCTGAGCTATAACTTAATTCTCATAATTTAGTATTTTATGTATTTATACATAGATTTCCAGGGTGGCTTGGCTGGAAATGACAGTATGAAAAACACAGCATTCCAAAAAAAAAAACACAGCATCAAACTCTCTGAGAAGACACCATCACTGTTCTGAGTGGTGCTAGCCTAAGACTTGAATACTGTTAGAAGAGAGGTCTTGGCCGGGCGTGGTTGCTCACGCCTGTAATCCAAGCACTTTGGAGGCCAAGGTGGGCGGATCACCTGAGGTCAGGAGTTCAAGACCAGTCTGACCAACATGGTGAAACCCCATCTTTTTAAAAAAAAAAAAAAAGAGAGAGGTCTTGGCTGGGCGTGGTGGCCCACGCCTGTAATCCCAGCATTTGGATACTGAGGAAAGTGGATTGCTTGAGTTCAGGAGTTTGAGACCAGCCTGGGCAACATGGTGAAAACCTGTTTCTACAAAAAAATACAAAAATTAGCCAGGTATGATGGCACATGCCTGTAGGTCCAGCTACTAGAGAGGCTGAAGTGGGAGAATCACTTGAGCTTAGGAACTCAAGGCTGCAGTGAGCTATAATCACACCACTGCACTTCAGCCTGGGTGACAGAGCAAGACCCTGTCTGAAAAAAAGAAAAGCGAAAAGGTCTCAGAACAAGGAAGAGTCATCTTGGCTTTTTTTTTTTTTTTTTTTTTTTTGGAGACGGAGTTTCGCTCTTGTTACCCAGGCTGGAGTGCAATGGCGCGATCTTGGATCACCACAACCTCCGCCTCCTGGGTTCAGGCAATTCTCCTGCCTCAGCCTCCTGAGTAGCTGGGATTACAGGCACGTGCCACCATGCCCAGCTAATTTTTTGTATTTTTAGTAGAGACGGGGTTTCACCATGTTGACCAGGATGGTCTCGATCTCTCGACCTCGTGATCCACCCGCCTCAGCCTCCCAAAGTGCTGGGATTACAGGCTTGAGCCACCATGCCCGGCCCATCTTGGCTTTATACATAACCTCAGAAACTCCTCTGTACTCATCTTCCACCCAAACCTTGAAGTCTTTTCTCAGTCGGTCACCCTTAGTAATGAATGCCAAGGTATCTTCCTTTTTAAATTCATTTTGAGATGGAGTCTCACTCTGTTACCAGGTTGGAATACAATGGTGTGATATCGGCTCATTGCAACCTCTGCCTCCCAGGTTCAAGCGATTCTCCTGCCTCAGCCTCTACAGGCATGCTGGGACTATAGGCATGCACGCCACCATGCCCAGATAATTTAAAAAAAAATTTTTTTTTTTTTTTAATAAAAAAGGGTTTCACCATGTTGGTCAGGCTGGTCTTGAACTCCCGACCTCAGGTGATCCACCCCACCTTGGCCTCCAAAGTACTTGGATTACAGGCGTGAGCCACCACACCCAGCTGTCCAGCTAACTTTTGTATTTTTAGTAGAGACAGGATTTCACCATGTTGGCCAGGCTGGTCTTGATTACCTTGACCTTGTGATCTGCCCACCTCGGCCTCCCAAAGTGCTGGGATTATAGGCGTTAGCCACCGCACCTGGCCAGTATCTTCCTTTAGAGTTAGCTTTAGCATGAATTTCTCTCCCTGCTTAAACAAGCAGATACACTTGGCCACTCTAGTAGAATTTGGTAACAATGCCTATAAAAGGAGTATTTGAGATTCTTCAGTCAGGCCACAAAGGATGACACCAGAAATTGCTTTGAGTGGTTATCACAATTTGCAGAGATAAGATTGCATTCAGGAAGGCTTGGGAAGTTATACATAGGGAGTGTCCAAATACCCAGAGATGAAATGAGTGTCTGGAGAAGCAGTAAGTCCCACATCATCTGTGGGATATTCAAGCTAGACTGCCCCTTGGCACATATCATGGAGAGAACATGTGCCAAGAAATGAGGATGAACTAGATCAGATATCCAATTTCTTCTCATCTAAGGTCTGTGAATTAAATAATGCTAAGGATCTTAGTGTTTGTAACAAAACTTATGATGGGTTTCTAGGCTCAAGGATCAGAAAACCACAGACCTGACCAGGATCCAGGGAGTTGAGAGATAACATAAATTTTAATGAAAGTAACCCTGGCAAAGTGAGCAGAGTGAGTGTATGTGTGTGTCTGTGGTTTTTGTTTTTTTGTTTGTTTGAGATAAGGTCTTGCTCTGTCACCTTGGCTACAGTGCAGTGGTGCAGTCTTGGCATTCTCAACCTCCTGAGTTTAAGTGATCCTACCGCCTCAGCCTCATAAAGTGCTGGTACTCATAGGCATGAGCCACCATTCCCGGCCCAGAGTGTTTTATTTACGAAAGGGTCTTGCTTTGTCACCCAGGCTGGAGTGCAGTGGTGTGATCATGGCTCACTGCAGCCTCTACCTCCTGAGCTCAAGTGATCGTTTAAGTAGCTGGGACTACAGGTGCGCACCACCATGCCTGGCTAATTTTTGTATTTTTTGTAGAGATAGGGTTTGTTACTATGTTACTCAGGCTGATCTCGAACTCCCGGTTTCAAGGGATCTGCTCACCTCAGCCTCCCCAAAGCCTGGGATTATAGGTGTGAGTATACACCTGACCTCAGAGTATATTTTTATACTCTAATATATGCTTTAGTCGCATTTGCCCAGAGAAGCTAACATTTTGAAGGTAAAGTGATATTTCATTGAAACAATAAGACATGCGTCTCTAGTCCCTCTAGCCTTTCCTGTAATAATGCAATACCTTGTCTTAGTATTCAGCATTGTTGAACAAAAAATTTCTCTCTATTTGCCTCTGAATAGTAAACAAATCAGTCTCTTGGTAACACTGGAATGTTGTTATTTTTTAAATCTCCAGAAACAAATATATACTGTTTGTCTTCTGAAGTCCTCTGTGTACTAAGCCATGCCTGCCTGCTGTGGCGTTTAGCAGAGCCTCCCTGCATGTTCTAACCACTGGCTGTTGCTTCACTTTTGTAGATCTAGCCTCCTGTGGCCTTACACTAACCAGTGGCAGCTCTGTTTAATCAACAACGAGGCCTCCTGTTCTGGGCTAATAATTTCCCAGCAGGCTCACAATTCCCTGATCATTGATGGTACCTATAACAGAGATATTATTCAGTGGGCAATTAGTGTCTGTGTATTGATAGGATACTGAAGTAATAGTTTGGAGATATGGGTTTCAGTTCTACTTCGTCTATGACTTAAATTATTTTATGAGTAGTTCCATATAAAGACTGGGAATGTGTATAGGCCTTAATTTTTAAGGTCTGTTAGATATAATAAGATAGTTAACAGCATACAGATCCCATCCTCCAAGACTCTATTTTTCAACCAGAGCTCAAAGACCTCCATGATGAAGTGGCATCTGGTTTCAGATCACAATCTTTATTCTCTAATCAAGTATCTTGTAAGGCCAAGATGTGTTCCAGGTATTAATTGCACTGCAAAGTTGGGAAGGGCCTGGGAGAGCAGCACCTTTGAGCCTCACAGGTTGGGGTTTGGTTGCCCAATTGAGGGCAAACTCTCCCCATCCCCACCCCCATATATGTACACACACACTGATCCCATGTCATAGCTAATCAGCTTCACATCAGTTTTGCTTAAAAACCATCTGCATTTCTATTTCTTATAGATGAAGGTCAGAGAGGATATGACTTTTAATATCTCACAGTTAGTGACGGGGCTAAGACCATACCCAAATTAGTGCTCTTTATGCCATACATTTTCCCTTTTTTTTTTTTTTTTTTTTTAATGGGATCCAGGGTAAATTATTTGCCTTTTCCTACCTAATCACTGTCTGGGATGATTCTAAATAATGTCCATTTTGGACTCCAAAATGTAAAGGATTTTAACAAAAAGTTGGGGGGAAGGGTGCAGGCAATCTCTTTTCGAGGTGCTGGAGTGCACAACTGCCTGTGGGGAGCCATGCACATTATCTATAAATGGCAACCTCTCAAATTCACTGAACAGCCTGCATAAAGCTAACACCTTCAGCAGCCTTCTCTCCCTGTATCCGTTAAGAACAAAGATCTGAAAATAGGGTAGCAAAAGGTAAAGTTGTTAGTTGCCCAGGACACATACAGGAAGACCCTGATTCTGCAGCTGGCGTCATGTGATGTAGGTGATAGCAGAGGGGCTATGAAGCTAGCCAAACATCTTTTTTTTTTTTTTTTTTTTTTTTTTTTTTTTTTTGAGACAGAGTTTCAGTCCTGTTACCCAGGCTGGAGTGCAATGGCGCAATCTCGGCTCACCGCAACCTCCGCCTCCTGGGTTCAGGCAATTCTCCTGCCTCAGCCTCCTGAGTAGCTGGATTACAGGCACGCGCCACCATGCCCAGCTAATTTTTTTTTTTTTTTGTATTTTTTTTTTTAGTAGAGACGGGGGTTCACCACTTTGACCAGGATGGTCTCGATCTCTTGACCTCGTGATCCACCCGCCTCGGCCTCCCAAAGTGCTGGGATTACAGGCTTGAGCCACCGCGCCCGGCCTCTTTTTTTTTTTTTTTTTTTTTTTGAAAGAGACAACAAAGGAATCTCTTTGTTGCCGAGACTGGAGTGGAGTGGCATGATCTCAGCTCACTGCAACCTCTGCCTCCTGGGTTCAGTGAGTTTCCTGCCTCAGCTCCCAAAGTAGCTGCTATACTATAGGCACATACCACCACACCCAGCTAATTTGTGTATTTTTGTAGACAGGGAGACAGGGTTTCTTTTTTTTCTTTTGAGATGGAGTCTTGCTTTGTTGCCCAGGCTGGAGTGCAGTGGCATGATCTCGGCTCACTGTAACCTCCTGTCTCAGCCTCCCAAGTAGCTGGGATTATAGGCACCCACCACCACACCTGGCTAATTTTTGTATTTTTAGTAGAGACGGGGTTTCACCATGTTGGCCAGGCTTGAACTCCTGTCGTCAAGTGATTCACCCACCTCAGCCTCCCAAAATGCTGGGATTACAGGTGTGAACCATCTCACCGAGTGAAATCTTGTCTTTTAATCCCATTGAGTTACTCTAAATTCAGGTGGGTATATTGAAAATACTGGAGATGAGGCCTGGGATCTAATCCTGCCTCTATAAGGCAAAGGCTACCTCTGTCACCCAGGCTGGAATGTAGTGGCATGATCACAGCTTACTGCAGCCTCAACCTTCCAGGGTCAAGTGATGCTCCCACCTCAGCCTCCCAAGTAGCTAGGAATACAGTGATGTGCCACCATGCTCAGCTAATATTTTTATTACTTTTTGTAGACTATGTTCCCTAGGCTGGTCTTTAACTCCCAGTCTCAAGCAATCCTTCCGTGTCAGCCTCTCAAAGTGGTAGGAAGGCAGGTATGAGCCACTGCACCTCGCTGCCACACAGCTATTTGAGGCAAGCAAATCAAACACTATATAAATCCTAATTCCAAGATAGTTCAATATCAATACTCTAAGAGTGAAAAAACTAACTTTTCTAAGTCTTTTCAATATGGTAGGTAAACTATACTTTCAAAAATGGCACTTCAAAGAATACAAAAGAAAAAAAATGGCACTTCAAATACCAGGAAAAAAAAAAAAAAAGGCACTTAAAACTATTTTCTTGGCTGGGTGTGGTGGCTCACGCCTGTAATCTCAGCAGTTTGGGAGGCCCAGGCAGGTGGATTATCTGAGGTCAGGAGTTCAAGACCAGCCTGGCCAAGATGGATAAACCCCCATCTCTACTAAAAATACAAAAATTAGGCTGGGTGCAGTGGCGTATGCCTGTAATCCCAGCACTTTGGGAGGCCAAGGCAGGTAGATCATGAGGTCAGGAGTTCGAGACCAGCCTGGCCAACATGGTGAAACCCCACCTCTCCTAAAAATACCAAGAAAATTAGCCAGGTGCAATGGCACACACCTGTAGTCCCAGCTACTTAGGAGGCTGAGGCAGAATAGCTTGAACCCAGAAGGCAGAGGATGGACTGAGCCAAGATCATGTCATGGCACTCCAGCCTGGGCAACAGAACAAGACTCCATCTCAAAAATAAATAAATAAATAAAATAAAATTATATAAATTAGCTGGCACACACCTGTAATCCCAGCTACTTCGGAGGCCAGGGCATAAGAATTGCTTGAACCTGGGAGGTGGAGGTTGTAAGCCAAGATCATGCCACCGTACTCCAGCCGCCTGGGTGACAGACTGTCTCAAAAATATATACATTATTTTTTTGAGATTAAGTCTTGCTCTGTCACCCAGACTATAGTTGCCCAACCATGGATCACTGCAACCTCTGCCTCCCAGGTTCAAGTGATTCTCCTGCCTCAGCCTCCCAAGTAGCTGGGATTACAGGCAACCACCACCATGCCTTGCTAATTTTTGTATTTTTAATAGAGATGGGGTTTCACCATGTTGGTCTGGCTGATCTCAAACCCCTGACCTCAGGTGATCTGCCTGCCTGAGCCTCCCAAAGTGTTGGGATTACAGGCATGAGCCACCACACCTGGCCCTATTTTCTTTTTGAATTAAAAAACGTAAGTCCCAGTTTCCCCTTCTGAATTAGCTTCTGACCAAAAACATACCAGTGTTTTAAACAGGACTTGATTAGATAACCATCTGCCCCCATATAGGGCTAAAATGTGATGATTTTCAAATCTAGGAAGATAAGCCCAAATAAGACTACCTTTTAAAGCTTTGTGTAAGACTTAAGAGAACTGCTTACATTTATGACTCCATGTATTGAAGTTGTAGTTATGCAGATCACAAGGTAGAAATAAAACTTAAGAACTTGCATCAAGTAGTCAGAATTTAAACTAGAATAATCTCACACCCAGAACACAATAGGCCACTTCACTCTGGGTGGACAGAAGGCAAGGCAATTATTAGACCAGAGGGTTTGTCTTTTTTTTTTTCGAGACAAGAGTCTTGCTCTGTTGCCCAGACTGGAGTGCAATGGCGTGATCTTGGCTCACTGGAACCTCTGCTCATGCAACCTCCACCTCCTGGGTTCAAGCGATTCTCCTGCCTCAGACTTCCAAGTAGCTGGGATTACAGATGCCTGCCACCACACCCGGCTGATTTTTTCAGTTTTAGTAGAGACAGGGTTTTGCCATGCTGGCCAGGCTGGTCTTGAACTCCTGACCTCAGGTGATCCACCCACCTCAGCCTCCCAAAGTGCTGTGATTAACCGCTCCTAGCTGAGGGCTTATGTCTTTATTAGATGGTATACTCTTTTTTTTTTTTTTTTTTTTTTTTTGAGACGGAGTTTCGCTCTTGTTACCCAGGCTGGAGTGCAATGGCGCGATCTCGGCTCACCGCAACCTCCGCCTCCTGGGCTCAGGCAATTCTCCTGCCTCAGCCTCCTGAGTAGCTGGGATTACAGGCACGAGCCACCATGCCCAGCTAATTTTTTGTATTTTTAGTAGAGACGGGGTTTCACCATGTTGACCAGGATGGTCTCGATCTCTCGACCTCGTGATCCACCCGCCTCGGCTTCCCAAAGTGCTGGGATTACAGGCTTGAGCCACCGCGCCCGGCGCTAGATGGTATACTCTTTATCATTTGAGTGGTAATTCCATTTTTGGAACCCCAACATCCAGCACACTGCCTGAGGTTCAGTAATTATCCAATAGTCACTCAATAGAAATATACTTTATCTTCATGGGAATATAATTGCCTTAAAAAACTGGACGGACACCGTGTACTAAAATTACTTTATTACAGTTGATTTTTTTAAACATTTCCTTTGCTATGATACAAAGGATACTTACAAACAAAATATTACATATGACCTTGTTTTCGCTCTTATGTTCTGACAACTTGGTAACAGCTTTAAATGCACAATCTATACAATTAATACAGGTTATATATGAACTATAAGGTATGCTGAACCAGAAGAATACTGACAATATACTGTACAATAAGCCTTACCAGTTAGTGCTGTGGACCATTTATACCAAAAGGAAAATGCACATCTGTACAGTCACCTTTACCAGCTGGTGCTGACAGAGAGGGAGAGGCTTCTTCCCCAATGCAACCCTTGATAAGCCTCCACTGTAAGCGTCTGTTTGGTCCAAAACTCGAGAGGACAGTGTATATTTAAAATTAGTTATTGGTAAAGTGGTAGAACATCACACTTTCAACATGATAATCTCTCAAAAAAAAATATCAGTCCCAGTTTTAAAAGACCACAAGTTTTTTGTCCACTATCAAAATCCTATAGGCTCAAGGGCTTTGGGAGATGAGAAGATGAAGGCTGCCAAAAAAGGAGGCAAGAAACCAAGCCAAAATCTAGGTCTTGCAAAATCATCATTTTTCCCTTCACCAAAGGGAACTAGAAATGTACAAATTCATTGATGAACCTCAATGATAGCATATCGGTTAGCTGATAACCCTCATTTTATCTGGACCCCTGACTTGTGGGAATAACTGAAAAAGATTGTGGATAATAGATACCACTTTTAGAAAAGAACCTCTTGCTTAGTTAACATATTCCCCTTAGCCACCAGAGCTGGTCCTGGGCTATTACAGGTGTGCATTCATCTCTCAATGGTCTACTCAGAAATGATAAGGTTACAGCTTTTTTTCTTTTCTTTTTCCTTTTTTTTTTTTTAAATAAAAAAGCAATTGACAGAAGCATTTTCTTTTTTTTAGGTAAATAGCAAAAATAAAAATAAAAACCAACCCTGGCATTTGCACAAATAATGCAAATGGAGTGATATGGCCTTTAAGGAAGGGGTTAGTAGAAAGGAAGAGGGAAGTGAAGAAAATCCAGATAAAATGATGTACTAATTTTTCTTTTAAAAAATTTCTACATGTGCAAAAAAAAATCATGCTGTTTGAGGAAAACGAAGGGAAATGAGTACATAAAACTAAGAAACATAAATATGTTTGGGTGACTGGTAAAAGTAGAAACCAACCTGGGTTATAAAAAGGATTATACATTCAAGATGCTCTTAAACCCAGTGGGATAACTTATGTTAAAACTGTGTTAATAGTTACGTTAAAAATCTCAAGTTTGTTTTTAAATCTTCACGATACAAGCAAAGCTGTTTTAAAATATACACTATACATATTCTCATAGTCTCTTTGACCTCATTAATGCGCATTAGGCTTTTTCATATACTAAAACAAAGGGGTTCTGAAAGCTAAATTGCTCATAGTAACCCATCCATTATTTAAATGGTTGTCTTAAGTTTTAAGTGGGTTAAAAAACTTTAGCAGACTTACATAAATAGGATTTAGCAACACAAGTGTTAATTTAAAAAACTCTAAAGCATTTACAAATTATCAGATTGGAACAGTCTGGGAAAGTTATGTGCACTATACTTTAAAATGTTATTTACATCAGACCATTGCTTTTGCAAAAGTTTCCCTAAAAAAAACAAAACAAAACAAAACAAAACAATTTAGGGAATTAACCTGTTCTAGCAGAGAAGGATCATAAAAGGAAAGGTAAAATAAGAACAAAATTATCTTCTAATAGAAACCCCACACACATCCTTCTCTTTTCTTGGATTTTACCCTATGAAGCCACCTGCAACTCCTAATAGGCTCATAATAAGGTGTCAAGATCTGATAAAATACCTTTTCAGATAAATTACTGGCCTTAAAAGGACTTTTTTTTTTTTTTTTAAATGTTTTCCCACCTTGTGTCTCTGGCTTGGATTATTCTTGGACACATGTAATTAATTGGAGGGGCACTCCTAAGTAGGCACAACTCCCATTTAATGTTGAATAAAAGGCATAAAATGCTATTAGGAAGGGTGGTGGTTTCTTTGATATTATGAAATGCAAAGAAGGACAGTAGCACATTTGGAATGGGAACCAAAAGAGAGCTGTGTGGCAATACAGCAGGACA
Organism: Saimiri boliviensis; assembly: GCF_048565385.1. Classification (NCBI taxonomy): domain Eukaryota; kingdom Metazoa; phylum Chordata; class Mammalia; order Primates; family Cebidae; genus Saimiri; species Saimiri boliviensis. The sequence goes on from NC_133465.1 coordinate 29,576,716, forward strand.
GCTAACATCTCGATAAGTTATATATATACTTGTCTGTGACAAAGGAAAAGGGGTTAGGAGAGTTCCAATAGCCCCTGGGTTTTCAGATACGTGCCAAATGGTCACATAGACCACCCAGAATCTGCAAATGTTGGGCAGTTACATCCTTTAAAGTCATATAATTCACTCCATGACCATGTGCAATTTATGGTAACAATGTTCATGCCTGGGCAATGTATTTGGGGCTCAGAAAAAGCAAAATGTGCCACTGAAACCTGTTCTCTATATAACTGGTCTTCATGCTTTCAAGTGGCCCTAATATACCCTGGATATTAAGCCAAGCCATGCAAAAGCAAAGAGTACACACTTGTCATTAACACTGGTATCTCATTTCTAAACCACTGACCTCAGAGTTGCCATAGAAACATATTAACACGAGTACTGAAAGCATACAACCGAAGGTTCATGGATTTCTAAGAAATGCATTTCCCTTGTCTATGTTCACCAGCCTTTAATACTTTGGCTACAAGGCATATCAGAGAAAAGGAGGTTAAGTTGGGTAATGACAAAAGAACATATGTAACTCTGGAAATAGGAAAAATGTTCCAGAAATGGGATCAATGTGCCAGCAATAAGCATAGTTCATTTCATTTGAAAATTCAGTTAAAGAGCCCAATAAACAGTTCCAAACCATAATGTTATCACCTGCATAATTTACATAAACATTAAAACACTTGCACTTTATAGACAAAACACACTTTGTAAACATGGCCACTGGGGGAGAGAGGCTCCCTACCTCATTCATGATTGAGGACATGTGATCATTTATATTAAAGTTATTTCACTGCAAAAGATTTCAAACCTGACCAATGATTAAGCTTCATTTCCCCCTGTTTAACAACATTTAAATATTCTAAAAATGTCACCTAGGATGGTTTCAGGGTTAGATGCTAGGACCACAACTGTATGACAGCAACTTCTCTCTAGCTGGCACAGACCTATAAACTTTAGTACAAAAACAAAAAATACAGAAACTAGGTCAATTTGTTAGCTACATATTTACAGATAATTACATGATTTTTCACTCACAACTGCTAAATGCTATGAGTGAAAGAAAACTGTGCAGGTTGAATTACCCGTACTTTGGGGAAAATTCTGGGCATCAAGATACCCTTTTTCATTCATTCAGAAGTCTCATCCACTTTTTCATAACAAACTACCTACAGATGTTCAGATTAGTATATCCAGTGGGCATCCTGGTGTTTCAGTGAGAATTAACCTTTTTCTCTATTTAAAGAATTCTTGTATATTTCAAAACAAAACAATCACACAGACATATACACAAAAAAACCAACTCTGAAACTTCAAAAAGTTTAGATTGCTGGGAAACAGTTAACAGTGATGGTGACATAGTAAATGGCTCCCCAGTTTTAATTCTCTGCCTTTATTTTCTTTAAAGGATATCTATCTTTGGGTGGGTAGGAAGTGCAAGTTTAAGAAACCCACAACAGGCAGATAAGGTGTATACTAATTTACATATTTCTTATGATCTAAAGATTACCATTAAGCCAAATGGGGTCTCTTCCCTTGTACGAGTGAAATTTTGGAAATCTGAATACAAACAAGGAGGAAAACATTAGTCAACATGACCTTAAGGGACTACCAGAATTCAGCAGAAAATATAAATGCAAATAAAGGAAGAGTTCTCAGCTTCACTTTCTTTTTCTAGACTGTTTAATAAAACTTCTTTACAAATTAATAGTAACTTCCAATGTAGACTTATTGTAGTGATTTCATAAAAGTGCAGACAACATAACCAGACACAGCAAAACAGACTTCAATCAGTAGTCCTTGCATACAAGAGGCAAGTCTGCTCAGGTGTACAGCCAACTCTTCATCTTTTAAGGAATCTGAGGATGGGAAATTTCCAGTTCTTAAAAACTAAGAGTGAGTGAATCTCTTTTAAAAGGCAATGCTACAACCTGGTTGGGGGCATTATCAAGTTAGATGTGGGAAAACAAAATAGAGAATTTCTTTTCTTCAAAAATGGTCTGTATTTTGGTAAAAAGCTCAAAGATGCCAGCCCAAGTTTTGACATTGCTCCTAGAGATGGCTCTTTTCTAGGATATGAGAACCTCTTCTTCCATCCTTATAGGAAATTCAGACTTACATACCTTAAATATATTATTTTTTGACTTGAACAGGACACTTCACATTGTGAGCACAGGACAAAATGCAGGACCATATAAATCTCCAAGGAAAGAGTTAATGTGTTGGCCAAATCTATACTTGAACAGTAGTGGCTCAGAAGTGGTGGAAGGTGCACAAAGAAATTATTAGCAAGCAAGAAGAGGCAGGTAAAGGGAGAAAGCCCCTCACCCAATATCAAATCCTTCTCTCCCAGTGGCCATTTCCTGTTGATTTTACAGTTTAGGAGAATCTTAGATGCTTTAGCAGTAATTCCTTTCTTGGCTGTTTTGATCCTCAGCAAAATTGTAATTATTAGTATTAATGGAGTAAAGAATAAGAGGATCAATGATATCACTACTAAGAAATACATACAGAAAGCACATAAAAATTGTGTGATTTATTTTTTTTTTTTTAAATCATCTTTGCAGAGGAATCACCACCAGTGTTCTTACTTTCCATGGTTCATTTCTCTCTGCATTACTTATCTTTTATTGGATCACAATACAAACTCATAGAAACACTAACTGGCTCCTTCCCCAGCACCATTTTACTGCATTGCAACTTATGATTCCAAATTTTACATAACATCCTCTCCATTCACACAAGTGCTAAGAGGGGATTAAAAAAGAAAAAATTGCATCTAATGACCACCTTCTCACAAATATCAACGCAGAGTACTCATTCTTAAGAAACACATGCATTCTTGCCTTAACTGAGGACTGAAATAACAAAACCAAACAAAAATAACAGAACTTTAAGTGCCCTGATGGAAATGTACAGTATGAGTTACATCCATCCATCTATCTATACACACATATAGACACTCATATGTATATACAATATATACATACAAATGATAATAGCTATACCAAAAATGTGCATATTTAACACAGTTTTAAAAAGCCAGTAGATCATGGTATAATACAATTTATTTCCACAAGTGAATGGCACAAATGGAGAAATGCAAAGGAGGTGTTTCAAGTACAATGAAGTCATTTTTCACAGGTGAAAATAAATAGTATTATTCCAGTGTCCAACACAATGTATTCTATAAAAGTTTAAAATGCCAGACATTTAGTACTTACAGAAATAGTTACTAAAGTCTGTTTTATGGTCTGAAGAAGACACTCATAGAGTTTTCAATTTTTGAAAAGGGGATGAGAAAAAAAATTGTTGGAAGTAGGAGGGAGTGTCCAGGATAGTTTCTTTAGTGTACTGAATGTTTACCTGATGTCTAGGCAACCAAAAATCATAATGACTATGCTAAAAAGTTCCGTTTACCAATAAATCCTTGACCTGGAGTACTAAGTATATTACAATAGTGTATGTGTGGCTTCAAATGCAGGATTCTTTATCTCTAGGTATTGAAATGGCTATTAAGAATTGCAGCTCGGAAAATATTAACACATTTTTCAGATAACATTATACAAATAAAAATACTTCTGGATACTAGAATTTGGGGTTAGAGCTGACTTCAATTAGGGGAGGAAAAATATGTGCAAAGGGAAGGGAGCTCAATTTGGAATAATATATTTCAAAGTATGCAGCTCTGCATTTTTAAAATGCTAACCAAAAAAATGGGAGATAGAGTGACCCCAAGGAACTTTTTACAGCCAGCCTCTGGATACCAGATAAAGCATTTACAACTTCTGATATGCTAGACAAATGTTCCATACTTTTAATTTTCTTAAACACATATATAGTGAGTGAACACCAACACTGGGAAGGAGGTAGTGTTAATTTGATCAAATATTGATATTTGCACAGATTCAGAAAGTGCTTGCTCTTTCTCTAGGGTATCTCAAAACCTTTCCAATTTTTCTGCTATAAGCTTTACTCTGTGATGGTTCCTACTACGTATGAGATTCCTCAGAAGCTAGATCTCACAAACATAAACCAATTAATTTGAATCATTTTTGCAAACTATATATACTTTAACTTAATAGTAAAATCCAGGTATAGTCATCACCTACATGTAAAACTGGTGGCCAATTAAGTGAGATGCAAAACCCTACTTGATAAACATTTGGAGTCAGTATTAAATCAGGCTTTTTGTAAGTACTTGTGATCTGAATGAATTCAGTAACCCAATTTGACTTATTTAAGTCCACAAGTGGACTTTAAAATGTACCATCAGTAGCATTGTGGGTTTGAAAAGTTTTGTATGCAAAACTGATCTGCTTCCCTATTCCACCCAGTAGGGCAGAGGAGCCAGATCTATGAATAATGTTTAAGGGTATCAAATTCCATTATATTTTTGACATTGTACTAAATTCTAAAGCTCTTATTTTACACCAAATAGGTAGATTTCTCAATTTGTTGAAAACACTACAATACCTGAATGCAAAAAAGATACTGAGACAACTAAAAGCCCCTTTCATTAATATGACAAGTACATGTCATGTTTACCTAAACACTCGTGACCTGGAGCATGGCTGAAAGGACAGCACATCAGCGTGCTTCTTCAAACACTGCCTAAAATTTTGTGTGAACTCTATGGTGATCTTGGTTTTAAAAATATTTACATTAAAACATTAGTTATCTTCCAGTTTCCCTAAAATGAATCCTCAGAAACTCCTACAGGTGAGGATTCATGGTGATTCGACTGACATACCTGGGGAAGACTTAAAATTTGGTTGAGCAAACCAGGACTTCAACAGCGATAGACTGATTAACTAATTGGTCATTAGTTTGGTTTAGGCAAAGAGTGTCATTGAGAGGGACTTAGAGAGTTCTACCTTGGAGCCCCTGACAATAGGAAAAGCAGGATCCAGAGTTAGCAGCAAGGATTCTTCAAGACAACTTGGAAGGGAGCAGGACAATAATTCAAAAGAAACTCTGATTTGTCACTGAAAAGGATATTTTTCTTCAAGTCTTACAGCTTCCTACCCACCTCCAACTCAATTTCTATATAAGAAATGGAAAACCAAGAAAACTGACTTTTTAGCATTGGGTTCATCCTTCATTGTACAACAAAACATAACGAAACAAAACATGTGCCCCCTGAAAAACAGTTAGCTTTTGTCAAGAGATTCCCTGACCACTATAACTTACTTTTACCCTTTTTTTTAATTGGCCAAACTTCCTAGTTCCTTTTCAGTAGTACTTTAGCACTGGGCTTGAGACTTGTTAAAGTGGTGTTTCCTATTGTGTGGTGTTAACATGATGCCAAATGGTCACTAAGTCTCAATGAACTAGAAGTTTGTTAAGTAATGCAGCAACGAAAACAGCAATTAAAAACAGAGGACCTGCACATGCAGCAAAATCTACAGTGGTGATGAGGATCAGTCAGCAGCTGGTAAAGTCACTGGCTCAGTGACTCTTGGTTCACTGTGGCAACTAAACATTTAAATAATTGGCTATTCTACTTGTAAACAGAAAATTCCATAAGCCAAAAGGAGATAATAATCATGTTTATGTAGTGTGGTAAGAATTTCAATAGATGGCAATTTGCAAATATGGCATCATTCAAATACCTCTGGCATTTGATTTGTATTGGCTATATGTCTTTGTTTTTGTACAAACAAAGTAAAAGTACTGTTTGGGGTCTTGGGCATTATAGAGCTTAGCTAGGATGAGCTATCACAGTATAAGCAACAAAACGTCAGGACATGTAAGCTTCATCTCCTCACTCTGCTGCGGGACATACCCACCATATGAAATTTTAGGGCCCCTTTACCCTTCTAGTCTTCCCCGTTGAAGGCTCACAGGTTTGTTAATGTAATCCCCACATAACTTGTCATCTCCTTAAGTACCCCCATCTCAGTGAAATACAAAGAAGGCACAACTAAATGGACAAAAATCACTCACAAGCTTATGACGCATTCAGGAAAAAAAAACCTAATTTGTTTTCTACTCTGAAAAAGTCAATGCAGTCCTTTAGTGTTTACGGATTTCTGCTTTTTTTTAGTCCAAATGAGGCTGAGAAGTCAGATCAACTTAATAACAAATAAATACATTGGTGAGGGGATGCAGGTGTGTACCAGTAATAACTTATTTCAACATATGCTGCCTGCTGTGAGTGGCTCATAAGAATCTGGGATATGGAGAAAGGCTTTAGATTTTTTCAGAAACTCCTTAGGGTACAGACACCCAAAAGTGATGACTGAAGCCACTTTGCTCCGTTTTGTTTTTGCAGTGTTCAGAAAATATCCCCTTATCTAGCCAATTCTCACCACATGCATAATATATGTGTGTGTGTATATATATATATGCACGTATACACACATACACATACACATTTATTTTAATATCAATTCCACTTTTCAAAATTTCCCCAAAAGTTAAAAAAACAAACCCGGCAGCCAAGTACTATGACATCCCAATTAGTAAACACAAAACAGAACGCTTTACAAAAATGAATAAAATATACCATATGCACTCAGCTTCCACACTGTAGTACCCAAGTGAGGAGGCTGCTGTGACGATGTCTGTAGGCAGTTTCTTTTGGCAGACAGCTCCAGCGGAATTGCCACTCTCAATTATTAAGTTATGTATAAGACATGTGTGACCCATTGGATATTTGTGAAGTGACACTCGTGCTTCTGCTCATGCCCTGCTCCGTCCGTCCCCCAGAAGCTGTCCGCCTCAGAGCCTGGGGGCTATTGCGGACTCCCATACTGCTACCTCGAGGTACCCCTTGCATTGGCCCTGAGGGGTGACCCCATGGCTGGGGTCCACCTTGCATTGGATGGCCCCAAGCTTGTGGTGGGCCACCAATGGGATGACCCCAGTGAGGTCCTGGACCCCCAGTAGGGTTATGTGACCAACCAGAAGCTCCTGGGTAGCTGTGGCTGAATGCCTCAGGGGAGAGGTTAGAAAGGACCATATTACTAAAACCTAGTCTCATGCTTTCAGAGTCAAAAGCTTCAATTTCTCTGGCTTGACGTTCCAACAGGCTTCGTATTCGTTCTGTGCGCTCATTTTGCAAAGCCAACATCTCTTCTTCAATCTGTAGAAGGGTGGACAAAAAAGCCAATTTATTTTTTTAAAGTCTATAAATAAAGGAATCAATTATTTAGCTTTGAAGTGGCTATTTTATGGATGTGTATTTGTCCACGAGTTTCAAATTTTATTAAATTTTTTTTTCCTTTATTAAAAATTTAAGTTTTTATATATTCAGGGAGTACAACTGCAGATTTTTTTACATGCATATATTGTATAGTGGTGAAGTCTGGGCTTTTAGTGCACCCATAACTTGACTAGGGAACAATATACCCAATAGGTAATTTTTCAACCCTCACTCATCTCCCACGCTCCCACCTCCTGTAGTCTCCCCAGTTTCTATTATTTGACGCTATAGATATACATTTAAAAAATCAAAAGAGATGTCCCTTAGGAATCCGCGTAATTTATATTTTTAAAATGTGTAAAATGAAGTTCTTTATTTTTATTTTCACTTTTTTTTGTTTTTAAATAGAGACAGTGTTTCATCATGCTGGTCAGGCTGGTCTTAAACTCCTGACCTCCGGTGATCCACCCGCCGCCTCGGCCTCCCAAAGTGCTGGGATTATAGGCGTGAGCCACCCCGCCCGGCCTAAAATGAAGTTCTTTTTATGTTTTTTGTTTTTTTTTGAGACAGAGTCTCACTCGGTCACACGGGTTGGAGCTCAGTGTCACTATCTTGGCTCACTGCAACCTCCGCAAACCTCATTCAAGTGATTCTCTAGCCTCAGCCTCCCAAGCAGCTAGGATTACAGGCGTGTGCCACTGCATCGGCTACTTTTTGTATTTTTAGTAAAGATGGGGTTTCATTGTTGGCCAGGCTGATCTCAAACTGCTGACCTCAGATGATCCGTCCATCTCAGCCTCCCAAAGTGCTGGGATTGGGGATTTGAGATAATACGGGAAATTTAGACATGCATTTTTTTTGGGGGGGGGGATGGAGTCTTGCTCTGTCACCCAGGCTAGAGTGCAGTGGCATGATCTCGGCTCACTGCAACCACCATCCCCCAGGTTCAAGTAATTCTCCTGCTTCAGCCTCCCAAGTAGCTGGGAATATAGGTGCGAAATACTGTGCCCGGCTAATTTTTCTATTTTTAGTAGAGACGGGGTTTCACCATGTTGGCCAGGCTGGCTTCTAACTCCTGACCTCGTGATCCGCCCACCTCGGCCTTCCAAAATGCCGGGATTACAGGTGTGAGCCACCATGCCCAGCCTAGACATGCATTTAAAAATTATTACTAATCCTTGGCAGAGGTGGGCGGATCACAAGGTCAGGTTTCACCACGTTGCCCAGGATGGTCTCAAATTCCTGAGCATATACCTCTAATCAAAGTGCTGGGATTAGAGGAATCAGCCACTGCACCCACCCCCAAATGTTCTTTTTTTTTTTGAGACGGAATTTCACTCTTGTTACCCAGGCTGGAGTGCAAAGGCGTCATCTCAGCTCACTGCAACCTCCGTCTCCTGGGTTCAGGCAATTCTCCTGCCTCAGCCTCCTGAGTAGCTGGGATTATAGGCACGCACCACCATGCCCAGCTAATTTTTTGTATTTTTAGTAGAGATAGGGTTTCACATGTTGACCAGGATGGTCTCGATCTCTTGACCTTGTGATCCACCTGCCTCGGCCTCCCAAAGTGCTGGGATTACAGGCGTGAGCCACCACGCCCGGCCAAATGTTCTTACTTAAAAACACTACTAACCATGATGTTGATACTAAGTGAAATCTTAAGAGAAAATTAAATGAGATGATAAAAAAAGGTCATTTATACTCTGGAAATACTACTTTAGGTGTGTGTGTGTGTATTTTACATAGAATTTAACATTTAATAGTTGTATTGTTAACTAAAAATTTAATGTAAACGAAGGATGAGAAAAGTTGAAATAAGACTTCATGCACATGTGAGGCTCGTCTGTGTCTCAACCTAAATGAACAATTTTTGGTTCACTTGCAGGTTACAGCAATCTTCAAACAGAATGGTTTTTTCACTTAGAATCATCTAACATTCACTCCAGTTCCATTTCTACTTATTTTCAGATGTCTCCCTCTGATCTGTAGGTACAACCAGCAAGCATAAAGTACAGAAATTACAGCTTTTAGGATTTTACAAAGTTTTTGTAGAGAGGGTACAGGGTCTTAGTGATTGCTAATTGACCCCAGCCTGCCTTGTAGTCACATACTTCGCTTGAAAGGCAAAATATCTGCCACAAAAACCAAGTAATATCTTGAAGTACTATAGATGTATCATCTTATTGTTCTTTTATTCCTTCAAATACTAATTGTATGCATTAATAAAACCATATTTTAAAAAAGAAACAAAAAAAATCTATCATATTAACATAGCCATTACAACATTACTTCAAGTAGAATTTGCCTTTTAAAATTTTGTTCAACACACCATAAACATTTTTCCTTATTAACACTGTTTTTGCAGACATCATTTAAATGGCTGAATTAGATTTTATTATTGGTTTGGTCATATTTACTTAATTGTATCTCTATTTTAAATAGCTTGTTTTAAACTATAATGAAGTTGTTATAATTAACATGTTTTTTTTTGTAATTTGGATTTCTTTTCCTTTGAATAAGTTCTCAAAGTTTTAAACAGTTAACATTTACAATGCTAAATATACAACTCCAGACTGGAAACAGTGGCTCATGCCTGTAATCCCAGCACTCTGGGAGGCCGAGGTGGGCAGACTGCTTGAGCCTAGGAGTTTGAGACCAGCCTGGGCAACATGGAGAAACCCCATTTCTACCCTTGTTCCCTCCAAAAAAAAAAAAATCAGTGGTCATGGTGGTGGATGCCTGTAGCTGTGAGGCTGAGGTGGGATGACTGCATGAGCCTGGGAGACGGAGAATGCAGTGAGCTGAGATTGTATCACTGGACTCCAGCCTGGGTAACAGAGTGAGACTTTGTCTCAAAAAAATAACAAGCAAGTATATATGCATATAACTCGAAATTACTTTCCAAGATGTATTAGCAATATATAAGTGTCACTGTACCTTCACCAATGAGTACTGATTTTAAGCCTACATTGTAATGGTTTTGTATTAACATGCAGTTTTGGTTAGTATATTAAATAAGACTAAGATGCTAATTAGTGCTGTTAACTGTTAACCACTAGGTGGAGCTAAAATTACAATCATACTTAGTGCTGATATATATATATATATATATTTTTTTTTTTTTTGAGACAGAGTTTCGCTCTTGTTACCCAGGCTGGAGTACAAAGGCGCGATCTCGGCTCACCCCAACCTCCGCCTCCCGGGTTCATGCAATTCTCCTGCCTCAGCCTCCTGAGTAGCTGGGATTATAGGCACGCGCCACCATGTCCAGCTAATGTTTTGTATTTTTAGTAGAGACGGGGTTTCACCATGTTGACCAGGATGGTCTCGATCTCTTGACCTCGTGATCCACCCGCCTCGGCCTCCCAAAGTGCTGGGATTACAGGCTTGAGCCACCGCACCTGGCTAGTGCTGATATTTCTTTCATAACACCATTCTTCAAATACTATAGGGAGTTTTCCATTTAGTGGTAATACTGAAGCCTAAGAGACAACTTTAGATTAAATTTTAAATATAAAAGTTGGAATGAGACAGATTTAGAAAATCTGTATATGGAACAAACTATGGTTTTTTGTTTTTTTTTTTTTGAGACTCAGACTCTCGCTTTGTTGACCAGGCTGGGGTGCAGTAGTGCAATCTCGGCTCACTGTAACCCCTGCCTCCCAGGTTCAAGGGATTCTCTTGCCTTAGCCTCCAGAGTAGCTGGGATTATAGGTGCCTGCCATCATGCCTGGCTAATTTTGTATTTTCAGTAGACAGGGTTTTGCCATGTTGGCCAGACTAGTTTTTAACTCCTGACCTCAGGTGATCTGCCCCGCTTGGCCTCCCAAAGTGCTGGGATTTCAGGCGTGAGCCACTGTGCTGGCCTTATCTTTCTTATCTTGAATGAGAAATAAAATTGAGATAATATTTAGATGCAACTACCTCTCAAAGAAGCCAGTAATAAAGATAGTCATGCTAGAGAAATAGTAACATCTCATATCTTATTTAGGTGATTTTAAGTTTTTTTTTTTTTTTTTTTTTTTTGAGACAGGGTCTCGCTTTGTCACCTAAGCTGCAGTGCAGTGGCATGATCTCAGCTCACTGCAGTCTCAACTTCCCGGGCTCAAGCAATCCTCCCACCTAAACCTTCCTAGTAGCTGGGACTATAGGCGTGTGCCACCAACACTTGGTCAATTTTTTAATTTTGTAGGGGCAGGGTTTCTCTATGTTGCCCAGGCTGGTCTCGAACTCCTGAGTACAAGCGATCTGCTCGCCTCCGCCTCCCAAGTGCTGGGATTGTAGGCATGAGCCACAACAATCCAGTTTAAATAACAGTTTAAAAGGTATTTTTTACTTTAATAAGGCATTCTATTTTTACCACAAGAACTATAGGTCATAGAGGAAAAATCTATAGGCCTATGGTCCAGAAATAATGACAACTTTAGATTAGGTTAAGTATTAAATGCAATGACTAATGGACCTAAGACTACATCACCTGTTGGGAATTTAAGACTCAAGAGTTCTGGAATGTATCTCTGAATCCCGGATACAATTGATAATTGATCACTATTTTATTTATTTATTCTGAGATGGTATTTTGCCTTGTTGCCCAGGCCAGAGTGCACTGGTATAGCCATGGCTTACTGTAGCCTCAACCTTCTAGGCTCAATCCATCTTCCCACCTCAGCCCCACAGGAGCAAGCTACCACACCCATCTAATTTTTAAATTTTTTGAAGCGACAGGGTCTCCCTATGTTGCCCAAGCTGGTCTCAAATCCTTGGGCTCAGACAATCTTCTGGCCTTGCCTTCCCAAAGTGCTGGGAGGCCACTATGCCCAGTTTAACCTACCAGTTCTTGCAACAAATACCTTTCTTCTCCTTACCTCTCAATCTTTTGTCCATCACCCTTTCCCCAATATGGACACATACCTTAGTATCCTGAAGGATGGCAATGAATTTAGGGATTCTAGTTCTATTTTCTAATGTATCTGACAAGAATAATTCAGAAAAAGTAAAGATGTGCATATAGAAATAACATTTTTTTCAGCCTGAATTTTCACCTGTGTGGAACTGATTTTACCTTCTGTCCCTAAGTAATCCTCTACCAATCTGTATAGACAAGGACATATGAGTAAAGTATATATTCCTGATCTTTTGTCCCTGCCTCTCTCAGGCAATTAATGCGGCTCTCTTTCTTCACTATTTAAGTCTTTCTCTGACCTCCTTAGGTAGAGCAAGCTAGGTACACACAAGTGAGGAGCAAGGAGCCAAAGCTGCTACTCTCAAATTCAACTGACTGTCTTCATACACCCATATCTTTTCTCTAGCAATTACTACTTAATTATATTCCCTTGATTTTTAGAGCTCATTAATGATAAAGTTTATCAGCGAATCAATAATTTTAAAGAAAAACCTGCTGTGATAACTAGAATTCAGGAAATGCGGTATTGTGAAAAAAATCTAATGTGACCTCTGCCAACATGAAAATATGTTGACAAACACCAAAAAAAAAAAAAAAAAGAAAAGAAAAGAAAAGAAAAAATCCTTAATCAGCTGGGCGTGGTGGCTCACACCTGTAATCCCAGCACTCTGGGAGGCCAAGGAGGGTGGATTACCAGGTCAAGAGATCAAGACCATCCTGGCCAACATGGTAAAAGCCCATCTCTATTAAAAATACAAAAACTTAGCCAGACGTGGTGGCACATGCCTGTAATCCCAGCTACTTGGGACGCTGAGACAGAAGAATTGCTTGAACCCAGGAGGTTGAGAATGCGCCATTGCACTCCAGCCTGGGCAACAAGAGGGAAACTCTGTCTCAAAAAAGATAGATAGATAGATAGATAGATAGATAGATAGATAGATAGATAAAACATTTTTGACAAAAGCTAATTCAAAAACAATGATTTTCCCTTCTATTACTTATACCTTTTGTTCTAAGAGTGCCCTCCGGAGGGAGACCCTCTGTTCAAGCTCCCGAAGCTCTCGATCATGTTGTGCCTCAGCTTGCATCTTGATTTTGCTCTGATATGCATTCAACAGCTCCAGTTCCTGCTGCAGCTGCATCTTCAAAACCTGGCACTCTGCTTCCTGTGCTTCATCCAAACGCAGCTGAGAGAGAAAACAGATATAACCTACTGTTAGCTATCTATTCATGACCTATGGAAAGGAGAAGGAGTGTTAGAAGACAGAGTACTTTTTTGTAGTTTAGACTATTTTTCTCTCTTGTATCTTAGAGTAAACATCTCTGAAAAAGAAAGGCAGAATAGCCAATAATAGCATTATGAAGATAAAGGTATCACAAGCTATTTGGAGGATGCATGAATAACCCTATTTTTCTTAAGAAACACCTAGAATGTAATTAGGTGATATAAATCTCATCTCTTCATCTCTAGTGGAAATAACTGTAAAACAAAGACTAGCAAATTACAGTCTACAGACTATGGGCAGATGCCTGTTTTGTTGGTTTTTTTGCAGCCCATGAGCTAAGAATGGTGTTTTCATTTTGAAAGGGTAATATCTTAAATGGTTATATAAGTATCCACATAATATCCTTAGTTTTGCCTCCTGACTAAAAAGTCTTATCTGGCCATAAAAATGATTTACCTGGCCCTTTTTAAAAAAATTTTTTTTTCCGACGGAGTCTTGCTTTGTCACCTAGGCTGGAGTGCAGTGGTGCAATCTTGGCTCACTGCAACCTCTGCCTCCCAGGTTCAAGTGATTCTCCCACCTCAGCCTCCTGAGCAGCAGGAATTATGGGTGCCCACCACCATGCCTGGCTAATTTTTGTACTTTTAGTAGAGATGGGCATTCACCATGTTGGCCAGGCTGGTCTCAAATGCTTGACCTCAGGTGGTCCACCCGCCTAGGCCTCCCAAAGTGCTGGGATTACAGGTGTGAGTCACTGCACCTGGCCTTATCTGGCCCTTTAAAAAAAAGTTTACAAAGCTCTTATATGGAACATATTTTGCGCCTGTAATCCCAGCTACTCGGGAGGCCAAGGCACGAGAATTGCTTGAGCCTAGAAGGCAGAGGTTGCAGTGACCTGAAACTACACCACTACAATCCAGCCAGGGCGAAAAGGCGAAACTCCATCTCGGAAAAAAAAAAAAAGTATTTGTACTCAAACACAACCATTTTTATTCCCATTATAATAGTATCTTTTGCCCACTGCTTCCCAAAGCTGCTGTTCCAATCTTAATATGGTGTTGGGATTTGTGCTGGCAGGGAGCCTATTTAGAACCTCATGTCTAAATGTATCAATGAGAATTCTACATGCATCATGACATTTTCAAGCAATGTTGAGAACAGGAAGAAAATGAACCACCACCATATTTCCCGAGCTGCAGGAGAGCTATCATTTCCAACTAGTACTTTAATTGCTGTGATTTCATTCAGGTGGAAGAAAAGAAGCACTAAATCAGTTTTGCCCAAAAAAACCAAACTCACGGCTTGTGTGGAGAGCATTTCGTTAATGCTGTGATCATATTGCTCAGCCAAGATAGCTAATTTCCGGGTCTGCTCCTCCTTGAGCCGTTTCAGAACAGCTTTGTGCTCACTCTTTGGTGTAGTCTCCAGCAGGTGATTTCTTAATGCTTTGTACTGTCTGGTTTGGATTTTGCAGGTATCCTGAAACTGCTTTTTTATTTGGAGTTCTTTAGACTGAGAAGAAAAAAAACAGGTTTATGTAAGTAGTAACATAAGGCATTTGGTATGTGTTATGCTTACATACATGAAAATAAAGAATATTAGGAAAAAAGGAGAGGAAAACCAAAAAGGTCAGATCATAAGGTTGCAGGTACTTTTTGCACTTGGCTATTGGGTCAAACTGCTGACCTAATTTTAATGCAGTTTTACAAGAAAAAAACCTCATTTAAAATATTAGGACATAAAGAACCCCATTTATCATAAGACTTCAAACAATATCTATTGTTTCACTAATAAGATTAGTGACTTGAGTAGATATTAAAATCAGCTTTGATTACTATGCATATTCATGACAGAAAATTATATTTCTTTTCTTTTCTGAGATGGGGTCTCACTCTGTCACTCAGGCTGGAGTACAACACTGCACTCCAGCCTGGGTGACAGGGTGAGGAGATATGAGGAGGTGACAGAGATAGGTGACTATGCTCAAGCAATCCTCCCACCTCAGCCTCCTGAGTAGCTGGGACCACATGTGTGCGCCACCATGTCCAGCTAATTTTTATTTTTTTGAGATGGAGTCTCATTCTGTCACCCAGGCTGGAGTGCAATGGCACTATCTCGGCTCACTGCAACCACCACCTCCCAGGTTCAAGTGATTCTCCTCCCTCAGTCTCCCAAGTAGCTGGGATTACAGGCATGTGCCACCATGCACAGCTAATTTTTGTATTTTTAGTAGAGATGAGGTTTCACCATGTTGGCCAGGCTGGTCTTAAATTCCTGATCTCAAGTGATCTGCCTGCCTTGGCTTCCTAAATGCTGGGATTACAGGCATGAAACACCGTACCTGGCCAATTTTTGTATTTTTTTTTTGGTAAAGACAGGGTTTCACCATGTTGCCTAGGCTGGTCTTGAACTCCTTGGCTCAAGCAATCCACCTGTTTTGGCCTCCTAAAGTGCTAGGATTACCAGCATGAGCCACCATACCCAGCTTCTAGCTAAATTTTTTTTTTTTTTGGTAGAAATGGGGTTTCCCTGTGTTGCCCAAGCTGGTTTCAAACTTCTGGCCTCAAGTGATCCTCCCACCTCAGCCTCTCAAAGTACAGTAATTACAGGAATGAGCCACTGTGCCTGGCTTAGAAAATTAAATTTTTTTCTCATGAATTAATTATAATAGATTTATGGTGGCTCACACCTGTAATCTCACTACTTTGGGAGGCCAAGGCAGGACTGTTTGTAGGCCAGGAGTTCCAGACTAGCCTGAGCAACATAGTGAGACCCCATTTCTACAAAGCAGTTTTAAAAATTTGCCGGGCGCGGTGGCTCAAGCCTGTAATCCCAGCACTTTGGGAGGCCGAGGCGGGTGGATCACGAGGTCGAGAGATCGAGACCATCCTGGTCAACATGGTGAAACCCCATCTCTACTAAAAGCGCAAAAAATTAGCTGGGTATGGTGGCACGTGCCTGTAATCCCAGCTACTCAGGAGGCTGAGGCAGGAGAATTGCCTGAGCCCAGGAGGCAGAGGTTGCAGTGAGCCGAGATCGCGCCATTGCACTCCAGCCTGGGTAACAAGGGCGAAACTCCATGTCAAATAAATAAATAAATAAATAAATAAATAAATAAAAATTAGCCAGGTATGGTGATGTGCCTGTAGTCCTAGCTACTAGGGAGGCTGAGGCAGAAGGATCACTTCAGCCCAGGAGTTCTAGGCTGCAGTGGGCTGTGACTGCATCATTGCACTCTAGGCTGAACAACAGAGTGAGACAGTGCTCTCAAAAAATATATATATACACATATATAAATATTTACTTTATTGGTAAATATTTATATATGTAAATATTGCTTTATTTACTTTATTGGTAAGACAATATCTGATCTAGAGACAGAAAGCACATTTATTCTGTTCTTTTCAGAACCACTTTGCTGTAATTTCTTTTTTTTTTTTTTTTTTTGAGACGGAGTTTCGTTCTGTCTCCCAGGCTGGAGGGCAGGGGCATCATCTTGGCTAACTGCAACCTCCATCTCCTTGGTTCAAGTGATTTGTCTGCCTGAGCCTCACAAGTAGCGTAGATTATAGGCATGCACCACCACACCTGGCCAATTTTTCTATTTTTAGTAGAGATGGGTTTTCACCACATCGGCCAGGCTGGTCTTGAACTCCTGACTTCAGGCAATTTGCCTGCCTTGGCCTCCCAAAGTGCTGGGGCCTCCCAAAGTGCTGGGATTACAGGCATGAGCTACCACGTCCAGCCCCCAATTTCTTTTAATGACAGTCTCAACTCCAACTATATAGTTTATGTACCAAACATGAAGCAGACTTAAGTCTCTATTATAAATTGATTAATATTGTTATTTCAGTGGTCTTTTCCTTAAGAGAATAAACTAGGTAGAAATATACTTAGCAATGGTTTACTCTTTAACACAAGCAAAAACTTAAGTCAGTCAAGTTAACTAATCTTGGCCAGACATGGTGGCTCACGCTTGTAATCCCAGCATTTTGGGAGGCTGAGGTGGGCAGATCATTTGAGGCCAGGAGTTTGAGACCAGCCTGGCCAACATGGTGAAACTCTGTCTCTACTAAAAATATAAAAATTAGCCTGGCATGGTGATGCATGCCTGTAATCCCAGCTACTCAAGAGACTGAGGCACAAGAATCCTTTTAACCCAGGAGGTGGAGGCTGCAGTGGGCTAAGACCGCACCACTGTACTCCAATCCAGCCTGGGCAACAGAGCGAGACTGTGTGTCAAAAAAACAAATTAAAAAACCACAAAAGCCGGGCGCGGTGGCTCAAGCCTGTAATCCCAGCACTTTGGGAGGCCGAGGCGGGTGGATCACGAGGTCGAGAGATCGAGACCATCCTGGTCAACATGGTGAAACCCCGTCTCTACTAAAAATACAAAAAATTAGCTGGGCATGGTGGCGCGTGCCTGTAATCCCAGCTACTCAGGAGGCTGAGGCAGGAGAATTGCCTGAACCCGGGAGGCGGAGGTTGCGGTGAGCCGAGATCGCGCCATTGCACTCCAGCCTGGGTAACAAGAGCGAAACTCTGTCTCAAAAAAACAAAAACAAAAACAAAAACAAAAAAACCACAAAAAATAAAAACAACAACAAAAAAAATTAATCTTTCAAAGGTTAAACAAAAGTTATGAGGCAAGGGAGGAGACAACCCTCTTCTTGGGGTAACAGACATGAACTACAGTATATAAGCATTTCTGAGATGAAAATAATTTAAGTGGCCGGGTGTGGTGGCTCACACCTGTAAACCCAGCATTTTAGGAGGCTAAGGCAGGCGGATCACGAGGTCAGGAGTTTGAGATCAGCCTGACTAACATGGTGAAACCCCGTCTCTACTGAGAATATAAAAAGTAGCTGGGCATGGTGGCACATGCCTGTAATCACAGCTACTCAGGAGAGTGAGGCAGGAGAATCACTTGAACCTGGGAGGCAGAAGTTGCAGTGAGCTGTCCAGCCTGGGCGACAGAGTGACTCTGTCTCAAAAAAAAAAAAAAATTTAGGTTTAGAGATGGAAGACCTTTGGCTTTAGTGTTTGGTTAATCACCAGGTTTGGGTATTCCATGAACTCAGATTTTAAAAAGTTTTAATAAGTTGAGATCTAGTTCTGTAAAGTATACTAGTTTACCCTACAAGTGAGAAAACATTCATTTATTGCTCTGAGACAGGACCTATAGTTGAAATTATTTTACCTTAATATAAATACTGCCAAGTATTGATTGGTTGATTCATCATGCAATAAATGGATATGTGACCAAATTTACACATTAAATATACCTTTCTGTATTTTTCACCATCTGAGGCACTAGATTCTATTAATATGTCTTTATTCTGTGAGTGAGGGGGTCAAGAAATGTCTAGCTAGTAAGAGAAACTCTTAAGTTTAGCTATGCTTAGTAGCACTGCTTTTGAGATGTAGTCTCACAGTGGCATGATCATGGCCTTCTGCATCCCTGACCTCCCATGGTCAAGCAATCCTCCTACCTCAGCCTCCCAAGTAGCTGGAATTACAGGTGTGAGGCACTACCATGTCTGGCTGACTTTTTAATTTTTCTTTCTTTCTTTTTTTTTTTTTTTTTGAGACAGGATCTCACTCTGTCACCCAGGCTGGAGTGCAGTGGCATGATCATGGCTCACCACAGCCTCAACCTCCTGGGCTCAAGTAATCCTCTTGCCTTTTAGCCTCCTGAGTAGCTAGGACCACAGTCATGTCATCATGCTTAGCCTCTTTTGTTTTTTTAATAAGAGATGAAGTCTCCCTATGCTGCCCTATGGCTGGTAATTTTTTGTAGAGACAGGGTCTCACTATGTTGCTCAGCCTGAGTAGCACCATTTTAAAATATCATTCTTGCCGGGCGCGGTGGCTCAAGCCTGTAATCCCAGCACTTTGGGAGGCCGAGGCAGGTGGATCACGAGGTCAAGAGATCGAGACCATCCTGGTCAACATGGTGAAACCCCGTCTCTACTAAAAGTGCAAAAAATTAGCTGGGCATGGTGGCACGTGCCTGTAATCCCAGCTACTCAGGAGGCTGAGGCAGGAGAATTGCCTGAGCCCAGGAGGCGGAGGTTGCGGTGAGCCGAGATCGTGCCATTGCACTCCAGTCTGGGTAACAAGGGTGAAACTCCATCTCAAAAAAAAAAAAAAAAAAAAAATCATTCTTAGACTGGGTGTGGTGGCTCACACCTGTAATCCTAGCAGTCTGGGAGCCTGAGGCAGATGGATCACTTGAAGTCAGGCATTCAAGATCAGCCTTGCCAATATGGTGAAATCCTGTCTCTACTAAATATACAAAAATTAGCTGGGTATGGTGGTGCATGCCTGCAATCCCAGCTACTTGGGAGGCCGAGGCAGGGGAATCACATGAAGCTGGGAGGCAAGGTTGCAGTGAGCACTCCAGCCTGGGTAACAGATTGAAAACAAACAAACAAAAACAAAAAATCATTAATGGTTAACAAAATTGTTCCAAGTGCTTCTAGACAGAAATGAAACAATGAAATTTAGATAGTACCTTTCTGCCTCAGTAAAACAGCATCCTTTCTTTTAAAATTATTTATTTATTTAATTTTGAGACAGAGTCTCACCCCGTTGCCAGGCCAGAGTATAGTGGCGTGATCTAAGCTCACTGAAACCTCTGCCTCCTGGGTTCAAGTGATTCTCCTGCCTCAACCTCTCAAGTAGCTGAGGCTACAGGCGCGTGCCACCACGCCCAGTTAATTTTTCTATTTTTAGTAGAGACAGGGTTTCACCATGTTTGCCAGGATGGTCTCGATCTCTAGACCTCAGCCTCACAAAGTGCTGGGATTACAGGTGTGAGCCACTACACAGGTGTGAGCCTAGCCAAGTTTTTTTTTTTTTTTGAGACGGAGTTTCGCTCTTGTTGCCCAGGCTGGAGTGCAATTGCTCACCGCAACCTCCGCCTCCTGGGTTCCGGCAATTCTCCTGCCTCAGCCTCCTGAGTAGCTGGGATTACAGGCACGCACCACCATGCCCAGCTAATTTTTCGTATTTTTGGTAGAGACGGGGTTTCATCATGTTGACTAGGATGGTCTCGATCTCTTGACCTCGTGATCCACCCGCCTCGGCCTCCCAAAGTGCTGGGATTACAGGCTTGAGCCACGCGCCCGGCAGTTTTTTTTTTTTTTTTTTTGGACATGAAATCTTGCTCTGTCGCCCAGGCTAGAGTGCAGCAGGGTGATCCTGACTCACTGCAACTTCCACCTCCTGGGTTCAAGCGATTCTCCTGCCTCAGCCTCTTGAGTAGCTGTGATAATAGCCTGCCACTACACCCAGCTAATTTTTGTATTTTTAGTAGAGACAGGGTTTCATCATCTTGGCTAGGCTGGTCTCAAACTCCTGACCTTGTGATCCACCCGCCTCGGCCTCCCAAAGTGCTGGCATTACAGGTGTGAGCCACCATACCTGGCCCAGTTTTTATTTTTAAAACATTGTGCTGGGCCAGGTGTGGTGGCTCAGGCCAGGTGTGGTAGCTTAGGCCTGTAATCTTAGCACTTTGGGAGGCCAAAGCGAGTGGATCACTTGAGGTCAGGAGTTCGAGACCAGTGGGACCAACATGGTAAAACCCAGTCTCTACTAAAAATACAGAAATCAGCTGGGTGTGTTTGTGGGTGCCTGTAATCCCAATTACTCTGGAGGCTGAGGCATGAGAATCACTTGAACCTGAGAGGCAGAGGTTGCAGTGAGCCAAGATCATGCCAGTGCACTCCAGCCTAGGTGACAAGAGCAAAACTCTGTTTCAAAACAATACAAAGAAACAAAACTAAACATTTTGCCAGGAGTACTGCAATCATTCCATATCCCTGCCTTATGAGAAAAAAGAACTCCTTGAAAATTTTTTCTTTAACAAGAGTAAAATTAATGCTTATACTAAGAATAAACTATATCCCTCAATGTGTGACTCAAGTGAAAGAGATGAATGCAAGTTACATTTATTTCTACTCATTTAGTGCTGACAAAGCATCATCTGGATGGCAGCTAAAGAAACAGCGGAGTAGGCAGCAGATTTTTCACCTGACCCTTTCTATAGAAATAGCACCCCACCCCCACAAATCCTAATCAACATAAATAAAATGTTCAAACTGGAGCCTCCTCTACTCCATCAAACACAGTTAGATGCTATATTTTAAATTCTGGCTCCATTACTTAAGGAGAAAATTGGAAGAGGCAATGACTACTTAAGTAAATAGAAATGTGATAACTTGGTGTTAAAATGTTCAAGCTAAGTAAACAGATCCAAGTAAAATAAGAGTAAAGTGGTGATTTTTCTTTCCTAACAGAAAACTTTTAGCTCACTTGTCATCAGAAAGGCATTTTATTTAAAGTCTCACTATGATAGTGAAGCTTCATTTTCTCCTCACTTTTAATGTACTGAGAGAATCAAGACTACTGTTTATAAGCTTTAAAATGGAAAAGGCTCTAATGACAGGAAACGAAAAGAAACGGTTAAATGTCAAACAGCTATCTATCACCCAAGCCCCAGAGAAATGCAGTCATATCAGATTTACGGTACAACTTTCAGTTTGGTTTATTCCTTGGTGCTGTTGGCTTTAAAACCATAACTGATTTTGCTGTCATATTGTTTTAAAAATCTTTTCATAGGAGATTGTCTATTCTGTAGCTAAATGATTATATACCTCCCCACTACAAAAACAAATCTAAAAAATCATTATAATTCCAATTTTTCTAAGCATTAACTAAGGAAGGTTATGTTAGTAGTCAACATAATTACTCTGTAAATAATTCCCTATTTTGAAGACACAGCAAGGTGAAATTTCAGCTCATTCACATAAAAAAATAAAGCATTTTAACATTGTTTCTGTATTTTGTTCAGGAAAGCTTGTTTGAATAGAGTTGGGTGGGCATTGAGAATACCATTGAATGTGTTGTAGCTTCTAGATTTTGACACAGATTGCCTCTGTGAATGAATTTTGCTTTACTCCAGCACAGTTATTCAGAGTAAAACCAAGAACCATTTTATAGTTTAAACAGCAAATAGCTTATAAAAAGCCCTTTTTATAAGGGCTGGATAGGGGCATAGGGGAAACTTTAAACAGGAAATACAGTGAAAACTGGGCCTTACTGGATATAAATAAAAGTTTAAAATGTACAGATATGTACAGAACAATTGAGGTGCTTATCATCGATGACAGACTATACAGTAGGTGGTTTTACATACTAAGATTCATGTGATTTTACTCCTTCAAATATTTATTACAAGTTATAAGATTCAAAATTTCAGAATTGTTAACTGTAGTTGACTTTGATGGAGGGAGATGGACCAGGTGGCTGGAGGAATAAGCACAGAAGAAGAAAACTTTTCTTTCTTTCTAACTGGTAGCTACATAACTAGAAACTTTTTACTTTATAATGCACTTTAAATTTGTACAAGTCATATTTACAGCAAATTAGGGTTCCAAAATTTTATTACTTAGAACAACAGAGAGAAGCCAAATGGTTAGCTTGTTGACATGTAGAATATAATAGTGGCTTTGGAGATGTGAATACAAAAAAAAAATTTTTTTTTTTTTTTTTTTGAGACAGGGTCTTGCTCTGTTGACAGGCTGGAGTGCTGTGGTATGATCTTGGCTCACTGCAACGTCCACTTCTTGGGTTCAAGTGAGTCTCCTGCCTCAGCCCCCAAAGTAGCTGGGACTATAGGCATGCACCGCCACACCAAACTAATTTTTGTATTTTTAGTAGAGATGGGGTTTCACCATGTTGGCCAGGCTGGTCTCGAACTCCTGACTTCAGATGATCGGCTTTCGTTGGCCTCCCAAAGTGCTGAGATTACAGGTATGAGCCACTGTGCCGTCCCCTGCCCTTTGGTAAATTTAAAACAAGAATCTTGATTCTTATTTACTAGCATTTCCCATGGTTAAAAATTAGGCCACTTTTTTTGTATTCTGATGTGAAATATAGAAGCAAAAGACTGTAGCAACCTGCACTCAACATTAAAATCAACTGAAGATGCTAAAAATTAAAAGAAGCTTACTCAATTTCTTCATGACTAGACATTTGTCTTAAGAATTTTCCTGCTTACATGGATACCTTATTCTCTTCCCTGTTGTCACAAAGCTTAAGCTAATCATACCTTCAAACTCTTAGGCTGTTGTCGAACTTCCATGACATGCTTTCGTCTTAGTTCTCGTTCTCTTCTCTTATTATACTCCAGCTGGTTAGTGAGCTCAGTTTGATGCTGCAATCTGATCAACTCACAGCGCATCTTCTGAATTGTGTTGAGGTGGCGGAACTCCAGTTCTTGCATGGATTCATGCTGTCGAAGTAGCATGGCATGCTCTAAGTCCTTCTGAGTCTGTCTTTTGTTTAACTCCTAATCCATAACACAAAAAACAAAGGTATAATTTACAGCTGCATAATGCCAGAATAAAATCTTAAGAATCAGAATAACCAGTAAACAGATGTAATTAACCCTGTGATTCAATTATAGTTGCATAATAAATATTAGAGTTGTTACTTCTATAAATGGGCAATTAGTAGCACAAATTTCCTTATCATATTCATTTACTATTTATTCATATTATTTTGCCATTAGCTTAAGATATTATTAAATCTATATCAAGAGGTTTAATATTCTTTTTTGTTTTTTAAATTTTTTATTTTCTTCTATAGTAAGCATTTGAACATTCTTTTACTTCCTAATTTTATATTTGAAGAGGGCTCCTAAGTTATCCTTTCAATTTCTTCAGAGTATTCTATTCAATTCTTTTTTTGTTGTTGTTGTTGAGACAGTCTTGTTCCATCACTAGGCGCCAGGCTGGAGGGTAGTGGCGCAATCTTGGCTCACTGCAACCTCCGCCTCCCAGGTTCAAGCAATTCTCCTGCCTCAGCCTCCCGAGTAGCTGGGACTACAGGCGCGCGCCACCATGCCCAGCTAATTTTTTTTTGTATTTTTAGTAGAGACGGGGTTTTACCATGTTGGCCAGGACAGTCTCGATCTCTTGACGTCGTGATCTGCCCACCTCAGCCTCCCCAAGTGCTGGGATTACAGGTATGAGTCACCGCGCCCAGTCTATTCTATTCAATTCTTTTAAATGCAGTCTACTTTGGTTAGTGTAGTGATTGAGAACAGGGACACTAGAGAGCTATACTACCTGTTTTCAAAATTCTGGCTCTGCTACTTGTGAGCAATGAGTCTCTCAGTTAAACTAATTGTGCTTCAGTTTCATCAATTTTCAAGTGCATATACGATAGCTATTGTACAGATTTAATGTGAAGATGAAATGAGTCAAAAATCAGAAAGTTCTCAGAATAATACATAGCACATGGTACACAATAAATGTTATTCCTTTATTTTAGACCTCACAGGGGTCTAAAAATTTTTTAAGTAGATTCTTAAAAAATTTTTGTTTCATATTGGAAACAAGTAAACACTTAACATCTACAATATAAAAATCTTGCTCCTTTTGCTTTTGCAAACTCTCTCCCCAGAGGCCAACAGTTTGGTGCATGTGTTTCTCAGCCTTCCCTAAGTTTATTCTGATTAGTTTACCATACAAAAACACAGTTTTTTTTTTGTTTGTTTGTTTTTTTTTGAGATGGAGTTTCCCTCTTGTTGCCCAGGCTGGAATGCAATGGCGTGATCTCGGCTCACCGCAACCTCCGCCTCCTGGGTTCAGGCAATTCTCCTGCCTCAGCCTCCTGAGTAGCTGGGATTACAGGCACGCGCCACCATGCCCAGCTACCTTTTTGTATTTTTAGTAGAGACGGGGTTTCACCATGTTGACCAGGAAGGTCTCGATCTCTTGACCTTGTGATTCACCTGCCTCGGCCTCCCAAAGTGCTGGGATTACAGGCTTGAGCCACTGCACCTGGCCCAAAACCATAGTTTAAAAAACTGAACAATAATATATGTTTTAGGCACTGGCTTTATTTTAATTAATTAATTAATTAATATAACACACGTGTATCCAGAATCAAATCAGTACATAAAAGATGTTTTTTTGAGACCAAGTGTCACTCTGTTGTCCAGGTTGGAGTGCAATGGTGCTATCTTGACTCACTGCAACCTCCGCCTTCTGGGTTCAAGTGATTCTTCTGCTTTAGCCTCCGAAGCAGCTGGGATTACAGGTAAGCACTACCATGCCTGGCTAATTTTTGTATTTCTAGTAAAGATGAGGTTTCACCATGTTGGCCAGGCTGGTCTCAAACTTGTGACCTCAAGTGTTCCACTTGTCTCGGCCTCCTAAAGTTCTGGGATTATAGGCATGAGCCACTGTACGCGGCCAGATTTTTAATTTTCATTTTTAGAGACAGGGACTCACTCTGTCACAAAGATTGGAGTACTGTGGCACAATCATACTTCACTGTAGCCAAGAGCTCCTGGGCTCAAGCAATCCTTCTGCCTCAGCCTCCTGAGTAATAGGGACAACAGGTAAGTGCCTCCATGTCCAGACAATTTTTTTTCTTTTTTCTTTTTTCTTTTTGAGATGGAGTTTCCCTCTTGTTGCCCAGGCTGGAGTGCAATGGCGCGATCTCGGCTCACCGCAACCTCCGCCTCCTGGGTTCAGGCAATTCTCCTGCCTCAGCCTCCTGAGTAGCTGGGATTATAGGCACGTGCCACCATGCCCAGCTAATTTTTTGTATTTTTAGTAGAGACGGGGTTTCACCATGTTGACCAGGTTGGTCTCGATCTCTCGACCTTGTGATCCACCCGCCTCGGCCTCCCAAAGTGCTGGGATTACAGGCTTGAGCCACCGCGCCCGGCCCTCTTTTTTTTTTTTTTATTAAAAAAATAGAGATGGGGTCTCGCTATGTTGCCCAGGCTGGAGTGCAGTGGCTATTCACAGGCACGATCCCACTACTGATCAGCACAGGAGTTTTGACCTGCTCTGCTTCCGACCTGGGCCGGTTCACCCCTCCTTAGGCAACCTGGTCATCCACCACTCCCGGGAGGTCACCATATTGATGCAGAACTTAGTGTGGACACCTGATCTGCATAGTGCACTATAGCCCAGAACTCCTGGGCTCAAGAGATCCTCCAGCATCAGCCTCCCGAATAGCTGGGACTACAGGCACGTGCCACCATGCTTGGCTCCAGCTAATTTTTAAAAAAATTTTTGGGCTGGATGTGGTGGCTCATGCCTGTAATTCCAGCACTTTGGGAGGCCAAGGCAGGCAAATCACTTGAGGTCAGGAGTTCAAGACCAGCCTGGTCAACATGGTGAAACCCCATCTCTACTAAAAATACAAAAATTAGGCCCAGCAAAGTGGATCAAGCCTTTTAATCCCAGCACTTTAGGAGGCTGAGGTGGGTGTATCACCTGAGGTCGGGAGTTCGAGACCAGCCTGAGCAACATGGGAGAAACCCCATCTCTAATAAAAATACAAAATTAGCCGGGTGCGGTGGCTCAAGCCTGTAATCCCAGCACTTTGGGAGGCCGAGGCGGGTGGATCACGAGGTCAAGAGATCAAGACCATCCTGGTCAACATGGTGAAACCCCGTCTCTACTAAAAATACAAAACATTAGCTGGGCATGGTGGCGCATGCCTGTAATCCCAGCTACTCAGTAGGCTGAGGCAGGAGAATTGCCTGAACCCAGGAGGCGGAGGTTGCGGTGAGCCGAGATCGCGCCATTGCACTCCAGCCTGGGTAACAAGAGCGAAACTCCGTCTCAAAAAAAAAAAAAAAAAAAAAAAAATACAAAATTAGCCAGGTGTAGTGGTGCATGCCTATAATCCCCATTACTCAGGAGGCTGAGACAGGAGAACTGCTTGAACTGAACCTGGGAGGTGGATGTTGCGGTGAGCCGAGATGACATCATTGCACTCTAGCCTGGGCAACAAGAGCAAACCTCCAACTCAAAAAGAGAAAAAAAAAAAAAGGAAAAAAAATTAGCTGGGCATGGTGGCACATGTCTGCAGCCCCAGCTACTTGGGAGTCTGAGGCAGGAGAATGGCTTGAACCTAAGAGGCGGAGATTGCAGTGAGCCAAGATCATGCCACTGCACTCAAGCCTGGGCAAAAGAGCAAACTCTCTCTCAAAAAAAAAAAAAGATAAAAATAAAATCAATATTTTTCATTTTTCGGTTGTGGATTAATTAATAAATATTTATTGAATGCCTACTATGAAACAAACTGGGAGATTTAAAAAAACTGCATCAATTCTGTGATTTCATACAAGTTCCTTCTAGTGAGGGAGTCAGGAACAACTTCCCTACCCTGAAGATACACATGCTTTTGTGACACACACATGTTCATGTGAGAAGGAGACGTGCAAAGAACAATATATGTATTTAGTTAGTTGGCTGTCTGTTTGAGACAGGGTCTTGCTCTGTAGCCCAGGCTGGAGTACAGTGGCGTGATCATGGCTCACTGTGGCCTCAACCTCCTGGGCTCAGGCAATATTCATGCTCAGTCTCCCAGGTAGTTGGGACTACAGGTGCACACCACTGTACCCAGCTAATTTTTTTGTACACATGTATTTTTTGTAGAGATAGGGATTCATTATGTTGCCCTGGCTGGTCTCAAGCTCCTAGGATCAAGTGATCTGCCTTTCTTGGCCTCCCAAAGTGTTGGGATTACTTACCACACCCAGCTGCAAAGAATAATATTTCAAGAAGAATGTATTAGTTAGTTGGTTAAGGCTGGGCATGGCAGCTCACATCTGTAATCTTAGCACTTCAGGAGGCTGAGGCGGACAGACCGCAAGAGGCCAGGAGTTCAAGACCAGGCTGGCCAACATGGCAAAAGCCCATCTCCACTAAAAATACAAAAATTAGCTGAGTGTGGTGGTACACACCTGTAATCCTAGCTACTTGGGAGGCTGAGGCACAAGAATCGCTTAAACCCAGGAGGCAGAGGTTGCAGGGAGCCAAGATGGTGCCACTGCACTCCAGCCTTGGCAACATAGCAAGACTCTGTCTCCAAAAAAAAAAAAAAAGTTGGTGGTTAAGAAAGATTCTGAGGAAATGACATCTGAGTAAAGGTATACAGGCAGCAAACAATCCATGTGAATATCTGGGGAAGAATGATTCGGACAGAGACAAGTCCGAAAGCGCAAAGTCCCCAAAACTAGAATGGGATTGGAATATTTTCAGGAAAGATTGTTTAGATAAAGGATTTAAAATTTCTCATCATTCAAACTTACCTCCCTGACAAGGTCCTGCTCTAAGTTATGACGCCCAAGCAACATTCTTCTCTTGAAGCGACGACATTCCAGCTCTAGGTATTGTCTCTGACGTCGAAGAAGGTTAGCTTCTTCCTCTGCTTGGAAATGCTGTATATTCTCCTTCTGCTTTGAAAGCCACTCTTGTTTTTCTTTTTTGGGGGTACTCTGGTTTTCATTTAGCTCCTGGCAATGTAAAAAACAACTCAGTGAAAAATACACAAAAATAGGGCTGAGCACGGTGGCTCATACCCGTAATCTCAGCCCTTTGGGAGGCCGAGGCAGACAGATCACCTGAGGTCAGGAGTTTGAGACGAGCCTGGCAAACAAGGCAGAACCCCATCTCTACTAAAATACAAAATTAGCTGGGTGTAGTGGTGTGCACCTATAGTCCCAACTACTCAGGATGCTGAGGCAGGAGAATTGCTTGAGTTCAGGAGGCAGAGGTTGCAGTGAGCCGAGATTGCACTACTGCACTCCAGTGACACTATGTCGCAAAAAAACACAGGGGACAGGTGCGGTGGCTCACGCCGGTAATCCCAGCACTTTGGGAGGCTGAGGTGGGTGGATTACCTGAGGTCACGAGTTCCAGACCAGCATGGCCAACATGGTGAAACCCTGTTTCTATTAAAATACAAAAAAAAATTAGCTATGCGTGGTGGCAGGCGCCTGTAGTAGCAGCTACTTGGGAGGCTGAGGCAGGAGAATCGCTTGAACCCAGGAGGCAGAGGTTGCAGTGAGCCGAGATCACGCCATTGCACTCCAGCATGGGCGACAGAGTGAAACTCCATCTCAAAAGAAAAAAAAGAAAGAGAGAAAGAAAAACCGTAAAAATGACCTATGTGGATGTTATAATTTTGTATTGGTAAATTTTTTAAAAAAGTTCTTAAGTGTATTTCTTCTCTAATGCTCAGGTGGGGCAACGACCTCTAGAAGGCAGGTGGTATTTACATCTTTCTTAAGTTACCCACTAAATCGGAAAAGAGAGATATGTACACCAGGAAATGTGTAACTTTTATCTCTGCACAGCTACATTTCTGATGGTGCCTAACTTCGACACAATGACTGGTTAATAAAGTAAAACACATCCTCCTTAAAAACCTTCCCAAAAAGAGACAAGATAGTGCTTTCAGGTGAAAATCATGCATGAACTAGGGCAAAAATGAAGTTAAACATCTCACTTCTTGGTTTTTGACGTCCTTGATTTTTGGTAAAATTATGGAAGGACTCAAACTGGAAATTCCATGGAAAATAAAACCACAGGAGAATAGAGACCTACTTTATGGATGGTATTTAATTTTCAGGATTAATAATGACTGAACAAAACTCATGATTTTCTACATTGTTTAAATACCAACTCACAAACTATCTCAATAAAAATGCATTTATATTAAGCAATGTGAAAAAACCGGTGATATACTCAACAAAGCAAACTCTAGAATTTTTAAGTCATAATTTTGCTCCGTGACCCAAGCTGGAATGCATTGGCATGAATTCAGCTCACTGTAGCATGGACCTCCCAGGTTTGAGTGATCTTCCCACCTCAGGCTACCAAGTAGCTCAGACCATAGGTGTGTGCCACCATGCCTGGCAAATTTTTTGTTTTTTGTAGAGATAGCGTCTCACCATGTTGCCCAGGCTGGTCTTGAACTCCCAGGCTCAAGCAATCCTCCTACCTCAGCCTCCCAAAGTGCTGGGATTAAAAGCATGAGCCACCCACCACTCTGGCCTTGATACTTTTTAGATAAAAAATATACTAGTATTAGCATTCTATGGCCAGGCATGGTGGCTCACAACTGTCTGTAATCCTAGCAGTCTGGGAGGCCGAGGCTGGAGGACTGCTTGAGCCAGTTTGAGACCAGTTTGGGGAATATGGCAACACTGTTTCTACAAAAAAATAAATTACAAAATTAGCTGGGCATGGTAATGTGCGTCTATGGTTCCAACTACTTGGAAGGCTGAGGTGGGACGACTGCTTCAGCCTGGGAGGTCAAGGCTGCAGTGAATAGTGTTTGTGCCACTGTACTCCAACCTAGATGACAGAGCAAAACCCTGTTTCAAAACAAAACAAAAAACCATCGACATTGCTCAGAACATAAATAGTGCATCTTTCTTAGGTATAGGATCATTTTTCAGAGACTACTAGATGACCTCATGGTCTTTCCCTTTAGTTAATAAAATATTCAAACACATACAAATAGAAAGCACGTAAATTTGTACTTAAAGAGTTTATGTGTATGCACACTATGGAAAGAGAAAGGAATAACATGGGCACATGTATAGACTATTATACCTGGTTATCTTTTTCTTTTTGAGATGGAGTCTTGAACTCAGGCTGCAGTGCAGTGGCACAATCTCAGTTCACTGCAACCTCCACCTCCCAGTTTACAGCAATTATCCTGCCTCACCTTTTCCTGTAGCTGGAATTACAGGTTTGTGTCACCATGCCTGGCCAATTTTTTTATTTTTTAGTAGAGATGGGGTTTTTGCCATGTTGGGCAGGCTGGTTTTGAACTCCTGACCTCAAGTGATCCACCCTTCTTGGCCTCCCAAAGTGCTGGGGTTATAGGTGTGAGCCACTGCACCTGGCCATACCTGGGTATCTTTTTCAAAATCTTCTGTCAGAGAACTTTCCCCACCAAGACTCTGATTATGTCCCTTCCTTTCTACTGAGAATCATTGGTTTTGGAATTATAGTCATGGGAATATATTGCAAGTTATACCCTTTAGTGCTGGAAAAATCTTGTCAATGAAGCTCACTTGGCAGAGTGAGTTTTGTATAGAGCAAGTCTTCGTGCCACCAATATGTACACAAGATGTACATATCTGGCCGGGCGTGGTGGCTCAAGCCTATAATCCCAGCACTTTGGGAGGCCAAGGTGGGTGGATCACGAGGTCAAGAGATCGAGACCATCCTGGTCAACATGGTGAAACTCCGTCTCTACTAAAAAGGCAAAAAAAAAAATTAGCTGGGCATGGTGGCGTGTGCCTGTAATCCCAGCTACTCAGGAGGCTGAGGCAGGAGAATTGCCTGAACCCAGGACGCGGAGGTTGCGGTGAGCCGAGATCGCACCATTGCACTCCAGCCTGGGTAACGAGAAAGAAACTCCGTCTCAAAAAAACAAAACAAAACAAAACAAAAGATGTACATATCTGATTATAAGGTAAATTCCTATACACACAAAAAGCATTAGTATCTAGTAGATTATACTTATTTTATCAAAATCAATCGATGTATCACAATTTGCTAATTAATTATATGGGGGGACTAAAAATTTCAATCAGCCTGTAAGATGCAGGGATAGATTAAAAGATGTATAATTTTTTTGTCCCGATGACTATCTTGAATAATGATACTCTAAGATGCTGTTGGCTGGGCACAGTGGTTTACACCTGTAATCCCAGCACTATGGGAGGCCAAGGTGGGTGGATCATGAGGTCAATATGGTGAAGCCAAGGTGGGTGGATCATGAGGTCAATATGGTGAAACCCTACCTCTATTAAAAATACAAAAATTAGCCAGTCGCAGTGGCAGATGCCTGTAATCCCAGCTACTCAGGAGGCTGAGGAAGGAGAACTGCTTGAACCTGGACGGCAGAGGTGGCAGTGAGCCGAGATTGCACCACTGCACCCTAGCCTGAGTGACAGAGTGAGAATCCGTCTCAAAAAAAAAGAAAAAAGAAAGCAGGGGGCGGCGGGGAGGAGGGCAGCACAAGAGCCAGTCGTGGTGGCTCATGCCTGTAATCCCAGCACTTTTGGAGACTGAGGTGGGTGGATTGCCTGAGGTCAGGAGTTTGAGACCAGCCTGGCTAACATGTTGAAACTCCATCTCTACTAAAATGTATATATATATAAATTAGCCAGGCATGGTGGCACACACCTGTATCAATGTGGGGGATGGGTTGCAGTGAGCCAAGATTGGCCAAGATCACGCCACTGCACTCTAGTCTGTTCGACAGAGTGAGACTCTTGTCTCTACAACAAAAAAAGGCAGCACAAGAAAGGGCCAATAAAAAGTTGACCCTGTAGTCACAAAGAAAGAATCAGTATATTCTACTTTAAAAAAAACTGATAAGCAAATATCCCACTTACTCTTATTCCACATATAAACTGACATAAGAACAATTATAATCTTCTGATCCAAAAGCAAGATATTATTGTTTACTTTTAAAGTAATAAATGTGATTAGGTGCGGTGGCTTATGCCTATAATCCCAGCACTTTAGGAAGCTAAGGTGGGCACATTGCTTGAGCCAGGAGTTTGAGACCAGCCTGGGCAACATGGCAAGACCCTGTCTCTACAAAAAATAAATTTAATAATTAGCCAGGAGTGGTGGTGTGTGTCTGTGGCCCAGCTACTTGGGAGGCTAAGGCAGGACTGCTTGAGCATGGGAGGTCGAAGCTGCAGTGAGCTATGATTGTGACACTGTAGTCCAGCCGTGGAACAGAACAAGACTGTCTCAAAAAATACATATAAAAAATAAAAACATAAAAAAAGTATATTTGCAGGAAATGATTCATTTTAGATCTTACTCAACTAAATAACTTAGTTAAGGGTAAGATTATAATCAATGTCATCATTTAAACTAATACCCATTTAGTGGCCACAAACAACAAAAGATAATTTTATCCTAATGGTTCTATGAATTAATCACCATTGAATGTAATTAAGAAGCACATAATTTGCTTGAAAACTTTAATGACATAAGTACCTCTTTAAGCTGCTCTTTTCGAAGTTTATACTCTCTTTTCTGGGACTCTAGAAAACTATTCAGTTCTTTCTTCTGTTGGGCCTGAATATGTTGCTGAAATTTTTTCTCTTCATTGGACATCACTTTAGCCTATATGAAATTTAAAAAATGAATCAAATTAAGTAGATAGATTTAAAGCAGCAGTTTAATATACATCACTAAGAATACCTTTTTTCCATAAAAATGAAAAATCACTAGAAACATCAAAATAAAAGACTGAACCAAATTATAAACATGTGCTACTTGGCATCCTTATTTGAACTTCATAGAATCAGTAAGATGAAATTCATCTTTGAAATTTTGATCTCTTACAGGGTCAAAAATGTTTTCAACTTTTTATTTCATTTAACAGAAGTATATCCTCCCAACCCTAGATTCCTTAATGAAACAAAACAAATGCTATATTTTATTTCTGATTCTATATGTAATACATGTTCACTGTAGAACATTTACAAAATACAGAAAAACAAGAAAAATCTTACATAATTTTAGTATCCAGAGATAACCAGTGTAAACATTTTGGTGTGTATCTTTTCTAATGTTTTCTTTATTTTTGAGACATTCGAGTCTTGCTCTGTAACCCAGACTGTAGTGCAATGGTGTGATCTTGGCTCACTGCAACCTCTGTCTCCCAGGTTCAAGTGATTCTCCTGCCTTAGCCTCCCAAGTGGCTGAGACTACAGGGGTGTGTCATTACACCCCGCTAATTTTTTGTATTTTCAGTAGAGACAAGGTTTCACCATGTTGGCCAGGCTGGTCTCAAACTCCTGACCTCAGGTGATCCACTACACCCAGCCTCTAATTTTTTCTATAAATGTACATGTCTCAAATATATGTGTGTGTGTGTGTGTGTGTGTGTGTTTGTATGTATATGTATATATGCATGTATATAATTAAGTAGGCATGGTTGGCTCTTGCCTGTAATCCCAACACTTTGGGAGGCTGAGGCAGGAGGATCACCTGAATCCAGGAGTTCAAGACCAGCTGGGTAACATGGCGAGTCCCTGTCTCAAAAAATATGTACAGGGTTTCACTGTCACCCAGGCTGGAGTGCAGTTGTACAATCATGGCTCACTGCAGCCGCCTCCTGGAGTCAAGTGGTCCTCCTACCTCAGCCTCCGGAGTAGCTGGAACTACAGGCATATGTCACTATGCTCAGCTAATTTTTTAAATTTTTTTGCGGAAACAGTCTTCCTATGTTGCCCAGGCTGGTCTTGAACTCCTGGGCTCAAATAATTTTCTCACCTTGGCCTCCCAAAGTAGCGGGATTACAGGTGTGAGCCACTGTGCCCATCTTGGTTATATATTTTTAAAACAAATTTGTAATCACATTGCACATCTGCTTCAGAAATTGTTTTCCTAAATATGTTAGTATTGCCTCTTCCTAAGCTATTAAAAATATTATCAGCCAGGTGTGGTGGCTCATGCCTTTAATCCCAGCACTTTGGGAGGCCAAAGCAGGCGGGTCCCCTGATGTCAGGGATTTGAGACCAGCCTGATCAACATGGTAAAACCCCATCTCTATTAAAATAAAAATAATACAAAAATCAGACAGGCATGGTGGCACACACCCATAGTCCCAGCTACTTGGGAGACTGAGGAAGGAGAATCATTTGAACTTGGAAGGCGGAGGATGCAGTGAGCCGAGATTGCGCCACTGCACTTCAGCCTGGGCAACAGAGGGAGACTCCATCTCAAAAAAAAAAAAAAAAAAAAAAATCCAATATCCAGAGGATTTTAAATATCTATACACTGTTTTATCAAATTATTTCAAAATTAAATATTTATTTCTACCATAAATTATTTTGCCAAAGTCCCTACTACTATGAGAATGATTCCTTTTTTGTGAAAAGGGAGAACAGGGTGTAGCTATGATAAATAATGCCTCAATGCAGACTACCTGGACATTTTTAATGACATGTTATGAATTTACTGAGAAGTCTACATTTTACTTGACAAACACAGCTATCAAAAAAAGTGAAAACAATGGAACACCAAAAACATTAGAAAAGGTTTCACGTAACAAAAATCATAAAAAAATAAACTTTTATCATGTAAAATAATAACTATTTGTCAATAATCAAATGAAACTCAATCTTAATCTGAATCCTTCATAATTTATGATCTCCAACATTGTCTCTATATATTACAGTAATCTTCAATCATTCTGTTATTAAAATGCTGACAGAAATTCAAGGGTGGTTTCCAAAAAATACAAAAAACAGAGTAATGACTTTTTGAGACCTAAATCACCTAATGATAAATTTAGCAAACTCCTCAGATAACCAGGAAATGAAAAGCTTAAAATAACTGAGTAACACCGGGCACAGTGGCTCATGCCCGTAATCCCAGCACTTTGGGAGGCCGAGGCGGGTGGATCACGAGGTCAAGAGATTGAGACCATCCTGCTCAACATGGTGAAACCCCGTCTCTACTAAAAGTACAAAAAATTAGCTGGGCATGGTGGCGCGTGCCTGTAATCCCAGCTACTCAGGAGGCTGAGGCAGGAGAATTGCCTGAACCCAGGAGGCAGAGGTTGCGGTGAGCCAAGATCATGCCATTGCACTCCAGCCTGGGTAACAAGAGCGAAACTCCGTCTCAAAAAACAAACAAACAAACAAACAAACCAAAAAACCCAGTAATTTACCTACTCTGACACTATAAAACTCTCAGGAATCAGGAAATGATTGCATATCTTATTAGTTCCCTGACCTAGTACTTGATAGTAAAACACATCAATTTTTCATACTCAAAATTTTGTTGACTATTACAAAAACTATAAAATGAACTATTACAATGAATAATTAGTTTTAGGACTGATTTGTTTTAAATGATGCACACACAAAATTGGTGAGAGAAAAAACACACAGGTGTCACCTTTTTTTGTGATATCAATTTACAGAAAGCTTTTTTTTTTTTACAGAAAGCTTTATATAGGTCACATAAATGCTTCTCCTTTTCCCCAACTTGCTTGGTTCCTGGGAACAGATACTCTAACATCAAACTGCCATGTTGGTTAATTCTGAGACATTCAAAACCTAAAATAAGCAAATTAATAATACTGAATAAGCCACCTCTTTCTCCATAGCAGCCTGGTGTTTCTTGATAAGTTTCTCCATTTCTGCAGCAAAATTGTTACGCTGAGTTTCAAGATCTTTGTCTAATCTGAGGCGATGTTCATCCATCTCAGCCTTTAGCTTATTTTCCAGAGTCATCAGTTGCTTTTGATGTTGTCGCCTCATTCGCTTATAGCCAGACATTTGTTCTCTAAGCTCAGAGTCCTGCTCATGTTCTTGCATTTGCCTTGTTACCTAGACATACAAATAATGGAAGGAAAAGAAGAAAATAAAACATTCTTCAAAAAACATTTTAGACCATTCTATATTAACT
Organism: Saimiri boliviensis; assembly: GCF_048565385.1. NCBI lineage: Eukaryota > Metazoa > Chordata > Mammalia > Primates > Cebidae > Saimiri > Saimiri boliviensis. The sequence continues at coordinate 29,613,316 of NC_133465.1, forward strand.
ACATTAGTGTAAAATATCCCAATCTTAGTAGATTCCAAGGAAATTTCCAACAAGCCTTTTTTTTTTCTTTTTTTTGAGACGGAGTTTCGCTCTTGTTACCCAGGCTGGAGTGCAATGGCGTGATCTCGGCTCACCGCAACCTCCGCCTCCTGGGTTCAGGCAATTCTCCTGCCTCAGCCTCCTGAGTAGCTGGGATTACAGGCACGTGCCACCATGCCCAGCTAATTTTTTGTATTTTTAGTAGAGACGGGGTTTCACCATGTTGACCAGGTTGGTCTTTTTTTTTTTTTTTTTTGAGACGGAGTTTCGCTCCTGTTACCCAGGCTGGAGTGCAATGGCGCGATCTCGGCTCACCGCAACCTCCGCCCCCTGGGTTCAGGCAATTCTCCTGCCTCAGCCTCCTGAGTAGCTGGGATTACAGGCACGTGCCACCATGCCCAGCTAATTTTTTGTATTTTTAGTAGAGACGGGGTTTCACTATGTTGACCAGGATGGTCTCGATCTCTTGACCTCGTGATCCACCCGCCTCGGCCTCCCAAAGTGCTGGGATTACAGGCTTGAGCCACCGCGCCCGGCCCGACCAGGTTGGTCTTGATCTCTCGACCTTGTGATCCACCCGCCTTGGCCTCCCAAAGTGCTGGGATTACAGGCTTGAGCCACCGCGCCCGGCCCCAACAACTCTTTTAAAGAAATAGACAGACTGGTTCTAACATTTATATGAAAATATAAAAGAACCTCGGCCGGGCGCGGTGGCTCAAGCCTGTAATCCCCGCACTTTGGGAGGCCGAGGCGGGTGGATCACGAGGTCGAGAGATCGAGACCATCCTGGTCAACATGGTGAAACCCCGTCTCTACTAAAAATACAAAACATTAGCTGGGCATGGTGGCGCGTGCCTGTAATCCCAGCTACTCAGGAGGCTGAGGCAGGAGAATTGCCTGAACCCAGGAGGCGGAGGTTGCGGTGAGCCGAGATCGAGTCATTGCACTCCAGCCTGGGTAACAAGAGCGAAACTCCGTCTCAAAAAAAAAAAAAAAAAAAGAACCTAGAAGAGCCAAAACAATCTCAAGAAAAAAAAAACAACAGTTGAAGGGCATGCACTATAGTAATCAAGACAATGTGGTACTGGCTTTAAGATAGGCTAAGTAGATCAATTACATAGAATAAAAACTAGACACAGATCCACTTATGTTCAATTGATTTTTCTACCAAGAAAGTCAAGTTAATTAAGAGGATAGTGTTCTTAACAAATCCTGCTCAAATAATTGGTTCTTTACATAGAAAAAAACGCAAATAAACCTTGACTCCTTACATCGCTCATGTCATAGACAAAAATTAATCTGAGAAGGATCATTTGACCTAAATATAAAACCCAGAATCAGAAAGGAGAAACACAAAATAGCTTTATAATCTTAAAGTAAGCAAATACTTCTTGGGCAGGACACAAAAAACACTGACCACAAAGAAAAAAGGAAGAAAAAAAAAACCCTCAATTTAAAAATCAGGATAAAATATGCATAACATAAAATTAATCACTTGAAAATGAACAATTCAGTATGTTTAGTATATTTACCATGCCATGCAATTATCGGCTTTGTCTAGTTATGAAGCATGTTTATCACCTCAGAAGAAAATCCCACACCTGTTAAGCAGTTGCCTGCCCTTCATTCTCCCCTCCTGGTAACCATCAGTTTGCTTTTTGTCTCTAGATTTACCCATTCTGCATATTTCACATAAGTAGTATCATACAATATATGAGTTTGTATGTCTGGTTCTTTCACTTCGCGTAGTTTTGAAGTTTATCCATGTTGTAGCATGTATCATTATTTCATTTCCTTTTATCGCTGAATAAAATTCCACTGTATGTATATAGCACTATTTGTTTATCCACTCATTCACCAATGGACATTTGTGTTGTTTCCATCTTTTGGCTACTGTGAAAACTGCTGCTGTGAATATGTGTGTACAAGCCCTTGTCTGAGTACCTGTTTTCAATTCCTTTAAAAAATGTTATTAATATGTTTTGATTGACAGATCATAATTGTATACATTTATGGAGTACATGTGATATACTGATATATGTATTCAATGTATTAAATCAATCTAATTAAATATCTATCACTTTCCTTCTGCATAATTTTTTATGATGAGACATTTGAGATTTAGTTATTTCAAAACAGTTAATATATTGTTGTTGACTATAGCTACCTGGCTGTGCAAAAGGTCTCAAAACCTATTCCTCTTATCTTTCTGAAACTTCGTACACTTTGATCAACAACTCCCCCATTTCTTTCCCTCCCTAGCCTCTGGTAACCATCATTCTACTCTCTACCTCTGTTCTATGAGTTCAATTTTATTTTTAAAAATTCCACATAAAATCGAGATCATGTAGTCATCTGTCTTTCTGCGCTTGCCTTATTTCACTTAGCATAATCCTTGGGATTCAACCATGTTCTTGCAAATGACAGCCCCTTTTAAGGGCTAAATGGTATTCCATTGTGTATATATGCTACATTTTCTTTATCCATTCTTCTACTGATAGACACTTAGGTTGATTCCATGATTAGCTACTGTGAATAATGCTGCAGTGAACATGGGAGTGCAGAAGTCTCCTCAACATACTAATTTCAGTTACTTTGAATATATACCCAGAAGTGGAATTATTGAATCATATGGTAGTTCTATCTTTAGTTTTAGGGTTTTTTTTTTTGAGATGGAGTTTCGCTCGTTACCCAGGCTGGAGTGCAATGGCGTGATCTCGGCTCACCACAACCTTCGCCTCCTGAGTTCAAGCAATTCTCCTACCTCAGCCTTCTGAGTAGCTGGGACTACAGGCACGTGCCACCATGCCCAGCTAATTTTTGTATTTCTAGTAGAGATGGGGTTTCACCATGTTGACCAGGATGGTCTCGATCTCTTGACCTCGTGATCCACCCGCCTCAGCCTCCCAAAGTGCTGGGATTATAGGCATGAGCCAACGCGTCCAGCCTGCTCTGAATATTTTAACTAAAATAAATGAAACTATTGGGATTTACAAACATAATTTTTGTTTTTAAAAGACAATCTTACTCTGTTGCCCAGGGTGGAGTGTAGTGGCACAATCTCCACTCACTGCAACCTCAGCCTCCTGGGTTCAAGCAATTCTCCTACCTCAGCCTCGAGAGTAGCTGCGATTACAGGCACCTGCCACCATGCCCAGCAATTTTTTTTGTACTTTTAGTAGAGACGGGGTTTCACCATATTGGCCAGGCTGATGTTGAACTCCTGACCTTGTGATCTGCCTGCCTCAGCCTCCCCAAAGTGACTTACCAAGAGGTTTTCCTTTGAGCTGGTCCTTCTCTACATACTTATCAAAACAGTCATGCAAAAATTAAGCAATCTTTACCACTTGCTCTGTTCAAAGTGTTATTTACTTGTTGGAGAAATGCTGCAGAAGAGTGGGAATAACCTGACTTATGGTAGGGTACTATGTTCCTGACTCCATATGTCACATAGATTGATGAACTACAGCACAGTATTTATAAACATCTGCTTATTACATAGTTAAGAAGTCAGATAGCTCTCATATCTTTTTTTTTTCCCCTTTATATTTCCTTTTTTTTTTTTTTTTTTTTTTGGATACAGAGTCTTACTCTGTCGCCCAGGCTAGAGTGCAATGGTGCTATCTCAGCTTACTGCAACTTCTACCTCCCAGGGATTACAGGTGCCTGCCACCATGCCCAGCTAATTTTTGTATTTTTAGTAAAGATGGGGTTTCACCAGGTTGGCCAGGTTGGTCTCGAAACCTGACCTCAGGTGATCCACCCACCTCAGCCTCCCAAAGTGCTGGGATTACAGGTGTGAGCCACCATGCCTGGCCTCTTTTCTTTTTTATGACAGGGTCTGGCTCTGTCACCCAGGCTGGAGTGCAGTGGTGTGATCTTGGCTCATGGCAAGCTCCATCTCTTGGGCTCAATCAATTCTGATTCAGTCTCCCAAGTATATGGGACTACAGACACATGCTACCACATGCAGCTGAATTTTTTTTTTTTTTGAAATGGGGTCTTCCTCTGTTGCCCAGGCTGGAGTGCAGTGGCACAATCTCAGCTCCCTGCAACCTCCACCAGGTTCAAGCAATTCTCCAGCCTCATTCTCCTGAATAACTGGGATTACAGGTGCACACTACCATGCCCAGCTCATTTTTCTATTTTTAGCAGAGATGTGGTTTTGCCATGTTGGTCAGGCTGGTCTTGAACTCCTGACCTCAGGTGATCCACCTACTTCTGCCTCCTGAAGTGCTGAGATTACAGATATAAGCTACCGCACCTGGCAGGAATTTTGTATTTTTTGTAGAGATGGGTTTTCATCATATTGTCCAGGCTGGTCTCAAACTCATGAGCTCAAGTGATACGACCACACCCAGCCTTTCAATTTAGTTGTATCCTTAATCATGCTTTGGTCTTACTTATCTGATTAGGATTTTAAGTACCCTATTATGGCATCCTGGTAATGAACAAATAATCCATATTTATTATCTGGAAAATCAGAATGACATTTAGAGTATACCAAATTGTATTGCTTGCCATTTCCAATATTCTCCTCTTTCTGGTTAGCCTCACACAATATATTTCCTTATTGTCCATTCTTCTTATATGGAAATATCATTCATTTCTCCTCTCCCTGCTATGCCTAAATCCTACTAATTTTAAATACTCATACTATTTATTTCATAAATACTTCATTTATGCTCCTAATCAAAAGTTACCTGAATTTGTTTAGTACCTTGTACCTTATAATTATCTTAAGTATTTAAGATACTCTAGGCTGGGCGCGGTGGCTCATGCCTGTAATCCCAGCACTTTGGGAGGCCGAGGCAGGTGGATCACGAGGTCAAGAGATTGAGACCATCCTGGTCAACACGGTGAAACCCCGTCTCTACTAAAAATACAAAAAAAAAAAAAAAAAATTAGCTGGGCATGGTGGCGCGTGCCTGTAATCCCAGCTACTCAGGAGGCTGAGGCAGGAGAATTGCCTGAACCCAGAAGGCGGAGGTTGCGGTGAGCCGAGATCGCATCATTGCACTCCAGCCTGGGTAAAAAGAGCAAAACTCTGTCTCAAAAAAAGAAAAAAAAAAAGATACTCTAACATACTAGTTGTTTGTACACATGTCATGAAGACATTATTAGTTTAACATTTCTCAGATTTCTTTATATGACATCTCTCTCATAATAGGCACTTAAATATTGAATGAATATTTCGCAAAATAAAACCCAAATGCAAAAAACAAGACACAGCTATACTTGAGTCTGTGTTGCCAAGGTCCCACATGAAAAATATATTTATCTCTAATTCGGGGAAGTACATACCAGTGATGCTGTCCGTATAGTAGCAAAGTGTTCTCGATTACGATAGTGCGATTTGTGACGAGATACTTGGGGTGGAGACTGTGGATCTGATGTTCTTGTTCTAGGATCTCCTTCTTCTCTGTAATTTTCTTCCTCCTAGGCAAAAAAAGAGACAATACTATGTAAGGTGAACAGTTTGTTTGAACCTTTATGGAAATTAAAGTTTAAAGATAACTTGATCAATAAAACTCAAAGACATAATTTTAAAAAGCAAAAAAAAGTAGAAACTCTGATTTTCTTTTCTTTTCAGAAACAGGATCTCACTGTGCCACCCAGATTGGAGTACGGTGGCGTGACCATAGCTCATTGTAGCTTCAATCACCCAGGCTCAAAAGATCTGCCCACCTCAGACTTCTGAGTAGATGGAATTATAGGCACGGGCGATCAGGCCAGGCTAATTTTATGTTTTTAGAGACAAGGTCTCCCTATGTTACCTAGGCTGGTCTAGTACTCCTGGGCTCAAGCGATCTTCCCTCCTTGGCCTTCCAAAGTGCTGGGATTAAAGTGCGAGTCAATGCACCGAGCTTTCTTTTCTTTTTTTTTTTTTTTTTTGAGACGGAGTTTCGCTCTTGTTACCCAGGCTGGAGTGCAATGGCGCGATCTCGGCTCACCGCAACCTCCGCCTCCTGGGTTCAGGCAATTCTCCTGCCTCAGCCTCCTGAGTAGCTGGGATTATAGGCACGCGCCACCATGCCCAGCTAATTTTTTTTGAATTTTTCGTAGAGACGGGGTTTCACCATGTTGACCAGGTTGGTCTCGATCTCTCGACCTCGTGATCCACCCGCCTCGGCCTCCCAAAGTGCTGGGATTACAGGCTTGAGCCACCGTGCCCGGCCCGAGCTTTATTTTCAATACAATTAGAAGAAATTTTTTGTACAGTGTATAAAATAGTACACAGACTCAAAAGAAGGAAATGCACATGACTGGATTGACTGATTAGCTCACCGCATCCTCAACTTTCTGGGTTCAAGTGATCCTTCTGCCTCAGCCTCCCAGGTAGCTGGGACCACAGGCATGCACTACTATGCCCAGCTAACTTTTTTATTTTTTGTAGAGATGGCATTTTGCTATGTTGCCCAGGATGATCTTAAACTACTGGGTTCCAGCAATCTGTCTGCCTTGGCCTCCCAAAGTGTTGGGATTACTGTGCCTGGCACATGACTAGATTATATGCAAAATTGAAAAGCTTTAATGTAAGTTGAAAACAAAGATGGTGAAACATGTAGCCAATATAGTCAATGTTTTAAATAGGAGTAGTAGAAAATAAATTGCTCAAAGCCTCTTTGGTTTTGGAAGCAATGGAGCTACCTTTATGATACTTCTGCCATCTGTCCAAAACAAGCAAAACAAAAAGAGTTGTAAAAAACTTAAGGGCTGATATCTTTCCTTGAACTCAATTCGTTAGCTGAAGAGAATGAACATTAATTAAGTAGCAACCAATTAATTATGGGAATCAACTTTTTTTTTTTTAGACAGGGCCTCATTTTGTTGCCCAGACTGCAGTGCAGTGGTAGGATCAAGGCTCACTGCAGTCTTGATCTCCAAGGCTCAACTGATCCTCCACTACTCCAGTACTGGGACTCCAGTACTCAGCCTCTTCAGTAGCTGGAACCATAGGCATATGCCAAATCTCGTAATCTTTTTTTTTTTCGAGGTGGAGTCTCGCTCTGTCACCAAGCTGAGCGTAGTGGTGGGATCTGGGCTCATTGCGACCTCCCCTTCCTGGCTCAAGTGATTTTTCTGCCTCAGCCTCCCAAGTAGCTGGGACAACAAGTGCACACCACCACGCCCGGCAAACTTTTGTATTTTTAGTAGAGACGGGGTTTCATCATGTTGGTCAGGATGGTCTCGATCTCTTGACCTTGTGATCCACCCACCTTAGCCTGCCAAAGTGATGGGATTACCTACTACTTTTAGATAACAATGCAAGCAGTGAAGTGAAAAAGGAAGCATTCCTATTTTTGTTTGTTTTTTGAGATACAGTCTGACTCTGTCACCTAGGCTGAGGTACAGTAGTGCATTCTTGGCTCACTGCAACATCTAACTCCTGGGTTCAAGTGATCCTCCCACCTTAGCCTCCTTAGTAGCTGGGATTAGAAGCATGCACCACCATGCTAAGCTAATTTTTAAATTTTTTGTAGAGACAGGGTTTCACCACATTGACCAAGCTGGCCTCCAACTCCAGTCTCAATCAATCTGCCCACCTCAGTTTCCCAAAGTGCTGGTATTACAGGGGTGGGTTTCCACTCCCAGCCTTAGCATTTCTATTAATTGTTAAAAGGAGTTACCTGACTTTCCAATATTTTTCAGGAAATGTAAAATTTTATACTCAAAAACGTAAAGAATAATGCAGTAAACAGCCACATTTCCTAAACCCAGAATCCACATTTTCTACCATTACATTCAGCTTTATTTTTAAGATATAAACATCTTGGCACGGTGGCTCACACTTGTAATCCCAGCACTTTGGGATGCTGAGGTGGGTGGATCACTTGAGGTCAGGAGTTCAAGACCAGCCTGGCCAACAGGGTGAAACCTTATCTCTACTAAGAATACAAAAATTAGCCAGGCAGGGTGGTACGTGCCTGTAATTCCAGCTACCTGTGAGGCTGAGCCAGGAGGATCACTTGAACCTGAGAGGTGGAGGTTGCAGTGAGCCAAGATTGCAGCCACTGCTCTCCAGCCTGGGCAACAGAGTGAGACTCCATCTCAAAAAAAATAAATAAATAAATAAAATAAACATATGGATAACATAAAAGTCACATTTGATCATCACTCATCCCAACCATTTCTCACTCCCTAAAGGCAACCATTATCATGAATTTCATGTGAATCCTTTCTATTTTTTAGTATTTTATTTTCGATGTAAATGACTTCAAATAACATATTTGAAATTTCTGTATCTTTTCTTCTAATATTTTGAAATAATTCCACATTCTTTTTTTATTCTGAAAACATTAATTTTGCAAATGGAGATAACAGGTTAGGAGTTACCAAGGTTATTTCCATTAAAAAAAAAAGTTCCAAACTTCTTTTTTTTTGAGACAGGGTCTCACTCTGTCACCCAGGCTGGACTGCAGTGGTGCCATCGTGGCTCACTGCAACCTCCACCTCCCAGCTCAACCTCCCAAGTGGCTGGAAGTACAGGCATGCACCACCAGGCCTAGCTAATTTTTGTATTTTTAGTAGAGAAAGGGTTTCACCATGTTGGCCAGGTGAGTCTCAAACTCCTGGCCTCAAATGATCCAACCTCCTCGGCCTCCCAAAGTGCTGGGATTACAGGTGTCTAGCTATGTTCCAAACTTGTGGAAACTTCCTTTTTTTCATTCTTCCTTCTCTTAAACTATACACATGAAGAAAACAGTTTACCAACAATGAATTTTTTTCACAGAAATCCAAATACTCACAGGTTTTAAGTGGATAACAGAACTGTTAGACATCACTGTGTGGTCTCCCTCCATCATGTCTAGCTCACTCTTGTCATCTGAGACATCTGGAAGACTGTTAACACTACTGCTTTGGCTGCTGGCACTGATGGACATACTGGGAATAGACTGATTACTTCCAACACTATTCACTGTTCCTGTCCGGCCAACACCATGATCTTGTTCCTAAGAGAAAAGAAGATTCAGATTCAGTTCAAATATTTTTATCTCTTCTGAATTCTTGATTATAAGCACCTAGCACACCATCTGGCACAGAGTCTCATTAGAAATTTGGTCTATCATGAGAAATTCCTTTGATTTTTCCAAGACCAGAAAGTTTATCAACTACTAGTTTATTGAAAAACAAAATTGACCAACAAGTAAATAACAAAAAACTCAACAAATTGTCTACAACAAAGTCAGTTGCCCAGTTTTGGGTGATTTTCAAAGTATAATATTTTCTCTCAATTGCCTGACTTTTTTTTTTATAACCATTTCTACAATATATCTCATGGGGTATATATAGAGATCCTGCTCATTTCTCAATAATTTTTGGTTAATACCAATCCTCCTTAAAAAAAAAAGTACTGGTTATTTTGGGCTCACTGCCTATGCAGTAGCCCTGCTCCATAAGGAGCATTTAAAAAAAAAAGTACTAAAAACCCCATTGTAGTTGTTATTCTTCCTTATTAAATCAGCCTTTTACAAGCAGATTCTTCTTTATTCCTGAAAACAGTCTCTAGATTACCTTTCTTGTCTTTCATTATTTTTTCTTGCATTTCAATTAGGTTTTGGGGGAACTTTAGATTATCTTTTTACCACCAAATAATTTAACGTTAATTCCTAACTATTCTTGTGTAAACTAACAATTACACATTATATTATTTCAAATGACAATCATAAGAAAACAGGCAGCCTGTAGTATATGGGCACCAACGTTACAGTAGTCTTACCATACCAGAATTCTGTAAGATATGCAGAATTTAATAAAATACAGACATATATATATATATATATATACATATATGGACATATCTTATATCCCTAGCCTAACAAAGATGTTGTTAATGATTTACCTACATAGAATTTTATTCATTTCACAACTTTATTAAAGTATTTCACATACCTGAAATAATCCCAATTTTCTAGTGACTGCCATTAAGAACTAAAAAAAAAAAAAATCCCCAAATCAAAAATTGTAAGTTTAGAAAGTCTTATATTTGACTGTTCGTTAATTATTTAGTGATATTTAAAAAAAAAAAAAAGAAACTATTTTTCATGGTTTCAGAATGCAAAGTGGTCTCTCTCAATGGAAAGCAAAAGAAAAGAATAAAATTTTTGGAATTCTGCCAGGGGCAAAGAAGAAACAAAATATTTAGAGAAAAAATAGTTTTACACATAATTTACTTTATATTTCTTCATGAGGAAGTTTGTAACACTTCCATAGCAAATCTGCATTTCCATTCTCCCTGAGAGATAACACAGAAAGAACTTGGCCTTGAGAGTAAAAGAGGTTATGAATTTGAACCCATGTTCCTCTATCTACAGTGAGCAACTTAATGATTCTCAGCCATGCTTTCCTCGTCTGTAAAATGAGTATTTTAGAATAGTGTAGGCTGGGTGCAGTGGCTCACACTTGTAATCCCGGCACTTTGGGAGGCTGAGGCAGACAGATCACTTGAGGCCAGGAGTTCAAGAACAGCCCGGCCAACATAGTGAAACCTTGTGTCTACTAAAAATAAAAAAAATTAGTTGGGTGTGATGGCACATGCCTGTAGCCCCAGCTACTCAGGAGGCTGAAGGGGTAAAATCACTTGAACCTAGGAGGTGGAGGTTGCAGTGAGCTGAGATCGTACCACCTCCAAACTGGGCTACAGAGCAAAACCCTATCTTACAAAAACAAACAAAACCAGTGTAGATAGAATGAAATCAAGTTTCCTTGGTGACAAAGTAGAATGCCTAGAAACTTTCTCATGACTTCTGAGAGAGTACATCCAACCTTCAGATTCTGTAATTTCAAGAACTTCTAAAAGCACATCACATGGAACTGGACAATCAGTCAAAAAAGGGTTCAGGCCGGGCACAGCGGCCCATGCCTGTAATCCCAGCACTTTGGGAGGCCAAGGTGGGTGGACCACATGAGGTCAGGAGTTCAAGACCAGCTCTGCCACGTGGTGAAACCCCATCTCTACTATAAAAAAAAAAAAAAAAAAAAAAAAACCAACCCACACAACAAAACAAACATTAGCCAGGTGTGGTGGTATGTGCCTGTAATCCCAGCTAATCGGGAGGTTGAGGCATGAGAATCACTTGAACCTGGGAGGCAGAGTTTGCAGTGAGCCGAGATCATGTCATTGCACTTCAGCCTAGGCAACAAGAGCAAAACTCCATCTCAAAAAAAAAAAAAAAAAAAAAAAAAGGGTGGGGTGGTTCAGTGGCCAAGAAATTAGAGAAGGACTAGATTAAACAAAGGTGAACAGGTTTCTTTAATAAAGAACCTTCACTATGACAACATATAGCATAAAGGGGTTGGATTTAAAACATGCGATCTAACATGATTAAAAAGAGTTTAAACAAAAAAAAATTTTTTTTTCTTATTTTTCCAAGAAAAAAGGACCTTCCCCCCCACCTCCCTCACCCAACTGGGATTCTATAGGACCAGTGTTAAGAAACTACAACCTGGAAACTCTTGGTATATAAGGTATATTATGGCAGGGCAAGCTGCATAAGGAAAGAAACCAATAGAGAAAACTCAACATTGGAGTCATTTTTAATCTATTACCTCTTCTTCTTCCTGTGCTTCTACTGCTGGTCCATTATGTGCCTCCTGGAAAAGTAGTTTTTTCATCTTTCGATATTGCAGATTGTCCAGCTCTCTTACTGCATCCTTTGTCCTCTGAATGAGATCTATTAACACAGTTTCAGGGCGCTCCCGAAGAACAAACATGTGCTAAATAGAGTAGAAGGTAAAAGCCTGATTTTCTTTTTTTCTTCAATTAATGCCAATGTACTCCTTCTCAGACCCTACAGATAATATCCTATGACAGATAATGCATATAATCTATAGCTAAATAATTCTGTTAAATTTCTATTTATAAAATTATAACTTACATACATGTACTCTGTATATAAGTACTCCTGTACATTTTATAAAACTGGAACATAATTTTTTTTCTTTATTTTGAACATATTTTTGTTGGCCAACTAAAAATGCAGAGTTAAAATAATTGAAGGGTTGGTGGGGCACGGTGGCTCACGCCTGTAATCCCAGCACTTTGGGAAGCTGAGGCGGGTGGATCACGAGGTTAAGAAGAGTTCAAGACTAGCCTGACCAACATGGTGAAACCCCATCTCTACTAAAAATATATAAATTAGCTGGGCATGGTGGTGCATGCCTGTAATCCCAGCTACTTGTGAGGCTGAGGTAGGAGAATTACTTGAACCGGGACCTGGGAAGCAGAGGTTACAGTAAGCCAAGATCACGCCACTGCATGCACTCCAGCCTGGGCTATATCTCAAAAAAAAAAAAAAAATTGAAGGGTCTAAACACTAAGAATTAAGCCCAATCAAAGCTTTCAAGGTTTACATATTCTAAGAACTGATGATTTCATAAAAAAAACATGTTCAGTTCTAAGTCATATTAGGTTTCAACAGGAATGTATTTAGTGATGGTGAATTATGAAAGACGAACTTAGGTATTATGGGTTTCTTTATATGCTGCATGAACAATATTCTTCATAAAATACTAACAGGGATTAAAAGCCATTAAATTATTACTGCTTTTTATAACCTAGCATTTAATATAATTTAACTTTATCAAATACAAAAAGTAGAAAAAACAATTCCACCATTATGATGATCACTATTACACTGTAACATACTTCTTTTCAGAAATTTTCTATGTATAAAATTTGTTTTGTAGATATATAGTTAGCATGTATATTCCAGAAAGACATATCCAGCCATCCCTTGAGTTCCATGAGATATCTTTGAATTCTTAGACAACTTTTACCTTCTTTGTTAGCTCAAATTTATTTCTTCTTTATGCAAAGAGTTGTAACTATGAATCATAGCCCACTGCAACCTTAAACTTCTGGACTCAAGCAATCCTCCTACCTCAGCCTCTCAAGCAGTTATGACTACAGGTATGCACCACCATTTCCGGCTAATATTTCTTCTTTTGGTGGGGGTGGTAGAGACAGGGTCTTGCTATGTTGCCCAGGCTGGTCTTGAACTCCTGGCCTCAAGTGACCCTCCCAGCTTGTCCTCCCAAAGCACTGGGATTACAGGCATGAACCACTGCGCCCAGCCTCATACAATATTTTATTCCATTTTCAGTCATAAGTATTATTATTTTAGCTGGGCGCAGTGGCTCAGACCTGTTATCACAGCGCTTTGAGAGGCCAAGGCAGGAAGATCACTTGAGGTCAGGAGTTCAAGACCAACCTGGCCAATATAGTGAAATCCTAAGAATATTAAAAATTAGCAGGGCGTGGAGGTGTAGGCCTGTAATCCCAGCTACTCAGAAGGCTGAGGCATGAGAATCACTTGAATCGAGGAGGTGGAGGTTGCAGTGAGCTGAGATCATGTAACTGCACTCCAGCCTGGGTGACAGAGCAAGACTCTGTCTCTGAAACAAAAAATTAATAATTATTATTTAAAACCCATAAACATAATGCCTGTAGAATATTTCATCAAATGTTTGTGACCGAATTATTTAAACATTACTCTAATTTGGGGCAGCTATTTCCAATTTTTAATTACATGATAAATAGCTTCATACATTAAAAATTTTTTATTAATTTTTTTTCTTTATGATGGACTGCAACAGAAATGTAATTAGGCCAAAAGATAAGAAGCTCATTACAAATATTTCCTATCATTTCAAATAGGGCTGTGATAATACATACTAGAGGCCAGGCAAATGAATATTATTAATATATGCAGACTTAGGATCTAATCACCAAATATTAGTGGGCTGGGTTACTACTACGTGAGTTAGAAAGGCTTCTTTTCCTTATATTTGGCAAATGTAAGAAGCCAGTCACATTCTTCCTTTTTACAACATTGTCTTCCTCTTTCTTTCCTTTTTTTTTTCTTTTTTGGGGACAGAATCTCATTCTATTGCCCAAGCTAGAGTGCAGTGGTGCAATCTTGGCTCACTGCAACCTCCGCTTCCAAGGGTTCAAACAATTTTCGTGCCTCAGCCTCCTGAGTAGTTGGGACCACAGGTGTACACCACCACACTCGGCTAATTTTTGTATTTTTAGTATAAATAGGGTTTTGCCATGTTGTCCAGGCTGATCTCAAACTGCTGACCTCAAATGATCCGCCCATCTCAGCTTCCCAAAGAGTTGGGGTTACAGGCATGGGCCACCGTGCCTGACCTACTATTTACAATATTGTCTTATCCAAAAACATAAAACCTTGTATTTCTTTTCTTTTTTTTTTTTTTTTTTTTTTTGAGACGGAGTTTCGCTCTCGTTACCCAGGCTGGAGTGCAATGGCGCGATCTCGGCTCACCGCAACCTCCGCCTCCCGGGTTCAGGCAATTCTCCTGCCTCAGCCTCCTGAGTAGCTGGGATTACAGGCACACGCCACCATGCCCAGCTAATTTTTTGTATTTTTAGTAGAGAAGGGTTTCGCCATGTTGACCAGGATGGTCTCGATCTCTCGACCTCGTGATCCACCCGCCTCGGCCTCCCAAAGTGCTGGGATTACAAGCTTGAGCCACCGCGCCCGGCCAAAAACCTTATATTTCTAAGTTTCACTGTTTGTTAGATTTTGCTTTTTTTTTTGAGACAAGAGTCTTACTCTGTTGCCCAGGCTGGAGTGCAGTGGCACGATCTCGGCTTACTGCAACCTCCGCCTCCTAAGGAGCTGGGACTACAAGCACGTACCACCATGCGTAGTTTTGTTTTGTTTTTAAAGTAGAGACAGGGTTTAACCATGTTGGCCAGGCTGGTCTTGAACTCCTGACTTCGTGACCTGCCCACGTCAGCCTCCCAAAGTGCTGGGATTACAGGCGTGAGCCACCGTGGCCGGCTGCTTATTTTTTTTTAACCAATATAATTCCCAGCTATATTAACGCTTCTGCTAGCTACTATGAGTGCCTATTTATTCAGGCTTTCATTTCTTAAAAGACGAGTAAGCTTACTGCCCGGTATTTCTCAACCATTACTGAAATTTTGCATGGTTTTTCTGTACACTGTGGGTGCAAATAATACTGCTGAATATATATGTGATCCTTTCAAATTAATTTGTGGCTTTAACTGATGTGTCAGTGAAAATAAACTGAACTTGCTTGAATTTCTAAGACATTAGTGTAAATATAGTTTACTTAATCTTTTTCTTTTTTTTTTTTTTTTTGAGATGGAGTCTCACTCTGTCACCCAGGCTGGAGTGCAGTGGCTCACTGCAACCTCTGCCTCCAGTTCAAGCGATTCTTCTTCCTCAGCCTCCTGAGTAGCTGAGATTATAGGTGCACGCCACTACGCCCAGCTAATTTGTGTATTTTTAGTAGAGATGGGGTTTCACCATCTTGGCCAGGCTGGTCTCGGTCTCCAGCTCCTAACCTTGTGATCCACTTGTACCTCGGCCTCCCAAAGTGCTGAGATAACAGGTGTGAGCCACATGGCCCAGCCAGTTTACTTAAATCTTATAGTGAAAGATTAAAAAGATTCCTTGGGGTCCCAAAAAGAGAGAGTCAAATCCTACTTATCAATGTCTAATGTAGATATTTTAAGAACTATGATAAAGTCAACAATATTACTATTGCTATTAATAAGACAACCCTCAAATGAAATAATTTTTTTTTTTGTTGTTGTTACGGAGTTTCGCTCTTGTTACCCAGGCTGGAGTGCAAAGGCACGATCTCGGCTCACCGCAACCTCCGCCTCCTGGGTTCAGGCAATTCTCCTGCCTCAGCCTCCTGAGTAGCTGGGATTATAGGCATGCGCCACCATGCCCAGCTAATTTTTTGTATTTTTAGTAGAGACGGGGTTTCACCACATTGACCAGGATGGTCTCGATCTCTTGACCTCGTGATCCACCCGCCTCGGCCTCCCAAAGTGCTGGGATTATAGGCTTGAGCCACCGTGCCCGGCCTGAAATAATTTTTTAAGACCAGAAAGCATACACAAATCATGTATTTAAATTAGTTAACCAAGTCTGCTGAAAACTGAATAGAACTCACATATTTTTAAAATATTTCATTGCTAAGTTAGAAAAATATATCTCCAAATAAGGAAACAGAAGTATTATTTTCAAGCTCCTCTTCTCCCACATGTAATGTAAATACATTCATGTTATATATCTTGCTTTCACATTATATTAATATTGGACAGATCAATATATTAAGTGCGGCAGATCTAAAAATTAAGCAAAAGCCTGGGCATGGTGGCTCACACCTATAATCCCAGCATTTTGGGAGGCCTAAGGTGGGCAGATCACAAGGTTAAGAGTTTGAGACCAGCCTGGCCAGTATGGTGAAACCCCGTCTCTACTAAAAATACAATAATTAGCCAGGCATGGTGGCAGGCACCTGTAGTCTCAACTATTTGGGAGGCTAAGGCAGGAGAATTGCTTGAACCAGGGAATTGGAGGTTGCAGTGAGCTGAGATTGGGCCATTGCACTCCAGCCTGGGTAACAAAGCGAGACTCTGTCTCAAAAAAAAACAAAAACAAAAACAAATCAAGCAAAACGTTAAACTATGTTTTATCAACTCTGAAATAAGACACTATTCCACATGAATTAAAATTTATAACTCATAAACATATTCTTGCACATATAAGTATTTAGCTATTTGAATACTTGGCTATATATTTAGACACGGTAAAAGCAGCTAATCAATTTGAAAAAAAAATTTTTTTAATTTAGTATCTATAAAAAAAGAAAAAAAAAATTTAGTATCTAAGAAAAGTTCCCAGAAACAACAGTATAAAAAACAAGTATTTCAGTAAAAACTAGTAGAGTTACTTAATCCTAATTCAGAATCATATAATAAAACACATTCTTTACAATCATTTCTTAGGGGTAAGAACAAATTTAAAGTATAATAGAACTGGTGGCTCACGCCTGTAATCCCAGCACTGAGAGGCTGAGTCAGGTGAATCATGTGAGCCCAGGAATTCGATACCAGCTTCGGCAATGTGGCAAAACCCTGTTTTTACCACAAACACAAAAATTAGCCAGGTATAGTGGTGTCTGTAGTCAGTATAGTGGGAGGCTGAGGTGGGAGGATCGCTTGAGCCTTGTGGTCAAGGCTGCAGGAGTCGTGATTGTGCCACTGCACTCCAGCCTGGGTGACAAAGTGAGACCTTGTCTTTTTTTTTTTTTTTTTTTTGAGACGGAGTTTCGCTCTTGTTACCCAGGCTGGAGTGCAATGGCACGATCTCGGCTCACCGCAACCTCCAACTCCTGGGCTCAGGCAATTCTCCTGCCTCAGCCTCCTGAGTAGCTGGGATTACAGGCACGCGCCACCACGCACAGCTAGTTTTTTTGTATTTTTAGTAGAGACGGGGTTTCACCATGTTGACCAGGATGGTCTCGATCTCTCGACCTCGTGATCCACCCGCCTCGGCCTCCCAAAGTGCTGGGATTACAGGCTTGAGCCACCGCGCCCGGCCGAGACCTTGTCTTAAAATAAAATAAATAAACTATAATAGAACTGACCTTTAAAAGTTCCTCTGATGTAGGACGATCTTGAGGGATTTTCTGGAGGCAAGAATCTACAAAGTTTCGAAAATAATCAGACCTATTGTAAAGGAAAGTATCAAGTGAACACATTGCTATTTCCTTTAAAAATACATCCACAAATCAAGGCAAGTGCCTACTGGTGGGAGGGGGAATGGAAAGGGAATTCTTAAAAAAAAGCAGAGACTATATAGTTTCATGTAAGTCTATGAAAATCTATGGAAAGCAACCAAGGAATGGTTACCATTTTCTAAAGATAAACTCACACAGATAACTTTTAAAATCCTGCTCCTATATATTTACATATCACAACTCATACTACATTGAGGCAGAATGAGGGAAGCCTATCTACTTTTTATTTTTACATTCAAATCCAAGATAACATTCCTTTCCATATCCCTTTTCTTTTCCTCTTTGCTAAGCCTTCCTTATAATAAGCTCTTTCTTACTATAAGACCTCTTATAATAAGCTTTCTTGGCCAGGCGCTGTGGCTCATGCCTGTAATCCTAGCACTTTGAGAGGCCGAGGTGGGTGGATCACCTGAGGTCAGGAGTTCAAGACCAGCCTGACCATCATGGTGAAACCCCATCTTTATTTAAAAAAAAAAAAAAAAAAAAAAAAAGCTTTCTTACAATAAGCTCTTTCTTATTTGCCCCTTGGATCGTCTTCTATATAGCACGTTTCAGAATATCACTCTATCTGCTCTGAAGAGAACATTTTTATACCTGAGTATTTGGTGCCCCTGAGCAAATGGATATGACTTCCATTAAACCTAGAAAACCAATTAAGATATTTTTAAAAGCCAGACGAAGTGGCTCACTCCTGTAATCCCAGCACTTTGGGAGGCTGAGGCGGGTGGATTACCAGAGGTCAGGAGTTGGAGATCAGCCTGACCAACATGGAGAAAATCCCTTCTCTACTAAAAATACAAAATTAGCCAGGTGTCGTTGAGGGCTCCTGTAATCCCAGCTACTCGGGAGGCTGAGGTAGGAAAATCACTTGAACTCAGGAGGCAGAGGTTGTAGTAAGCCAAGATTGCACCACTGCACATGAGCAAAACTCAAGTCTCCAAAAAAAAAAAAGGTATTTTTAAAAACATTAGAAGTCTGTAACACATTATTATACAGTGTTATTGACAAGAGTTCAATAAGTAAGGCAGTAAATAATTACTCCGTCAATGTTTGTCTCTAATATTCAAATAAGATTTTAAGTTCCTTGTAGGCAAAAATTCTTTTATAAATCCCCAAGTCTCAAACACAGTCTGTGTTCAATCTATTTATTACTTATATGTAACAGATATGGTTTCAGTGTTTTTGTTTTCTCCAAAATGAATACTGAAACTTAATCTCCAATGCGACAGTGTCGGGAGGTGGGGCCTAATGGTGTTCAGGTCATGAGGATTAATGCTGCTATAAAAAGGACTTGTGGGAGAGGGTTCTCTCTCTCTCCTGTTCTTTGCCATGTGAGGACACAATGCTTCTCCCCTCCGAAGGATGAAGAGTTAAAGGCACTATCTTGGAAGCAGGAGGACCAGGGCCTAATCTGCCAGTGCCTTCATCCTGGACTTCCCAGCCTCCAGAAAGTGAGAAATAAATGTCTGTTCTTTACAAATTACCTAGCCTCTGATATTCTGTTATAGCAGTGCAAAATGTACTAAAGCATACCATAACACTAAACTCAATGTCAAAAGATTCATTCTGTATAATTCTAAACACAGAGTTATAGAGAAATAATCTTTTGGCACAGAATTTTAGCATTATTCGTTTAGTAGAGTTATACGGCATATTTTTTTTTTTTTTTGAGACGGATTTTCGCTCTTGTTACCCAGGCTGGAGTGCAGTGGCGCGATCTCGGCTCACTGCAACCTCCACCTCCTGGGTTCAGGCAATTCTCCTGCCTCAGCCTCCGAAGTAGCTAGGACTACAGGTGTGCGCCACCATGCCCAGCTAATTTTTGTATTTTTAGTAGAGATGGGGTTTCACCATGTTGACCAGGATGGTCTCAATCTCTTGACCTTGTGATCCACCTGCCTTGGCCTCCCAAAGTGATGGGATTATAGACATGAGCCACCGCACCCAGCCATATGGCACATTCTTAAGTGGCAAAGACTCATATCAATATGCCATAATTATGTAATCTTTAAATAATTTAGTATCCCTAATTTATATATCTGTGAATTTCAAAGTATTTATTAAATACGCTAGACATTCCCCTAGAATTTATCAAATGCTAGATACACCTGAGGAATTAATTTTCTACTACAACTTTCTACTGTTGATAGAAATACTAGTTTTCTAAAATTGTGAATCTGTTGTCCATAAACCTCTTTACATAAATAAACTACATTTTATCAAATCAAGGAAGCCCTAGAAGGAATATCAGATAAAAATGAGTAACAAATATTATAATTAGAGTGATCCCAAAATTTTTAATTACCTGGTAATTTTGATAAAGTCAAATAATTTTACCTATATTTTTATATCACATAAATTATAAACCACCCTCCAATCAAATAGCACTATAGGTTGTAATAATACATATATTTTAGTTATAAAATATTGATGTTTAAATTTATTAATTAGGATTATATACTCCTAAATTTAAAGGAAAAGTGAAATATAAATTCTTATGAAGATGAATACTTTCTGCATTCATGTGACATCATTCATCCTTTTCTGAACTGTTATACATATGCTATGAAATGGAGACACGACAAAGGATATATACAATATTTAAAAGGATAAAATAACATTTTAATATCTTATAAGGTGATACATTTTACCTAATTGAAATTAAATCATTTTGGTAACAGATTAGGAAAAAGCATTTCATTTATTCAACATTGAGCAATATATATCTTAACAATACTCACCATTCATTAGACTGTAGTGTAGGGGATTCATTTTGGGCTATGTGATATAAGGCACTCATTGCATTCATATTAAATAAAGGAGGCTTTCTTTCCGCTGTAAAAGAAACATTCCTGTTAAAATATGTGCCAAGGTACTTAAGTACTGGTCACAATTTTTTTTAAAAAAGGATTTTATTTTGAAACAGTCTTAAACTTACCCAAAAAACTGCAAGTAGAGTTCAAAGAGCTTTTTTTCTTTTTCTTTTTTTTTCCTGAGACAGGGTCTTGCTCTGTCACCCAGGCTGCAGTGCAGTGGCACAATCTCAGCTCACTGCAGCTTTGACCTCCTGTGCTCAAGCAATCCTCCCACCTCAGCCTCCCAAGTAGCTGGGACCACAGGTGTGCACCACCATGCCCAATTGATTTTTGTATTTTCTGTAGAGATGGGGTTTCACCATGTTGCTCAAAATAGTATTAACTCTTGAGCTCAAGCAATCCTCCCAACTTGGTCTCCCAAAGTGCTGAGATTATAGGCATCAGTCGCCATCCCCATCCCGCCTCAAAAAACTTTTTCAGGTGAATCAATTGAAAACAAATTGCTAATCTGATGCCTCACCATCCTTAATATATACCCGAGAGTGTATTTCCTATAAAGAACGTTTTCCTAAGGAACCACAGTACATCCATTAGATCAGGCCATTTAATAGCAATACATGACTATCATCTAATTCCCAAACTACATTCAAGTTTCATTCAAGTGTCCCAGTAATATCCTGAGTAGCAATAGTGAGCTTTGAGCACTGGCAATCTTCAAGGAATGTGTTCACTGTATCCAAGTTGTCAAACTTATTGACATAAAATGGTTCATATTTCCCCATTACTCTTTTAATGTCTGTAAAACCTGTAGTGATTATCATCTCTTACTTCTGATATTGGAAATTTGTGTCTTCTCTCTTTTTTTTGTGATTAGTTTGGCTAGAGGTTTAACAACGTTTTTGATCTCAGATTTCCAGTTTTTGGTTACATTGATTTTCTCTGTTGTTTCTCAATTTTCTATTCAACTGATTTCTGCTTTGATCTTTATTATCCTCTACCTTCTGCTTATTTTGTGTTGACTTTACTCTTTGTTTCAGTTTATATATATATATGTGTGTGTGTATGTATTTTATTGTACTTTAGATTCTGGGGTACATGTGCAGATCATGCAGGATTGTTGCATAGGTACATACATGGCAATGTGGTTTGCTGTCTCCATCCCCCCATTACCTGTATCTGGCATTTCTCCCCATGTTATCCCTCCCCAACCTACCTACCTCCTGCTGTCCCTCCCCTAATCCCCCCAACAGACCCCAGTGTGTGATGCTTCCCTCCCTGTGTCCATGTGTTCTCACTGTTCAACACTTGACTATGAGTGAGAACATGTGGTGTTTGATTTTCTGTTCTTGTGTCATTTTCCTGAGAATGGTTTCCAGATCCATCCATGTCCCTACAAAGGACACAAATTCATAGTTTTTTATGGCTGCATAGTATTCCATAGTGTATATGTGCCACATTTTCCTTGTCTAGTCTATCATCGATGGGCATTTGGGTTGGTTCCAGGTCTTTGCTATTGTAATCAGTGCCACAATGAACATACGTGTGCATATGTCTTTATAACAGAACAATTTGTAATTCTTTGGATATATACCCAGTAATGGGATTGCTGGGTCAAACGGGAATTTCTATTTTTAGGTCCTTGAGGAATCACCACACTTATCTTCCACAATGGTTGAACTAATTTATACTCCCACCAACAGTGTAAAAATGTTCCTATTTCTGCACATCCTCTCCAGCATCTGTTGTCTCCAGATTTTTTAATGATCGCCATTCTAACTAGTATGAGATGGTATCTCAATATGGTTTTGATTTGCATCTCTCTAATGACCAGTGATGATGAGCATTTTTTCTTTTATTTATTTATTTTATTGCATTTTAGGTTTGGGGGTACATGTGAAGAACATGCAAGATTGTTGCATAGGTACACACGTGGCAGTGTGATTTGCTGCCTTCCTCCCCATCACCTATATCTGGCATTTCTCCCCATGCTATCTCTCCCCAACTCCCCACCCCCGGCTGTCCTTCCGCTATTTCCCCTCAACAGACCCCAGTGTGTAGTGAACGAGCATTTTTTCATGTTTGTTGGCCTCATATATGTCTTCTTTTGAAAAGTGTCTGTTCATGTCCTTTGCCCACTTTTGAATGGGTTTGTTTTTTTCCTGTAAATCTGTTTTCATGCTTTGTAGATTCTGGACATTAGCCCTTTGTCAGAGAGGTAAATTGCAAAATTTTTTTCCCATTCTCTTCGTTGCCGGTTCACTCTAATGATTGTTTCTTTTGCTGTACAGAAGCTCTGAAGTTTAATTAGATCCCATTTGTCTATTTTAGCTTTTGCTGCTGTTGCTTTTGGTGTTTTAGTCATGAAGTTCTTGCCTATGCCTATGTCCTGAATGGTTTTGCCTAGGTTTTCTTTTAGGGTTTTTATGGTGTTAGGTCTTATATTGAAGTCTTCAATCCATCTGGAGTTAATTTTAGTTTAAGGTGTCAGGAAGGGGTCCAGTTTCTGTTTTCTGCATATGGCTATTCAGTTATCCCAACACCATTTATTAAACAGGGAATCCTTTCCCCATTGCTTGTTTTTGTCAGGTTTGTCAAAGATCAGATAGTTGTAGATGTGTGGCGTTGCCTCTGAGGCCTCTGTTCTGTTCCATTGGTCTATATCTCTGTTTTGGTACTAGTACCATGCTGTTTTGATTACTGTAGCCTTGTAGTACAGTTTGAAGTCAGGTAGCATGATGCCTCCGGCTATGTTATTTTTGCTTAGGATTGTTTGGCTATGTGGGCTCTCTTTTGGTTCCATATGAAGTTTAAGGTGTTTTTTTCCAGTTCTGTGAAGAGGGTCATAGGTAGCTTGATGGGGATAGCACTGAATCTATAAATTACTTTGGGCAGTATGGCCATTTTTAGTTTCTTAAGGTAAAAATTGAAGTCATGACTTTGACAAATCGAAGTACAGTTGCCCTTCTCAATCTGTGGGTTCTGCATCCACAGACTGAACCAACCAACTGAAATATTTCAACCACAAACTGAAAATGCTTGGGGAAAAATAATAAAAATAACAATACAAAAATAAAAATAAAAATTTTTAAGACAACTACTTACATGGCATTTATAGAGATTATTTAAAGTATTTGGGAGGATATGTACAGGTTATATGCAGAAACTACACCATTTTATATGAGCCTTAAGCATCTGCACTTTTTGTTATCTGTGGGGGTTCTGGAGCCAGTTCTCTGAAGGTACTGAGACATATGGGACTTTAGAATGTCCCTCAGTTTGAGTTTTTCTGACATTTCCTATTATTAGAGTTAGGCTAAACACTTTTGGCAGGAATATCACAGAGGTAATGCTATAATTTGCTTACTGTATCCTATGAGGTGTCACATGACTTTGAGAAGTTCTGTTACTGATGGCATTCACTTTGATCACTTAAGGCCCATGTCTGCCAGTCTTCTTCATGATAAAGTTTTTCTTTTCTCCTTTGTAATTATTAAGCATTTTGTAAGACAGTACTCTGAATCTACATCAATATTCTGCTTCTCATAAAACTTTCAATTTTATTCTTTTATTTATTTATTGTATAGAGTCACAGATTTTTATTTTATTTAATAAGTTATAATCTATCATTTATCTTGATGTTCAAATTGTCTCATATTTGAGCAGTAGAAACCTTTTTAAGCTCACTTGTGTCTTCTGGACATGCCCCATTATTCCTTGGTTACTTTCTTGCTTTCTGGTACACTCAGATGTCCTAGCCTCATTTTGTACTTTCCCTAGCCCAGACCCTGGATCAATCATTTCTCCAAAGGGCTGTTGTGCTAGGTGTGCTTACTGCTACTTGGGTGTCACTGCTCTCAGACATGCTCAATGAACAGGGTTGGGAATATATACAGGTATATAATTTATATACCTGTGTGTACAAATACATGATAAAATATTTTTATTTAAAAACAATAAATCCACTACAATATTTCGAATTCGAATCCAACACCACAGTGTTTATTCTAGCTTTCTCCCTGCATATTTGTGAAGTCCTTCTCTGACAATGAGAAACCCTGCTCTCATTATCCTTTATATACATATATGTATATTTGTGTGTATTATATACACACAGACATACATATTTATTTATTTTGAGACAGAGTCTTGCTCTGTTGCCTAGGCTGGAGTGCAGTGGCACAATCTCAGCTCACTGTAACCTGCACCTCCCAGGTTCAAGCAATTCTCCTGCCTCAGCCTCCTGAGCTGGGACTACAGGCATGTGCCACCATGCCCGGCCAATTTTTTTTTTAGTAGAGACAGTGTTTCACCATGTTGACCAGGCTGGTCTTGAACTCCTGACCTCAGGTGATCTGCCCGTCTCAGCCTCCCAAAGTGCTGGGATTATAGCATGAGCCACCATACCCGGCCCTCAATATATTTTCCTATTTGATAAATTCCTCCTATGTAACCAATATCCTATCTTTGTGACTATCTTCTCTCCTCTTAAGAAGATGCCTTCCTTTCCCTGTTCAAATTCTGAATCCCCATTCCATTTCACCCTAAGTCTTTTAAATGGTATGCCATCAATATATCAAACCAGAACATATCTTTTTAATCTTGTCATTCACTATTAAATTAGAAATCTCTCAATTTTATCAAAGAACATTAAACTTAGCTAAAAATCACAGAAGAGATTCACCAAATTTACAATCTGTTAGACTCTTATAAATTCAAATAACATTTTTTTTTCTTGAGACAGAGTCTCAATCTGTCACCCAGACCAGAATGCAGTGGTGTGATCTCAGCTCACTGCAACCTCTAGTTCCCAGGTCCAAGAGATTCTCCTGCCTCAGCCTCCCAAGTAGCTAGGAATACAGGGATGTACCACCAAACCCAGCAAATTTTTGCAGTTTTAGTATAGATGAGGTTTCACCAAGTTGGCCAGGCTGGTCTAAAACTCCTGACTGCAAGTGATTCACCCGCCTTGGCCTCCCAGAGTGCTGGGATTACAGGTATGAGCCACTGCACCTGGACAAATATTTTCTATCTCAAATTCTTATAAGCTACTACTAAACTTTTTTCATTTTTTGAGGTAAGGTCTTGCCTTGTCACTCAGGCTGGAGTGCACTGGAGCAATCTTAGCTCACCACAACCTTAACCCCTTTGGCTCAAGTGATCTTCTCACCTCAGCCCCCCAAACGGCTGGGACTACAGGCGCATGCCACCACACCCAACTAATTTTTTTTAAATTTTTTGTAGAGACGGGGTTTCTCCATGTTGCCCAGGTGAGTCTCCAACTCCCAGGCTCAAGTGATCTTCCCATCTTGGCCTCCTAAAGTGCTGGGATTAGATGCATGAGCCATCACTTAGAGATACTATTCCTTGTTATCTTGTGCACATTTCTAAAATGTCTCTACCAATAATTTGGATTGCTTTTGCAAAATTAATACCTCCAAAACTCAAGAGGAAATTAGATGAAACTGAGATAGAAAAAAAGAATGGTCTAGAAAGTAAATCTCAGAAGCAATGTCCAATAATAAAATTTCCAGAGAAAGAGTTCAAATTATATACACTTATACAGAAGAGTGATCATCAAAAGGTTAGATAAATGGGTTCAAATGTTACTATTTTCATTTATTCCTGTCAATGGGAAGAAGGACTTTGTGTCCTTTTGTTGCCTGTATTATTTTAATTTAATTAATTTGTTTTTTTAAAAGGGTCTCACTCTGTCACCCAGGCTGAGGTATAGTTGCATAAACATAACTCACTGCAGCCTCAAACTCCTGGACTAAAGGGCATCCTCTCACCTCAGCCTCCAGAGTAGCTGGGACTACAGGCGTGAGGCTACCATGCCCAGCTAATTGTTCTTGGTTTTGGTAGAGATAAGGTCCTGCTGTGCTGCCCAGGCTGATCTCAAACTCCTGGCTTTAAGCAATCCATCCGCCTTGGCCTCCCAAAGTGCTAGAATTACAAATGTAAGCCACTGTACCCAGCTGAGAGTAGAACGATGGATAATTTATTTTCTTTTCACTCCTTTTGTATTTCTACAATTTTACATCCTAGACATTTAATTAAAAATGGTAAATTATATTTTTATGAAGATGATTATATAATCATGCAGCTTGAACAACAAAGAATCTTCATCAGATTAACTATAAAGAAACACATAAACCCGCTCATAAAAAGCTATGTATTATAAGATTTCTTGGCATTAAGACATAACCAAGTAATTTCAACCTTTGTGACACTAAAGCATGAAAGAGTCATATTGATTCACAACTACGTTTATCAAGACCAATAACAGTATAACTGATGTAAATTTTTTCTCTTACCTATACTGTAAGAAAATAGTTTGCTTTAATTTGCTATCCTTAACTCTTCCAAAGTAGAAAAGCATATTATAATAAATGTGTCCCAAGACTAAATCTAATTTGTATTGAAAATCATACCTCACATCTGTAATCCCAGCACTTTGGGAGGCTGAGATGGGTGGATCACCTGAGGTCAGTAGTTGGAGACCAGCCTGGCCAACATGGTGAAACCCCATCTCTACTAAAAATGCAAAAATTAACTGGGCATGGTGGCTGGTGCCTGTAGTTCCAGCTACTCGGGAGGCTGAGGCAGGAGAATACCTTGAACCCAGAAGTTGGAAACTGCAGTGAGCCAAGATTGTGCCACTGTACTCCAGCCTGGGTGACAGAGCGAATTTTTTAAAAAGAAAGAAAAGAAAATCATACCTCTAGACCTGTGTTATCTAACAGGGTAGCTAACTAGCCACATGGGACTATTTAAATGCTAATGTATTTAAATGAAACCTTAGAAAATTCAGTCCTTTAGCTGAAAAGCCACAGATACAGAACAACTTCTTTCACTGCAGAAAGTTTTCCTGGCCTTTTTTACTTTAGATCTTTTACCTAGAACCATAATCAGGCTTAAAATATAGTGCTACTTTAGATCTCTGAGTTCGAACCATAATCAGACTTAGCACTTCAAAATATTCAAAACATTTATAAGTAAAATGTTTACAATTATTATGAAAGATTATAAAAGCAAAGATACCAAATAAATGCCTAAAATTCTAAAATATTATTTCAAATATTTTACCCACGTAAACTTATTTAAAGGCAGTCACATCTAAAGTTGCTTTATTATAAGTATAAAAACTTCTTTTGTGAAGGAACTCTGTTTTATGAACTAGAATAAAAAGAAGCTAGAAATAAGAAGTCATTTCACAGAAACTAGAGTTTAGGTAGATTTTGTTCTAAGCCGAACAATGAGCCAACAAATAACTTCTAATCAAATAAATCTTAAAATGTATCCGTGAAATCGAACAGGTCCATTAATGCAATTTCACTATCACTGAGGAGCACATATATGCACCAGCCAGCTTTAAGAATGTAAAAGGAGGCCGGGCGCAGTGGCTCAAGCCTGTAATCCCAGCACTTTGGGAGGCTGAGGCGGGTGGATCACAAGGTCAAGAGACCGAGACCATCCTGGTCAACATGGTGAAACCCTGTCTCTACTAAAAATACAAAAAAATTAGCTGGGCATGGTGGTGCGTGCCTGTAATCCCAGCTACTCAGGAGACTGAGGCAGGAGAATTGCCTGAACCCAGGAGGCGGAGGTTGTGGTGAGCCAAGATGGCTCCATTGCACTCCAGCCTGGGTAACAAGAGTGAAACTCTGCCCCCCAACCCAAAAAAAGAATGTAAAAGGACCCCTTGAGCAAGGAGTACATTAACCAGCTTCTCTACATGTATATCTAGGCTTCTTAAGAAATTAATTAGGATCTCTAGGTAGGAAAAAGAATCATAGGTAAACGTAGAGATTAGCGTTTAAGACACTTAAAGGTACTTTCAAATGAAGAAACAGTTTTGCAAACTTCAAATTAAGGCAAAGAAATCATGAGAATGACATTATGGTAATCTCCAAATCTGTTTGTTGATGTTGTTAAACTACAAAACAAACAGGAGGATGTAGAGCTTGAAGGCAGTAGCTAACATGAATTCCAACAAAACTGAAAATACTAAGATTACATTTTAGGAAAAAAACTGGACTGCAAGGTAGTCTGGTTATAAAAGAAATCATAACATTAATCTACTGTGTAATCATAAGCAAGATTATACCTTTATTTTAATTCATTTTCCCTATTTGTTTTAGATAACTACTGACAAACTCAGGTAGATAATGATTAATCAAAATTACCAATGGATTTTACTTTTAAAGTATTATTTTCCATCCTTGGTCACTCCTTTTAGAAGGGTTTAGGCAGTGCTGTGGCTCATGCTTGAAATCCCCCCACTGCGGGAGGCCAAGGCAGGAGGATAGCTTGAGCCCAGGAGTTCGAGAGCAGCCTGAGCAACATGGCGAAATCCTGTCTCTGCTAAAATACAAAAATTA
Source organism: Saimiri boliviensis (assembly GCF_048565385.1). Classification (NCBI taxonomy): domain Eukaryota; kingdom Metazoa; phylum Chordata; class Mammalia; order Primates; family Cebidae; genus Saimiri; species Saimiri boliviensis. The sequence continues at coordinate 29,642,147 of NC_133465.1, forward strand.
GTCTCACATGGTGGTGTGCGCCTGTAGTCCCAGCAATGTGGGAGGCTGAGGTGGAAGGATTGCTTGATCACAGGAAGCAGAGGTTAGAGTAAGCTGAGATTGCACCGCTGCACTCTAGCCTGGGCAACAGAACAAGACCCTGTCTCAAAAGTAAATAAATAAATAAACTTTAATGCAATACTTTTATGAGAAGATAAAAAGGAAAAGACTATTGGACTGGTAGACTTCCACTGGGAAATCCAGAGCAAGAAGATGGGCAGCATTTTCAATTACAGTGACAGTTTACTGGCTCACACAAGTTATGATGGCCTACTGTTTTTAGCACAGTTACATTTATGAGCAACTGAACCAAATATGTGCATAAAATCAAACCGCTACAGGAAATTGAGTCCAATCTCTCTCCCTCACTGCAAGACCCTGCTACAGTGATCCATATATCTATCATCATGGCCCCTGCTGAATAAAGTCAGCCTTACCATCTTAAAAAAAAAAAAAAAACTGTTACAAAACAGTATATAGATATGCAGTCTGACATCTAATTTCATCCCTAATTCAAAGTAAAAAAAAAAAAGTAATAACTATGCCAGCTAGTTATGAATGCTTTACAGAGCTGCTGTAGATGGTAAATCCAGTAATCACAAACATATTCTAGGTGATTAACAAATACTCATTAATGTCAGACATAGATTCCTCAAAATTAAAACCACAGTAAAATTATTTTAGATATAATGGAACAGAGCAAATATATCTAACAGAGCAAATATAATATACCTAACCCTAATATATATAAAAATTATCAGATAACCAAAGTGAAAACCTCAATAAATATATTGCCCACCTTATAAAGTGACATAGAAGATAAAAATCTGTAATTTTTACACATCGGTACAGAAATTGAGGTAAAACATTGATTAAAACTTAATCCATAGTAATGAAGAACAATGCTTACCTAGTTCAATACATGTTATTCCAAGAGACCACACATCTACTTTGCCATCATACTGTCCTTCATCCATGGCTAAAATTACTTCTGGGGCCATCCTAGAACAAAATGTTCACTTAAATTAAAGTTTGTTTTTTTGTTTTTTTTTTTTAAGTATACTATTCTTTGAGAATGTAACGGTTATCTACATGGAGGTCACCGGTTTGAATTCTAGCCAATATATCTGAACATAAGAATTTTTATAATGGGAACTAAGTCTATTACAGGTTGTGAGGTAAATATTTAGCAATGCATATATAGTGTGAGATTTATTCTCACCACCTGTCATTATCATGTAACAGCCACCCCAAAAGAAGGAGGCACCCAAGGCAGGATTATATTCTGCATCTGCTCAAGTTTGCAGATTATAATACTGATTCATATCCTTTAGGCCAGTGGTTCTCAAATATTTTGGTCTCAGGATCTCATTACAAAAGTCTAATTTTGGGCCAGGCATGGTGGCTCATACCTGTAATCCCATCATTTTGGGAGGCCGAGGTGGGCGGATCAGAGGTTAAGAGTTTGAGAGGTTAAGAGTTTGGTTTAACATGATTAAACCATTTTTGTATTTTTATATTCTCTACTAACAATACAAAAATTAGCTGGGTGTGGTGGCGGGCTCCTGTAATGAGCTACTCAGGAGGCTCAGGCAGGATAATCACTTTAATCCGGGAGGCAGAGGTTGCAGTGAGCCGAGATCACACCACTGCACTCCAGCCTGGGTGAAGAATGAGATTCTGTCTCCAAAAAAAAAGTCTAATTTTTGCATAAAAGATTGAATTTTACTATTGGCAACAAATATTGTCAGTTGTTTTCCTTGAAGTTACAAGCTCATGTCATTTATTAAAGAAAATTACCTGCCACAATAACCAAGACTGAATAATCACAGTTTGTGTCTTTCTTTCAAATAAAAATGGTGTTCCATGATAAAAATGGCTAGGGCAGCTTACAACTCAATCACACAATTAACAATCTTACGGGTATCTTATTTGTAAATTAAGCACTAATTCATGTCTTCAACTAGTGTCCCACATTCTTTTTAAAATTTTTTAATTTTTTTTTTTTTTTGAGACAGGGTCTCACTCTGTCACCCAGGCTGGAGTACAATGGCTTGATGTCAGCTCACTGCAACCTCTGCCTCCTAGGTTCAAGTGATTCTCCCACCTCAGCCTTTCAAGTAGCTGAGAGTACAGGTGTGGGCCAATACGCCTGGTTAATTTTTGTATTTTCTGGTAAAGATGGGGCTTCACCATGTTGACCAGGCTAGTATCAAACTCCTGACCTCAAGTGATCTGTCCGCCCCAGTCTCCCAAAGTTCTGGGATTACAGGCATACACCACTGCATCTGGCCAAGTCTAACATTCTTGATGGTACTTTACCTTACACTTCATTTGTATTTCATGTTAAACATAGACACACACTTAAAACGGCTGCTGACTGCTTTAATAAGATTATTACCAAGTACTCCCAGATTCTGTGTGTGTGTGTATACGCATTTATGTATGCAAGACATATATATGTATCCAGTTCTTGTGTTCTAATCATACTGTACACAAATTAACAAACATGTAAATAAAGTAAACTTTCAATAGTCAATAACTATTGGTGCTTCACAATTATTCTTTTAAGATGTTGAAGTTTGGGAAATCACTAAGTTAAGTAAAGTTAAAGAAGTGCCTTTTCTGTTTTTCTGCAACAAAACCAAAAACAGACAAATGGGACCTAACTAAGCTAAATGGCTTCTGCACAGCAAAACCATCTATCAACACAGTCAACAGACAACCTACAGAATGGGATAAAATATCTGCAAACTGCATCTGACAAAAGACCAATATCCAAAATCTATAAGGGGGTTAAAAAGTAGACAAAGCGCCTGGCACAATTGCTCACACCTGTAATCACAGCACTCTGGAAGGCCGAGACGAGTGGATCACAAGGTCAAGAGTTCAAGACCGGCCTGGCTAATATGGTGAAACCCCGTCTCTACTAAAAATAAAAAAAAATTAGCCAGGTTTTGTGGCACATACCTGTAGTCCCAGCCAGGGATTGAGGCAAAGGAACTGCTTGAACCTGGGTGGCAGAGGTTGCAGTGAGCCAAGATCATGCCACTGCACTCTAGCCTGGGTGACAGAGTGAGACTCTGTCTCAAAAAAAAAAAAAAAAAAGAAAAAGTGGATAAAGGATATTAGCAAGATATTCTCAAAAGAAAACATACAAGTGGCCAACAGACATGAAAAAATGCTCAGTATCACTAATCGTCAGAGAAGAGCAAATCAAAACCACACTGAGATAGCCACTCATACACTGTTGGTGGGATTGTAAATTAGTTCTGCTCCTGTGGAAAGCACTTTGGAGATTTCTCAAATAAGTAAAAACAGAATTACCATTTGACTCAGCAATCCCAATTACTAGGTACATACCCGAAGGAAAATAAATTGTTCTACTGAAAAAATACCCGTACTCATGTTTATCACAGCACTATTCACAAGAGTAAAGACACAGAATCAACCTTAGTGCTCATCAACACTGACTGGATAAAGAAAATGTGGTAAAAGGCTGGGCACCATGGCTTACACCTGCAATCCTAACACTTTGGGAGGCCAAGGCAGGTGGATTGCCCAAGCTCAGGAGTTCAAGAACAGCATGAGAAACATGGCAAAATCCCATGTCTATAAAAAATGCAAAAATTAGCCAGGGTGGTGGTGTGTGCCTGTAGTCCCAGCTACTCAGGAGGCTACTGTGGGATGATCGCTTGAATTCGGGAAGTTGAGGCTGCAGTGAGCTGAGAGCATGCCACTGCACTCCAGCCTGGGTGACAAAGTGAGACCTTGTCTCAAAAAAAAGAAAAAGAAAATGTGGTACATATACATCATGGAATCCTACATAGCCAAAAAAAAAAAAAATGAAACCATGTCCTCTGCAGCAACATCAGTGTAGCTGGAGGCCATTATCCTAAGTGAATTAACACAGAAACAGAAAATCAAATACTGCATGTTCTTGCTTATAAATGGGAGCTAAACACTGCATATAAAAAAAGGAACAGATATGTGGACTCCAAAAGAGGAGAGGGAGTGAGCGGGACAAGGTATGAACTTCCTAATCGGTACTATGTGCACTCTTTGGGTAAAGAGTTCAATTGACACTCAAACCTCAGCATCACGCGATACACTGACATAACAAAACTGCACATGTACCGCCCAAATCTAAAATTTTAAATAAATATTTTTCTCTGGTATTTGAAAATAATGTGAATGCTATGCCTAATTGTCAAGAATGTTATCCATTTGTTTATCTGATTAACTAGACAGACTTTATAACAAAATTACTTAACACTCTTTCCAAAAAAGGTATTTTTTGTATTTTTCATTGAAGGACTTTCCAGGGCCTTTTAATTATCTTTTCTATGTTAATTTTCTTTTTGAGACAGGTCTCACTGTTGCCCAGGCTGGAGTGTAGGGACATGATCATAGCTCACTGCAGCAACAACCTTTTGAGCTCAAGCACTCCACCTGTCTCAGCCTCCTGACTAGCTAAGACTACAGGTGTGTGCCACCATACCTGGCTAATAGTTACTTTTTTTTCTTTTGTCTTTCTATGCTGACCAGGTTGGCACTGAACTCCTGGCTTCAGTAATCCTGCCTCTTTAGCCTCTCAAAGTGTTGGATTACGGGTGTGAGGCAACATGCCCAGCCCAGGGCCTTTTAAAATTTTTTATGTTTTTATTTTTATTTCTGGAGACACAATCTCACTCCATTGCCCAGTCTGGAGTACAGTGGCATGATCAAGACTCACTGCAACCTTGACCTCCTGGGCTCAGGTGATTCTCTCACCTCAGCCTCCCGAATAGCTGGGACTACAAGTGCATGCCACCATGCCTGGCTAATTTTTTGTACTTTTTGTAGAAGCAGGGTTTCACTGTGTTGCCTAGACTGGTCTCAAACTCCTAAGCTCAAGCAATTCACCTGTCTCAGCCTCTCAAAGTGCTGGTATTACAGGCATGAGCCACTGTGCCTGGTTGCCTTTTTAATAGCAAATATTCATCACCAATTTCTAAAAAGGGAAATCATTAAGAACTTTTACTAGCTCAGAAAATCCCCCTCTTTTTGTAAAGGAAGAGTACTTTATCTAGACTAGGGTTCTATGTAAGAAATTTCTGGTCATCTAGAGCAGTAGTCTTCAAATTTTTAAAATTCATTTACCTCCCAGAATTGATAAAAACTATGTATCCCTTGCACATTTTGGGGTTGATATCTACATTTTATATATTTAATGGCTGCAAAAGATATAATGGATAGGATATACAAATACTGTATATTGTATGTATGCTTTAAAGATATTTAAAACTTCGAGATGCAGAATTAGTTTACTCAATTAATTAAAAACAATACCTATATTCACAAAGCTATTGTAACAAAAAAAAAAAAGAAAAAACACTGCCTTATAATATAATCAGCAGAGCCAGACTTCATGGTCATTATCAATTAGACACATATGAATCACTTCCTGTCAGGAAAAGTCCAACTTCAATTTTCTTGTTTCTTTTTTGAGATGGAGTCTCTTTCTGCTACCCAGGCTGGAGTGCACTGGTGCCATCTCGGGTCACTGCAACCTCCGCCTCCCAGGTTCAAGCGATTCTCATGCTTCCACCTCCTGAGTAGCTGGGACTACAGGCATATGCCATCACACCTACCTAATTTAACATCTGGCTAATTTTTGTGTTTTTAATAGAGATGGGGTTTTACCATGTTGGCCAGGCTGGTCTCAAACTCCTGACCTCAGGTGTCCGCCTCGGCCTCCCAAAGTGCTGGGATTACAGGTGTGAGCCACTGCACCTGGCCTCGATTTCAATTTTCACTGCAAAGGCATATGTTAATATGTTCCATGACTACCATCTCAGTTCTATATTCTATACTAGAAAAATAAGAAAGAGGCTGGGCATGATGGCTCATGCCTATAATCCCAGCACTTTGGGAAGCCAAGATGGGCAGATCACTTGAGGTCAGGAGTTCAAGATCAGTCTGGCCAACAAAGTGAATTCCTGTCTCCACTAAAAATACAAAAATTAGCTGGAGGCAGAGTTTGCAGTGAGCTGAGACCATGCCACTTCACTCCAGCCTGGGTGAAAGAGCAAGACTCTGTCTCAGGAAAAAAAAAAAAAAAAGAAGAAGAAGAAAGGGTGGCATGAGAAAGGGGAGAAAAGATAAAGAGGTAACTGATAACAAAAAGGAAGGAATGACTGGAGAGGCACATGAGTTTGTGCCCCAACCCTTCAATATTTCTCATAGATGGTATACATTCTAAAAATTTCTCTCTTCTGTGCCTCTAAGGCATATATATCTCAGAACAATGCGTCACTGTAATATTCAGGATGGGTGAGAAGTCTTTCTTTTATAAAGCAAGAAAAAGGAGCAAGTGGGAAAGAAGGACCTAAGTCACCACTCTCAGCACTTATAAAGAGGATATATATGGAAGTTAAAGATCTGAAAAATTATTTCCTTAAAACTTGTTGATAAATACATAATGAATTATTTATGGAAGAAATAAGATGATGTCTGGGATTTGTTTCAAAAATCTGGGTGGCAAGGGATGAAAAGAGAGCATATAGAGCAGAATTGGCCATGTGATAATGTTGCTGGTTTGGGTGACTGGTATTTAAGTGTGTAATGATGGTATCATTCTTTAGTCTACTTTGATATATGTTCGACAAAATCAACTACTAGTCTTTAAGTAAACTAGTAAACTAGTCTTAAACTGAAGATCAGTGATATATAGTAAATATAATCTCAAGAAAGCATACAAATTAGCATTTAGCATATCTATGTCTGCCCCTACTGAATTTTATTTAATTTTTTTCATTCCCACATCCAACATATGATACAGAGAGTAACAGAAAAGCACAAATGTGCCCAAGACAAAATGAAAACATAGGGAGATGTGGCTGAGCACAGTGGCTCATGCCTGTAATCCCAGCACCTTGGGAGGCCGAGGTGGGCAGATCACGAGGTCAGGAGATCGAGACCATTCTGGCCAACATGGTGAAACCCCATCTCTACTGAAAATAGAAAAATCAGACAGGTGTGGTGGCACACGCTTGTAATCCCAGCTACTCGGGAGGCTGAGGCACAAGAATCACTTGAACCCAGGAGGTGGAGGTTGCACAGTAAGGCACTGCACTCCAGCCTGGCGACAGAGAGAGACTCAACAACAACAACAAAAAAGGAAATATAGGGGGATACAAGGGCAGTATTCTAAATCTATATTTAAAACTAAATATAATGCTTAAAGTAAAATGTTTAAAATAGTATTATATTTCCAGGAAAAGACATCTGAAAAAAGTACAACCACATATTGCTTATTTCAATTATGAGGATCAATACCAGATAGAACTATTCTTACCAATATGGTGTTCCCACAAAGGAATTGGCAGGTGATGCCATGGAAGCAGATCCAAAGTCAGCAAGTTTCACCTGGCCTGGTTCTGTCAGAAGGATATTTCCTGCTTTGATATCTCTAGGTTTAGGGAATAGAGAAAATTACTTTTCTTTCCCTCATTAGATTATGTTTAAAATGATAAAAAAGAAAACAAAAATTCTTAAGACAGAGGAGAAATAAAAATAATTAACTCCTGCAGTAATCTCACAATTGGAATAATGAGAATGAATATTCAAATTAGAAAACAAAAAAACTACAGAATTCAAACAAACATACACTAACAATTTTCTAAAAGAAAAACAGCAGTAAAAAAAGAAAATTAGTTCACTGTAGCATATAGTTGGCATATTTTACTTTCTGTTTATTGGCAGAACCAATGGTATTTAAAAATATATTGTAATTAGCAAGCAACCTCTTCATCATATGTAAGATTTCTGAATATCCATACTTAATGTAAAAACAAAAAAAAGAAAACATAAAAGAACCTTCCTCTCCAAACTTTAAAAAAAAGACTTATTCAAAATAAATAAATAAAGATGTATTCATATCATTTCCAAACTTCAGCATAGTTCTCCCAAATATAAAACAAAACTGAAATATATGGATAATGTAGTATCAATTATCCCAAATTTACTTTCAAACTTACTTTTCTGCAATAGCAAACATACTGTCCATATAACCTAAGAAAATTAGTTATATGTAAGATCGTCTAATTAGCTTTATAATATATACTTAATCTTTCTTTTTTTTTTTTTTTGAGACGGAGTTTCGCTCTTGTTACCCAGGCTGGAGTGCAATGGCGCGATCTCGGCTCACCACAACCTCCGCCTCCTGGGTTCAGGCAATTCTCCTGCCTCAGCCTCCTGAGTAGCTGGGATTACAGGCATGCACCACCATGCCCAGCTAATTTTTTTTTTTTTGTATTTTTTTTTTTTTTTTTTTTTTAGTAGAGACGGGGTTTCACCATGTTGACCAGGATGGTCTCGATCTCTTGACCTCGTGATCCACCCGCCTCAGCCTCCCAAAGTGCTGGGATTACAGGCTTCAGCCACCGCGCCCGGCTATATACTTAATCTTTCAAAAATTAAAACAGAAATTAAAGTGCTGAATTTCCAAGCACTTGTTAATTCTTACTATAGTATTTTAGTGCATAACATGAAGTGAATCTATTTTTCCTCCATTTGATTTTTTTAAATGGAGAGTTATCTTAAACTTGAGAAAACCTTAGGCTGAAATTCCAACTATGTCACTCACTTATTTACTGGCCTATGGATATCTCTCAGGTCTTATCTCCATGTAAAAAATTAATAACCCATTAACTCGCAATGACTCTGTTACATAGTTTAATATGTACTGCCTGGTTCATATACATAATCAAAAAATGCTAACTGTCTTCTAAAACACCTAGGACCAATACCATTGTCAAAAATACATTATAAAATGTTTTAACGTCAAAGTTACTATCCATTATCAAGGATTATCAAGGATCACTGCTCAAAAGCATAAAGAGTCTTAAGCAGTTTTCATTTTTTCTTTTTTTTGAGACGGAGTTTTACTCTGTCGCCCAGGCTGGGGTGCGGTGGCACCATCTTAGCTCACTGCAACCTCCACCTCCCAGGCTCAAACAATTCTCCTCCCTCAGCTTCATGAGTAGCTGGGATTACAGGTGCCTACAACAATGCCCAGCTAATTTTTGTATTTTCAGTGGAGACGGGGTTTCACCATGTTGGCCAGGCTGATCTTGAACTCCTGACCTCAAGTGATCCCTCAAAGTGCTGGGATTACATATGTGAGCTGCTGCACCTGGCCTTAAGCAGCTTTTATTCGTCCATGTCATGGAATCAATGGAATAAGTCTGTCATTGTCAGTTACCAAGAAGACAAAAAGATCTAAATTTAGTTCTAGCTCTAATCTATTCGGCTTTGCAACCTTTAGGAAATTATAGTCACGAATTGAGACATCAGTGATTTTTACCTGTAAAATGAGAAAGAAAGACTGTATGATTCTCTAACGCCCATTCCAGTTTGCAAATTAAATGATTCTACAACTAAATTTCTACCACAAATCCAAAAAGCACACATACTTTTGCAAGGTCCAGCAGCATATATAGGTAAAGATAAAAAATGGGCCGGGCGCGGTGGCTCAAGCCTGTAATCCCAGCACTTTGGGAGGCCGAGGCGGGTGGATCACGAGGTCGAGAGATCAAGACCGTCCTGGTCAACATAGTGAAACCCTGTCTCTACTAAAAATACTAAAAAAAAAAAAAAATTAGCTGGGCATGGTGGTGCGTGCCTGTAATCCCACCCACTCAGGAGGCTGAGGCAGGAGAATTGCCTGAACCCAGGAGGCGGAGGTTGCGGTGAGCCAAGATCGTGCCATTGCACTCTAGCCTGGGTAACAAGAGGGAAACTCTGTCTCAAAAAAAAAAAAAAAAAAAAAAAAAAATGATCCTGGCTGGGCATGGTAGCTCACGCCTGTAATCCAAGAACTTTGGAGGCCAAGGCAGGTGGATCACCTGAGGTCGGGAGTTCAAGACCAGCCTGACCAACATGGTGAAACCCTGTCTTTAAAAAAAAAAAAATTATTTAAAAAAAAATGATCCTAAAGAGATCAAGTATACCACTATGTTCGTTTTAAGACATGAACAATAAAAAGAATATGAGCTTATACTATTTTATTTGGCTATAACCAATAAAAACTTTGGGGTTAAGAAACTCTAAAGTTGGCCAGGCGCGGTGGCTCACGCCTGTAATCCCAGCACTTTGGGAGGCCGAGGCGGGTGGCTCACAAGGTCAAGAGATGGAGACCATCCTGGTCAACATGGTGAAACCCCGTCTCTACTAAAAAGGCAAAAAAAAAATTAGCTGGGCATGGTGGCGCGTGCCTGTAATCCCAGCTACTCAGGAGGCTGAGGCAGGAGAATTGCCTGAACCCAGGAGGCGGAGGTTGCGGTGAGCCGAGATCGCACCATTGCACTCCAGCCTGGGTAACAAGAGCGAAACTCCGTCTTAAAAAAAAATAAAAAAAACAAACTCTAAAGTTGATAATTGCAACAAAACAAGCTATTTACTTATCAAAATATGATAATTTCCAAAGCACTTACCTATGGATCATGGTATGAGAATGTAAGTAGGCTAATCCCTGGAGAGCACCATGTGTAATTGCTGCTATTTCCACTTCTTGTAATGGCTTTTTGTGAACTTAAAATTTATTTGAAAATAATTAATACACAGAACATTTTTGTTAAAAGTAATACATATCTAATAATAGGGCAATTTTTAAAAACTGATACTGAGCAAGAAGAAATTTCCCAAAATGATAAAGATTGCTAAACTTTATAATTTGTATGCAATTGTGCCAGCTGTTAAAGTACAGTTCATAGCCAATTCTTCTCTTAGCTAACAATATTAAATAATTATTTGGTTATATAAAAACAATAGTAACAGAGTTCTCCCTTTATTCTCACTTTGTTTTGAACAGGAGGCGTAGAATGACACAGAATTCAGAAAAAATACTTGTAAAGACACAGTGAGAAAAATAACTATTTTAAGCTACTATATAACATATAATATTTAATACAGACAACATATACCACACTGAGAATTTGAAAAAGCCTAAGCGTTTTGCTCTTTCTGAAAAGCTTAACATTATTTGGTATTAATATCATTTAAATAATGTCTAACTAAATTATCATTTTATTCTATGAATACTTTTTTTAAATAATCAAAGGAAACTTACCTTCTAGTAAATCTGAAGCAGATCCTAAACAATATTCCATTACAAGCTACATGAAAAAATTATAAAGCATTAAAATATATTATTGTAAAGATTCTATTTAAGATAAAATAAGCTCACCCAGGAGATCAAGAAGATAGTTTGAAGTAACACTCTAGTCACCATTTACCTTAGAAAATAGTTATATATTACTCAGAGTAATATATTTTTTAAAATTCTTAATAAAAAATAGTTATGTATTCAGTGATTTGTTAAATGCATATATAAAGTCAAACCAATGATACATTAATCTTTTAATAATGTCAACATATAATCACTTCTATAAGCTGTGTATTTCATATATAATTGCTAATTAAAATTGTAAAGAAATGCATATATTCCATTACTACAAACCTACAGTAATAACATTGCTCATTGTTAGGACACAGAAAGCTGTGTTCTCTAGAATTATATGTGTAGTCATCTCTTCACATCTATGGGTTCTAGATTTGTAGATGCAACCAACTATGCATCAAAACTAATTGAAAAATTAAGTTACAATATAACAATAAAAATAATACAAAAACCAATACAATATAACAACTATTTACATGGCATTCGCATGTGGTATTATAACTAATCTACAGATGACTGAAAAAATAAAATAATAGGTGGATGTATGCAGGTTATGTGCAGATACACTCCATTTTATATAACGGATTTGGTATCCTGGGGGCTGGGTGTCCTAGAACCAAATCCCCTACAGATACTGAGGAAAAGCTATACAAAGCTCAGGTTACAGCTATTTCTTTGAAAGCAAACATAAAGCACCTCCTACGTGCCAGGTATTTTTTACATAGTAACCAATTTAATCCTCAGAATAACCTTACGAGGTTCTATTAGTATCCTCAGGATGATCTTATGAGGTTCTATTAGTATCCTCAGGATGGAGAACCCTGAGAGGCAAAGAAGTTACCTGTATAATGTTACTGCTTTTTCTTTAATCATAGCCTCAATTTTACAAGTCACCACTACCACCACCAAAACAAACTGGATAAAAATGCACCAAATGCTACAAATCTAAATCTACAGTAAGTATACTCAAATGATACTTAGCTGTGGCTTATTATTCAAAATAAGGGACCACTCCTGGTAACAAAAGAGCAAAATTAATTTCTACTTCTTATAATAAAGTGCAGAGTGGGGCGTGGTGGCTCACGCCTGTAATCCTAGCACTTTGGGAGGCCAAGGTGTGTGGATCACCTGAGGTCAGGAGTTCAAGACCAGCCTGGCCATCATGGTGAAACCCCATCTTTAAAAAAAAAATAATAAAGTGCAACAATTCTTTATCTTTAGTATTATTCAGCCAAGGAATCATAATCCATTCAAATTTCACCAGGATTCACCCAAATTTCACCAAGATCTTTCTAGTTAATTGCATTATAGTACATTTATGTAAAAAAAAAAAAATGCTAACTTTCAACCTCAAGTAACATGATTGTTTTCACAATGTTTGAATGGTTACTATTAAAACTGTCAGAGGACATTTTATCATACACACAAAAGTCAACAGAATTCTAAAATATCTCTGCAGTAAGACTTGCAAAAGTTCTATTATCTCTTATTGCCTACAAGTTCTAGGAAATATTGCTCATTTTCTTTCAGTATGAACTAACGTTTCAAGTGTTTTAGCATGCCTTTACACAACCAAAAATCAGCTAAAATTGCAACAAGAGGAAAGCAAATACCAACCCATGCTGTGTGTTCACGTAAATAACAGCCTTTGTATTCTATACTGTTGGGATGTTTTATCCTTTGTAGAAACTTGACTTCCTTAATAATATCCTGCCATTTCTGTGGGGAGAAAAAGGTAAAGAATTATGAACAGGGCCTTTCCTCAGAAAGTTATATAAGAATAAAAGTAATTAAAAATTGAGAAGGGTTAACAAGAAAATGCAACTCTGCTTGGTTTTATTTATTTACTGGCAGGGTCTCACTCTTTCACCCAGGCTGGAGTGCAGAGGCATGATCATAGTTCACTGTAACCTCTATCTCCTGGGCTTAAGTAATCCTCCTATCTCAGTCTCCCAAGTATCTGGGTCTACAAGCACACACCACCAGGCTTATCTAATTTTTCTATTTTTTGTAGAGATAAGAGGATTTCATTATATAGCTCAGACTGGTCTCAAACTCCTGACCTCAAGCAATTTACCTGCGTTGGCCTCCCAAAATGTGATTTGTAATTTTTAGATAAAATGTCAAAATTAAAAAGTTTAAAGAAATTATATTTATATGGACATATCTTGATTTATGGCACTTTGCTTTATTGTACTTCACAGATATTATTATTACTATATTTTACCAAATTGAAGATTTGCAGCAATCCTGTGTCAAAGCAAGTCTACCAGCCCATTTTCCCCATAACATGTGCTCACTAGATGTTAGGTGTATCACCTTTTGGTAACTCTCACAACATTTCAAACTTTTTCATCATTATTATCATACCTGTTACAGTGATTTGTGATCAGTGATCTTTGACATTACTATTGTAATTGTTTTGGGGAGCCATGAACTGTGCCCATATAAGATGTTGAATTTAATCAACAAATATGTATTTTGACAGCTCCACCAAACAGCGGTTCCCCCGTCTGTGTTCCCTTTCCTTGGGCCTCCCTAATCTCTGAGACACACTGTTGAAATTAGGCCATTAATGACCCCACAGGGACCCCTAAGTGTTCAAGTGAATAGAATACTCACACATCTGTCACTTTAATTCAAAAGTTACAATTCATTAAGCTTAATGAGAAAGGCAAGTCAAAAGCTGAGACTGGTCAAAAGCTGAGACAGGCCAAAAGCTAGGCCTTTTGTGCCAAACAGCCAAGTTGTAAATACAAAGAAAAAGTTATCAAAGAAAATTTGCAAAACAAGTTTATTGTTGAATGAAGAAAGTTTTTAGTGGCCTGAATAGAAAATCAAATCAGCCACGACATTCCCGTAAACCAAAGTGTAATCCAGAAGAAGGCCCTAACTCTCTTTAACTCTAGAAAGGCTGGGAGACCTGAAGAAGCTGAAGAAGAAAAGCTGGAGGCTAGCAAAGGTTGCTTCATTAGGTTTTAGGAAAGAAGCCATTTTCATAAATTAAAAGTGCAAGGTAGGCCTGGCACGGTGGCTCACGCCTATAATCCCAGTACTTTGGGAGGCCAAGGAGGGTAGATCACTTGAGGTCAGGAGTTTAAGACCAGCCTGACCAACATGGTGAAACCCTGTCTCCACTAAACATACAAAAATTAGCCAGATGTGGTGGCGCATGCCTGTATTCCCAGCTACTAGGGAGGCAAAGGCAGGACAACTGTCTGAACCCAGGAGGGCAGAGGTTACAGTGAGTCAAGATCGTGCCACTGCACTCCAGCCTGGGCGGCAGAGAGAGATTCTGTCAAAAAAAAAAAAAAGAAAGAAAGAAAAGGAAGGAAGGCAGGAAGGCAGGAAGGAAGGAGCAAGTACTGATGTAGAAGCTACATGCAAGTTATCCAGAAGATCTAGCCAATGTGTCATTGATGAAGGTGGCCACATTACGCAACAGATTTTCTTTTCTTTTCTTTTTTTGAGAGTCTTACTCTGTCACCCAGGCTGGAGTATATTGGCACGATCTCAGCTCACTGCAACTTCTGCCTTCTGGGTTCAAACGTTCCTCCTGCCTCAGCCTCCCTAGTTGCTGGGACTACAGGCATGTGCCAAGACACCTGGTTAATTTTTGTATTTTCAGTAGAGATGGGGTTTTACCATGCTGGTCGGGCTGGTCTTGAACTCCTGGCCTCAAGTGATCCACCCACCTCAGCCGTCCAAATTGCTGAGATTACAGGTGTAGGCCACCATGCACAGCCAACAGATCTTCAGTGTAGATGAAATAGCTTTATACTGGAAGAATATACCATATAGGACTTCCATGGCTACAGAGCAACTATTAAATGCCCGGTTTCAAAGCTTCAAAGGATGGGCTGACTCTCTTGTTAAGGGCTAATGCAACTTGTGACCTTAAGTTGAAGTCAATACACATTTACCATTCCAAAAGTCATACTCTACCTGTGGTTGTTCAATGTAATAACAAAGCCTGGATGACAGTACATCTGTTTAGGCATGGTTTAGTGAATACTTTAAGACCACTGTTGAGACTTACTGCTCAGAAAAAGATTCCTTTCAAAATATTACTGGTCTTTGCCAGTGCACCTTGTCACCCAAGAACTCTGATAGAGATATAAAAGGAGATTTATGTTGTTTTCATTCCTGCTAACATCCATTCTGCAGCCCATGAATCAAATAATAATTTCGACTTCCAAGCCTTATTATTTAAGAAAAGCTATAGCAGCCAGGCACAGTGGTTCACGCCTGTACTCCCAACACTTTGGGAGGCCAAGGCAGGTGGATCACCTGAAGTCAGGAGTTCAAGACCAGCCTGGCGAACACGGCAAAACCCCATTTCTACGAATGATGCAAAATGTAGCCAGATATGGGGACACATGTCTATAATCCCTGCTACTCAAGAGGCTGAGGCAGGAGAATCGCTTGAACCCGGGAGGCGGAGGCTGCAGTGAGCCGAGACAGTACCACTGCAGCAAGAGCAAAACTCCTTCTCCAAAAAAAAAAACCCAGAAATAAAGAAAGGTTATAGCTGCCATAGACAGCAATTTCTCTGATGGGTATGGGCAAAGTAAATTGGGAACCTTCTGGAAGTAATTCACCATTCTACATGCCTTTAAGAACATTTATGACTGATGGGAGGACAAATCAGCAACATTATCAAGAGAGTTTGGAAGAAGTGGATTCCAATCCTCACGGATGACTTTGAGGAGTTCAAGATTTCAGTGGAGGAAGTAATTGCAGATGTGGTGGAAACAGAGAGAAAACTAGAATTACACAAGGAGCCGGAAGATGTGACTAAACTGCTGCAATTTCATGATAAAACTTGAGTGAATGAGAAACTGCTTTTATTTATTATTATTATTATTTTTTAAAGATGGGGTTTCACCATGATGGCCAGGCTGGTCTTGAACTCCTGACTTCAGGTGATCCACCCACCTCGGCCTCCCAAAGTGTTAGGATTACAGGCGTGAGCCACTGTGCCCGGCCGAGAAACTGCTTTTAATGGATGGGCAAAGAAAGCAGTTTCTGAATATTACATGAATTTAGTTGAGGCTGGGCACAGTGGCTCACACCTGTAATCCCAGCACTTTGAGAGGCCAGAGCAGGCCAATCACCTGAGGTCCCAAGTTCAAGACCAATCTGACCAAAATGGAGAAACCCTGTCTCTACCAAAAATACAAAAATTGGCCAGGTGTGGTGGCGTATGCCTGTAATCCTAGCTACTCAGGAAGTTGAGGCAGGAGAATTGTTGGAACCTGGGAGGCAGAGGTTGCAGTGAGCCAAGATTGTGCCATTGCACTCCAGCCTGGGCAACAAGAGTGAGACTCTGTCTAAAAAAAAAAAAAAAAAAAAAAAAAAATTAGCTGATAAAGCAGTAATAGGGTTTCAGAGGATTGACTCCAATTTTGAAAGTTTTATTGTGGGTAAAATGCTGTCAAACATCATGACATGCTACAGAGAAATCTTTTGTGAAAGAGACAACTGATGGGGCAAAAGGGCAAACTTTACTGTTGTCTAATTTTAAGAAATTGTGACAGTCACCCTAACCTTCAGCAATCACTACCCTGATCAGTCAGAAGCTATCAACATCCTCGAGCAGCAAAAAGATCCTCGAGCAGCAAAAATACTATGTCATGCTGAAGGCTCAAATGATCATTAACATTTAAAATATTTTAAAACTAATGTATATACATTGTCTTTTTAAAGACAGTATTACTGCACACTTAATGAACTACAGTATAGCTTAGACATTTTTTTTTTTTTTTTTAAAGACAAAATCTCATGCTGTCGTCCAGGCTGGAGTCCAGTGGTGTGATCTTGGCTCACTACAGCCTTCACCTCCTGGGTTCAAGCGATTCTCCTGCCTCTGCCTCCTGGGTTCAAGTGATTCTCCTGCCTCAGTCTCCTGAGTATCTGGAACTACAGGCATGTGCAACCACGCCCAGCTAATTTTTGTATTTTTAATAGAGACAAGTGTTTCCACCATGTTGGCCAGGCTGGTCTCAAACTCCTGACCTCAGGTGATCTGCCCACCTGGGCCTCCCAAAGTGCTGGGATTACAGGCATGAGCCACTGTGCCAGGCCTAGACATAATTTTTATATGCACTGGGCACCAATATATTCATGTGATTTGCTTTATTATAATATTTGCCTTATTGGCGTGGTTGAGAACAAAACCCACAGTATTTTCAAGGCATGCCTATAGTTTATAACTTAATTATATAATTTACAAAATTATTTCACTCAAGGTAGGTAAGACAAATTTGAGTTTGATAGAATTTATAATTAATGAATCTTATTAAAATTTTACAACCATACACCAATCATGTGGATAACTATACACCATATTCACTGATTTTTCTTCAAAAGTCCAACCTTTCATTTTTTACAGACATATATCATAAAGTTCACCTGTTGTGTTTCTGGCTTATTTCTTTTACCAAATGTTAAGGTTTGTTTTTGTTTTCAACTCAGATGAAGTAACTCCTCTGAGATTTAAATTCCTAAATGCAGACTCTAAAATGCTAGTGAATAATTAGTTATTATATAGAAAGTTCACAGAAAAAAAACAAGCAGTGCAAAAATCTTTTCCTACATAGTTTACTAAGAGCCTTATTCTCGAATACCTATCAAGAAATGCAGATAAACCTTTGGTCTTAAGCTACTCCATGACAACCTTAACTACTTAGGCCACATCCTAAACATAGTTACTCTTTTTTTTTTTGAGATGGAGTTTCACTCTTGTCACCCAGGCTGGAGTGCAATGGCGCGATCTCGGCTCACCACAACCTCCGCCTCTCGGGTTCAGGCAATTCTCCTGTCTCAGCCTCCTGAGTATCTGGGATCACAGGCATGCGCCACCATGCCCAGCTAATTTTTTGTATTTTTAGTAGAGACGGGGTTTCACCTTGTTGACCAGGATGGTCTCGATCTCTTGACCTCGTGATCCATCCGCCTCAGCCTCCCAAAGTGCTGGGATTACAGGCTTGAGCCACCGCGCCCGGCCCATAGTTACTCTTAAGAAGCAACCCAGGAACTCTAAAAATACATATCCGTTGGTCCATACCCAGAAATTCTACAGGTTTAGCAGGTGTGAGAGGGGGACTAGAAATCTGTTTTTGCTCGTTTTAATTTTTTTAAGCTTAATCACTGATTTGGGTTATATTCTTAATGGCAAGGAAAGTAGTATAAATAGAATACTTTAAGAGATGCTGTGGGCTGGGCACAGTGGCTAACGCCTGTAATCCCAACAATTTGGGAGGCCAAGGCAGGCAGATGACCTGAGGTCAGGAGTTCAAGACTAGCCTGACCAACATCGAGAAATCTTGTCTCTATTAAAAACATAAAACTAGCCAGGCGTGGTGGCACACGCCTGTAATCCAAGCTACTTGGGAAGCTTAGGCAGAAGCATCACTTGAACTCAGGAGGCGGAAGCTGCAGTGAGCCAAGATCATGACATTGCACTCCAGCCTGGGCAACGAGAGCCAAACTCCATCTCAAACAAACAAATAAACAAACAAAAAGACCATATACCTCCTATGTGATTGCACAAGGCCTTAACAGAGCACAGAAAAATATATTCACAGTGTTTTGTGAAAAATGGGTAAGATAAATTATAAAATGCTAAATCCTCAAAATCTTTTCTATGGTCTTTAAGTTTCAAATTTGAATACTCTGGAAGGTAAACTAAAAAAAATGTATTACTCAACATAATAAAATTTTCACAAAGGACACCAACACTAGACATTAAAAGATGATGTGGTAAAGGAAAATTTTTGTTCTAGGTGTGACTAATCAGACTCTAATATAGTATATGTACAAACAGATATAGGTAGATATACACACATAAATATATATACATAGACGCAATGGAATACTTTTCAGACTTAAAAAGGAAGGAAATTCTGAAACATACTACAACATGAATGAACTTTGGAGATAATACATTACGTGATATAAACTAGTTACGAACAGACAAATCCCAAATGATTCCACTTATATTAAGTACCTAGTCAAATTTATGAAGACAGAAAGTAGACTGGTGGTTTCAAGAGGCTGGGGAATTATTGTTAAATGACTACAGAGTTTTAGCTATGCAAGATAAAATGAATTCTAGAGATGCATGGTGATAATGGCTGCACAACAACATGAATGTACTTAATTCTACTGAAAGGTGGAATTTAAAATAGTTAAAATAGTTAAGATGGCAAATTTTACAATTTATATTTCACCACAATTAAAAATAATTGTAAATAATTTAAGATTAAAGAGAATTCTCGATTTTCTTTTCCTTTTATATTTATAAATGTATTTTTTTAAAAACTGACACAGGGGTCTCACTATGTTGCCCAGGCTGGTCTCAAACTCCTGGGCTCAAATGATCCACCCAACTTGGCCTCCCAAAGTGCTGGGATTATGGTGTGAGCCACGGTGCCAGCCAGAATTCTAGATTTTAAAAAGCAGACTACATTTCATAAATTTATGAAATTAGGTAGAATATAATCTGAAAAAACTAATTAGAATATTAGTGAACTAAAGCACATTCAATATAGCATTAATAATTTCATTTTTTAATTTTTCAAATTGTTATACATTACTTGTTTCTCACACTAGATATACAATGCATGTTGATTAAAGTTTGTTTAAACAGGCATTAAACAACGTTTAAACCATTTTAAAGATCATAAACCAAGTGTGGTGGCTTATACCTATAATCCCAGCACTTTGGGAGGCCGAGGCAGGTGGATCACTTGAGGTCAGAAGTTCAAGACCAGTCTGGCCAACGTGGTGAAACCCCACCTCTACTAAAGATAGAAAAAAATTAGCCTAGGCATGGTGGCAGGTGCCTGTAATCCCAGCTACTTGGGAGGCTGAGGTAGGAGAATCACTCGAACCTGGGAAGCGGAGGTTGCAGTGAGCCAGGATTGTGCCACTGCATTCTAGCCCAGGGGACAGAGAGAGACTCCATCTCAAAAAAAAAAAAATAAAGAAAAAAGATCATATCCAATATAATTTACTATCAAGTACATCTTATTTTACTTTAATGTTTTAGAAACTGATAATCCTTCCAAGATAAACAGAGAATAATATTTAAAACCACAGTTTAAAAAATTAAAAGCAGGCCGAACACAGTGGCTCACATCTGTAATTCTAGCATTTTGGGAGATAAAGGCAGGCAGATCACCTGGAGTCACGAGTTCAAGACCAACCTGGCCAACATGGCGAAACCCTGTCTCTACTAAAAATACAAAAATTAAAAAACAAAAAACAAAAATTAGCTGGGTGTGGTGGTACACACCTGTAATCCCAGCTACTCTGGAGGCTGACGCAGGAAAACTGTTTGAACCTGAGAGGCAGTGAAGGTTGCAACGAGCCAAGATTGTGCCACTGCATTCTAACTGAGGTGACAGAGTGAGACTCTATCTCAAAAAAAAAAAAAAAAAATTAATTAAAAACAGGAGACACAATTAGGGGGGGCTTTGGCGATACCAGTAATGCTCTGTTTATGGCTCTTGGTACTATTAGAGTTAAATGGGTACATCAGTTTGTGAAAGAAAATTCATTGAGATATATACTTAAGATTGGTACGGTTCACCTATGTTAACACTTAAAAAATTCCTACCCTTCCTCCCCAATTAAAAATAGTATGTCTTCCTCTAATATGCCAATAAGAATGTATATATTTATTGAGATAAATGCAAGAAAGAAAAAGAATGTACATATTTAACCTACCTCAGTAGACTGCTTTCCACTGTAAGACATTTTCTTGATGGCCACCACTTCATTGGTACGCACATCTCGTGCCTAAAGAAGAACAAAGAAGCACTGTAAAAATTAACAGGTTAAATATAGGCAATTATTTATTTGCAACTATAGAAGCATTTGTAAGCTACCATGTCAAAAAGGACATCAAAACCGCTTTCAAGGAAAATTTTAAAAATAACACTAAACAGTGATATTATTATCCTGCAGCTAGTACTTTAGGAAAAAAATAAAGCAGATTTACCTTTGAGTAATCTAGTTGAGAGAAAAATACAGAAAATCTGAGTAGTACTATAAACAAAGAGACAATACAATACAGGTCTGTACTAATACAGTTTGAAATCTCAATGAAATAGACAACTTTTTAGGAAAGAATAAATTGCTAAAACTGACCTAAAGACAAAAACATGAGTAAAACAATGATAAAAGATTGAAAATACCAAGGAATGACCTTTACCATAGTCTTCAGTGAAAAACAGTTTTACCACAGGAACTTTCCAGAATACGTAAGAGGAAAATAGAAATGCTATTCCATTAATTTTACAAAGGCAATTTTTTTTTTTTTGGAGAAGAGTTTTGCTCTTCTTGCCCCGGCTGGAGTCCAATGGCATGATCTCAGCTCACCACAACCTCCACCTCCCAGGTTCAAGTGATTATCCTTCCTCAGCCTCCCGAGTAGCTGGGATTATAGGTATGCATCACCATACCCAGCTAATTTTGTATTTTTAGTAGAGACGGGGTTTCTCCATGTTGGTCAGGTTGATCTCAAACTCCCAACCTCAAGTGATCTGCCTGCCTCAGCCTCCCAAAGTGCTGGGATTACAGGTGTGAGCCACCCTGCCCAACCCATTAATTTTATGTAATTTAACCCTATTAAGTAAAACCTCACAAAGAGTACAAAATTGAAAATTAGGTATCAATTTCATTTGTAAATATATATGGGAAAACTCTAAAATTAGCAAACCAAATTTTACAGGGCATTAAAAGATTTGTCCTTTGGATACAATATACTATTACTGTCCAGGTGGGGTGTCTCTCACCTGTAATCCCAGCACTTTGGGAAGGTGAAACGGGCGGATCACCTCAGGTCAGAAGTTCAAGATAAGCTTGGCCAACATGGTAAAACCCTATCTCTACGAGTTCGAGACTAGCCTGGCTGATACAGTGAAACTCCATCTTTACTAAAAACACAAAAATTAGCCAGGTGTGGTGGTGGTGGGTGCCCGTAGTCCTAGCTACTCGGGAGGCTGAGGCAGGAGAATCGCTTGAACCCAGGAGGAAGAGGCTGCAGTGAGCTGAGATCACGCCACTACACCCCAGCCTGGGTGACTGAGGGAGACTCCATCTCAAAAATAAAATAAACTATAATTAAATTAAATTAAAATAAAATAAAATTACTATGACAGGAATGCAAAAGATTATGAAACTAAAAAACGTTTTGTAATTCACCACAGTTTTTAAAAGTCAAGGGGAAAAAATATATATGAACTCTCAATAAAAGATGAAAATGTGAGATAGTCCTAACGCTAAATATATTCAATTGTAGCGAAGGCCAAACTTAGAAAAACAAAATTAGCAAGGTAATTGCTCAACACATCATGTCTACCGAAAACAACTGCTAATCAAGATCAAGACAAGACTCCTTAAGATGCTATCACAATGATTATTTAATACTGTTGTTGAAATTTTGGGGGGGAAAAAAACAGAAACATGACAGTTAACTCTTTAGAAAAAGAGCCAAACTCTCACTATATTAAGAAGGTACAAAGTAATAGCTATGAAATATTTAAAATGAGCTTAGTAAAAGGGTTAGAAATCATCTCAAAGCATCTGTGAAAAAACTTGTTTTCAATTCAGGCTCTAATGAATTCGCAAAGACAAAATGTTCTAAAAGTGGATTGTAGTGATGGCTTTGTGTATCTACTAAAAATAATTGAAATGTACACTTAAAACTGGTAGACTTATGGTATATAAATTATACCTCAAAAACTGTTTCTTCTTTTTTTTTTTTTTTTTTTTTTTGAGACGGAGTTTCGCTCTTGTTACCCAGGCTGGAGTGCAATGGCGCGATCTCGGCTCACCACAACCTCCGCCTCCTGGGTTCAGGCAATTCTCCTGCCTCAGCCTCCTGAGTAGCTGAGATTACAAGCACGCACCACCATGCCCAGCTAATTTTTTGTGTTTTTAGTAGAGACGGGGTTTCATCATGTTGACCAGGATGGTCTCGATCTCTTGACCTCGTGATCCACCCGCCTCGGCCTCCTAAAGTGCTGGGATTACAGGCTTGAGCCACCGCGCCCGGCCTGTTTCTTCTTTTTTTAAGGACAGCACCTGTAAAATTAAACCCCAATAAAGAGTGCTTTAAAAAATTAAACAAGGGCCAGGCACAGTGGCTCACACCTGTAATGCCAGCACTTTGGGATTACAGGCCAAAGGTGGGCAGATCATATGGTCAGGAGTTCCAGACCAGCATGACAAACATGGTGAAACCTCATCTCTGCTAAAAATACAAAAATTAGCCAGGTGTGGTGGTGTGTCCCTGTAATCCCAGCTACTCAGGAGGCTGAGGCAGGAGAACTGCTTGAACCTGGGAGGTGGAGGTTGCAGTAAGCCAAGATTCTGCCATTGCATTCCAGTCTGGGTGACAGAGCAAGACTCTGTCTGAAAATAATAATAATTATTTTATGAGATCAGGCACAGCGGTTTACGCCTGTAATCCAACACAGCAAAACCCCGTCTGTACTAAAAATACAAAAATTGGGGCCGGGCGCGGTGGCTCAAGCCTGTAATCCCAGCACTTTGGGAGGCCGAGGCGGATGGATCACGAGGTCGAGAGATCGAGACCATCCTGGTCAACATGGTGAAACCCCGTCTCTACTAAAAATACAAAAAATTAGCTGGGCATGGTGGCGTGTGCCTGTAATCCCAGCTACTCAGGAGGCTGAGGCAAGAGAATTGCCTGAACCCAGGAGGCGGAGGTTGCGGTGAGCCGAGATCACGCCATTGCACTCCAGCCTGGGTAACAAGAGCGAAACTCCATCTCAAAAAAATAAAAAAATAAAAAAAAATAAAATACAAAAATTGGCCAGGCATGGTGGTTCATGTCTGTTGTCCCAGCTACTCAGGAGGTTGAGGCACAAGAATTGCTTAAACTCGGAAGGCAGAGGTTGCAGTGAGCTGAGATTGTGCCACTGCACTCTAACCTGAGTAACAGAGGGAGACTCTGTCTCAAAAAAAAAAAAAAAAAAAAAAGACAGAGCTTATTATCTGTGTTCTGCTACATTAATCCAGTGAAGAACTAATGACATTTTAATTTCATCTGCGGGTGTACTGGTTAATAGAAAGTGCACCACTTGCTGTAAAGTGTGAAGTAGATCTATTTACATAAGTCTTGTTAGATATGAATTTCTTTTTCCAAAATGTTCTCTACTCATCTATGAGTCCCCTGATTTTGATTAATAGGACTAAAAGGCCATATAGCAGCTTCATTGAGAAATAATTCATATACCACACAATTTGCCCTTTTTAATGTATACAATTCAATGGCCATTAGTACATTCACAGATCTGTGCAACCATTACAACAGTCAACTGCAGAACATTTTTTATCTCCTCACAAAGAAACCCTGAAATAGTTAAAAGTAAATTTTATATTATGTATATCTTACAACAAAAATATCTTCCTCCATTTAAAAGAGGGGGGGAAACCCCCATAAATTATTTATTAGTATTATTAATTTTGAGATAAGGTCCGGCTCTGTCACCAAGGCTGGAGTGCAGTGGTATGATCATAGCTCACTACAGCCTAAACCTCGTGGGCTCAAGCTATCCTCTTACCTCAGCTTCTTAAGTAGCTGAGACTACAGGTATGCACCACTGTGCCTGGATAATTTTTATAGTTTTTGGTAGAGACAGGGTTTTGCCATGTTGCTCAGGCTGGTCTTGAACTCCTAAGCTCAAGCAATCCTCCCACTTTGGCCTCCCAAAGTGCTAGGATAACAAGCGTGAACCACCATGCCCAGCCTCTATAAACCCTTTAGCTATCAGTCTCCTGTCTCCTTGTCTACCTCCCAGACCTAAGCAGTATCTACTTTCTGTCCCTAGAGATTTGCTCATTCTGGAAATTTCATATGTCATCATATTTGTGGTCTTTTGTAATTGATCTCTTTCACTTAGCATAATGTTTTCAAAATTCATGTCTAATGAGGTTGAGGTTTTTTCATGTGCTCCTGGGCATTTGTATATTTTCTCTGGAGAAATCTTGATTCAGGTCCTTTGCCTACTTTTAAAATTGAATGTCTTTTTATTATTGAATTTTAAGAGTTCTTCACATATTCAACACCCAAGCCCCTTGTCAGATATATCATTTGCAAATATTTTCTCCTGTTGTTTGTCTTTTCACTATTTTGAAGCAGGAAATTTTTTAAACTTGAAGAAGTTTAATTTATCCTGTTGTTGTTGTTCATACTTTTAGTGTCCCATTTAAGAAGGCTTTGATAAAACAAATGTTATGCAGATTTATCCCTACATTTTCTTATAAGAGTATTATAGCTTTAACTTCTAAACTTAGGTCTCTAATCTATTTTAATTTTTTTTTTTTTTTTTTTTTTTTTGAGACAGAGTCTTGGTCTTGGCACGATCTCGGCTCACTGCAACCTCCACCTCCCGGGTTCAAGCAGTTCTTTTGCCTCAGCCTCCCAGTAGCTGAGATTACAGGTATACATCACCACACCCAGCTAATGAGACGGGGTTTCACCATGTTGGCCCGGCTGGTCTTGAACTCTTGACCTCAAGTTATCACTGACCTTGGCCTCCCAAAGTGCTGGGATTACAGGCATGAGCCACTGTGCCTGGCCTGAGTTAATTTTTATATATAGTATGACGTATCAGTCCAATTTCATTCTTGTGCATTAAATAGCTAAATACAAAGCAAAAATTATCTAACACAAAAATTACAACATTATAGGTTTATATGTAGCTAAAATACATATGACAGGAACAGCATAAAGAATATGGAAAGGGGTAAATAATTTCTACATTTTACTAGAGATGATAGAATATTAACAAATGAACTGAAAAAAGATGGGATGTTCTTCTAGTAGAGAGTAAAGCAACAGTAAGAAAAGCTTGCAGAAGTGTTTGTTTACATCATAAAATACTGTACAGAACAGAACCAAATGAACTATAAGTAACTAAAGAAGAACACAATACTACACGTTATCTGTTCTCACCTCCAGAGAGAAAAAGAGCAAAGCAAAGTAAGTTGTAGTCCTAAAGACAAACTAGATACTATTGAGAGAAAGAGAGGAACAGAAAGAGAGTAGGAAAAAGAAAATACATACAATAAATTGTTTTGTTTCAAACTAGGAAATTGCCTGTGAAGATACATTTGGGATCTATTTTAATAAACTCATAGGAATGATCTGAAATCACTATATCAATTATATTATGAGACTAATGTGAACAATACTGAACAATTAATTTACAGTAATCACTGAAAAGATAAAACTTGCAAACCTGTTAAAAGAACAAAGATTAGTAAAATCTTTTACTAGGAAACAAGAGGTAAATATTACATCCAATTTCAATAAATGAACAAAAAACCACTTTGTTACAAAGCAAATAAATTATTTTGCTGGGACCATACATGGTCTACCATATTTGTTAGCCCGCTACCTGGTTCCCAAGCCGGTGTTCTCTTTGGCTTTTATATTATATTTCTTAATCATGTGACCCATCTACTAACATCACGTTGGTTCTATTTAAGGTATTGGAAACTAAAAGAGTATCTTTATCTTCCCAGTAATCTAGAGACAGTGATCCTTTTAGACATCTGACTCTCTGGTTTGGCTTCAAATACTCACTGATACCGGCCCTTGATTAGCTTGCCTGATGAAACAGCCAGGCTGGCTGACTCAATTTCAGTATTTTTTAACTTAAGGTGATCCCTAACCACCAGAGGGTCCTTCCTTTAGAGAGTCTATAAACAAACACTGCACACTGCATCCTGTCATGGAGTGGGGGTGAGAGGAAATGTAACAGCAGAAGAGTGTGCGCATGGGTTTCTCTGATACCAGAAAATATGAAGATTAGTAACCCAGAAATAGAATTACAGCAAAAAAAGTCAGTTCTGGACTGCATTCAAACTTTCCTCATCTACATGCTCATGTTTCCCACACATCAAGAAAAATAACAGAAAACACCTGCTTTGAGCAGTTAATTAACCCTGACTCCTCTGCTTTCATTCACTTGTTTCTGGGATTGTCCTAACCTGAAGTGGAGAGTATCCTGGCCTCCTAAATCAGCATTTAAAAAAAAAAATTTCCCTCCCTACATTTCATTACACAAATCTGTCAAACATACAATAAAGTTGGCACAGCACAGTGAACCCTCGTTATGCCTTCCTCTAGATCAGAAGTGAGCAAAGTTTTTCTCCAAAGGGCAAACAAGTAGTTCAGCTTTGTGGGCCACAAACAATCTATGTTGCATATTCTTCTTTTTTTAATGTTAAAACTGTCCTTAGTTTAGAAGCTGAACAAAAACACATCACAGGTTGGATCTGGTGTAAGGGCTGTAGTTTGTTAGCCCCATCTATAGAAAAATTCTTGGTTAACATTTTGTCACATTTCTTCTGAAATTTTCTATCTAAACATACATATTGTTATCATTATTTTATTATTGAAGAGCCATTTGAGAGTAGATATTCTGATCCTTATTCCTAAAACACTTATTCATGTATCTCCCAAGAACAAGAACATGCTCATGAATAACTACAGTACAATGATCAAATTTGGAAAATTCAAGATCATGCCATTGCACTCGAGCCTGGGTAAGAGAACAAGACTTGGTCTTCAAAACAAAACAAAACATATTGAAATACCACTACACGCCCACCAGAATGCAAATAAAAATGACTGTCAATACCAAATATTGCAGAGGATAAAGAGCAAACCAAATTCTCATAAACTACTGATGGGAGTGTAAAATTTCTGCCTCTTGATTAAATCATCTGGGAATTGATTATAGAACTAACATATGCTGGACACCTTGGCGCGTGCCTGTAGTCCCAGCTACTTGGGAGGCTGAGGTGGGAGGATTGCTTGAGCCCAGGAGTTCTGAGCGTAGTGCACTATGCCAATTGGGTGTACACTCTAAGTCTGGCATCAATATGGTGACCTCCTGGGAGTGGGGGACCACCAGGTGGCTTAAGGAGGGGTAAACCAGCCCAGGTCGGAAACAGAGCAGGTCAAAACTCCCGTGCTGATCAGTAGTGGGATCTTGCCTGTGAATAGCTACTGTACTCCAGCCTGGGAAACATAGCAAGACCCCGTCTCTAAAAACAAACAAACAAACAAACAAAAAACTAACATATACTTGCCCTATGACTCAACAATCCCATCCTTGATATTTACTGAAATGAAAACATCCATAAAAATAACTATACATGAATTGTTCACAGCAACTTTATTAATAACAGTCAAAAACTGTAAACAGTAGAGCTTTCTGCCAACAGAAGAATGGAGAAACAAACTGTGGAGTAATCATATAACAGTGTTATGGTTAATTTTATCTGTCAACTGGGCTGGGCCATGGTATCCAGATCTTTAGTTAAATACTGTTTATATGTTTTTGAGAAGTCACTCTTTGGATGGCAGTTAAATCAGTAAACTCAGGCCAGGTGCCAGTGGCTCATGCCTGTAATCCCAGCACTTTCGGAGGCTGAGGCAGGTGTATCGCTTGAGGTCAGGAGTTCAAGATCAGCCCAGCCAACATGGTGAAACCCTGTCTCTACTAAAAGATACAAAAATTAGCCAGGTGTGGTGGCAAGCCCCTGTAATCCCAGCTACTTGGGAGGCTAAGGCAGGAGAACTGCTTGAACCCAGATGTGGAGGCTGTAGTGAGGGAGATCACACCACTACACTCCACCCTGGGTTACAGAGCCAGAGTCCGTCTCAAAAAAAAATTAAAAAGTACAAAAAACTAGCTGTTCACGGGGGCACACACCTGTAATCCCATCTACTTGGGAGGCTAAGGCATGAGAATCACTTGAATCTGGGAGGCAGAGGCTGTAGTGAGCCAAGATTACACGACTGCACTCCCGCCTGGGCAACAGAGTTGAGACTGTCTAAAAATAAATAAATAATAAATCAGTAAATTCTAAGTAAAGCAGATGGCCCTCCATAATGTGGATGAGCCTCATTCAATTAATGAAAGCCTTAAGATTAACAACTGACCTCCCCCTCTGAGGGAGAGGGAATTCTGGCAGCAGACTGTTTCTGGACTCAAACAGCAACTCCTCTCTGAGTCTCCACATTGCAAGCCTACTCTCCAAACTTTGAGTTTGTCAGCCTCTACAATCAAGTGAGCCAATTCCTGTAAGTAAATAAATACATTGTTCTGTATGTGTGAGAGTGTGTGTGTGTATACCTGCATAAGAAACTACCAAATAGACACACATAATAAGATATTTCCCCCCTAAAAAAGGCTCTTTAAATTAATATATTGTACAATTACTGTTGCTGGTTTCACTCTTCTCTTGGTCTGCTTGGGCATTAATGCCATATGGCTTTATTACTGTGTTGTATTTATTAATAACTGACAGTTCAAAGCTACTTTTAGTCATCTCCTGTGTAATATCCTTTTTCATTATTTTCTAGGTTATTCACTTACTCTCCTTTTCTTCCTTTTCCCTCCAAAGTGGTAAAAAACGTCCATAAGGGGGAAATATAATGATATTTATCATGGCATTACTTTTACTAGCAAAATTAAAAGAGGGGAGGAATGACCTAAATATCTAATCATATAAAATGACAAAAAGCAAATTATGGTATCTCAAATACATATATGATTAAATAGAAAAAAAAATGAGCAATACAGCGAAATACATAACAATACTATTTGCTTCTGTTTTAGAAAGTATAGAGAATGCCAGAATACACATTAAAGATTATTTACAGTTATATATAGGGTGACCAACAATCTCAGGTTGCCCTGGACTAAGGTGTCTAGGACCTAAGACTTTCACTGCTACAACTGGGAGGGTCCTGGTCAAACAGGGATGATAGGAATTATTTAAATATTACTTCAAACGCTGAAAAGATTTAAAATGAGGTCGGACATAGTGGCTCACGCCTGTAATCCCAGCACTTTGGGAGGTGGGTGGATCACCTGAGGTCAGGAGTTCAAGACCAGCATGGCCAACATGGTTGAAACCCCACCTCTACTAAAAACACAAAAATTAGCCAGGCATGGTGTACATACCTGTAATCCCTGCTATTCAGGAGGCTGAGGCATGAGAATTGCTTGAACCCGGGAGGGGGAGGTTGCAGTGAGCTGAGATTGCGCTACTGCACTTTAGCCTAGGCACAAGAGCGAGACTCCGTTTCAGAAAAAAAAAAAAAAAGTAAAAACAGAAAATAAACATTTAAAATAAAACATTATCAGTGGTTATCTGGAGGGAAAATAATTACAAGTAATGGTTTTTTTACTTTATTTTTTATTTATTTATTTATTTATTTTTTTTTTGAGACGGAGTTTCACTCTTGTTACCCAGGCTGGAGTGCAATGGCGCGATCTCAGCTCACCGCAACCTCCGCCTCCTGGGTTCAGGCGATTCTCCTGCCTCAGCCTCGTGAGTAGCTGGGATTACAGGCACGTGCCACCATGCCCAGCTAATTTTTTGTATTTTTAGTAGAGACGGGGTTTCACCATGTTGACCAGGTTGGTCTTGATCTCTTGACCTCGTGATCCACCCGCCTTGGCCTCCCAAAGTGCTGGGATTACAGGCTTGAGCCACCGCGCCCGGCGGTTTCTTTACTTTAATACTTTTGTTTTTATATATAATATAAATACCTTTATATAATACCTTATATAATACCTTTGTAAAGGTCATATAATATGCCACCTTTACATGAACATGATAAGTTTACTAAGAGTCTTTTACTGAAAATCTCAAAACAACTAAAGAGAAGATGCTTCAAGATGAGATTTCAGTGAAAATTAAAAAAAAAAAAAAAGAGAGAGAGAAGATGAAAGTAAGTAAATCAGAAAAGAATGGGGGGCCAGGCACAGTGGCTCACACCTGTAATCCCAGTACTTTGGGAGGCTGAGGCTGGCAGGTTACTTGAGGTCAGGAGTTCAAGACCAGGCCAGCCAACATGGTGAAACCTCATCTCTACCAAAAAATACAAAACTTAACCAGGTGTGGTGGCATGCACCTGTATAGTCTCAGCTACTTGGGAGGCTAAGATGGGAGAATTGCTTGAACCCAGGAGGCAGAGGTTGCAGTGAGCCAAGATCATGCCACTGCACTCCAGCCTGGGTGATAGAGTGAGAGTCTGTCTCAAAAAAAAAAAAAAAAAAAAAAAAAGGAAAAGAATGGGGGACTGTTACAGAAATAGAACTATATGACAACATTATAGGCTGAGTATACCTTAAACAAAATGCTTGGGACCACAAGTGTTTCAGGTTTCAAATTTATTCACATTTTGTATTATCTGCATTATATTTACTGGCTGAGCATCCCAAGTCTGAAAGTCCAAAATCTGAAATGTTCCAATGAGCAGTTTCTTTGGGTGTAATGTCAACACTCAAAACGTTTTGGATTCTGGACTATTTCAGATTTTCAGATTTGAGATGCTAACAAACAAATTCCTAAAACTTACAAACTAACTAAACTAACTCAAGAAAATAGAAAATCTCAACAGACCTATCACAAGTAAAGAGACTGAATCTGTAATCAAAAACCTCCCAAGAAAGAAAAGTTCAGAACATCCGGGTCTATCATGGTCTAAAAAAAAAAGAAAAAGAAAAAAGAAAGAAAGGAAAGAAAAGAAAAGGAAAAAGTCAGAACCAAATGGCTTCCCTAGTAAATTCTACCAAACATTTTTGTTTTGGAGACAGAGTCTTGCTCTGTCCCGCAGGGTGGAGTTCAGTGGTGCGATCTTGGCTCATTGCAACCTCTGCCTCCCGAGTTCAAGCGATTCTCATGCCTCATTCTCCCAAGTAGCTGGGACTACAAGCATGCACCATCACACCCAGCTAATTTTTGTATTTTTAGTAGAGATGGGGTTTCGACATGTTGGCCAGGCTGGTCTTGAACTCTTGACCTCAGATGATCCGCCTGCATTGGCCTCCCAAATTGCTGGGATTACAGGCGTAAGCCACCGCACCCAGCCCTACCAAACATTTAAAGAAGAGTAATATCAATACTTCACAAACTCTTATCAAAAAATAGAAAAGAAGGGAACTGGCTAGGTGAGGTGGCTCACGCCTGTAATCCCAGCACTTTGGGAGGCCGAGGCAGGTGGATCACGAGGTCAGGAGATTGATACCATCCTGGCCAACATGGTGAAATCCCATCTTTTAAAAAAAAAAAAAAAAAAAAGAAAGAAAGAAAGAAAGAAAGAAAAGGGGAGGGGATGGGAGGGGAGTGGAGGGGAGGTCAGGGAAAGGGGAAGGGGGGGGAGGGGAGGGAAGGGAAGGGAGGAACACTTCCTAACTCACTCTATGAAGCCAGTATTACCCTAATGCCAACACCAGAAAAAGACATCACAAGAAAACTACAGACCAGCATCTCTTACAAATGTGGAATGAAAAATCCCCAACACCATACTATTAACAGAAACCTAGAGTATATTAAAAGAACTATAAACCATGATGAAGTCTGACTTATCCCAGACATGCAAGGGTGATTTAACCTAACAAAATCTATTTGATATACCACATTAATAAATGAAGGAAAAGAAAAACACACGCTCCAGCTTGATGCAGAAAAGGCTTTGAATCCAATACTTTTGTAATAAAAACGCTTAAAAAATAGGAATAAAAGGATCTTCTTCAACATGATAAAGGGTATTTATTAAAAACCCAGTGCTAACATCAAACCCAATAGTAAAAGGCTGAAAAAGCTTTCTCACTAATATCAGGAACAAGACAAGATGCTCACTTTCACCACAGCTATTCAACACTGTACTGGAAGTTCTAGCCAAGGGTATTAAAACAGGAAAAACAAAAGGCATCCAAGTTAGAAGGAAAGAAGTAAAACCATCTCCATTTGCAAATGATATAATCCTGTACATAGGAATTTCAAAGGATCCAACAGAAAGATACTAGAGCATACAAACTCAGCCAAGTTGCAGGATACAAGATGAAGATACAAAAACCAGTTATGTGTCTATACATCAGCAATGAACAATTTCAAACAGAATTGAGAAAGTAATTCACTTACACTAGCATCTGAATGAATAGAATACTTAGGAATGACCAGGTGCAGTGGCTCATACCTGTAATCCTAGCACTTTGGGATGCTGAGGCAGGTGGATCACTTGAGGTCAGGAGTTCGAGACCAGCCTGGCCAATATGGTGAAACCCCATCTTTACTAAAAATACAAAAAGTAGCTGGGTGTGATGATGCACACCTGTAATCTCAGCTACTCAGGAGGCTGAGGCAGGAGAATCACCTGGGAAGCAGAGGTTGCAGTGAGCAAAGATCGTGCCACTGCACTCCAGCCTGGGTAACAAAGCAAGACTCTGGCTCAAAAAAAAAAAAAAACCCAAAACCAAAAAACCAAAAACCTAAGAATAAGCTGAATGGAAGCAAAACATTTGCAACTAACTGCAAAATAATGCTCAAAGAAATTGAAGATATAAATAAATGTTTAGAAAGACATTCTACGTTCATGGATTAAAAGACTTAATATTATTAAGATGCCTATACTACCAAAAGTGATCTATAGAGTCAACACAATCCCCATCAAAATTCTAAGTCTTTTTTTACAGAAATAAAAAAGCCATGTCAACTGGAAAGTGCTAATAAGAAAAAAAAAAAAAAAAAGCCAATCCTCAATTTATATATGAAATTTCAAGGAGCTCTGAAACAAACCTTAAAAAGAATAATGAAGTTGGAGAAATAAAACCTCTTGATCTCAAACTTGCCACAAAGCTACAGTCATCAAAATGATGTGGTACTGACATAAAGAGACATATAGATAAATGGAATAGAATTAAGAATTCAGAAATGAATCTATAGAATATGGCCAATTGATTTGACAAGGATGCCAAGACAATTCAATGGGGGAAAGAACAGTCTCTTTAACAGATGGTACTGGGAAAACTAGATTTACACACACAAAGGAATGAAGTTGGGGTCAGGTGTGGTGGCTCACACCTATAATCCCAGCACTTTGAGAGGCCACGGCAAGTGGACTGCTTGGGCCCAGGAGTTCAAGACCAGTCTGTGCAACATAGCAAAACTCCATTTCCCCCCACAAAAAGAGAAAAGAAAAAAGAAAAAAAATTAGCTGGGCCTGGTAACATACACCTGTGGTCCCAGCTATTCTGGAGGCTGAGGTGGGAAGAAAATTTGAACCTAGGGAAGTTGAGAATGTAGTAAACTGTGATGACTTTACTGCACTCCAACCTGGGCAACAGAATGAGAAACCCTGCCTAAAAAAAAAAAAAAAAACAAATTAAAAAAAAACTAAGTGAAAGAAGTTAGACTTCTACCTCGCACCATATATAAAAACTAACACAAAACAGACCAGGTGTGGCTGCTCACACCTGTAATCCTAGCACTTCAGGAGGCTAAGGCAAAAGGATCACTCGATATAAGGAGTTCAAGACCAGCATGGGCAACATGGCAAAACTCCATTTCTTTTTTTTTTTTTTTTGAGACGGAGTTTCGCTCTTGTTACCCAGGCTGGAGTGCAATGGCACGATCTCGGCTCACCACAACCTCCGCCTCCTGGGTTCAGGCAATTCTCCTGCCTCAGCCTCCTGAGTAGCTGGGATTACAGGCACGTGCCACCATGCCCAGCTAATTTTTTTGTATTGGCAAAACTCCATTTCTACTTGCACTCCAGCCTTCTGCCTTAAAAAAAAAAAAAAAAAATGGGGTGGGGGGAGGTGGTGCACGATGGCTGAGAGGAGGTAACACTGGAATGCAGCTCCTAGCGAATGAGACGCAGAAGGCTAGAGGACTTCACGATTCCAAGCGAGGTGCCAGGTTCATTTGGTGGGATGGGTAGGACTCTGAAAATAGCCCAGGGAAGGAGCTGAAGCAGGGCGACAGCTGCCCAGGGAGGGTGAACCAAAACAGGGCAGAGTGTGTCCCCACCTGAAACGTGCAGCTGGCTCAGAGGGTCAGGGACGTCACCCTCTTGGTGCTCCAATTTGGATCCTGTGCTTACCTCATCCCTCCTGCAACCCACCGTCCACAAGAGCCCCGCCAGACTGCAGGGCGCCATGGGTTGTCGAGGCAAATCTGAGCAATAGCTCCCACCTGGTGTCACAAGCCATCTGCACGGACCTGGGTGGAAGCTTGGACCAACACCAGCAGGACAGAACAACCCATCCCACAGAAAGAGGCAGAGTTGAAAGCAGGAAAATATGCCGTAATACCCAGCAGACCCCGCCCCCCACAAAACTCAAACTGAAGCCCGCACTAGAGAGCTTGGCAGTGAATACACCAGTTTGACCCCAACCAGGAAGACTGAGCTCAAGGAAGGAGAGACTCCACTGGGAAGGTGGGACTAATCTCACCTGCAAACAAACTCCAGGGGAAGACCACCCACCCAGCAACCTGACTGAATCCGAGGCAGCCCAGCAGCACCTCTACAGGCCAAAAAGATAGAGCCTAACTGCAACAGAAAGGACGTTGGCTCAGAGATTCCTCCCCAAATCACCAACTTCAAAGATCAAAGGGAGATAAATCTTCAATAAAATACTGGCAAACTGAATCCAACAGCCCATCAAAAAGCTTATCCACCACAATGAAGTAGGCTTCATCCCAGGGATGCAAGACTGGTTCAACATACACATCTATAAACATAATCCATCACATAAACAGAACCAAAGACAAAAACCACATGATTATCTCAACAGATGCAGAGAAGCCCTTTGACAAAAGGCCTTTATACTAAAACAGCCTTTATGCTAAAAACAGCCCTTTATGCTAAAAACTCTCAATAAACTAGGTATCAATGGAGTGTATCTCAAAATAATAAAAGCTATTTACGACAAACCCACAGCCAATATCATACTGAAAGGGCAAAAACTAGAAGCATTCCCTTTAAAAACTGGCACTAGAGAAGGATGCCCTCTTTCACCACTCCTATTCACTATAGTATTAGAAGTTCTAGCCAGAGCAATTAGGCAAGAAAAAGAAACAAAGGGCATTCAGTGAGGAAAAGAAGAAGACAAATTGTCCCTATTTGCAGATGACATGATCATATATTTATTTATTTATTTTTTATTTGTGATCATATATTTAAAAGACCCCAGCCATCTCAGCCCAAAACCTCCTTAAGCTGATAAACAACTTTGGCAAAGTCTCAGGATACAAAATCAATGTGCAGAAATCACAAGCATTCCTATACACCAACATCAGACAAACAGCCAAATCACGAGCAAACTCCCATTTGCAATTGCTACAAAGAGAATAAAATACCTAGGAATACAACCAACAAAGGATGTAAAAGATTGCTTCAAGGAGAACTACAAACCACTGATCAAGGAAATAAGAGAGGACACAAACAGATGGAAAAACATTCCACGCTCATGGTTAGGAAGAATCAATATTGTGAAAATGGCCATACTGCCCAAACTAATTTATAGATTCAATGCTATCCCCATCAAGCTACCAATGACCTTTTTCACAGAATTGGAAGAAAACACTTTAAACTTCATATGGAACCAAAAGGGCCTGCATAGCCAAGACAATCCTAAGCAAAAAGAAAAAAGCTGGAGGAATCATGCTACCTGACTTCAAACTATACTACAAGGCTACAGTAATCAAAACAGCATGGGACTGGTACCAAAACAGAGATACAGACCAATGGAACAGAACAGAGGCTTTGGAAACAACGCCACACATCTACAACCATATGATCTTTGACAAACCTGACAAAAACAAGCTATGGGGAAAGGATTCCCTGTTTAATAAATGGTGTTGGGAAAACTGGCTAGCCATATGCAGGAAGCTGAAACTGGATCCCTTCCTTAC
This sequence comes from Saimiri boliviensis, assembly GCF_048565385.1. Classification (NCBI taxonomy): domain Eukaryota; kingdom Metazoa; phylum Chordata; class Mammalia; order Primates; family Cebidae; genus Saimiri; species Saimiri boliviensis. The sequence continues at coordinate 29,679,177 of NC_133465.1, forward strand.
ACCTTATAGAAAGATTAACTCCAGACGGATTAAAGATTTAAACATAAGAACTAACACCATTAAAACCCTAGAAGAAAACCTAGGCATTCAGGACACCATTCAGGCCTAGGCAAGGACTTCATGACTAAAACACCAAAAGCAACAGCAACAAAAGCCAAAATACACAAATGGGATCTAATTAAGCTTCACAGCTTTTGCACAGCAAAAGAAACAATTATTAGAGTGAACCAGCAACCAACAGAATGGGAAACATTTTTTGCACTCTACCCATCTGACAAAGGGTTAATATCCAGAATCTACAAAGAACTAAAGCAGATTTACAAGAAAAACAAACAAACCCATTCAAAAGTGGGCAAAGGATATGAACAGACATTTTTCAAAAGAAGACATATATGTGACCAAGAAACATGAAAAAATGCTCATCATAACTGGTCATTAGAGAAATGCAAATCAAAACCACATTGAGATACCATTTCACACCAGTTAGAATGGCGATCATTAAAGTATCTGGAGACAAGAGATGCTGGAGAGGATGTGGAGAAAAAGAAACACTTTTACACTGTTTGTGGGAATGTAAATTAGTTCAACCATTATGGAAGACAGTGTGGCGACTCCTCAAGGATCTAGAAATAGAAATTCCATTTGACCCAGCAATCCCATTACTGAGTATATACCCAAAGGATTATAAATTGTTCTGCTATAAAGACACATGCACACATATGTGCATTGCAACACTGTTTACAATAGCAAAGACTTGGAACCAACCCAAATGCCCATCACTGATAGACTGGACAAAGAAAATGTGGCACATATACACCACGGAATACTATGCAGTCATAAATAATGACAAGTTCATGTCCTTTGTAGAGACATGGATGAATCTGGAAACCGCCATTCTTAGCAAACTGACACAAGAACAGAAAACCAAACACTGTATGTTTTTACTCATAGGTGGGTGATGAACAATGAGAACACTTGAGCACAGGGAAGAGAACAAGACTCACTGGGCTAGGTTGGGGAACAAAGGGTAGGGGAGGGAAGGGACATGCATCAAATAAAGATTTTATATCCTGAATATACTAAGAACCCCTGGCCGAGCCCAGTGGTTCACGCCTATAATCTCAGCCCTCTGGGAGGCCAAGGCAGGTGATCACCTGAGGTCAGGAGTTTGAGACCAGCCTGGCCAACATGGTGAAACCCCATCCTACTAAAAATACAAATATTAGCTGGGCGTGGTGGTGGGTGCCTGTAATCCCAGCTACTTTGGGAGTTAACGCAAGACAATCACTTGAAGCTGGGAGACAGGAGTTGCAATGAGCCGAGATCAAGCCATTGCACTCCAGCCTGGACAACAAGAGCAAAACTCCATCTCGAAAAACAAAGATAGTAATATAAAAACACTAAGAACCCCTAAAATTCAACAAGAAAGAGACAGCCCAAATATAAAAATGGGAAAAGTAACATACATTTCTCCAAAGAAGATACACAAATGGCACTTGAAAAGATGCTCAATATCATCAGTCATCAGGGAAATGCAAACAAAAACCACAATAAGGTATCACTTAACATCTAGTAGGATGGCTACAATAAAAATAAGTGGAAAACAAAAGGTGCTGTTGAGGATGTGAAGAAACTGGAACACTCATACATTGCTGGTGGGAATGGAAATGGTGCAGCTGCTGATGGTGCAGTTTGGCAGTTCCACAAACGAACACAAAATACTACAGGAACCGGCAATTCCACTCCTAGGTACATACTCAAAACTGAAAACAGGGACTCAACCAGATACACGTCAGTGTTCATGGCAACATCGTTCACAATAGTCAAAAGTGCAAACAACCCATGTGTTCATCAACAGATGCATGAATAAACAAATTATGGTTTATACATACAATGGAATATTACTCAGCTATAAAGAATAAAGTTCTCACACATACTGCAATACGGATGAAGCCCAAAAACAATTAAATAATATAAGCTAGAAACAAAAGGACATATATTGTTTGACTCCATTTCTATGAATATCTAGAAATATCTAAGCAAATTCATAGAGATGAAGGGAGATTACAGGTACTGGGACTGGGAGGAGGGTGAAATAGGGGTTACTGTTAATGGATACAGAGTTTCTACTTAGGGTCATGAAAATGTTTTAGAAGTAGATAGTGGTAATATACAAATGTTAAAAATAACTAAAACAGCAAATCTGATAAATTTTTTTTAGCTCATACTCATGTGCACACACACAAATGCACATAAAAGAAACATACTTTGGTATATGTGTCAAATAATGATCCTAGACCCCAGAAGACTGAGATTGTCTCTGAAAGAGACTTTACAGAAGTAGAAATCAGAGAAAGTCTGTGTTCTGCAATATTTAATTCTATAGCAACGCAAGCCATAAGACTCATAAAAACAGTGTGCTAAGAATTCTAAAAAAGCAACACGTAAGTTAAAGCAAAGTAATTTTTTCTTTCTTTCTTTCTTTTTTTGAGACAGGATCTAGCTCTGTCACTCAGGCTAGAATGCAGTGGTACAATCTCAGCTCACTGCAATCTTTGCCTCCTGGGCTCAGGTGATTCTCCCACCTCAGCCTCCTGAGTAGCTAGAACTACAGGACTGCACCACCATACCTGGCTAAGTTTTTTATTTTTTGTAGAGACAGGGTTTCACCATGTTGCTCAGGGTGGTTGGTCTCAAACTCCTGGGCTCTAGTGATCCACCCACCTTGCCTCCCAAAGGGCTAGAATTACAGGTGTAAGCCAACAAGCCTGGCCCACAAAATCATATTCTTTCTCATTTTTTTAATATTCCAAGAAGTTCAATAAATAAAACAATTTTCATATTTGAATCTTACCCCCCGCACACACACACATACTCACTCTTTCTCTCTTTCCTATGTAAGTGACTATAAAATGACTGTGGCCTATCTCTCTCTCTCTCTTTTTTTTTTTTTTTTTTTCAGATAGTCTCACTCTTGTCACCCAGGCTGGAGAGCAATGGTGTAATCTTGGCTCACTGCAACCTCCACCTCCCAGGTTCAAGCCATTCTCCTGTCTCAGCCTCCTGAGTAGCTGGGATTACAGGCACGTGCCACCATGCCCAGCAAATTTTTGCTATTAACTGGTTTCACCATATTGGTCAGACTGGTCTCGAACTCCTGATCTTGTGATCCACCTGCCTGGCCCTATATCTCTTTTAATTTAATGTATTTTGCTCTGTCAGGAGTGGACATTAAGTAAATGCTGGTCACTGACAACAAGCCATTAACACTTACAAAATACACTGCTCCAAAGCTTCCATGGCCAATTTCTCTGAGATCTGTGAAGAGCTTCTCTGGATCTTCTTTGAAGAAGAGCTCTGCAATTTCAGGGTCCTTCAGGCTGCCTGCTCTGTTAGTTGATGGCATCCTGCTGAGCAGTCAGCTGTCTGATTCTAATTTTATACTGCTATCCCAATCCTTGGTTCATCTGTATGAATGAAGCCACGCTGGCATAAACTACTGTAGAGAAATAGAAAAAAAAAAAAAAAAAAAAAAAAGTCAGTATAAGGTCACATACTGATAGCATCTACAAATTTATCTCATGTCTACAATTTCACTGAAAAGGCAGTGCGGATACTACTGCAGTAATTCCTAAACCTGTTTCATCATCATAAACACCTGTGATACTTAAAAAAGATCCCTACTATACAGCACTTTTTAAAAATGAGATAATCTTTGTGTCTTGGCAGACTTTCCAAGTCAATACTTAAAAAGTTACTTCTGATGCAGTTATCTCATCAACAGAGAAGATAATATAAAAGAGATTTTTCTTTTGAATGTCGAGTGTATAAAAGAGATTTTTAAAATACACAATAACTCAAAATGTATCCACAGCATTTTCAACAACAGGAAACTTCCTTTTCTGTTCATCTACCATATGCCAGTGTATTAATCAACTCTAACCGACATAAAAGAAAAATACAGTGAGAGAAAGTAATGAATTTCACACAGACAACTCTTTCCCTATAAACTTGATTTTGACCATAGCAAAGTCACTTAACTTCTCATTCCTAAACTTAGTAGGTTGAACTAAATTCTATATAAAGTATTAATTTTCAATTAATCAACCTATAAAAAATAACAAACTTCAGTGTTATTTAAGACCATATTTAAGAATTCTGAGTAAGTTTTAGTACCCTAACAAGAATTATTTTACATTAAAATTTTCTAACTGGGTCCATGACCTGCAACTTCTTTCTTATCTACCTAACGAATCCCCACTCAAAGTCTTTCAAGATTTAGATTAAACGTCATAAAGTCTGTAAAATCTTAAGTCTATTAGGAAGAGTTGGTCACCCTCCCTTTATGCCCCCAAAGCATCCTGCAGCATATACCACATTATATTGCTATTATTTAACTCTCTTTCCTAAACAAGCAGGCACAGTGTGTCTCATTCATCTCTGTATCATCTCTCCAGCTCCTACCTCTTACCTTCTACAGTTAATATTATATAAATATTGCTGAATAAAAGAATATACTTCTATGCAGCTCCTAAAAATAATTTCACTTCCACAAATACTTACAGAACAAACAGTAATGCATAAGACTATGACATATAAAAACATTAAAGTTGTCAACAGGATAGCAACTTCCAGAAACTGAGAGAGACAAGAAATAGTTAGGGAATTGAAACACTTGCTCAACCAAAGACCAAAATATAACACAATACTATCGCCATCGCAAGAGTAAAATACCAAAGCAAAACAAGAAAATTAATAACCTAAAAAACCCAGAAACAAACCCATGTTTGTCTACCTTGAAATTTAACACACACAGTTAAAGGAGAAGAAAGAAATTGAGAAAACTTGACAATCCATTTGGAAAAAAAATTATAGGCCTATCACTTATCTTACCATAAACATTACTGCTACATGTCTCAAAAAGGCATCTCGAATCAATGGGGAAAAGATTGATTAGATAAAAATGTATTGTTGGGAGAGCCTAATAGCCATATGAGAGAAAAATTATACCTTTTCCTCAAACTGAACATCAGAATTACATAGGGATCAAATACACAAATATTAAAAAATAAAACGAGTACTAGGAGGAAATATGAGTAAATTTCTTTGTAACCAGTGTGAGGAAACTTATCTATGATCTACATCCAAAGCAATAAGGAAATAAGACATATTTGACAATATAAAAAAGAAAACTTGAGAGGAAGGAACACAGTAAAAGACACCAAAAAGAATAAAAAGCAGGCTGGCATGGTGGCTCATGCCTATAATCCCAGCACTTTGGGAGGCCAAGGCAGGCAGATCACCTGAGGTCAGGAGTTTGAGACCAACCTGACCAACATGGAAAAACACCATCTCTACTAAAAATACAAAATTAGCCAGGCGTGATGGCACATGCCTGCCATCCCAGCTACTAGGGAGGCTGAGGCAGAAGACTCGCTTGAACCTGGGAGGTAGAGGTTGCTGTGAGCCGAGATCATGCCATTGCACTCCAGCCCAGGCAACAAGAGCGAAACTCCGTCTCAAAAAATAAAATAAAATAAAATAATAAAAAGCGGATAAACTTGATACAAAAGCAGGAAATATATCTGTAAGAATTTTTTTAAAAAAAGATAGGCCAGGTGAATTGGCTAATACCTGTAATCCCAGCACACTGGGAGGCCAAGGCAGTTGGATTACCTGAGGTCAGGAGTTCGAGACCAACCTGGCCAACATGGTGAAACTCCGTTTCTACTAAAAATATAAAAATTAGACGGGTGTGGTAGTGCTGCTCAGGAGGCTGAGGCGGGAGAATTGTTTTGAATCCAGGAGATGCAGGCCGCAGTGAGCAGAAACTGTGCCGCTGCACTCCAGCCTGGGTAACAGAGCAAGACCCTGTCTCAAAAAATAATAAAATAAACTTTTATAAAGTCTGAAACTTAGATAACAAAGAGTTAATATCCTTAACAATGTAGAGTTTTAAAAAACAGAGAAGAAATGAACAACATCCTAATACCCCTAATATAGTTAATAAAAACGAGGGAACCCAGACACGGTGGTGGGTGCCTATAGTCCCAGCTACTCAGAAGGCTTAGGCTGGAGGATCACTTTGAGCCCAGGAGTGTGAGTTTGTAGTGCACTCTGATCATGCCTGTGAACAGCCACTGCACTCCAGTCTGGGCAACAAAGTGAAACCTCTTCTCTTTAACAACAAACAAAGCAGTGACTCACTCCTATAATCCCAGTACTTTGGGAGGCTAAGGCAGGCAGATCACCCATGGTTAGGAGTTCGAGACCAGCCAATATGGTGAAACTTCACCTCGACTGAAAATACAAAAAATTAGCCAGGCATAGTGGTGCATGCCTGTAGTCCCAGCTACTCAAGAGGCTGAGGCAGGAGAACTGCTTGAAACCAGGAGGCAGAGGTTGCAGTGAGCCGAGACTGTGACATTGCACTCCAGCCTGGGCAAAAATAGTGTACCTCCATCTAAAAAAAAAAAAGAAAATGGCTGGGCGTGGTGGCTCACGCCTGTAATCCCAGCACTTTGGGAGGCCGAGCCAGGCAGATCACTAGGTCAGGAGATCAAGACCATCCTGGCTAAACATGGTGAAACCCCGTCTCTGGAAAAAAAAAAAGAAACTACAGTAAAAATACAATTACTATAATCTTATGGGGAGCATAGTTGCATGTGTGGTCCATTGTTGACTGAAATATTGTTACATGGTGCATGACTACATTTGGAAAGTGAATGACATACTTCTAAGTAACCCATGAGTCAATAACGGAGTTTTGAGGAAAATTAGAAGAGATTATGAACTGAATAAAAACCAAAATACAACATAAAATTTGTAGGATACAGTTAAAACAGTGCTTAGAGGGAAATGCATGGTACTAACTGCTATTTTAGAAAAACTAAGGTCTAAAATCAATAATCTAAGCTTCTAAAGCTTCCATCTTAAAAATATAGAAAGAGGCCGGGCATGGTGGCTCACCCCTGTAATCCCAGCACTTTGGGAGGCCAAGGCAGGCGGATCACCTGAGGTCAGGAGTTCAAGACCAGCCTGGCCAACATGGTGAAACCCCATCTCTACTAAAAAATACCAAAAATTAGCCAGGCGTAGTGGCAGGTGCCTATAATCTTAGCTACTTAGGAGGCTAAGACAGGAGAATTGCTTGAACCTGGGAGGAGGAGGTTGCAGTGAGCCAAGATCGTGTCACTGCGCTCCAGCCTGGGCAGTAAGAGCAAAACTCCGTCTCAAAAAAAAAAAAAAAGAATATAGAAAGAAAAATGCAAGTTAAACCAAAAGCAAATAGAAGAAGGCAATACTAAAGAACAGAATAGAAATCAGTGAAATACAAAACTAAAAGCCAACAGAGGAAAAAAAAGCTGTTCTTTGCGGGGAAGCAGAGGAAGTCAGTAAGACAGAAAGGTCTCTACCTAAACAAACAAAGGGAAACAAGCAGACACAAATTACCAATAACACAAACAAAAGAGGTATCACTACAGACTCTATAAACATTAAAAAGATGAGGAAATACAACGAACAGCTGTAAGCTAACAACATAGATGAAATGGACAAATTATTTTAACAGGGATAAAAACTACCAAAAACTTACTCAAGAAGAAATAACCTGATTAGTCATACCTATATGAAAACTCCAGGCCTAGACAGTTTCACTATGAAATCCATTAAATATTAAAGGAAAAAAATACAAATTCTACATAAATTCTTCAGGCTTAGAAGAGAGAACATTTCCCAATTCATTTTATGAAGCCACCACGACATTGATAATCAAAACAAACCAAAACACTGACAAAAACTGAAGATTTCCAACCAATATAAAGCAAAAATCATCAACATAAAAGCAAAATCATCAACAAAATTATCAGCAGATTAAATTCAGCAATATATAAAAATGATACCACAGCACAATCAAGGAGGATTTATCCAGAAACGCAAGGCTGGTTCAATGTTAGAAAATCATTGTCATTCTCCATTCTAAACATACTAAAGAAGAAATATAAACAGAGGCAGAAAATCAAATTGACAACATCGATACATGATCAAAACACTCAAAACCAGGAATAGAAAGGAACATCCTTAACCTATTAAAGGTATCTACAAAAAACCTGACGCTAACATCATATGTAATGCTTGAAGAGTGAAAGCTTTCCCCTAAAGATTAGAAATAACGCAAAGGGTGCTTGCTTGGGCAGCACATATGCTAAAATTGGAGTAAGAAAATTAGCATGGCCCCTGCACAAGGATGACATGCAAATTTGTAAAGTGTTCCATATTTGTACATTTTTAAATAACTTAAAGAGTATAACTGGATTGTTTGCAACTCAAAGGATAAGTGCTTGAGGGGATGAATACCCCATTCTTCCTATGTGCTCATTTCACATTGCACACCTGTTTCAAAATATCTCATGTACCCCATAAATATATAAACCTACTATGTATCCACAAAAATTAAAAGGAAAAAAGGAAAAAGAAAAAGAAGGCAATGATATCCGCTCTAATCAGTCCTAATCAACACTGTACTAGAATTTCTAGTCAGTGTTTGCTTTAAAAAGGAAGAAAAAGAACTACAAGGCATACATACCAGAAAGAAAGAAAACTCTCTACTTACTAACAATATTATCGTGTACAGAGAAAATCCCAAAAATGTACAAAATAGCAATGGGAAAAAACTGAGTAAATTTAAGTCTAATAATACATGGGTATAATTTGTAAAGTAAAAACAATACTAATTTGGTGAAAGAAATCAAAGTCAACCTAATTAAATGGAGAGATGTACTGTATTTATGGTGAATGACTCAATATTATTATAAGGTAATTCTCTTCTGATTCAAAAATTCAATGATTCATAGATTCAACACAATCTCAGAGTACAACAGGATTTTCTGTAGATATCAACAAACTGATTCTAACATGTATATGAAATGGCAAAAGCTCCAAATTAGCTAAAATAACTTAAAAAGAATAAAGGTGGAGCCAGACGCAGTAGCTCGTGCCTGTACTCCCAGAACTTTGGGAGGCTGAGGCAGGTAGATAACAAGGTCAGGAAATCAAGACCATCCTGGCCAACATGGCGAAACCTCGTCTCTACTAAAAATACAAAAATTAGCTGGGCATGGTGGTGTATGCCTGTAATCCCAGCTACTCAGGAGGCTGAGGCAGGGGAATCGCTTGAACCAGGGAGTTGGAGGTTGCAGTGAGCCGAGAGCACTCCATCCTGGTGACAGAGCAAGACTTATCTCTAAAAAGAAAAAAATAAAATAAAATAATAAAATAAAGGTGAAGAACTCACATTATCTGATTTGAAGACATAATATAAAGCTACAAATAATCAAGACAGTGTGGTAATGAATGAAAGGATACACACAGTCTAATGAAACAAAAACAGAAGTCCAGAAACAGGTCATACAAATACATACGATCAACTGATTTTTGTCGAAGGTGCAATAAAGTAAAGGTAATCTTTTAGAATATGGTGCCACAGCAACTGGACATCCAAAATTGAAATCTGACTTACATTTTGCACTTTACAGAAAAATGAACTCAAAACTCCATATAGAAGGCTGATACTATAAACATTTAGAAGAAAGGAGAAAATCATTATCTTGGATTAGGCAGAGTTCTTAGGCATAATACCAAAAACATGATCCATAAAAGGCTAATTTGAACTTTATCAAAACTAAAAACTTTTTCTCTTGCAAAGGACACTGTTGAAAGAATGAAGTCCAGCCAGAGACCAGGAGAAAACATTTTCAAATCACATGTCTGAAAAAAGATTTGTATCCAGAATATCTAAAGCACTCTCAAAACTCAGTAATAGAGTTTAGTGGTACACACTTGGAAATAAAACCATAAAGAAACTCCCAGAAGTGATTACTAGAAATGTTAGGATGGTGGTTAATTTAGGGAAAGGGAAGGGGTTGTGACTGGGGATAGAAGAGATTCTAGAATTGCTAGTCAAGTTCTATTTGTCTTTTTTTTTTTTTTTTTTCATATGTAGAACATTTGTTTGTAGGGAGGCCACAAGCTTCATGCAAGTTCTATTTGTTGCCTTAGGTAATCGTTACAAGACTGTACAATTTATAATAATAATTCATTAAGCTATGTATTTATTTTTTCATTTATTTATTGATTTGAGACAGAGTCTCGCTCTATCACCAGGCTGGAGTGCAGTGGCGCGATCTCAGCTCACTGCAACCTCTGCCTCACAGGTTCAAGTGATTCTCCTGTCTCAGCTTTACAAGTAGTTGGGACTACAGGCATGCACCACCACACCCAGCTAATTTACGTATTTTTAGTAGAAATGGGGTTTCACCGTGTTGGCCAGGGCGGTCTCAATAATCCCTTAGCCTCGTGATCCACCCGCCTTGGCCTTCCAAATTGCTGGGATTACAGATGAGCCACCGTGCCTGGCCTCTTTTTTTTTTTTTTTTTGAGATGGAGTCTTGCTCTGTCACCCAGGCTGAAGTGCAGTGGCGCAATCTCGGCTCACTGCAACCTCCGCCTCCCAGGTTGAAACTATTCTTTTGCCTCAGCCTCCCAAGTAGCCGGGATTACAGGTGCATTCTACCACACGCGGCTAATTTTTTCTATTTTTAGAAGAGACGGGGTTTCACCGTGTTAGCTAGGATGGTCTTGATCTCCTGGCCTTGTGATCCCCCCACCTCGGCCTTCCAAAGTGCTTGGGATTACAGGCATGAACCATCACACCCAGTTGCTATGTATTTTTCATATTTTGTATATCTGATTTTATAATTAAAAGGTTAAAGAAAAACAAATTCTATGCACAATATAGTATCATATATACTAAATAATTTGTAGAGACAAGTGGACAACATACCAAAATGTTAAGGATTATTTTTAGGTAGTTATGGTGACCATTATGGCCAATATCACAAGTCTGCTTTCCTTATGTTCGAACTTTTAAACAATAATTATTATATTCCATTTCTATAACCAGGAAAAAATAAATAAATAAAAAAGATCCATGAACACCTATGTATATTGTTTGGATTGTTAGAAGACAGGGAAAAGTAAAAAAGATAATATATGAGAACCCCCAAAAGACAACCCTGAAATACATCATTACACTGTTAGACTAGAGTTAACAGCACCGAGTGCATAACTGCTTTTCTATACATACTCAAGTTCCCAAAATTACTTTATTATAAAAATTAGCACCATCCTGGTTGCCCTGCACCTATTCAGAATATTGCTGTTAACAGAGCCATCAATGTAAACTAACAAAAAATGTCTTGTTCACTTTTTTTTCTTTTTTTTCTAGGCTATCCTCCAGATCTTGTTCACTTTTAATAGCTGTCATGAAAAAAACTACAGGAAAGAAAGAGCAGTGAGGAGATTTTGCAGCAATCCTAGACCCCATAATTCTTCCAGTCTGCTAAATATACATACATAAATACCCAAACAAAATGTAGGACTAATATAAATGGACAAACTATATATAGGTGGGGTTTTGTTGTTGTTGTTGTTGTTGTTGTTCTTTTTTTTGACGACAGTCTCACTCTGTCAGCCAGGCAGGAGTGCAGTGGCATGATCTCAGCTCACTGCAACCTCTGTCCCCCGGGCTTAAGCAATTCTCCTGCCTCGGCCTCACAAGAAGCTGGGATTACAAGTGTGTGCCCCCATACCTGGCTAATTTTTGTATTTTTAGTAGAGATGGGGTTTCACAATGTTGCCCAGGCTGGTCTCAAACTCCTGACCTCAGGTAATCTACCCGCCTTGGCCTCCCAAGGTGCTAGGATTACAGGTGTGAGCCACGTGCCTAGCCTAAATCAGGCTTTTATTTTTATTTATTTATTTTTTTTGAGATGGAGTTTCGCTCTTGTTACCCAGGCTGGAGTGCAATGGCGCAATCTCGGCTCACCGCAACCTCTACCTCCTGGGTTCAGGCAATTCTCCTGCCTCAGCCTCCTGAGTAGCCGGGATTACAGGCACCCGCCACCATGCCCAGCTGATTTTTGTATTTTTAGTAGAGACGGAGTTTCCCCATGTTGACCAGGATGCTCTCGATCTCTTGACCTTGTGATCCACCCACCTTGGCCTCCCAAAGTGCTGGGATTACAGGCGTGAGCCACAGATTATTATTTTTCTTTAATTATCTAATCTGTTCTTAGAGGAAAATATTAAAGTAATTTACCATGTCCTTCCTAATAAAGTAAACAATAAAAAGAAACTAACAATTACATAATAGTCAATGAGATCCAATTTTTTCCTGGTTCCACAAAAGTTGACCAGAGAAACCTATCATTTATTAGGCTATTTACACTGGAAAATGTGAAAGGCATAATTTTTGTGAGTGGTATCACTTTGTCTAATCATAAAAGCTGATAAAAGAATAAAATCCAATATAATTTATTTTAAAATCTCAGACCAGGTCGGGCGCGGTGGCGCAAGCCGGTAATCCCAGCACTTTGGGAGGCCGAGGTGGGTGGATCACAAGGTCAAGAGATGGAGACCATCCTGGTCAACATGGTGAAACCCCATCTCTACTAAAAATACAAAACATTAGGCCGGGCGCGGTGGCTCAAGCCTGTAATCCCAGCACTTTGGGAGGCCGAGGTGGGTGGATCACGAGGTCGAGAGATCGAGACCATCCTGGTCGACATGGTGAAACCCCGTCTCTACTAAAAATACAAAAAATCAGCTGGGCATGGTGGCGTGTGCCTGTAATCCCAGCTACTCAGGAGGCTGAGGTAGGAGAATTGCCTGAACCCAGGAGGCGGAGGTTGCAGTGAGCCGAGATCGCGCCATTGCACTCCAGCCTGGGTAACAAGAGCGAAACTCCGTCTCAAAAAAAAAAAAAAAAAAAAAAAATACAAAACATTAGCTGGGCATGGTGGTGCGTGCCTGTAATCCCAGCTACTCAGGAGGCTGAGGCAGGAGAATTGCCTGAACTCAGGAGGCGGAGGTTGCGGTGAGCCGAGATCGCGCCATTGCACTCCAGCCTGGGTAACAAGAGCGAAACTCCAGCTCAAAAAAAAAAAAAATCTCAGACCAAAGTAGGATTTTCAGAATTAAGTAACTGCTCCAAATTTGCAAAACATAGTCAAATAATTGACAATAACATCATTCAAGAGCAACAAAAAGAAGATGGGAGAGGGTACTGATAATCACAGCACATTGAGTATTACTTGAGGAATGCTCCTTGAATCAACAATGATGATGTCATGGTATTCCATCTTTTAAGAACTTTCAGATTTTCACAAAAAGGACATTGTTGGTCCTAAGCAATTGATTTAATATAAAGCCTGGTCAGAGGGTTCAGGCCTAGAAAACAGCCAACTTAGTAAGTGCACTCCCTTTAGAGAAAGAAAATTGCCTCTTTCCACTGAATTGGTAGCGATCATACTATCTACTATATCCTCCCTCAATCAGACACACACATACAAACACACACATATATGTAATTATATCAATAACTGAAATGATCAATACAACTGAAAAATACCAGCAAGAAATTTGACATTATAGTATGAATCAGGCTTACCTACACAGAACTAATTTGATGCTTATTGTTTGAGGCTACTTATACACATTACATGTAATTACAAAAGTTTAGAACTGGAAGAAATTAAGAGATTATTTGGTCCCAAAAGGTAAAGTGTCTTTTCTCAAAATCACATGGGTAATTAATGGTGAGAAATACACAGAATCAATTTCCTGAACCACTCACCTAATTTCAAACTGAAAGAAGAGCAAAGATGAAAAGCAAGGATAATGTTCAAAATCTATTTGAGTTTTGGGTAGGATGGTTGTTAGGTAGAAGGGTATACATGAGGACATTACTATAAATACTATTTAATTCATAGCACTGATAAAGATATGAAGATTTAGGTGTTTTTTTTTTGAGACGGAGTTTCGCTCTTGTTATCCAGGCTGGAGTGCAATGGCACAATCTCGGCTCACCGCAACCTCTGCCTCCTGGGTTCAGGCAATTCTCCTGCCTCAGCTTCCTGTGTATCTGGGATTATAGGCACGCGCCACCATGCCCAGCTAATTTTTTGTATTTTTAGTAGAGACGGGGTTTCACCGTGTTGACCAGGCTGGTCTCGATCTCTCGACCTTGTGATCCACCCGCCTTGGCCTCCCAAAGTGCTGGGATTACAGGCTTGAGCCACTGCGCCCTGCCTGAAGATTTAGGTTTTTAAAAAACAAGGCATAAATGTATAAATATGTACCCATTTATATAAAAAGATGTATCTTTACACACACATACACAAATGATCTATGGAAGGATAGATCAGAGACTTATTTTCAGTCCATGGATCCTTTCTAACTTTCAAACTTTTATTCCCTAAATGCATGTATTATGTATTACTTTTTTTTCTTTTCTTTTCTTTTCTTTTTTTTTTTTTTTTTTTTGAGACAAAGTTTTGCTCTTGTTGCCCAGGCTGAATGTAATGTTGCGATCTCGGCTCACCACAACCTCCACCTCCCGGGTTCAAGTGGTTCTCCTGGTGGCAAGCACCTCTAATTCCAGCTACTCAGGAAGGTGAGGCAGGAGAATCACTAGAACCCAGGCGGCAGAGGTTGCAGTGAGCCAAGATCGTTCCATTTCACTCCAGCCTGGGTGACAAGAGACCAAAGTTTGAAAATAAAAGATTAATATACAAAAATTGGTTGTACTTTTTTTATGAGACAGAGTCTCGCTCTGTTGCCCACGCTGGAGTGCAATGTCGCAATCTCAACTCACTGCGACCTCCACCTCCCGGGTTCAAGCAATTCTGCCTCAGCCTCCTGAGTAGCTGACATTACAGGTGCACACCACCACACTCAGCTAAGTTTTGTATTTTTAGTAGAGACAGGGTTTCACCATGTTGGTCCAGATGGTCTCCATCTCCTGACCTTGTGATCTGCCACCAAGCCCTTGTATTTTTTTTACTAGAGAATGGCATTTAGAAACTACAATCTTTTTTGTTGTTGTTGTTTTCTTTTTTGAGATGGAATCTTGTTCTTTCGCCCAGGCTGGAGTGCAGTGGTGCCATCTTGGTTCACCGCAACCTCCGTCTCCTAGGTTCAGAAGAGTCTCCTGTCTCAGCCTGCCAAGTAGCCCAGATTGCAGGTGTGCGCCACAACGTCTAATATTTTGTATTTTTAGTAGAGATGAGGTTTCAGCAGGTTGGCCAGGCTGGTCTCCAACTACTGACTTCAGGTAATCCACCCACCTTGGCCTCCCAAAGTGCTGGGATTACAGGCATGAGCCACTGCACCTAGTCTAGGATGGTCTCATCTCTTGACCTTGTGATCTGCCCTCCTCGGCCTCCCAAAGTGGTGGAATTACAGGTGTGACCCACCACACTCGGCCCATTTGATCCTCTTAAAGGCACTTTTTTTTTTTTTTGAGACGGAGTTTCGCTCTTGTTACCCAGGCTGGAGTGCAATGGCGTGATCTCAGCTCACCGCAACCTCCGCCTCCTGGGCTCAGGCAATTCTCCTGCCTCAGCCTCCTAAGTAGCTGGGATTACAGGCACGTGCCACCACGCCCAGCTAGTTTTTTGTATTTTTAGTAGAGACGGGGTTTCACCATGTTGACCAGGATGGTCTCGATCTCTCGACCTCGTGATCCACCCGCCTCAGCCTCCCAAAGTGCTGGGATTACAGGCTTGAGCCACCGCGCCCGGCCTTAAAGGCACTTTTAAGCACTTCTCAAGTAAAGATGTGAGGAGGAATAAGTAAGATTTTACACATAATATACTTAGCAAGGTACCTGGCATATAGCAAACAATATCTATTTTTATTATCCCCTATTTATATATGTGAAACTCAAAATTCAGAGAAATTAAGCAATTTGTTAAGACTACACAGCCTAGTAAGTGGTGAAACAGAAATCTGAACCCAAAGGGTTTCATCTCAGAAAATCCCTCCTTTACTACTACACTATATATTGCCTATATAGTAAATATGCAGAGAAGCAATAATAAAGGAAATATAACACTGATCTCTAGGAGGTAAATCAGGAATGGTTTTAATCTTCCTTATGGTCTAGTTATACATGAAGTACTTTAAAAACTATTTTTTCCAGCCAGGGATGGTGGCTCATGCCTGTAATCCCAGCATTTTGGGAGGCCAAAGCAGGTGGATCACGAGGTCAGGAGTTTGAGACCCACCTGACCAACATGGTGAAACCCCATCTCTACTAAAAATACAAAAATCAGCCAGGCTTGGTGGCGTGTGGCTATAATCCCAGCAACTCAGGAGGCTGAGGCAGGAGAATCGCTTGAACCTGGGAGGTGGAGGTTGCAATGGGCCAAGATTGTACCACTGCACTCCAGCCTGGGTGACAGAGCAAGACTCCGTCTCGAAAAAAAAAAAAAAACAAAAAAAAAAACAATTTTTTACAGAGAATTAAAAATTTCAGTAACAAAAATACCAGTATTACAAATACCTAGAAGTTATAAAATCTTCATCAAAAGCTTGCTCTTATTAAAGTTCCACAGCAGTACTTTCAAAAGTGGCAACATGTTTTCTGATAAATGAAACTACTAAACTAAGCTCAATAACCAAAATCTAATAACCAGCTGGGGGCAGTGGCTAACGCCTGTAATCCCAGCACTTTTGGAGGCCGAGGCAGGGGAATCACTTGAGGCCAGGAGTTTGAGACCAGCCTGGTCAACATCATGGAACTCTATCTCTATGAAAAAATACCAAAAAAATTAGCCGGCCATGGTGGCAGCTACTCCAGTAGCTGAGACAGGAGAGTCACTTTAACCTGGGAGGGGGAGGTTGCAGTCAGCCAAGATCATGCCACTGAACTCCAGCCAGGTGACAGAGACTCTGTCTCAAAAAGAAAAATAATAAAATGAAATCTTAGTCACACCATTTTTGATTTTCAAGAAAATTTAAAGGGAATAGTTAGCGGGGTTCAGTGGCTCACATCTGTAATCCCAGCACTTTGGGAGGTTGAGGCAGGTGGATCACAAGGTCAGGAGTTCGAGACCAGCCTGGCCAATACAATGAAACCCTGTCTCTACTAAAAATACAAAAAATTGCTGGGCATGGTGGCGCACACCTGTAATTCCAGCTACTAGGGAGGCTGAAGCAGGAGAATCACTTGAACCCAAGAGGTGAATGTTTCAGTGAGCCGAGATCACGCCACTGCACTCCAGCCCGGGTGACAGAGCTAGACTGTCTCAAAAAAAAAATTTTTTTTTTAAAAGGGAGTAGTTAAAATACCCAAGATACTCAGATGTATAAAATAATATGGTAACTTATCAATGCAACATAAAACAAATATGGCCGGGTGCAGTGGCTCACGCCTATAATCCCAGCACTTTGGGAGGTCGAGGCGGGTGGATCACAAGGTCAAGAGATCGAGACCAACCTGGTCAACACGGTGAAACTCCGTCTCTACTAAAAATACAAAAATTAGCTGGGCATGGTGGCGCGTGCCTGTAATCCCAACTACTCAGGAGGCTGAGGCAGGAGAATTGCCTGAACCCAGGAGGTGGAGGTTGTGGTGAGCCGAGATCGCGCCATTGCACTCCAGCCTGGGTAAAAGGAGTGAAACTCCGTCTCAAGGAAAAAAAAAAAAAAAACCAAATATGATGGGGGATATGAAGAAAAAGTGTTGCTTTTCTGGTATAACCATTCTCATTGCACACGTACAATTTGGTTAACTATAGTTTAGGCAAAGCAAGAATTATCACCAAATTGGGAAAGGTGGTTTATACCTGTAATCCCAGCACTTTGGAAGGCCAAGGCAGATGGATCACTGGAGGTCAGGAGTTTGAGACCAGCCTGGACAACATGGCAAAACCCCAACTCTACTAAAAATAGAAAAATTAGCCAGCCGTGGTGGTATGCACCTGTAGTCCCAGCTACCTCAGAAGGCAGAGGCACAAGAATCGCTTGAACCCAGGAGGTGGAGGTTGCAGTGAGCCGAGATTTTGAAACTGCATTCCAGCCTGGGCAATGGAGCAAGACTCTATCTCAAGGAAAAAAAAAATTGTCAGGCGCAGTGGCTCATGCCTGTAATACCAGCACTTTGGGAAGCCAAGGCGGGCAGATCATCTGAGGTTGGGAGTTCGAGACCAGCCTGACCAACACTGAGAAACCCATCTCTACTAAAAATACAAAATTAGCCAAGCGTGGTGGTGCATGCCCTGTAATCCCAGCTACTCAGGAGGCTGAGGCAGAAGAATCACTTGAACCTGGGAGACGGAGGTTGCAGTGAGCCGAGATCGTGCCACTGCTCTCCAGCCTGGGTAACCAACGTGAAACTCTGCCCCCCAAAAAAAAAAAATTATCACCAGAAGGGGCTGGGCAAAGTGGCTCATGCCTGTAATCCCAGCATTTTGGGAGGCCAGGGCAGTCAGATCACCTGAGGTCAGGAGTTTGAGACCAGCCTGGCCAACATGGCAAAACCCCATCTCTACTAAAAATACAAAAATTAGCCAGATGTGGTGGCATGCAACTGTAATCCCAGTTACTTGGGAGGCTGAAGCACGAGAATTGTTTGGACCCAGGTGGCAGAGGCTGCAGTGAGCTGAGATGGTGCCATGGCACTCCAGACTGAGTGACAGAATGAGACTCCATCTCAATAAAAAATGTAAAAAAAAACAAATTATTACCAAAAGGAAGCAAATATTTAATTCAATATTCAAAATACATTGATTTCAAATTGTTATTTTAAATTTAGATTTGCCCTTTTTGCCCTCTTTTCACTGGTTTTTTTCCCAGGGTGTATTCTTGGTTTTGTCGCCTCGGAAGGAAAACAGTACAAATAAAATAGCCAGGTGGGAGGGATCCCTGGAGAAACTCCTACCAGCCTGCCCACTAGAATGGAGCCTTGGGAAGTTCACGCCCATTCCAGTGGGAGGAGTCTGGCCCAGCCTCTTCCAGTGTGGAGCCTGAGATTCCGGCTGGGTAAGAAGCTCTGTAGCAGGGGACTCTGACCTTGAGGAGTACCCCCGTTTCCCTTTTATTCCCTTTTCACCCAATAAAACTCTTCTTTACTCACCCTTTTAACCATCTGGGAGCCTACATTTTCCTGGCCATGGGATGGACAAGAATCCTGTCTTTAACTAAATTAAAGTAAAAGTCCTGCAACATTTTTGGCACCCAACATGGGGCTCAAGAAGCAGTCTCAAAACCTCTGTGGTTTCTAACTCTTTTCATCCTTGGACTTCTGAGCTTATGGGAAACCACACCCCCACCCCTGTTGCTCCTGGGGGTCCGGGGGCCTTTTCGTGGTCTTTTCCTTCCTTTTTC
Source organism: Saimiri boliviensis (assembly GCF_048565385.1). NCBI lineage: Eukaryota > Metazoa > Chordata > Mammalia > Primates > Cebidae > Saimiri > Saimiri boliviensis. Next base: position 29,698,407 of record NC_133465.1, read on the forward strand.
AGGAGGGACTGGGGAGCAGCAGACCCCAGCCACTCTCCCCTCCGTTCCAGGTGGGACACGTGGCTAAAGGGTCCCACACAGCCAGCAGACTGGTTCCCAGCCACACCAAGGGAACCTTTCCCTTCCCCAGCCAATGAGTTTCAACTCTGTGGGACAGAAATTAAACTTTTCTCTCTGGTGGAGGAACTACTTGCATAAGAATAAGAAGTTCTTCCTCAGGCATTTTTAAACTGTTTCTTTTCTTTCCCCATCTCTACCCTATCAACAGGTTAACCTTTAAAGTTTCTTTTTCCCTTTGCTAGGCCAGGCCCCCCCAACTATCACTGTTTTTTCTGTAGAGCTTTAATTGTGAAAAAGGAATTGTGGGGCTCGTCTTGGGCCATGGCCAATCTGGTGTGCTTTGCTTCTCTGCATGGTTCGTCCTGCAAGCCTCCCATCTTGTTTTATACATCCTGAGGGCATGGCCTGTAACTCCCTGGCAAGACTTTATTTAGCAATTTTGGCTTAGGGAATGTTTCTTTCTGGTTTGATTTCTGCATGTTTTCCTAGCCCTGTCTTTTAAAGGCCCCCACCCAGTGACTGGGTTTTCTTCCACCTGTCTGTGTGTGTACTGTGTGTGATGCCTGTAGAAAGAGCTCTAATTAATTTGGCCAAAAAAAACACAAGGGCTTGGATCTTATTTTTTTTAAGACAAAAGAAAAGCTGTGGTACCTTTCAGTTCATCTGACTTTAATCTTTACCAAATAAAAACAGCTCTAAAGACTATGGTAAAATGCAGGTCAGATGCAAAGTTTCCTAAATGTTTTGAGATTATAAACTGCTTTTTCAGTTTTGAGAACTGTCTATCTTGCCTGCTTCACAACTGTTAAGGCCTGGAGACATATGGAACTAACCATGCCCTTCAGAAAGAAGGCAAACCTTGGCTGTAGTTAGCACACAATTAAAGCAACTTACCAAGTTTTACCTTAAAGTTAAAAATTGCTAGCAGTTCACTGAAACTACTAGAAATAGATTTATATGCAAGGTGAGAAAGAACAGTAAAATGTGTTTTTTAGTAAAAGGTTTTAAGAAGGCATGGAAATGTAAACAAACATTATTTTGCCTGGGGTTAAAGAATTGTTTTGAGTTAAATTAGGAAAAAGCTGAAGGTTCAAAGAAGTGGTGGAAGAACCGTGGAAATGAATCCTGCAGAAGAGGTTCTCTGTGTGATCATAGTGACAAAATTCAAAAAAGGGTATTATATGGTTTTTCTGTAAATTGAGCATTGAAATAAAAGCATAACAAGGTTTTCCTAAGGCGCTAATCTGCTCTTTGGCAAAATTTGTAAAGGGTAAACTTATAAAGCATTATAGAAGGTTTTATTGGCCAGGCGCGGGGGCTCACACCTGTAATCCCAGCACTTTGGGAGGCTGAGACAGGTGATCACAAGGTCAGGAGTTCAAGACCAGCCTGGCGAACATAGTGAAACCCCATCTTTACTAAAAACACAAAAAAAATTAGTCAGATGTGGTGGTGGGCGCCTGTAATCCCAGGTACTTGGGAGGCTGAAACAGGAGAATCATTTGAACCCTGGAGGTAAAGGTGGCAGTGAGCTGAGATCCTGCCACTGCACTCCTGCCCAGACTCCCTCTCTTAAAAAAAAGTGTTTTTTGTTTTTAATTTCTGAGTCATCATTTTGACAAAATAAATAACTTATGGTAATCTGGAAATCTATTTCATAATATCAAGTGTTTAAAACCTCAAAAATTTAACAGCCTTCCCAAAATCAAACTTCAGTTTCAAAATTGTCTTCCCTGGCACCTAGCTTTTCAAACACTTCAGAGGGCCCCTTAAGTGTCTAGAAAAGAGAGGTAAACAGGATTATTTGACACATTTAGGTATATGGGATTGCCAAAATTAAGTTCAATCTTCTTTAGGTTATATCTTAGTAAATAGCATTTATATGTGTTCCAAAGTTGCGTGGGATTTCTAAATTTCTAATGTCTCCGTATATGCTATCAATCATAATTAAGGTTAAGTTACTGTAAAACACAGAGATAACCAAACTTCTTTGTCAGTTGTGTTTCTGACTATACTGGACATTTTGGTATTCACAGACGATTGTTGTCTTATTTTAATTCTTTTCAGAAGATGGTTTATAATAGACTGTAAGACTTTAACAGGTGCTTTCAAATACAGACTTCTGATAACTATGGAGATTGTTACAAAGGAAAATGAACAGTTCTCATGAAGAGCTGTTCATTTTCTGAGTATTTACAATATCAAGCAAAACAAGAGTTAATTAAGTGGACTGAACTCAGAAAGCTGAAGCAACCTTTTTGACTTTTGGTTGGTAATGCTGATCCTTGTTTTGTTTTTCAGAGTCAAGGAAACTTACTTTGAACTATTTACGGCATTTGATAATTGAGTAAGGTATATTCCCATGAACAAAAATTTGGAGCATGTATGTTTCTCTCTGCTTAGTTCCTCTAAAATTGGGAAACTATCTGTAAGTATTCTTTTATTTTTTAGTTTTTTAATTATTTATTTTTGAGACAGTTTCACTCTTATTGCCCAGGCTAGAGTGCAGTGGCTCAATTTCAGCTCAGTGCAACCTCCAGCTCCCAGGTTCAAGCGATTCTTCTGCCTCAGTCTCTCAAGTAGCTAGGATTATAGGTGCCAGCCACCACACCCAGCTAATTTATATTTTTAGTAGAGATGGGGTTTCATCAAATTGGCTAGGCTGGTCTGGAACGCCTGACCTCACGTGATCCACCCACGTCAGCCTCCCAAAGTGGTGGGATTACAGGTGTGAGCCCTATGCCCAGCCTATCTGTGAGTATTCTTATGGCAATATAAGTGTTTGCATAAAGGCAAGGAGAATCCCTTTTTCTTTTGCAACAGAATATAAATGGAGAAAATGGTTATTTTACCAATGCTTTTACTGGAGGGGTATGCTTCCCTTTAAGGAGTCAAGCTTGACTTGCAGAACAAATAAAAGTACCATGGGGAAACTGGCCTAATATCCTCATTTCACAGTCCCTGTACAGGGTTCCTGACCTGTGGTCAGCAAAGAATGTCACTTTCTTTTTTTTTTTTTTTTTTTGAGACAGAGTTTCGCTCTTGTTACCCAGGCTGGAGTGCAATGGCGCGATCTCGGCTCACCGCAACCTCCGCCTCCTGGGTTCAGGCAATTCTCCTGCCTCAGCCTCCTGAGTAGCTGGGATTACAGGCACGTGCCACCATGCCCAGCTAATTTTTTGTATTTTTAGTAGAGACAGGGTTTCACCATGTTGACCAGGATGGTCTTGATCTCTTGACCTCGTGATCCACCCACCTTGGCCTCCCAACGTGCTGGGATTACAGGCGTGAGCCACCGCACCCAGCAAGAATGTCACTTTCTAACAGTTCTAGGAGCTCCAAGTTTATCTTGGGACCTTAAGAGGAGAAGATCACCCAGCCCATGGCTGGACTCAGCTTTAAAAGGTCTTATCTGAGATTCCTTGAGGAATAGAGTTCCATCAAGACTAATCTAAAAGGCCTATGTAGACATAATTATTCTTGCTACACTTTACGCAAATAAACAAAGTATAAAACTAAGGTCTATTTTGTAACCCACTGAGTCCTATCATGATTTTTTTAATAAAAATGAGGACTGGAAAGTGAGAAATTATGTTCCAAAATGTATCAGTATTTGTCATTAAATTCTAAACTCATTAGTTAAGTTTTCACCTACATTTTAGACTAACCCTTCTGTTCCTTTGAACCAACCAGCAATCTCCAGCTGCATCTCAGAAAGAACAAGAGGGACAGGTAATGTAAAACTTTGGACCAATATTCTAGTCCTGAGCAATTATCCTGCAAATTCTGCCAGGCGATGGGAATATATAGAATGCCCATCACTCAGAGGTTTCCTTTTGGGAAAGTAAGACCAAGGGAGCTAACAAAAGCCAAGCACCATGCACCCAAATCTTAGCAACCATAACTACAGCCACCAGTTATCTGAGTGTGTCACAAGACATCCTTTCCTCTCCGTTAATAGAGGAAGACTCAGTCCCACAGTTTTACCTTAGCATTCAGTTTATGTTAAGGAGTCCATGCAACCCCCTCAAGACACATTTTTGTCCCACACTCAATTCCAAGTTTTGGGTCAAAGCCCTAGGAAAATAAAACTGGATCTGAGGGATCCAGAGGCAAATGACAACAGGCGTTAAAAGGCACAGCGCAGGTGAGTGTGGCTAACTCCTGCTGATTAAGCCAACTCCAAGCTTCCTGTTTCGTGGATAAAGGCCACATTAATATCCATGGCATAAATAAGGTCTAGAGAACTCTAAGGCTACTGACAGTAGGTGGGAAAGAGACATAGGTGAGGCAAGTAATTTCTATTGTCTAGGCACCTCGGCTTAATGGGTGCAAGCTGCTTTGGTACTCATGGTGGCACCTGCCAAGGTCCATGGGATGCAAGGACAAAAGACTGAAAGAGGAAGCTCTTTCCTCTTACCCTCACATATCCTGGGTATCTGCTAGGAGGATAAGGGAACCAGGGAGGCCCTCTTTCTAGATGGGAAGCCATTTATCTTCAGTCTGTACCCCTTTCAAATGCATCTTGAACCTCTGGGACTCTTAAAAGGCGCCTTCCTTTTTCCTTTCTTCTCAGTTCTCTTCACTAACAGGTAATCGTGTCTCTGTACTACAAGACACTCCCCTCAAATGCATCTTCCAAACTAGAAAGAGTTTATTTCCCAAACCTTAAACTGGTTGGCTTAGGACTGGGCTCAGAGGAAGGGAACCCAGATGCCCAACATGCCAGTAAAAGAGTAAAGTTTCTTTACCGTTCAGGCTTTTGGCCTCCCTCTCCCTGTGAAAACTGGCAAAAGGCCTCAGAATATTTGAGTTGTCCTTACCCCTCCCCTTGTTTCGTTTTAATGTATGTTTTCTAATAACCCAGTTTGCCTGATTTTGCCTTCAGGCCATCAAACTCCAAATGATCATGCAATCAGAGCCTCTGACAATGACCCCTTCTACTGGGAACCACTAAATAGGCCTCTGACTGCTGTTTCCCCAAAACAGCGCCCCTGTCAGCAGGAAGCAGTTAGGATGGGTCTTTGTCTATGTCCTTAATCTAAAAACAATTAAGATTAGAGGGGGAATGAGATAGCCAGGTGGTAAGGGGTCCCTGGAGAAACTCCGACCAGGCTGCCCACTGGAGTGAAGCCTCAGAAGGTTCACACCCTTTGCAGCAGGGAGGAACCTGGCCCTTCCTCTTCCTGTGTGGAACCTGAGATTTGAACAGCAGGACAGGAAATGCTCTAGCAGAGGACTCTGGCCTTGTGGAGAATCCCTGTTTCCCCGTTTTTTTCCATTTTCACCCAATAAAACCCTCTGCTTTACTCACCCTTTAAAGCATCTGCAAGCCTAAATTTTCATGGTTATGGGACAGACAAGATCCCCGGTCTTTAACTAAGGAAAAGTCCTGCAACACTAAAAGAGCTGCCTTAGTTGATTTCTAAAGTGAAGGATCTTTTTACACTCTTTCATTAGCCCTATAACTGAGAGTCAAATTTTACTTACACTCTTTTGCATTACCAGTAATTCAAAAAGATAACTATGATAAGGCCCTGAAGACAAGAGAATGAGGGCCAGATTGAGTAGCTCACGCCTACAATCCTAACACTTAGGAAGGTCAAGGCAGGAGGACTGCTTGAGCCCAAGAGTTCAAGACCAGCCTGGCAACATAGCAAGATGCTGTCTCTACAAAAGTTTAAAAATTAGCCAGGTTAGCCGGGCGCGGTGGCTCAAGCCTGTAATCCCAGCACTTTGGGAGGCTGAGGCGGGTGGATCACGAGGTCAGAAGATAGAGACCATCCTGGTCAACACGGTGAAACCCCGTCTCTACTAAAAATACAAAAAACTTAGCTGGGCATGGTGGTGCATGCCTGTAATCCCAGCTACTCAGGAGGCTGAGGCAGGAGAATTGCCTGAACCCAGGAGGCGGAGGTTGCGGTGAGCCGAGATCGCGCCATTGCACTCCAGCCTGGGTAACAAGAGCGAAACTCCGTCTCAAAAAAAAAAAAAAAAAAATTAGCCAGGTGTGGTGGCACACACCTGCAATCCTAACTACTCAGGAGGCTGAGGCAGGAGGATCTGTTGAGCACAGGAGTTTAAGGCTGAAGTAAACTACAATCACAATACTGCACTCTAGCCTGCACTCTACCACTGCACTCTAGTCGTGCTCTGTCTCTCTAAAAAAAAAAAATTTTTTGGCCAGGTGGCAGTGGCTCACGCCTATAATCTCAGCACTTTGGGAGGCTGAGGCAGTGGATACCTGAGGTTAGGAGTTCAAGACCAGCCTGACCAACAGGGTGAAACACCATCTCTATAAAAACTAGCCAGGCATCGTGGTGCATGCCTGTAATCCCAGCTACTTGGGAGGCTGAGGAAGGAGAACCACTTGAACACAGGAGGCAGAGAGAGGTTGCAGTGAGCTGAGATTGTGCCATTGCACTCCAGCCTGGGTGATAAGCAAACCTCTGTCTCAAAAAAACAAAATAAGTACTTATAAGCCTACTTATTTACATTTATTTACTTATAAAACTGTACGACATCTCCACTTCAGTATCTCAAAGAAATTTCTAACTTAATCTAGTCATTCAAGCCAATCTTCTGAGTGTCCTGTAAAAGTGTGCCACACTAGGCCAGGCGCGGTGGCTCAAGCCTGTAATCCCAGCACTTTGGGAGGCCGAGGCGGGTGGATCACGAGTTCAAGAGATCAAGACCAACCTGGTCAACATGGTGAAACCCCGTCTCTACTAAAAATACAAAAAATCAGCTGGGCATGGTGGCACGTGCCTGTAGTCCCAGCTACTCAGGAGGCTGAGGCAGGAGAATTGCCTGAACCCAGGAGGCGGAGGTTGCGGTGAGCCGAGATCGCGCCATTGTACTCTAGCCTGGGTAACAAGAGCGAAACTCCGTCTCAAAAAAAAAAAAAAAAAAAAAAAAAAAGTGTGCCACACTAATGTATCCAATTTAGCAATCTGAAAACCTAAGTTTGTGGTTTTTTTTAAATTTATTTAGAGACAGAGTCTCACTCTGTTGCCCAGGTTGAAGTGCAGCAGCACGAGCATAGCTCACTGCAGCCTTTATCTCCAGGGTTCAAGTGATCCTCCTACCTTAGCCTCCCAAGCAGCTGGGACTAGAGGCACACACCACAATGCCCAGGTATTTTATTTTTATTTTTATTTTTAGTAGAGACAAAGTCTTGCTTTGTTGCCCAGACTGGCCTCAAACTCCACAGCTCAAACACTCACCTAAGTGAGAACCTGACCAAAAAGGGGGAGTTTTCTTAAACAAAATCCTGGGAGGCCATTGTTTTGGACTAAGCTGATGCACTAGGCCCCAACAAACCAAACCAAAATGGAGTCACTCGTGCTAAGACTTTAAGGAAACATAGACTCCAGAACAGACCAGATTTTGTTTTTTCTCCAGCAAATCTCTATAACAAACACTCCTGACAGCATAGGTATCCACTCCCAAAATCCCCTTTAAGTCTTTTAACCAAATTCATTTCCTCTCACCTAGAGATCATGAAGCTTCAGATGATTATGCAACAAAGGTTCCAGCCAGTTCCAGGTGAAGACATCACCCTGGCCATCAAAAAGCCACCCTGCCTCCACTAGACAGAACAGGGTGAGAGTTCTGTGATCTCCAACAGGTAGAGACTACGCCCCAAGTCAGCATGAAGCAGTTACAGAAGATCTTCAGTCCCTCTGCTTCCCATAAAGATTTATGGGGATCACGTCTCTTGGGGGAAGATGAGGCAGCAAAATAGGTCTGGAGGCAGAGAACCTAAGGCTGTTTCACGCTAACTTCTTAGAACTAAATTGAAAGGAAAACCCTAACTTTCCTTGCCTAAGTAAAGGACCAGAGGCTACTCCCTTGACCTTTTCTGAGTACTGCAGATGAGAAATTGGCTGGCCCCAACAAATCAGACTGATTGCTGGTGGAGTCTTCATTTGCAACTCTGTAACTTCACCCTGGCCTCTGATTGGTAGCTTTTTTGCAGATGTGAACTTACAAAGATTTTGCAACCAATCAGATGTTTGCACAGGAGTGTGACCATTTATTAACTTCACAACAGCTTCTAGTTGGCTGTTTTCTGTTAACCAATCAGACTGATTGCAGGTTACATGAGGTTAGCATGAAGTGGCCAACGGGAAACTTCTAGGGAGTATGTGAACCCAAGAAGATTCTACATCTGGACCCCTTGAGACGCTGCTCAGGTCCACTTCCATACTGTTGTGTGCTTTCATTTTCAATAAATCCCTGCTTTCGTTCTTTTTCTACTTCATTCTTTCTTTGCTTTGCTGGACATTTGGTCCAATTCTTTGTTCAAAACACCATGAACCTGGACAATCTGCAGTCATGACCCTCTCCCGGTGACAAAAATACAAGACCTCTTTTTTTTATCTTTTTGGTTCAAATGGAAGAAAAAACTCTTTTGAGTTTTCCCAAAATTCAACACTATTATAGTTTTCCTTTAATACTAAAGTAAAATTACAAGACAAAAATTAAATTTTACTGTCAACAAGATCAGGTGTATTGATTAAATCTTATAATCTTATTTGAAAATAAAAATAGAGCACACTGTATAACAGATATTAAATAAATTCAGAACTTCAGAAATAAAAGGTATCTTGGATGGACAAGGGCCTGAAGGGTTAGGTGGCATGCTTAAGGTCACAGTTAATAACAGAACTATAACTAAAAAACTTAAATGTACTAAATACAAGGGGGCATCCTAAATTAGATCCTGAAACAGAAAAAGGATGTTAGTGGAAAATCTGCATAAAGTTGGTAGTTCAGTTAATAATACTGTAACAATGTTAACTTGTTAGCATTGACAAATATACCATGGTTATTTAAAATGTTAACATTAGAAACACACCCATAATCCCAGCACTATGGGAGGCTGAGGCAGGGTGGATCACCTGAGGTCAGGAGTTTGAGACCAGACTAGCCAACATGGTGAAATCCTATCTATACTAAAAAATACAAAAAGTAGCCAGGCGTGGTGGCGTGCGCCTGTAATCCTAGCTATGAGGCTGAGACACGAGAATCACTTGAACCCAGGAGCTAGAGATTGTAGTGTCCCGAAGACTGGGCCACAGAGTGAGACTCTCAAAAAAAAAAAAAGAGGAAAGTACATGAAAGGTATACAAGAACTTTGTACTACCTTTGCATTTTTTCTGTACATCTGAAATTATTAGCCGGGCGCGGTGGCTCAAGCCTGTAATCCCAGCACTTTGGGAGGCCGAGGCAGGTGGATCATGAGGTCAAGAGATCGAGACCATCCTGGTCAACATGGTGAAACCCCGTCTCTACTAAAGGTGCAAAAAATTAGTTGGGCATGGTGGCACGTGCCTGTAATCCCAGCTACTCCGGAGGCTGAGGCAGGAGAATTGCCTGAACCCAGGAGGCGGAGGTTGCGGTGAGCCGAGATCGCGCCATTGCACTGCAGCCTGGGTAACAAGAGTGAAACTCCGTCTCAAAAAAAAAAAAAAGAAATTATTAAGTAAAAATAAAACACTTATTTTAAAATTCTAAATCTGAAACTGATTTCTAATCCAGGATACTTTCCATCTGTTTCCATAAGAATACCCATATAGGGCTGGGCTCGGTGGCTCATGCCTGTAATCCTAGCACTTTGGGAGGCCGAGGTGGGCGGATCACGAGGTCAGGAGATCAAGACCGTCCTGGCCAACATGGTGAAACCCTGTCTCAACTAAAAAGACAAAAAAATTAGCTGGGCATGGTGGCACATACCTGTAGCAGCTTCTTGGGAGCCTGAGGCAGAAGAATTGCTTGAACCCAGGAGCCAGAGACTGCAGTGAGCCGAGACTGCACCACTGCACTACAGCCTGGGCAACACTACAATACTCCATCTCAAAAAAAAAGAACCATATAGAAAGGCATTAAGTTCTAAAACCAAGTATACAAAGATAACAAACTATAGCACCTGCCTATAGCACTCTCAAACAAAAAAAATCAAAAGAAATATTCCCTATTTTTCTGTTTAATAGGGAAGGGAACTAACACTCATTGACTTCTTGCTATATTCCAGGCATTTTGCTTATTTATTTATCGTACCTGGGCTGGGCAAAGTGGCTCATGCCTGTAATCCTAGAGCTCTGTGAGGCCAAGGCAAGAGGACTGCTTGAGCCCAGAAGTTTGAGACCAGCCCAGGCAACATGGTGAAACCCCATCTCTACTCAAAAAAAAAAAGAAAAGAAAACTTAGCCAGCCATTGTGGTGCGCAACTGTACTCCCAGCTACTTGGAAGGCTGAGGTGGGAGGATCCCTTAAGCCCAGGAGGCAGAGGCTGCAGTTGACCCACTGCACTCCAGCCTGAGTAACAAAGCCAGATCTTGCCTCAAAAAAAAAAAAAAATATATATATATATATACACACACACACACACACACACACACACGTAATTTTCACAACTGTTTTAAAATAATTATCACCTCAAATTATACTTGAAGCTCAAAGAAGTTAAATAATTTGCTCACTATCATATAGTTACTAAGTAACAGAGCCAGATTTCCATAATACTTCATCAACTTCCTCTAGGTTATCTAGCCACTCCACAGTCATCTGTGTATTTAAAAGAAGTATCTGGTACTAAATTTTAGATTCCATGGTGTTTTTCACATCAAAACCCTCACTGCCAATCCCATTGCCACTACCTTTTGTTCAAGTCTCTGTTACCTCTTATCTGTTCCAGAGCAAAACACCTCTCAAGCATTCCAATCTCTAGTCTTATCCCCTTTAATCCTTTCTGTATACCTGTAAAGAACAGCTTCTTGCTGGCCTCCCAGCATCTGTGAGGATGTTTTAGCAATGGTCTTAGATTTCCTTTTGAGAGATTACCTCTCTTATGCCTAGGTATTTCCTTCTAGGAAACTTGTACTTGGTTTTTGGAGATTCTGAATCTTGAGCAAATGATACAAGTCTGGAAAAAAACAGTTAGCACTTATTCATTTGGGTGGCATCCTGATGAAATTGTCAATTCATTCCTTATATCAAGCAAGACCCCAGGAGTTATCCTAAACTGTCTCTCCAGCTTTCCTTTTCCATCTATGAGCAACTTAATAGTCTTATAATAAAATTCTTTTTTGGTCAGGCGCGGTAGCTCACGCCTGTAATCCCAGCACTTTGGGAGGCCGAGGCGGGTGGATCACGAGGTCAAGAGATCGAGACCATCCTGGTCAACATGGTGAAACCCCGCCTCTACTAAAAATACAAAAATTAGCTGGGCATGGTGGTGCACGCCTGTAGTCCCAGCTACTCGGGAGGCTGAGGCAGGAGAATTGCCTGAACCCAGGAGGCGGAGGTTGCGGTGAGCCGTGATCGCACCATTGCACTCCAGCCTGGGTAACAAGAGCGAAACTCCGTCTCAAAAAAAAATTTTTTTGTTGAGACAGAGCCTCATTCTGTGGCCCGGGCTGGAGTGCAGTGGTGTAGTCTCGGCTCATAGCAACCTCTGCCTCCCCGGTTCAAGCGATTCTTGTGGCTCAACCTCCTGAGTAGCCGGGAATTCAGGCGCCTGCCACCATGCCCAGATAATTTTTGTCTTTTTAGTAGAGACGAGATTTCACCATGTTGGCCAGGCTGGTCTTGAACTCCTGATCCTCAAGTGATCCGCCAGCCTTGGCCTCCCAAAGTCTTGGAATTACAGGCGTGAGCCACCACACCGGCCAATTAATTTTTTTTTTTTTTTTTTTTTTTTTTTTTTTGAGTCAAAGTCTTGCACTGTTGCCCAGGCTGTAGTGCAGTGGCACAATCTCAGCTCACTGCAATCTCCGCCTCCTGGGTTCAAGCAATTCTCCTGCCTCAGCCTCCCTAGTAGCTAGGACTACAGGCATGTGCCACCATGGCCAGCTAATTTGTTTTGTCTTTTTAGTAGAGATGGCATTTCACCATGTTGGCCAAGATGGTCTCAATGTCCTGACCTCATGATCCACCTGCCTTGGCCTCCCAAAGTGCTGGGATTACAGGCATGAGCCACCACGCCCAACCAAGAAACTTATGTGTGCTCACTTCAGCAGCACATATACTAAAAACCTGGAATAATACAGAGATTAGCATGGCCGCAGTGCAAGGATGACATACAAATTTGTGAAAGGCTCCATTAAAAAAAAACAGGAAACTTACATCAGTTGTGCCAAACTTCAAACTATTTTCTAAACAGCAAAAAGAGAAACTAAAGGTCAGCAGTCAATAAAGACAACTTCCAACAAGTAATCTAACACAACACAAAAATAGGCACTTCCTACTACTGACTTCCTTTTTCCTGATAAGCACAACTTCCAAAGGAAGATATGTAGGTCACCCAACTTCTATACTTTAGCAACCAAGGAGAAGTAGATGAGTCGTCCTATTTCTCTGCCCAATATTTCTTTTCTTTCCTTAGCAAATGTTAGCATGTCTCTATTTACTTATTAACACACAGGTGGAGGTAAAACATGTTGATTTGTAAGTTGTGTATTGAAGAAAATATCAGAAGACACAGAAAAGCAAAACCTAGTTTATTAACAATATTAACCATTGGTAAAATTTGAGAAGCATGGAATATCACAGTTACTAAGTAACAACCTACCAATCGTTCAATACTGTCAATAAGCTAGGTTTTGCTCCTCTGTATCCTTTGATATTTTCTACAAAATACAAATTATATAATAAAGCAAATTTAAAAAAAGAGTTTAAGGGATTTTAAATGCCAGAAAAGAATACCAGCAAGCCATATAAACCTCCAAACTATAACTTTCTTTTTTTTTTTTTTTTTGAGACAGAGTCGCGTTCTGTTGCCCAGGCTGTAGTGTAGTGGCACATTCTTGGCTCACTACAACCTCTGCTCTCAGATTCAAGCAATTCTCATGCTTCAACCTCTCGAGTAGCTGGGATTACATGTGTGTGTCATGACGCCCAGCTAATTTTTAGTAGACATGGGGTTTTGCCATGTTGGCCAGGCTGAACTCGAACTCCTGACCTCAGAGATCCACCCACCATGGTCTTCCAAAGTGCTGGGATTACACGCGAGAACCACTGTGCCTGGCCTCCAAACTATAACTTCTATTCAATTAACCATTATATTATAATAGTGATTATGCTTATAAAAACAATAGCTGAGTTTCCATGAAAAAAACTGCAGTGGCTAATAGCATGGGCGCAGTGACTCACGCTTGTAATGCCGGCACTTTGGGAGGCCGAGGTGGGGGTATCATAATGTCAAGAGATGGACACTATCCTGACCAACATGGTGAAACCCCATCTCTACTAAAAAATATAAAAATTAAGCCAGGCGAGGTGGCTCACATCTATAATCGTAGGACTTTGGAAGCCAAGGTGGGCAGATCATGAGGTCAGGAGATCAAGACCATCCTGGCTAACACAGTGAAACCGTGTCTCTACTAAAAATACAAAAAATTAGCCGGGCGTGGTGGTACACACCAATAGTCCTAGCTACTCGGGAGGCTGAGGCAGGAGAATCACTTGAACCTGGGAGGCGGACGTTGCAGTGAGCTGAGATCACGCCACTGCACTCCAGCCTGGGCGACAGAGCTAGACTCTTGTCTCAAAAAAAAAAAAAAAAAAAATTAGCTGGGTATGGTGGCACAAGCCTATAGTCCCAGCTACTCAGGAGGCTGAGGCAGAAGAATCGCTTGAACATAGGAGGCAGAGGTTGCAGTGAGCTGAAATCACACCACTGCACTCCAGCCCGGTGAGACTCTGTCTCAAAAAAAGAAAAAAGAATGTGCAGTTATTCTAAATGATGCTGTTTTGCTAAAGAAAAAGCAATGGCTTCTCCCTACTGAAGTGCTAAGTATACAAATATTTAATTTTATATAACTAGGCAATTACCAACTATCCTTATAAATCCATTTATAAGGAATCCTATATCTGGTATAAACTATTATGCTAAATAGCCCAAACAGGCATTTCAGAAGTATGTAACTCCATTTATCCCTTGGTGCATAAAAGCACAGATACATATTCATAATAACTGTGGTATCACTCCATGCTCTCACAATTCAACCAATAATGATGTTGCAATATTGGCCATAACATTATGATAAAATTTAAACCAATAAAAATTTTTTTTTAAACTTGGTGTATACAAACTTGGGAACAACTTCGGCTTCTGAGCAATGATAAGGTAACTAAAACAAGATTTATCTTCCTGCCATAAACACCTGAAAAACTAGAAAACTACTGTTTGGACACTGAATAAGAGGCAACCCAGGACTACAATCTCTCAGAGAAGCTAAACAAACAAGGTAAGTTGTATGGTTACTGGCTTTCTATCTGAAAACAAATGAATAATTACAGTTGACATTTCAACATTCCTCTCTATGACTGAGAAAACAAATAGAGAACATCAGTCGATACACAGAAAACGTAAACCACACTTAAACTAACTTGACCTAATTCACATTATAGAACTCTATATACAACAAATGCAGAATACACATTCTTCTCAAGTATGTATAGAACAACCAAAATAGATCATATGTTGGGCTATGAAACAAGTTTGGTTTTTGTTTTGTTTTGTTTTCTGAGACAGTCTCTCACTCTGTCACCCAGGATGTAGTCCAGTGGCGTGATCTCGGCTCACCACAACCCCCACTTCCCAGGTTCAAGCGATTCTCCTGCATCAGCCTCCCAAGTAGCTTGGATTACAGGCATCTGCAACCATGCCCAGCTAACTTTTTGTAGTTTTAGTAGAGATGGGGGTTTCACCATGTTGGCCATGAACTCCTGACCTCAAGTGATCCACCCACCTCAGCCTCCCAAAGTGCTGGGATTACAGGTGTGAGCCATCATGCCCAGCCTGAAACAAATTTTAATAAATAATTAAATTCAGACAGTATGTTTTCTGACCACACAGAATTAAATCAGAAACCAAAAATCAGAAAAATATCAAGAAAATTCCTAAATATTTAGAAACTAAACAACGCCCTTCTCAATATATATGGTTGGTAAAAGATAAATATAAAAGTGACATTAGAAAATATTCTGAATTTTAAAAAGAGACACAGGAAAACCGTATAACATAAACCCTCATACTAGAAAAGAAAGATTTAATATCAAAATACAAGCATCCAGCTTAAGAAACTCAAAAAAAAAAAAAAAAAGGAAGAGCAGATTAAATATAACACAGCAAAAAGAAATAATGAGCCAATATCAAACAAATGTAAAACAAAAAAAGAAATGAAATCAATGGAGAGAAGTTAATGACATCAAAAGCTAGTTTTTGTTGTTGTTTGTTTGTTTTGAGATGGAGTCTCCCCCTCTGTCACCCCGGCTAGAGTGCAGTGGGGCAACCTCAACTCACAACAACCTTCACCTCCCAGATTGAAGTAATTCTCGCCTCAGCTTCTTGAGTAGCTGGGATTACAGGTACCTGCCACCACACTGGCTAATTTTTTTATGTTTAGTAGAGACAAGGTTTCATCATGTTGGCGAGGCTGATCTTGAACTCCTGACCCCAAGTGATCTGCCCACCTCTATTTCCCAAAGTGTTAGAATTATAGGCGTGTGCTAGCATGCCCAGCCTCAAAAGCTAGTTATTTGAAAAGTAAAATAGGTAACTCTGTAGCCAGACTAATGCCAAACAGAAAGAAGACATAAATTAGCAGTATCAGGAATTAAAGAGGGATATCACTACAGACCCTATCAACATTAAAAGAATAACATGGGATTCTTATGAGTAATTTTACCAGTTAATCTGATCACTCCCATGAAATGGAAAGTCTCTGAAAATATACGAACTATCAAAGTTCACTAAAAAATAAATATAGAGGCCTGGCACAGTGGTTCACGCCTGTAATCCCAGCTTTGGGAGGCTGAGGCAGGTGGATCACCTGAGGCTGGTCAGGAGTTCGAGACCAGCCTGACCAACATGGTGAAACCCAGTCTCTATAAAAATACAAAAATTAGCTGGGTGTTGTGGTACACACCTGTAGTCCCAGCTACTTGGGAGGCTGAGGCAGGAGAAACCTTTGAACCCAGGAGGTGGGGTGGCAGCGAGCTGAGACTGTACAACTGCAATCTTTGCCTGGCCAACAGAGTGAGACTCCATCTCAAAAAAAAAAAAAAAAGATAAATAAAGGATAGCACAGTAACTCTCACCTATAATCCTAGTAGTGTAGGAAGCTGAGGAGGGAGGATCACTTGAGCCCAGGCGTTCGAGACCAGCTTGGGCAACATAGCAAAACTGACAAAACCTAATCTCCACAAAAAAAAATTTTTTAACTAGCTGGGTGTGGTGGCACATGCCTGTGGTTCCAGCTACTTGGAAGGCTGATGCAGGAGGATTGCTTGAACCCAGGAGGTCAAGGCTGCTGTGACCCATGATGGCACCACTGCATTCGAGCCTGATTGACAAAGCAAGACCTTGTCTCAAACAAACAAACAAAAAAGATAACCTAACTCACTGTTTCTATTAAAGAATGGAATTCATAATTAAAAGCCTTGCCTAGAGAAAACTCTTGGCCCAGATGGTTTCACAGGAAACTTCTATCAAATATTTAAGAAAGAAATAATAGGCCGGATGTGGTGGCTCATGCCTGTAATCCCAGCACTTTGGGAAGCTGAGGTGGGCAGATCACAAGGTCAAGAGACCAAGACCACTCTGGCCAACATGGTGAAACCCCGTCTCTGCTTAAAAAAAAAAAAAATACAAAAATTAGCTGGCATGGTGGCATGTGTCTGTAGTCCCTGCTACTTGGGAGTTTGAGGCAGGAAAATCACTTGAACCCGGGAGGCAGAGGTTGCAGTGAGCCGATATCATGCCACTGCACTCCAGCTTGGTGATAGAGCGAGACTCCATCACAAACAAAAGAAAGAAAGAAAGAATACCCGTTCTATATAAACAATTCCAGCATATAAACATTTACCAACTTACCTTGTGAGGCCAATATTACCATGATACAAAAATCAAATATGAACAAGAAAACTATAAACCAGGATCTCAAATAGATATAAATGCAAAAATCTGGAACAAAACAAAACATTTACAAATAGATACTAGCAATTTATAAAAAAAAAACATATCATTATCAAGTAGGATTCCTCTCAGGAGTAAAAATCAATCCATATAATTCACTGTATCAGTCTAAAAAAGTATAACCATATGAGTTCAACAAATGTCCCCCAAAAAAGTATTTGACAAACAATTAATTCATGATAAAAACTCAGAAAACCACAAACAGAAGGAAGGTTCCTTAACCTGACAAATCGTATCTATAAAAACCCTATAGCTGGCCAGGCACGGTGGCTCATGCCTGTAATCCAGCAATCTGGGAGGCCGAGGCAAGTAGATCATGGCCAACATGGTGAAACTGTCTCTACAAAAAATACAAAAATTAGCCAGGCGTGGTGGTGGGCTCCTATAATCCCAGCTACTTGAGAGGCTGAGGCAGAAGAATCACTTCAACCTGGGAGACACAGGTTGCAGTGGGCTGAGATCGAACCACTGAACTCCAGCCCGGATAATAGAGTGAGACTCCATCTCAAAAAAAAAAAAAAAAAAAAAAATCCCTATAGCTAATGTCCTATGCAATGGTAAAAGATTAAGTATTTTCCGGCAAGGCATGGTGGCTAACGCCCATAATCCCAGCACTTTGGAAGGCCGAGGCAGGTGGATCACCTGAGGTCAGGAGTTTGAGACCAGCGTGACCAACATGGAGCAACCCTCTCTCTACTAAAAATACAAAATTAGCCAGTCATGGTGGTGCATGCCTGTAATCCCAGCTACTCAGGAGACTGAGGCAGGAGAATCGCTTGAACCCAGGAGGCAGAGGTCACAGTGAGCCGAGATTGCACCACTGCACTCCAGCCTGGGTAACAAGAGCAAAACTCCGTCTAAAAAAAAAAAAAAAAATTAATTAAGTATTTTCCTCAAAAGATAGAGATTAAGACAAGGATATTCTCTCTCACTACAACTATTACATGTTGTACTTTAGGACCTAGCCAGTACAATAAGGCAAGAAGGGAAATAAACATATTCAGACTGACAAGGAAGAAATAAAACTGTACTAACACACATAATTGTGTATAGAAAATCCCAAACAGTCTAAAAAATAGCTACTAGAAATAAGTGAATTTACCAAGGTTGCAGAATACAAAGTCAATATTAAAAAAATCAATTATGGTTGGCACAGTGACTCATTCGTGTAATCTCAGCACTTCTGGGGGCCGAGGAGGGTGAATTGCTTGAGTTTGAGACTAGCCTGGGCAATACAGAGAAACCATCTCTAAAAAATCAGCCAGGCATGGTGGCATGCATCTGTAGTCCCAACTACTTGGGAGGCTGAGGTGGGAGAACTGCTCGAGTCCAGGAGGCAGAGACTGCAATGAGCTGAGATCATACCACTGTACCCCCAGCCTGGATGACAGGGTGAGACCCCATCTCAAAAAAAAAAAAAAAAAATTAGCCAGTTCCAGCTACTTGGAAGGCTGAGGTGGGAGGATCACTTGAGCCCAGGAGGTCAAGGCTGCAATGAGCCAAGACTGTGTCACTGTACTCAAGCCTGGGCGACAGAGTGAGACCCTGTCTCAAAAAACAAATAAACTGGCAGGGTACGGTGGCTGATGCCTGTAATTTTAATGTGGGAGGCCAAGGCAAGTGGATCACCTGAGGTCAGGAATTCAAGACCAGCCTGGCCAACATGGTGAAACCCTGTCTCTACTAAAAATACAAAAATTAGCTGGGCATGGTTTTTGGTGCCTTTAATTCCAGCTACTCAGGAGGCTGAGGCAGGAGAATCACTTGAACCTGGGAGGTGGAGGTTGCAGTGAGCAGAGATTATGCCACTGTATTCCAGACTGGGTGACTGTACAAGACTCTGTCTCAAAAAAAAAAAAAAAAGCAAAACAATCAATTGTATGTTTACATACTCATAAAGAAACTGAAATTTTGGAGGGGGAAGATAACATTTCTCAGTAAAATTAAAAATCACAGCCAGGCTTGGTGGCTCATGCCTATACTCCCAGCACTTTGGGAGGCTGAGGTGAAAGGATCACTTGAGCTCAGAAGTTCAAAACCATCCTGAGCAACACAGCAAGACCTCATCTCTACTAAAAATCAAAACAAATTAGCCAGGGGTGGTGGTGTGTGCCTGTGGTCCCAGCTACTTAAGAGATTGAGGTAGGAAGATCGCTTGAGCCTAGGAGATAAATGTGGCAGTGAGCCTTGATCATACCACTGCATTCAAGCCTAGACAACAGAGAGACTCTATCGCAAAAAAGAAAAAAAAATTTACAAAATACTTATCCCTAACAAATGTGTACACGATTTGTATGCTGAAAATTACAAAACACTGATGAGGGAAATCAAAAAAAGACCTGAATAAATAAAGAAATTACCAAATTCATAGACTGGGAAACTCAGTATTGTCAAGATAGCAATGGTCCACTAATGATCCAAAGATTCAACAAAATCCCAAAAGACCAGCAGCCTTTTTTACAGAAATTGACAAACTGATTCTAAAACAAACATTAAAAAAAAAAAAAAAAAAAAAAAAAAAGCAAACACCCAAGACAACCAAAATAACTTTGAATAAAAGATAAAAAAGCCACTGCAACTGGCCAATCCCAGTACTTGGGAAGCTCAGGTAGGCAGATCATGAAGTCAGGAGTTTGAGACCAACCTGGCCAATACAGTGAAATCCCAGTTTCTACTAAAAATACAAAAATCAGCCAGATGTGGTGGCACACACACTTGTAGTTCCAGCTACTCGGGAGGCTGCGGCAGAAGAATCGATTGAACCCAGGAGATGGAGGTTGCAGTGAGCCTACATTGTGCCACTGCACTCTAGCCTGATGACAGAGCAAGATTCTGTCTCAAAACAAACAAACAAACAAACATGTATTCCCTGCTATAACATCTTTTGCCACCTATAACTGGACTGAAGTGTTGTACTGGAATCTGTTGTACATTTAAGAATAAACTTGTGGGGGAAAAAAGCCATAAACTGAAAGGACATACCTGTAAAACCTACATCTAATAAGGGCTTATATCCTGAATATATAAAGAATTCATAACTAAACAATAAGAAAACAAATAACCCAATTTAAAAATGGAGTGGAGAGGCCAGGCACCATGGCTCATGCCTGTAATCCCAGCACTTTGGGAGATGGGCAGATCACCTGAGGTCAGGATTTCAAGACCAGCTTGGCCAACATGGCGAAACCCCTCTCCAATAAATAAAGTACAAAAATTAGCCAAGCGTGGTAGCAGACGCCTTAATCCCAGCTACTTGCGAGGCTGAGGCAGGGAGAACTGCTTGAACCTAGGAGGTAGAGGTTGCAGTGAGCCAAGAAAGGGCCACTGCACTCCAGCCTGGACAATAGAAAAAAAAGAAAAAAAAAAAACAACTGGCAAACTAAAATATGCATAATTCATTCAATATTTACCAGACCTTTACCATGTCCCCGGCACTGTCCTAGATGCTGGGTTCAGAAGTAAATAAGTAGGAGGAAAAAATATGATTAAAAACTTGATTGTAATTTCATTTAACAAATATTTTTTAAATAGTAAACT
Source organism: Saimiri boliviensis (assembly GCF_048565385.1). Lineage (NCBI taxonomy): Eukaryota > Metazoa > Chordata > Mammalia > Primates > Cebidae > Saimiri > Saimiri boliviensis. Next base: position 29,718,991 of record NC_133465.1, read on the forward strand.
AAAAGATATAAAAAAATAAAAGATAACCCTGCCCTGAAGATAACTACCCCTTTCAGAAAATTAATGCATTCCAGCTGGGCGTAGTGGCTCTTGCCTGTAATCCCAGACTGGAGTACAGTGGTGCTATCTCAGCCTCTGCCTCCCAGGTTCAAGTGACTCTCCTGCCTCAGCCTCCCAAGTAGCTGGGATTACAGGCGCATACCACCATGCCCACCTATTTTTGCATTAAAGTTTATAACTGTACATAATGTTAGAAGGGTTTTTAACTTCTTTTCAAAGTTTAAACCAGTTCACCATATTTTCTCTTTTTAATTACCACAGTATTTTCTATTTGTACCAGTTTGACAATTATATAGAAACACCAAATACTTTTTATCTTCAAGATTTTTCTTGCTAACTGAAGCAGACTTCTATTTTCCATAGAAGATAAACAAATGGCCAATGAGCACATGAAAAGATGCTCAACGTCATTAATCACCAGGGAAATGCAAATCAAAACCACAAAGAAGTACCATTTCACAATCAAAAGGATGGCTATAAAATTGTTTTAATGGGAAATAATTGTTGGGGAGGATGTGAAGAAACATCCTTCATACATTGCTGATGGTAATATACAATGGTTCGGCCACTATGGAAAATAGGTGGCCGTTCCTTAAAACGTTAAACACAGAATTATCATATGACCTAGCAATTTCACTACTAGGTATATATCCAAAAGAACTGAAAACAGTACATATAAACATACAAGTATGTTCATATTAGCACTATTTATAGTAGCCAAAAAGTATTAAACAGCTGGGCATGGTGGCTCATGCTGTAATCCCAGCACTTTGGGAGGCCATGGTGGGTGGATCACTTAAAGTCAGGAGTTCAAGACCAGCCTGGCCAACATGGTAAAACCCCATTTCTACTAAAAATATAAAAATTAGGTGGCCATGGTGGCATGTGCCTATAATCCCAGCTACTCAGGAGGCTGAGGCAGAAGAATAGCTTGAACCCAGGAGGTAAAGGTTGCAGTGAGCTGAATTCGTGCCACTGCACTCCAGCCTGGGCAACAGAGCCAGACTCCATCTCAAATAATAATAATAATAATAATAATAATAATAATAATAATAAAGTACTGATACATGCTCTATGATGGCTAAAGCTCCAAAACATTATGCTAAATAAAAGAAGTCAGACACAAAAGGTCAAATACTGTATGATTGCCTTTTTTTTTTTTTTTTTTTTTTTTGAGATGGAGTTTCACTCTTGGTTACCCAGGCTGGAGTGCAATGGCGCAATCTCGGCTCACCGCAACCTCCGCCTCCTGGGTTCAAGCAATTCTCCTGCCTCAGCCTCCTGAGTAGCTGGGATTACAGGCACGTGCCACCATGCCCAACTAATTTTTTGTATTTTTAGTAGAGACGGGGTTTCACCATGTTGACTAGGATGGTCTTGATCTCTCGTGATCAACCCGCCTCGGCCTCCCAAAGTGCTGGGATTACAGGCTTGAGCCACCGTGCCTGGCCCTGTATGATTGCTTTTTAATGAAGTATCCAGAATAGGCAAATCCACAGACATAGAACAAAGACTGGTGATTATCAGACACGGAAGAGAGAGGAAAATAGGCAGCAACTGCTACAATAAATGGGTGCAAAGTTTGCTTGAGGGTTAAGGAAAATGCTTTGGAACACACATGTGGTAGGTATACAATACCGTGAATGTACTAAATGCCACTGAACTATTCACTTTACAATGGTCTCAATTTTTCTTTTTTTTTTTTTTTTTTTTGAGACAAGGTCTCACTCTGTCACCCAGGCTAGAGTACAGTGGCATGATCTCCTTTCACTATAACCTCCACCTCCCGGACTCAAGTGATCCTTCGGCCTCGGCTTCCCAAGCAGCTAGGACTACAGACACCTGCCACCATGCCCAGCTAATTTTTGCACTTTTTATAGAGACAGGGTTTCACCATGCTGCCCAAGCTGGTCTGAACTCCTGAGCTCAAGCTATCCACCCGTATTGGCCTCCCAAAGTGCTGAGCTTACAGGCATGAGCCACCATACCCAGCCTAAAATGATTAATTTTATATTATGTGAATTTCACTCAATTTTTTAAAGTTTACTTTAACCATCTGGGATGGAAACATTTCCTAACTGTATTAGACACTTCCATGAAGTCTTATTTCCCTTTTTATAAGGCAGACCAGATTGAACTTAATTAATATTTTCCTGCTGACTCAGGATCACCATTATAAATAACAATGACTATATGATTAAGCCATTCCTCTTGTGTCTTCTCTCTGAGTCTCAGTTGCCTACTCTGTAAAATGACATTTTTTGCTAGATCACAGGATCTTAATTTTTTGAGTCAGATACCTTGGAAGAGCCAATTAAGGTATTAATTCCTACCCCAGAAAAATGCACATGTGCATATTCATACCAAATTGTACACAACCTCAAGAAGTTCACAGATCTACTGTAACCCACACAAGCAATTCCCATAGGTTCGGCATTTCTGATTCGACTACAGTCTAATACAGTAGAATAGCATCAAGATTTATATGGGTTCATGATACTATGAAGAGCTTTTTACTTTAGTTTTATAAATAATTGCTCTAGTTCACTGCCAAATTCTCTACTATAACTGGTAGCTACTATCCAACACTTAAAGAACTTAAACTTTTAAAATTCAGTTAGAATCTATTCAACAATTAGTACCATATATCCTATGCTAGACATTAAATGGGAGGGACACTAACCATAGTACTAGTAAAAGCTAAGACAATTAAGTACGTACAAAAAAAGGAAAATATCTCATTAAGTACTAAACTGGGACACTGATAAATGAGCCAAAAAGAACTTAGAGAAGAACAAGGACAGTGTAAGCTGATGCAGTTGGGGACAACTTCATGGAAGATGACTTGAATGGACAGAGAGAAAGAAGAGACGAGACCAACAGGGCACTAAAAGAGACATCATGAAGCAAAGAAGTGTGCTGCACAGTAATCAGAAACAGGCTGTATTAGCTGGGCACGGTGGCTCACACCTGTAATCTCACCAGTTTGGATGGCCGAGGTGGGCAGATCACTAGAGGTCAGGAGTTCGAGACCAACCTGGTCAACATAGCGAAACCCCATCTCTACTAAAGATACAAAAATTAGCCAGGCGTGGTGATGCATTCCTGTAGTCCCAGCTACTTGAGAGGCTGAGGCAGGAGAATCGCTTGAACCTGGGAGATGGAAGTTGCAGTGAGCTGAGATCGCACCACTGCCCTCTAGCCTGGGCAACAGAGTGAGACCCTGTCTCAAAAAAAAAAAGGAGAGAGAGAGAACAAACAAGAGAGACAAAAGAAGAGACAGAGAGAAAAAGAAGGCTGTATAGATATGGAGGGGTCAATCACAGATAATCTTAAAAACCAAACAAAACAATTATATGCAAAGATTATTTTTGGTAAAGAGTCAGAACAGATACAGAGGGATGGTTATTGAGGGAGAAGGAACAAGGGGGAGCCTTCAAGAATGTTGGAAACCTATAATTTAATCTAAGTGGGAGATTATTTGTACAAAAATTTCATTTAAGGACTTTACTGTTTGTGTATCACAGCTGAAACAAATACACACAAACAGTTGCCAGATTACGATATAGAAAGTACTTCCGTAGGAAAGGCGCAGTGGCTCACACCTGTAATCCCAGCACTTTGGGTGGCTGAGACTTTCGAATTACTTGATGTCAGGAGTTCAAGACCAGCCTGACCAACATGGTGAAACGCCATCTCTACCCCCCCCAAAAAAAATTAGCCAGGCGTGGTGGCGTGTGCCTGTAGTTCGAGCTACTTGGGAAACTGAGGCAGGAAAATCATTGAACCTGAGAGGCGGAGGTTGCAGTGAGCTGAGATCCAACCACTGCACTCCAGTCTGGACAACAGAGTGAGACTGTTTCAAAAAGGAAAAAAGAAAGTACCTTTGTAGGTTTGTAGAAAAAAAAAAATAAAAAAATAAGATGCTACATTAAAAGCCTTATACCAATATGTAACAGGAACTGAAACGGGAGAGGAAAAGACGGCCTTTTAAGTAATGTAGAATTAAGATAATAACACTAGCTAACACGTACCAAACACAATATGCTAGGCACTATTCTAAGAGCTATACATATAGGCCGGGCTCGGTGGCTCATGCCTATAATCCCAGCACTGTGAGAGGTCATGGCAGACGGATCATCTGAGGTCAGGAGTTCAAGACTAGCCTAGCTAACATGGCGAAACCCCATTTCTATTAAAAGTACAAAAAACAAGCCAGGTGTGGTGGCACACACCTGCAGTCCCAGCTACTAGGGAGGCTGAGGCAGGAGAATTGCTTGAACCCGGGAGGTAGAGGTTGCAGTCAGCTGAAATCAAGCCATTACACTCCAGCTTGGGCAGTAAAGAGTGAAACTCCATCTCAAACAAACTAAAAATGAAAACAAACAAACAAAAAAACCTAAGACCTATACATATAACAATGCATCTAATCCCTTTTTTCTTGTTTGAGACAGAGTCTCTCTCTATCACCCAGGCTGGAATGCAGTGGCACAATCTTGGCTCACTCCAACCTCCACCTCCCAGGTTCAAGCAATTCTTCTGCCTCAGCCTCCTGAGTAGCTGGGACTACAGGCGCACACCACCACATCCGGCTAATTTTTTGTATTTTCAGTAGAGACAGGGTTTCACCATATTGGCCAAGCTGGTCTCGACCTCCTGACCTTGTGATCCACCTCTCTTGGCCTCCCAAAGTGCTGAGATTACAGGTGTGAGCCACTGCACCTGGCCTCTAATCCTTTTAACACTATGTGGAAAGTATGATTATTCCCATTTTACAGACAATGAACTGAGGCCCAAAGATTAAGTGCTTTGCTCAAGCTCACACAGCAATGAGAACATCTATGACAAGAATCTTTTTCACCAGTTTACACCATGTACATATCCATGAATACACAAGAAAACAAAAACAAACTAAAAATAGCAACAATAAGACCAGGACATAAATAAGGACTAAAATGATACTTTCAGGGACAGAGTGCTTCCAACGGCAATAGGCCTTTTCCCCCATACTATAAATTCAATGTCAGCATTCCCACCTGACTATAAACCTCACTGAGCAAATGTATCCTCTGCACAATCATCCTTACATCCCTTACTACTAAAATAAAGCTACACACACACACACACACACACACACACACACACACACCCTGTCACGAGAATGTTACAGATACTTGGAAAAGAGAACAAAGAATGAAACACATTTCAAAAGAAGAAATCCCATGACTTCGTAACTATTGTGTGAATACAAGTGAGAAAAGAGATTAAATGAATCAAAAATAATTCCAAAGTTTCTAACTTAGAAGACTTAGGGTTAGCAGAAATAAAAACATGTCCATGAAAAAGCTAATATACAAATATTGATAGCAATCTTATTCATAATAGCCAAAAACTGGAAATAATTCAAATATCAGTCAACAGGTGAACATATAATCAAATTGTGGTATACAGCCAAACACTGGACTATTACTAAGCAATAAAAAGGAATGAACTACTGAAACGTGCAACATGGATAAACATCAGAAATATTATGCCAAGAGAAAGAAGCCAAACACAAAACTGCATACTGTATAATTCCATTTCTATGAAACTCTAAAAAAGACTAATCTCATTCATAGTAACAGAAATCATACTGGAGGCCAGGTGTGGTAGCTCACACCTATAATCCCAGCACCTTGTGAGGCCAAGGTGGGCAGATTGCCTGAGCTCAGGAGTTCGAGACCAGCCTGGGCAACATGGTGAAAACCCGTCTCTATACAAAAAATTAGCCAGGTGTGTTGGCATGCACCTGTAATCCTAGCTACTCAGGAGGCTGAGGCAGGAGAAGTGCTTGAACCCAGGAGGCAGAGGTTTCAATGAGCCGAGATTGTACCACTGCACTCCAGCCTGCGCAACAGAGTAAGCGCGAGACTCCATCTTCAAAAAAAAAAAAAAGAAAGAAAGAAAGAAGAAAGAAAGAAATCGTATCAGTGGCTGCACAGAAGTAAAACTGAAATGAGACTGCAAAGCAGCCTAGGAAATTTGCGGGGGAAATAAAAAGTACTAAAGTGATTGTTAAAGCCACTGATCTGTGCATTAAAAATATGTGAAATTGCTGCAAATAAATTATACCTTGGTAAAACTGATTGAAAAAAATGTGATGGGCCAGGTGCGGTGGCTCTCACCTATAATCGCAACACTTTGGGAAGCCAAAGCAGGCAGATCATTTGAGGTCAGGAGTTTGAGACCTGCCTGGGCAACATGGCGAAATCCCATCTCTACAAAAACTACAAAAATTAGCCAGGTGTGGTAGTGCACGCCCATAGTCCCAGCTACTTGGGAGGCTGAGGTGACAGGATAGCTTGAGCCCCAAAGGCAGACGCTGGAGTGAGCCAAGATTGACACAATGCACTCCAGCCTGGGGGACAGAGCAAGACTCTGTGTCAAAAAAAAAAAAAAAAAAAAAAAAAAACCCGCACCACTGGCTCACACCTGTAATCCCAGCACTGTGGGAGGTTGAGGCAGCAGGATCACTTGATGTCAGGAGATTGAGACCAGCCTGACCAACATGGTGAAACCCTGTCTCTACTAAAAATACAAAAATTAGCTGGGCATGGTGGCGCTCACCTGTAATCCCAGCTACTCAGGAGGCTGAGGCAGGAGAACTGATTGAACCTGGGAGGCAGAGGTTGCAGTGAGACGAGATCACGCCACTGCACTCCAGCCTGGGCAACAGAGCAAGACTTGCAACAGAGCAAGACTCCGTCCATATCAAAAATAAATAAATACATAAATAAAACCTTATTGCCAGGTGCAGTAGCACACACCTGTAATACCACCACTTTGGGAGGCTGAGGCAGGAGTATCACTTGAGCTCAGGAGTTTGAGACCAGCCTAGGCAATATGGCAAGTCTAGGAAGGCATCAAATCTGACTCATTTCTGTATCCTGGCACAGTATCTACAAAAATCTCTACAAAAAATCAAAACATTCATCAAGGATGAATGACAGCATGCACCTGCAGTCCTAGCTATTTGGGAGGAGGCTGAAGCAGTAGGATCACTTAAGCCCAAGGGTTCGAGGCTGCAGCGCATGCCACTGCACTCCTGCAGCCTGGGTGAAAGAGCCAGACTTTGCCATGACAAAAACAAAACAAAACATGTTATTAACATTGAACTAGGTAGTTAAATAAGCAGAAACTTTTACAAAAGATTAAGAAGATGAGTTCAATTTAGGTATGTTCACCCCAATATGTCTTCAAGAAGAGTTAAGATTCTCGGCTGGGCATTGTGGCTCATGCCTGTAATCCCAGCACTGTGGGAGGCCAAGGCAGGCGAACTGCTTGAGCCCAGGAGTTTGTGACCAGCCTGTGGAACACAGCAAAACCCCATCTCTACAAAAAAACACAAAAATCAGCCAGCTGTGGTGGTGGGCACCTGTAGTCCCAGTTACTAGGGAGGCTGAAGTGGAAGGATCACCTGAACCTGGGGAGGTCGAGGTTGCAGTGAGCCATGACTGTACCCCTGCACTCCAGCCTGGGCAACAGAGTAAGACTCTGTCTTTTAAAATTAATTAATTAATTAATTAATAATAAAAGATATCTTAGGCAATTGGATATAAAGGATGGAGTTGGGAAATCAGCAGGATAAGAGTGAGACAGAGAAAAGCTTTGTGTTGAGAGACACCTACTGTTAAATGCAGTCAGAAAGAACAACCAGTAAAATAAAAATTTTAAGAAGAAAGATAGGCATGGTGTTTCATGCCTGTAATCCCAGCACTTTGGAAGCACAAAACAGGAAAATTACTTAAGGCCAGGAGTTCAAGACCAGCCTGTGCAACACAGCAAATTCCATCCCTATACATGCCTGTAGTCAGTCCTAGCTTCTTAGGAGGCTGAGGTGGACCACTTGAGCCCAGGAGTTCAAGACTGAAGTGAGCTATGACAGTATTACTGCACTGTAGCCTGGTCAAAGGAGCAAGACCCTGTCTGTAAAAAAACACAGAAAGAACTATAAGAGGTACAGGAATGTTCTATACCTTGTTATTTGTGGTGGTTACATGAACATATACATCTGTAAAAATTCAATAGGCTTACACTTCATATTTATGCACTTTGCTGCATTAATTATTATACCTCAATTAAACAGTTTTTAAAAAAGAAAAATGGCTAAGCATGGTGGCTCACACCTGTAATCCCAGCACTTTGGGAGGTTGAGGTGTGAAGAACGCTTGAGCCCGAGTTCAAGATCAGCCTAGATGACACGGAGAAACCCTGTCTCTATGAAAATTAGCTGGCCATGGTGGTATACACCAGTAGTCCCAGCTGCTTGGTTAGAGGCGTTGTAAGGGGTGGGTAGTGCACTCCTGTGGTCTCAGCTACTCTGAGGTGAGAGGATTGCTTGAGCCAGGGAGGTCAAGGCTACAGTGAGCCATGATTGTGCCACTGTACTCCAGCCTGAGCAAAAGAGTGAGACCCTGTCTCAAAAAAGAAAAGCAAAAAGATAGGGTCCAAAAGTACCTTTTCAGCTTCATTTTACCAAATAGCCATCCCAAATCACATAAATAACCTATAGCCACAAATGATCAGTAATCACCCTCTTCGATATTGCTCATTCATGCTCTCAGGTATATAATACTCTTTCCACTTTTATTATTTTTTTAAGACCCATATAAAATCTCACTCCCTCAGGAGTCACTACTCCTAAACACCCCTTAACTCTTAACTCTACCTGTATAACAGCTAAATAAGTTCTCAGTCAGTTGATTTCGTTCCCTAGGGGACATTTGGCGATATCTGAAACATTTTTTGATCATCACAACTGTGGGTAATGCTACTGGCATCTAATGGATAAAAGCCAGTGATGCTGCAAAATATCCTATAATGCATAGCACAGATCCCCACAACAATGTAAAAAAACAGAGAAAGAACTATAAGAGGTACAGGAATGTTCTATGCCTTGTTACTTGTGGTGGTTACAGGAACATATACATCTGTAAAAATTCAATAGGCTTACACTTCATATTTATGCACTTTGCTGCATTAATTATTATACCTCAATTAAACAGTTTTAAAAAAAGAAAAATGGCTAAGCAAAATGGCTAAAAAAAAAAAAAAAAAAAAAACATAAAAACCAGGAGTTCTCCAGAGAACAGGCATCCAGAGAGGCATCCTGGGAGAGCGGGCGGAGTAAGCGGGGGCCCCCGGACTGGAGGCTCGAGAGCTCCAACAGGAAGATGGCTTCACGGAGGTCTGAAGAGAAGGAGGCCGGCAAGATCTGAACCTGTCTCCGGGTGCTGTAAATAGTCTGATAAACATTCACACCGTCTAAAATTACCCTTTATATTTGCTGAATATAACTCATCTTTTGTAGTTTAAAATTTCTATTGTTTTGGAGCTAGCTGTGAGTTTCTAGAATTGTACAGAGTTGCTCCTGTGTTTTGGGGTCATGTTGAGTAGGAATAAATAAATATGAAGACTGCAAAAAAAAAAAAAAAAAAATGGCAATACTGCCATGGTTGGGAAAACCTGCACTAAACTATTGTATGTATTTACTTGCAAGCCTGTATCCCTACTAAACTACAAAATGGGAGGGATCAAGTCTTACTCATTTCTGTATACTGGCACAGTATCAAGAAAATAACATACCGGCCGGGCGCTGTGGTTCACGCCTGTAATCCCAGCACTTTGGGAGGCCGAGGCGGGTGAATCACAAGGTCAAGAGATCGATACCATCCTGGTCAACATGGTGAAACCCCATCTCTACTAAAAAAAAAAATACAAAAATTAGCTGGGCATGGTGGTGTGCGCCTATAGTCCCAGCTACTCAGGAGGCTGAGGCAGGAGAATTGCTTGAACCCAGGAGGCGGAGGTTGTGGTGAGCCGAGATCGTGCCATTGCACAACAGCGAAACTCCGTCTCAAAAAAGAAAAAAAAAATAACATACCAAAAAAATTTATTAATAAATATAGATGTGTCATTACTGAACCTATTTTAATAACCACACTGCCTAGAATGCAGCATTCAAAAGATAAAAGAAATACATGCTTGATTGATGAATCTTACTTTGATATGAAGGCCACCTAACTTACTGGCTAAACTGGTGGTCTTTTTTTCTTTTTTTTTTTCCCCCTTTTTAAGGTGGAGTCTCACTCTGTCTCCCAGGTTGGAGTCCAGTGGCTCCATCTCAGCTCACTGCAATCTTTGCCTCCAGGGTTCAAGTGATTCTCCTACCTCCACCTCCCAAGTACCTGGGATTACAGTTGAGAGTCACCACACCCAGCTAATTTTTGCATTTTTAGTAGAGACAGGGTTTCACCTTTTTGGCCAGGCTGGTCTCAAACCCCTGATCTCAGGTGATTTGCCTGCCTTGGCTTCCCAAAGTGCTGGGACTTCAGGTGTGAGCCACCAGACCTGGCCTAAATTGGTGTTCTTTATTTTATTTTTTTGAGATGGAGTCTCACACTGTCACCCAGGCTGGAATGCAGTGGCATGATCTTAGCCCACTGCAACCTTAACCTCCCAGGTTCAAGCGATTCTCCTGCCTCAGTCTCCCAAGCAGCTGGGATTACAGGCACGCCCACCACGACCGGTGAATTTTTGAATTTTTAGTAGAGACGTTGTTTCTCCATGCTGGTCAGGCTGAGTCTCAAACTCCCAACCTCGTGATCCACCCACCTCGGCCTCCCAAAGTGCTGGGATTACAGGCATGAACCACTGCACCCAGCCAATTGGTGGTTTTTAAAAGCAAATTCCATCAATCACTATTTTTACTTGGTGTTTTCATAGTACATAACAACAAATTACAAATTATAACTACCTGAATATCTCTCAAGAGTATTAAATTAAAATTGATTTCCAAATTTACTGCAGCATGAGTAAACCAACTGGCTTAATGACTGTGCTCCAAAAGGATTTTTAAAAGGACACAGTTTCAGTTGGGCATGGTGGCGCACACCTGTAATCCCAGCACTTTGGGAGGCTGAGGCGAGCGGATCATAAGGTCAAGAAATCAAGACCATCCTGGCCAACATGGTGAAACCCTGTCTCTACCAAAAATACAAAAGTTAGCTGGGCGTGGTGGTGCATGCCTACAGCCCCAGCTACTCAGGAGGCTGAGGCAGGAGAATCGCTTGAACCCAGGAGGCAGAGGCGGTTGTGAGCCGAGACTGCACTACTGCACTCCAGCCTGATGAAAGAGCAAGACTCTGTCTCAAAAAAAATAAAAATAAAAAATAAAAAATTCTAGGTCTAAAATGGTGCCTCACACCTGTAATACCAGTACTTTGGAAGACCAAGGCAGAGGATCACTTGAGCCCAGAAGCTGAGACCAGCCTGGGCCATGGCAAAATCCCGTCTCCACATATAATACAAAAAATTAGCCAAGGATGGTGATGCACACCTGTACTTAGAAGGCTGACATGGGAGGATCACTTGAGCCTGGGAGGCTGAAACTGCAGTTAGCCATGATAGCTGCCACTGTATGCCAGCCTGGATGACAGGGCAAGACCCTGTTTAAAAAAAAAAAAAAAAAAAAGGCCAGGCATTGTGGCTTACCTGTAATCCCAGCACTTTGAGAGGCTGAGGTGGGTGGATTACCTGAGGTCAGAAGTTCGAGACCAGCCTGGCCAATATGGTGTAATCCTATCTCTACTAAAAATACAAAAATTAGCCAGGTGTGGTGGTACATATCTGTAGGCCCGGCTACTTGGGAGGCTGAGGCAAGAGAATCGTTCGAACCCAGGACGCAGAGGCTGCAGTGAGCCACGATCACCCCACTGCACTCCAGCCTGGGTAACAGAGCAACTCCATCTAAAAAGAAAAGAAAATTCAAATTCAAGCTCCTTGATTCCTATTGAAAAGCACAAAACTTACAAATTAAGCCCAACATGATGATAAACATTTTAAAAATAATTTCACAAATCACAGTTGGCCCTGTTTATAGGCAGAAATCTAACCTAACCTAATTTAATTCCAATACAAAAACTACTAAATGCAGAAAACATTAAAACCACCACCATCCATTTCATATGTATTCAATCAAAGGAAGAACAAACTGATTTGGCAATAATCCATTATTCAGGGGTTTGATATGACATCTTTCACCACAGCAATAAACTTGTGAAATGTATTCTTCTAACTTGACTTATCCATCTAATACGTATTAAATTCATAACAAACCTCATGTCAACTGTATTTCTATTTTCCTGTAAAACTATGCTATTCTTGAATGTAGTGGCTTTCTCCAACCAGTTTATTCTATTTTTTTTATAATCAATTCAATCAAAATATCATGCAAACAAATAAATATCCAAATTCTATCTTTTCCGTTATCAATCAAATTTCTCTACTAGAGAGCATTGCTTTCATGTTATTGTTTGTTTTTTAACACAGGGTCAAAGAAGCTGGAGTACAGTGGCCTGATTAAGGTTTGCTGCATCCTTGACCTCCTGGGCTCAAGTGATCCTCCTGTCTGAGCCTCCCGAGTAGATGAGATTACAGGCATCAACCACCAGGTGCAGGAAATTTTTTTTTTTAACCATTATTATTATACCTTTTATTGAAACAGTGTCTTACTACGTTGCCCAGGCTGGTCTTGAACTCCTGGCCTCAAGCAAACCTTCTGCCTCAGCCTCCCAAAATGCTGGGATTACAGACTAAGTCACCACAACCAGTCATTCCTCTTTTTTTTTTTTTTTTTTTGAAACAGAGTCTTGCTCTGTTGCCCAGGTTGGAGTGCAATGGTGCCATCTCAGCTCACTGCAACCTCTGTCACCCGGGTTCAAGCGATTTTCCTGCCTCAGCCTCTGAAGCAGCTTGTATTACAGGCATGCACCACCATGCCTGGCTAATTTTTGTATTTTTAGTAGAGACGGGGTTTCACCGTGTTAGCCAGGATGGTGTCAAACTCCTGACTTCGTGATCCCCCACCTCAGCCTCCCAAAGTGCTAGGATTACAGGCATGAGCCATGGCACCTGGCCCATTTCTTTTTCAGATAGAAATATTTTCATGTATTTTCCTTTTTACAACCTTTTTATTCTTTTTTTTTAGACAGAGTCTTGCTTTGTTACCCAGGCTGGAGTGCAGTGGCACGATCTCACCTCACTACAACCTCTGCCTCCTAGGTTCAAGCGATTCTCCTGCCTCAGCCTCCTGTGTAGCTGAGACTACAGGTGCCTACCACAACACTTGCCTAATTTTTGTATTTTTAGTATAGACAGGGTTTCACCATGTTGGCCAGACTGGTCTCAAACTCCTGACATAGAGTGATCTGCCACCTCAGTCTCCCAAAGTGCTGGGATTACAGAAGTAAGCCACCACACCTGGCCAACTTTTTTATTATTGATTAAAGATTTATGGCATTGGCCAGGCGCGGTGGCTCACGCCTATAATCCCAGCACTTTGGAAGGCCAAGGCAGGTGGATCACGAGATCAAGAGATGGAGACCATCCTGGTCAACATGGTGAAACCCCGCCTCTACTAAACATACAAAAATTAGCTGGGCATGGTGGCGCACGCCTGTAGTCCCAACTACTCGGGAAACTGAGGCAGGAGAATTGCTTGAACCCAGGAGACAGAGGTTGCGGTGAGCCGAGATCACGCCATTGCACTCCAGCCTGGGTAACAAGGGCGAAACTCTGTCTCCAAAAAAAAAAAAAAAGATTTATGGCATTATTTTATAGAATTGGACATTCATACATAAAACGCAAAAATACTTTGTCACTACCCAAACTGAAGATAAAATGATCTTTTAATTATGCAATCTTCAAATTACTTGGTTCTTTTCTAGAGAATTAAAATATCATTATCACTAGTAACTACATATCAAAGTAAAGAATCTAGGCCAGGCATGGTGGCTCACACCTGTAATCCTAGCACTTTGGTAAGCTGAGGTATGAAGACTTCTTCAGTGCAGGAGGTCAGGGCCTCAGTGAGATGTGATTGTGCCACTACACTCCAGCCTGGGTGACAGAGCAAGACCTTGTCTCAAACACAAAAACAAAAAAGAATCTGAAAGTGAGCACATTATATTGCCCCTCTAGGACTCAGAAATCTAATTCTAGTAAATTCCAGTAAATAAAACCAACTGTAATACCATACTCCTATCATGTAATGGCCCCATCATCATCTACCATTTACACAGCAGGAGATTACTTAAATACTATATATTAAATAAAACAACATATACTATACAAAGTTTCTGTGCAACAATGATGAGCAAAGTTTCTTTACCAAGTACAATCAAGGATATGGATGCTTTTGGCAAAAAGACAAAGCTTTTCCAATTTTCAGTAACAATACATTTCCCAAGTCTAAAAACGGAAAAACCTTTACCTTGTTTAGTAATGGTGTTCATCAACTTTTTCTGAAACCTCTTTCTCCGTCTCAGTGGAAACAAATTGTAAGAAATGAATCCAAAATACAAACTACAGGCTTGTAACTACTACCATGAGTAAATTAAAAACATCAACTAAAACATAAATACTATGGTTAGATGTAACACACTGTACCACATTAAATTTTTTTTTGAGACAGAATCTCACTCTGTCACCCAGGATGGAGTGCGGTGGCATGATCTTGGCTCAATGCAACCTCTGCCTCCCAGGTTCAAGCGATTATCCTGTTCTCAGCCTCCCTAGTAGCTGGGATTACAGGCTCCCACCACCACCAACAGCTAATTTTTTTGTATTTTTAGTAGAGACAGGGTTTCAGCATGTTAGCCAGGCTGGTTTTTAATCTCTGATCTCAAGTGATCCACCCACTTTGGCCTCCCAAAGTGCTAGGATTACAGGTGTGAGCTACCATGCCAGGCCTGATATTTTTTAAATATACTTAGTCACATAATAATTTTATGAACAGACATATTTCAATATGGTTAAATTAAATCTATATATGCTCCCAAATAAGAATAAAAGGTATTTTCTTAATATGCACCAAATGAAAAGTTTTCAGCCAGGCGAGGTGGCGCATGCCTATAATCCCAGCACTTATGGAGGCCGAGGCAGGCAGATCACTTGAGCCAAGTAGTTAGAGACCAGCATAGGAAATGTGGTCTCATCTCTACAAAAAATACCAAAAAATCAGTCAAGTATGGTGGCGCATGCCTGTAGTTCCAGCTACTTGGTAGACTGAAGTAAAAGGATCACCTGAGCCTGGGAAGTCAAGGTTCCAGTGAGCCATGATCGTGCCACTGGCCTCCAGCATAGGGAAGCGGAGTGAAACCATCTTAAAAAAATAAATAAATAAAAATAAAAAATAAAGTCTTCTTTTTTAAAAAAATTCTGCAATTCATGAAAAACTGCACTCACACATAGCATGTGACATTAGATACCTGATAACACATACAAAAACCTCAGAAGTTACCATGATTACCCAAAACTGCTGGTACCCTTGCCAGGATCTTTAAGACAAAGTCCTCGCCATCTCCCAAGCTATTAGTATATTTACCTTTCCTAGGTAAATATACCCAATACGACCACCAAATAGACTAGAGATGAATGAGTAGAGATCAAAGGAGAGTTGTTGAAAGAAAAGGAAAAGGCAAACTAAAACAAGCATATTTCAGAGACAGCAGAGTAGAAGTAAAAGGGATACGGTAAAAAAAAAAAAAAAAAGAAATTTTAGGCCAGGCACAGTGGCTCATGTAATTCCAGCAATTTGGGAGGCCATGGTGGGCAGATCACTTGAGGTCAGGAGTTGAAGACCAGCCAGGGCAACAAGATGGCGAAACCCTGTCCCTAACAAAAAAGACAAAAATTAGCCCAGCATCATGGCACAGCTACTCAGGAGGCTGAGGTGGGAGGATTGCTTGAGCCCAAGAGGCAGAAGTTTCAGTGAGCCATGATCACCCCACTGCACTCCAGCCTGGGCAACAGAGTAAAACCCTATCTTAAAAAAAAAAAAAAAAAAAAAAGGGCCAGGCGCAGTGGCTCAAGCCTGTAATTCCAGCACTTTGGGAGGCCGAGGCAGGTGGATCACGAGGTCGAGAGATCGAGACCATCCTGGTCAACATAGTGAAACCCCGTCTCTACTAAAAATACAAAAAATTAGCTGGGCATGGTGGCGCGTGCCTGTAATCCCAGCTACTAAGGAGGCTGAGGCAGGAGAATTGCCTGAACCCAGGAGGCGGAGGTTATGGTGAGCCGAGATGGCGCCATTGCACTCCAGCCTGGGTAACAAGAGTGAAACTCTGTCTCAAAAAAAAAAAAAAAAAGAGAGAGAGAGAAAAGAAAAAGAAAGAAAGTAATATGGTTTGGCTCTGTGTCCCCACCCAAATCTCATGCTGAACTATAATCCCCAAAATTGGAGGAGGGACCTGGTGGGAGGTGACTAGATAATAGGGGTAGATTTCCCCTTTGCTGTTCTAGTTGGTAGTGAGTTCTCAGGAGATAAGGTTGTTGGAAAGTTTGTAGCACTTCCCCCTTCACTCGCTTGACTGTGTGCGCACACACATGCAGTCTCTCTCTCTCCTGCCAGCCATGAGAAGATATGCCTGCTTCCCCTTCTGCTATGATGGTAAGTTTTCTGAGGTCTCCCAAGATGCAGATGCCTGTATAGCCCACAGACTCATGAGCCGATTAAACCTATTTTCTTTATAAATTACCCAGTCTCAGGTATGTCTTTACAACAGCGTAAGAACAAACTAATACAGAAATTTTTTTAATTGTAACTGGGTACCCAGAACATATAAAAATGTGGCAAACTGCAGTAGCTCACACCTGTAATACCAGCACTTTGGGAGGCCAAGGCAAGAGGATAACTTAAGCTCAGGAGTTTGAGACTATCCTGGGCAACATAGAAAAACCCTGTCTGTACAAAAAAATTTTTGTAAAAATTAGCCAGCATGGTGATGCACATCTGTAGTCCCAGTTACTCAGAAGGCTGAGATGCGAGAATCGTTTGAGCCAGGAGGTGGAGGCCACAATGAGCAACAATCACAACACTGCCCTCCAGCCTGGGCAACAGAGCAAGACCCTGCATCAAAAAAAAAAAGCCAACAAAAGTTTCCCATAATAATTCTTGCCCTTACTTTATGAACCACACTGACACTCCCCATTACTTTTAAAAATTATTATTGTGACTCACTAAATTGAATTTACAAGCCATTAATATATCACAACCTAAAGTTTGAAAGCACTGACTTGGAGAAACTAAAAACCATAGGAAAGTCCTTGTTTTCCTACGAATATCTAGCTTGAGAAAACTATTCAGAAGGTAGATTTTTCCCAGGGCTGATATACTGTCTTACTGGCACATAATAATCACTTAAAGTTTGTTGAATTAATACATTTTGGAATATAAACCACTTTCAAGGTAAGGACATACCCACAAAAGATGTCTAAATAAAAAGGTTAGACGAACATGGGTACTCTGAATGCCTTCAAAGCCAGGGATGGTGAAAAGAGCTCCAGGAGGTAGAAGAGGGATACCAAATGTTTCTTAAATAAACAAAGGAAGTACTAGAAAAGAAATGTAATTGCTTTTTTTTTTTTTTTTTGAAACCAAGTTTTGCTCTCGCTGCCCAGGCTAGAGTGTAATTTCAGCTCACTGCAGCCTCTGCCTCCCGAGTTCAAGCGATTCTCCTGCCTCAGCCTCTCAAGTAGCTGGGACTACAGGCGTCCACCACCACATCCAGCTAGTTTTTGTATTTTTAGTAGAGACAGTGTTTCACCACATTGGCCAGGCTCATCTCGAACTCCTGAACTCAAGTAATCTAATCTGCCCACCCCACTGGCCTCCCAAAGTGCTGCAATTACAGGCATGAGCCACCACACCTGGCCTGAAATGTTATTTCTTTCTTTTTTTTTTTTTAAAGACGGGGTTTCACCATGTTGGTGAGGCTGGTCTTGAACTCCCGACCTCAGATGATCCGCCCACCTTGGCCTCCAAAGTGCTTGGATTGCAGGCGTTAGCCACTGTGCCCAGCCTGAAATGTCATTTCTTAAGACAGGCTTGAACTTGAACTCAGGAGATCAAGACCAACCTGGGCAACATAGTGAGACCTTGTCTATACTAAAAATTTTCTTAATTAGCCAGGTATGGTGGTACATGCCTGTAGTCCTAGCTGCTGAGGTGGCTGAGGCGGGAGGATCATTTGAGCCCAGGAGATTGAGGCTGCAGTGAACTTTAATCTCACTACTACACTCCAACCTGAGTGACAGAGCAAGACTCTATCCCAAAAGAAAAAAAAAAAAAACAAAAAACTCCCATTACTATTAAGTACTACATAGTAGCCCATTACAGGTGCAAGAAGTTACAAAGCTACCTTGTTAGTCTGAAAAAATATGTCAAACTCCAAACATATAAATCTAATATCAAATCAAAATTACATAACGCAACTCATCCTTAAATATTAGACTCTCCCCAGCACTTTGGGAGGCCAAGGCAGGTGGAATCACTTGAGCTCAGGAGTTTGATACTAGCCTGGGCAATATGGCAAAGCCCCATCTCCACAAAAAATACAAAAATTAGCCGTGTGGTATCATCTGCCTGCAGCCCTAGCTACTTGCAGGGGCAGAGGTGGGTAGATCACTTGAGCCTGGAAGGTCAAGGCTGCAGTGAGCCAAGATCGTCCCACTGCACTCCAGCCTGGGCAACAGGAGTGAGACCCTGACTCAAAAAAAAAAAAAAAAAGACTTATGTACATATAAAAATTTATATTTATTAGGCAGCTAGTATGTGATAGCCAACAATTTATCAAGTATTAGTATGTATCAGGCAGCAAGTACTTAGCAAGCATTATCCTATTTAAACCCAGTATATACTATCTTCACATTAAAGGGCACAGTGGCTCACGCCTGGGCACTTTGGGAGGCTGAGGCAGTGGATCACCTGAGGTCAGGATTTCAAGACCAGACTTGCCATGTGGTGAAACCCCATCTTTACTAATAATAGAAAAAAATTAGTCAGGTGTGGTGGCACACGCCTGTAATCCCAGTTACTTGGGAGGCTGAGGCAGAAGAATTGCTTGAACCCGGGAGACGGAGGTTGCAGTGAGCTGAGATCATACCATTGTACTCCAGCCTACGCAGTGATCGAAAACTCTGTCTTAAAAAAAAAAAAAAAGAAAAGAAAAGAAAAGAAAAAGTGAGGCATAAATAGTTAAATGAAGAAGTTACCACAGGCCTGCGACTGTGGCTCACGCTTGTAATCCCAGCTCTTGAGGAGACTGAGGAGGTAGGATTGCCTTAGCCCATGAGTTTGAGATCAGGTTGGGCAACACAGAGAACCCATTTTTACAAAAAACTTAAAAATAAGCCCAGCATGGTAGCACAGGCCTATAGTCCCAGCTACTCATGGCTCTGAGCCCAGAAGGTAGAGGTTGCTGTGAGGCATGACTGTGCCACTGTACTTCCACCTGGGTAACAGAGCAAGACCCTGTCTCAAAACAAACAAACAAACAAACAAACAAAACTTGTAGTTACACATTTCCACTAGTAAATGGTGACATATATATACATTTTTTTTTTTTTTTTTTGAGACAGAGTCTTGCTCTGTCGCCCAGGCTAGAGTGCAGTGGTGTGATCTCAGCTCACTGCAACCTCCACCTGCAGGGTTCAAGCAATTCTCCTGCCTCAGCATCCCAAGTAGCTGGGACTACAGGTACAAGCTACCACATCTGGCTAATTTCTTGTATTTTTAGTAAAGACAGGGTTTCACCATGCTGGCCAGGCTGGTCTCAAACTCCTGACCTCATGATCCACCTGCCTCAGCCTCCCAAAGTGCTGGGATTACAGGCGTGAGTCACTGCACTGAGCCTTTTTTTTGAGTCTCACTCTGTCACCCAGGCTGGAGTGCAGTGGTAGGATCTCAGCTCTCTGCAACCTCTGCCTCCCAGGTTCAAATGGTTCCCCTGCCTCAGCCTTTCGAGTAGCTGGGACTACAGACGTGTGCCACCATGCCCAGCTAATTACTGTATATTTAGTAGGGACGGGATTTCGTCATTTTGGCCAGGCTGGTCTCAAACTCTTGACTTCGGCTGATCCACCCGCCTTGGCCTCCCAAAGTGCTGAGATTACAGGCATGAGCCACCGCACCTAGCCTTTTTTTTCTTTTCTTTTTTTTTTTTGAGACAGAGCTTTGCTCTGTTGCACAGGATAGAACGCAGTGGTGCAATCTCAGCTCACTGCAATCTCCACCTCCAAGGTTCCAGTGATTCTCTTGCCTCAGCCTTCTGAGTAGCTGGGATTACAAGTACACACCACTATACACGGCTAATCTTTTATATTTTTAGTAAAGACGGAGTTCTGCCACGCTGGCCAGGCTGGTCTCGAACTCCTGACCTCAAGTGATCCACCTGCCTGAGTCTCCCAAAGTGCTAGGATTACAGGCGTGAGCCACCATGCCTGGCCAACATTAATACATAGTAAGTGTATTGGCAGCTGCAAACCAGAAAGTTATGTTCCATCCTATTACTTGATTATATTTCTCAGAAACTAAACTTTGAATATCTTTCTAAACTTTGTAGTAATTCATCTACTTCTAAACCTGCATAAAACTATTTGATGGAATAATTTTATCAGAAGGAAAAATTAGCTTCTTTTCAGCTTTAAAGATAAGTTAGAAGGTAATTAAATGTCGTTATATTTAAATAATAACCTACAGTATAACTGTCACTGGCACTTTTAGCAGACTGTAATATATCTATTATGCAAGGTACTTAATAATTTGTACTTTTACTTATTTTATTTACATGCCAGGTACTTAACATTTTTTTTTCTTTTTTTGAGATGGAGTTTCACTCGTTACCCAGGCTGGAGTGCAGTGGCACGATCTCGGCTCACCGCAACCTCCACCTCCTGGATTCAAGCAATTCTCCTGCCTCAGCCTCCCGAGTAGCTGGAATTACAGGCATGCGTCACCATGCCCAGCTAATTTTTGTATTTTTAGTAGAGAAGGGGTTTCACCATGTTGACCAGGATGGTCTCGATCTCTTGACCTCGTAATCCACCCGCCTCGGCCTCCCAAAGTGCTGGGATTATAGGCTTGAGCCACCACGCCCAGCGGTACTTAACATTTTAAACACTCTTCTAACTTTTATAGGCTACTTAGTTTTGTTATCAGGAAGGTACAGCCTTAGACTATATTTTAGAACAAAAAGTCTGCTTCTGGCACAAACAGAATAGACTGATATAGAAATAACTGTTATCAAATGATGACAGAAACATCCCAAGGGAAAATCAACTGTTGCTAGTCCCTCTGTACAACTTTTTAATTCACATAGATTTTTAGAAGGTATGAGACATCTTTAATGAAATTAAACATCAATTTGTATTATTAAAAACTAAAATACTTTAACTTGACAATGGAATATAATGGAATGAACTAATACAGGTTGTATCCCCTCACATTTTATAATAGGAAAACCTGAAGTATAATTTTTAAAATCCAGCCATTAATAATAAGTATAGAAATCAGGCCAGGTGCAGTGGTTCATGTATGTAATCCCACCACTTTGGGAGGCCAAGGCAGGCAGATCGCTGGAGCTGAGGAGTTCAAGATCAGCCTGGGCAACATGGCAAAATCCCATCTCTACTAAAAAAAAATTAGCCAGATACAGTGGCACCTGTAGTGCCATCTTCTTGGGGAGCTGATGTGGGAGGAGCACTTGAACTGAAGAGGCTGAGGCTGCAATGAGGTGTGATTGCCCTACTGCACTCCAACCTGGATGACAGAGCAAAAACTCTGTCTCAAATTAAAAAATTTAAAAAAAAAAGCACACATACCTAAAGGCAGATAAGCATATGTTGGCCCTCTGCTTAATGAACATCTCAATCTTACGCAAAACTTTACTAGAAAAATAACACTTTTTAATTTGTTTTGTTTTGTTTTGAGATGGAATCTAGCTCTGTAGGTCAGGGGCCACTCCAGGCTGTAGTAGGGCAGTCTCGAGATATAAGCTCACTGCAACCCCCACCTCCTGGGTGCAAGCAATTCTCCTGCCTCAACCTCCCCAGTAACTGGGATTACAGGCACCTACCACCACGCCAAGCTAATTTGTTTTATTTTTGGTAGAGATGGGGTTTCACCATGTTGGCCAGGCTGGTTTTGAACTCTTGACCTCAGGTGATCCACCCACCTTGGCCTCCCAAAGTGCTGGAATTACAGGTATGAGCCACAACACGGGCTTTTGCTTTGTTTTTAGACAGTCTCATTCTGTTGCCAGGCTAGACTGCAGTGGCATGATCACAACTCACTGCAGCTTCCATCTTCTGGGCTCAAGCAATCCTCCCACGTTAGCCTCCCAGGTAGCTAGAACAAGCATGCACCATCATGCCCCACTAATATTTTCATTTTTCATGTCTCATTAATATTCTCACTATGTTGCCTAGGCTGGCCTCAAACTCCTAGGTTCAAGTGATTCCCTGCCTCAGTGTCCCAGTGTGCTGGTATAATAGACAATAAACCACCACACCTAGCCCCTGCTAATTAAATAAAAATTTTTTTGTAGAGATAGCGTCATACTGTGCTGCCCAGGCTACTCTTGAACTCCTGGCCTGAAGCAATCCTCCCACCTCAGCCTCCCAAAGTGCTGGGATTACAGGTGTGAGCCACTTTGCCCAGCCCAGAAATAACACTTTTTTTGAAGGGATTCGTTTACATATGATCCTCATCCAAACAGCAGCCCTCAACTAACATGTACCGAAAATGTTCCTAATTTCTGAAAGATTAAATTTGAATGAGTACCATTAATTGTTATAATAGAAATTACTGATAATGAAACAGATACAAATGAAAAATTAAGTGATTTTAATATACAAATAAGCCAAATGCAAAACACAGAATTATTTCCAGGTGAAAGAGATGAAAGACAGATTAACTTCAACTCTAATTTCAATGCCAACAACTGACCCCTAGATAACTTCTGGATTTACTACATATTCATGTCTACTAAGAACTGGCAAATTTTTAATATAAACCATACTCTTTTTTGTTTTTTTGAGACGGAGTTTCGCTCTTGTTACTCAGGCTGGAGTGCAATGGCGCGATCTCGGCTCACTGCAGCCTCCGCCTCCTAGGTTCAGGCAATTCTCCTGCCTCAGCCTCCTGAGTAGCTGGGATTACAGGCACGCGCCACCATGCCCAGCTAATGTTTTTTTTTTTTTTTGTATTTTTAGTAGAGACGGGGTTTCACCATGTTGACCAGGATGGTCTCGATCTCTTGACCTCGTGATCCACCTGCCTCAGCCTCCCAAAGTGCTGGGATTACAGGCGTGAGCCACCGAGCCCGGCCTATAAACCATACGCTTATGATTAGTTATGAGCATCCAGTCTTTCTAGTATCCTGTAACTAATGAGCTGCTTTCTTATCATTAAAATGGCTTCATAACATGGGACCAAATGTCATGTATATACCTTGTTACACAGAAAGCTTATTTTAGATCAACATCCATTCAATAATGTGCCATATCCACACTTTCCCCAAAATCAACATTATAAAAAATATGATAATTCTTTCTATTCAGTGCACTCATATTTTTGATCCTGTACACTGCTGTATTTCTTTAAAACCTCTCAGAGTTTAGATTCGTTTGCAATACTATCCTTTAGTTTGGAAGCAATGTTTTGTTACCATCAAAATAATCTTACTAAAAGCCTTTAAATCCAGCTGATTCTCAGAAATTCTTCCACCTTTAAAACATGAGAATTATAACCAAATTAACAATTCAGATATCAGAATGCCAAAAATTAAGTCATTAAAAGAGAATCCAGTGAAAGAGCCAGTTGTGAAAGAACAGGAAGTGATGTACACTGCCATTTTGTAGATGAACTATTTAGAAACATAAGAAGTGCCATACTAATCTGGAATCAACTCAGACTATTAGCTCTCAGCATTTTCTTTCTGCGGCATCAGAGGTCATCTGAAATAACCCTCAGGCAATTTTTCCTTAATAATGTATTTATCTAATTGAACATGAACACACTTTCCCGCTTTTAGGCAACATTTCTACCAGCTATGAAAGAGGTTTTTTTTTTTTCCAATTGTCTTGAAGAGTACTCCTTAGTTATAGCATGATGAAACAAAGCAAGTAAATAGTTAACCTACACCCTATGTAAATCCTTCAAGTTTTGTAGCCTTTACTGATAAATCTGCTCTGCCTACAACTTACCAAGGTAAAAGCAGCCACTCTACTGAGCAGTACACCTGGATCAACACATGCTAGTATATATGAATCAATTATCAACAAGCCATAATAATAGAGAATTAGATTTCCTGGCTTAATTTGCCACAAAGGAGAAAACTCTACATATCAACAACATGCAGCTTTGTCCCATGAAATAAATACTCAAATGAATAGTGTTATTTCAGTTCAATGAATTGAGATGACCATTAAAAGAGAATAAAGCAAAGAGAATTCCATCTTCTGAGAAAAAAAAAAATAAAATGTATTTAACATACCATGTCTCCTACATCAAAATCATGATATAAAATGACAGAAACTAAGTTCGTACCTAGCGCTGCTACTAACATCTTTATATCCCTATCTTAAAACAGGTTTCAGAATGCAACAAACACATCAAAAAAGGTCTACTAGACAACATTTAATGACAACATAAAATGTACATGGCATTTGGAGGTATTTAAAAATAAGTACCTAAGTAGAGCTTAAAACACTAAATACGCAAAAGACAACTCATAATCTGTAGATATTTTAATCTTCTTCCTCACTTTGTGAAAAAAATTATTTAATTCTATTAATAGTCATATGTGGAACATTTTGAAATCACGTCACCAGTATTCACTAAACACTTAAAAAGAAAAAAAATGTATCATCAGTACATGGAGATTTGAAAACTACTCTTTGGTCACAAAAAGCACTTGGCAGCACATTTCCAGAATGTTTAAATTTTTATTTATTTCTAGTCAACTAGGACAAAATCAACAAGTAGTACTGTAAACCAGATAAGATTGTTTTCAGACAAACATGATAGGAAGCAAAATAAGTGAAAAAATGACTGACTACAGATAATAGATTACAGAATAATTAGGCAGATTAATAAAAACAAAGCATCAGCTACCGAAAGGTTTGTAACCTAACCATTTTCAGAAAATTCCAATTTCAATATTATACATAATAGTATTAAGCCTAAAAATTTACAGCTTAGGGAGAAATGTTCATCAGACAGCCTGTCTGTATGTAACAATCGTTAATAATTTTTTTTTTGAGACGAAGTCTCACTCTGTCGCCCAGGCTGGAGTGCAATGGCACGATCTTGGCTCACTGCAACCTCCAACTCCCAGGTTCAAGCAATTCTCCTGCCTCAGCCTCCCGAGTAGCTGGGACTACAGGCGAGTGCCACCACGCCCGGCTAATTTTTTGTATTTTTAGTAGAGACAGGGTTTCAACGAGTTAGCCAGGATGGTCTCGATCTCCTGACCTCGTGATCCACCCACCTCAGCCTCCCAAAGTGCTGGGATTACAGGCGTGAGCCACTGTGCCCGGCCAGTAATTCTTGATGAACTATAAAAGTCATAGAAAAAAAGAAGGGAAATGAGGATGAGAAGGTACAAAATTATTTTATTTGAATTCTAACGAAAATCCAACCTGCTCACAAAAAAAAAAAAAATGTCAATCCAGACATCTCTCAAAAAGACATCAAAACTGTTCTAACATCAGCGGGGTCCCTCTCTAAAGGCCATGTCCCCCAACAATAACACCAGGAATAGATACAGATATACTTCCCATGGACAGATCTCAGGGAAAGAGTATTAAAATGGTACTGTCATGAATTTAAAACCAAAGGAAAAGGAGTAACCTTTTCAAGGGAAGCGCCATTACTTCCCTCTCCTGCTCCCCCTCCCTTCTGTGTATACATGGGTCTGTGTATGAAGAAACTGCCTTGGACTTCTGCAGCACTGCAGTAGACTAGAGGATGAGGAAGGGGGAAGGGTAGGGGGAGAGAAACGCTTCCATCACCCCTACAGAAGAGGGGTATAGATTTCCTGTGCTGGGGGGGTGGAATCCATCCTGCAAGCCACCCAGAGCAGTCTCTCTTCCCAAGAATCCATACACACTACAAAGGAGAAGGAGCAGGAGGAGCAGAAGGACCAGAGGGAAAGGGACCTCGTGCCTCTAAACCGGGGTGCACAGAAACCCAGTCTCCCAGTGAGGGCCACACCTTCCTCGAAACATCCCCTTCCACCACCCCTTCCGGTGACCCTCAGGAAAAAGGAATGAAATTACTCTCGCCCCTTAAAACGGGAGGGCGCCCAGCTCACCAGCCTCTTCACCCCACCCACAGAATCACAGACCCTCCTTGTCTCCCTCCCCCACCCCACCCCCACATCCCTTCTTCCACACACAGGCCCCAGTGGGCCGAATTTCCCCGCCCCCCTCCATAGCTCCCTTTCCCAAAGCAGAGGTGCCCTTACCCTTTCGCCGACAGGTCCGGGGCGGAGCGGGCAGGCGCAGCCCCCCTGCAGCGCTCCGGTAGCTGCTACCCTGGAGGGCGAGGAGTGAGGAGGAGGAGGGGGCCCGGCGACAGACCGCCGCCCCCCCCCCCGGAGCCCCAACGAGCCACCAAGCCCAAGCTCTGCAACAAGGGGGCGGGGGGGGGGCGAGGGGACGACCGGGGTCGAGGAGGCGCCCTCAGCTCTCGGGCTCAGTTAAGATGGCGCGGGGAAGTGCCGGGAGCCGTAGCAGCCGCCGCCGCCTCGGGGGAACCGGCCCGGGCCTCGGCCGCCTCTTGTCCTCACACAGCCGAGGCCCTCTCGGTCCCCCGCCGCGGCCCCTCGGCGGGCGGGCCCAGGCGCAGCCCTCCGCCACCACCACCACCCCTGGGAAGGGGGCGCTCACAAAGGGAAGAGAGGCCGCGGGCCGGCCGGCGGACGGCGGGGCGGGGTCCCCCGGGGCCGGGAGGCCTCAGATGTTCGCGAGTGCCTAGTGCTCTCGGCCCGCGAAGGGCACAGGGCGAACGGGACCCCTCCTCTCTCCTCAGGCAGACGGCGGCACCGACTCACTCTCTTTGCCACCCTCCCTCTCTCTGCCCGAGCCCTGAAGCCACAGAGCCCGGCCGCTGCCCAGGTTTTCCCCCCCTTCCCCGACACCACTCCCCTCCTCCCGACCGTCATCCCTCGTTTCCGATCTCGCGAGATTTCCTGCCTGACAGGCCC
Source organism: Saimiri boliviensis (assembly GCF_048565385.1). Classification (NCBI taxonomy): domain Eukaryota; kingdom Metazoa; phylum Chordata; class Mammalia; order Primates; family Cebidae; genus Saimiri; species Saimiri boliviensis. Next base: position 29,746,143 of record NC_133465.1, read on the forward strand.
GATCCTGCGCGAGACACGACTGCACGCGCGCGCGCCCTCACGGGAGCGCGCAGCGCTTGCTACGGGCGGAGTCGTCTGGGTGGCCCGGAGTCCCAGCCTCTGTCCAGCATGGCCTCACTGAGTTCGCGGAGCTTCTAATTGCCACGCGGGCGTCAGGTGTATTCATTTCACCCCGGAGATCTGAAGAAGAGCTTATCTGCACTCCCTTTCCTTCCCTCTTCCCACCCCCAAAGCATCCGCCCGCTACAAGTTTGCCCTGTAGTATGGAATATCCCATTCCTACACAACTTGGTTCGCCACACCCACCCCTGTGGAATTCAGAGGTACACTGGGCAGCGTAATCAGTATGTAGTTGAGTTTTTGAGATTCTAATAGTTTATAGTAATTTTTGGAATGACAGTAAGACTTGGAAATACAGATCTAAGCCACTCTATATATTGGTGTTGGTAGGAAAGAGATAAAACTTCTTGAAAAGTGACTGTGGGTTTGGCAGTTTGAGTAATGGGAAGTTTTGGAACAACAGCAGCAAACAAACGGAAGAGTGCTATGCAGAGAAGAAGTAGAGTTTATATTCTTTCATCTCAAAAATGTTCCTTTTTTGGGGGGGTGGGAACACCCCTTCAGTACTTATTCAGGAACCTAAAAGTGTACCCAAAGTGCAGTCATTAAAAAATCGTGGTTCTGGCCGGGCACGGTGGCTCACGCCTGTAATCCCAGCACTTTGGGAGGCCGAGGTGGCAGATCACGAGGTCAGCCTGACCAACATGGTGAAACCCCATCTCTACTAAAAATACAGAAAAATTAGCCGGGCATGATGGTACATGCCTGTAATCCCAGCTACTCGGGAAGCTTAGGCAGGAGAATCGCTTGAACTCGGGAGGCAGAGTTGCTGTGAGCCAAGATCACGCCATTGCACTCCAGCCTGGGCAATGGAGTGAGACTCTGTCTCAAAAAAAAAGGAAAAAAAGAAATAGTAGAACTAACTGAGCTGAGGCACAGAGAATTTTGATTAACTTGTCAAAGTTCTTTTCTTTTTTTTTTTTTTTTGAGATGGAGTTTTGCTCTTGCTGACCAGGCTGGAGTGCAATGGCATGATCTTTGCTTACCACACAACCTCTGCCTCCCAGGTTCAAGCAATTCTCCTGCCTCAGCCTTCCGAGTAGCTGGGATTACAAGGATGCACCACCACACCTGGCTAATTTTTTGCATTTTTGGTAGAGATGAGGTTTCTCCATGTTGGTCAGGTTGGTCTCGAACTCCCTACCTTAGGTGATCCGCCCACCTCAGCCTCCCAAAGTGCTGGGATTACAGACATGAGCCACCACCCCTGGCAAGTTGTCAAAGTTCTTTTTTTTTTTTTTTTTTTTGGAGACGGAGTTTCTCTCTTGTTACCCAGGCTGGAGTGCAATGGCGCGATCTCGGCTCACCGCAACCTCCGCCTCCTGGGTTCAGGCAATTCTCCTGCCTCAGCATCCTGAGTAGCTGGGATTACAGGCACACGCCACCTTGCCCAGCTAATTTTTTGTATTTTTAGTAGAGACGGGGTTTCACCATGTTGACCAGGATGGTCTCGATCTCTTAACCTCATGATCCACCCGCCTCGGCCTCCCAAAGTGCTGGGATTACAGGCTTGAGCCACCGCGCCCGGCTTTTTTTTTTTTTTTTTTTTTTTTCTTTTTTGAGACGGAGTTTCGCTCTTGTTACCCAGGCTGGAGTGCAATGGCGTGATCTTGGCTCACTGCAACCTCCGCTTCCTGGGTTCAGGCAATTCTCCTGCCTCAGCCTCCCGAGTAGCTGGGATTACAGGCACGCGCCACCATGCCCAGCTAATTTTTGTATTTTTAGTAGAGACGGGGTTTCACCATGTTGACCAGGATGGTCTCGATCTCTTGACCTCGTGATCCACCCGCCTCGGCCTCCCAAAGTGCTGGGATTACAGGCGTGAGCCACCGCGCCTGGCCGAGCCACTGTATTCTTGTTTCTGTTCTGTTTTTGTTTTGAGATGGAGTCTCACTCTGTTACCCAGGCTGGAGTGAAATGTCATGATCTCGGCTCATTGCAACCTCCGCCTCCCAGGTTTAAGTAATTCTCAGAGCTACTACATTCTATTACCTTGAGAGAATATAAGGACAAATTGCTGTTGCCCTTTGCTTTGAAGCCCCAGAACAAAGGCAATTCGGTGAAAAACACATTCTCAAGATAAAACCAGATCACTGAAGTTCTGGAACTAACTGTCTGAAGTCAATCCTAATCCTGGACTTTTCAGCATGTGTGTACCAAAACATTCCCGTGTTTCTTAAGCTACATTGGGTCTGGTTCTCTGTTGTTTGCAACCAAATAGTCCTCACACAGAACTGTTTGTTAGCCTTTCCCACCAGGCTATGATCTCCACAAGCATATGAATGTTTGTCTTATTTATATCTATGTCCACAAACTTAGCATAATGTATATAATGACATTCAACAAATGTTTGCTATCAGTTCAACAATTCTGCAAACATTTTCTGCTGTGTGTCAGAAATTGGGTTAGGTGTGGGAGATATCAAGAAAAGTGAGTGAATGAAAGTTGTTTGCCTGGAGTATATGGAAGAACAGCTACTGCAAAGGTTAGTGTGATCGAGAACTCTAGGAATATACTCACATGCTAGAGTTCTCTGAAAGTTGCTGTCACTTTGGCCCTATGTGCCTGGCCAATGGAAATTTCTGGATTCTTACACGTTAGATGTTTTCAGGGTTGTCTAAGGTTCTCTTTTTTTTTTTTTTTTTGAGACTGAGTCTCACTCTGTCACCAGGTTCGTGTATGGTGGTGAGATATTGGCTCACTGCAACCTCCACCTCCCAGGTTCAAGTGGTTCTCTTGCCTCAGCCTCCTGAGTAGCTGGAATTACAGGCACGCACCACCATGCCCAGCTAATTTTTGCATTTTTTAGTAGAGATGGGGTTTCACCATGTTGGCCAGGATGGTCTTGATCTCTTGACCTCATGATCCGCTCACCTCCCAAAGTGCTGGGATTACAGACATGAGCCACTGCACCCGGCCAGGATTGTCTAAGCTTCTAAGAGTGTCTAGAAGTCACCTGCTTCCCAAAGTGATATACATACTAGAGTTATACCTGGTCCTGTCATGGAAACGATATGTTTTCTGCTGCGCTTCTCTGTGTCTCTTGACTCCCAAAAGTATATACTATAAAATGAGTATGCTCTACTCATGTCTCAGACTGATAGTGAAGATCAAAAGTGGCGTGGATATGAAAGTTCTATTGTATCCAGGTGATAGCTACTTTCTTTCACCTGACCACAAGTACTAATATATTCTACTCTAGCTAGCATCCCCACGAAAACCATATCAGGTACCCTTAGTACAGTTCTATTCCACTGGTAGTGAACATCTGTGATTCTTGTCTATCCAGAATTTCTCCGTCGTCTGGCAAATGTTCCCTGTGGCCAGGTGTGGTGGTTCACACTTGTAATCCCAAGACTTTGGAAAGCCAAGGTGGGTGGATTGCTTGAGCTCAGGTGTTTGACACCAGTGTGGTCAACATGTGGAAAATCTGCCTCTACAAAAATTACAAAAATGAGCTGGGTGTGCTGGCGTGCATCTGTAGTCCCAGCTGCTAGGAGGCTGAGATGGAAGGATCATTGAGTCTGGGAGGTGGAGGTTGCAGTGAACCACCCTGTTTATGTCACTGCACTCAAGCCTGATAGACAAAGCCAGATCCTCTCTCAAAAAAAAAAAAAAAAAAAAAAACCACCAGTACTCTATAGTTCTTAGAGAAGTTTCCTCTCCATTGTTCTGCAGAGCTCTTGTAGGGCTGTCATTCTGGGCCTCTTGCTACAGGTGGGCACCATCACAGCATCGGCAACCAAAATATCTCACCCCTTGGTGAAGCAACTAGGGCAGGGAAGGGCACATGACACAGAGCCCAAGCTGGACCACGCTGAGATGTTTATTTGGATTTTATATACTGCTATGTGAGAGAGAGAAGCTTTGCTTTGCCTGTGGGGTCATAAACTGGGATGATGTAAATCTAGACTTTCTACAGAAGTTCCTCCCACACAGACCCCATCTCCCTCATCCAGGATCCCTCTGTTGCATAAAATAAACTACCAAGATCCAAGCTTTCCTCAGTATGATCTATGTGAAACCTGCTTAAATTGCTTATAAAGCATGTCTATGGTTCATAAGCTCCTCCAAGTTCTGATCTGCTCATCCTCACAAAGTCTCAAATGCCTTCAAATTCTACATTGCAATATTCTAACATTTTTGTGTGGAGTAAATTTACAAAGAGGAGAAATAAAGGACAAGTTTCATGATTAACCATTTAAGCAATGCCATTTGATAACCTCTGTCGCCTCTTCAGGGGTTTCTGGGCAGTGGGCAGGAGAGAGCAGGTTATGTAGGAAAGATCACCACAGGCAAGCTTAAGTGGTATCCAAAATCTGAATTTTGAGACACTCACTGTCCCTAATGAGTATAATACAACATATCCGTAAAGGAAGCATTTGATTTTTTTTTTTTTTTTTTGAGACAGAGTTTCACTGTATTGCCCAAACTGGATTGCAGTGGCATGATCTCAGCTCACCACAACCTTTGCCTCCCGGGTTCAAGCAATTCTTATGCTTCAGCCTTCTGATAGTTGGGATTACAGGGATGCACCACCATGCAGAGCTAATTTTCATATTTTTAATAGAGAAGGGGTTTTGCCATGTTGGTCAGGCTTGTCTCGAACTCCTGGCCTCAAAAGATCTGCCCGCCTTGGCTTCCCAAACGGTTAGGAATACAGGCATGAACCACTGTGCCTGGCCAAAGGAAGCATTTGATTAAAACGGATATTAGAAATTTCCCTGGTTCATTTTCTGTGTGTAGACAGTATCAATGGCAGCATCCAGTGTTGGGATGTATTAAACTAGGTGGCAGCAGCCAATACCCGAGTCCCCAGTTCACCAGCTGAACCCCCTACCCCAATATGGATACACAACTTTGTATCAAAACCTAATCTATAGAGAAAAATGCCCAGGGATTGGGAGCTGGGTATGGTGTGTGGAGAGACAGAAAAAGGGGAGACAGAGTAAAACACTTAACAAAAGTCTTTAAGCTCCTGCGGCACTGATTTTTCAGTTACAGGGCCTAATATATGTCTTTTTTTCCACCCTTAAGCTGATTTGAATTGTCACTTTCAACCGCAAGACTTTCATTTTTTATTTATTTATTTTTTTTTTTGAGACGGAGTTTCATTTTTGTTACCCAGGCTGGAGTGCAATGGCACGATCTCGGCTCACCGCAACCTCCGCCTCCTGGGTTCAGGCAATTCTCCTGCCTCAGCCTCCTGAGTAGCTGGGATTACAGGCATGCGCCACCATGCCCAGCTAATTTTTTTTTTTTTTTTTTGAGACAGAGTTTCACTCTTGTTACATGCCCAGCCAATTTTTTGTATTTTTAGTAGAGACGGGGTTTCACCCTGTTGACCAGGATGGTCTCGATCTCTTGACCTCGTGATCCACCTGCCTCAGCCTTCCAAAGTGCTGGGATTACAGGTGTCAGCCACCGCACCTGGCCTTTTTTTTTTTTTTTTTTTTTTTTTTTTTTTTTTTTTTTTTTTCAGACAGGGTCTTGCTCTGTCACTCAGGCTGAAGTACAGTATGGATCATAGCTCATTGTAGCTTTGAACTCCTGAGCTCAAGGGATTTTCTAACTTTAGCCTCCCAAGTAGCTGGGACTTACAGTGACACACCCCCATGCCCAGCTAATTTTTTTGTTTTTATTTTTATTTTTTGTAGAGACAGGGTCTTGCCCTGTTGCCCAGGTGGGTCTTGAACTCTAACTGTAAGCGATCCTCCTGCCTTGGCTTGCCAAAGTCCTGGGATTACATGCAGGAGCCACTGCACCTGGCCCCAAAAGATTTCTTTCTAGTCTATTACTTCTCTTTAGAAAAGAAAAGTCCAAAGAGGAAACCTAAAGAAAATCCAATAAAATATTAACTTATTTTATGTTTTGATTGCCAGATGTTTGTGTTTCATATGCTGTGTGGCAGAAATCTGTTAAGAATTCATGTGGATTTTTAAAAATCCTGGTAGATGTCAGCCAAAGAAAAGGGCATAACAAAATCACCAATTAGTCCTGAAGATACATTCCAAAAACCTCTCAGTCCACAAACATGCTGCCCAACCCTTCCCACAATCACCAGACGATCATAATTGTGATGCACTGATCATGGGATGCCTGCCAGAGGGAAGTGTCAGAGCAGTGAGATGAATATTTACTTCCTTACACATATACAGTAATAGCTAGCACTTTAAAACATTTTCCAGTCAGGCATCGTGGCTCACACCTGTAGTCCCAGCATTCCGGAGGCTGAGATGGGTGGATCACCTGAGGTTGGGAGTTTGAGACCAGCCTGGCCAACATGGAGAACCCCCAGTCTCTACTAAAAATACAAAAATTAGTTGGGCATGGTGGTGCATGCCTGTAATCCCAACTATTCAGGAGGCTGAGACGGAAGAGTCACTCGAACCCAGGAGGTGGAGGTGGCAGTGAGCCGAGATCGAGCCACTGCACTCCAGCCTGCGCAACAAAAACGAAACTCTGTCTCAAAAAACAAACAAACAAACAAAAACACATTTCCATGGACTAGACATGGTGCTAAGCACCTTACATGTTACCTAATCTTACCTACTTAATCTTCTTCACACAACCCTCTCAGGAAGGTAATTTTAACCCCATTTTACAGATGAAGAAAGGAATCCTCAGCTTGGTTATGAGAATGACACAAAAGGATAGACACTGACATTAGTAAGCAATGGAGATGGAACTCCAGAGTCAATGTCTTTTTTTTTTTTTTTTTTTTTTTTTTTTTTGAGATGGAGTCTCACCATGTTGCCTGGGCTGGAGTGAAGTGGTATAATCTCAGCTCACTGCAACTTCGGCCCCCTGGGTTCAAGCAATTCTCATACCTCTGCCTCCTGAGTGGCTGAGATTACAGGCATGAGCCACTGTGCCCAACCCAAAGTCAATGTTTTTTTGGTTTTCTTTTTTTTTATTTTTTTATTTTTTTATTTTAAAGATTGGGTTTCACCATGATGGCCAGGCTGGTCTTGAACTCCTGGCCTCAGGTGATCCACCCACCTCAGCCTCCCAAAGTGCTAGAATTACAGGCGAGAGCCACCGCGCCCGGCTCCAAAGTCAATGTTTTTAACCACCGCTGTACTATACTGCTTTTCCATCCACTGCTTTATTTCTTCAGGGCTGGATTTCTTTTGGACTCTGAGGTGGCTGCTTTAACTTATTAATGGCTTGCTGCAGCTGCTTATCTGATAGACACTTGATACTCAAAGGTTTTTAGGTCAGGACTTTCTCATATTGAATTGTATTCTACCAACTGTTGGATACCTTGGCCCAGTATTTATCTATTCTTATGGGTTAAAATGGAAGAATCTGCTGCCTCCATGTGCAGGCGTTTTAAAAGGACTGGCATTTTTAAAAGATTTTCACAAAATTGATCCCATTATATGAGAATGTAGAGCTCAAGAAGCAACTCTAAATGATCAGCTTTTATTTTCCAGCCTGTAAAACCATGCTTCTATCAGGCATCTTTCTGTAGAAATGTTTGAGCGAGATAGGCAACAGAGCAAGACTCCGTCTCAAAAAAGAAAGGCCACGGGCAGTGACGCATGTCTATAATTCCAGCACCTTGGGAGGTCGAGGCAGGCGGATTGCCTGAGCTCAGGAGTTCGAGACCAGCCTGGGCAACACAGTGAAACCACTTCTCTACTAAAATACAAAAAAAAAAAAAAAAAAAAATTAGCGGGCATGGCAGTGTGTGCCTGTGGTCCTGGCTACTTGGGAGACTAGGCAGGAGAACTGCTTGAACCCAGGAGACAGAGGTTGCAGGGAGCTATCATGCCACTGCACTCCAGCCTGGGTGACAGAGTGAAACTCTGTCTCAAAAAAAAAAGAGAGACATGGTCTTGCTGTATTGACCAGATTGGTCTCCTGGCCGCAAGCAATCCTCCCATCTCAGCCTCCCAAAGTGCTAAAATTATAGGTGTGAGCCACTGCACCAAGCCTGCTTTTTTGTTTGTTTGTTTTAAAAGCCCACAGGCAGGCACAGTGGTTCATGCCTATAATCCCAGCACTCTGGAAGGCCAAGGCTGGCGGAATGCTTGAGCCCAGGAGTTTAAGACCAGCCTGGGCAACATGACAAAACCCCATGTCCACAAAAAAATATAAGAATTAGCCAGGCGTGGTGGAGTGCACCTGTAAACCCAGCTACTAGGAAGGCTGAGGTGGGAAGATCAGTTGAGTCCAGTAGGTTGAGGATGCAGTGAGCCATGATTGTGCCACTGAACTCCAGCCTGGGTGACAGAGCAAGACCCTGTCTCAAAAACAATAAAATAAAATAAAACACTCAACCCCCAAAACTAGAAAGCAGGGACTCAACAGATACTTGTGCACCCATGTTCACAGCACCATTATTCACAATAGCCAAAAGGTGGAAGCAGTTCAAGTGTCCAACAGTAGAGGAGGGGATAAATAAAATGTGATATATACATTATGCTCTCAATGTTGTCTATAGTACATCCTTGGAAAGTGCAACTTTCAGCAAAATTACATACTACCGGTCCTGGAATAACATTGTTTCATTCAATGTCATTTTGTTACAAGGTTTCAAAATACAAATTAGTTTCATTATGTTATTTTTTCCTGTTAAGTAAGGGTTAGGTGAATATTACTTGTCCTTAAAAAAGAAAGGAACTCTGACACATGCTACAACCTAGATGAACTCTGAATATGTTATGCTAACTGAAGTTTGTGAGTCACAAAAGGACAAATACTGTGTGATTCTATTTTTTTTTTTTTTTTTTTTTTTTACTTTTTTTTTTAGACGGAGTTTTGCTTTTGTTATCCAGGCTGGAGTGAAATGGCGCGATCTCGGCTCACTGCAACCTCCGCCTCCTGGGTTCAGGCAATTCTCCTGCCTCAGCCTCCTGAGTAGCTGGAATTACAGGCACGTGCCACCACCAGCTAATGTTTTGTATTTTTAGTAGAGACGGGGTTTCACCATGTTGACCAGGATGGTCTCAATCTCTTGACCTCGTGATCCACCTGCCTCGGCCTCCCAAAGTGCTGGGATCACAGGCTTGAGCCACCGCGCCCGGCCTGTGTGATTCTACCTATAAGAGGTACCTGAAGTGGTTGAATTCATAGACGTAGAAAGTAGAAGGCCAGATGTGGTGGCTCACGTCTGTAATCCTAGCACTTTGGGAGGCTGAGGCAAGGCAGATCACTTGAGATCAGGAGTTCAAGACCAGCCTGGCCAATATGGCAAACTCCCATCTCTACTAAAAATTTAAAAATTTGCCAGGAGTGGCTGGGCATGGTGGCTCATCCCTGTAATCCCAGCTTTTAGAAAGGCAGAGGCGGGAAGATACCTTGAGCCCAGAACTTCGAGACCTGCCTGAGCAGTATAGCAAGACCGCATTCGCCACAAAAAGGAAAAAAAAAATTAGCTGAGAGTGATGGCACACTCCTGTAATCCTAGCCACTCAGGTGGCTGAGGCAGGAGGCAGGAGAATCACTTGAACCCAGGAGGCAGAGGTTACAGTGAACCAAGATCACACCACCTTCACTCCAGCCTGGGTGACAAAGTGAGACCCTGTCTAAAAAAAAAAAAAAGAAAGAAAAAAAGAATGGTGGTTAGGTATTTACCAGAGCTGGGGTATGAGAGAAACGGGAGTTGTTTAATGGGCTCAGAGTTTCAGTTTTGGAAGATGAAAAAAGTTCTGGAAATAGACAGTGATCATTGACCAACAATGTGAATATACTTAATGCCACTGAACTATATACTTAAAAAATGGTTAAAATGGCAAAATTGTTTTGTTTTGTTTTGACTCTCAAAGGAGGTGATAAAATGGTACAAGTTATGTATATTTTACTGAAATTTTTTTCAAATAGGCTGTCACTCTGCTGACCTCCCTGGCTCAAGTGATCTTCCCACCTCTGCCTCCGAAGTAGCTGGGACCACAGGTAAACACCTGGCTACTTTTTGCCTGGCTAATTTTTATATTTTTTGTAGAGATTGGTTTTTGCTATGTTGTCCAAAGAATCTCATGCCTCAGTCTCCTAAGTAGCTGGGGTTATAGTCACGTGCCACCACACCCAGCTAATTTTTGTATTTTTAGTAGAGGCAGGGTTTCACCATGTTGGCCAGGCTGGTCACCTAAACAGAAAATCTATGGACACACTGATAACATTCCAGAATACACTGAAAGGGCTTCCAGTGACATATTCATTTACCTATTTGATGATTATCTGTGCCATGGAGTACCTCTCCTCTAGCTTCTTTTTTCTTTCTTTCTTTTTTATTTCCTGAGACAGGGACTTGCTCTGTTGCCCAGGCTAGAGTGCAGTGGTAATCAGGGCTCACTGAAGCCTTGAACTCCTGGGCTAAGCAGTCCTCCTGCCTCTGCCACAGAAGTAACTGGGATTACAGGTATGAGCCACTGTGCTTGGGTAATTTAATTTTTTTTTTTTTTTTTTGAGACAGGGACTTATTCTGTCACCCAGGCTGAAGTGCAGTGGCACAATCACAGCTAACTGTAGCCTCAACTGCCCTGGTTCAAGCAATCCTCCCACCTTGGCCTCCAGAGTAGCTGGGACTATAGGCACATGCAATCATGCCTGGCTAATTTTTTTTTTTTTTTTTTTTTTTTTTTTTTTTTTTTGAGACGGAGTTTTGCTCTTGTTACACAGGCTGGAGTGCAATGGCACGATCTCGGCTCACCACAACCTCCGCCTCCTGGGTTCAAGCAATTCTCCTGCCTCAGCCTCCTGAGTAGCTGGGATTACAGGCACACACCACCATGCCCAGCTAATGTTTTGTATTTTTAGAAGAGACAGGGTTTCACCATGTTGACCAGGATGGTCTTAATCTCTTGACCTCGTGATCCACCCGCCTCGGCCTCTCAAAGTGCTGGGATTACAGGCTTGAGCCACCGCGCCTGGCCTGAATTTTTAATGTTTTGTAGAGACAAGGTCTCAGTATGTTGCCCAAGCTGGTCTCTAACTCCCAGCTCAAGCAATCCTCTAGCCTTGACCTCCCAAAGTGCTAGGTTTATAGGCATGAGCCATCATGCTTGACCTTTTTTTTTTTTTTAAAAAAAAAAGAGGAGTCAGGGTCTCTCTCTGTTTCTGGGGCTGGAGTACAATGACACAATCATAGCTCAATGCATTCTCAAACTCCTGGGTTTAAGCCATCCTCCCATCTTGGCCTCCCAAATTCCTAGTTTCTAAACTTGGAATTCCAGCAGGGTATGGGGGCTCACACCTGTAATCCCAGCACTTTGGGAGGCTGAGAGGGGTGGGTCACTTGAGCACAGCAGTTCAAGACCAGCCTGGGCAACATGGCTAAAACTCATCTCTACAAAAAATATACAAATTAGGCCGGGCGCGGTGGCTCACGCCTATAATCCCAGCACTTTGGGAGGCCGAGGCGGGTGGATCACGAGGTCATGAGATCGATACCATCCTGGTCAACATGGTGAAACCCCATCTCTACTAAAAATACAAAAACTAGCTGGGCATGGTGGCGCACGCCTGTAATCCCAGCTACTCGGAAGGCTGAGGCAGGAGAATTGCCTGAGCCCAGGAGGCGGAGGTTGCGGTGAGCCGAGATCGCGCCATTGCACTCCAGCCTGGGTAACAAGAGTGAAACTCCGTCTCAAAAAAAAAAAAAATATATATATACAAATTAGCCAGGTGTGGTAGTGTGCACCTGTAGTCCCAGCCACTTGGGAAGCTAAAGTGGGAGGATTGCTTGAGCCGGGAGGCAGAGGTTGCAGTGAGCCAAGATTGTGCCACTGCAGTCTAGTCTGGGGGACAGGAGTAAAACCCTGCCTCAAAACAAAACAAAACAAAAAAATTAAAAGTGAACTGAGAATTCTAAGATATACTCTTCTCAACAAATAGCCTCTCATATACTCAACTTTATTGGGTTTTGCCTCCTATTGTGAGGAAATACAAATTTCTATAAGTAGTAACAATGGGATTGCTAAGTAGACATACTAGCTAATGTTGGATCGAGATATCACCATGAGCAATGAATTCTCCCCTTCACATTTTAGCAGGAGTCTGGTAGAATACCCAAAGAAGAGTTTTCTTTTTCTGATTCTAAATATTCACACATACACATACTTCAGAATTCTGCATGTATTATTTGTGTTATCCATAGATTTGTGTGTGTGTGTGTGCATGCGTGCGTGTGTGTGTGTGTGTGTGTGTGTGTGTGTGTGTGGTGGAATTTTGCTCTTGTTGTACAGGCTGGAGTGCAGTGGCACAATCTTGACTCACTGCAACCTCCGCCTCCCAGGTTCAAATGATTCTCCTGCCTCAGCCTCCCAAGTAGCTGGGATTACAGGTGTCCACCACCATGCCTGGCTAATTTTTGTATTTTTAGTAGAGATCAGGTTTCACTATGTTGGCCAGGCTGGTCTCAAACTCCTGACCTCAAGTAGTCTGCCCACCTCCACCTCCCAAAATGCTGGAGTTACAGGTGTGAGCTATTGCGCCTGGCCAATTATAGATTTTTGAACTAAAAAGGACACTAGAGATCACTGTAGTCTATTGTAATTAGAAAACTGGGGTCTAGAAAGGTAAATGTAAGATCCAGGTCTGGGCATGGTGGTTCAGGTCTGTAATCCCAGCATTTTCGGAGGCTGAGGCAGGCAGATCACTTGAGGTCAGGAGTTTGAGACCAGCCTGACCAACATGGAGAAATCCCGTCTCTACTAAAACATATAAAAATTAGCTGGGCATAGTGGCACATGCCTGTAGTCCCAGCTACTTGGGAGGCTGAGACAGGGGAAACGCTTGAACTCGGGAGGCGGAGGTTGCAGTGAGCAGAGATTGTGCCACTGTACTTCAGCCTGGCAACAGAGACAGACTCTGTCTCAAAAAAAAAAAAAAAAAAAAAGATTAAACTGGTTCGGATCAGAAAAGCAAGCCAGCCGGGCGCGGTGGCTCAAGCCTGTAATCCCAGCACTTTGGGAGGCCGAGGCGGGTGGATCACGAGGTCAAGAGATCGAGACCATCCTGGTCAACATGGTGAAACCCCGTCTCTACTAAAAATACAAAAAATTAGCTGGGCATGGTGGTGTGTGCCTGTAATCCCAGTTACTCAGGAGGCTGAGGCAGGAGAATTGCTTGAACCCAGGAGGTGGAGGTTGTGGTGAGCCAAGATCGTGCCATTGCACTCCAGCCTGGGTAACAAGAGTGAAACTCCGTCTCAAAAAAAAAAAAAAAAAAAAAAAAAAAAAAAAGAAAAGCAAGCCATCTGCTTCAGTGGGATGTGTATATGATTTGTTCTTGATACTACCTCTTGTAGTAAGGGTCCTTGCTTTTTGAGTTGGTCATTCCTCTTTTCACCTATACTGTCAACCACTCTCAAATGGCAACTCCCCCTCAGCACTAAAAACATGCCTAGGCCAGGCACAGTGGCTCACACCTGTAATCCCAGCACTTTGGGAGGCTGAAGCAGGTGGATCATGTGAGGTCAAGAGTTCCAGACCACCCTGACCAACATAGTGAAACTCCATCTCTACCAAAAATACAAAACTAGCCAGATGTGATGGCACATGCCTGTAATCCCAGCTACTGGGGAGGCTAAGCCCGGGGAATCACGTGAACCTGGGAGGCAGAGGTTGCAGTGAGCCAAGATCGCACCATTGCGCTCCAGCCTGGGCAACAAGAGTGAAACTCTGTCTAAAAACAAACGAACATAAACCTAGTTTATTCCTTTTTGGGAAGAAAAGAAAAATTATCTCTCCTGTCTACAGTCAAGCTTCTTGGAATTCCAAGTTGTCTGTCTTCCTACCTCCACTGAAATTGCTCTTGCCAAGGTCAAGACTGACTTCCTAGTTGCAATGTCCAGTGAAGTCATTTAATAATTTTCTTCCTCATCTGCAATATTTGACATCATTGACACTCCTTCCATCTTGAAACTGTGTTTCTCCTTGGGTTTTTCAACACCACTCAAAACCAGATTTTCTTCCATCTTCCTGTCCTGGCAGAGTCCTCTTCCTTCATTTACCCCTTAAAAGATGCTCATTCCGATCCTGATCTCTTCTCCTGAAATTGTTATAGCAAGAATATTCTCTTCTAGTTATTTCATACATTTGGGAGTGGAAAGATATTCAGGCTTTCCCTAGTATTATTTAAATTATTTTATGGAAAATTTCAAACATATTCAAAAGGAGTACAATAGATAATAAACTTCCACATGTCCATTAGCTAGCTTCAACTAAAATAAACACTTTATCATTCTCTTTTACCTCTTCTCCCATAAACCTTTATTCTCCCCACTGAAGTTTGTTTGTTTGTTTGTTTTTGTATTTTAGAGACAGGATCTCCCTCTATCACCGAGGCTGGAGTGCAGTGGCACAATCATAGCTCACTGCAGCCTCAAATTCCTGGACTCAGACAATCCTCTCCATCGGCCTCCCAAGTAGCTAAGACTATAGGTGCATGCCACCATGCTTAGCTAATTTTTAAATTTTTTTTTGTGGAGATGGGGGTCTCACTATGTGTTCCTGGTTGGTCTTGAATTCCTGAGCTCAAGCAGTCTTTCTGCCTTGTCCTCCCAAAGTGTTGGGATTACAGACGTGAGCCATCACACCCACTCGACTCTCCCTGGAGTTGTTTGTTTATTTATTTATTTTAGAGACAGAGTCTCACTCTGTTGCCCAGGCTGGTGTGCCAAGGCGGGTGGATCACCTGAGGTCAGGAGTTCAAGATTAGCCTGACCAACATGGAGAAACTCCATCTCTACTAAAAATACAAAAATTAGCTGGTCATGGTGGCATGATCTAGGCTCACTGCAACCTCCAACTCCCAGATTCAAGCAATTTTCCTGCCTCTGCCTCCCGAGTAGCTGAGATTATAGGCGTGCTAATTTTTTTGCATTTTACATGCCAGCCAATTTTTTTTTGTATCTTTAATACAGCATGCTCAATTAAGTTTTCTTTCTTTTTTTTTTTAACATGGGGTTTCACTATGTTGGTCAAGCTGGTCTTGAACTCCCAACCTCAGGTGATCTGCCTATGTTGGCCTCCAAAGTGCTTGAATTATAGGTGTGAGCCACCACGCCCAGCAAGTTGTCTTTATATTTTTAGTAGAAACAGGGTTTCACCATGTTGGCTAGGCTGGTCTTGAACTCCTGAACTCAGGTGATCTCCCCGCCTCAGCCTTCCAAAGTGCTGAGATTACAGGTGTGAGCCACATCACCCAGGCCTCTGGAGTATTTTTAAATAAACTTCTTGTAAATCATCATAACATTTCACCTGTATATACTTCAGTATGTATCTGTAACAAAGACTTTTATTGTAACATAACCACAGTATCATTATCACACCTTTACAAAATTTAAAAAATTTCTTTCTTTTTTTTTCTTTTCTTTTCTTCTTTTTTTTTTTTTTTTTTTTAGTGAGACCCCAGAATTTCACTCTTGTCACCCAGGCTAGAGTGCACGGGCATGACCTTGGCTCACTGGAACCTCTGCCTCCTGGGTTCAAGCCATTCTTCTGCTCAGCCTCCCTAGTAGCTGAGATTACAGGTATGCACCACTGCACCCAGCTAATTTTTGTATTTTTTTAAATAGAGATGGGTTTTTGCCATGTTGGCCAGGCTGGTTTTGAACTCCTGACCTCAGGTGATCCATCTGCCTCAGCCTCCCAAAGTGCTGGGATTATAGGCATGAGCCACTACACCCGGTCCCCCCTCTCTTTTTTAAAAAAAGAAAAGAAAGAAAAAGTAAGTCTACTAATTTTTACTATTTTTTCCTCTCCTTTTGAAAGGCTATGTTAAATTCCCATACTCCCGTGCCACTTCTGGCTTTGATGACTTTCACTCCATTAACACACCATAAAGGCAGCCCTTTTGCTCAGGATACACATGAATACAGAGGTTTTCCCCATCACTGCCAAGAGACCCAACAGTCTGCTTTGGAATTAGATAATGCATTGAGAACACTAGCATTTCTCTCAGATCAGACTCTTTGAATGATAGGAGGAACATAAGATTGAGAAACTTTCATTCCCTGGAAGGGAACATGCCAGTTGTGAAAAGCCCAAAGTTGTAAATTGTCAGATGGTGACTGCCTGGGAAACCTATCAAGATTCCTGACAGCTCAGCTGAGAACCTAATTACCAGTTACAAAGAGAGACAGGAAAAACGTGTTGTCAGAGTGAGCCGGGTCAGAGAGAATGAAGTATGATGTCCCAGCCTCATCATCAGCCTCCTTCTTGTTTCGACTAGAACAAAACACATTAGTATAATTGACATTACACATGTTTATTATCTGGAACAAAGGAAGCATGTCAAACCATAACTCTGTGTCAGCTGAGTCTTTGGTAATCACATAAACTGAACAATGGCATTTGACCTGATTGTACAAAAACACTTCCGTGATTCTCAGTGCCAAGGATAATACCATCCTGTACTTAACTTTTCTCCTGAAGTTTACACACACTTCAACCAATCCTCCAATCCTCCTCATTTCCTGGAGTGAAGAAGAAAAGTGATCTTTTCTTCTAGTGAAGCCCAGAAAGGGATAAGAACTTACCTAAAGCCACATCATCAGCAAACCAGCATCTTATTTTTTTATTTTTTATTTTTGAGATGGAGTCTCTCATTCTGTCGCCCAGGCTGGAGTACAAATATCACAATCTTGGCTCACTGCAACCTCTGCCTCCCAGGTTCAAGTGATTCTCCTGTCTCGGCCTTCCCAGTGGCTGGGATTACAGGCACCCATCACCACGCTGGCTAATATTTTTTTGTATCTTAGTAGAGATGGGGTTTCACCATGTTGCCAGGCTGGTCTCAAACTCCTGAGCTCAGGTAGTTCACCTGCCTCGGCCTCCCAAAGTGCTACGATTATAGGTGTGAGCCACTGTACGCCCGGCTTCAGCATCTTGTTTTCATTTTTTTTTTTTTTTTAATTTTTTGAAATGGAGTTTTGCTGGAGTTCAATGGCGTGATCTCAACTCACCTCAACCTCTGCCTTCTGGGTTCAAACAATCCTCCTGCCTTAGCCTCATGAGTAGCTGGGATTACAGGCATGTGCCACCATGCTGGGCTAATTTTGTAATTTTTTAAGTAGAGATGGGATTTCTCCATGTTGGTCAGACTGGTCTCAAACTCCTGACCTCAGGTGATCTGCCCACCTCGGCCTCCCAAAGTGCTGGGATTACAGGTGTGAGCCACCGCCACCGGGCCTGGCCACCATCTTGTTTTCTTTTTTTTTTTTCTTTTTTTTTTTTTTTTTTTTTGAGACGGAGTTTTGCTCTTGTTACCCAGGCTGGAGTGCAATGGCATGATCTCGGCTCACCGCAACCTCCGTCTCCTGGGTTCAGGCAATTCTCCTGCCTCAGCCTCCTGAGTAGCTGGGATTACAGGCACACGCCACCATGCCCAGCTAATTTTTGTATTTTTAGTAGAGACGGGGTTTCACCATGTTGACCAGGATGGTCTCAATCTCTTGATCTCGTGATCCACCCGCCTCGGCCTCCCAAAGTGCTGGGATTACAGGCTTCAGCCACCGCGCCCGGCCCACCATCTTGTTTTCTAAGGAAAATAAACTAGTATTAACCATGCTGCCACAGCAGCATGAGGAAACCAGCGCTCTTCACCAAGAATCCCTAAATTGGGGAAAACCAACAACAGTGTATTCACATTCTAGTTTTTACAAAGACTTCTAGTCTTGCAAAACTCACCCACACTTCCCACTCTCTCCTCAATTGTATCAGCAGCAATTGAGCATGAATGCTAACTTTCTCAGTGAAAGATTTTTTTTTTCTTTCAGTTGTTGAAAACAGGGACCTGGCACTTATAGCAACAGGGGGGAAAGAGAGAGAATTAATATTTATTGGGGACCTATTATTTTCCAGATAGTATGTTTTACCTCTGTCTAATCTGTAAGCCAAATGGTAAAGTAGATGCTAGTATAAATATCATCAGATGTTGTACCTGGAGTTGAGAGAGATTAAGTAAATTGCCCAATCTTACACATTTAGTAAATGGCAGAGCAGAATTTTTAACTTTTTATTTATTTGTTTATGTATCTTTTAGCACAGAGTTCAGGTCTCACTGTGTCAGCTCACTGTGACCTCTGCCTCCTGAGCTCAAGTGATTCTCGTGCCTCAGTCTCCTGAGTAGCTGGGATTACAGGCATGTAGCAGCACACCCAGTTTTTTTTTGTATTTTTAATAGAGATGGGGTTTCACTATGTTGGCCAGGCTGGTCTCAAACTCCTGTCCTCAAGTGATCCACCTGCCTCCGCCTCCAAAAGTGCTGAGATTACAGGTGTGAGCCTCGGCCCCGACCTAAATTCTGTGTTCTTTATAATGCACAGTGCTACCTTAGAAGAAAGGAAGGAACTATGGGGATCTCCCAAGAGATAAAGTTGATAAAATCAGCCACTCTGAACTTCCAGTACTTTTGATTTTTCTATACACATATGGATTAGAATTGTCTGGCACAAATAGAAGACATTCAGGCAAAATACTCCATCAGATTCAAAGATAGTATAGAGAAAAGGGAACTGGGTTGGAGAATGGGAGATTGGAAGGGAAATGAAGTGGATGAAGAGAAAGAAGGATCAGGAAGGGAATATGCCTGGGAAATTTAGTGAGTAGCTTGGGGTTGTTACTAGAGACCTTCCACCAGGACCCACAGAACAGTGCAGAAGCTGATATTCTTTTTTTTTTTTTTTTTTTTTTTCCTCTCCACTCACCATTTATTTTGTCTTCTGTAAAAGGATTAGCAGGATGGGCTCAGTAGGAAAGGAGGCCCCTGTGGGATCCTGTTACCAGCCATCTGTGTTCTGTTCTTTACTTTTGAACAAGACGGCTCCGAAACTCTGAACTGGAGAGGGAGTTGGAGCTGCATACAGATCAGCAGAGCTGTTGCTAACAGCTCTGACGCCTGCAAGATGACTCAACCCTCTGTGCCTGGCAGAGTCAGCTGTGGTCCCCTGGAGCCTCCTACTCTAGGGAGAAAAATCAGAGATGTGGGGAAGTGGCTTGGGGAAAGGGAAGGAGGACCCATGATCTTGGGCAGGAATTCAGGCTGGAAGGATAGATTGGGGCACCTCGAGTCTTCATTTAAGAGTTCCAACTAATGATGGGAGAGGGATTAAAGATAACAGTAAGGAAAGCACAATCCTCTATATACTTTAGCTGCTCCCCCAAAAGAGTATACTGTCTGGAGGATGGCAGTCAGCAAAAGCCATATGGCTGTGTCACCAGGAATTCATCCCAAACAGAAATCTCACTCACCTCCCTGGTGAATTTTATTCAGGTACAGGCAGCTCCTGCTGCTCCCTCACTTTCTGAGGAGCCCAAAGACTCTTCCTGTCCCTGCAGGGCACCATTAATACTTAAGAACATTTTCAGTGCTGAACAGTTGCTAGCTTCAGACCTCTCACCTGGTCACTTACTCAGATCTTTCTTAGACATAGGCAATTAGGAAGAAGAAACCATGCTAGGAAGCTCCTAGGTAGCCTTCCTGTTTGTTCTAGTCTTTGTTGCTTGTATATGAATCATGCCAAGAGGTATCTGGATTAACCCTATACCAATACTTAAACACCCAGCTCACTCTACTCTCCAAACAACTCCAGCCTTCCCTCGAAGAACTTTCCTTTTTATTTGGCTCCTAATCATTCACTAATAAAGAGCCCCCCAACTTTGGCTTTTGGGTGCCATGGCAACTTAAAAGAAACGGTTGACACTGCCAATAAAGGCATCTGCAAGAGCTTCCTAAAGCCAGACTCCTTTCAAAACAATAATACAAAATGGAATCACCACTATATCCACCCTCCCTACCACCCCACATATATACCCTCAATTGTTGGCTTTAGGGAGAGACTCACTTCTTAGAATAGCTAAGAAAGTGGCTGCTTTGCCCCAGATGAAAGGTTTTCATACTCTAATACAATTATTTCTTTAGACATTAGCCTATAAATCAAACTCACCTACCAGGTGTCCATGGAATTTACAAAATAAGAGTCCATGGATTTTTTTTTTACAAAATAAGTCTGCATATGTTCTTTACTTATTTTCATTTTTCTGTGCCTGTCGGAAGAATCTGGGTATTTGGTATTTCAGGGATAGAACTGCTGGCTAGTTTCCAACAAAGAGGGGACTCTTGATGGCCTCATATAATATGTGTGAAAGTACTTTTATATAAGTGCTCAAATATTCATATTAACTACTATTCCCTGTCCTCATTCCCCTTCAGTTCAGGCTGTATAGTATAGTAGTTAAGCTCTGGGACTCTGGAGCCAAATTTCCTGGATTGAATCTTTGCAACTTTTCATAAACCTTTCTCTGTGCCTCACTTTCTCCATCTGTAAAATGAGGAAAATACGAGTATCTACTTCAGAGGGTTTTGGGGAAGATTAAATAAACTAAAATCTATAAAATACTTAGAACAGTAGCTGGTTTTATATGCTGAGCATCTTTTATATATCAAGTATACTGCTAGACACAGTATGCTGCTGGGAAACAGACAAGATAACCTCAAAGAGTTCACAGTCTGATACTCTCTGGGTAGAGACAGACAAACCAATGATGTAGCTAATGTGACAGGTGCTTCTCCAAATGAAGAGAGAAAACAGAGGAGGGAGCTAGAAATTTAGCCTTAAAGGATGGCTGGGTTTTCCCAAAACAGAGAAATGGTATATCAGTTAAGAACTCAGGGTGGCATATAATAACTTGCTCCATTTAGTTCAACAATTTTATTTTAAAGATCTATGTCACAGAAACTCAGGAAAACTAAGAACCCAGAAGCGCAAGAGATGACATTTTTAATATCTTCACTCTGGTGTTCAGTCATTAGCATGACTTAGCTCTTTTTCCTCCTGGCAGGCCTCTTCAACTGGTACTGATTGACTCCTTATTTTGCCCTTCAGATGAATGTTCTCCACCTCATAGTTTCTACTTCCTTGTAGCTTTTCTTGATTCCTCATAGCTCTGAATTTATCTTAATATTAATAGCTTTCTTCAGGTATCATTTTAGCTTTTGTTCTTATCATTTGAAGCTGCATTCTTGGGCCGGGTTCGGTGGCTCATACCTGTAATCCCAGCATTCTGGGAGGCTGAGGTAGGTGAATCGCTTGAGGTCAGGAATTAGTAGACCAGCCTGGCAAACATGGTGAAACCTCATCTCTACTAAAAGTACAAAAATTAAAATTAGCCAGGTGTGGTAGCAGCTGCCTGCAATCTCAACTACTTGGGAGCCTATGGCAGGAGAATTGCTTGAACCTGGGAGGCAGAGGGGCTTGCAGTGAACCAAGACTGTGCCATTGCACTCCAGCTTGAGTGATGGAGTGAGACCCTGTCTCAAAAAAAAAAAAAAAAAAAAAAAAAAAAAAGCTGTATTCTCTCCTTTTGCTAACTCAAATTTTAAAGAGTAAGAGAGGCTGGGTGCAGTGGCTCATGCCTGTAATCCCAGCACTTTGGGAGGTGAGGGCAGGGCAATCACCTGAGGTCAGGAGTAGGAGACCAGCCTGGCCAACATGGTGAAACCCCATCTCTACTAAAAATACAAAAATTATCCTAGTGTTGTGGTATGAGCCTACAATCCCAGCTACTGGGAAAGCTGAGGCAGGAGAATTGCTTGAACCCAGGAAGTGAAAGTTGCAGCGAGCCAAGATCGGGCCATTGCACTCCAGCCTGGGTGACAAGAGCAAAATGCTGTCTCAATGTAAATAAATAAATAAACAAACAAACAAATAAATAAATAGATTGATTTGGTGGCTCACGCCTGTAATACCAGCACTTTGGGAGGCTGAGGTGGGCGGATCACCAAGTCAGGAAATCGAGACCATCCTGGCTAACATGGTGAAACTCCGTCTCTACTAAAAATACAAAAAATTAGCCAGGTGTGGTGGTGGGCACCTGTAGTCCCAGCTGCTCAAGAGGCTGAGGCAGGAAAATCACTTGAACATGGGAGGCAGAGGTTGCAGTGATCTGAGATTTCACCACTGCACTCCAGCTTGAGTGACAGAATGAGGCTCCATCTCAAAAAATAATAAGGCCAGACACGGTGGCTCACGCCTGTAATCCCAGCACTTTGTGAGGCCGAGGAGGGTGGATCACGAGGTCAAGAGATCAAGACCATCTTGGTCAACATGGTGAAACCCCGTCTCTACTAAAAATGCAAAAAATTAGCCGACATGGTGGCACATGCCTGTAATCCCAGCTGCTTGGGAGGCTGAGACATAAGAATTGCTTGAACCCAGGAGGTGGAGGTTGCGGTGAGCCGAGAATGCGCCATTGCACTCCAGCCTGGGCAACAAGAGTGAAACTCCGTCTCAAAAAAAAAAAATAATAATAATAGTAATAGTAATAATAATAAAATAAAATAAATAGCCAAGTGCGGTAATTCCAGTACTTCGGGAAGCCGAGGCAGGCCAATCACGAGGTCAGGAGTTTGAGACCAGCCTATCCAATATAGTGAAACCCTGTCTCTACTAAAAATATGAAAATTAGCCGGGTGTGGTGGTATGCGCCTGTAATCCCAGCTACTCAGGAGGCTAAGGCAGCAGAATCACTTGAACCCAGAAAGTGGACGTTGCAGTGAGCTGAGATTATATGGCTGCCCTCCAGCCTGGGCAACAGAGGGATTCTCTGTCTCAAATAAAAATAAAAATAAATAAATAAAGCTGGGCACAGTGGCGCACGCCTGTAATCCCAGCACTTGGGGAGGCTAAAGTGGCGGATCACAAGGTCAAGAGATTGAGACCATCCTGGCCAAGGTGGTGAAACCCCATCTCTACTAAAAATACAAAAAATTAGCCGGGCATGGTGGCAAGCGGCTGTAATCCCAGCTACTCAGGAGGCTGAGGCAGGAGAATTGCCTGAACCCAGGAGGTGGAGGTTGCAGTGAGCCGAGATTGTGCCACTGTACTCCAGAGTGAGACTCTGTCTCAAAAAAATAAAAAAATAAAAAAAAATAAATGAATAAATAGAGAGAATCTGGGCCAGGTGCAGTGGCTCATACCTGTAATCTCAACACTTTGGGAGGCCAAGGTGGGGAGGATCCCTTGAGCCCAGGGCTTTGAGACCAACCTGGGCAGTATAGTGAGAACTCCATCTCACATATATTTTAAAAATAGTAAGTTTTTATGGCCGGGTGCGGTGGCTCACGCCTGTAATCCAAGCACTTTGGAGGCCAAGGTGGGCGGGCGGATCACCTGAGGTCTGGGGTTCAAGACCAACCTGACCATATGGTGAAATCCCATCTTAAAAAAAATAAAAATAGCTGGGCGTGATGACTCAAGCCTGTAATCCCAGCACTTTGGGAGGCCGAGGCGGGTGGATCACGAGGTCAAGAGATCGAGACCATCCTGGTCAACATGGTGAAACCCTGTCTCTACTAAAAATACAAAAAAAAAAGTAGCTGGGCATGGTGGTGCGTGCCTGTGATCCCAGCTACTCAGGAGGCTGAGGCAGGAGAATTGCTGAACCCAGGAAGCGGAGGTTGCGGTGAGCCAAGATCGCGCCATGGCACTCCAGCCTGGGTAACAAGAGCGAAACTCTGTCTCAAAAATAAATAAATAAATAAAAAATAAAAATAAATAGTAAGTTTTTAAAAAGAGAGACAGCATCTGATCAACCTACTCCTTTTTAATTGCCAGATATGTTAGAAGTTGCTGGCCAGGTTCTGGGTTATCCAACATTGCATCAGATGCCAATTCTGGTTCAGTCAGCTAAGGCAAAAGGGACATAACTATGGCTACCTTGGAGCTGTCTCTTCAACAGAGGCTGTGGGTTGGAAAGTTTTCCTTAGGAAGGAAATGTGGATGTAGCAGTCATAATGTTCTGTCTGGAACAGAAATAAGAAACCACATGTACAAAGTGCATGGGAAAGAGAAATGCAGCGTTTGGAATTGATTCAACAGATACTTACTGAAGGATTGCTAAATGTCAGTCACTATGTAAGAAATAGATAACAAATGCTTTGATAAGTGTTAGTATGCCATGACAGGGCTCCCCAAACAAGGCATGGGATGTCAAGAAAGGCTTCTTAGAGGAAGGAAACTCTACATGGGACCAGATAGAGAAGTAGGAATAAAAAGGAACATGGGTGCCAGGCGCGGTGGCTCAAGCCTGTAATCCCAGCACTTTGGGAGGCCGAGGCGGGTGAATCATGAGGTCAAGAGATCGAGACCATCCTGGTCAACAAGGTGAAACCCATCTCTACTAAAAATTAGCTGGGCATGGTGGTGCGTACCTGTAATGCAGCTACTCAGGAGGCTGAGACAGGAGAGTTGCCTGAACTCAGGAGGCAGAGGTTGCGGTGAAGCGAGATCATGCCATTGCACTCCAGCCTGGATAACAAGAGTGAAATTCGGTCTCAAAAAAAAAAAAAAAAAAAAAAAGGAACATGGGTGCAGGGCATGGTGGCTCACGCCTATAATTCCAGCACTTTGGGAGGCCAAGGCTGGTGGATCACCTGAGGTTAGAAGTTCTAGACCAGCCTGGGAAAACCCCATCTCTACTAAAAATACAAAAAATTAGCTGGATGTGGTGGCACATGCCTATAATCCCAGTTACTGGGGAGGCTGAGGCAGGAGAATCATTTGAACCTAGGAGGTGGAGGTGGAAGCAAGCTGAGATCTTGCTATTGCACTACAGCCTGGGAAACAAGAGCAAAACTCTGTCTCAAAAAAAAAAAAGCATGGTAGGCCAGGTGCAGTGGCTTATGCTTATAATCCCTGCACTTTGGGAGGCCGAGGTAGGCGGATCACCTGATTATATTTTTTGTAGAGATGGGATTTCACCATATTGCCCAGGCTGGCTTGAACTCCTGAGTTTAGGTGATCTGCCTGCCTCAGCCTCCCAAAGTGCTAGGATTATAGGTGTGAACCACCACACCTGGCCTCATTTGTTGTTGTTATTGTTGTTGTTGCTTGAGATGTGGTCTCCCTCTGTCACCCAGACCGGAGTGCAGTGGCACAATCTCGGCTCACTGCAACCTCCATCTCCCAAGTTCAAGTGATTCTCCTGCCTCAGCCTCCCTAGTAGCTGGGATTACAGGCACCTACCACCATACCCAGCTAATTTTTTGTATTTTTAGTAGAAATGGGGTTTCATCGCGTTGGCCAAGCTGGTCTTGAACTCCTGACTTCAAATGATCTGCCTGCCTCAGCCTCCCAAAGTAGGATTATAGGTATGAGCCACTGTGACTGGCCTATTGTTCACTTGTTTTTTTAAAGAAGTGGAAGAGAAGGGGAGAGGTGCTGGCTAAAGGGCAAGCCGGGGAGACTGGAAGACAACCAAAGCCACCGCTACCGCCGCCGCCACCTCTGCTCCCCTATCTGGGCACCACACTACTGTTCACATATATATATATTTTTTGAGATGGAGTGTCACTCTGTTGTCAGGCTGGAGTGCAGTGGCTTGATCTCGGCTCACTGTCACTGCAACCTCCACCTCCTGGGTTCAAGTGATTCTCCTGCCTCAGCCTCCTGAGTAGCTGGGACTGCAGGTGTCTGCCAACACACCCGACTAATTTTTGTATTTTTAGTAGAGACGGAGTTTCACCATATTGGCCAGGATGGTCTCAGTCTCGACCTTGTGATCTGCCTGCCTCGGCTCCCAAAGTGCTGGGATTCCAGGCGTAAGCCACCTTGCCTGGCTTTTTTTTTTTTTTTTTTGAGATGAAGTTTCACTCATGTCACCCAGACTAGACTGTAGTGGCACGCGATCTTGGCTCACTGAACTTCTGCCTCTCGAGTTCAAGAAATTCTCCTGCCTCAGCCTCCCGAGTAGAAGGAATTCTTGGTATCTACCATCATATCCAGCTAATTTTTTGCATTTTTAGTAGAGACAAGGTTTCACTGTGCAGACCAGGCTGGTCTCGAATTCTTTTCTTTTTTTTTTTTGAGACGGAGTTTTGCTCTTGTTACCCAGGCTGGAGTGCAATGGGCGATCTCGGCTCACCGCAACCTCTGCCTCCTGGGTTCAGGCAATTCTTCTGCCTCAGCCTCCTGAGTAGCTGGGATTACAGGCACGCACCACCATGCCCAGCTAATTTTTTGTATTTTTAGTAGAGACGGGGTTTCACCATGTTGACCAGGATGGTCTCAATCTCTCGACCTCGTGATCCACCTGCCTCGGCCTCCCAAAGTGCTGGGATTACAGGCTTGAGCCACCGCGCCCGGCCCTGGTCTCGAATTCTTGACCTCAAGTGATCTACCTGCCTCAGCCTCCCAAAGTGTTGGGATTACAGGTGTGAGCCATGCGCCTGGCCCCTCTTTTTTTTTTGAGACCAAGTTTCACTCTTGTTGCCCAATCTGGAGTGCAACGGCATGATCTTGGCTCACTGCAACCTCTGCCTCCCAGGTTCAAGTGATTCTTTTGCCTCCGCCTCCCGAGTAGCTGGAATTACAGGCATGTGCCATCACGTCTGCCTAATTTTGTATTTTTTCTAGAGACAGGATTTCTCCATGGTGGTCAGGCTGGTCTTGACCTCCCGACCTCAGGTGACCTGCGCCTCAGCCTCCCAAAGTGCTGGGATTACAGGAGTGAGCCACTGCTCCCGGCCTATTGTTCACCTTTTTAAGAGGAAGAACCCAAAATTCAGTGAGATTTACTAACTTTCTAATAATCACATATCTAGCAAGTAACCAAACTGCTAGCAAATAAAATTATATTAACTTTGTGGATCATATTCAGAATATAACAGTATTTATTTTAAGAGCAATGGGAAGCCATTGAAGAGTCTTAAAGCAAAATTGCATTTTGGAAAGATCATTCTTGCTGTAGAGTATAAAATGGATTGTAAGGAGCCAAAGGAGATGTAGGGAGATCACTTGAGAGATGGTAGTAACTTGTACTAGGAGGACAATAGTGCTATGGATGTAATTATTTATGTATTATTTTGATTGATAAATATTTAATCAGCTCCTATGAAGAATGCTAGGCACTAAAGATACAAATTTGACCAAGGTAGACACGGTCACTGCCCTCAAAGAGTTTCTCAGAGATAGAAAAGACAGGAATTAGTGGTGAGTTGTATGTGGTACTGATGGAAAATAAGTGGTCTGGGATGGTTAATTGACTTCCAGTTGGCTCCAACACCCATGCTCTTTCCACCACACTACTTCCCATGAATTTGTATGTTTAGTGAAGAGCAGAGGACTAAAGGGCAGAGTTAGGAGGGAAGACCAAGGCGAATTTGGGAAGAGCTTCTATGCCATTCTCATCAACTGACTTTATTTCAGAAACTTTAGGGAGCCATTGAACATGTGTAAGCCAGGAAATAGCTTGGACAGATATATGTGTTAGCAAGATTAAGATTTCTTATCCCTGGGGCCAGGCGCGGTGGCTCACGCCTGTAATCCCAGCACTTTGGGAGGCCGAGGTGGGTGGATCACAAGGTCAAGAGATCGAGACCATCCTGGTCAACAAGGTGAAACCCCGTCTCTACTAAAAATACAAAAATTAGCTGGGCATGGTGGCACGTGCCTGTAATCCCAGCTACTCAGGAGGCTGAGGCAGGAGAATTGCCTGAACCCAGGAGGCGGAGGTTGCGGTGAGCCGAGATCGCGCCATTGCACTCCAGCCTGGGTAACAAGAGTGAAACTCCATCTCCCAAAAAAAAAAAAAAAAAAAGATTTCTTATCCCTTAACACTTAGAATTCCTATAGGGCTAGCTAGGCAGAGGATGAAAATACTCTAATCTTCTTTTCATATTCTACCCTCTAGTGGCAAGAGGAAAAACAGCAAGTCCAATACCACGGGTTTCTAAGGAGCAGCCAGCTTTGATTTGCCCCGTGTGTCATAGCTCAGAAAGTTTTGCTGCTCATGCAGTCCTCAGCAAAGATCATCCATTCATTCCGGGATTCCCCCAGCTCATAGACACAGCTCTGTCCCTCACTACAGACAGCCTTCTTCTGGGAACTCTCACTAGACTTACTCCCAACCTCCCTGTCCACCTTCACATTGTTTGCCTGTTTTCAGTGCCTTTCCTTCTCAGTAGGCAGCCGTAAGGAGTCAGCAAAAGCTAACAATGCTGCCCTCAGCTGGAAACCTAGTGAAGTGCCTCTTACATTTCCCCTGGAACCATTCCTCTGAGACAGGCAATTCTTCAAACTATCTTAGTGAGCATATGCTTCTTTTTCATCTGAGTTATAAAAGAATAGTGCCTCCTTTGGCTCAAATCTATGCAATGTGGAGGAAGAAAAGGCAAGAGCTAATCCTCGCCATGAATTCATCACCATTTCACCATTATCAGCAACAGACTCTGAAAACAACTTGTTGAAGGCTTGAAAATAGAGGGTAGGGGCCGGGCGTGGTGGCTCACACCTGTAATCCAAGCACTTTGGAGGCCAAGGCAGGCAGATCACCTGAGGTCAGGAGTTCAAGACCAGCCTGACCTACATGGTGAAACCCCGTCTTTAAATAAAAAAAGAAAGAAAGAAAACAGAGGGTAGGGCAGATATAGGGCAACTTTCTCAATGACATCTCCTCCTTTCTTTGAAAAGAGATGTTCTCTTTCTCTTGCATCTTTACTCTCAGTCCCTTTGCCCCAGAACCTTTGTGCTTCCAAGATGGAGCTCTGATAATGTCTGCTGTAATAAGATAATAAAAGAGTCTATCTGTGTAGCTTGGAAATAAATACAGGAATTGCTTCTCGAAAATCCAGATTGATTTAAACACCCTCTGGAAATGTTCTTTTGGCATCCTTCCCAATTTCAAATAACTTAGGTCACAGTTTCCTCTACTCATTGACTCAGCACTTCAGTGGCAAAGTGACCCTCTAAATCTCACCTCAGCTAAGATAGCTCCTCCACCTCCTAGATGGGTGATATTGTGAATTAAACGCTGATGCTGTTTTTCTGATTTAGCACATATGCACCACCCACAGATAATTTATTCTAGACTTTCTTTTAAAGCCAGGGGCTTTAAGATTACTGATGAACCGATCCCTCCCCCATCCAAGCCCTCTATTCACCCAGGAATTTGTGATGGAAATAGTACTGCTAGCCAGAGTAGAGCGGCATGCCAGTGCTGCTGAGCGCTGAGTGGCCGTTGCCATGGGGGCGAGAGTGTTTGTATAGAACTGCCTATACAAGCTGGCAGGATTGAGAGCTGCTTTTGATTCAGAGCTGATTAAAGAAGACCTGAGCCAATCCCCTTATTTTACAGATGAGGAAACTGAGGCTCAAAGACTTAGTTAAATGACTTATTCTAGGTCTGAGGGCAAGGTGGAGACAGAGTTGGGCCTTTTGCAATGCATCACCCTTTCCAATAAAACACCCATTCTGGTTGACTGGGTGCTCCTCCAGCCAATTCCACTAATGCCACTATGTTATTACAGCATCATCAGTCCAGGTGCAAGTGCCAGGAAACATGGTACAGGCAACAAAGGGTATGTAAATATTCTTGCATTTGCATGCATGCATGCATATGTTTGCATGAAATTACATGTGCATACCTGAGGGTGATTGTGCTAACTCAGTATTTGTATAGTTCTCTGATTACTGAAATTCCTTAAACCACCCTTTCCTCGAGTTAAATGTGAATAAGAAATAATGCCTATCTCAAAGGATTAAATGAAATAATGAATTTAAAGTACTTATTACAGTAGCTGGCATAATAAGTGTTTGATACTATATTGTTTCTATTATGTCTTTCTGCAATGCAATGTGTCAGCGATTGCCTTCTAGGCACTGGGCTAAATGCTTTAATTTTTCATTTAATATTTGCAACAATCCTTTAAAGTAGGTTCTTTCGTTATCTTCACAGCACCGATGAGAAAACTAGGCTTGGAAAGGTTGAATAACTTGCCTAAGGTCCCAGGGCTAGGAAGTGGCTGAGCAAGAATCAAAACCAGGTCTGCCTAATGTTAATGCCCTCAATCTTAACAATTAAGTTGTACTGCCTCTCCTATAGAAAAGAGGAGGGACAATCAATCTATTCTAGTGTTTTTGAATGTCTTTGCTAGAACTCTAAATCCAAATACATTAGCTACAAATTGCATGTGGGGTGGGCTGGCTCATCCATATAAATACATTTTCATTAAACCCACTGAAACTGTAAACAAAGCGTTTGTTTTCACTCCCTTTTAATTACAGTTTTTTATAGAGACCCTACTTAGGCATTTTGTACAAAAGACAATTTCCCAATGAATGCCATTTTATTCAATATCCTATTATTTCAAAACTCCATAGGTCTCCTCTTTTTTCTTTGAAACAGAGTCTTGCTTTGTTTCCCAGGCTGGACTGCAGTGACAAGATCTCAACTCACTGCAACCTCCACCTCCTGAGTTCAAGCAATTCTCCCTGCCTCAGCCTCCTGACTAGCTGTGATTACAGGTGCCCACCACCACGTCCAGCTAGTTTCTGTATATTTAGTAGAACTAGGGTTTCTACATGTTGGCCAGGCTAGTTTTGAACTCCTGACTTCAGGTGATATACCCATCTCGGCCTCCCAAAGTGCTGGGATTACAGGTATGAGCCACTCAGGCTGGCCCATAGGTCTCCTCTTGAGATCTATGTAAAAAATACTAATCTAGGCCCGATGAGGTGGCTCACGTCTGTAATCCTAACACTTTGAGAGGATGAGGTGGGAGAATCACTTGAGTTGAGGAGTTGGAGACCAGCCTGGGCAACACAGTGAGACTTGGTCTCTTCAAAAAATAAACAAAATCAGCTGGGTGTGGTGGTGCATGCCTGTAGTTCTAGCTACTTGGGAGGCTGAGGTGGGAGGATTGCTTGAGTCCAAGAGGTTGAGGATGCAGTGAGCCAGATCATGCCACTGCACTCCAGCCCAGGTGATGCAATGAGACCCTATCTAAAAAAGGAAGAGGATTTTAAAACCAGCCTGGGCAAAATAGGAGACCCCACTCTCTAAAAAATATAAAAATAAATTAGCCAGGCATGGTGGCTTCCACCTGTGGTCCCAGCTACTTGGGAGCTGAGGCAGGAGGATCAATTGAGCCCTGGAGGTCAAGGCTGCAGTGAGCAGTGATCACAGCACTGTGAGCCTAGCAGAGTGCCTAGCACATAGTAAGTGCTCATAAATAGTAGCTGGTATCATTATTCAAAGTGAACTCCGTTTTTCATTCTGCAAAATGGCTGTTTTCAAGCTATACCACTGTCTTCAAACTTCCTCCTCTAACCTTTACCTCCTGAAAATAACATAGAAATGACTATCCTATTCTCATTTTCTTTCTTTCTTTCGTTTTTTGTTTTTTGTTTTTTTTTTCTGAGATGGAGTTTTGCTCTTGTTGCCGAGGCTGGAGTGTAATGGTGTGATCTTGGCTTACTGCAACCTCCACCTCCTGGGTTCAAGCGATTCTCCTGCCTCAGCCTCTGGAGTAGCTGGGATTGTAGACGCCCACCACCAGGCCCAGCTAATTTTTTGTATTTTTAGTAGAGACGAGGTTCCGCTATGCTGGCCAGGCTGGTCTCAAAC
The DNA here is from genome assembly GCF_048565385.1 of Saimiri boliviensis. Taxonomy (NCBI): domain Eukaryota; kingdom Metazoa; phylum Chordata; class Mammalia; order Primates; family Cebidae; genus Saimiri; species Saimiri boliviensis. The sequence goes on from NC_133465.1 coordinate 29,777,621, forward strand.
TCCTGGCCTCAGGTGATCTGCCGGACTTGACCTCCCAAAGTGCTAGGATTACAGGAGTGAGCCACCGCACTGGGCCCCTATCTTCATTTTCTATAATCTCCTTAAATGCCCTGAATTTGAGTTAAACTGGACCATGTAACATTCCATTACACCTCCAACCCATTGTTCGAGCTATTCCTCTGTCAGAAATGGCCCCCAACCTACTCACTTACCCTCCTGTACTATCATCTTGTCCTTAAAGCTCCACTCAGAGGGCAAGCACATTCCCTTTTTAGTTTTCTCTGGTAGCCCACAATTAACTGCTCCCTTCCCAGAGCCTTTCACAATCGTTTTTTTTCCCTTCTGTCTAGAAAACCAAAGATAATCACAATACTTTTTTAAAAATTCTTTTTTTAATCACAATACTTTTACATTAACTTTTCACATTTTTTTTTCTTGAGATGGAGTCTCACTCTATTGCCAGGCTAGAGTGCAGTGGTGGGATCTTGGCTCACTATAACCTCCACCTCCAGGTTCAAGTGATTCTCCTGCCTCAGCCTCCCAAGTAGCTGGGACTACAGGTGCACACCACCATACCCAGCTAATTTTTGTATTTTTAGTAGAGACAGGGTTTCATCATGGTGGCCAGGACGATCTCTCTCTCTTGACCTTGGTGATCCACCCACCTCAGCCTCCCATAGTGCTGGGATTACAGGCATGAGCCACTGCACCCAGCCAGCTTTTCACATTTTATTTGTGTTATTTGTGTGCCTCTCTTACCCTGAAAAGTGAATTCTTTAGGGATAAGAGTTTTGTTATCTTCTTTAAATCTCTACCACTCAGCCCAGCTCTTGATGCGTAGTATGCAGTCAATATATAATAAGCAAATTAGCAAATCCAGGGCAGAGTATCTTTAAAAGAAAACAGAGGTTGGCCCAGAAACTAATAATAAGAGACCTAATAGGACTCCGAGAAAAGGCAATTACTGTGTTAATTATGTCTCAAAAACATATTTTCTTTAAATACCATAGAAATCGGCCAGGCACGGTGGCTCACACCTGTAATCTCAGTACTTTGGGAGGTCAAGGTGGGCTGATCACTTGAGCCCAGGAGTTTAAGACCAACCTGGGCAACATGGCGAAACTCTGTCTAAAAAAAACAAACAAGAAAAAATAAAAAAAAAATTAGCCAGCATGGTGTTGCACGCTTCTAGTCCCAGCTACTTGGGAGGCTGAGGTAGGGGGATCATCTGGGCACAGGAGGCTGAGGCTGCAGTGAGCCCTGATCATGCCACTGCACTCCAGCCTGGGTGACAAAACAAAATCCAATTGCAAAACAAAACATAGAAATCCTCAAAGAAGCTTATCTTCAGATTTTCTTCCCACACAGGAAAACAGTATGAAGTGAAAATTGAGTGAAATCAGGTCTCCATAGGCTGACCACTAAGTCTTTAAGAAAAAAACCTGGATGCTCCTTACTTAGGGAAAATGTGAATGTCAATTACTCTTTTCTTTTTTCTTTTTCTTTTTTCTAAAAGGAAGTCTCACTCTTTTGCCCAGGCTCGAGTGCAGTGGTACGATCTTGACTCACTGCAACCTCTGCCTCCCAGGTTCAAGTGATTCTCCTGTCTCAGCCTCCTGAGTAGCTGGGATTATAGCCATGTACCACCATGCCTGGCTAATTATGTATTTTTAGTAGAGACCAGGTTTCACCATGTTGGCCAGACTGGTCTAGAACTCCTGAGCTCAGGTGATATGCCCACCTCTGTCTCCCAAAGAACTGAGATTACAGGTGTAAGCCACCATGTCTGGCCTTAGTTACCCTTTTCTAACTCTTGTTCAGTCTGTAAAGAGCAGCTAGGCTCTATTTCCAGATATTCTGAGTTAACTGGTCTAGCATATAGGCATTGGTACATTTAAAAGCCTCCCTAAATGATTAAATGTGCAGCCAGATTGGAGAAGCAGTTCCTAGAATGATGTTATGGACAGAATGCACCCTTCTTAAACTCTTATGTTGAAGCCCTAACCCCCCTTTTGGAGGTGAGACCTTGGGAGGTAATTAGGTTTAGATGAGGTATTGAGAGTAAGGCCCCCATGTTGGGATTAGTGTCCTTATAAGAGGAAGAGACCAGACCTCTCTCTCTGTGTCTCTCTCTCCATCTGAGGACACAGCTGGAAGTTGGCCATCTGCAAGCCAGGAATAAGGTTGTTACCAAGAACCCAATTGTGCTGACCCTGTGATCTTGGACTTCCCAGCCTCCAGAACTTTGATAAATCAGTATTTGCTTTTTTGTTTTGTTTTGTTTTTGAGACAGAGTCTTGCTCTATGGCCCAGGCTGAAGTGCAATGGCATGATCTCTGCTCACTGCAACCTCGGCCTCCTGGGTTTAAGCGTTTCTCCTGTCTGAGCCTCCTGAGTAGCTGGGACTACAGGTGCCCACCACCACACTCAGCTAACTTTTGTATTTTTAGTAGAGAAGGGGTTTCACCATATTGGTCAGGCTGGTTTTGAACTCCTGACCTCAGGTGATCCACCTGCCTTGGCCTCCCAAAGTGCTGGGATTACAGGCGTGAGCCACCAAGCCTGGCTAGTATCTGTTGTCTAAGCCACTTAGTCTGTGGTATTTTGTTACAGCAGCTCAAGCTGCCTAAGATGAATAGCAATACACTGGTATTTCTTTTTATTATTATTATTTTAGATGGAGTCTCACTCTTGTCTCCTAGGCTGGAGTGCAGGCATGATCTCCACTCACTGCAACCTCTGCCTCCCAAGTTCAAGTGATTCTCCTGCCTCAGCCTCCTGAGTAGCTGGAATTACAGGCATTTGCCACCACAACTGGCTAATTTTTGTATTTTTAGTAGAGACTGGTTTTCACCACGTTGGCCAGGCTGGTTTCGAACTCCTGACCTCAAGTGATCTGCAATACACTGGTCTTCTGGTCTATCATACAGGTGTAGTGGGGAGCTGACATAATATCAGAAACTGAGATTTAGAAATTCAGCAAATCATCATTATCATACAAAGCAACCTGAAACACTGCCTGGCACATAGACAATGCTCTATAAATGTAAGGGAGTAGTAGAAGTATTAGTATTATCATCACCATCATCAAACTGATAACCAGGGGTTGATTTAATAGTGTTCAGTAGTTTAAACAAGGTTTCAGAGTTAATATTTAAATTAAGACTGAAATTTGAATGCCATTCATTATACCAGGTTGATGGCAGCAGAAATAGCTTCCTGTTATTCAGAATAATGATGCCCAGGACAAATATTACTATTCCATATGTTCCTTGTTTCCTTGACCATCATCCATTTTTGCTTTCCAGATTAAGCCCTCCAAGGGAGTTTTAAATAAAAGGTCGTATGGGCTAAAGCCAAGCAACAACTGAACAATACCAATGGGCAGAATTTGGGGAGTCTAAAAACCTAATGGTTTTACCTGGGAACAGCTAACCCTATTTACAACACAGAGCCTCCAGCTCTTTGGCTCACCTCCAGCTCTTGGGCTCTTCTTTAGGCTTGGAGAGATCAGATTGCTAAAGACAGCCTTTTTGGCCGGGCGCGGTGGCTCAAGCCTGAAATCCCAGCACTTTGGGAGGCTGAGGCGGGTGGATCACGAGGTCAAGAGATCGAGACCATCCTGGTCAACATGGTGAAACCCCGTCTCTACTAAAAATACAAAAAATTAGTTGGGCATGGTGGTGCATGCCTGTAATCCCAGCTACTCAGGAGGCTGAGACAGGAGAATTGCCTGAGCCCAGGAGGTGGCGGTTTCGGTGAGCCGAGATGGCACCATTGCACTCCAGCCTGGGTAATAAGAACGAAACTCTGTCTCAAAAAAAAAAAAAAAAAAAAAAAAAAAAAGACAGCCTTTTTCTTTCTTTCTTTTCTTTTCTTTTCTTTTTTTTAAGATGGGGTTTCACCATGATGGCCAGGCTGGTCTTGAACTCCTGACCTCAGGTGATCCACCCACCTCAACCTCCCAAAGTGCTAGGATTACAGGTATGAGCCACCGTGCCCGGCTAAGACAGCCTTTTTCAAGAGTCTCACTTCTTTTCTTGTCCTCAGGTCCTCATACCCTTGTTGATTTTTCTTCTTTCCTTTTATTTCCTTTTTTATTTTTATTTAATTTTTAAAAATATTTTATTTATTTATTTTTTTAAAGACAGGGTTTCACCATGTTGGTCAGGCTGGTCTTGAACTCCCGACCTCAGGTGATCTGCCCGCCTTGGCCTCCAAAGTGCTTGGATTACAGGCGTGAACCACTATGCCTGGCCTATTTCCTTTAAAAAAAAAATTTTTTTTTTTTTTTTTTTTTTTTTTTTTTTTTTTTTTTGAGACTGAGTTTCGCTCTCGTTACCCAGACTGGAGTGCAATGGCGCGATCTCGGCTCACCGCAACCTCCGCCTCCTGGGTTCAGGCAATTCTCCTGCCTCAGCCTCCTGAGTAGCTGGGATTACAGGCACGCGCCACCATCCCCAGCTAATTTTTTGTATTTTTAGTAGAGACGGGGTTTCACCATGTTGACCAGGATGGTCTCGATCTCTTGACCTTGTGATCCACCCGTCTCGGCCTCCCAAAGTGCTGGGATTACAGGCTTGAGCCACCGCGCCCGGCCTTTTTTTTTTTTTTTGAGATAGGTTCTTGTTCTGTTGCCCAGGCTAGAGTGCAGTGGCACAATCATAGCTCATGCAGCCTCGATCACCTGGGCTCAAGTGATCCTCCCACTTCAGCCTCCTGAACAGTTGGGACTACAGACATGTGCCACTATGCCCAGCTAATTATTTTGGGTTTTAGTAGAAATAAGGTCTTGCTGCGTTGCCCAGGCTGGTTTCAAATTCCTGAGCTCAAGATCTCCTCTGGTCTCAGCCTCCCAAATTGCTAGGATTACAGGCATGAGCCACCATACTCGGACTAACCTTGTTGATTTCTAAAACTATTTAAGTGTCTTAAAAACTCAAGATGAGGCCGGGCGCGGTGGCTCAAGCCTGTAATCCCAGCACTTTGGGAGGCCGAGGCGGGTGGATCACGAGGTCAAGAGATCGAGACCATCCTGATCAACAAGGTGAAACCCCGTCTCTACTAAAAATACAAAAAATTGGCTGGGCGTGGTGGCGCGTGCCTGTAATCCCAGCTACTCAGGAGGCTGAGGCAGGAGAATTGCCTGAACCCAGGAGGCGGAGGTTGCGGTGAGCGGAGATCGCGCCATTGCACTCCAGCCTGGGCAACAAGAGCGAAACTCCGTCTCAAAAAAAAAACAAAAAAAACAAAAACAAAAAACTCAAGATGATGCCTAGAAGAGTCCAGAAGAGGGGAAATGCAGGGGGGAAGTGCTATTGTTGACATTACCCCAATAATCACAGGAACCCAGATCAGTCCAGCACTTTTTTGTATGTCTTGATTATTTTACTGATACAAAATTGGATCAGGCTTTTTGACAGTCTGTGGTGAGTGAAAAACCCAGAGCTGGGCCAGAATGCCATGAGGAACCTGTATGTTTCATTTGGCTAATGTTCTTTCTTAAAGAACCAAATCAAAGTCATCTCTTTTGTAACACCGTGTGCAGTCCTACAGGTAGAGCTACCTTGATTATATTTGTATTAGAATTACTTGACTGTCTGTCACTTCTCTACATCTTTCCATGAACAAACAGAAAGATCGTATCTATTAACTCTGTTCTCCCTCTAACAATAGCAATTACACAGTGGCAAATAAATTAAAGATACTTAATAAATGATTGTTGCCGGGTGCGGTGGCTCAAGCCTGTAATCCCAGTACTTTGGGAGGCCGAGGCGGGTGGATCACGAGGTCGAGAGATCGAGACCATCCTGGTCAACATGGTGAAACCCCGTCTCTACTAAAAAGTGCAAAAAATTAGCTGGGCATGGTGGCACGTGCCTGTAATCCCAGCTACTCAAGAGGCTGAGGCAGGAGAATTGCCTGAGCCCAGGAGGCGGAGGTTGCGGTGAGCCGAGATCGCGCCATTGCACTCCAGCCTGGGTAACAAGGGCGAAACTCCGTCTCAAAAAATAAATAAATAAATAAATAAATAAATAAAATGATTGTTAAACAAATTAATAAACGGATACTAGGCTTCTGGGTCTTATTTAGGCCTAAAGTGCTAGTACAATTGCAGAGGATATACTTTTGCATCATTTGGGCCTGTCTTAGTCTGTTTTGTGTTGCTGTAACAGCATACCACAGACTGGGTAATTTACAAAGAAAAGCAATTTATTTCTGGAGGCTAGGAAGGTTAAGTTCAATGGACTCACATCTGGTGAGGGCCCTCTTGCTGTGTACCTTGGGAAGTGAAAAGCAAAGGGTGAGAACAGGCCATAGAACTCACAGCCTCAAGCTCTTTTTAATTGGATATTTACACATTCATGAGGGCTCCACCCTCATGACCTGAACACCTCCCATTAGGCCCTACCTCCCAACACTGTTGCGCTGGGGATTGTTTCCAACATGTGTTCTTTGGGGGACACATCCAAACCAGAGCAGGACCCATATCTGTGCATCATATTAGATGCTTGAACTTTTTTTTTTTTTTTTTTTTTGAGACGGAGTCTTGCTCTTGTCACCCAGGCTGGAGTGCAGTGGCATGATCTGGGCTCACTGCAACCTCCACCTTCCAGGTTTCAAGCGATTCTCCTGCCTCAGCCTCCCAAGTAGCTGGGATTACAGGTACCTGCCATCACACCCAGCTAATTTTTTTTTTTTTTTTGAGACGGAGTTTTGCTCTTGTTACCCAGGCTGGAGTGCAATGGGTGATCTCGGCTCACCGCAACCTCCGCCTCCTGGGTTCAGGGAATTCTCCTGCCTCAGCCTCCTGAGTAGCTGGGATTACAGGCACTCGCCACCACGCCCAGCTAATTTTTTGTATTTTTAGTAGAGACGGGGTTTCACCATGTTGACCAGGATGGTCTCGATCTCTTGACCTTGTGATCCACCCGCCTTGGCCTCCCAAAGTGCTGGGATTACAGACTTGAGCCACTGCGCCCGGCCGCTAATTTTTGTATTTTTAGTAGAGACGGGGTTTCATGTTGGCCAGGCTGGTCATGAACTCCTGACCTTATGATCCACCCCCCTCAGCCTCCCAAAGTGCTGAGATTACAGAAGAGAGCCACTGTACCCACTGGATTAAACATTTTTATATTTTATTTTGCTTTATTCATCTCTGTATCTTCTACAAGACCCATTTTCAAGAAATACATGTTGAGGATCCGTTCTGCTCAGAAATGGAATAGAATTTGTATGTTTTTCTTTTGTTTTGTTTTTGAGATGAAGTTTCCCTCTTCCTGCCCAGGCTGGAGTGCTATGGCACAATCCTGGCTCACTGCAACCTCCGACTCCTGGGTTCAAACAATTCCCCTGCTTCAGTCTCTTGAGTGGCTGGGACTACAGGTGAATGACGCTATACTCGGTTAGTTTTTTTTTTTTTTTTTTTTTTTTGTATTTCAGTAGAGATGGAGTTTCACACTGTTGGCCAGGATGGTCTCAATTTCCTGACTTTGTGATCCACCCACTTCAGCCTCCCAAAGTGCTGGAATTACAGGCATGAACCAGTACGCCCAGCCCAAATTTGTATGTTTTAACCAGATCAAAGTTCATTCATAAACTTAACATTTATTGTCTTATTGCTATATGCAGAATACTGTGACTAATAGGAACTATAAAGAGTTGGACCAACATTACTCTTTTTTTTTTTTTTTTGAGACGGAGTTTCGCTCTTGTTACCCAGGCTGGAGTGCAATGGCGCGATCTCGGCTCACCGCAACCTCCGCCTCCTGGGTTCAGGCAATTCTCCTGCCTCAGCCTCCTGAGTAGCTGGGATTATAGGCACGCACCACCATGCCCAGCTAATTTTTTGTATTTTTAGTAGAGACGGGGTTTCACCATGTTGACCAGGTTGGTCTCGATCTCTCGACCTCGTGATCCACCCGCCTCGGCCTCCCAAAGTGCTGGGATTACAGGCTTGAGCCACTGTGCCCGGCCCAACATTACTCTTAAAGGAGATGAGATGAGAATCTGGATAAGTTTTTTTTTTTTTTTTTTTTCTTTTCGAGATGGAGTATTGCTCTGTTGCCCAAGCTGGAGTGCAATGATGCAATCTCAGCTCAATGCAACCTCTGCCTCCTAAGTTCAAGCAATTCTCCCGATTCAGCCTTCTGAGTAGCTGGGATTACAGGCACCTGCCATCATGCCCAGCTAATTTTTGTATTTTTGTAGAGACAGGGTTTCATCATGTTGGCCAGGTTGGTCATGAACTCCTGACCTCAGATGATTCACCTGCCTCGGCCTCCCCAAAGTGCTGGGATTACAGGCATGAACCACTGTGCCAGGACTTCCTTTTTTTTTTTTTTTTTTTTTTTTTTTGAGACAGAGTATTGCTCTGTTGCCCAGGCTAGAGTGCAATGGCATGATCTCTGCTTAATGCGATTTCTGCCTCCCGAGTTCAAACAGTTCCCTGTCTCAGCCTCCCGAGTAGCTAGGATTACAGTCGTGTGGCACCATGTCTGCTAACTTTTTGGATTTTTAGTAGAGATGGGGTTTTACCTTGTTGGCCAGGCTGGTCTTGAATTCCTGACCTCAGATGATCCACTCGTCTCAGCCTCCCAAAGCACTGGGATTATAGACATGAGCCACTGCACCCAGCCGATAAATTTTTTTAAATGGTAAATATAGATAACAAAATTAAAGGGCATTTTAGATTAGAGGAAGAGTATACTTAAAAGCAGAGAGGCAGCTGGGAACAGTGGCTCATGTCCGTAATCCAGTACTTTAGGAGGCCGAGGCAGGTGGATTGTCTGAGCTCAGGAGTTCCAACCAGCCTGGGCAACATGGCAAAAACCCCATCCCTACAAAAAAACCCACAAAAATTAGCCAGCCGGGATGGCGGGCATCTGTGGTCCCAGCTACTTGGGGGTCTGAGGTGAGAGGATTACGTGAGCTCGGGAGGTTGAGGCTGCAGTGAGCTGTGATGGCACCACAGCACTCCAGCCCAGGTGACACAGGGAGACCCTGTCTCAAAAATAAATAAAAAGCAGAGAGGCAAGAATGAGTATGGCATGTTTGGGAAACATTGGTTGAGTGGCATTTACTTTGTAGTCATGAGTTCTCACCAAAGAAGATATATGGCTAACAAATGTGAGAAAAGATATTCAACAGCATTAATCATTAGGGAAATGCCAATTGAAACCACAGAGATACCACTTCACATTCACTAGAATGGTCATAGTTAAAAAGACTGACAATGCCAAATGTGTATGAGGATGTGGAGAAATTAGAACCTTCATGCATTGTTAGTGGGAATATAAAATGATACTGCCACTTTGGAAAATAGTTTTTGTGTTTCTTTAAAAGTTCACCATAAACTTACTCTATGACTCAGCAATTTCACTCTTAGGTACTTCCCAGGAGAAATGAAAATATATGTCCACACAGAAGTTTGTATGTGAATGTTCACAACAGCATTATTCATAATAGCCAAAAAGTGGAAACAACCCAAATAATGGATAGATAAACAAAACATGGTATGTTTGTACAACAGAATATTGTTCAGAAATAAGAAGGAGTGAATGACTGACACACCATACAACATGGATGAACTTCAAAAACATCATGCTAAATGAAAAAAGCCAGACACAAAGATTCCATTTACATGCAATGTAGGATTCCGTTTATATAAGTTCCACAAAAGGCAACTCTATAGAGACAGAAAGCTGATTAGTAGTTGTCTGGGGCTAGGAGTAGGAGCAGGAACTGACTGCAAATGAGCACAGGGAATTTTTGGGCAGAAGAAAATATTCTAAAAACTGAATCATGATGATAGTTGCACGACTCTACAAATTTACTAAACATTGAATTGTACACTTACAATAGGTGACTTTTATAATTTGTAAATTATTTCAGATTAAAGCTGTGAGAGGAAAAGACACAGGTTTAAATCAAATCCTAGCTCTACCACCATCTAGCTGTGAGATTTGGCCAAGTTATTTTAGTTCTGTTAACCTCTGTTTTCCCATTCCCGTAAAATAGGGATGATAAAAATGGTACGTAGCTACGCAATGAAGACGAAGTAAGGTCATGTAGTAAAGCGTATAGTATATTGTGATTACTCCGTGAAGGTTAGTTCTTATGAGAGTAATTGATAAATATCATGATATCCCTATTTGTTTTCAAAAGGTGCATGCAGATTCAGAGGGAAGAGAAGGTCTCAAATCCCAAGAAGGAAAGGAATTAACAGTGAGACTTTTGAAGAAATGAAACAGAGCAGAGGCAGGTGGCAGTAAAAACACAGTAGAAAACTGCAGATAGACAAATAATAAGGAAAAAGACAGGAAGTGATCATTAACTGAATGAATAGAGCTGAAATTGAGAATGCTTTTCTTTTCTAAACTGGACTTGGATTTAGATTTAAAAATTACTTAATTTTATTTACTCATATTTATTCATTCGTTCAACAGAATGTACAAATCATACATGATAACAGTATCTATTACATAGAATTGTCACAAATTAAATCAATTAATTCTTGGAAAGCACAGTTTATTCACGATGCTTTGTGCATCATGTTAAGAAATTGGGATTTGAACTTCTAAGAGTCGTTTAAAAGCGATTATATTAAGGCTCAGCAGTTAATTGGCATGTCAGTGCTGTTGTACTCCAAGTTTTTATTAGAAATAGAATCTAAGGCCGGGTGCAGTGGCTCAAGCCTGTAATCCCAGCACTTTGGGAGGCCGAGGCAGGTGGATCACGAGGTCAAGAGATCGAGACCATCCTGGTCAACATGGTGAAACCCCGTCTCTACTAAAAATACAAAAAAATTAGCTGGGCATGGTGGCACGTGCCTGTAATCCCAGCTACTCAGGAGGCTGAGGCAGGAGAATTGCCTGAACCCAGGAGGTGGAGGTTGCGGTGAGCCAAGATCGCGCCATTGCGGCCGGGCGCGGTGGCTCAAGCCTGTAATCCCAGCACTTTGGGAGGCCGAGGCGGGTGGATCACGAGGTCGAGAGATCGAGACCATCCTGGTCAACATGGTGAAACCCCGTCTCTACTAAAAATACAAAACATTAACTGGGCATGGTGGCACGTGCCTGTAATCCCAGCTACTCCGGAGGCTGAGGCAGGAGAATTGCCTGAACCCAGGAGGCGGAGGTTGCGGTGAGCCGAGATCGCGCCATTGCACTCCAGCCTGGGTAACAAGAGCGAAACTCCGTCTCAAAAAAAAAAAAAAAAAAAAAAAAAAAAAAAAAAAAAAAAAAAGATCGCGCCATTGCACTCCAGCCTGGGTAACAAGAGTGAAACTCTGTCTCAAAAAAAAAAAAAAAAAAAAAAAAAAAGAAATAGAATCTAGAACTCATTGCCATTTCATACTTTTCAAAAGCTTTTAACTGAGAAAAATAACCTTCACAGAGAATACACAATCAGTTCATCTATTCCTTTTAAAAGGTCTGTGGTTCCTAACTATTTCAGATTTTAGATCTCTTAATTTTTTTTTTTTTTTGAGACGGAGTTTCGCTCTTGTTACCCAGGCTGGAGTGCAATGGCGCGATCTCGGCTCACCGCATCACCGCAACCTCCGCCTCCTGGGTTCAGGCAATTCTCCTGCCTCAGCCTCCTGAGTAGCTGGGATTACAGGCACGAGCCACCATGCCCAGCTAATTTTTTGTATTTTTAGTAGAGACGGGGTTTCACCATGTTGACCAGGATGGTCTCGATCTCTCGACCTCGTGATCCACCCGCCTCGGCCTCCCAAAGTGCTGGGATTACAGGCTTGAGCCACCGCGCCCGGCCCTAGATCTCTTCATTTTAGGAAAATTTCTAGGCCTTGCACAGTGGCTCACACCTGTAATCCCAGCACTTTGGGAGGGTGAGGCGGAAGGATCACTTCAGCTCAGGAGTTTGAGAGCAGCCTGGGCAACACAGCAAGACCTTATTTCTACTAAAAATAATAATAATAAAATAGCCGGGTGTCATGGCATGCACCTGTAGTCCCAGCTACTCAGGAGTCTGAGACGGGAGGATTGTCCAGGAGATTGAAGCTATAGTCAGGAGCTATAACCATGCCACTGCACTCCAGCCTAAGCAACAGAGACCCTGTCTCAAAACAAACAAACAAACAAAAAATTTTGAGTAGTAGTTCTCAAACCAAGAAGTCTTAAAAATTAACGAGCTTTCATTTATATGGAATATGTGTATTATGAATTCCTGTATTAGAATTTAAAACTAACAGCAAACTTACTTATTGTAAGTTAGCATAAATAACATTTTCTTTTCTTTTCTTTTCTTTTTTTTTTTTTGAGGCGGAGTTTCGCTCGTTACCCAGGCTGGAGTGCAATGGCGTGATCTCGGCTCACCGCAACCTCCGCCTCCCGGGTTCAGGCAATTCTCCTGCCTCAGCCTCCTGAGTAGCTGGGATCACAGGCACGCACCACCATGCCCAGCTAATTTTTTGTATTTTTAGTAGAGACGGGGTTTCACCTTGTTGACCAGGATGGTCTCGATCTCTTGACCTCGTGATCCATCCGCCTCGGCCTCCCAAAGTGCTGGGATTACAGGCTTGAGCCACTGTGCCCGGCCCAAGTTAGCATAAATAACATTTTTATGAAAAACAGCTATATTTTCCAAAACAAAGGATATGAGAAGAGTGTCAATGTTTTACATTTTTATGAATTTCTTTAATGTCAGATTTAGCTAATAGATTCTCATATATGCATCTGCATTCAGTCTGTTGCAATATGTTGCTTTAGTTGAAGGATATGAAGAAAATCTGGCTTCACACAGATATGTAGCTAGAAGGAGTTTTAAAATAGTTTTTTCTGATCATTATGGTCATTCTTTGATACTACATGGAAATGCAGTAAGTGGTAATTTCTTTTTTTCTTTTTTTTTTTTTTTTTGAGACAGTGTTTTGCTCTGTCCCAGGCTGGAGTGCAGAGTCAGGATCTTGGCTCACTGCAACCTCCATCTCCCGGGTTCAAGCTATTCTCCTGCCCCAGCCTCCCGAGTAGCTGGGATTACAGGCGAGCCACCACGCCTGACTAATTTTTTTGTATTTTTAGTAGAGACAGGATTTCACCATGTTGGCCAGGCTGGTCTTGAACTCCTGACCTTGTGATTCACCCACCTCAGCCTCCCAAAGTGCTGGGATTATAGATTTGAGCCACCTTGACTGGACAACAAGTGGTAATTTCTTTTCTTTTTTCTTTTTTTTTGCTTGGGAGGGGAAGGGAGGGGAGGGGAGGGAAAGTGGTAATTTCTTAAAAGTTGGTTACAGCCAGGCACAGTGGTGAGGGCTTAAAGAATTAGCTACTCAGGAGGCTGATATGGGAGTATTGATTCAGCCCAGGAGTTTGAGTCCAGCTTGGACAACATAATGGTGAGACCTGATGTCTTTAAAGAAAAAAAAAGGTTAGTTACAATATTGAATCTGAAACCTTATTAAATTCGGAACTTTTTGTCCTCTGTTTCATTAAAATCTACTGGGGCCAGAAAATCACTGCAATCTCCACCTTGGGTGCAAGTGATTCTTCTGCCTCAGCCTCCCGAGCAGCTGGGACTACAGGTGCACTCCATCACGCCCAGCTAATGTTTTGTATTTTTAGTAGAGATGGGGTTTTACCATGTTGGCCAGGATGATCTCAATCTCTTGACTTGGAGATCTGCCTGCCTTGGCCTCTCAAAGTGCTGTGATTACAGGCGTAAGCCTCCATGCCCAGCCTAAAATCTTTATATTCTTTAACCTAGTAATTCTTTTTTCAAACACTCTTTTTTTTCCCTTTATTTATTTATTTATTTATTTATTTTTAAAGACGGGATTTCACCATGTTGGTCAGGCTGGTCTTGAACTCCGGACCTCAGGTGATCTGCCCAGCTTGGCCTCCAAAGTGCTTGGATTACATGCGTGAGCCACTATGCCCGGCCTAACCTAATAATTCTGCTTCTCAAAATTTATCCTAAAAATAATAATTTAACAGGAGAGAGAAAAAAAATTTTTGTGAATATACACTATCTTTATAATAGTGAAAACAGTTTTTTTTGTTTTTTTTTTTTAAAGACGGGGTTTCACCATGTTGATCAGGCCGGTCTTGAACTCCCGACCTCAGGTGATCCGCCCGCCTTGGCCTCCAAAGTGCTTGGATTATAGGCATGAGCCCCCACACCTGGCCAAAAACAGATTTTTAAGCAAGGGTGTTACATAGTAACAGCTATTTCTCAGATGGGTGGCGCATTCATCTATAATCCCAGCTACTTGGGATGCTGAGGCAGGAGAATCACTTGAACCCAGAAGGCAGAGGTTACAGTATGCCAATGTCGTGCCACTGCACTCTAGCCTGGATGACAGGGCGAGACTGCATCTCAAAATAAATAAATAAATAAATAGGTGGGCACAGTGACTCATGCCACCAAAGGAGTGAGACATTGTCTCAAAAAACAAACCTACAGGCCAGGCATGGTGGCTCATGCCTGTAATCCCAGCACTTTGGGAGGCTGAGGTGGGTGGATCACAGGGTCAGGAATTTGAGACCAGCCTGACCAACATGGTGAAACACTGTCTCTACTAAAAATACAAAAATTAGCCTGGCATGGTGGCTCACACCTATAATCCCAGCTACTCAGGAAGCTGAGGCAGGAGAATCGTTTGAACCCAGGAGGCAGAGCTTGCAGTGAGCCAAGATTGCATCACTGCACTCCAGTCTGAGCAACAGAGTGAGACTGTCTCAAAAATGAAAACAAAAACAACCAACAAATGAAAAAAGCAGACTGGGCGAAGTGGCTCATGCCTGTAATCCCAGCACTTTGGGAGGCTGAGGAGAATGAATCATTTGAGATCAGGAGTTTGAGACCAGCCTGGTCAACATGGTGAAACCTCGTCTCCACTAAAAATACAAAAACATTAGCTGGACTTGGTAGTGCACGTCTATAATCCCAGCTACTTGGGAAGCTGAGGCACGAGAGTCATTTGAATCAGGGAGGTGGAGGTTTCAGTGAGCCAAGATCGTGCCACTGCACTCCAGCCTGGGTAACAGAGTGAGGGTCAGTCAAAAAAAAAAAAAAAAATTTAATAGAGAAAAAAAGAGTGTCCAAGATTACCCTAAAGGAATTTTAGGTGTGCTGGATATTTGTTGTGGTTTAAAAATATGTCCACAAAATTCTTTGATACTTCTCCCTTTAAAGAGACTGAGTTTAATCCCACTCCTCTTGAGTGTGGGCTGGGCTTAGTGACTTGCTTGTAATGCATAGAATACAGCAGAAGTGATGGTATTTGAGCTCAGAGACTAGGTCATAAAAGGCATGGCAGCTTCCAGCCCATCTTCTACATTGCCTTCATAGTCATCAACCCCAGACCCAAATAATAATAGGTAATTTTTCAGCTGTTAGTTTCTCAGACACACAGAGAAAAGTTTAACTATGTAACAGACTTTGAAAATGCCATAACTCTTCCTCCTGTATGGTATGACTATTTTCTTCTTCTCTGCCTGGCAAATTCCTTCTCAATCTTTTAGCATAGCTCAAATGTCACTTCCTCTCTGGCTGTGCCAGCATTACTTTACCTTTCTCTGGGCTTCCAAAAGCACTTTGCGTATACTCCTTTTATTACTACATTATACTATTCAGCCTAACAATGTTTATTTAAGACCTACCTATACTGCATTAAAAAAAAGTTTTTAAATTTTTTTTAAAGACGGGATTTCACCATGTTGGTCAGGCTGGTCTTGAACTCCCGACTTTAGGTGATCCGACTGCCTTGGCCTCCAAAGTGCTTGGATTATAGGCATGAGCCACCACACCCGGCCTCCTATACTGCATTTTTTTTTTTTTTTTTTTTTTTTTTGAGACAGAGTTTCGCTCGTTACCCAGGCTGGAGTGCAATGGCGCGATCTCGGCTCACCGCAACCTCCGCCCCCTGGGTTCAGGCAATTCTCCTGCCTCAGCCTCCTGAGTAGCTGGGATCACAGGCACGCGCCACCACGCCCAGCTAGTTTTTTGTATTTTTAGTAGAGACGGGGTTTCACCATGTTGACTAGGATGGTCTCGATCTCTCGACCTCGTGATCCACCTGCCTCGGCCTCCCAAAGTGCTGGGATTACAGGCTTGAGCCACCGCGCCCGGCCTATACTGCATTTTTAAAAACCACTTTTTACTTCTTTATTTCCAGTTTTTGCATAAAAAAAGCACAGTGCTACACTAGAAAGTCAGATTCATTTGATATCTATCTTAGCAAATATCAAATAGTACCACTTAATGTACCACTTAAAACATCCGTGTTTAAGTTTGAATCCAAGTTTGGGTGAAAGCAAAGTGTAGAAAATGGAGGCCGGGCGCAGTGGCTCACACATGTAATCCTAACACTTTGGGAGGCCGAGGTGGGCGGATCACGAGGTCAAGAGATTGAGACCATCCTGGCCAAGAAGGTGAAACCTCGTCTCTACTAAAAATACAAAAATATTAGCTGGGCATGGTGGCACGTGCCTGTGGTCCCAGCTACTCCGGAGGCTGAGGTGGAAGAATCGCTTGAACCCAGGTGGTGGAGGTTGCAGCGAGCCGAGATTGTGAGCCTGGCAACAGAGCAAGACTCTGTCTCAAAAAAAAAAAAAAAAAAAAAAAAAAAAAAAGAAAGAAAGAAAGAAAAAGAAAAAAGAAAAGAAAAGAAAATGGAAAGAAATCCTTTATCTGCTGCAGCCATTGAATTGACTTTGGGATATAGTGATTTCCATTTTACTAAGAGGAAATTATTTTTGAATAGATTTTTAAAACCTGCATTTAAGACATGGCTTTCTTTTTCTTTTTTTTTTTTTTGATGGGTTTCCAATAAAGTGTGAAGTAGAGTGATGGCATGTTAAGAGTCTCAAGCATTCCCCCCGGTGCAGTGCTCATGCCTGTAATTCCAGCACTTTGGAAGGCTGAGGTGGGCAGATCACGAGGTCAGGAGATTGAGACCATCCCAGCTAACACGTTGAAACCCCACCTCTACTAAACATACAAAAAAATCAGCCGGGCTTGGTGGTGGGTGTCTGTAGTCCCAGCTACTCGGGAAGCTGAAGCAGGAGAATCACTTGAACCCGGGAGGCAGAGGTTGCAGTGAGCCGAGACGGCGCCACTGCACTCCAGCCTTGGTCACAGAGCGATACTCTATCTTAAAAAAAGAAGAAGAAAAAAAAGAGCATCAAGCATTCCAAAAATCACAGTTTAAAACTGTATCTTTATATATAGCTAGTTGCAATTCAGGCTTGTGTTAAGAAACAGCCGGGCGCGGTGGCTCACGCCTGTAATCCCAGCACTTTGGGAGGCCGAGGCGGGTGGATCACGAGGTCAGGAGATCGAGACCATCCTGGTCAACATGGTGAAACCCCATCTCTACTAAAAATGCAAAAAATCAGCTGGGTATGGTGGCGCGTGCCTGTAATCCCAGCTACTCGGGAGGCTGAGGCAGGAGAATTGCCTGAACCCAGGAGGCGGAGGTTGCGGTGAGCCGAGATCGCGCCATTGCACTCCAGCCTGAGTAACAAGAGCGAAACTCCGTCTCAAAAAAAAAAAAAAAAAAAGAAACATGATTAGGCTGGGCGTGGTGGCGCCTGCCTATAATGCCAGTTACTTTGGAGGCTGAGGCGGGAGAATCGCTTGAACCAAAATGGTGGAGGTTGCAGTGAGCTGAAATTGTACCACTGCACTCCAGCCTGGGTGACAGAGTGAGACTCCATCTAAAGAAAAAAAAAAAAAGGAACATATTTACTACGGTTTTGTACCAGAACTTATCTGTATTAGTTAGGACTGTATGTTACAAATGGCAGAATATCCAACCAGAACTGATTTAACAGCAACAAAAACAAAAAAAGAGTTTATTATTGTTAATATGCCAAACAGTTTCTTGCTTCTTCTTGAAAGAAACTTGATCAAAAACAAAAAGAAAAAACAAAGCAAAAAAAGAAACTTGATCCAGGGTTCAAATGACATCTTCTTCCTTGGTGATGACTCAGTTTCCAGCCAGGCTCTCCTTTCACAATGCCAAGCTGGCTGCTAATAGGTCCTAAAGTCACACACTTCCATTCAGTAGAAAAGAGACTCGCCGGGCGCGGTGGCTCAAGCCTGTAATACCAGCACTTTGGGAGGCCGAGGTGGGCATGGCGGCGCGTGCCTGTAATCCCAGCTACTCAGGAGGCTGAGGCAGGAGAATTGCCTGAACCCAGGAGGCGGAGGTTGTGGTGAGCCGAGATTGCGCCATTGCACTCCAGTCTGGGTAACAAGAGCGAAACTCCGTCTCAAAAAAAAAAAAAAAAGAAAAGAAAAGAGACTCAATTTCCCTGATAGCTGGAAAAAGTTCCAAAAACTTAATCTTATTAGCCTTGAATATCCTTAGTTGGGTGATATGATTACATTCCAGTTCCTGAATCAATCTGGGAGTGAGAGGAGTTAAAGGAAAACCAGATATAGTGATTGGCTTAAGTTGTTACACAAGAGTTGCACGTGTAGAGGAGGAAAGTGAAAGGGAAACAGAGATATATTTTGTCAGCCATTACTTTAAAACATGCTTTCTATGGGAGAAATGCCATAATCATCAACCACAATATTTATGGAGCACCTAATTTTAGAAACAGCTTGAAGATCATTAGACTGATTTTGACTGTGTCTCTTTGCTACAGGGAAGTTTATTTATTTATTTATTTTATTTTATTTTATTTATTTTTTTTGAGACGGAGTCTCGCTCTTGTTATCCAGGCTAGAGTGCAATGGCATGATCTCAGCTCACCACAACCTCCGCCTCCTGGGTTCAGGCAATTCTCCTGCCTCAGCCTCCTGAGTAGCTGGGATTACAGGCACACGCCACCATGCCCAGCTAATTTTTTGTATTTTTAGTAGAGACGGGGTTTCACCATGTTGACCAGGATGGTCTCGATCTCTTGACCTTGTGATCCACCCGCCTCGGCCTCCCAAAGTGCTGGGATTACAGGCTTGAGCCACCGCGCCCGGCCTATTTATTTTATTTTTTAGTGATAGGGTCTTACTCTGTCACCCAGGCTGGAGTGCAGTTACGCAATCACAGCCTTAAGGGATCCTCCCACCACTCATAATATTGTAGACTATTAGGAGTGGAGCTGGAACTGGTCTTAAGAGCTGTGCTCTCGTTTACAAGGAGGTTTAAGAAAAAAGATTGGGAGGCCGAGGTGGGTCTCCCAAATACCTGAGGTCAGAAGTTTGAGACCAGCCTGGCCAATGTGGTGAAACCCCGTCTCTACGAAAAAAATACAAAAATTGGCAGGGTACGTTGGCTCATGCCTGTAATCCCAGCACTTTGGGAGGCCAAGGTGGGTGGATCACTAGGTCAGGAGTTCGAGACAAGCTTGGCCAAGATGGTGAAACCCCGTCTCTACTAAAAACAGAAAAATTAGCCGGGCATGGTGGCAGATGCCTATAATCCCAGCTACTTGGGAGGCTGAGGCAGGAGAATTGCTTGAACCCAGGCAGCAGAGGTTGCAGTGAGCCGAGATTGCACCACTGCACTCAGCCTGGGCGGTAGAGTGAGACTCTGGCTCAAAAAAAAAAATTAGCCAGGCGTGGTGGCGGGTGCCTGTAATCCCAGCTACTCAGGAGGCTGAAGCAAGAGAATAGCTTGGAAACAGGAGAGCGGAAGTTGCAGTGAGCTGAGATTGTGTCATTGCACTCCATCCTGGGTGACAAGAGCAAAACTCCATCTCAAAAAATAAAAAAAAAGTAAAAAAGAAAGGGACCTATGCTATATTAAAGAAAAAAATAAAAAATAAAAAATAAGTAAATAAAAAAGAAGGAGGGCCAGGTGTGGTAGCTCATACTGTACCAGCACTTTGGGAGGCCAAGGCAGGAGAATCACTTGAGTCCAGGAGTTAGATCAGCCTGGGCAACACAGGAGACCCCATCTCTACAAAATAAAAAAATGAGCTGGGTATGGTGGCCCATGCCTGTAGTCCCAGCTACTCGGGAGGCTTAGGACCACTTGAGCCAGAGAGGTTGAGGCTGCAATACACTGTGATGGTGCCACCTCCCTCCAGCCTGGGTGACGGAGTGACACTTTGTTTCAAAAAAAACAAAACAAAACAAAACAAAACAAAAAACAAAAACGGCCAGTCTCAGTGGCTCATATTTTGGGAGGCCAAGTCAAGGGGATCACCTGAGGTCAGGATCAGCCTGGCCAACATGGTCAGACCAGCCTGGCCAGGCAAGAGCAGATTGGCCAACATGATGAAACACCATCTCTACTAAAAATACAAAAATTAGCCTGGCGTGGTGGTGGTGGGGCCTGCCTGTAGTCCTAGCTACTCAGGAGGCTGAGGCACAAAAATCTGGGCTTGAACCTGGGAGGCAGAGGTTGCAGTGAGCCGAGATTGTACCTCTGCACCCCAGCCTGCGCAACAGAGTGAGAGTCCATCTCAAAAAAAAAAAAAAAAAGAGAATCAAATCCAACTTAAACACTTGTATAGTTTAACAGATCTGGGCCAACAGCATCATCCTCCCCATAAAATCTTTCTAAGTTCTAGGCCAGGCATGTTGGCTCACACCTGTAATCCCAGCACCTTGGTAGGCCAAGGTGGGAGAATCACTTGAGACCAGGAGTTAAAGACCAGGTTGGTCAACATGGCGAAACCCTGTCTCTACTTAAAAAAAAAAAAAAAAGGCCGGGCGCGGTGGCTCAAGCTTGTAATCCCAGCACTTTGGGAGGCCGAGGCGGGTGGATCACGAGGTCGAGAGATCGAGACCATCCTGGTCAACATGGTGAAACCCCGTCTCTACTAAAAATACAAAAAATTAGCTGGGCATGGTGGCGCGTGCCTGTAATCCCAGCTACTCAGGAGGCTGAGGCAGGAGAATTGCCTGAACTCAGGAGGCAGAGGTTGAGGTGAGCCGAGATCGCGCCATTGCACTCCAGCCTGGGTAACAAGAGTGAAACTCGGTCTCAAAAAAAAAAAAAAAAAAAAAAAAAAAAATCCTTCTAAAATCCAAGAAGCCTCAATTACCTGCATGCCTTAAGCAAATCACTGAACCCTTTGAAGCTTTCTGTAAAATAAGGATGCTTAATTACCTCACCTCTAACTTACTTCCAAGTTCAAAAATTCTATTAGCAAAATAAACATTATTTTTAAAATTTAATGTTTCTTATACCACATACACTAATTTCAGACAAAAACTGTGAAACAATAGAATGGTACTTTCTGTGTCTTGTATACTTACTCTGGAGATCACTGCACCTCCCAATACACGCAGGCATTAATTTCGCCCTACATAACGTATATGTTTCCCTATGTGTTCCCTCATGTCCCCTGCATCTTGGGGATGAGAGGTTCTGTCATCATTCCTCAGATATATTTCCAAGCACTCCACTATTCTCCTTTGCAGTCCTTGCTTTCTTCATCTTACCTTTTATCTCTCCTCGTCATTGTTTTGTATTGACTTCCAAGACATGCCTCTACATTTGTCGAAAACTTTGACAATCTGGCTTTTTTTCAACCCAGCATCTGTCATCTTCTGGGTTGTGTACTTCATTCATGTGGATGAGCCACCTAAGATTCTGTTCTCAACATTTTTGGACTTATACCATCTCATTATCTTCACCCTTCTAATAGTCTGAAATTCCTCATCATTCCTTCCTTCTAGCTCTTTCATTTCCCCGCTCCTAATACTCCAGTTCTTTAGGATTACGGAGCTATGTATGTATACACACACATTTTTTGAGACAGAGTCTTGCTCCATTACCCAGGCTGAAGTGCAGTGGCATGATCAGGGTTCACTGCAGCCTCGACCTCCCAGACGTAAGCGATTCTCCCACCTCCACCTCTGGAGTAGCTGAGACTACAGGTATGCATCTCCACACCTGGCCATCAGTCGCCCCCCTGCTTCTTTCCTTTTCTATGATGTAGTCCTCCATGGTCCATGAAGCTCTACTCACAATTCCTTTCTGAGAAAAGTAGGCTGGGGTGACCATGCTGTATGTTATATAATTGTTAGGGAAACAGGAATATCAGAGAGCCAGGGTGACACCATTTTAAAATAACCTCCATCTTAAAACTAGCAAGGCACATTCTTCACCAGTCATGACCCATGGTCACAAGATGTTTACGGCTAAGAAAGCAGCTTAATAATGCCTGCAAGGACAAAATCCTGCAATGGCAGAATGTCCAGATGCCCCCATATCACATAACAATATATGCTTTTAAGATGATTATAGTCATGCTTTGATGTACTTACGCACTGAAATACCAAGGATAACTTTCTTTAAATCAACAAAGTAATAACTTCTGTCATACTGTCAGCTTACCCGCATGTAAACATGGCTTAGCTTTCACATAGATAAGGCCTCTATAAAGAAGAGTTTGAAACAGACAGTGCTCATTCCTCAGGTTGCTTTTTAAGGATGCCCTACTCTGTAACTGAGTAGCTTTCAATAAACGATCTCTTCTTGCTGTACTCTGTGACTCGCCTTGAATTCCTTTCTGCATGAGATCCAAGAACCCTGTTTTGGGATCTGGGTTGGGACATTTTTCTGGCACCATCATTGCGTTACCCTGGGTGTGACTCATTAGATCAGAAATCTATAAAATAGGGTAAGAAACGTTTATAGGCTAAACATAAGGGGAGGCCAGAAGTCTTTAAGGTGGTTCATATTGGATGAACCTAACTGACCCAATCAAATCTTCTTTTGGGGGAATTTGGATGCAAGACACACAAAAAAAATTAATATGAATAGGAGAAGTAGTAAATATGTGCAGAGGAGGAGAGAGAGACTAGACAGTAAGAAGCTGACCTTCACCGGGCGCAGTGGCTCAAGCCTGTAATCCCAGCACTTTGGGAGGCCGAGGCGGGTGGATCACGAGGTCGAGAGATCGAGACCATCCTGGTCAACATGGTGAAACCCCGTCTCTACTAAAAGTGCAAAAAATTAGCTGGGCATGGTGGCACGTGCCTGTAATCCCAGCTACTCAGGAGGCTGAGGCAGGAGAATTGCCTGAGCCCAGGAGGCGGAGGTTGCGGTGAGCCGAGATCGTGCCATTGCACTCCAGCCTGGGTAACAAGGGCGAAACTCCGTCTCAAAAAAAAAAACGAAGCTGACCTATGAATATGGGAGAATCCCTGGAAAAAGGAGTAAATGGGCATTTACTTCTGAGAGGGTAGAAGCTAGCCAGGTGATCGAGCTGACATGAGGGTGTTAGAACTTCTATTGCATCCTCTCCTAGGCATTTTGTCCTTTCTCCCCAATGCCTGTCTGTGGAGCAAGTTTCCTGGGCTTCCTCCCTTTCGCTTGAATGTCATTACCTTCTACCTCTGCCTTTGAGATAACCTGAACTAAGGCTATCTCTGCTCCTTGCCACCTGAAAAAGCCTAAGGCCCCATCCAGTAGTTTATCGGCTCAATTCTTCTCTTGCCAGCACTATCAACTCTCTCTCTTCCTTGTCCTTCTTTTTTTTTTTTTTTTTTGAGACGGAGTTTCGCTCTTGTTATCCAGGCTGGAGTGCAATGGCACAATCTTGGCTCACTGCAACCTCCGCCTCCTGGGTTCAAGCAATTCTCCTGCCTCAGCCTCCTGAGTAGCTGGGATTACAGGCACACACCACCATGCCCAGCTAATTTTTTGTAGAGACGGGGTTTCACGATGTTGACCAGGATGGCTTCGATCTCTTGACCTTGTGATCCACCCGCCTCGGCCTTCCAAAGTGCTGGGATTACAGGCTTTCTTCCTTGTCCTTCTATTGCAACTGGCTCGTAAACCTCCAATTCCGGATGAATCTGTCCCTCAATCTCCTCTGCTGCTTCATCTGGGTTACTGAACTTTAGTAGGAAAAAAAGAAAATCACATAATGTTTTGGATTCATATTACCATAAACATACCTGTTCTCATCTGTATTCTCCACGGCAAGTAGTAATTCTTACATTTTCCTATTCATTTTTGGTTTTCCATTCCTGAAAAAATTTTCTTTTTCTTCTTTTTTTTTTTTTTTTGAGACGGAGTTTTGCTCTTGTTACCCAGGCTGGAGTGCAATGGCGCGATCTCAGCTCACCGCAACCTCTGCCTCCTGGGTTCAGGCAATTCTCCTGCCTCAGCCTCCTGAGTAGCTGGGATTACAGGCACACACCACCATGCCCAGCTAATTTTTTGTATTTTTAGTAGAGACGGGGTTTCACCATGTTGACCAGGATGGCTTCGATCTCTTGACCTTGTGATCCACCCGCCTCGGCCTTCCAAAGTGCTGGGATTACAGGCTTTCTTCCTTGTCCTTCTATCGCAACTGGCTTGTAAACCTCCAATTCCGGATGAATCTGTCCCTCAATCTCCTCTGCTGCTTCATCTGGGTTACTGAACTTTAGTAGGAAAAAAAGAAAATCACATAA
The DNA here is from genome assembly GCF_048565385.1 of Saimiri boliviensis. Classification (NCBI taxonomy): domain Eukaryota; kingdom Metazoa; phylum Chordata; class Mammalia; order Primates; family Cebidae; genus Saimiri; species Saimiri boliviensis. The sequence goes on from NC_133465.1 coordinate 29,801,960, forward strand.
TGTTTTGGATTCATATTACCATAAACATACCTGTTCTCATCTGTATTCTCCATGGCAAGTAGTAATTCTTACATTTTCCTATTCATTTTTGGTTTTCCATTCCTGAAAAAATTTTCTTTTTTTTCTTTTTTTTTTTTTTTGAGACGGAGTTTTGCTCTTGTTACCCAGGCTGGAGTGCAATGGCGCGATCTCAGCTCACCGCAACCTCTGCCTCCTGGGTTCAGGCAATTCTCCTGCCTCAGCCTCCTGAGTAGCTGGGATTACAGGCACGCACCACCATGCCCAGCTGATTTTTTGTATTTTTAGTAGAGACGGGGTTTCACCATGTTGACCAGGATGATCTCGATCTCTTTTTTTTTTTTTTTTTTTTTTTTTTTGAGGCGGAGTTTCGCTCTTGTTACCCAGGCTGGAGTGCAATGGCGCGATCTTGGCTCACCGCAACCTCCGCCTCCTGGGTTCAGGCAATTCTCCTGCCTCAGCCTCCTGAGTAGCTGGGATTACAGGCACGAGCCAGCATGCCCAGCTAATTTTTTTTGTATTTTTAGTAGAGACGGGGTTTCACCATGTTGACCAGGATGGTCTCGATCTCTCGACCTCGTGATTCACCCGCCTTGGCCTCCCAAAGTGCTGGGATTACAGGCTTGAGCCACCGCGCCCGGCTACGATCTCGATCTCTTGACCTCGTGATCCACCCACCTCGGCCTCCCAAAGTGCTGGGATTACAGGCTTGAGCCACCGCGCCCAGCTAAGATCTCGATCTCTTGACCTCATGATCCACCCACCTCGGCCTCCCAAAGTGCTGGGATTACAGGCTTGAGCCACCGCACCCAGCCTTCCCAAAAAAATTTTCTAGGCCGGGCGCAGTGGCTCAAGTCTGTAATCCCAGCACTTTGGGAGGCCGAGGCGGGCGGATCACAAGGTCAATAGATCGAGACCATCCTGGCCAACATGGTGAAACCCCGTCTCTACTAAAAATACAAAAATTAGCTGGGCATGGTGGCGTGCGCCTGTAGTCCCAGCTACTCAAGAGGCTGAGGCAAGAGAATTGCCTGAACCCGGGAGGCAGAGGTTGCAGTGAGCCAAGATTGTGCCACTGCACTCCAGCCTGGTGCCTGGCGACAAAGTGAGACTCTGTCTCAAAAAAAAAAAAAAAAAAAAAAAAAGTAAATAATTGCCGGGCGCGGTGGCTCAAGCCTGTAATCCCAGCACTTTGGGAGGCCGAGGCGGGTGGATCACGAGGTCGAGAGATCGAGACCATCCTGGTCAACATGGTGAAACCCCGTCTCTACTAAAAATACAAAAAAAAACTAGCTGGGCGTGGTGGCGCGTGCCTGTAATCCCAGCTACTCAGGAGGCTGAGGCAGGAGAATTGCCTGAGCCCAGGAGGCGGAGGTTGCGGTGAGCCAAGATCGCGCCATTGCACTCCAGCCTGGGTAACAAGAGCGAAACTCCGTCTCAAAAAAAAAAAAAAAAAAAAAAAAAAAAAAAAAAAAAAAATTTTCTAAATATTCGCCACTCTACACAAGTCCCCTACTCCTCCCACATACCTCTTTCTAGCAAAAATTTTATCTTTTACCTCATAAAGAAAATAGAGGGCGTGGCACGGTGGCTCATGCCTGTAGTCTCAGCAGTTTGGGAGGACACAGCGGGAAGATAGCTTGAGTCCGGCAAGACTGCTCAAGAGCAGCCTGGCCAACATAGTGAGACCCCATCTCCACAGAAAACACAAAAAATAGCCAGGTGCGGTGGTGCTTAATAGTCCTAGCTACCCTGGAGGCTGAGATGGGAGAATTGCTTGAGCCCCAGGACGTCTTTTTATTTATTTTAATTTTATTTATTTATTTATTTAGACATGGATTATCACCATGTTGGCCAGGATGGTCTCAATCTCTTGACCTCGTGATCAGCCCGCCTCGACCTCCCAAAGTGCTGGGATTACAGGCGTGAGCCACCGCGCCCGGCCTTTCCAGGACATCTTGTATTCCGCCAACTAGAATCACTGCAGTGAGCCCAGATCACGCCACTGTGCTTCAGCCCGGGTGACAGAGTGAGATCTTCTCTCAAAACAAAAAAAAAAAAAAAGGAAAGAAAGTAGAGACCATTACATTCTAATTTTTTTTTTTTTTTTTAAGAGACAGAGTCTTGCTCTGTTGCCCAGGCTGGAATGCAGTGGCACAATCTCAGCTCACTGCAACCTCTACCTCCTAGGTTCGAGCGATTTTCCTGCCTTAGCCCTCCCGAGTAGTTGGAATTACACATGCATACCAACATGCCTGACTAATTTTTTTGTACTTTTTTTTTTTTCTTATATAGAGACGGGGTTTCACCATATTCGTCAGGCTGGTCTCAAACTCCTGACCTCAGGTGATCCGCCTGCCTTGGCCTCCCAAAGTGCTGGGATTACAAGCGTGAGCCACCACGCCCAGCCTTTTTGTACTTTTAGAGAGACAAGGTTTTACCATGTTGGCCAGGCGGGTCTTGTACTCCTGACCTCAAGTGATCTGCCTGCCTCAGCCTCCCAAAGTGTTGGGATTATAGGCATGAGCCACCGGGCCTGGCCAGATTCTAAGTTCTGAAAGAGCAAGAGTCTTGTTTTAGTCATCTCTGAATCTCTAGCATTCGCCTTAGGGCTTGACACATAAATGTTGCCCAACAAATATTTGCTGGATGAATAACATGTTACATCAGTCAGGGATTCCCTCAACTTCTTGCCCTGCCTCTGAACAAATATCTCTGTCTTACCAGCAGTCCCCATCTTTCTCCCCGGTCTCAAAGGAAAAGGTGTCCTGCCTGCTCTCCAAGCCTATCCGTAGGTGCTCTAGAACACATCCTGGTTTGTATTCCAGGCATCTTCCCTCTATCCATCTTCAGTCTTCTACCTGTCCTCCACCTCCGCTCCCCACCCTTCTCTATGCTCCATCCTCTTCCCCTCTTCATCTTATTACCCTCCCCCTCTACTTTTCTGCCAGGCCTTTTTCTGGTCTCTATTCTTTTCCATTGATCTATTTGTCTATTCTCTTAACAATACCACACTATCTTGATTACTGTAGCTTTTTTTTTTTTTTTTTTTTTTGAGACGGAGTTTCGCTCTTGTTACCCAGGCTGGAGTGCAATGGCGCGATCTTGGCTCACCGCAACCTTCACCTCCTGGGTTCAGGCAATTCTCCTGCCTCAGCCTCCTGAGTAGCTGGGATTACAGGCAGGCGCCACCAGGCCCAGCTAATTTTTGTATTTTTAGTAGAGACAGGGTTTCACCATGTTGACCAGGATGGTCTCGATCTCTTGACCTCGTGATCCACCCGCCTCGGCCTCCCAAAGTGCTGGGATTACAGGCGTGAGCCACCGCGCCCGGCTGATTACTGTAGCTTTATAGTAAGTCTTGAAGTTAGGTAATATCAGTCCTCTGAATTTGTCAGTCTTCTGACTTTGCGTTCTCCTTCAGTACTGTGTTGGTTATAGCATTAGTTTGTTGATATCCATACAATCATTTGCTGGAATTTTGATTGAGATTGTGTTGCAATCTATAGATCAAGTTGTGAAGAATTGACGTCTTGATAATATTGAGCTTTCCTACCCATGATCATTGAATATCTCCCTATTTATTTGGTTCTTCTCTGATTTTATAAAATTAGAGTTTTTAGTTTTCCTCATAGATCTTGAACGTATTTTGTTAGATTTATATAAAAATACAGGCTGGGTGTGGTGATTCACGCCTGTAGTCCCAGCACTTTGAGAGGCCAAGGCAGGTGGATTGCTTGAGGTTAGGCATTGGAGACCAGCCTAACCAACATGGCAAAACCCTGTCTCTACTAAAAGTACAAACAAGAAAAATTAGCCAGGTGTGGTGGGGGGCACCTGTAATCCCAACTACTCGGGTAGCTAAGGCAGGAGAATCACTTGATCCCAGGAGGCGGAAACTGTAGTGAGCCAAGATCACACACTGCACTCCAGCCTGGGCGACAGAGCAAGACTCTGTCTCAAAAATAAAAGATGTATATCAAAATGTTTTCATTTAGGTTTTTCCTGCTATCTTGGATTCTGCTGGGAACAAGACTTCTAAAAGGAAATATGTCTGGAAGGCTGTGGACCAAGGCCATTTTTTCTGGCTATAAGCAGGATCTCTAGAATCAAAGAGAGCACACAGCTTTTCTTAAAATTGAAGGTGTTTATACTCAAGATGAAACAGAATTCTATTTGGGCAAGAGATGTGCTTATGTACACAAGGCAAAGAATAACATAATGCCTCTGGGTGGCAAACCAAACAAAACCAGAGTAATCTGGGGAAAGGGAGCTCAGGCCCACAGAAATAGTGGGTGGTTTGTGCCAAATTCTGAAGCAATCTTCCTGCTAAGGCTATTGGACACAGAATCAGAGTGATGCTGTACCCTCATGCTGTACCCCTCAAGGATTTAAACTAATGAAAAGTCAATAAATAAAAGTGGATTTGTGCTCTTGTAAAAAAAAATTTCAGGCTGGGCACAGTGGCTCATGCCTGTAATCCCAGCACTTTGGGAGGCCGAGGCAGGTGGATCACATGAGGTCAGCTGTTCGAGACCAGCCTGATCAACGTGGAGAAACCCCATCTTTACTAAAAACACAAAATTAGCTGGGTGTGGTAGGTGCATGCCTGTAATCCCAGCTACCTGGGAGGCTGAGGCAGAAAAATTGCTTGAGCTTGGGAGGCGGAGGTTGCAGTGAGCTGAAATCATGCCAATGCACTCCAGCCTGGGCAACAAGATTGAAACTCCGTATCAGAAAAAAAAAAAAAATCATTTTGGAGGGTGTCTAACGTAAATGAAAGTGTGCTTGCTTTTAAATTCAAATTCTATGTGTTCATTGCTGTTATACAGGAAAGCCATTGGCATTTTTTCAGAGACAGTGTCTCTATGTTGCCCAGGCTGGATTGCAGTGGCTATTCATAGGTGTGATCATGATGCACTGTAGGGTTTTGTTTTGTTTTGTTTTGTTTTGTTTTTTGAGATGATATCTTACTCTGTTGTCCAGGCTGGAGAGCAGTGGTGCAATCTCAGTTCACTGCAACTATCGCCTCCCAGGCTTAAGCAATTATCCTGCTTCAGCCTCCCAAGAAACTGGGACCACACACACGCCACCACATCTAGCTTATTTTTGTATATTTTGTAGAGATGGAGTTTCACCATGTTGCTCAGGTTGATCTCAAATTCCTGGACTCAAATGATCTGTGCTCCTCAGCCTTCCAAAGTGCTGGGATTACAGAGATGAGCCACTGCATGGGGCCTATTGCAGCCTTGAACCCCTGGGCTCAAATGATCCTCCTGCCTCTGCCTCCCATATAGCTGTGACTACAGGCTGATGCCACTGCACCTGGCTGACTTTTGTATACTAACCTTGCATCCTGCAACTATAATCACTTGCTATAATTGCTTGTTAGTTCCAAGTGTTTTTTTTTTTTATCATTTATTTCCAATTTTCTACATATATAATCATGTCATCTGTGACAAAGATGATTTTATTTTATCCTTCCCTTTACTATGCTTTTTTTTTTTTTTTTCCTTTGAGATAGAGTCTCACTCTGTTGCCCAGGCTGGAGTGCAGTGGCATGATCTTGGCTCACTGCAACTTCCACCTCCTGGGTTCAAGCAATTCTGCTTCAGCCTCCCAAGTAGCTGGGACTACAGGCATGCGTCACCATGCCCAGCTAATTTTTGTATTTTTAGAAGAGACAGGGTTTTACCATATTGGCCAGGCTAGTCTCAAAATCCTGACCTCGTGATCCACTTGGCCTCCCTAAGTGCTGGTATTACAGGCATGAGCCACCTTGCCCAGCCCCTTTACTATGTTTTAATTAGGTTGTCTTTTTATTATGAGTTGTAAGATTCTTTAGATATTATAGATATAAATCCCTTTTAAGATAAATGATTTGTGGCCGGGCGCGGTGGCTCACACCTGTAATCCAAGCACTTTGGAGGCCAAGGGGGGCGGATCACCTGAGATCAGGAGTTCAAGACCAGCCTGAACAACATGGTAAAACCCTATCTTTAAAAAAAAAAAAAAAAAAAAAAAAAAGATATATGATTTGCATGACCAGGTGCAGTGGCTCTCGCCTGTAATCCAAGCACTTTGGGAGCCCAAGGCAGGCGGATCAGTTGAGGCCAGGAGCTCAAGACCAGCCTGGGCAACATGAGGAAACCCTATCTCTACTAAAGATACAAAAATTAGCTGGGTTAGGGCCGGGCGCGGTGGCTCAAGCCTGTAATCCCAGCACTTTGGGAGGCCGAGACGGGTGGATCACGAGGTCAAGAGATCGAGACCATCCCGGTCAACATAGTGAAACCCCGTCTCTACTACAAATACAAAAAATTAGCTGGGCATGGTGGCGCGTGCCTGTAATCCCAGCTACTCAGGAGGCTGAGGCAGGAGAATTGCCTGAACCCAGGAGGCGGAGGTTGCGGTGAGCCGAGATCGTGCCATTGCACTCCAGCCTGGGTAACAAGAGCGAAACTCCGTCTCAAAAAAAAAAAAAAAAAAAAAAAAAAATTAGCTGGGTGTGGTAGTGCATGATTGTAATTCCAGCCACTTAGGAGGCTGAGGCTTGATAATCACTTGAACCGGGAGGTGGAGGTTGTAGTGAGCTGAGATTACACCACTGCACTCCAGCCCGGCGACAGGGTAAGACTCTGTATCAAAAAAAAAAAAAAAAAAAAAGATATATGACTTGAAAATATTTTCTCCTATTTTGAGAGGTGTCTACTTTCTAGATGCCTTTCACTGAAGAACAAATTTTTAAATTTTGATGAAATTCACTTTATTTTATTTGCTGCTTTGTGCTTTTAGGTTCATATCTAAGAAGATTTTAAATAACTCAAGTTCCCAAAGACAAATTTCTATATTTTCTTCTAAGATTTTCTATTGTTTCAGCTTTACAGTTAGGTCTGTGGTCTATTTTGAGTTAATTTTTGTGGACAGTGCTGGGAAAGGGTCCAATTTTATTATTTTATATATGGATATCTAGTTGTCCTAGAACCGTTTGTTGGAAAGACTTTTCTTTTCCTCATTGACTCATCTGGCTCTCTCGCTGAAAAGCAAGTGACCATAAATTCGAGAGTTCATTTCGCTACTTAGAACTGATCATACTTTTTTTTTTTTTTTGAGACAGCGTCTCACTCTGTCACCCAGGCTGGAGTGCAGTGGCGCGATCTCGGCTCACTGCAACCTCCACCTCCTGGGTTCAAGTGATTCTCCTTGCCTCAGCCTCCCAAGTAGCTGGGATTACGGGTGTCCACCACTATACCTAATTTTTGTGTTTTTAGTAGACGGGGTTTCACCTTGTTGGCTGGGCTGGTCTTGAACTCCTGACCTCAGGTGATCCACTTGCCTCGGGCTCCCAAAGTGTAGGGTTACAGGCATGAGCCACTGCACCTGTTCCATACTTATTTTTAAGGAGCAGCTCAGGAACCTTTTCAACTTCCATTTCTTTCAGTTACAAACCGAGTTAGGTGCTCCTTATTTTCTGCCCCATGGCATCCAGTGCTTACCTTATTACAGCACTCCATTATCATGGCTTGGTTGCTACTTATTGTCTACTTTCCTATGAAACTGCAAATTATTTGAGGGCAGGGATTTGCCTAGTCCACCTTTGAATCCTCCCAGTCTATCACAGGCCTAGTCATTGACAAAGTTTTTTTTTTTTTTTTTGAGACGGAGTTTCGCCCTTGTTACCCAGGCTGGAGTGCAATGGCGCGATCTTGGCTCACCGCAACCTCCGCCTCCTGGGGTCAGGCAATTCTCCTGCCTCAGCCTCCTGAGTAGCTGGGATTACAGGCACGCACCACCATGCCCAGCTAATTTTTTGTATTTTTGGTAGAGACGGAGTTTCACCATGTTGACCAGGATGGTCTCAATCTCTTGACCTCGTGATCCACCCGCCTCGGCCTCCCAAAGTGCTGGGATTACAGGCTTGAGCCACCGCGCCCGGCTGTTTGTTTTTTATTTAAAAAAAAAAAAAAAGGTTTCACTCTGTTGTCCAGGTTGGAGTGCAGGGACAATCTTGGCTCACTGCAACCTCCGCCTCCTGGGTTCAAGTGATTCTTGTGCCTCAGTCTCCCCAGTAGCTGGGATACAGGCACATGACACACACCTGGCTAATTTTTGTATGTTTTTTAGTAGAGAAGGGGTCCTATCATGATGGCCAGGCTAGACTCGAACTCCTGACCTCAATCGATCTGCCTGCCTCTACTTCCCAAAGTGTTGGGATTATAGGTGTGAGCCACTGAGCCTGGCCCTCAGGTCTATTGAATTTAAAAATAAGGAGAGAGCTCCAAGATGGCTGATCACTAGCAGCTCGGGATTGTAGCTCCCAGTGAAAACGCAAAGAATGAGAGGACACCACACTTTCACATGAATTCTTGTTGCTCACGCACCAGGAGATTCCCAGCGGAGGAGCCCCACGGGTCGCCAGCGCGACTCTTGTGACCGGCGAGGCGGTTTTGTCGGCGCCTCAGAGCATCGGTTCTTGGTGCAGAGTCAGAAAAGCACCATCAATCTTAACGCTGCTGATTTAGTCGGTGCAGTGGGTTGCTCAGATTTCGGCGCTGAGAATCAATAAGTTGGACGTCCACTCAGAAACCCAATTACAAAGACGGTAATTATAAAGACCACAGATGGATAAATCTACAACGAAGGGAAGAAAACAGTCAAAAAAGACTGAGAATACCCAAGATCAAAACGCCTCTTCCTCAGCAGGGGATCCCAGTTCCTCATCAGCAACGAAACAAGGCTTGATGGAGAACGAGTGTGTTCCAATTACAGAAGCAGGCTTCAAAACGTGGATAATAAGAAACTTCTGTGAATTAAAAGAACTTGTTCTAACACAATCTAAAGAAACTAAGAACTTTGAAAAAAGGTTTGACGAAATGTCAACAAGAATACAAAATTTAGAGAGAAAAATAAGTGAATTGATGGAGCTGAAAAACACAATACGAGAACTACGTGAAGTATGCACAAGTTTTAACAGCCGAATTGATCAAGCAGAAGAAAGGATATCAGAGGTCGAAGACCAACTCAATGAAATAAAACTAGAAGACAAGATTAGAGAAAAAAGGATAAAAAGGAATGAGCAAAGTCTCCAAGAAATATGGGACTATGTGAAAAGACCTAATCTACACTTGATAGGTGTACCTGAATGTGACGAAGAGAATGAATCCAAGCTGGAAAATACGCTTCAGGATATTATTCAGGAAATTTTTTCCAACCTAGTAAGGCAGGATAATATTCAACTCCAGGTAATACAGAGAACACCACAAAGATATTCCTCAAGAAGAGCAACTCCAAGGCACATAATCGTCAGATTCACCAGGGTTGAAATGAAGGAGAAAATACTAAGGGCGGCCAGAGAGAAAGGTCAGGTTACCCACAAAGGGAAGCCTATCAGACTTACAGCAGATCTCTCAGCAGAAACCCTACAAGCCAGAAGAGAGTGGGGACCAATATTCAACATCCTTAAAGAAAAGAACTTTCAACCAAGAATTTCACATCCAGCCAAGCTAAGCTTCATAAGTGAAGGAAAAATAAAGTTTTTTGTGAACAAGCAAGCACTCAGAGAATTCATCACCACCAGGCCTGCTTTACAAGAGCTTCTGAAAGAACCACTACACATAGAAAGGAACAAACAGTATCAGCCTTTCTAAAAAAATACCAAAAAGTAAAGAACATCAATATAATGTAGAATTTACATCAACTAATGGGCAAAATAGCCAGCTAATATTAAATGGCAGTATTAAACTCACATATATCATCATTAATTCTAAATTTAAATTGACTAAATTCCCCAATTCAAAGACAGACAGGCAATTTGGACAAAAAACTAAAACTGTATGCTGCATCCAGACCCATCTCACATTCAAGGATACACAAAGACTCAAAACAAGGGATGGAGAGAGACTTACCAACCAACCAGAGAGCAAAAATAAATAAATAAAAAGCAGAAGTTACAATTTTTGCCTCTGATAAAATAGTATTTAAAGCAACAAAGACCAAAAGAAGCAAAGAAGGACATTATATAATGATAAAAGAATCAATGCAACAACAAGAGGAGTTAAAGGTCCTAAATATATACGCACCCAATACAGGAATACCCAGACATACAAGACTTATAAAGAGACTTAGACTCCCACACAATAATAGTGGGAGACTTCAACATTAATATTAGACAGATCAATGAGACAGAAAATTAACAACGATATCCAGGACTTGAACTCAGATCTGGAACAAGTAAACGTAATTAACATTTATAGGGCCGGGCGCGGTGGCTCAAGCCTGTAATCCCAGCACTTTGGGAGGCCGAGGCGGGTGGATCACGAGGTCGAAAGATCGAGACCATCCTGGTCAACATGGTGAAACCCTGTCTCTACTAAAAAAAAATACAAAAAATTAGCTGGGCATCGTGGTGCATGCCTGTAATCCCAGCTACTCAAGCCTGTAATCCCAGCACTTTGGGAGGCCGAGGCGGGTGGATCACGAGGTCGAAAGATCGAGACCATCCTGGTCAACATGGTGAAACCCTGTCTCTACTAAAAAAAAATACAAAAAATTAGCTGGGCATCGTGGTGCATGCCTGTAATCCCAGCTACTCAGGAGGCTGAGGCAGGAGAATTGCCTGAGCCCAGGAGGCGGAGGTTGCGGTGAGCCGAGATCGCGCCATTGCACTCCAGCCTGGGTAACAAGAGCGAAACTCCGTCTCAAAAAAAAAAAAAAAAAAAAAAAAAAAAAAAAAAAAAAAACATTTATAGAACTCTCCACTTTACACAAAATATACACTCTTATCAGTACCACATCATATCAACTTAGAAGTTTAAACGAAATGTTGGTTGGCTCCTTGTTTGTTACTCTCTTCCCTCATTTTCTTTCATGTCTCCATTATTAAGGACAATTATAGGCATACCCATATTTAGACTGCATTCTAGCCCGGGCAATAAAGCAATACCCCCATTCTCTCTCCTTCTTCCTCTTTCTCTTTCTTCCTCTTCTTTATTCTTTTTCTTATTATTCTTTTTCTCTTTCTAAAAAAAAATAAAAATAAAAATAAAATAAATTTTAGGCTGGGCTTGGTGGTTCATGCCTATAATCTCAGCACTTTGGGAGGCCGAGGTGGGCAGATAGCTTGAGTCTAGGAGTTCAAGACCAGCCTGGGCAATATGGTGAAATCCCATTTCTACAAAAAAATTAGCCTGGGTGGTGGCACATGCCTGTAGTCCCAGATACTCCCAGATAGGAAGCTAAGGTGGGAGGATTGCTTGGGCCCAGGAGGTTGAGGCTGCAGTGAACTGTGACTGTGCCACTGCACTCCAGCCTTGGGCGACACAGTGAGATCTTATCTCAAAAAACTATAATGAGATAACATTTCACACCCATCAGTATGGCTATTACTAAAAAACAGAAAACAAGAAATGTTGTTGAGGTTACAGAAAAATTGGAACCCTCATGCATTACTGGTGGGAATGTAGAATGATATGAGACTATGGAAAATAGTATGGCAGTTCCTCAAAAACATAAACATAAAATTACCATATGGTCCAGCAATTATACTTTTAGGACCCGAAAGAATTGAAAGCAGGGTCTTGAAGAGGTATCTGTACACTCATGCTCATAGCAATATTATGCACAGTAGCCAAAAAGTGGAAATGCAAATGTCCATGAACAAGTTCATGAAGAAACAAAATATGGTGTATATATATATATACGGAATATTATCCCACCTTTAAACATAATGAAATTCTTTTCCTTCCTCGCTTCAGGCCCCCCATATGCAAGTAAGGAGTGAAATTCTGATATATGCTGCAGTGTGGATGAACCTTGAAGACATTGTGCTAAGTAAACTAAGCTTGTTGGCTGGGAGCAATGGTTCATGCCTGTAATCCCAGCACTTTGGGAGGCTGAGGCAAACGGATCACTTGAGGCCAGGAGTTCAAGTCCAGCCTGGCCAAATTGAAGAAACCCTGTCTCTACAGAAAAATACAAAAATTAACCAGGTCTGATGGCATTCACCTGTAATCCCCAGTTACTTGGAAGGCTGAGGCAGGAGAATTGCCTGAATCCTGGAGGCAGAGGTTGCAGTGAGCTGAGATTGTGCCACTGCACTCCAGCCTGGGCTTTCTTGAAAACAAAACAATATACACACACAACTTTAATGGCCTCCATTGCTCTAAAATGAAATCTAAGCTTCCTTATATGACTCCAAGCAACTATGTGATTGTGCCCTTGCCTCTCTAGTCACATCATATATCACTCCCCTCCTCACTCATTATCTTCGGCCACTGTGGTCACTTTGTTTGTGCTACTGTCCACTTTCCTGCTTGGAATACACTTCACTAATGTTGCAGGTTTATTTTTGTCTTGTCTTTCAGATCTCAGCTCATGTCACTCACTCAAACAGGCATCCCTTTAACACAGTAGCTCTCAGGTGGGGACAATTTTGACCCCCAGAGATTTGGCCATGTCTAGAAAGATATTTGATGGTCCCAACTGTAGGGATTGTATGTTACTGGCATGTAATGGTTAGAGGCCAGGGATGTTACTAAATATCCTGTAATACAGGACAGCCCCTTGAAAGAAAGAATTATCTAGCCCAAAATGTCAATAGTGCAGAGGTTGGGAAAGCCTACAAATAATACTTTAAATAACACCCTACTTAAAATGACTCTATTTAATTGCCTTGTTTATTTCTTTCACAGCGCTTACCACGATGTGAATTTATTTATTTTTTATTTGTTAATTCTTTACTTGTTCCCATTACAATGTAAGTTTCTAAGTTTCTCTTTCTTTCTTTCTTTTTTTTCTTATTTTTTTTGAGATGGAGTCTTGATCTGTCGCCAGGCTGGAGTGGAATGGTGCAATCTCAGCTTACTGCAACCTATGCCTCCCGGGTTCAAGCAGTTCTCCTGCCTCAGCCTCCCAAGTAGTTGGGACTACAGGCACATGCCACCACACCCAGCTAATTTTTTGTATTTTTAGTAGAGATGGGGCTTCACCATATTGGCCAGGATGGTTTCGATCTCCCGACCTTGTGATCCACCCGCCTTGGCCTCCCAAAGTGCTGGGATTACAGGATTGAGCCACCATGCATGGCCTAAATATAAGTTTTATAAAGTCAAGATTCTCACTTGCGGCCAGGTGTGGCGGCTCATGCCTGTAATCCCAACACTTTGAGAGGTCGAGGTGACAGAATCACTTGGGTCCAGGAATTTGAGATCAGTATGGACAACAAAATGAGAACCCCTTCATCTCTACTAAAAAAAGAAAAAATACCCTCTTGGGTGGCATTCACCTTTGATCCTAGCTACTCATGAAGTTGAGGCAGGAGGATTGCTTGAGCCCCAGGAGATTGAGGCTGCAGTGAGCCATGGTTGTGCCACTGCACTCCAGCCTGAGTGACAGAGTGGCACCCTGTTTCAAAAAAAAAAAAAAAAAATTTCGGCTGGGCACGGTGGTTCACACCTGTAATCCCAGCACTTTGGGAGACCGAGGCAGGCGGATCACCTGAGATCCAGAGTGTGAGACCAGCCTGACCAACATGAAGAAATATTGTCTCTACTAAAAATACAAAATTAGGCCAGGTGTGGTGGCTCGCACCTGTAATATCAGCACTTTGGGAAGCCAAGGTGGGCGGAACACAAGGTCAGGAGTTCGAGAATAGCCTAGCCAATATGGTGAAACCCCCATCTCTACTAAAAAATATGAAAAAATTAGCCAGCTGTGGTGGCATGTAATCCCAGTCACTCAGGAGGCTGAGGCAGGAGAATTGTTTGAACCCAGGATGCAGACGTTGCAGTGACCCAAGATCATGCCACTGCACTCCAGCCTGGGCAACAAAGCGAGACTCTGTCTCAAAACAACAGCAACCACAAACAACAACAAAAAACAAAATTAGCCAGGCATGGTGGTGCATGCCTGTAATCCGAGCTACTCGGGAGGCTGAGGCAGGAGAATTTATTTGAACCAGGAAGTGGAGGTTGTATGAGATTGTGCCATTGCACTCCAGCCTGGGCAACAGAGTGAGAGACTGTATCAAAAAAAAAAAAAAAAAAAAAAAAATTGCCAGCTGGGTACAGTGGCTCAGGCCTGTAATCCCAGCACTTTGGGAGGCTGAGGCAGGTGGATCACCTGAGGTCAGGAGTTCAAGACCATCCTGGCTAACATGGTGAAAATTTTTGTATTTTTTTTGTACTAAAAATACAAAAATTAGCCAAGTGTGGTGGTGCGTGCCTGTGATCCCAGCTACTCAGGAGGCTGAGTGAGGAGAATTGCTTGAACCCAGTAGGCAGAGGTTGCAGTGAGCCCAGATTTTCCTGCTGCACTCCAGCCTATGTAACAGACCAAGATTCCGTGTCAAAAAAAAAAAAAAAAAAAGAAAGCCTTGATCACTGCTGAACAAATGAGTGAATGAATGAATCCCATACATCTGTAACTGCTCAACACATTTTCCCATTAAAGCTCTAGTTTACAAATTGATTTACTTCATTTCCCCACAAAGCATCTACTTTTATTCACTACTTCAACCGGTATTTTGGGAGCACCAATTATGTGCCAAGCAGTGAGCTAGGTGCTGGGTAGATAATAGGGAATAAGAAGTAGCCCTTGGTCCCAAAGTGCTTATAAGTCAAAGGTTAATTTGGGAGTGATACATCTAATTAAAAGGCCTCTTATCATTCGGGCTGCTATGGGGGTCAAGGAGAAAACATGGTCTCCGCTCTCAAGGTGCTTATTTGTTCTGGGGGTGGCAGCGAGGAATGAAAGATGCACATAAGTAACCACAAATGCCCAGAAAAGCACATAAATAAGAAAAGCAAGATCTCTACCAGCTGTGAGGATCAGAGAAGGCTTTGTGGAAGAGGTGCCGTCTGGTTTGAGACATATAGGAAGACAGATGAGAGTATAATAAAACAGAAGGAGGAAATGGAGAGGAGGGGAGAAGACATTCCAGGCAGAAAGAATGTCAAGAGCCAAGGCACAGAAATGTGTGTGCCAGGAACAAGTAGACGTGTCTGGCTAAAGCACAGGAGGCCAGTGAGAGCTTAGGCTAGAAAGAGAGACTGGGCCCAAACTGGGTCAGTTGAATAAGAATGCAAATGACCCAAATCTTGCCCATATTTCCTATAATTTAGAGCAGTATTTCCCTCATGCACACAAGGAAAGGGAGGCTTAGAGAAGTTTGATGACTCAGCTAGTCATTAGTAGACCAGTGTGTCTTTGATTGTCAGGATTTCCAAGAGGTTCCTGGCTTACCATACTTGCCGGGAGCTCAATATGACAACACCGGTAAAGGGACAGAGTTCATGATATATAGTAGAGACACTTCTTGTCCCAGTGCATGAACAAACAATATATTGCCAGATTTTATTTTGGGCGGGGAGGAATGGCTCAGAGGCAGTACTTTTCCTTCTGTCCCAAGGTATGGTAGAAATGGGTGTAAACTAATGAAGGGAGGATGAGGAAGCAGGAGAGGGACCAAAGAACGAAAAGAATAGGTCAGTTTGTTTGATAAACAAGCTGTGCTGAAGTATTTACTTGCAAAATTTCAGTTGCCATAGCAATTGGATGCTGCTCTTTCCACTGTTCCTCCTTTTATCCTTTGCATGGCCTTTAAAGTCGTTTCCTAGGCAGATGTAGTTCTTGCCGTTTATCTTAAAGAAGATTGTGGAACATTTCTTTCCTTCTGCTTTTCTTTTTCTCTTTGTGACGTCTGGTCCAGCCACTCCTCTGGGAAGAGCTGGAGGGCACCGACCATTTCAGGAGCAGGGCCTTAGGAGCAAAGGGACACTACCAAACCTGGTGTGAGTTGAAATGTTCGGTTGCTGACTTCTAGAGCATCCTGGCATTAAATGATAAGTGTAGGGATTAAGCAAGGTGTAGAATGACTTTTAAAAAACCCCATGCAGGTTATAAATAGTATAGTCAAGTTTGGGTGTGGTAGCTCACGCCTATAATCCCAGCACTTTGGGAAGCCAAGGTGGGCAGATCACCTGAGGTCAGGAGTTCAAGACCAGCCTGGCCAACATGGTGAAATCTCATCTCTACTAAAAATACAAAAAGTAGCCAGATGTGGTGGCATGCGCCTGTACTCCCAGCTACTCAGGAGGCTGAGGCAGGAGAGTTGCCTGAACTTGGGAGGCAGAAGTTGCAGTGAGCCGAGATTACATCACTGCACTCCAACCTGGGTGACAGAGTGAGACTCCATCTCAAAAAAAAAAAAAAAATCCCCACAAACACCCCAAAAAAACAGTATAGTCAAAAATTCTCTGAACTCCAGGGTGAGAATTTCCCCATCAGGCAAGGACAACAATGATTATGAGTATTCAGTCTTATCCCACTGAATCCTCACAACAACCCTGTCTGCCTAGCTTAGCTAATATTTACTGAGCACTTACTTTGTGCCTGACACTTTTCAGACCGTGTTTCATCTCACCTAAGTCCTCAAAAGCACTTTTGCTGTAGATTTTTATTATCCTTATTTCAAAATGGAAGAAAAGAACATAAAGTTAATAATTATTGAACGCACGATATGTGCCAAGGCACTGTGATAAGCACTTGACATGCATTTTCCCATGATAAACCTTTGAAAAAAATGGTCTGCGTTTTTTTTGGTTTTTTTTTTTTTTTTTTTTTTTTGAGATGGAGTCTTGCTCTGTCATCCAGGCTGGAGTGCAGAGGTGTGATCTCAGCTCACTGCAACCTCCACCTCCTGGGTTCAAGGGATTCTCCTGCCTCAGTCTCCTGTGCAACTGGGATTATTGGCACATACCACCCCACCCAGCTAATTTTTGTATTTTTAGTGGAAGTGGGGTTTTGCCATGTTGGCCAGGCTGGTCTCGAACTCCTGATCTCAAATAATTCACCCACAGTTCCTTGGTTTACCAAAGTGCTAGGATTACAGGTGTGACCCACCACGCCCAGCCTGATCTGTTATTTTGTTTATTTTATTTTATTTTTAGAGACAGTGGTCTTGCTCTGTCACCTAGGTTGGAGTGCAGTGCTGTGATCATAACTCAAAGTAGCCTCAAACCCCTGGCTCAAGCACTCCTCCTGCCTCAGCCTTGGGAGTAGCTGGGACTAGAGGTGTGTGCCACCATGCCTGGCTAGTGTTTTAAAATTTTGTCCTAGAGACATGGTCTCACTATGTTGTGCAGGCTGGTCTCAAACTTCTGAGCTTGGACAATCCTTCTGCCTTGGCCTCCCAAAGGGCTGAGATTACAGGTGTGAACCCCTGCACCTGGCTTGGTCTGTATTTTACTGTGCCTGGCCTAGGTTTGTATTACTGAGAGCAAATAGCTTGCTCCACTCTACATAAGTAAGAAGAAGAAGCGGATTGAAAGCTAGTCTCTTTAATTAGTCTCTCATGAGCTTAAGCACTCCAAAAATAGAAATGAAAGTTCAGAGAGTTTAAGGGACTTGCTCGAGATTACACAGCCCACAGTTGAAGAATGGTATCTGAATCCAGGTTTGTCTGATTCCAGAATTGAAATGCTAACATTTTCTAGTGTGAAAAATAATGAAAAATAATTTATCCTCTGATTTGGAGCTAATTCTGAAAGCAGAGCAACGTTACTGGGCTTTATTTCACTGTACTCTTTAGATATAGCTCCCCCAAAGTTAGTCTGTAAATCACTAGCCAGACTTTTTGATATCTCCCTGCTACACTGTCAACTTGCAGAACAAATGGTTCGTATTCTGAAGCTGTTAGGGGAATGAGGCATTTAAAAAGCAGAGGAGAAGCCGGGCGCGGTGGCTCAAGCCTGTAATCCCAGCACTTTGGGAGGCCGAGGCGGGTGGATCACGAGGTCGAGAGATCGAGACCATCCTGGTCAACATGGTGAAACCCCGTCTCTACTAAAAATACAAAAAAATTAGCTGGGCATGGTGGCGTGTGCCTGTAATCCCAGCTACTCAGGAGGCTGAGGCAGGAGAATCGCCTGAAGCCAGGAGGCGGAGGTTGCGGTGAGCCGAGATCGCGCCATTGCACTCCAGCCTGGGTAACAAGAGCGAAACTCTGTCTCAAAAAAAAAAAAAAAAAAAAAAAAAAAAAAAAAAAAGGAGAGGAGGAAAGGATGAGGCAGGCAGACAGATAGGAAGAAAAGAAGAAAATGAGGGAATAAAACTAGTAGTACAAGGGAAGAAATAGGACACAATATTCCCTTTTTTTTTTTTTTTTTTTTAAGGAATCAGGGTCTCACTATGTTGCCCAGACTGGACTTGAACTCCTGGGCTCAAGCAATCCTCCTGCTTTGGTCTTGGGACTTGAGTTGGGACTATAGGTGCATGCCACTGCTGGCTGGAGTACTTACTTTTTTGAGGTGGAGTCTCACTCTGTTGCCCAGGATGGAGTGCAGTGACATGACCTCAGCCCAGTTCAACCTCCGCCCCCCAGGTTCAAGCAATTCTGATGCCTCAGGCCTCCTGAGTAGCTGGGACTATAGGCGTGCACCACCATGCCCTGGATTTTTTTTTTTAATAGAGACAAAGTTTTACCATGTTGGCCAAGCTTGTCTTGAACTCCTGACCTCAAGTGATCTGCCCACCTCAGCCTCCTAAAGTGCTGGGGATTACAGGCATGAACCACGGCACCTGGCCAGGAGTATTTACTTTTCTCTTCAACTTCTAGGGCTCTAGGCTAGAAGTTCATCCTCTAGGAGATGAACTTTTACTACCTACATTTACTACCTACATTTTGTAAGTGAAACCAGAGTAGATTTTGCTACTAGCTGGTGACTGTTCTAACTCAGTGTTTTTTATTTATTTTTAGTTTTAGTTTTAGTTATTTTTGAAACAGGTTCTTGCTCTGTCACCCAGGCTGGAGTGCAATGGCAGAGTCATGGCTCACTGCAGCCTTGACCTCTTGGGTTCAATTAAAAAAATTTTTTTTTGGCCAGGCGCGGTGGCTCAAGCCTGTAATCCCAGCACTTTGGGAGGCCGAGGCGGGTGGATCACGAGGTCAAGAGATCGAGATCATCCTGGTCAACATGGTGAAACCCCATCTCTATTAAAAATACAAAAAATTAGCTGGGCATGGTGGCACGTGCCTGTAATCCCAGCTACTCAGGAGGCTGAGGCAGGAGAATTGCCTGAACCCAGGAGGCGGAGGTTGTGGTGAGCCGAGATCACGCCATTGCACTCCAGCCTAGGTAACAAGAGCAAAACTCCGTCTCAAAAAAAAAAAAAAAATATATATATATATATATATATTTTTTTTTTTTTTTGGTAGAGATGAGGTCTCTCTATATTGTCCAGGCTGGTCTTGAACTCCTGGGCTCAAGCGATCCTCCCGTCTTGGCCTCTCAAAGTGCTGGCATTACACAGGCTTGAGCCACCGCTCCCAGCCTCAATCCTTTTCAAATTTTTTTTTTTTTTTTGAGACGGAGTTTCGCTCTTGTTACCCAGGCTGGAGTGCAATGGCGCGATCTCGGCTCACCGCAACCTCCGCCTCCTGGGCTCAGGCAATTCTCCTGCCTCAGCCTCCTGAGTAGCTGGGATTACAGGCACGAGCCACCATGCCCAGCTAATTTTTTGTATTTTTAGTAGAGACGGGGTTTCACCATGTTGACCAGGATGGTCTCGATCTCTCGACCTCGTGATCCACCCGCCTCGGCCTCCCAAAGTGCTGGGATTACAGGCTTGAGCCACCGCGCCCGGCCCCTTTTCAAATTTTAATGTGAATATGAATCTCCTGGACGGATCTTGTTAAAAGCAGATTCTGATTCAGTAGGTCTAGGGTGTAGGGTGAGTCTCTTTCTTTCTTTCCCTCTCCTTCCTTTCTACCTTCCCTCCTTCCCTTCTTTTCTTTCTTTCTTTTTCTTTTCTATTCTTTTCTTTTGGCAGACTCTCACTCTATAGCCCGGCTGGAGTGCAGTGGCACTACCTTGGCTCACTGCATCACTGCAAACTCCGCCTCCCAGGTTCAAGCAATTCTCCCACCTCAGCCTCCCAAATAGCTGGGATTACGCATGTGTCACTACGCCCAGCTAATTTTTATATTTTTAGTAGAAATGAGGTTTTGCCATGTTGGCTAAGCTAGTCTCCTGACCTCATGTGATCTACCCAACTGGGTTTCCCAAAGTGCTGGGATTACAGGTGTGAGACACCACGTCCGGCCTGAGATTCTATATTTCCTTTTTTTTTTTTTTTTTTGAGACTGAGTCTTGTCCTGTTGCCCAGGCTGGAGTGTAGTGGCATGATCTTGGCTCACTGCAACTATTGCCTGGGTTAGAGCAATTCTCTTATCTCAGCCTCCCAAGTATCTAGGATTACAGGCATGCGCCACCACTCCCAGATAATTTTTGTGTTTTTAGGAGAGATGGAGTTTCACCATGTTGGCCAGGCTGGTCTCGATCTCCTGACCTCAGGTGATCCACCCACACTGGCCTACCAAAGTGCTGGCATTACAGGCGTGAGCCACCGCGGCCGGCTATGTATTTTGGTCAGGATCCCAGATGATACTGATGATACTGGTCTGTGGATTAGCAAGGCTCTAGCTTAAGTGTTGTGATTTAGTTAAATTTACATGTATAATATCTTAGCTTGTTTGGGATGCTGTAGCAAAACACCTGATCTTGGGTAATTTATAAAAAACAGAAATTTATTACTCACAGTTCTAGAGGCTTCCCAGCCCAAGATCAAGATGCCAGCAGATTTGACATCTGGCAAGGGCCCCTGTTCCTCAGAAACAGCACCTTGTCTATGTCCTCCCATGGCACAAGGACAAAAAGCTCCCTCAGACTTCCTTTATATGGGCACTAATCTCATTCTCAAGGGCTCTACCATTTCCTCCCTCCCTCCCTTCCCCCTTTTCTTTCTTTCCTTCCTTCCTTCCTTTCCTTCTTTCCTTCTTTCTTTGACAGGGTCTCACACTATTGCCCAGGCTGGAGTACAGTGGTGCAACCATAGCTCATTGCAGCCTCAAACTCCTGGGCTCAGGTGATCCTCCCACCTCAGCCGCCCAAGTACATGGGACTACAAGTGTGAGCCACCTTGCCTAGTTAATTTTTAAAATTTTTTACTCATTTATTTATTCCAGACAGAGTCTTGCTTCATTTCCCAGGCTAGAGTGCAGGGGTGTGATCATGGCTCACTGCAGCCTCGACCTCTTGGGTTGAAGCAATCCTCCTGCTTCAGCCTTCTGAGTAGCTGAAACTACAGGTGCATGCCACCATGGCTGGCTAATTTTTGTATTTTTTTTGTAGAGACAGGGTTTTGCCATGTTGCCCAGGCTGGTCTCGAACTCCTGGGCTCAAGCAGTTTACCTGCTTGAGCCTCCCAAAGTGCTAGGACTACAGGCACGAGCCATGGTGTTGGGCCTAATTTTTTTGTTTTTTAGAGACAGGGTCTTGTTATGTTGCTCAGCTCATCTTGAACTCCTGGCCTCAATCCATCTTCCCACCTCAGCCTCCTGAGTTGCTGGGATTACAGGCATGAGTCACCACACCCAGCTCCAGCTCCACCTCTTAATTCCATGACCTTAGGGGTAGCATTTCAACATAGGTTTTTTTTTCTTTGAGACAGTCTTGCTCTGTTGCCTAGGCTGGAGTGCAGTGGTGATCTCGGTTCACTGCAACCTCTGCCTCCTGGGTTCAAGCGATTCTCATGCTTCAGCCTCCTGAGTAGCTGGGACTACAGGTGCGCAGGTACACCATGCCCAGCCACTTTTTGTATTTTTTAAGTAAATTTGGGGTTTCACCACGTTGGCCAGGGTGGTCTCGAACTCTTGACCTTAAGTGATCTGCCTGCCTCAGCCTTCCAAAGTGTTGGGATACAGGTGTGAGCCACTGCACACAGCCTCAACATATGAATTTTGAGGGGATACATATATTCTGATGATAGCAGACATATATCCTTTAGCTCATATAGGGTCTGGGAGCAGCAACAATCCAATAGCAATGACCACACCAGGTGCCCATATCTTGGTTTCTGTTTTTTTCATTTTTGTTTTGTAGAGATGAGGTTTCGCCATGTTGCTCAGGCTGGCCTTGAATTCTGGGACTCAAGCGATTCACCCACCTCGGTCTCCCAGAGGGCTGAGATTACAGGTGTGAGCCGCTGTACCCAGCCCATATCTCTGTTAAAAGATATCAAGGATGCTGGGAAATATGGCTTATTCCAGGTCTGGGATATGAAAAGTACAAGATAAGCTTGGAATAATATAGTGTGCCAAAATAAGATAGTATTCAAAGAATAATGGGAGCATGTTAAACAACATGGAAGCTAGCTCTATGGGATTAAATCAGGGACAATAAGAGCATCAAAATAAATAATAGAGGCCGGGTTCAGTGGCTCACACCTGTAATCCCAGCATTTTGGGAGGCCAAGGCGGGTGAATCATGAGGTCAGGATATCAAGACCATACTGGCCAATATGGTGAAATCCTGTCTCTATTAAAAAGTACAAAAATTAGCTAGGCCTGTAGTCCCAGCTACTCAGAAGGCTGATGCAGAAGGATTGCTTGAACTGGGTGGTGGAGATTGCAGTGAGCTGAGATTGCACTATTGCACTCCAGCCTGGCAACAGAGCAAGATGCCATCTCAAAATAAACAAAAAATTATATAAACTATGAATCTGGCTGGGCATGGTGGCTCACACCTGTAATCCCAGCACTTTGGGAGGCTGAGGTGGGCAGGTCACTTGAGGTCAGGAGCTCAAGACCAACCTGGCTAATATGGTGAAACCCCATCTCTAATAAAAATACAAAAAATTAGCCTGGTGTGGTGGCATGCACTTGCAGTCTCAGCTTCTTCGGAGGCTAAGGCACAGAATCGTTTGAACCTGGGGAGCAAAGGTTGCAGTTAGCTGAGATCGTGCCACTGCATTTCAGCCTGGGTGACAGTGTGAGACTCTGTCTCAAAACAAACAAAAAATCCACCAAAAACCAGCCAGGAAATATTGTGGATACTAAAACTAGTGAGTGAAAATTTGATGAGGAACAGAATGTTTGCATAGTCTCAAAATACTTCATAATTTAAAAGTGAAAAACTAACTTTACAGTGGAGAAACCTGGCAGATACTACCTTAATCAAGTGATCAAAGTTAACATGAACACTAATAGGACAAATTAAAATTGTGCACACCTGGTAAGATGTAATGAGAAAACACAGTATCACTCCTGTGATAATCTTGCCAAATAAACTCTGACTCTATTCATGAGAAATCATCAGGCAAATCCAATTTGAGAAATATTCTAACAAATAATTGGCCTGTAATCTTCAAAAGCATAAGATATTGAAAGTCAAGAAAAGATTGAATACCTCCTGTTCCAGACAAAAGGACACAACTAAATGCAACATATGATCTTGGGTTGAATGCTATAGCTACAAAGGGCATTAAAGAGACAATGGTGATAGTACAGTAATGTATCTGTTAATTTCCTGATTTTGATAGTTGTATTGTGGTTATGTAGAATATTCATGTTTGTAGGAATTATACTCTGTAATTACATACTGTATTTGTGGGTAATGGGACATAATATTGTCAACTTTTATCCAACTAAATTGGGGAGAAAGTTATTTGTAGTATTCTTGTAAAAAAAGTAAACTTGTAATGTTGAATATATGACTCATTAAAGAGCACCATTATTAATCAATGACATCTATAATGTGTATAGGATATTAGGACCCATGCAGTTAAAAAACAACAACAACAACAACAACAACAAAAACAGGCTGGGGGTGGTGGCTCATACCTGTAATCCCAGCACTTTGGGAGGCCGAGGCAGGCACATCACGAGGTCAAGAGATCAAGACCATCCTGGCCAACATAGTGAAACCCCGTCTTTACTAAAATACAAAAATTAGCTGGGCGTGGTGGTGTGTGCCTGTAGTCTCAGCTACTTGGGAGGCTGAGGCAGGAGAATTGCTTGAACTCGGGAGGCGGAGGTCGCAGTGAGCCGGATAGTGCCACCACACTCCAGCCTGGTGCCTGGCAAAAGAGCAAGACTCTGTCTCAAAACAACAACAACAACAACTGCTACTACAAATAAAAATAATTCACTATCTCATATGTAGCGTTGTTGTAGGGCTTAACTAAACTGTTGCATGCAAGTGCTCGGCACTGTGCCTGGCACATAGGGGTTAAGGAC
Organism: Saimiri boliviensis; assembly: GCF_048565385.1. NCBI lineage: Eukaryota > Metazoa > Chordata > Mammalia > Primates > Cebidae > Saimiri > Saimiri boliviensis. The sequence goes on from NC_133465.1 coordinate 29,826,051, forward strand.
CAGTGCAGAATGGTGATGGAAGTTGGGGTGAGACTCACTCTGGATATATTCTTATCAGTTTGATTCTGACACTTATCCAGGTACCACATGGCTCAAAGCAAGAGTTTAAGTGAAAGCCATGAAGATCTAGAAACCTTATAAGAAAACTTTCAGGCTAAGCCACTAGATTCCCCTTGAGAAAGCTTCAAATAGACCATTTCCTTGCAAATAACAGTTTACTTTCACAAAAATAGATGACCTAGCTCATGATCATAATTAGCCTCTGGAATTGAATGACAATTGCCAACAGATGAATATAATTCTCTCTTTTCACTTTCCTATACTGGTGGGGAGTTTCTTTTTCTTCTTTACATTTTTTTTTTTTTTTTTTTTTTTTTCTTTTTGTGAGACGGAGTTTTGCTCTCATTGCCAAGTCTGGACTGCAATGGCATGATCTCGGCTCACCACAACCTCTGCCTCCTGGGTTCAAGCGATTCTCCTACCTCAGTCTCCCAAGTAGCTGGAATTACAGGCATGTGTCACCATGACCGGCTAATTTTGTAATTTTAGTAAAGACGGAGTTTCTCAGGCCGGGTGTGGTGGTTCAAGCCTGTAATCCCAGCACTTTGGGAGGTCGAGGCGGGTGGATCACGAGGTCAAGAGATCGAGATCATCCTGGTCAACATGGTGAAACCCCGTCTCTACTAAAAATACAAAAAATTAGCTGGGCATGGTGGCACGTGCCTGTAATTCCAGCTACTCAGGAGGCTGACGCAGGAGAATTGCCTGAACCCAGGAGGCAGAGGTTGCAGTGAGCCGAGATCGCGCCATTGCACTCCAGCCTGGGCAACAAGAGTGAAACTCCGTCTCAAAAAAAGAAAAGAAAAAAAAAAAAAGATGGAGTTTCTCCATGTTGGTCAGGTTGGTCTCCAACTCCTGACCTCAGGTGATTCACACTGGTGGGGATTTTCTCATCTTCCTCAGACTGTGCATTTTAATAGTAAAAACATCACATTTTGTTGATTATTACATGACATATATGCTTATGTAACATCATATAAAGGGTAAGTGTTGTACAGATGAAATAGAATGAATTTTCACAAGAGGTTCAGGATGGAAATCCATTATTCTCATTTCGAAGATGCTGAAACAAGGTCCAGCTATAAAGTTAAACAGTTGAGTGTCAGACCTGAGAAAGGCCTGTGCTGCTGCCATCTGTGTATCGTGTCACTGCATTGTGCTCTGTTCTTACTGGGATGAAGAACAGTGAAGCCTAGACATGCCTTTCCATAAGCGGTTGCCCTGGTCTTCTTTCAGTTACCCCAAGCCTTCAGGCTTTTTTTCTATCTTAATGGCATTTACATATGCCATTTCTCTTCCTATCATCAGCCTCTATCAACCTATCATCAACGATATCTTTTCCTATCTCTTCTCCATCCTTCCCCTAACTCTTATCTTTTGGGTCCTGGTTGAGATGTCATTTACTCAGAGAGACTGTTCGGCTATCCCTCTCCTGCCTTGCCTCCCTCATTCTCTTTCACGGTGTTTTATACTTTCCTCTAGAGAACTCATCACAATTTGCAATTGTATGTCTATTTGTGTATGTATTTGTCTTCTCTAACAGGCTCTTAGTCCTACGCAGGTAGGGATACCAAACTGTTTTTGTTTTTTGAGACAGGGTCTTGCTCTTTTACCCACGCTGGAGTGCAGTGGTGCCATCTCAGCGCAACTTCCACACCTGCATCCCATGGACTCAAGCGATCCTCCCACCTTATCTTAGCCTCCTATCTGGGACCACAGGTGTGCACCACAACACCTGGCTATTTTTTTTTTTTTTGAGATGGAGTTTAGCTCTTGTTGCCTAGGCTGGAGTGCAGTGGCATGATCTCAGCTCACTGCAATCTCCACCTCCCTGGTTCAAGTGATTCTCCTGCCTCAGCCTCCCAAGTAGCTGGGACTACAGGTGCCTGACAACATGTCTGGGTAATTTTTTGTATTTTTAGTAGAAACGGGGTTTCACCGTGTTGGCCAATCTGGTCTTGAACTCCTGACCTCAGATGATCCACCCGTATCAACCTCCCAAAGTACTGGGATCATAGGTGTGAGCTATTTCACCTGGCTTATTTTTTTGTATTTTTAGTAGGATCTCACCATGTTGCCCAGGCTGGTCTCAAACTGCCGAGCTCAAGCAATCCACCTGCCTCAGCCTCCCAAACTGCTGGGATTATAGGCGTGAACCACTGAGCCCAACCCCCCATCTGTTTTGTTTTCTATATTAACCTAGTGCCTAACGTAGAGCTGCATGTATAGCAGGCTCTTAAATACATATTAATTGAGAGAATGAATGAATGAATGAATGAATGAAATGTTGTTTATCACATGCTACTCTGGTAAATGATAGCTTGGGGTGGAAATCAATGTTGCTAACAATATTTAAATGATCGATGTTGGGTTTAAGCATCCTCTTCCCTTACCCCATCTCTACCCTCACCATTAAGTAGCATTTGTCTAACGCATTTAATCTCCTAGTGCCAAACCCTCATCTCTGTAAATTTGGAGACTAGTTTTTGGAACAGATACATGTACCAAGACTGATTCTGTTCACAGCATTTTAGGCTTACAGGTTCTTACTGAAATAAAGTTTGATTTCATATTATTCTGGATTAACTCCAGGCATTCACCATTCAATGTGAATAATTCAGTGTTACTCTGGAGTAACTCCAAGGCATTCACCATGCAAAGGAAAAGACATTTGTTTTGTTTTGTTAAAACTGAACTCAAACTATCTGAAAGAAAAGGCTGCATTTATAGATAATTGTGTGCATTTTAGGTAACCAAGAGTGAGTATTGTTTTTGGATGGCTATATTATTTCTATTTGTACTGATATCCTACAAACTTTGTATTATATAGTTTAACTAATAATTTATTTTTTCTAATCCTAAAAACAATTATGTTCTTTGTAGAAATTTTAGAAAATGCAGAAAAGCATGAAGGAAAAGGAAAAAGTAGAAAGACACAAAAAATATCACTCAGAATCTCATCATTAGAGATAATCCTTGCTAACATTTTGGTATGGTTTCTCTCTTTTCTCTCTCTTTTTTTGAGACAGGGTCTTGCTCTGTTACCCAGGCTGGAGTACAGTGGTGCAACATGGCTCACTGCAGCCTCAACCTCCTAGGCACAAGTAATCCTCCCCACTCAGCCTCCTGAGTAGCTGGGAATACAGGCACATGCCACTACGCCTGGCTAATATTTATTTATTTATTTATTTTGAGATAGAGTCTCACTCTGTCACCCAGGCTGAAGTGTAGTGGCACCATCTAAGCTCACTGCAACCTCTGTTTTCAGGGTTCACGTGATTCTCGTGCCTCAGCCACTCGAGTAGCTGGGATTACAGGCACATGCCACCATGCCTGGCTAATTTTTGTATTTTTAGTAGAGATGGAGTTTCGCCATGTTGGCCAGGCTGGTCTCCAACTCCTGACCTCAAGTGATCTGCCTACCTTGGCCTCCCAAAATGCTGGGATTACAGACATGAGCCACCACACCCAGCTGCCTGGATCTTTTTTCACATTGTTTGTAGAGACACAGTTTCATCATGTTGCCCAGACAGGTCTCAAACTCCTGTGCTCAAGCAATCTGCCTGCATCAGCCTCTCAAAGTGGTGCTGGGGTTATAGGTGTGAGCTACCGCGCCTGGCTAGCTGAGCCTTATTTCTATGTGTATGTTTGGGTAGGTTCATACATATATTTATAACAGTTATCACCTGTAATGGCAGCACTTTGGGAGGCCAACGCAGGCAGGTTGTTTGACTTCAGGAGTTCGAGACCAGCCTGGCCAACATGGTGAAACCCAGTCTCTACTCAAAACACAAAAAATTAGCCAGGCATGGTGGCACATGCCTGTAATTTTAGCTACTCAGGAGGCTGAGGCACAAGAATCTCTTGAACCAGGCAGGGGGAGGCAGAGGTTACACTGAGCCAAGATCATGCCATTGCACTCCCAGCCTGGGTGACAGAGCAAGGCTCTGCCTCAAAAAAAAAAAAAAAAGTTATCACATATGTAAGTATATACTGTTATCATTTACTGAATATGCCAAGAATATGCCTTTTTAAACATATTGCCTCTTGTAATCCTCTCAATAGTTTTATGAGAAGATATTTTTATTTTTACTTTACAAATGAGCAAACAGAGTCTGAGAGTATTAATTTATTTGCGTAAGGTCATATCACTATTAAATGGTAGATCTGAGATGCAAATCTAGATCTAAAAGTCTATAATCTGAATCATTATGCTATATAGCTGTGTGTACATTTCGATGTTTTAAATCAAACTGGAACTACCATAGAGATAGTTTTGTTTTGTTTTGTTTGAGATGGGGTTCTCACTCTGTTGCCTAGGCTGGAGTGCAGTGGTGCAATCACAGCTCACTGCAGTCTCAACCTCCTGGGTTCAAGCAATCCTCCCACCTCAATCTCCTGAGTAGCTAGAACTATAGGCATGCACCACCATGCCTGGCTAATTTTTTGTATTTTTTTTCTAGAGATAGGGTTTTATCATGTTGCCCAGGCTGGTCTGGAACTTTGGGCTCAAGCAATCCACTTGCCTCAACCTCCTAAAGTGCTGGAATTACAGGTGTGAGCTACCGCACCTGGCTCTTACAGTATTTCATATCTTTTACTAACCCTAATTTTTATGACTTTATGATCTATAAGATTAAGGAAATAGTAAATGAATGAATAAGATGTTGTTTATCACATACACACTGGTAAAGCTCAGATTGAATAGATGTTCTGATGTTTCAGACTATTTTCATCATCTTAATGTTTATTTGTATTCTCTGTGACTTTCTCTTTTTCTTGTCCCTTTCTATACAAACTGTTTACTTTTAAAATGCCATTTAATGCTTTGAAAGATAATCCTCTTGGTTTTATTCTAAAAGTGCTTACCTTTAAATTAAAAAAACCCAACAATCTATTTTCAATATTACAATGAAATAGCAGCTCTGATTTCTCCTGTGTATGACTGGGATATTTAGCATACTTTTATTTTCCCTCATTCTTTTTTTTTTTTTTTTTGAGACGGAGTTTCGCTCTTGTTACCCAGGCTGGAGTGCAATGGCGCGATCTCGGCTCACCGCAACCTCCGCCTCCTGGGTTTAGGCAATTCTCCTGCCTCAGCCTCCTGAGTAGCTGGGATTACAGGCACACGCCACCATGCCCAGCTAATTTTTTGTATTTTTAGTAGAGACAGGGTTTCACCAGGTTGACCAGGATAGTCTCGATCTCTCGACCTCGTGATCCACCCGCCTCGGCCTCCCAAAGTGCTGGGATTACAGGCTTGAGCCACCGCGCCCGGCCATTTTCCCTCATTCTTTACCTCCCACTCCCAACCCTCCCAGCTTGGTTTTATTCATGTTATTTGTCCTTTTAGACCTTTATTATCCCTCTTGAAAAAAAGACATTTCTTTTTGTACATTACGAATTTTTCTTACAAAAGTTATTTTAGACATTTAAATAAAGTTCTGTTATGTATAAGTCCTTTTATTGTTCTTTTTTATCCTTAAGTCCTCATTCAGCAGAAGTATATCTTTGAGCAGTTTTCTTTCAGAACAGATAAGCTGGGTCGTATCATTTTTGAGTCTTTTACATCAGTACTTATTTCTGAGGTCTTCACAATTGCATGACAACTTGGCTGAATGCAGAATTCTTAAATTACAAATGTTTACCCTTGGAATTCTGTAGGATATGCTTTATTGACTTGTGTCTCACAGAGTTGCAGAATTCTGCCAGGAGTGGTGGCTCACACCTATAATCCCAGCACTTTGGGAGACTGAGGCAGGCAGATGTCAAGAGCAGCCTGGTCAACATGGGGAAACCCTGTCTCTCCTAAAAATACAAAAATTAGCTGGGTGTGATGGTGGGCACCTGTAATCCCAGCTACTCAGAAGGCTGAGACAGGAGAATCACTTGAAACTGGGAAGCAGAGGTTGCAATGAGCGGAGATCATGCCACTGCACTCTACCCTGGGTGACAGAGTGAGACTCTGTCTCAAAAAAATAGATAAATAAAATAAAAGAACAGAGTTGCAGAATTCTGAGGCCAGCTTGCCTTTTGTTCCTTAGAGATAATTTTTTTTTCCTGCCTGTATTCTCTTTTTTTAGACAGTCTTGTTCTATCGCCCAGGCTGGAGTATAGTGGGATGATCTTGGCTTACTGCAGCCTCTGCCTTCTGGTTTCAAGCAATTCTCATTCGTCAGCCTCCCGAGTAGCTGAGACTACAGGTTTGTGCCACCACATCCAGCTAATTTTTGTATTTTTAGTAGAGATGGGTTTTACCATGTTGGCCAGGCTGGTCTCAAACTCCTGGCCTCAAGTGATCTGCCCACCTTGGCCTCCCAAAGTGCTGGGATTACAGGCGTGAGCCACTGTGTCTGGTCTACATCATTTCATAGTCCTATGATTTTTCTCCATTTGCTCATCCTTTTTTTTTTTTTTTTTGAGAAGTTCTCACTGGGTCACCCAGGCTGTAGTGCAGTGACACAATCACGGTTCATTGTGGCCCCTACCTTCTTGGCTCAAGTGATCCTCCCACCTCAGCCTGCCTTCTGAGTAGCTGGGACCACAAGTGCTTACACACTTACCACCACATCTGGCTAATTAAAAAGTTTTTTTTAGAGACAGAGTCTTGTTATCTTGCCCAGGCTGGTCCTGAATTCCTAGCCTCAAGTGATCCTCCTGCCTCAGCCTCCCAAAATGCTGGGATTACAGGCATGAGCCACTGAGCCCAACCACCACTTGCTTATCTTAACATAGAGAGGTCTATGCTTGTCCAGCTTTTGATAATATTGAAGTGAGGATTGCAGTGGGTTCTATTAGAAACTGCAATGTGGCTTGGCGTCGTGGTGCCACGCTTATAATCCCAACACCTTGGGAGGCCAATCACTTGAGGTCAGGAGGTCGAGACCAGCCTGGCCAACACGGTGAAACCCTGTCTCTACTAAAAATACAAAAAGAGGCCGGGCGCGGTGGCTCAAGCCTGTAATCCCAGCACTTTGGGAGGCCGAGGCGGGTGGATCACGAGGTCAAGAGATCGAGACCATCTTGGTCAACATGGTGAAACCCCGTCTCTACTAAAAATACAAAAAAAATTAGCTGGGCATGGTGGCACGTGCCTGTAATCCCAGCTACTCAGGAGGCTGACGCAGGAGAATTGCCGCAACCCAGGAGGCGGAGGTTGCAGTGAGCCGAGATCGCGCCATTGCACTCCAGCCTGGGCAACAAGAGTGAAACTCCGTCTCAAAAAACAAAACAAAACAAAACAAAACAAAACAAAACAAAACAAAACAAAAAGAAAACTAGCTGGTCATGTTGACCCATGTCTTTAATCCCAGCAATTCAGGAGGCTGAAGCAGGAGAATCACTTGAACCTGGGAGGTAGAGGTTGCAGTGAGCTGAGATTGTCCCAGTGTACTCCAGCCTGGGTGACAGATCGAGACCCTGTCTCAAAAACAAAACAAAAACAAAACAATATAAAAAATGAACTTCAATGGGTCTGAGTGTATCCCCTGTCTTCCCTTTCCACCTGTCTTCACCTAGTCTTCAACCCTGAGTAATGGGATGTTGGTAGAATTCTAACGGGTTGATAAGATATTTTATGGAAATAGAATCTTGATCTGACCTCTCCTAATTGGGACCTTCTACATTCTAACTAGCAGAAATTCCTCAAAGTTTCTGGCATATAGAAGATTTTCCTCTATTTTTATTCCTTTGATCGTTTCAATGTGAATTCAGAATAAGCCAATTTAGAAGACTGTCCTCACAAATCCATTTTATTTAAAAACCACGAAATAACATTTTTTCTCTGTGTTAAGAAGGTTAGAAAAAAATGCTCAAGACTCATAATTACATGTAGTTTTAACATTTTTTCATAAAAGGTCTCAAATCCCTTGGGAAGCTACATGGTCTAGTGGGAATTGGGAAAATGGATTCTGATTGCAATATGTAATTTCACTGCAGCTTTGAACAAACTATTTGAACTTCAGATTCTCTAATCTTAGATTTTCTTACGTCATAGTGTGACAGAGAAAGCACTATGGAAAAAAATAAATGTGGAAGCACTTTGAACTGTTCAAAGATAGATACTAAGGAAATCGGAGGGATTTTTGTTATTGTTTGAATGCTATTATGGCTTTGAGCACTTTCAGGCTAGCCCAAAGAGTGTGTGCTTGAGGGACAGCAAATGAGGCCAGGTTGCTGGGAAGCCCTGTTATGCAACACAGTTCTGAAGGATAGCTGGGGGAGAGACACTGCTTCGGACACTGTCATCTTGTGGAAGATTCAAGAGAGTAGTAAATGTAGTCTCACTTTTCTGTTAAGCCAAATTATAATGCCTGATTTACCTGAAATTAGTTTGCCTCCCCTCTTTATGGAAATGAAAGCCCCCTCGGTGGGTTAATTACGCCTTTGTAAACAACTTTTGTAATTCTGGCCAGCATAGGCCACAGATGTCTATTTCTGTGAGATAGACAGAAAGTGTGCAGTAAGAGACATCTGTATGGTTATCTCAGAAGTTTAAAGAAAATATCTTATTATGCCAGGTAAAACTTTTCAGTTCTATCCTCCTTATGCTATTAACTCTTCCTGTATTTTATTATTCAATTGTTAAATGAAATTTCTATATGATTAAGTATGGAATTTTCCTAATCATGGGAAAAGATATTATCTTCACTAAGATCCATGACACTGCAGCTATTTCTGCACTATGGAGATAAGTGGCTCTCTCTGTCATTAGTCTTAGATGTGTGACTTTGTAGAAACGATGGACATGAAATGAAGGAATAAGAATTTCTTCCTTAGGCTGGGTGCAGTGGCTCACGCCTGTAATCCCAGGACTTTGGGAGGGCAAGATGGGTAGATCACTTGAGCCCAGGAGTTTGCAACCAGCCTGGGCAACATAGATCTCATCTCTACAAAACTAGAAAAAATTAGCCAGGCATGGTGCCATGCACCTGTAGTCCCAGCTACTCAGGAGGCTGAGGTGGGAGGATCGCCTGAGCCTGGGGAGGTGGCGGTTGCAGTAAGCTGTGACTGCCTCACTGCACTCCAGCCTGGGCAACAGAGTGAGACCCTGTCTCAAAATTTTTTTTTTCTTCTTTCTGTGCAACATAATGCAAATACGTTACACTTGTAACCTATAGGACAAAACAGAATAGGGCACCTTAATTGTTCAACAACTGATTAAATACCTGCTGTATGCCGGACACTGCACTAGGAGCTAGATATACATAAACAGACAGCACATAGTTCCCAGGGGGGAAGATTAACCAAATATATTAATTACATACTGTGTTATGAAGATAATATATAGGATACAATAAATGCAAATGAGAGTAGGAGAGGCAAGAAATATTTCTACAGGGCAGGAAGGAAAAGATTATTTGAAGTGACATTTAAATCAATCCTTAAGATGAGCAGGAATCTACTATGGGAAGAGCAGAATACACAGAATGTGCTAAGGCTCTGACTTGTGCAAAGACCTAAAAGTCATGATGAACGGTGGTGACATAGTGGTTGAGGAGAGAGTGAGATAAAATGAGTTTAGAGTAGAATGGAGTGATTAGATTTATGTTTTAAAATTACTTCACCTGTTTTGAGGGGGAATGGGTAGGAGTTTGAGAATGAAAGTAGATAGGATGACAGCAAGACTGAGAGGGGCCAGAAAAGAATGAAAGTAGACCTGTGAGTCAAGCAATGAAACCACATCTGGAATAGAAAAAAATTAAAAAAAAAAAAAAAAAGACCTGTTAGGAGACTATTGTAGTAGCTTGGATTAGAAGGTAGAGGAGATAGAAAGAAGGAAATCCAATTAGTATATATTTGTAGGTAGAGTCGATAGATCTTATCAATGAACTAGTTGGGGGGCAGTGAGAGAAAAAGAAAAATCAATTATGACTCCCAAGTGTCTGGAGTCGCTGGGGAATGGTATCATTACAGATGGTGAAGAACAGAGAGAAAGGGATTTGGAGAAGAAAACCTAAGAATTTTTTTTTTTTTTTTTTTTTTTTTTTTTTTTTGAGACAAGAGTTTTGCTCTTGTCACGTAGGCTACAGTGTAGGACGATCTCAGCTCACTGCAACCTCTGCCTCCCAGGTTAAGTGATTTTCCTGCCCCAGCCTCCTGAGTAGCTCGGATTACCAGTGTGCACCACCTTGAGTTAATAAACTCAAGGCTTCATATTTACATATTCACTTCATAGTTACTTTTTCTTTTTTTAAATTTCATTTATTTATTTATTTATTTTAGAGACAGGGTTTCACAATGTTGGTCAGGCTGCTTGAACTCCTGACCTCAAGTGATCCACCTGCCTCAGACTCCCAAAGTGCTGGGATTATAATGAGCCACAGCGGCTGGCCAGAGTTTGGTTCTGGACATGATAAATTTGAAATGCCTGTGATGTATGTAACAATATATCACAACTGGACAGTTGCATATCTGGAGCTCAGAGGAGAGCACTGAAGACATATTAGGAGTGAACACGGCTTTGCGCAGTGGCGGTATCACAGCCAACGAGGTTTATCCAAGATGCGATTATTGCTAATTGAAAACTTTTCCCAATACCCTGCCGTGACAACTTGCAATACAGCCGGCACTGGCAATTTTTGACAGTCTTTACAGAGACTGATTAAAAAAAACAAAAAGGAGTGAACACTACTGGGATAATGTTTTAGCCCTGGAAATTGGTAAGATCTAAGAAGACAACGTAGAGAGTAGAAAAGAGAGCCCGTACCAGCACCAATGAAAGGGCAGGGAAAAAAAGAAAAGAAATCCCAGAATTGAATCTGGAGAACTACCCAGATGAACAGTTGTGTTACTGAAAAGAAATGCTGAGCCGGGCGCGGTGGCTCAAGCCTGTAATCCCAGCACTTTGGGAGGCCGAGGCGGGTGGATCACGAGGTCAAGAGATCGAGACCATCCTGGTCAACATGGTGAAACCCCATCTCTACTAAAAATACAAAAAATCAGCTGGGCATGGTGGCACGTGCCTGTAATCCCAGCTACTCAGGAGGCTGAGGCAGGAGAATTGCCTGAACCCAGGAGGCGGAGGTTGCGGTGAGCCTAGATCGCGCCATTGCACTCCAGCCTGGGTAACAAGAGCGAAACTCCGTCACAAAAAAAAAAAAAAAAAAAAAAAAAAAAAGGAAAGAAATGCTGAGGCCGGGTGCAGTGGCTCACGCCTGTAATCCCAGCACTTTGGGAGGCCAAGGTGGGCTGATCATCTGAGGTCAAGAGTTTGAGACGAGCCTGATCAAACATTCTCTTTGGAGAAATTCTGTCTCTACTAAAAATACAAAATTCAGCCAGGCGTGGTGGCACACACCTGTAATCCCAGCTACTAGGGAGGCCGAGGCAGGAGAATCGCTTGAACTTAGGAGGTGGAGGTTGTGGTGAGCTAAAATTGTGCCATTGAACTCCAGCCTGGGCAACAAGAGTGAAACTCCTTCTCAAAAAGAAAAGAAAAGCAAAGCTGAGAGAAATTAAGAGAAGCATGTGGTTTAGAGAGGAAACTGATGACTTATGTTTGGAACTTGACAAGTTTGGGGTCCTGACTGGGTTCCTGTTGTTCCTAGTGTGGTGCCTGAGCAAAATATATAGGTCCCTTTTCAAATGTTAAAGCTACATTTATAGTTTATTTTATGATTCAGTCTTATGGTATCTCCATGAATTTTCCGAATAAAACATCCCTAATCATTCCTGAATTGGAGTTTGGAACGAGAGAAAACAATTTTGCTAAGATCCATGACGTTGCAGCTGTTTGTGAATTATGCTGCGAAATGGCTCTCTATTTCACCAATCTTAGACAACAAGCAGCTATTTTATTTTAGTAATGGACATGAGATGAAGAAAGAAGGATTTGTCCAATGTTGAGCAAATGCACTTTGCTGGCAGCACAGAAACTGAGGAGAACACAATGTAACAGACATATATTGAGCATCTACCAAGTGCCAGCCACTGTGCTAGGCTCTGGGGATAACTCAGAACATGACAGACAAGTATATGAGTGTACAGACTTTTAAGGGAGATGGAAAAAAGTTAACTTACAAATAAAGTAACTACAAATTTTGGTGAGTGCTGTGAAAGAAACAAATACAGGAAATAAGCAGGGGATGGTACATAGGGTCTGGATAAGATATTTAGGGCAACGTTCCTCGAGGAGGTGACATTTACTGATTCCTGAAGGATGGAGAGTGAGTTATACCAAGATTAGGGAGTGATGAGCAACCAAATTGTCTTTTGCAATGTTTGGCCCTGAAAAGCTAAGGCAGGCCAAATAGCTTGTATTGGAATATTCAGTAGTGGTGCACCAAGAAGCGAGGTGGTTGGGAGTGGTCTGCTCCCATGGGGAGTATTTTATCACTGACAATTAAAATTAACAGTTGGAAGCTGGACACAGGTGGCTCAGGCCTGTAATCCCAGCATTTTGGGAGGCCAAGGCCAGCAGATCACTTGAGGTCAGGAGTTTGAGACCAGCCTGGCCAACATGGCAATACCCCGTCTCAACTAAAAATACAAAAATTAGCCGGACATTGAGGAGCATGCCTGTAATCCCAGCTACTTGGGAGGCTAAGGCAGGAGAATCACCTGAACCTGGGAGGCAGATGTTGTTGTGAGCAGAGATTGAGATCTCACCACTGCATTCCAGCCTAGGTGACAGAGAAAGACTCCATCTCGCTGACTCTGTTTCAAATAATAATAACAATAAAATAAATAAATTGCCAGCTGAGCAGGTGGCTCACAACTGTAATCCCAGTACTTTGGGAGGCCGAGGCAGGAAGATTGCTTGAGCTCAGGAGTTTAAGACAAGCCAGGGCAACACAGTGAGACCTCATCTCTCCAAAAAAATAAACAAAATTAGCCAGGCATGGTGCCCCATGCCTGTAGTCCAAGTATTTGGGAGGTCACTTGAGCCTGCAAGGTTGAGGCTGAAATGAGCCAAGATCGTATCCCTACACTTCAGTCTGAGTAACAGAGCAAGATCCTATCTCCAAAAAAATGAATTAAAATAAATAAAAATATAAATAAAATTGTGCCTGCTTTGGCAGCAGATATACTAAAATTGGAACAATACAGAGAAGATTAGCATGGCCCCTGTGCAAGGATGACAGGCAAATTCGTGAAGCATTCCATATTTTTTTAAGTTAAAACTTAAAATTATTATTTTAAAAAAACAGTAATCCAGGACAGGCTCCTATTCTCAAAATTCTTTATCTTTTTTTTTTTTTTTTTTTTTTGAGACAGAGTTTTGCTCTTGTTACCCAGGCTGGAGTGCAATGGCGCGATCTTGGCTAACTGCAACCTCCGCCTCCTGGGTTCAGGCAATTCTCCTGCCTCAGCCTCCTGAGTAGCTCGGATTACAGGCATGTGCCACCATGCCCAGCTACTTTTTTGTATTTTTAGTAGAGATGGGGTTTCACCATATTGACCAGGATGGTCTCGATCTCTTGACCTCGTGATCCACCCGCCTCGGCCTCCCAAAGTGCTAGGATTACAGGCTTGAGCCACTGCGCCCGGCCTCAAAATTCTTTATCACATCTTTTCACATAAAGTGATATTAACTCTTTTGCCATATGAGATGATAGCCATAGGTTTGGGGGATTTGGACATGCAAATATCTTTCTGGGGACCAACATTCAGCCCAATCCAGGGGCATTATCTATAGAGAATTTTATAATAATAGTAAAATTGACCAAAATAGTAAAACTATTTTAGCTTTATATATTTAATACCAGTTACTGATGTTATAAGCACTATACTATTTTATTTCTTTTTTTTTTTTTTTGAGATGGAGTTTTCGTTTTTGTTACCCAGGCTGGAGTGCAATGGCGCGATCTTGGCTCACCGCAACCTCCGCCTCCTGGGTTCAGGCAATTCTCCTGCCTCAGCCTCCTGAGTAGATGGGATTACAGGCACACGCCACCATGCCCAGCTAATTTTTTGTATTTTTAGTAGAGACGGGGTTTCACCATGTTGACCAGGATGGTCTCGATCCCTTGACCTTGTGATCCACCCGCCTCGGCCTCCCAAAGTGCTGGGATTACAGGCTTGAGCCACCGCGCCCGGCATACTATTTTATTTCTATTATTTTATTTAAACCTCACTAAACCTTGTGTGTTGGGTACTGATATTAACCTCAGTTTTCTTTTCTTTTCTTTTTTTTTTTTTTTTTGAGACAGAGTTTCACTCTTGTTACCCAGGCTGGAGTGCAATGGCACGATCTCGGCTCACTGCAACCTCTGCCTCCTGGGTTCAGGCAATTCTCCTGCCTCAGCCTCCTGAGTAGCTGGGATTACAGGCATGCACCACTATGCCCAGCTAATTTTTTGTATTTTTAGTAGAGACGGGGTTTCACCATGTTGACCAGGATGGTCTCGATCTCTTGACCTCGTGATCCACCCGCCTCGGCCTCCCAAAGTGCTGGGATTACAGGCGTGAGCCACCGCGCCCAGCTAACCTCAGTTTTCAAATGAGTAAACTAAGGTTTAGAGAGGTTAAGTAATCTGCCCAAACAAGATCATAAAGATAAGGAGTTTCATTAAAGGCATTCCATCCCAGTTCTGTTTGGCTATAAAATTTATGCTCACACCACTCTGCTAGTTTCTCCCTCAAACTTTTTCCCATTATACTTTTTCATAAAAGCAAAATATCATTTAAAAAAAACTTTCATAGTCAGAAAACTCATCACATTCCAGTTATTAAAAGACCAACCTAATTTATCCACACCTCTGTACCATTCCTTTGAAACTTTTTGAAGTTAGCGTCTGCAGGCAAAAATTTTAAGATCTAAAAGAAATATACATTAATAAAATTCTTTTCTTGCTAAAATAAAACAGTGAATGTTACCAGTGATTTGCTTCATTTTGAAACTGGAACTATCATCAGAGAGCCAATTTCCATTTATATAAAACTACATAATACTGTTGCTGATTATAATTTCTGTAAAGTTATAGTCAACTGTTACAGTTGAAAACTAAATTTTTTTCAGCAAAATTTCCTGTGGTTGTGTGGTTTTATTATAATGAAATAAATGAGTGGTTTGGGAAGAAAGAATAGAGAATATGACCATGGAATGCCAGAATAGAAACAAATTTAGAGACTACCTACTTCATCCTCCATATTTTATAGATAAGAAAACTGCTGGACGGGTGGCTCAAGCCTGTAATCCCAGCACTTTGGGAGGCCGAGGCGGGTGGATCACGAGGTCGAGAGATCGAGACCATCCTGGTCAACATGGTGAAACCCCGTCTCTACTAAAAATACAAAAAACTAGCTGGGCGTGGTGGCGCGTGCCTGTAATCCCAGCTACTTAGGAGGCTGAGGCAGGAGAATTGCCTGAGCCCAGGAGGCGGAGGTTGCGGTGAGCCGAGATCGCGCCATTGCATTCCAGCCTGGGTAACAAGAGCGAAACTCCGTCTCAAAAATAAATAAATAAATAAATAAATAAAATAAAATAAAAAGAAAACTGAAGCCCGCAGAGTTAAATATTTCTGTCTCTTTTAGGTTGTCATAGTATACAAGGTATAAAATTAATGGCCTGTGAAAGTTTTCATTGAGACTGTCTTGCAAATATGCTTAACCAATTTCTAAAGCTGTGTAAGATAAATGAAAAAAAAAAATTAAAATAAAATACCTGGTACATAAAAGTTGCATAATATATATATTTGTGAGTGAACAAATGAATAAAACAACTTATTGCAACCAGGCACGGTGGCTCATGCCTGTAATCCCAGCACTTTGGGAGGCTGAGGCAGGCAGATCACCTGAAGTCAGGTGTTGGAGACCAGCCTGGCCAACATGGTGAAACCCTGGACTTTACTAAAAAATACAAAAAATTAGCTGGGCGTGGTGGCACACACCTGTAGTGCCTATAGTCCCAGCTACTGGAAAGGCTGAGGCAAGAGAACTGCTTGAACCTAGGAGGTGGAGGTTGCAGTGAGCCAAGATTGAGCCACTTACTTCACTTCGGACTGGGCAAAAGAGTGAGACTTCCTCTCACAAAAATCGCTTTCGGTTTTCAAATTCTCTCAGGGTCCTTGAGCCAATGCACCACGCCTGAATTTATATTTTATATGCAGTCATACTATATATATATATATATATATATATATATATATATGTGTGTGTGTGTGTGTGTGTGTGTGTGTATGTGTGTATGTATGTACGTATGTGTGTATATATGTGTGTATGTGTGTGTGTGTATGTGTATATATGTGTATGTATGTATATGTATTTGTGTGTATGTGTGTACGTGTGTATATGTGCATGTATGTATATGTGTGTATATATGTGTATGTGTGTATGTGTGTATATGTATGTGTGCATGTGTATATGTGTGTGTGTATGTGTGTATATTTGTATATGTGTGTGTATTATGTGTGTATAAAAGTGTGTGTGTGTGTGTGTGTGTATATATTTGTTGCTTTGCTTTTCGTACTTGAGTTACTGGTGTCTACATTTTTCTACATTGTTATAAAATATAATCCTTTAAACTGCTTACTGCAATTACAATACTTCTAAGTCAAATTCCAAGATGACAGTAAGTAGAGGTGAGTCCAGATTTTGGGGAACCCTCATTAAGACAAAAAAATGCATTAAAAATAATAATAAATAAATAAATAAAAATGGCTGGGCGTGGTGGCTCATGCCTGTAATCTCAGCATTTTGGGAGGCTGAGGTGGGCGGATCACCTGAGGTCAGGAGTTTAAGACCAGCCTGGCCAACAGGGTGACACCCTGTCTTTTTAAAAAATAAATAAGGGCCAGGAGCGGTGGCTCACACCTGTAATCCCAGCACTTTGGGAGGCCGAGGCGGGTGGATCGCGAGGTCAAGGGATCGAGACCATCCTGGTCCACATGGTGAAACCCTATCTCTACTAAAAATACAAAAAATTAGCTGGGCATGGTGGCATGTGCCTGTAATCCCAGCTACTCAGGAGGCTGAGGCAGGAGAATCGCCTGAACCCAGGAGGCGGAGGTTGCGGTGAGCCGAGATCGTGCCATTGCACTCCAGCCTGGGTAACAAGAGCGAAACTCCGTCTCAATAAATAAATAAATAAATAAATAAATAAATAAATAAAATTTTAAAATGCAGCCAGGTGCGGTGGCTCATGTCTGTAATCCCAGCACTTTGGGAGGCTGAGGCGGGCAGATCCTGAGGTCAAGAGATTGAGACCATCCTGGCCAACATGGTGAAATCTCGTTTCTACTAAAAATACAAAAATTATCTGGGCACGGTGGCACACGCCTGTAATCCTAGCTACTCAGGAGTCTGAGGCAGGAGAATCGCTTGAACCTGGGACACAGAGGTTGCGGTGAGTGGAGATCGGGCCACTGTACTCCAGCTGGGCAACAGAGCGAGACTCCATCTCAAAAAAAAAAAAAAAAAAGCAAAAATTTCTAATGACTTCTGGATTCTAGTCAACAGAAATTAAAGAAAAAAATTGACTTGTGTCTTTGGAAAAAAATAAGAAAAAAATACAAAAACAGATTACTTTTAAATTTTTTACAAAGCCAGGTGCCGTGGCTTACACCTATAATCCCAGCACTTTGGGATGCTGAGGCAGTTGGATTACTTGAGGTCAGCAGTTTGAGACCAGCTTGACCAACATGGTGGAACCCCATCTCTACTAAAAATACAAAATTAGCTGGGCGTGGTGGCACATGCCTGTAATCCCAACTACTTGTGAGGCTGAGGCAGGAGAATTGCTTGAACCCGGGATGTGGAGGATGCAGTGAGCCAAGATTGTGCCATTGCAGTCCAGTCTGGGCAACAAAAGCAAAACTCCGTTTCAAAAAAAAAATTATTTCTATGAAATAATGAAAAAAAATCTAACTTTAAAAACACTATTTCTAGGGCCCCTCCAGGGCTTTGAAGGGGCCTGTGCAATGAGAGGCCCTGAATCTTCATTAGCTTCACAGTATAGCTGCGTCTATTAATAACCAGATATCATCTTCATGGTTGTTATGAATAGCTTGGATATTTACTATATATAACATATGAATATTAGAATATATATTAGTATATATAATGACTAACAGAGGTTTACTAAAATTTTGTAAGTGTACATTACCCTTTGATAGTGTTAGAAATTTTATACAGCTGGACCTGGATTCTCTTTCAGGCTCCACTATAAATGTGGTGGCTTTTAAATTATGAGCAAGTCTCTTCTTCAGGCCTCAAATTCTTCATCTGTGTAATGGGCTTAATATCAATCTCAAAGAATTACAAAGACAAATGAAGATAAAATACTTGGAATAGTTCTTGACATATAGTAAACTCCCAGTAAATACTATATATATATATAAAATTTTATTTTATTTTATTTATTTATTTTTTTTTTGAGACCGAGTTTCTTACCCAGGCTGGAGTGCAATCTCGGCTCACTGCAACCTCGGCCTTCTGGGTTCAGGCAATTCTCCTGCCTCAGCCTCCTGAGTAGCTGGGATTACAGGCACGTGCCACCATGCCCAGCTAATTTTTTGTATTTTTAGTAGAGACGGGGTTTCACCATGTTGACCAGGATGGTCTCGATCCCTTGACCTCGTGATCCACCCGCCTCGGCCTCCCAAAATGCTGGGATTACAGGCGTAAGCCACAGTGCCCGACCCAATATTAGCTATTATATGGATAGTCAAAACGTGCTACCAAGTGTTGGAACCTCTGTCTCTCCATTGAAACTTCCCATATTGACTGTAGGTAGGTAAAATACTGCATGAAATGAATTTCAAAGGACTGTACAGATTATATTTTTTAATTAATTTCATTTCTAAACATAATGCTTTTATGGCCTAGAGCATTGGCTCACGCCTGTAATCCCAGCACTTTGGGAGGCCAAGGTGGGCAGATCACTTGAGGCCAGGAGTTGGAGACTAGCCTGGCGAACATGGTGAAACCCCATCTCTACTAAAAATATGAAAAATTAGCTGGGCATGGTGGCACGTGCCTGTAATCCCAGCTACTCAGGAGGCTGAGGCAGGAAAATCACTGAAACCTCAGAGGCAGAGGTTGGAGTGAGTGGTGCCACTGCACACCAGCCTGGGCAACAGAATGCAACAATGTCTCAAACAAAACAAAACAAAACAAAACAAAAAACCAAAATCATCCAGGCCTAGTGGCATGTACCTGTAGTCCCAGCTTGGGAGGCTGAGATGAGAGGATCACCTGAGCCAGGAAGGGCAAGGCTGCAGTGAGCCATGATGGCATCACTGCACTCCAGCTTGGGCGTTACAGTGAGATCTATCTCAAAAAAGAAAAAAAAAATGTATATGAAAAGCAACAATGTCTACGGAACATCTGGAAAATAGAGAAAAGAAAAAAAAGAACACCTATTATTTCATCAGACTTATGCTATATTTCCTTCTTATGTTTTTTTCGTTAATGCAGATTCTATTTTATAAAAACTGCTTTAAGTAAGTAGACCCAGTTATTTTCTTTTCACAGAAGTTTAGTATTAGGGCATTATTATAACGGAATATTTCACATGCATGGCAAATCTCAAATTTATTTTATATAAAACAGCTTCAGAAAAATCAAGAAAAAAGGTCTATGTTTTACTGTTGTATTTCCATTCTTATTTTAAAAATTCACGTTCTTCGAGATTATGATTCTAGTGAATACAAGAATGCAATATTCTGTATTTTTTCTTACATTATATCATAAGCCTTTCTCTATACTACTGCATACTACTAAGGAAACATTCATAGTAACTAGAGTATCTGAGAATAAGATTTAGTTTCTTAAACTCAGTCAGTATAACCGTAAGTGAAAAGCTAAGGCAGGCAAAAGTGTGATAAAACAGAAATACAGAATGAGTACTTTTGGTTTGCCTACAACTATAATGTAGAAAACCTGGAGAGAGAAGTCACAACTCTGAAATTCAAGCCTTCCAACTAAATGTCTACGTCAACAAAAAATATCACCATAATCCTAAATTTTACATACTTTTCTTTCTTTCTTCTTCCTTTTTCTTTTTTTGAGACAGAGTCTTGCTCTGTTGCCCAGGCTGAAGTACAGTGGCACAATCACAGCTCACTGCAGCCTCTACCTTGAGGGCTCAAGTGATCCTCCCATCTCAGCCTCCCAGCTACAGGCAAACACCACTATGCCAGGCTAATTTTTAAATTTTTTTGTAGAGAAAGAGTCTCTGCATGTTGTCCAGGTTGGTCTTGAACTTCTGGGCTCAACTGATCTGCCTCGGTCTCCCAAAGTGTTGTGATTACAGGTGTGAGCCACCATATTTGACCTGTTTTTTCTTTAATTGGGAAAGAAATGGAATATTATTCAATGGTAAAGACTTACGTATTGGCTGGGCGCGGTGGCTCACGCCCATAATCCAAGCACTTTGGGAGGCCGAGACGGTTGGATCATGAGGTCAAGAGATCGAGACCATCCTGGTCAACATGGTGAAACCCCGTCTCTACTAAAAATACAAAAGTTAGCTGGGCATGGTGGCGCACACCTGTAGTCCCAGCTACTCGGGAGGCTGAGGCAGGAGAATTGCTTGAACCCAGGAGACGGAGGTTGCGGTGAGCCAAGATCGCGCCATTGCACTCCAGCCTGGGTAACAAGAGCGAAACTCCATCTCAAAAAAAAAAAAAGACTTATGTATTGTAATATTATATTATTATTAAGGTTTTCATTCTCAAAATTGGGTAAATGTACCCCCAAAGAGGTTTTTCTTTAAAATTTAGCATGGCTGGCTTGGTGTGGTAGCTCAGGCCTGTTAATCCCAGCACTTTGGGAGGCCGAGGTGGGCGGATCACCTGAGGTCGGGAGTTGTTCTGAGCAACATGGAGAAACCCCATTGCTACCAAAAATACAAAATTGGCCAGGTGTGGTGGCGCATGCTTGTAATCCCAGCTACTCTGGAGGCTGAGGCAGGAGAATCGCTTGAACCTGGGAAGCAGAGGTTGTGGTGACCAGAGATTGCGCCATTGCACTCCGGCCTGGGCAACAAGGGCAAAAACTACGTCTCAAAAAAAAATTGGCCAGGTGCAGTGGCTCAAGCCTGTAGTCCCAGCACTCTGGGAGGCTGAGGTAGGTGGATGATGAAGTCAGGAGTTTGAGACCAGCCAGGCTTACATGGTGAAACCCCGTCTCTACTAAAAAACACAAAAATTAGCCAGGCATGGTGGTGGGCGCCTGTAATCCCAGCTACGCAGGAGGCTGAGGCAGGAGAATCACTTGAATCTGGCAGGCAGAGGTTGCAGTGAGCCGAGGTCACGTCATTGCACTCCAGCCTGGGTGACAGAGCAAGACACTGTCTCAAAAAATAAAATAAAAATAAAAATAAAAAAATTTAGCAAGGCAACACAAATCCTCACCATATAGAATATGCCAAGGTTTGGTCATGGTTTTCTGGATTCAATGACATTTGTTGTTGGAAACTGGCTTTTACGTTTTAAATAAGCTTTTGTGTTGACATTCATTAATTTCATAGCATAAACGTTTTGCTTTTAAGTTTCTTCTTCCTTTAATGTTGTCCTGCTGTAGGAATTCAAGCCACATTTAAAAAATTCTAAACGTAACATACATTGAAGAAACAGTCCATATGTCCATTGCTGAGCGAATAAACAAAATGTGATTTATACATATAATAGAATATTATTCAGCCTTAAAAAAGAAGGAAATTCTGACATATGCTACTCTGAAGACATTATGCAAAAAAGCCAGTCACAAAAACACAAACATGGTACAATCCGACTTATATGAGGTATCTAGAATAGTCAAATTCGTAGACAGAAAACAGAACAGTGGTTATCCAGGGATGGGAGGAGGAGGAGGGAAAGGACGGTTATTTTATTGGGTATGAAGTTTCAGTTTGGAAAGATGAAAAAGTTCTGGAGATGAATGATGGCCATGGTTCCACAACAATATGAATGTACCTAATGCTCCTCAACTGTACACTTAATTTTTTTTTGTTTGTTTTGAGACGGAGTTTCGCTCTTGTTGCCCAGGCTAGAACGCAATGGCACGATCTCGGCCCACCACAACCTTTGCCTCCCAGGTTGAAGCGATTCTCCTGTCTCAGCCTCCCGAGTACCTGGGATTACAAGCATGCGCCACCACGCCCTGCTAATTTTTATTTTTATTTTTAGTAGAGACAGGGTGTCTCCATGTTGGTCAGGCTGGTCTCAAACTCTCGACCTCAGATGATTCACCTGCCTCGGCCTCCCAAAGTGCTGGGATTACGGGTGTGAGCCACTATGCCCGGCCATATGTACACTTAATATTAAGATGGTAAATTTTATACAATGAATATTTTACAATTTAAAAAAATCCCCCAATCTATAACATGCATCGAGAAAATGGTGTTTTACATGTATAATCAGTTTAACAAATAATTATCAAGCAAATATATGCATAATCACCACCTGGAACCAAAAATTAGTAACTCGTGCCCCTTCCCATCCTTCCTTCCTAACCACTATCATGGCTCTAACATTTGCTTTTGAAAATCATACTGTGATGTGGTAATGCAGGATAAGTTAAACCAACACTACAAAACTGCACAGAATATTTCCTTAAATTCCAATTTTTCCATAAGTGCAAAAAAACCCCACAACAACCCACTTAATAACTTTTAAGTGCTCTTTCTCCCCTTCCTGTGCTCTTGAAACTTCACATTCTAAAACCTATTTTGGTTCCGCAGTTGACCTTACCTGCAGAGTTTAATTAAAAAAAACAAAAAACAAAAAAAAAACCTTCAGTATAGATTTTCATTCCTCCCGCTCTCCCTTGCCTTCAACTACAAAGAAACAATGATTTAAACCCTTTGTGCCCTTTTAGAAAATTACACAGATACCCCATTGTGGAACCCAATAATCCCTTCGTGGAAAGGAAGAGATTAGCATATGAATACAAAGCAAAATGAATCCAGAATACAAAATGATCTACTGGATTGGGAAGCTCTTGTATTCTTAAAAATGTATTTATTTCCTCTTTTTGTATTGCCCCTTTAGTGGTCGAGGGGTTAAGGGAATTGAGCTTCCCTTTCTGTTTACCCGGAAAAGGATTTTAAAAAAACCAAAAAACACCAGATTCTAAGAGGTGCAAAACCAACAGATGGCTCCCAGCGCCAGTGGAATCGCCAGTGGAATCTGCTACACTCGACACGAGCTTGCTTGCCGGCGACGAGTGTAGAAAGTGCTGTTCGCAGACTGCGTGGTGAAGGAGAGAAAGCGACAGAAGAGAGAGCCATAGTGCTGACGTTGAAGGCCCGGCCCTGTGAGGTTGCACAGGGTAAGTGGCGTTGGCCAGGCGGCAGCGGCGAAGAGGAAGGAAAGAGGATTTGAGCTGGGGGCGGGGCTTGCGGCGCAGCGTGGCTCCTCATTGCTGGAGCGCGACTGCCAATCTTGCAGAATCGCTCGGTTAACCAGTGCGCTGGCGAGACGCGCTCAGATATACTGAGTGAGCCCTGAGAAGCAGTCTCAGATCCTGACGGTGCAGCAGCCCGCAGCCTCAGCCAGGGAGTCCCAGCCGCTTTCAATGGAGGAGAAGCCCGGCCAGCCACAGCCTCAGCACCATCACAGCCACCACCATCCGCACCATCACCCCCAGCAGCAGCAGCAGCAGCCGCACCACCACCACCATTATTATTTCTACAACCACAGCCACAACCACCACCACCACCACCATCACCAACAGCCTCACCAATACCTGCAGCATGGAGCCGAGGGCAGCCCCAAGGCCCAGCCAAAGCCGCTGAAACATGAGCAGAAACACACCCTCCAGCAGCACCAGGAAACGCCGAAGAAGAAAACAGGTCTGGGAGGGAGGACGGGTGGGGGAAGGGGGTTGGGGGTGGAGGACAGGGGAGATGGGGGTGGGGCCGGATCCGAAGAGCGCGGACGGGGTCGGGGCGTGTGTGGGTCCCCTCGGGCTCTGGGGATGCCCCCTTTCATTCTAGAGCCCGGGCTGGGCCGTGGGGTTTGCAGCGCCCTCTCCTCCTCCCCAGCATGGGAGAGGCCCAGCTAGGCCGGCGTGACCTTCCCGGCCCCCGCCCGGGCTGAAGGGAGACCCGCTGGGTCGGCCTTGCAAGTCCAAGCTTATTATTCTTTTCCCATTCACCTCCCTGCGGCCCTGGAGTTACCTCAATTCGGGGTCCCTGAGAAGGGGTGAACCTACCCCCCCAAAAAAATCCCTCCGGCTGGAACTCAGGCAGGCCTCGCGAATCCCGACTCAGGTGGTGTCGCGAGACCCGTTTGCAGCCGGCGAGGAGCGGGCAGGGGGGCTGAGTTGAAGTGTCCCTCACCCGCCACCCCAAGCCCACCTGTGGCCTTGGGGCTCCCCGTCTTGGGGGGGGCTGTTGGGACCCCTCGTCTCATGGGTCATTTCCACCGCTAAACGCCCTTTTTGGGCGTCGGACCCTGCAGTCTCTCCCCGCGGCTCCTCCCGAGGCCGGCGCCCCGGGCTCGCTCCCCCCAGAGCCGGCGCGGCTGGAATGTTCTCTCCTCCTCGCGGGGCCGCTTCCTGTCCGCCATGTTGGAAGCCGATTCCTGTCACCGACTCCGGCCCACTGAGGAGCAGAGGGGGAAGGGTGTCGAGGTCCACTAGGCGCGGCGGCGCCGGGTGACCCGGGATCGCCATCGGCCGCCGCTTCGCCCCCGGCACTGCGGGGGCGCCGCCGACCCCCGCCCCGCGGCCGCCCCTCCCCCCGTCGCCGGCCGGGGTTGTGTAACCCGGTGGCGGCGCGCGGCCCCGGGCGGGTCCCTGGGGTGAGGGGCGGGGGCGGTTGGGGTGGGGGAGGGAAGCGGCCACGAGGGGAGCGGCCTGCGTCGGGCCCCGCGCGCCAGCGGCCGCGTTTCCCGCTCCCGGGTGCGGCGGGAGGCGCGGGCAGTCGGGGCGGGGAGCCGGCCTCGGATCAGCACTGAAGTGGGGGAAGGAGGCCGCGGGCGGCGGCCGCGCTGCTCCTCGGGGCAGGAGGCCTTGGAGGGGCGGCGGGGGGATTCATTTTGGGGAGAGGCGGTGCCTGGGGCCGGGTGGGGTACCCAGCGGGAACCCAGCTCCCCGGTCACGAGTTTCTCTGCCACAGGAACCTCGTCTCCTGCCAGGTTCGCTCACGACTCCGCCTCTGAGGCTTTCACTTGGGCCCTTTCCTTCTAACAGCTCATTTTCTACCAAAAAAAAAAAAAAAAGAAAGAAAGAAAGAAATCCAACCCTTGTTCCATTCCCCTCCCCACCCAGCACTTACCTTCTGAGCTTGGGCAGTGTCTTTGAGGTGAGGGATTTTAAAAAGTGTTAGGATGGGGAAGAGGGCGAGCTTTTTGACTCCTCTTTCTTGTCCTTAAGGGTGAACCCGAGTGGCTCATCCGTGAGGTTAGATTACTACCATCTTGCCTCGCATGAGGCTTCTCTCCATGTTAAAAAGAAAGGTGTTTTTCATCTTTTAAAACCGATGTTCTTCCCCAAACAAATCTTAAACGAGCAATTGAGGTAAAAGTCATATAAGAAAGTATTTCACGAGGAGTTTAAAAGTTTATAACCCAAGCAGATTTTAAAAAATAAGGGCTCTTTATATCAAAGAGAAAAGCATATGTTAAACCCAGCGTATTAAATTTGATAGAAGGAATTACTGAGAGCTGGAGGAAAACTGCTTTTTTATTGCAGATCATACCTTGAAGATTGAAATTAGAATGTCAGATTTTCCATTTTGGGAGTCGGTAGGGACCGATGGTATGCAATAGAAGTGAACACATACAAGTTAGGTTTAATCGTAGGGGTTTGGAGCAGTTTAAAAACTGTCAGGGACTATATAACTAGATCTTTTTAGCATTAGAGCTTGTTCAAAAGATGAGGAAATACTACCATATTATGGCTATGTAAGACAGTATTGCTGTTGAGATTGAAAATTGAATTTTATCGGTCAGGTTAATATACTCTTGCAGGACTTCTCTCTATAAGCAGCCCCTAAACCATTCATGGTGGTATTCCTCCAAATATGTGTTATCTTGAAAGGGGTGGTGGATAAAGAGGAGGCAACTGAAATTAGCAGTTTTGACAGAATGTAAACAATTTTGGGCGAGTGTATGGTTTGGTCACAGTACTGTTGCTTTGACATGCATAATGCTAATAACTAAGAAAACAATATTTTTGAAATTTGTCTAACATTTTGAGGAAGGCTTTTGTAGCCCATTACTCACAAATCTAAAGAGGAACAGTTTTTTATCCAGAAGAGGGCGCAAGAGAAGGCCAAATGTGTTGAGTAATTTATTTGTAATTCAAAAGCTAGATTTATCAGGACTGGAAGTAGGGTTAGTGTAGCAGCCTTAAATAATAAAAATGCCAGGAGTCCTTTAATTTCTTAAATTTATTCTGTAATGTTTACATTTTTCTAAAATATCTAAGATTTAAAAGAAAATTTTTCTGGCATACTTTACACATATCAACAAGGTTGTCATGAGAAAAACTTGTTATGTAGTTAAACGAGATTTTTTTTCCTGTTATTAAAACTTTGGGGTGGGAGCACAGCGGTTTCTAAGCCATTTTTCATTGTTTGGTGATTTCCAGTATCTGAGTTTCTACATACTAGTAATCTTAGGAAGAATTATTATAGTTAGGTTTGATTCAGCTTGGTTTGGGGATTGGATTTTTTGCTGTTTCAGATTGTTCACCTTTAATTGAAATCTGAAAAGTTATGACTAATAGGCCCAAGGATACAAATCTTTGTTTAGCCTGTTAACATGTTAAATGATATAGGTAGGTCTTGTATTCCCTCCAGAGTTAGGTAAGGGGATAAAGATATATCTGTTAAAAAGGAACTTTCTGCTTTTCTTTTTTCCCTCCCTCCCTCTCCTTCTCTCCCTCCTTCCCTTCCTCCCTTCTTCCCTTCTTTCCTTCCTTCCTTCCTCCCTCCCTCCCTCCCTCCCTCCCTCCCTCCCTTCCTTTTTGAGACAGTCTCACT
Source organism: Saimiri boliviensis (assembly GCF_048565385.1). Classification (NCBI taxonomy): domain Eukaryota; kingdom Metazoa; phylum Chordata; class Mammalia; order Primates; family Cebidae; genus Saimiri; species Saimiri boliviensis. Next base: position 29,852,989 of record NC_133465.1, read on the forward strand.
CTATGGCCCAGGCTGGAGTGCAGTGGCATAATCTTGGATCACTGCAACCTCCACCTCCTGGGTTCAAGCAACTCACCTACCTCAGCCTCTTGATTGCAGGTGCGCATCACCATGCCCAGCTAATTTTTTTTTCTTTCTTTTTTTTGTATTTTTAGTAGAGACGGGATTTCACCATGTTGGCTAGACTGATCTTGAACTCCTGACCTCAAGTGATCCTCCTGCTTCAGATCCCAAAGTGCTGGGATTATACATGTAGCCACCATGCCCAGCTTTTTTCTGAGAAAAAAGCAGCTTTTAGAAAACATCCTAACCAATTACCTCTTGCTTCCTGTTTCATAGTTAAAATTGTGCCACCCAAAATTTGATTTGATTGACTATCATAGCTTTTCCAGCAGCCAGAAATTTTTTAATAATGTAACCCTGTGGAATCTAAGAACTCTTACAAGAGGCCAAATGTGGTGGCTCACGCCTGTAATCCCACCACTTTGGGAGGCCAGGGTGGGCGGATCACTTGTGGTCAGAAGTTCAAAACCAACCCGGCCAACATGGCAAAACCCCATCTCTAGTAAAAATAGAAAAATGCTAGCTGGGCGTGGTGGCATGTGTCTGTAATCTCAGCTACTCTTGGGAGGCTGAGGCAGGAGAATCCTTGAACCCTGGAGGTGGAGGTTGTGGTGAGCCGGGATCACACCTTTGTACTCCAGCTTGGGCAACAGTGAGAATCTGTCTCAGAAAAAAAAAAAAGAATATAAGATGTATTCTCTCATGGTACAGGTTTTATGCCAGTCTGTTTTAGGAATGATTATGCCTTGAGTATGTTTACTTGAGTTACTTTAATTCATACAGTAGTAGAAAATGTTCAGTTTTATTTGTTCAGTTTTAGTATTTGCACCTTTTTCTCTAATGTAGAATGAATAAGTCCTGTTGTGAATCTTCTAGACTTCTACATTTTTTTTTTTGAAAACTCACTTTCTAAACATTATTTTTTTAAAATAGCAGTATTCCTATTAGATCCCTCATTTCTGCTGCCTTCAATGTGTGTGGAGTATCCTTCTATTGTATATCTTTTTTTTTTTTTTGATATAGAGTTTTGCTCTTGTTGCCCAGGCTGGGGTGCAATGGCACGATCTCAGCTCACTGCAACCTCCACCTCCAAGATTCAAGCCATTCCTCTGCCTCAGCCTCTCAAGTAGCTGGGATTACAGGCATGCACCACCATACCCACTAATCCTTTATTATTTTTAGTAGAGGCTGGGTTTCACCATGTTGGTCAGGCTGGTGCTGAACTCCGGATCTTAAAAATGATCTTATTTGCCTTCCTGGGCCTCCCAAGTGCTGGGATTACAGGCATGAGCCACCCTGCTGGGCCTGTATATCTATTTTTCCTATTCTTTCCGTTTGTTTTGTTTTGTTTTTGAGACCAAGTTTCACTCTTGTTGCCCAAGCTGGAGTGCAATGGCAGGATCTTGGCTCACCGCAACCTCTGCCTCCCAAGTTCAAGCTATTCTCCTGCCTCAGCCTTTCGAGTAGCTGGGATTACAGGCATGCTCCACCATGCCCTGCTAATACTGTGTTTTTAGCAGAGACTGGGTTTCTCTCTCTCTCTCTCTCTCTCTCTCTCTCTCTCTCTCTTTTTTTTTTTCCAGACAGAGTCCTACTCTCTTACCAGGCTGGAGTGCAATGGGGTAATCTCAGTTCACTGCAGCCTCCACCTCCTGGGTTCAAGCGATTCTACCTCAGCCTCCCTAGTACTGGGATTGTAGGTGCCCCCTACCACACCAGCTGATTTTTGTATTTTTAGTAGAGACACGGGATTTCACCGTGTTGGTCAGGATGGTCTCGAACTCCTGACCTCGTGATCTGCCCGCCTTGGCTTCACAAAGTGCTGAGATGACAGGCGAGAGCCACACTCCTGGCCTCTGTGTGTGTGTGTGTGTGTATATATATATATATATATATATATATATATATATATATATACACACACACACACATAACACATCTATTTCTGATGACCTCAAGATGCTTTTGTGAACATTTCATAAAAAGGTAGATAACTAATAGCACCATTTTAACATTTTAAAATAGTGGGAAACTATTTGAATCACTTAGAGTAATAAGAATTGACTGTTTATGGTGGTTGAAAGTTTTTAATTTTTATTTTTGAGAGAGAGGATCTCACTTTGTCACACAGGCTGAAAGACAGTGGTGCTATCTCAGTGCATACTCACTGCAGCCTCGACCTCCTGGGTTTAAGCCATCCTCTTGCCTCAGTCCCCTGCTCCCGAGATGGGACTATAGGCACATGCCCCATGCCCAACTTTAGTATTTTTTAGTAGAGACAGGGTTTCTCCACGTTGCCCAGGCTGGTCTTGAACTCCTGAACTCAAGCAGTCTGCCTGCCTTAAGAGTGCTAGGATTACAGACATGAGCCACTGCACAGTTGAAGGTTTTAAATTAAACCTGAATACCATAACCCTAAAAAATTAGATGCCTTTATTATGATTTTGTTAGTAAATATTTTCTCATTGCATCTTTTGAGTCAAGGCAGTATTGCTTAGTGGTTGGAGACCATGGATTGCAGATAGACTGGAGGTCAGATTTCCAGTTCTGCTACTTTGACTTGAGCAAGTTACTTCATCTTTCTGAAAATCTGTTTATCTAAATGTAAAATGAAGAAAATATGTTTTAAAAGGATTAGAAACATTGGTACATAGATGTTTTGTTTTCACGTATTAACAGCGTGATCTAATAATATCTGGGAAATGTCAAAATGAAATTTAAGACTACTTTAGAAAAAGTTCACAAGTATTAGATGTTTGATAGATGCATTGGAAATTGCTGATAGTGGCTACCAGCTATTTATGGTTTTGTAGAAATGAAGTCTTTAATTTCCTTGTAATAATTACTGTTTCAGTAAAACTTGATTTTTGGCCAGAGGGTATCTATGCTCTGAATTGTGAAGAAAACTTCATAACAGCCTTGTGAGGGTGATGGGTAGATTGATTCTGTTAGATGAGAGTTATTTGGCATACTGCTTAAGAGGTCATATTTTCTCTGGCCTCAGACTTTGGTTTGAATCTTGGCTCGGCTTGCTTTGCTTAGCGGTAGATAGTCTGTAAAATGGGGCTGGCAAGTGTCTTCTCATAGAGATGTCAAATAATATAAAGTTACAGCTCATGGCATAGTGTTTATCTAGTATACAGTAAATAAACAGTTCTTAAATGTTAGGTATTAGTGTAATTTACATGTTGTGATTTAAAATAAAAAAACAAAACTTTTTTTTTTCCCCTCTCCTAGGCTATGGTGAACTAAACGGTAATGCTGGAGAAAGAGAAATATCTTTAAAGAACCTGAGTTCCGATGAAGCCACCAACCCTATTTCCCGGGTCTTCAATGGCAGCCAGCAAGTTGTAGACCCTAGCCTGAAGCAGACTGTAAAGGCTAACACCTTTGGGAAAGCAGGAATTAAAACCAAGAATTTCATTCAGAAAAACAGTATGGACAAAAAGAATGGGAAGTCTTATGAAAATAAATCTGGAGAAAACCAGTCTGTAGATAAGTCTGATACTATAGCAATTCCAAATGGTGTGGTAACAAATAATTCTGGCTACATTACTAATGGTTATATGGGTAAAGGAGCAGATAATGATGGTAGTGGATCTGAGAGCGGATATACAACTCCTAAAAAAAGGAAAGCTAGGCGCAATAGTGCCAAGGGTTGTGAAAACCTTAATATAGTACAGGACAAAATAATGCAACAAGAGACCAGTGTCCCAACCTTAAAACAGGGACTTGAAACTTTCAAGCCTGACTATAGTGAACAAAAGGGAAATCGAGTAGATGGTTCAAAGCCCATTTGGAAGTATGAAACTGGGTCTGGAGGAACAAGTCGAGGAAAACCTGCTGTCGGTGATACGCTTCGGAAAAGCTCAGATAGTAAACCTGGTGTGAGCAGCAAAAAGTTTGATGATCGGCCCAAAGGAAAGCATGCTTCAGCTGTTGCCTCCAAAGAGGACTCGTGGACCCTATTTAAACCACCTCCAGTTTTTCCAGTGGACAATAGCAGTGCTAAAATAGTTCCTAAAATAAGTTATGCAAGCAAAGTTAAGGAGAACCTCAACAAAACTATACAGAATTCTTCTGTGTCACCAACTTCATCTTCATCATCATCGTCATCTACTGGGGAAACTCAGACCCAATCATCAAGTCGCATATCCCAGGTCCCTATGTCAGCGCTGAAATCTGTTACTTCTGCCAACTTTTCTAATGGGCCTGTTTTAGCAGGGACTGATACAAATGTTTATCCTCCAGGGGGTCAGCCACTGCTAACTACTGCTGCTAATACTCTAACACCCATCTCTTCTGGGGCAGATTCAGTTCTCCAGGACATGAGTCTAACTTCAGCAGCTGTTGAACAAATTAAGACTAGCCTTTTTATCTACCCTTCAAATATGCAAACTGTGCTGTTGAGCACAGCACAAGTGGATCTGCCCTCTCAGACAGATCAGCAAAACCTGGGGGATATCTTCCAGAATCAGTGGGGTTTATCATTCATAAATGAGCCCAGTGCTGGCCCTGAGACTGTTATTGGGAAGTCATCAGAGCATAAAGTGATGGAGGTGACATTTCAAGGAGAATATCCTGCCACTTTGGTTTCACAGGGTGCTGAAATAATTCCCTCAGGAACTGAGCATCCTGTGTTTCCCAAAGCTTATGAGCTGGAGAAACGGACTAGTCCTCAAGTTCTGGGTAGCATTCTAAAATCTGGGACTACTAGTGAGAGTGGAGCCTTATCCTTGGAACCCAGTCATATAGGTGACCTGCAGAAAGCAGACACCAGTAGTCAAGGTGCTTTAGTGTTTCTCTCAAAGGACTACGAGATAGAAAATCAAAATCCTCTGGCCTCTCCTACGAACACTTTGTTAGGCTCCGCCAAAGAACAGAGATACCAGAGAGGCCTAGAAAGGAGTGATAGCTGGGGTTCTTTTGACCTGAGGGCTGCTATTGTATATCACACTAAAGGTAAATCATTTGTTTCCTATACAAAGATTTTTGTTGTCCAATTTAGTATATTGTTCATAAGAGTATTTTAATAGAAGTTAGTTGAGAATGACAATGTGGATAAGCAGCCAGCATCAAACTTAATTCAGGGTCTTTGGAACTAGTTTGATTAAAGTTTAGAAGGAATGTTCAAAATGATTTTTAAAAATATAAACAATTGACCTACTTGGTTCAAAGAATAGAGGTAAGGAGTACCTGCTTAAAGGTGTTGATGTCATATTTTCTCTTGACCACTCTTAAGAGTGCTTTGAAAAAAATTTTTCTAAACATGTTATCCTTTGCTTTTCTGTTTCTCCTTTGCTTTTATTTATTTATATATATATATATATATGTCCAGGCTGGAGTGCAGTGAGTGGTACAATCTCGGCTAACTGCAACCTCTGCCTCTCTGGTTCAAGCAATTCTGCATCAGCCTCCTCAGTAGCTGGGATTACAGGCATGCGCCACCACGCTGAGCTAATTTTTGTATTTTTAGTAGAGACAGGTTTCACCATGTTGGCCAGGCTGGTCTTGAACTCCTGACCTCAAGTGATCTGCCCCCGCCTTGGCCTCCCAAAGTGCTGGGATTACAGGCTTGAGCCATCACACCCAGCCTCGCCTTTGCTTTTTATATCATATGCTTCTTTGTTTGTGAGCTCATTTAATAATTCTAATTTGCTTAAAATGAGTAGAAGCAATGTTTTTGAACAGGAGTCTGAAAAGTCTCTAAAGGAGTAATGGATGCCAGTTTGTAACTGGAAAATATTTAGGCAAATTACAATGGCAAGTATGATTAGCATGGTTGAGACCAGGCTCTTGGGAGTCTCCTTTTCATAGCTTCAAAGCCCTAGTTTAAAGGGAACCAGGTATCTTTCAAATTTCATGCTAATAAGTTTTTTTTTTTTTTTTTTTTTGAGATGGAGTGTCCCTCTTGTTGCCCAGGCAGGAGTGCAGTGGTGTGATTTTGGCTCACTGCAACCTCTGCCTCCCAGGTTCAAGCGATTCTCCTGCCTCAGCCTCCAGCATAGCTGGAATTTCAGGTGCCTGCCACAATGCCTTGCTAATTTTTGTATTTTTAGGAAAGATGGGGTTTCACCATGTTGGCCACGCTGATCTCAAACTCCTGACCTCAGGTGATCCACCCACCTTGGCCTCCCAAGGTGCTGGGATTACAAGTGTAAACCACCACACCTGGCCTCATGCTAATAACTATTAGAATGTGGTTTATGTCTTAAAGAAAAATTTGCTGTATGGCATAAATGTAATCTAAATCCTTAGAGCAAATAATGAAGTTTAGTGAATGATGTTTATATCCTTTTGCTTTTGAGAATAGTGGGTTTCAGTCTTCCCATTCTTTCCTACATCTTCCTTAACAGAAATCTATACTCCATTCATGCATGTACACACTTAGTACATAGTTCCCTTTCCCATTTTAGCAGTGGGCTCATTTAGTCAGTGACTTGAAACTGCAGGAAAGGAGGAACATACCAGATTGTGGGAATGAGGTTACCGTATTCTCCCTGGAAGAAATTATCGCCTCAGAGATTAATAACAAAGTGATTTGTGTGACTTAAGCAAATTTCAGAGTCTGAATACCTTTCCTTCCTTATCTGCAAGTTGGAAGACATTTAGTATAATAAACAGATGTCCTTTTAATAGCATTTTTCTTCCTTAGAAATGGAAGTAAGTAGTAGAATTGCTTAATGGAAGTTTAAGAACAGGAATCCTCACATAAAATTTACCTGATTTCACTTGTTCTCCAGCTCTGCTCTTTGGAGGTAAATACAGGAATTGGTTGTTTTTAGGAAAGTTAGGGCAGAAAGAGAAATGCTTAGTTTTTTAAAAAATGTATTATATATTAGTCTGTACCAGGAGAGTTGGGTTTTTTGGTATTGTTTTCTGTGCCATGTGCCCTCTGGAGACTATACGAGAAATTGTTTACCAAAGTATTTTGTACTGATGATCGTTGTGTAAACCTGAGGATATCTGGTTGTGTTATGTTCTCTTACCACCTCCAGAAAAGTTGTGGGAGGCCAGGTGTGGTGGCTCATGCCTGTAATCCCAACACTGGGAGGTAGAGGTTGAGAGGATCACTTGAGCTCAGGAGTTCCCAGCCTGGGCAACGACATGTGGTCCCACCTACTTGGGAGGCCTTAGAAAGGAGGATCACTTGTGCCTGGGAGGCAAGTCTACAGTGAGCTATGATTGCACCACTGTACTCAATCCTGGACAGCAGAGACTCTGTCTCAAAAAAAAACAAAAAAACAAAAATGTGGTATATATTCCATTAGGTGGCATAAAATGACTAAACAATCACCTAGTGGAATATATCCCACATGTTTTTGTTTTTTTTGAGACAGGGTCTCTGAGTAGTTTTATGTACAATCTCCATTATGTGAATTGCGGGTTATTTTTAAATGGTAATGTTAACTTGTATTTACTCCGTATGTATTTTCCCTATCCATGGGCTAACTAAATATTAAATCAGTGGTATTTAGATGAGCTGAATACCCCTATATAGGTGCAGTTATATTTAGTTTTGCTGGTTTAAATGAAAAAATTTGCTTTAGGTAAAGTGCATCATCTTGAGTTTTATATTTGGACATGACTGGAGATTAATCAGATTGGCATCAATGTTTTCCCCCCCTAAACAATAAATAATGTTCAGTTCAGTTAGGTTCCAAAGTAGCAAGTTCTTTGAATTCCTGCCAAAGTTGATTGGTCCATTAGTGGTCTATTGGCCCACTCATTTTTCTTTACTTGAATTAAATTTGAAGGTCTTTGTAAGTGAAGGCCTTTTTTTTTTTTTTTTTTTTTAAATTAAAACTGTAGGCCGGGCGTGGTGGCTCAAGCCTGTAATCCCAGCACTTTGGGAGGCCGAGGCGGGTGGATCACGAGGTCGAGAGATCGAGACCATCCTGGTCAACATGGTGAAACCCCGTCTCTACCAAAAATACAAAAAATTAGCTGGGCATGGTGGCACGTACCTGTAATCCCAGCTACTCAGGAGGCTGAGGCAGGAGAATTGCCTGAACCCAGGAGGTGGAGGTTGCAGTGAGCCGAGATCGCGCCATTGCACTCCAGCCTGGGTAATGAGTGAAAACTCTGTCTCAAAAAAAAAAAAAAAAAAAAAAAAAAACTGTAAAAGAAGTAATAATCAGTTGGGCTTACTGGAATATCCTTTGGAACATCTGTGTTATCAGTGCTTTAGTCTTCAGATGTTCAGTAGTAATCTCTAAGTGAGTTGAAATTGCGCTTAAAATTGGAAGTTCTCTGCCTTTCTCCTGATTTCAAAAATAAGCCCTTCAGCAACTTAATTTGGAACTAGTGGGTAAGAGGGTGCATTATGTCACTTCTTTAGGAATGGTGCACTATGCATTTGTTTTGGTTTATATAAGGTGTTTTTGTTTGTTTTTTGAGACAGAGTCTCTCTCTGTCACCCAGGCTAGAGTGCAGTGGTGAGACTTTCACTCACGGCAACCTCTGCCTCCCAGGTTTAAGCAATTCTCCTTCCTCAGCCTCCTGAGTAGCTGGGATTACAGGAGTGCACCGCCCCCACCTCCCCCAGCTTAATTTTTGTATTTTTAATAAAGGCAGTGTTTCACCGTGTTGGCCAGGCTGGTCTCGAACTCCTGACTTTGTGATCTGCCCACTTTGGCCTGCCAAAGTGTTGGGATTATAGGCGTGAACCACTGCACGCCCAGCAAAGAAACGTGTTTGTTTGACTCAATGTTGTGGTGGCTGGGAAGTCCAAGGGCATGGTGGCAGCTTCTGGCAAGGGCTATTTTAATACAGGAAGTTTTTAGATTACAGTTACTTGGAACCTTAAACATACTATGTATTTTTAAAAATTTGAGTGTTAAGTACAACTGAGGGTATGAAGTAAAGATACAAAAGCATAAAAAGGGGGATTTGTGTGGATTCTAATTCTTGGGATTTTTCTTTTAGACTTTTTTTTTTTTTTGAGAGGGTCTTTTTTATTTAAGAGACAGTCTCTCACTCTGTCGCCAAGGCTGGAGTGCAGTGACGCTTTCATAACTCATTGCAGCCTGGAACTGGGCTCAAGCTTTCCTCCCTCCTCAGCCTCCTGAGTAGCTAGTACTACAGGTGTGTGCCATCATGCCTGGCCTCTTTTGATATGTGTTAACATTATTAACTTTTCTTTCTTTTTTTTTTTTTTTTTTTTTTTTTGAGACAGGGTCTTGAGGCTGGAGTGCGGTGGTGTGGTCATAGCTCACTGTAGCCTTGAATTCCTGGGCTCAAGTGATCCTCCTGCCTCAGCCTCCTGAGTAGCTGGTACCACAGGTGTGCACCGAAATGCCTGGCTAATTTTTGTATTTTTTAAAAATAGTAATGGTGTCTCAGTATTTTACTTAGGCTGGTCTCGAACTCCTGGCCTGAAGGGATCCTCCTGCCTCAGCCTCCCAAAGTGCTAGGATTACAGGTGTGGGCCACCATGCCTGTCCTAACTTTTTTTTTTGTTTGTTTGAGACAGAGTTTCGCTCTTGTTACCCAGGCTGGAGTGCAATGGTGCAGTCTCGGCTCACCGCAACCTCTGCCTCCTGGGTTCAGGCAATTCTCCTGCCTCAGCTGGGATTACAGGCATGCACCACCATGCCCAGCTAATTTTTTTGTATTAGTAGAGATGGGGTTTCACCATGTTGACCAGGATGGTCTCGATCTCTTGACCTCGTGATCCACCTGCCTTGGCTTCCCAAAGTGATGGGATTACAGGCTTGAGCCACTGCGCCCGGCGCCCGTCCTAACTTTTTTTTCTTCCTTTCTTTCCTTCCTTCCTCCCTTTTCCTCCCTTTCCCTCCCCTCGCCTTTCTCTTTTCTTTTCTTTTTGACAGAGTCTTGCTCTGCCACCCAGGCTAGGGTGCAGTGGTGCGGTTTCGGGTCACTGTAATGTCTGCCTCTTGGGTTCAAGTGTATTTTTAGTAGAGTGGGTTTTGCCATGTTGGCCAGGCTGGTCTTGAACGCATGACCTCAAGTGATGCGCCCATTGCTGCCTCCGAAAGTGCTGGGATTACAGTTATAAGCCACTGTGCCTGGCCTAATTTTCGTATTTTCAGTAGAGACGGGGTTTTACCATGTTGGCTGCTCTTGTCACAAACTCCTGACCTGAAGTGATCTGCCCACCTCGGCCTCCCAAAGCTCTGGGATTACAGGCGTGAGGCGCCACACCTGGCTGTGATGGCGCTTTTTTAAGAGACTATCTTACCTTGTGACTCAGGCTGGAATGCGGTAGTGCAGTCCTAGCTCACTGAACCCTTGAACTCTTGGGCTTAAGGAATCCCTCCAACTCAGCCTCCTGAGTAGCTGGGACTGTAGGTACGTACCACCACCCATGTTATCTGGCCTGATCTGGAATTCCTGCCCTTAAGCCATCCTTCTGCCTCAGACTCCTCAAGTTTTGGGATTACAGGCATGAGCCACCATGCATGACTAATGATGGCTCTTGGTATATGTAAGTGGGACATACAGCTGTGCCTCCTTCAGTTATCTCAGTGCTTAGCAAGACTCTGACTCTCTTTGACTTGACTTCAAAAACTTTGAACACTAGGTCTTAACTTTTTGAGATAAACTTGATTTTGAAATGGTTGAAAGTCATTTGAAGACAAGTCTTTTGAAATAAGAATAATTGGGCCAGGCGTGGTGGCTCATGCTTGTAATCCAAGCACTTTGGAGGCCAAGGCAGGCGGATCACCTGAGGTCGGGAGTTCAAGACCAGCCTGACCAATATGATGAAGCCCCGTCTTTTAAAAAAAAAAAAAAAAAAGAAAGAAAGAAGAATAATTGATATGAGTTGTATGTTTAGTCAAAGTACTAATTTAAATTGGGTTGATCTGTTTTGCATGGCTATTACCGCACTGGAGGATATGAAGCATTTGAAATGCTGACATTTTGGACTATTCACTTAAAAATAGGCTGGGGGCCAGGCATGGCTCACAACTGTAATCCCAGAACTTTTGGGAGGCCAAGGCGAGTGGATCACCTGAGGTCAGGAGTTTGAGACTAACCTAGGAGACAGGGCAAGACTTCATCTTAAAAAAAAAAAAAAAAAAAAAGGCCGGGCACAGTGGCTCACCCCTGTAATCTCAGGACTTCGGGAGGCCAAGGTGGGCGGATCACTCCAGGTCAGGAGTTCAAGACCAGCCTGCCCAACATGGTGAAACCCTGTCTTCAAAACAAAACAGAAAAACAAAAATAAAAGTGGTCTGTGGCTCCTTCCTGTAATCCTAGCGTTTTGGAAGGCTGAGGCAGGAGGATTGCTTGAGCCCAGGAGTTTGAGATCAGCCTGGGTAACATAGCAAGTCCCAATCTCTACAAAAAAATTTTAAGCATTAGCTGGTTATTGTAGCATGTGGAGGCTGAGATGGAGAGGGTATCATCAAGCTTGAGAGGTCAAGGCTGCAGTGAGCCATAATCATGCTGCTGGATTCAAGTTTGTGCAACAGAGTGAGAACCTATCTCAAAAGCAAAAAACTGAGTTGGTGTTAAGCAGTTGCTTACAGATCTGTGTTGAAGTAGATTAATATGGCACCAATTTGGTTAGACTGGAAGCCATTTTTCTGGTGACTAGAAGATAGTACAGGCAGTGGTATAATAATAAAGACCTTGTGCTTTGTGTTTTCAACCATGTAAATGATCTGAATTTTAAAAAAATAGTTTATTTTCTAAAGTTTTTAGACAGGGAAGGGGCATAAGGGAACACATGAGATTACATCAAGATTTGGGAAACAGGATATAAAGAGACAAATTAAGATTAATTCATAAAATTGACAGGGACTAGGTTTACAGTTTGGACATTGGTTTACAGAAGGATTTGTATATTAAATTTTCTCTTCTAAACAATGCGAATAAGTTCATGTTTACTGCATTATTGCAGTTGCTTCATGAATGCCTGTGACGTCACAGCTGTCTGTCTAATAATCTTATTAATGTGCACTTGCAAATTTGACAGTTTTAAGAAGATTCGCTTTGGTTTTAGCCCTGGTTGTATTCCTTTCATTTGGAAAGGATCCCTGTTTATGGGGATATAATAATGTGTGACATATACAAATGAATATAACAAATAATTCCTGATATGGTATAAGGTCCCCATTCTCCCAGTGAGAGAACTCATACTGGCTGTTTAGCACCCATACTGGATGCTTGATGTCTCATTATGTCTGCTTTATGAATACAGTAATAATAAATTCACTTTGATATTGGTCTGAAAGGTCACTTGTAAGGAATTTATGGAACTTACAATTTAACTTGCAGATTTCACTAGCTTAAGTCATAAGTGAGAGGGAAATAACCATCTATCTATGCTGTAAGAAGAGCAGACTATTATTATTAAAATGGTAGTAGCAAAAGCAGAACTTGTTTTACTGTCATAGTAGTAGCAGTTTCATTCCAAGCAACTTGAATTTTATATTTTACTCTTGTAAAGTACACGGGATTAGAAGAAGTAGAGTAGTAAAAAAGAGAAAAATTACAAAAACAAGTTCTGAGTTTCTATTTAGGGGTAGTCTGGATAATTATGCTTATCCTGGTTTGTTGTAGCTTAAGAGAAGAATTTATTAAGGGCCTGCTGAAAAGGTAGTGGCTTATTTTTTTTTTCCCCTTATCTCAAAAGGTATCAAGGTCACTACCTTCTAAGTACCTTAATTTAGAATTACTTAAAAATATACTATATTTCTTTTTTTTACTTTCTTTCTTTTTCTTTTCTTTTTTTTTTTAGGCAGAGTTTTAGTCTTGTTGCCCAGGCTGGAGTGCAATGGCCCAATCTTAGCTCACTGCAACCTCTGCCTCCTGGGTTCAAGTGATTCTCCTGCCTCAGTCTCCTGAGTAGCTGGGATTACAGGCATGCACCACCACACTCAACTAATTTTGTGTTTTTATTAGAGGCAGGGTTTCACTGTGTTGGTCAGGCTTGTCTCAAACTCCTGACCTCAGGTAATCTGACTACGTTGGCCTCCCAAAGTGCTGAGATTACAGACGTGAGCCACTGCACGCCTGGCCTGAAAACATGCTATATTTCTTTCTGGGTATTGTCAAACTGAATAAAATAAAAGGTGGTAGAAATTTCTGACAATCTTTGTAAACAATATGCAAGTATGGTAGACTGGTTGAGAAAAAGGAAATCAGAATAGCAGCAAAACATGGTGTAATAGCCTGTAATTATCCAAAAGATGGGCAAATCTGAATTAGAAGAGGAAAAGCAGAATTCTGATTTACCGTGTCACCACCCTTGCCAAATTTTACAGGATTTTACCTAAAATGCTTAATGAAGGATTGGAAGGCATGATTAGTGATCAGTTGATTTGGGGGTTCTCAGTTGTGGGAGTCAGTTTGTTTGGCATTATATTTGATGTATTCTCTATTATCTGGGGGAACCATTTAATTTAGATGTTATTTTTTAAAAGATGTTCTAGGTCCAGGCATGGTGGCTCATACCTGTAATATCAGCACTTTGGGAGGCGGAGGTGGGCGGATCACCTGAGGTCAGGCGTTCGAGACCAGCCTGGCCAGTGTGGTGTGAAACCCTTCCTCTACTAAAAATATAAAAATGAGCCAGGTGTGGTGGTTCATGCCTGTGGTCCCAGCTACTCCAGAGGCTTAGGCAGGAAAATCTCTTGAACCTGGAAGGCAGAGGTTTGCAGTCAAACGAGATTGTGTTGCTGCACTCCAGGCCTTGGCATCAGAGCAGGACTCCATCTCAAAAAAACAAACAGATGTTCTTTTAGCTGAGACAATAGTATCATTCAATTTTAAATGCAAAAAATAAGCTTCAAGTCGGCTTTAGCCCTATTAGCTTCAGTCTTTTTCCTTGAGGGATTTAATAATTAAATGCTGTATCTGTTTGGTTTGACCATATAAAATTGCTGTTTTTGTAGGTCAAAAGAATTTGAGTGTGAGCAATGCCAAATGGGTCTACCTAGTACTGTTTACAGTTATGTTATTACTTCCTGGATGATTTATGAATAGTATTTATTCAAATCAGTATGTACTTATTAAAGCACTGTGGAAGCAGTAGTGTTAAATAGATGAAAGGTGAGGGTTTATGTTACTAAGAAACTTGGTCTAATAGGGAAACATATATGGAAAGAAATACATTACTATTGTTGGCTGGGCACAGTGGCTCACACCTATAATCAAAGCACTTTGGGAGGCCAAGGAGGGCGTATCATTTGGGGTTAGGAGTTAGAGACCAGCCTGGGCAACATGGTGAAACCTCCATCTCTCCTAAAAATATATATATATACAAAAATTAGGCCGGGCACGGTGGCTCACGCCTGTAATCCCAACACTTTGGGAGGCTGAGGCGTACAGATCACCTGAAGTTGTCGGGAGTTTGAGACCAGCTTGACCAACATAGAGAAACCCCGTCTCTGCTAAAAATACAAAATTAGACGGACGTGGTGGCACATTCCTGTAATTCCAACTACTTTGGGAGGCTGAGGCAGGAGAATCACTTGAACTTGGGAGGCAGAGATTGCTGTGAGCTAAGGTTGTGCCAAATGCAGTTGGAACTCCTAAGGCGGGGGCAGGGTGAGGGAAGAGTAGTCAGGATTCCAAAAAGAAGTGAACATTAGACTGTTTATTGTGCAAGGAGAGTAAGGTTACCTTAGGTGGAGGAAATCAGTGTTTGAAGGTTGCCAGCCATTCCTTTTGTTTAAAGGAAGGTGAATGGTACAAGTTTAAAGTCCTTTAACTTAGTCATCTAATTTGTCTCTTGATGTACTAGCTACTGTGTCAAGTGCTAGGAGACACAAATTCAGTTTCACAGTGCTACTAGCTTTTTCTGTAGGCAGTGAGAATCCCTTGAAAAGTTTTGAGCCGTGTGGTCACTTTCAGGTTCTATTTTTAAAGAGAAAGAATGGTTAGCCAGGTTGTAGAAGTCAGAAAATGAGGCCTGAGTAATGGCAAAAGAGGCCAGTTAAAAAGCAACTATATAAATGTTCATAAGATACTACTACCTGAGCCAGGGCAGTGACATTGGGTTAGAGAAAAAGAGATGACTAAAAAGTTGAAAGTGTCTTACCGTTGGTTAAGATTTACCAGACTTGAACATTGCTTCTGTAAATTCCTTAGTTTGAATTTCGTTGACTGTTCCCACTCTTATATCCTATACCCTCACTATAACCCTTCTGGGTCATTCTCTGTTTCTCAGATGTTTTTCCTTGAGTTCCCTTTTCATGTTACATCAGTTTTCCTGGGTAATCTTATCTAGTTCTGTTAGCATGTATACTAGGCTTAAGACTTAAAAGGCTGGGTGCAGTGGCTCATGCCTGTAATCCCAGCACTTTGGGAGACCGAAGTGGGTAGATCACCTGAGGTCAGGAGTTCGAGACCAGCCTGGCCAACACTGTGAAACCCCATATCTACAAAAATAGAAAAAGCTAGCTGGGTGTGGTGGCACATGCCTGTAATCTCAGCTACTTGGGAGGCTGAGGCAGGAGAATTGCTTAAACCTGGGAGTTGGAGGTTGCAGTGAGCTGAGATTGCACTCCAGCCTGGGCAACAAGAGTGAAACTCCATCTCAAAGAAAAAAAACCTAGTTCAGACCGTACCTATATTCAATATCACCACTGCAGTTCTGTGTATATAAAACTGAATTCATTCTCTTGCAAAACCTTTTTCTTTCCTGCCCTTAGTGAATTAGCATTAACCCAATTTTTTGTCATTAGATTATGTGGGCCATTTCTCTAAGATCTCCATTTTTTTTTTCTATGTCTGATATTGTCTTTGTTTCTTGACTTAATAATTAACATTTATTGGAGACTATATTGTCACTTCATCTGTTCTCTTCATTGCCTGGAAGAATCATCAGTATTTAGTACAATAACCTTAGATTTCTTCAGTGGCTTCCCTTCATCTATGTGATTAAATAGCAAACTTTATTTCATATGTAGCTTTTTACTCTGTCCCCTGAGTAATTTTCTTTCTCTAAATCTCTCATTCTTGGTGACTTTCAGCCTTACTGAATTACTTGTGGCCACTAAAGCATGTTCAGTAGTAAACTTACTGTATGAAGAGCCAGATACTAAATATTTTAGGCTTTGTGAACTATAGGGTCTTTGCTGCAACCACGCCATACTTGGTTCTGCATTGTAGCTCAAAAGCAGTCATAGATGGTACATACACTGTGGGTGTGGCTGCATTCCATTAAAACTTTTCTTTTTTTTTTTTTTTTTGAGACGGAGTTTCACTCTTGTTACCCAGGCTGGAGTGCAATGGCGCGATCTCGGCTCACCGCAACCTCCGCCTCCTGGGTTCAGGCAATTCTCCTGCCTCAGCCTCCTGAGTAGCTGGGATTATAGGCACGCGCCACCACGCCCAGCTAATTTTTTGTATTTTTAGTAGAGACGGGGTTTCACCATGTTGACCAGGATGGTCTCGATCTCTTGACCTCGTGATCCACCCGCCTCGGCCTCCCAAAGTGCTGGGATTACAGGCTTGAGCCACCGTGCCCGGCTAAAACTTTTCTTTTTTAAAAGACTCACTTTATTGCCCAGGCTGGAGTACAGTGGCATGATTATAGGTCACTGTCTCCTTGAATTCCTGGACTCAAGCAATCCTCTTGCCTCAGCCTCTTGAGTAGCTGAGACTATAGGCATGTACTGTTATCACACCCAGCTAGTTTTTAGATGTTTTGTAGACACAGGGTCTCACCATCTGCTAAGGCTGGGCTCAAGTGATCCTCCTGCCTCTGCCTCCCAAAGTGCTGTGATTATAGGCGTGAACCTCCACACCTGGTCTCCATTAAAACTTTATCTGCAAAAACAGACGGTGGATAGTAAGCCTTTGTTGATCCCTGCTAAAACACACCTTGTTAAGGCACACACCTACCACCAGCCTTTGTTCATTGTTAATGCTCCTACTGATAACCAACCCTCCCAATGAAGTTGCTTGCTAGAAAAAGCTTACAGAGGGCAGACTCTTTTTGGTTTTCCATCTATATCCTGAGCATGGTAAGTAGTACTTACTATTTTTTTTAATCAACTTGGAATTGAGAACTTGTGAATAACTGGACATTTCACTATAGGAAGCATTGTCATAGGTATTACACAAGCAGATATAGAAAGTCTGCCCTAGAAAATTTAACATGAATTCGAGTGGCATAGATAAATATAAGTTTTGATATTATTGGTGGTGTTTAAAATACAGAATTTTTTTTTTTTTTTTTTTTTTTGAGATGGAGTTTCGCTCTTGTTACCCAGGCTGGAGTGCAATGGCGCGATCTCGGCTCACCGCAACCTCCGCCTCCTGGGTTCAGGCAATTCTCCTGCCTCAGCCTCCTGAGTAGCTGGGATTACAGGCACGTGCCACCATGCCCAGCTAATTTTTTGTATTTTTAGTAGAGACGGGCTTTCACCATGTTGACCAGGATGGTCTTGATCTCTCGACGTCATGATCCACCCGCCTCGGCCTCCCAAAGTGCTGGGATTACAAGCTTGAGCCACCGCGCCCGGCCTTAAAATACAGAATTTTAACAAAATTGCCTACTTGGATATATCTTAAGAGTAAAAATTTTTACTTAGGTTTTATGAGGTCTGTCCCTATGGGTATTTTTCAATAAATATTTGCATAATTAGATGCTATGATAACTCTTCAAAAAGAGCTGGCAAGTTTGTGTGTGTGTGTGTGTGTGTATGAGTGTTTGTGTGTGTAGAGAGAACAGATTTAAAAGATCAAGGCTGGGCATGGTGGCTCACACCTGTAATCCCAGCACTTTGGGAGGTCAAGGTGGGTGGATCACCTGAGGTTAGGAGTTTGAGACCAGCCTGGCCAATACGGTGGAGCCCGTCTTTACTAAAAATACAATAATTGGACGGTGTGGTAGCTCACACCTGAAATCCCAACACTTTGGGAGGCTGAGGCAGATGGATCATAAGGTCAGGAGTTTGAGACCAGCCTGGCCAATATGGTGAAATCCCATCTCTACTAAAACCAAAAAAATTAGCCAGACATGGTGGCACCCTGTACCTGTAGTCCTAACTGCACAGGAGGCTGAGGCAGAAGAATTGCTTGATTCTGGGAGGCAGAGGTTGCAGTGACCCGAGATCACACCATCGCACTCCAGTCTGGGCGACAGCAGGACTGTCTCCAAAAAAAAAAAAAAAAAAAAAATGTTAGCTGGGCATGGTTGCATGCACCTGTAATCCCTGCTATTTGGGAGGCTGAGGCAAGAGAATCGCTTGAACCCGGGAGGCAGAGTTTGCGGTGAGCTGAGATCGTGCCACTGCTCCAGCCTGGGTGACAGAGCGAGACTCCATCTCAAAAAAAAAAAAAAAAAAAAAAAGAAAAAGAAAAATCAACTACTGAGGTTGAATACCCCAAAATGTGAAAATCTAAGATCCAAAATTTTTAAATACTGACATGTTACTCAAAAAGGAAATGTTCCTTGTCTGATGGTGTAATGGAAACATTCCAAAATCGAAAACACTTCTCATCCCAAGCATTTCAGATAAGGGATACTCAACTTGCATGTGTATGATGATTTTGTATAGTTGAAATTGCCGCCTTTATACTATTAACTTGTTCTGTTTCCCAGAATAGTCAAAACATTAAATTATACAAACGAACACATTTCTTACTCAAAATCTGAGTTGAGACTTTTGTAATTTAAGAGGACAAAATGTAATGTCAGCTCTTTCCTATGTGTTCGATCCATGATGTCGTTTCTTGTTAGTTTTGTTAAGGTTAAGCATAGCATCATGCAAATGCTGTTTGATTCATTTTTGCTTTCTGATCCTAACCCTGTTTGAGTTTTGTGGAAACTTACAAATTTTGATCAAGGAAATGAAGTTGATAGTAGTCAAAGAAATAATTAATATTAAGTAACAGGAAAGGAAATTCCATTCACTTCTTAGTTCAGCATTTTGGATTATGCTGATTTCTTTCTTTCTTTCTTTTTTTTTTTTTTTGAGGCAGAGTCTCACTCTGTTGCCCGGGCTGACATAAGTTTCGAGTTTCTCTTTAGGGATAGTCTGGATATATGCTTACCCTGGTTTGTTTTAGCTTCAGAGAAGAGTTCATTAAGGGGCCTACTGAAAAGGGTAGTGACTTCTAAGTACCTTAATTGAGAATTACTTCAAAACATGCTATATTTCCTTCCCTTCCTTCCATCCCACCCTTCCTGTCATGTCTTGTCTTGGCAGTTTCAGTCTTGTTGCCCAGGCTGGAGTGCAACGGCCCCACCTCGGCTCGCTGCAACCTCTGCCTCCTGGGTTCAATGTTCTCCTGCCTCAGCCTCCCAAGTAGCTGGGATTACAGGTGTACACCACAACACCTGGCTAATTTTTGTATATTTAGTAGAGGTGTGGTTTCACGATGTTGTCAGGCTGGTCTCAAGCTCCTGACCTTGTAATCACCCACCTCAGCCTCCCAAAGTGCTGGGATTACAGGCATGAACCACTGTGCCCGGCCTATGCTGATTTATTTCTTGGTTAGAAGCTAGACTTGCTTCATGGCTAGTTTTACAACTACATCATACATCCCTATTTCTATTTCTATTTGATAATTCATTACTCTAGAGCTCACATTTAAGGGTAATTAAAGTTTTCTTACCATAAATCATTTAAAAATGTATAATATTTGAGTAAAACCTTAAGCTGAGGTAAAGAAGTATCTTCAACTTGTTAAAGAAATTGGTTGTTTGGCCAGGTGTGGTGGCTTACGCCTGTAATCCTAACACTTTGGGAGGCGAGTTAGGTGGATCACCTGAGGTCAGGAGTTGCCTGGCCATCATGGTGAAACCCCATCTTTAAAAAAAAAAGAAATATTGGATGTTTGCAATTAGTTGTTTTGTCTTCTGTATTCGAAAATGTGTATGTTTGCTTTATTTTTAAAGCAGTGTTGTTGTTACTGTGACTGCAGTGTATTCTCAAAAAGGCGGGGAAAGTAGAGGGACAGGTTGAGTTTCCAGTGAGGAAGAAAAAAGAAAATGTTACTCATAGGTGGGCTAACATGAAAGATCTGATTAACTTCTTTCTTTTCTTTTTGATTTATTTTTTAATAGTAGAGACAAGATCTCCCTGTGTTGCTCAGGCTGGTCCCTCAAGTGATCTTCCTGCCTTGGCATCCCAAAGTACTGGGATGACAGGTGTGAGCCACCACACCCTGCCAATTTTTTTTTTTCTCAACAAACAACTAAATACAGATTTATCTTTACAGTAGACAAAATGAGTATCAAGTAATTACTATATACAAAATTCCTCAGGAATTTATTTGCTGCGAAATGTGAAATTTTTGTGCTTTCACTAAAATAAAATATTTGTTGGATCAATTTTTTTGCAGTAGGTCGATCAAGACGACTTACATTTGGAGTTGTTAAAATAGGCCATTCTGGGATCCAGAAATTTGTAAGATTAAAATAAAGACCTTTTAACTATTCCTTATTGTTTGAAACTAATGGAATAAGAAATTATTTTGGAGTATAACTGTGATTTCTGTGACTAGAATTCCCGAGTGTCATCTTTTTTTTTTTTCCTTCCAGATTAGATTGATTATAGTTCTTTTCCCTTCTGAAACCTCAGGAGAAAGGGAATTTTCCTGCCTTTCTCTGGATGGATGTCTACATAGAGATTTGATGGCCATACCATACAACTAAGCTTGGACAATTGGCAGTTGTTCTGGGAATCACTATGATATCTTGAATAGTATTTTATCTGGATAATTACCTTGTTCATCCAGAATTAGTCATCGATCCAAATATCCAGATCTGACAAATTTTCAAAAAGCTGAGAGTACTGCAGAAAATATTTTTTTAAATTGCCAGGCTTGGTGGCTCACGCCTATAATCCCAGCACTTTGGGAAGCTGAGGTAGGAGGATTGCTTGAGCCCAAGAGTTAAGGACCAGCCTGAGCAACATAGCAAGACCCCATCTCTACAAATGGCACAGTTTTGATTTTTGCTGGAGGAGTGAGGAGAGTTTGTGTGTGATTCTACCATTCCCTGCCCCTATCCATACACATATAATAAGAAAATCATAATTTTAGATTTGTATCTTATTTTAGTCCTTCAAAGGGATTATTTGTGCCTTAACTGTAACCCAAGTCCAGATGTATCCCATCTTAATGAATTTCGGTTTTATTTTTCTTTAATTATAATTGGTTGCTGTTACATTGGAATGTAGTCACACATACTAGTTAAACGGGTTAAAATTAACTTTTGTCCTTTCAGAATAATAGTTTTATTACCACAGAAAGACTGCCTATCCTTAACATTTGTTATAGTTCATTCCTAAGTGGTTTGTTTTAATCTCCAGGTAGAATATTTCCTTTGAAGGTCCAATTCTTTGGTTCTTTTGTAATAGTCAACTACTGTTGACTGTATATATCCCCCTGAAGCCGTCATGTATCACAGGTAGAGTTTTTAACTGCATTTCTCTGTGTATGTCACTACAGTTTGGACATGTACATAGTTTTCTTAATTGTAAGATGCTAAACTAAGCACATTGTAGACATTTTAAATGGAATTGGAACGAATGAGGATTGTGCGCCATGAATAATGGGTGTGGATTGGCATTTTGTCCTTACAGGTTAAAATAAGAGGTGTGGTTTAGAGGTGAGAACCACTTGCCTGAATGGTTAAACTAAATCAATTTTAATTAGTTAAATTTGACGAATGCTTTGTTCAAAAAATTTGGGTACCTCCTTGAGGAGTCAATGGATAACCAAGAAATACTTGGTGGTTTTTTTATTTGTTTGGTTTTTGTATTTTGAGTCCTGAGTAGCTGGGAATACAGGCACATGCCACCATGCCTGGCTAATTTTTTGTATTTTTAGTAGAGATGGGGTTTCACTGTGTTAGCCAGAGTGGTCTTGATTTTCTGACATCATGATCTGGCCCGTAGCCTCCCAAAGTGCTGGGATTACAGGCACGAACCACCACGTCTGGCAGACTTTGGTGTTTTTTATTTATTTATTTATTTTTTAATTATTCTTTTTCTTCTTTTTTTTTAGTGATCCAGTAGCAACATTTTTGCTTTCGGTACTTAGTGTTTTAAAATCATGATAAGCTGTTATGAGAAGTATTTTATTGGTAGTATGCTTCTTGCATGTCTTTGCAATTTGTAAAGACAAAATTATTCTGGCAGTTTGATTTCAGGTAATAATAATCTAGACGAGGCCGGGCGCGGTGGCTCAAGCCTGTAATCCCAGCACTTTGGGAGGCCGAGGCGGGTGGATCACGAGGTCGAGAGATCGAGACCATCCTGGTCAACATGGTGAAACCCCGTCTCTACTAAAGGTGCAAAAAATTAGCTGGGCATGGTGGCGTGTGCCTGTAATCCCAGCTACTTAGGAGGCTGAGGCAGGAGAATTGCCTGAGCCCAGGAGGCGGAGGTTGCGGTGAGCCGAGATCGCGCCATTGCACTCCAGCCTGGGTAACAAGAGCGAAACTCCGTCTCAAAAAAAAAAAAAAAAAAATAATAATAATAATAATAATAATAATCTAGACGACACTTAAGAATTAATAGGAGCGGCCGGGCGCGGTGGCTCAAGTCTGTAATCCCAGCACTTTGGGAGTCCGAGGCGGGTGGATCACGAGGTCAAGAGATCGAGACCATCCTGGTCAACATGGTGAAACCCCGTCTCTACTAAAAATATAAAAAAATAGTTGGGCATGGTGGCGCATGCCTGTAATCCCAGCTACTCAGGAGGCCAAGGCAGAATTGCCTGAACCCAGGAGGCGGAGGTGGCAGTGAGCCAAGATCGTGCCGTTGCACTCCGGCCTGGGTAGTAAGAGCAAAATTCCATCTCAAAAAAAAAAAAAAAAAGAATTATAGGAGCCAGGCTCACGCCTGTAATCCCAGCACTTGGTAAGGCTGAGGCAGGATTGCTTGAGGTCAAGTGTTTAAGATACCAGCCTAGGCAACAGACCCCTGTCTCTGCCCCCACAAAAAGAAAAAAAAATCTGTGTGTGATGGCATATGGCTGTAGTCCCAGGCACTTGAGAGGCTGAGGTGGGAGGATAGCTTGAGCCTGGGAGTTTCAGGCTGCAGTGAGCCATGTTTGTGTCATTTGTTCTGTTTCTTCAGGGAAAAAAAAAAAAAAAAAAATTAGAGGAAAATGTGAATGCTTTGTCTGAGCTTCATAGAATTTTGTCATTTTCAACCCTACCTCCAGTCTGGCAGTAATCAGTCTAGGATTTTTTAGATTTAAAATGAAAAGCATAGCTTCAGACTTTGCTCACCAAAACTTAGTATGTAATTCTCTTTCTTTCTTTGCAGAAATGGAATCTATTTGGAATTTGCAGAAGCAAGGTAAGAAAGATTAGATTACTTAAAATGTCACTAATCAGTCATCACTGGACATTATTTTTTGGTAGGATTAACAGATGGGTAGTAATTTACCAAATAGACTTTGTATTTTGAGTTATTTAATGACTGCAATCAAAAGGCACTAGTAGCTGGGTAGGGTGTCAAGGCCAAGGCCAGGAGGATTGCTGAAGTCCAGGAGTTCAAGACCAACCTGGGCAACATAGCCAGACCCTGTCTCTATTTTTTAAATTAAAAAATAATGTGATACTATTAAGAGGTGAATATGAAAAAGAAAAAACAGCAATAAAAAGACACTACCATAACATGACTGCTGAGGATGGGGCAATACTGTAAGTGAAAAGAATAGATGAAAGTCTCATTTACCTGCTAGATAAAGATAAGAATGATTGTTTTTTCCCCTCCTGGTTTTGAAAGTAAGACAAGCCATAAATGTTATTAATGTAGGAAACCAACATGAGTAAGTATTTCCACCTTTGGCTAGTCTTTCTCTGTATTTGTGTGGTACAACAACAAATAGCCTAAGAACTGAAATTCATAGTTCAGAAAAATATTACCTATTATAGGAGCCTTATCTGGGCTGGATATTCTCTGAAAAGATAGTTAGAAATTAAAATTGATTATCCTGATTATTGTTTGCCTTCTTCCTGAATATATTAAAATGTGATTATTGGGGAATACATGAAATAAAGTAAGAGTTTTATAGTAGTCACTGACAGTAGATTTTGGTTTTCAGAACCATGTAACTGAATTATATCCTACTCATTTGCTTTAGTAAATATAAATGAATTTCAGATGAATGTGAAATTCCTAGAATTTCAGGACTTCAAATGTGTAAGAAATTCTTCTTATTTTACATATTAGGAAACTGAAGCCCAGTGAGATTCTATAAGCTAGCCAGTGGCAGGACTAGTATGTAGGTTCCCCTGATTTCCCAACATTGCTCTTTATTCAGGAGTTGCTTTTTGTGTATCTTATTAAACAAATGAAAAAAAAAAAAAAAAACATAACTAGAAAACACACCCTGCAGGCTGGGCACGGTGGCCCACGCCTGTAATCCCAGCACTTTGGGAGACCAAGGTGGGTGGATCACCTGAGGAGTTGAAGACCAGCCTGGCCAGTATGGTGAAACTCCATCTACTAAAAATACAAAATTAGCCAGGTGTGATGGCACACACCTGTAATCCCAGCTACTGTGGAGGCTGAGGCAGGAGAATCACTGGAGCTCAGGAGGCAGAGGTTGCGGTGAGCTGAGGTTGTGCCTTTGCACTCTGGCCTGGACAACAAGAGCAAAACTTTGTCTGAAGGAAAAAAAAAAAGGGAAAAGAAAAGATACCCTGCAAGGTAGACCTACCTGTCTTTACTGTAAAATGGCCATTAACTGTTGGGAGTGAGCATGCTTTTCATGGCAGGCTGCTATCTCTGGACCAGACTAGATTGATTCTTAGGCTGAAGTAGGCTTGAGTTCTTCCAATATTATTTTCAGGCCTTTAAAATTTTCCATTAGGTGACAAGTTGTATTGATTTGCCCTACCCTCTTATTTTTAAGCATGTATACTTGGAAAAAGTTGTTAGGATAGGTAGAAAATATATATAATGAAGACAGGGCCCCTCCAGAAGAGGGTGGGGAGCATGCAGCTTTTAAATAGTAAGAATTTAGAATAACACTGGAATCTTTGCCCACCAGACACATTCTAACAGTTTTAAGTTTTAAATCTGAAATATTTGTTACTGCTAAGAATTAAGGCGTGTGTTACTGTGGGAAATTGAGTAAGTGTTAGGACTGAATTGATAGTTTTGCTCTCTAATTGTCCAGTTTTTGGAGACAGATTTTACTTAGATAGTTCTTTGTCAGACAGTCCACACTGGTTAAAATAAATTTTGACTTCATTTGCTGAAAAATGCAAAAGAAAAATTCCAAGTGTTTCTTTTAATATTGGATTATTGGTGACAAGCTTTTTTTCTGTGGCTGCTTTTTTCAAATACTACACTGCTTTTGTAATTAGTAGAAGTACGTAAAACCTTTATTAAGTGGACCCAACCATCTCCGATCTTTAGGAGTTGAGGCTGTCACTGGCTAGAGGACCCGGTACTTGGAATCCATTGGAATTCCAAACAACTACTTTTGGGTTGAGAAACTGGATCATACATGTGTTAATACAAAGTGGAAATGGGCTTGAAGTTTTGTTTTCATTAAAAAAGGGGGCAGTTTAAGTGATGGTTATTTGGGATTTGTTATTGGAACATGGGCATTTTGAGATTCTAGACCTTATTTTTATTTATTTTTTTAACCATCTCTCTAGATCCCAAAAGGATAATCACTTACAATGAAGCCATGGATAGTCCAGATCAATGAAGGACCAGACTGCCTATTCGTAACCTTTCTGCAGCATTAGAGCCACCGTTCATGGGGGACACAAGGCTTTTATGCTCCTAGATCTTCAACGCAGCAGAGGAACCATAAGTAGAATCACAGGATAATATATACAAATATATATATATACATATATATATATATATATATATATAGTTATTTAAAAAAAGGCAACTGAAAGTAATTAGACTTCTTAAGGAATCAAATTTATTTCAAGAGACTACACATGGTTATTTAATCTCCGGTACTGAATAGGTTTTTTTTTTTCTTTTGTTAGTTTTTGTTTTTAAGTGTGAATGCAAGTAATTAATGAATACAGACTTAACAAGTGTGGTTCTAAAGTTCCTGCTGTCATCAACTTGGGCAACAAATGACCCACTGGAAAGGCAAATCCACTCAAAAGATCTCTATCTTGTTCTGTGACTAAAGTGATACACTAATCACGGGGAACCCAAAATGATTCAACATTTTCCCCCAACTCCTCCCTTGATCTTTTTGGTTTTACTTTAAGCCCTGCGAGAATGCTGGATAAATGCCTTGAAGTTAGCAGGGTGTATTTTTTTAGCGAATATGATTTGCATGTCTTGCCAGGAGTTAAGCAGCCTCTGTGGGGTGTTGGGGAAATTCTTTCTTTCCTTTTATTTTTTTGTGGGGTGGGGATTGGGGAGGGCATTGAAGTTCTACAATTCTGGAATAGTTGATGGTACATAGTTAACTTGGCTTTGGTTACATATTGGACTTTAACAACTGAAGAATCCATGCGTGTCATTTAAAGAAAAGTTGCAGAACAAGCAATTGGCTTAGATATACAATCTGGAAAAATATTCCTGTGCCCATATTTTAATGTAATTGTATAACTGGGAGCAAAAATATATTCTGCGTTTCAACTGTAGGTGCTCCAGACTTGCTCTCTGTCACTAACACTAAGTGTGCTGTTTTCCTTGTTTTTCATCAGACATCTAAGACAAACTTACACCTTTCTGTAAATTCTCTTTTAATTTCTCAGCAAAATCTAAAAGGGGAAGAAAAAAGTCCATGAAAACTTTAAAATTTTTCATGTTTTTAGCCAGTGAGAAGGTATTAAACCCTGACTATAGAAGGTGTGTTTTCATGCAAGCTATACTTCTGAGCTTATTAGCTTCTAATTATATCTTAATAAATATATTTTATTACTAGAGCAAAATGGGTTTTTAAGGAAAATAATGTGAAATTCTGAAAATTTTCTTCGGGGCAGAGAAGAGCAGTAGCCCTGTCTTATCATTACATTGCCATCCTGTTGCACTGCAGCTTGTGTATAGCATGCTAAAATAAATTTGTGTGTGTGTGTGCAGAAATTAAGGGTCCAATTGAGATTGGGTGATGTTAGTAGCATAATAAACAAGTTGTCTGGCCTGACACAGCATCACATCACACACACAGAAATTAGTATATCCATGTATGTCAAATACAGGTTGAAATAGCAGGGCATTGATATAAAGAGTTGTAGTCTTCTGATAAAAGTAGACTGGATCCCCTGGGGTATTTGGGGAGAAAGTAACTACTTTTGCTCTACCCCTTTGCTTAAGAAAGGTCCAGTTTTGAGTGACTGTAGTATGGATGGGTTTTCTTGTTTTGTTGATTATTTGAGGCTTTTAACAAGTAGTTCATGAAAGAAGCTGTTGGACTCAACATAGAGTAAATATCTTTTTAGTCTGGATTTCTGCCCTGCTTAGATTTTAAAAGTATGAGCATGGATTGCCAATTCCACTTGATGTAAACAAAACTTTTTTTTATACATAATATATATATATATAATAACTTATTGTATCAGTCCAGGTTCAGAAACTTGTGGTAGGCCAGTTCCAGATAGTTTCATTTCACCTGTAAACTGTATCACTTTTACTGATATTGTAATTTTCAAATGTATAATATGTTTACAGATGTGCCCTGCATTTAGTCTGCCTTGTTCCTATTTTGATTTTTGTTGAGTCTCCTGCCTGCTTGCCAAAAGCTAGGATGCTTCAGGCCCTTGTACAATTGAAAGCAGAGGCATCCTTGAGCTTTAAAGCATTGAACAAACTGGAAAATGCAACATACCACATAACTGAAGTGAAAAGTCTGTGTTTTTGTGTTTTTTTTTTAAATAAAAATTTTCAAAAAGTTAAAAAAAAAGACATAGAAGGTTGATTAAAGGGAAAAAAGGCTCCAGTTTGTTTTACAGGTTTTAAAGTTCTGCTGTGTGTTCAATTGCCTTGTGTAACCACTTGTCGCCTTAGGGCCAGATTCCCCTCTTCACTCCCCCTTTTTAAATGTCCATTTTGCTTGCCTGGAGTTTTAAAGTTCTGTCTCACAACTCACAAGAAACTTTCTGGGTTTGTGACATACAGAGGTTGAATGAATATATATTTGAAAAGGAAAAACAAAAACCAAACCCAGCCTCCACCCGAATTGGGCTTTTTAACTTAGAAGCAACACTTGATTAAACGTCTTTAGTAGAAAGCTATTGCTTTCCTAATTTCCTCCCATATCCCTCAGGCCTCAGTGTTCAGAGAAGCCAAAAAGAGAATGTATCCCTTCTCTGTCTGTCCAAAGGTTTTTTGAGAGTCTTACTTCTAAATGAAACAATGCAACATTTCACTTTGATTTCTCCACAGAAATTTCCTTGATTATATGGTTAGAGGTATGTAGTTAGGAATGTCTGTTAACTTTCTGAGAACCCTAGTGTCCCATCATATTAACTGTCAGTATTTTGGGGGCACTAGGTTAATAGACTTAATTGCCTAGGTACAAGCAGGACTTTGGGACAAATCTCTTTGTGCTGTTTGGTAACACTTAACTCTATTTGTTGCAATCTTTCTCCTTAGGTCCTCACACAATTCCTTACAGAGCACTTATTAAAAAAAATATTAAGTCGATCTGTTTTCTGATTATTTTGTGTAAGCTTCTAAACAAACTTCAGCTGTGATTAATTTAGCACATTTAAATAACATGTGTTGTTATTTGGTATAAAGAGTTTTCCTTCAACTCAGAGTATTAGTACTGTAGCATAAACCAAATACAGTCTAGAGGGAGTTTTTAACATCCCTCCATTATAAAGACTGAAAAAGGGGTGTGTGTGTTTGTGTGTGTGCATGTGTGTGTGTTGAGTGTGTGAGGGAAAGATGGAGATATTAAAAATTAGTAAATGAATGTGTATAAGACATTAGTATTCAGAGAATGAACTTGTATTTATTTTGTGCCATTTGTTTTCATTACACAGAAAAAAGTCAGGTGGTTGAAATCCTTAAAAGGGTAGTATTGAAAAATGGCACTAAGAATGAAATTATGACCTATTTTTTTAATAGCTATGAAGATACTAATTATGGGTAAAGATTTCTTTTTAAATCTGTTTTGATTTTTGTAGGCTCTGTGTCACATACCACTCTTGTAGGTGTCTTAAGTCCCCTTTTCCTGCAAAATACACAGGGTGTATTTATCTTTCTCTTTATTCACCCCCACTTTGCTGAACTGAAGTTAGTTACATAGCCTTTGCTCTAACCTCCTTAGTAATGAACCTTCACATAAAGTGTATTTACAGCATCTATAGTAGCCAGTCCTTCCTCCTACTTTCTAGGAGGGGATAGCCAATAACTAGGAATTTACTGACAGGTTTTTTTTTTTCCTTGAAATAAATGGCCAGAGAGTATCTACGTTTTAGAATTTTGCTGTCCTCCTCATTCATCTGCTTACCTAGTCATTACTCAATCTACAGAAACTTCATAAAGGAAAAGTGCTGCATTGTTTTTACAAATAACAATTTTTAGGGAAAATATGACAAACCTCAACCTTGGGAGTTGTCCACAATACAACATTTTCAAAAAAACATTACATAGCAGCATTAGTTTCATACTTGGTGGTTAGGATTGTTGCTTCCCCACATCAGAAGCATCTAATGTTTTGTTTTTTGTAATTGCTGTAAACTTTTTTTAAAGAGAAAAGCCATTTAGTGTGAAGTTGTCATGTAAAATGGCTAATTCCACTGTAAATAAGAAGGGAGTCATTCCTGCTAGGCTCTCTTCAGAGAAATAGGTTAAAAGTCTAATTTCCAGGGATTATGAGTATAGCTATGCCACTGGGCCACATTCTCAAATAACAGCTGATCCCTCTTGTATAAATATGTTAACTGTGCAGAACAGTTATGCTATAGGACAAATAAAATGGTCTTTAGGGTCAGATCGGTTGATGGCCTGCCAGTCAAGGTAGAGTCATAGGGTAGTATTTACCCATGATTTAACTGTCGGATTTGAAAGGAAAAAGTAGGATTTGCTCTTCTCCCCTTAACCCCGACAAAATTTTGCTTAAAAGGGAAAGGCAGAGGACAAAAAGACTAAAGCATAAATAGCTCCTCTACGCTTGCCAGAGGCACATAGCTTAACATTACTTCTTAATATCGATGTTATTTTTATTGTAATTAATTGACAGAGCACCAAGATTCTTTCATGATGGAAAAGATGGGCTTCTGTTTTGGTATCATAAATGTTTCTTTTAAAATATACATCACCTGTGTGAGAACCAGGACCACCTGGGAGAGTGATGAATCATTAGCTCCACTCAAAAGCATTGCTGTACTGAGTTTTAAATTTCACATCATTTTGCTGCTCAAGAAAGATCTTAAAGTAATTAAAAGGATGCCAGCAATAGTGCAAATAGAATTTTCAGTTGTCTGCATAGTAAAAACACCCAGTGCAGCATGATTGGTATATTGCTTTTGCATTACTGGGAATGGCAAATCAGTTATGGGCTAGAAACTATGGAACAGCTATATTCATTTTATAATACTGCAGTATCCCCTTTTTTTTTTTTTTTTTTTTTTTTGAGATGGAGTCTTGCTGTGTCACCCAGGCTGGAGTGCAGTGGTGCCATCTTGGCTCACTGCAACCTCCACCTCCCTGGTTCAAGCAGTTCTTCCTGCCTCAGCCTCCTGAGTAGCTGGGATTACAGGTGCACACCCAGATAATTTTTTTGTATTCTAAGTAGAGAACGAGGTTTTACCATGTTGGCCAGACTGGTCTCAAACTCATGACCTCAGGCAGTCTGCCCGCCTCGGCCTCCCAAAGTGCTGGCATTACAGGTGTGAGCCACCGCGCCTGGCCACTATCCCTTTTCTACAGCCTTATTAAAACAGCTACCAACATTTTCCAATTTAGTTTTACTTTCAGTGCATATCAAAGTTGTACTCTTAAGACCGACAAGCTAACTTGAGACAAATTATATAGCTTTCCATATACCCTTTTTTCCTCAGGTGCTAATCAAAGGCTCTGAAAATTGATACTGCTTTAGTAATGTCTGTTTTATTCTTAAAATGCTTATTTCTTTTGCTAGATGTAAAGATATGGTGTTAACAAAAGTGGTTTTAATATGTAAATATGAATGAATGCCTTTAGTTTACCCGTTTTGTCTATTATTAGTCTGTGTTCATTTATCCTTCATAGAGGAGGATCCTTTCATGATCTTGAATACATTTCATTAGATACTGTTGCATTTTAAGAATGAAAATACAACTTTTCTGTCTTAGATTAATCCTGCTGCTGCTATGAGAAACTGAAAATCAAGAATGTGATGCACTTTTTACATTACTATATATCATACATATACCATAGGTTGCTTTGATACCTTTCCTGTAGCACAGCCACTAACAAGAGTGAGTTAATTATAAAATTATCTTTGGGAGGGAATCAGTACAAGTAACTAGTTCTTAGCTGGTATTGGCCTATGAAGGACAATAACTTAGAAACATAAGAATTCTGTTAATAGTACACTTTTTGGCCTTAAATGTCTTCTACTACTGAAAATAGTTTAAATCTTAGCTTTGTTTCTATTATTCCCTCTCTCTGCCTCAGAAAGAGGAATTGAGAAGAATGGCTTAAAGGACTTAGTGTCACATTGATTTATTGCTGATCTTTTAGAAAACATTTGTCTATGTAAGCTGGGGACTTATTTTTATGTTTGTATATAGAGGAGAAATAATGCTGCCCTGAACCAATCAGATTTAGTTTAAATCAAATCAATCAAAACTCCCAACTATTCTGTTTCTCTTGTATATTTTTACTTAGCAAAGGAAAACTTTAGTAAGAATGCTACTTGACAAAAAGAAAAGTCATTTCTCAAGCACATACCCAAACTTGAAGGTGATTGAACTCAAAATAATGGGTGGGAAACACCAAATGAGGTGGAGGAATATGAGAAGGATGTGTGGGCCAAAGCTATCTGGTTATATTTTGATGTTGCCAATATTATTGCAAAGCCAAAATTTTAATTTGCTTATTTAATATATTTGTTGGCCAGAGGTCTATTTTTATATCAATGTGCCTTGCATGGATATTAAAAAAAAAAAAAAAAAAATGGGAAGGCCATGTAGTAATGCCTGAGATAGTTGATGGTTCTTACCACCTCACTAATTTTTATGCATTATGAAATGCTCATTCTATTGCCCAACTGGTGCTCTGTTTAAGGTTACAGATCTTGTCAAACTGGAACTATTTTATAAGCTGGGGAAGTGATTTACTTTACTTTTTTTATTGTACCTTTTTTGTTCTTAGTCTGTTAGTGGCTGTTCTGTAGTGGGAAATAGTAAAAGGATTCTTCACTCCCTTTTCTTCTCCCCTCAGCACCTTCTTCAAGTAATGTGATGACACCATTTTTTGTGTGCTTTGAAAAAAGTTTCAGCTTGCTGTTTCCTTTAGTGTTTTAAAGAAGTGTTATACAAAGCATTGTTTGCAAAATGTAGGGAGATAATGAAGTCCACTTTAATTTGGAATTCTGTGTGAGCTATGATCCAAGTTATCAGCTCTTTCCAACTTAAAAAAATTTTGTTGTTACAAGCACCTTGCTTAGAAAATTTTAAATATTTATGTCTGCAACAATTGTCTCAAAATAATAAACTGTGCAATTCTTGTCATTAAAAAAAAAAATCTGAATTCTCCCTGTGACTTGTTAGTTTCTCTCTGTATTTCCTGCCAGTGTAAATGTGAAAGCTTTGCTTGCATTACGTTTTAGAAATGCATTTTGCACACTCGAATTTTGCCTAAGCTCCGTGAAAAGGTTAGATCTAAGTAGATGAATAAAGCTATGCACATGTTTTGAAAGTTTAATTTGTGTGTCATTACCAAAAGTGACCTATTTGTCCTTATTACTTTGCTGTTCTTAGCTTTACCATCTTTGGAAACTTGGCTTAAAGTTATATAGTTCTGGGCTAGCTCATCAGTGGAACTAGGAGAGAGGAAAACTGGCACCTATTTTAATAAAGTTCAGTTTAAATGAGAGCTTGACTTGTATCTATTAAAGGGCTTTTCTTGAAACAGGGCAGTTTTATCAGCTTTACAAATCATTGGATGCTCTTCCTTAGTAATATTTTGGTTTATTGGATCAAATAAAAATGGAAAGTAATTCAAACTGAAATGAAAGACCCTTTGTCACATGGAACTTGGTGACAATTTTATGTCTTAAAGCTGGTTTAAAGGCAGGATAGCCTTTTTTTACCTTTATTGCTTTAGCATAAAATTACTGGTTTGAGATTAAAATTATGCTGTTGTTTGTAAGATCAAAGCACAGGTAGTTTTAAAGATAACGTCTATCTTTTCAAAAATTGCTTAATCTGATTAGAACAAGTTTAGAAATTGGTTAAAGTGCTGCAGTCTGCATGTACTAAATAGCTTTACTCTGTGTGTGTGTGTGTGTGTGTGTGTGTGTGTGTGTACTTATAAAGTCTTTTTTTTCCTCATCATTGCTTCAGGACCTTTGTAGGAGAGGCTAATATGTTTAAGTAGAAGATATTACTGATGGCATTTCCCCCGTGCTCCTACATATAAAATAAATATTTCCATTTTATAGCTTTTTCAATATACAGAAGAGCGTTACTTCTTCAAGTATGTTGTTAACTTTGAGGACACAGCAAAACCCTTCTATATGTATCTTCATTGATAGTGGAAGTTAAAAACTAAGTCATTCAGTTAAGACTCAAAAGGTGACCCATAATTGCATGGCCTTAAAAGGCAGAAATGCAAGTGTGTAGCAAGCATGATCTTGGATGGCTATGGTTCCTCTTAGCATCTGTCAGTAGTTCACTTGTGTTCAGTCTTAGAATGTATTGGAAGAGCAAAGTAATTTCTCTGTCTTGTGCAGAGGCACTTAGGAGCTGAGTTACCTCTTAATCTAGGGGAATGGATAGTGAGTGACTGAGTACGGTTATGTTAAAGGATGTTTCCCTTCCCCCTCTCAAAAAAAAGTTTCAATGTTTGCTTTGCCCAGTCAAAAAGATAGGTCTTTTCTAGATATAAGAACAGTGACCAGAAATTTGCCCTTTTGCTAAATGCTTAGGTATTTGCTATAGCTGTTTCTGATGTCATGGATTCTGAGGAAGTGTCAGTTACATGATGATCTTCCTTTATTGATGTCTTACTTCATGTTCAGTGTTTTAAAAATATAAATTACAAACACTCTACAACCATACCCAGATTTACTTATTTTATCAGAAAAAAAAAAACTTGAGAAATTTGTAGATCAAATTGAGAGACAATAAGTGTACATTGTTGAATAAAAAATTTTAAAGTTTCTGAGGTGTTTGTTATCTTTTGTGTGCTTTAATTTTTAAAAAAGTCCTTAGTGATGAATCTTAAATGCAGCTGATAAAACGTTAAAAAAAAAATACTGAAACTAAGTTTGTGACATTGATAATGATTTTTTTCCCGAAGTGTCAGATGTATGAAGAATTTAAGTCTTAAGTGTACTATGGTCCTATGATTTATAAAAAAAAAAATTTTAATCATTGAGATTTTTACAATGCTTAGAATTGGCATGCTTATTGAAAAATCCAAAGCCGTCCTGCATTTTTGTAGGACATTGAGCCTTATGCTCTTGCAAACGAAATAAATCAAAATTGAGCTAAGCAGTTAAGCAACTAGAATGTTAAGATACCAAGATTCTGGATTTGAATTTATTCATAACTTAATGTTGAAATATGTGGCAGTACACACTGGAGAAACTTCTGTTTCTTTAGTACTGATTTGTCACAAAGTGAAAGGAAAATCAGTGCCAACTTCAACATTAGAGCAGGAGATGGGAGGACAAAGGACATAAAAACAATTACTGAAAGTGTGTCAGTCACTATAGAGATGGATAACATTTAGGTCATGTGGTTTATTCTTTGAGATAAGGAACAATTGTCCTTGTCTGGTAAGTGACTTGAAAGGACACAAAAGAGAATATGGAGTTTTATTGGAAGCTTGACTAAAAATTCTCATCCAGGTGGGCACAGTGGCTCAACACCTGTATTTCCAGCACTTTGGGAAGCTGCAGTGGGTGGATCACTTGAACCTGAGTTCGAGACCAGCCTGGGCAACATAGTGAGACACCGCCCCGCCGCCCCCAATCTCTACAAAAAATAAAAAAGTTATCCCGGCATGGTGGCAGGTGCCTGTAATCCCAACTACTCAGGAGGCTGAAGCAGGAGGAACCTGGAACCTGGAACCTGGGAGATCGATGCAGCAGTAAGCCAGATCACACCACTGCACTCCAGCCTGGGTGACAGTGAGACCCTGTCTCAACAACAACAAAAATTCTCATCCACATAGGTGTGATTTACGTGAAGCATGGTAGTTAATTCAGTCTACAAAGTAGTTGTTGTTGTTTTTTTTAATGACATTTATTGTGGATTTCAGCGGCTAACATTTGAAAGCAATGTCTGTGAGCAGAACATAAAACTCATTCTAGAGTGCTTAGCAAGGTCTCATGCCTTAAGGAATTCTCGTACTTGGAGCTTTTAATCCACTACTGTTGGATTCGGCGAATCGATTGGATCTGGGAAGTCTGGGCATGAGAGCCCCACTCTCTCCAGTGTTTATAGTCTCCTCCGTGATGGTCACATTCCAAGATATACTGATACCCACGATATCCAGGGTATTGGTAGCAAACCCAGCTAGGAAATTCAAAGTACATTGCATTATTAAAACTAGGAATCTGGTTAACACTCCAAAACCTGAGCCTCTTTACTCAACACAATGGTATAGGATGCTTTTAGGCTTAGAAAAAGCCATCCTAAATGTGTCTGGCACTATTTGTAAGCATAATATGGCTACAGCTAGTTAATTAGTCTTAATCTTGAAAAGAGGTGTAAGTAGTAAACATAAATTCTTCCTTAGAGGCATGTCTGGGGAAAAAAATCTGCAACCTTAAGAGGTAGTTGGTGTAAAGAACTTGAGATTTAAAATTCTCTATAACTAGAAAGTGATATACTGATACATATGAAATCTGATAAAAAACGACCATTGATGCAACCCCAGGGAATTACTTTGAAATCTGTTCCAACCCTGTTTTTGTACTTACGCCCCACTTTGTATCTTCATGGAGCCAACTTCATTGTTCAACCAGCCCATGGCTTGCAAGGAGGGGTAGTCGTCAGAGATCTCCCACTGGCGTCCAATAAAGTTTTCCTTCTCAAAGATGGTCATCTTAGACTCTTTATGATTCTGTAATTCAGAATTTGTTTTAAAATGTTTAATACTAGTGCTATGGCTGTCATTCTATGTTTTTTAAAATTGGAACACTATTTTTTGGGTTACACAAGGATGCACATGATCATTGATTTAAAAAAGATTAAGGCAACAGATTTATGACAAAGAAGTTACCATAATTTTGTTCCAATTTAAATACCATAGCATTTAGAATGTACAAATAACTGATATACTATTTTGGAACATGAAGAGAATTTGACAATGGGAAAAAGTACTAGCAAGATGCAGCCAACCAAGGGACTAATATTCACTAATGTGAAGAAAGATCTCACAAATTAATACAAAAAGTAAGCCCAAATACGCATGTGTGTGCTTGTGTGTGTATGTGTGTTGAAAATAACCTGTGTGTCCAGTAGGGGACATGAATACCACACAAGCATTAAAAAGGCAGAGACTAACTTGTATAAACTTCAGAAACTGACAAAACTGTTCGTGGTAGGAGAGCAATTGAGTGGAAAGGGACACCGGGGAACTATGATGGAATGTTACTTATATGGTTAGGGTGTTGGTTACATGGGTCTATATATTTTTCAAAACTCATGAGAATATGCACTTAGGATCTGTGAATTTTACTGTATGTCAGTTATACCTTAGGGTGGGCAAATGAAATGTTTTTTTTTTTTTTTTTTTTTGAGATGGAGTTTTGCTCTTGTTACCCAGGCTGGAGTGCAATGGCGCGGTCTCGGCTCACCGCAACCTCCGCCTCCTGGGCTCAGGCAATTCTCCTGCCTCAGCCTCCTAAGTAGCTGGGATTACAGGCACGCGCCACCACGCCCAGCTAGTTTTTTGTATTTTTAGTAGAGACGGGGTTTCACCATGTTGACCAGGATGGTCTCGATCTCTCGACCTCGTGATCCACCCGCCTCGGCCTCCCAAAGTGCTGGGATTACAGGCTTGAGCCACCGCGCCCGGCAATGAAATGTTTTTAAAAGTGAGATTGAAATCACCTCCAGATAAGGAAGTATTTTTTTGGTTTAGAGCTAGTTAGGTTAACTTCTCCACTAGTTGAATTTCGGCAAGACTTGGACCAAGGTGAGATTATTAACCAAAATCATGAGAAATTCACATATAGACTGAATATTTGGAAAAGTTCTAGCCCAGCCTCACTCCTAATACAGGGATCATTTTCAACATACGCCTCAAGGTCATTCTCCTTTCTGCTTGAACTCTTCCAAAGACCAGAAACATCCCAGCCTGATGCATTATTGAAAAATACTTAAGTGTTAGGAACAAGAAGATTATTATCAGTGTGTAGATAGATACTGGAAGACTTGCCTGTTTTTCAGTCATTCCCACTTACTGAAAGGTTACTTAAGCATTTCCCTGTTTCTGCAGTAAAATGTTACACAGATTGAAATTTAACTGGCCAAGGATTTACTTTTTCTTTTTTTTCCCCCCTCAAACACTGCTCAGTAAGGATTTACTTTTTACTACAGGGTAAGCACTTTCACTCATTTACTCGTGTTTCACAAGTTTACTAGGCTCTTGAGTATCAACTTATTGCCACCTGTAAGACCCTTACTTTTAGCTTAAGGGAAATACCACCTGGTGCAGAAAAATCAAATAGCAGGCTTAGAAAAGAAAGCGATGTTTTCTTTTTTTCTTTCTTTCTTTTTTTTTTTTTTTTTTTACCCTTTTCCTGCCACAATCAGCATAACTGATGAGAAATAACGTGAATGTCAGTCTGTCCACACCCTCTTGTCCCATCCCTCATATGCACAGAAGTGGAAATTACAGAGACTCACAGCTGAACAGACGGGGCGGAAGGACATGAGACGCTCAATGTGGTAGGCATTACTCCCACTCCAGGCATCCCAGCGAGGGTATTCTCCTCTCTCCAGGATAAACTGTTGCCCACAGAAGCTGGTATGCTCATAACCAATCCAGCTGCCAAAGACATGTAGTGTTGTTTGTTCATGGTGTTCAAAGCCTATATGGCCTTGGGGAGAAGTCATCTTTCGTTTTAGATAAGTGGGGTAAAATATCAAGCCAATCCCAGTAGAGCTGTGCAAAAGTAATTTATCACTAGAGGTGGGGAATGCGTTGACAGCTATACTAAGCAGGTTTGTGAATGTTATAATTTGTTTTTGGATTATCACTGAAAAGATCTGTTTACTTCACTGGTCTGAGTGGAGTGTATTAGCAAAGTCAATCTAAAATTCTGTTTCCTGGCTGGGTGTGGTGGCTCATGCCTGTAGTCCCAACACTTCAGGAGGCCAAGGCAAGTGGATCTCTTGAGCCCATGAGTTCAAGACCAGCCTGGGAAACATGGCGAAAGCCTATCTGCAGAACTCAAAAGTT
The DNA here is from genome assembly GCF_048565385.1 of Saimiri boliviensis. Taxonomy (NCBI): domain Eukaryota; kingdom Metazoa; phylum Chordata; class Mammalia; order Primates; family Cebidae; genus Saimiri; species Saimiri boliviensis. The sequence goes on from NC_133465.1 coordinate 29,891,511, forward strand.
AGCCAGGTATAGTGGTGCACTCCTGCAGACCCAGCTATTCAGAGGACTAAGCGGGGAGGGTCGCTCGAGCCTTGGAGGTGGCGGCTGCAGTGAGCCATGATCACGCCACTGCACTGCAGCCTGGGCAACAGAGTGACATCTTGTCTCAAAAATAAAATTTTTTTTTTCTTTTTCTCCAAGTCACCTATCTAGTGACTGACTATTGAAAGCTTGTCCAACCTGTGGGCCAAGGGCTGCATGCAGCCCAAGACGGCTTTGAATGCAGCCCAACACAAATTTATAAACTTTCTCAAAATATTATGAGCTTTTTGTTGATGTTAGCTCCTCAGCTATCATTAGTGTATTTTATATGTGGCCCAAGATAATTATTCCAGTGTGGCCCAAGGAAGCCAAAAGATTGGACACCCCTGGACTATTGCTTTGGCTCAAGCCAAACACGTTGGCTTCTTCCTAAGAAAGCAGAGGGATGAGCCGACAACTGATGGGTTACTAGTCTCTTTTTTCCTATGACTTGCGAGTTCTTTCTCCTAGTGGCCCATTACCTATGCTTAATTTATTGAAACACTCAGCTTAGTTTTTAACAATTGGGTCTCAGTGATGACACCTTAAAGTGTTACTTGTTTTAAAGGACTGGAGCTTGATTTTGGTGGCAAGCAACTTGTGGAAGCCTATTCACATGTAAGGCCAGTTCTGCCTATGAGTCTTTTCCTTAGGTGTTTTCAGGCTAATGATAAAGGCCTACCCTGCCAAGAGTCAGAGGACAGAAATGAGAGGGTCTCCCTCACCAAGATTAACCATCAACAAGAAACTGCCTGAAAGATGAATCAGGAACTAACATGTCTCTGGAGTCATGGGGTTGAGGTTTCCTTTTTCATAGAGAAATTAGCTAACAGTGTCTGCTCTGGGACATGCAGGAGGAGAGTTAGCCATAAAGAGGCAGCCACTTGACAAATTCTTCTCTACTGATTTTCTGCAGGCAAGAAAAAACTCAAGGGTCTTGAGGCTGTTCTGAGGGCACCCTAGGTAGCAGCCTGTGAGCTCCAGAAGCAAAAATCTGATTACTGCCATTGCCCCACCTCATTGTATGTATTTCTTTTTCCACTCCCCAAAATTTAGTACCAAGCCACTGAGAACCTCATGTTCCTTCTAGCTTTGGCTTACTGAATTATGCATGTAGTGCTTTCTTTCGAGGCCTCTCTCTGAGAAATGATTAGAGCCTAGAGGAACATCTCTCTACCCCTCTCCCCACCCTGTGGTTCCATGTCTGAAGGGACCTGAAATAAGGGGCTGCAGTTCTGCAGAGGTCCATACTCACGCGCCACATTCCACCTTGAGGGACCGGACATTATCAAAACTGTGCTCAGAGACGTTTGGGCAGGAGCTGGTGAACTCCATCCTCTTGCCCTGAAAGTTCTCCTGATCATAGATGGTTATCTGAAATGGGATTGAATGGCTCAAGAGAGCTAGAATCTGGTACGTCAGGAAAAATAGGCCCAGCTCAGCAGCTTAACTTGTGTCTGACTCTGTGTTTTCTGTCACCAGCTGAAGCCTGGGATGCCTGATGAGGTCTCTTCCAGAGTAGACAGGGCAGGAAGGAGTTTGAATTAATGCCACTAGTTGGTGTACATATGCCCAGACTAGGGATGAGGTGGAGGAGGGAATGGTTTATGATAGGATGGTCTGCCAAGGATAATAGCTAGACCAATGGACAGGCCGAGGACTTACGGATTCCCATTCCACCACAGTTCCATCATAAGCATGGCCCAGAGGCCAGGATTCTAGGAGTCCCAGGAGCTTCCTATAGATTCTTTTTTTTTTTTTTGAGATGGAGTTTTGCTCTTGTTACCCAGGCTGGAGTGCAATGGCACGATCTCGGCTCACCGCAACCTCCGCCTCCTGGGTTCAGGCAATTCTCCTGCCTCAGCCTCCTGAGTAGCTGGGATTACAGGCACGCACCACCATGCCCAGCTAATTTTTTGTATTTTTAGTAGAGACGGGGTTTCACCATGTTGACCAGGATGGTCTCGATCTCTTGACCTCGTGATCCACCCGCCTCGGCCTCCCAAAGTGCTGGAATTACAGGCTTGAGCCACCGCGCCCGGCCCCTATAGATTCTTAGCTTCTCCAGACACACCCTCTATAGAAACCTAGAGTTTAAAGGAGAGTTGTGGTCAACCCTTTTTGTACTTTGAACTAAAACCTGGCTCATGGACCTGGCCAGAGGACCACTCCCAAAGCCATGAGCTGGCCTCAGAGTTGACCCAAAAGGGAAGTGGGGAGTGTTGGGGAGAGGCCAGTGAGAGGTCTGAGGATCAGCCACTTTGGCCAATGGTTAAAGCCAACCTCAGGCTGGGAGGCTGAGTCTAGTGATATATTTAGGATCTAGTAGTAAATCTCTTTATGGGCCCTCATTTTCTCCATAGACATAATCCTTGCTGGGCTGCTGTATTTTAAGATGACTGTAGCGGTGGGGAGGAGAAAGGAGTTAGGAAGCTAGACATCATCTCCCACCCGTCATTGGCATCCAGAGTCATTCTTCCTTTGTCCAACGGGACATCCTAGAGATCCTTCCTTTGACAGCACCTGGAGCTTGTGTGGACCCTTCCCCTACAGACTGGGATTTTACTGGTTGGTCACTGCCTCATGGATGAGCACAGGCCTGGGGCCTGCTCTGTGCAGCATCTCACCCCTGTCCTGTTGGATGTGATGGGGGTAGGCTTACCTTCCATGGCCCAAGGGACCCCGGCGTAGGGTTGGTCTGAGCCATCTTGGTGGTTGGAAGGGTTTCTGGAAGACAGAGCACACCCAACTGACATATATGGCTTCTGGGGAGGAAGATGAGGTGAGAAAATACCTCGAAAGGTAAAGGAGACTTGAAGTCTGCAAGACAGACTTTGGTTGGAATTCTGGCTCTGTCATTCACTAGCTGAGCCTCACGTGTTTGTTGTTGTTGTTGTTGTTGCTGCTGCTTTTGGAGACAGTCTCGCTCTGTCGCCCAGGCTGGAGTGCAGTGGCACGATCTCAGCTCACTGCAACCTCCGCCTCCCGGTTTCAAGCAATTCTCCTGCCTCAGCCTCTCAAGTAGTTGGGACTGCAGGCACATGCCGTCACACCTGGCTAATTTTTTTTTTTTTTTTGGTATTTTTTGTAAAGAGAGGGTTTCACCATGTTGCCCAGGCTGGTTTTGAACTCCTGAGCTCAGGCAATCCACCTGCCTTGGCCTCCCAAAGGATTACAGGCATGAGCCACCACGCCTGGCCTGTTGTTGCTGTTTTGAGACAGGGTCTTGCTCTGTGTCCCAGGCTGGAGTGCAATAGTGCAATCTCACCTCACTGCAACCTCTACCTCCCAGGGTCAAGTGATCCTACTGCCTCAGCCCCCCCAAGTAGCTGGGACTATAGGCATGCATTACCATTCCCAGCTAGTTTTTGTATTTTTAGTAGAGATGGGATTTCATTATGTTGGCCAGGCTGGTCTTGAACTCCCGACCTCAAATGATCCACCCACATCAGCCTCCCAAAGTGTTGGGATTATAGATGTGAGCCACCGCGCCCAGCCTGAGCCTCAGTTTGTCCATTGGTAAAACTTCAACATGCAGAGTTATTGTAAGGATCAGAAACAATCATGCAGGTAAAGCACTGACAAGCATTGTGACCCTGTCCTCTCATTTGCTTCCAGGTGACGGTATTGCCTCTGTCCCCAATAGAAACTCTTTGGCAACCACCTAAGCCAGACCCCTTAAGTGACTGGACAAACAGCCAGCCATGCCAGGATTCCCAAGCCCCAAACTCCCTCGTAACCCTTCATGGTCTCATCTTTATCTGGCTACTTTCTGCTTTTCTGTCTCCTAGATCCTACCCAGCCTTGACCTTGCCTCCTCAGAGACTTTCCTGCCTTCTCCAGCCCACAGCCATTTGCTTTCCTTCTTGATTTCTAGCACTCTCCACAGTACCGATCTGTGTTCTGGTTGACTGTCCTGGTGAGCACCTCAGTGGCAAAGCCTTGGTCTTCTGGGGGATTGGTATAGCCCCGTGCTAAGCACATGTTGGGATGGGGGATCGGGAGACATTGGAAAAGACTTATTGAAGGAAAGTGAAGAAGAAAAGAGTTAAAGGCCAGGCGTGGTATCTCACACCTGTAATCCCAGCCCTTCGGGAGGCTGAGATGGATGGACCAGCTGAGGTTAGGGGTTTCAGACCATCCTCGCCAATATGGCGAAACTCCGTCTCTACTAAAAAATACAAAAATTAGCTGGGCATGGTGGCAGGCGCCTGTAATCCCAGCTACTCGGGAGGGTGAGGCAGGAGAATCACTGGAACCGGGAAGCAGAGGTTTCAGTGACCTGAGATTGCACCATTGCACTCCAGCCTGGGAGACAGAGGAAGACTCTGTCTAGGAAGAAAAATAAAACAGAAAAGACTTAACAATAGTTAACACTCAACAATGGCTATCTACACATCCAGCCCTGTTTTAAATGCTTTACATGCATTCACCGTTTAATCTTCACACAGAGCCTATGAATTAAGAATGATCATTATCCCCATTTTACACGTGAGGATACTGAGGCTCACAGAGGTTAGGTAGACAGTAAAGATGGTAGGATGAGTAAAAAAAAAAGCAAGGACAGGAGCAAGAAAGAGGAAGGAAAACAGCGGGAAGGAAGGGAAGAGGGAAGACAGGCTGGTGTGTATCTGTGTATCAGGTTTCTTGACTTGGGAAAGATATTCATGGCCCTTCATCTGGCTGGTATCGGGCCCAGGAATGATGTGCGTAAACTCTGTAATATATCTTTCCATTCTGAATGTCTGAATAAGCAACATTTTCCAAGTTCTGCCCCCATACCTTCTCCGTGCTCATTTCTTGGGGGTCCATGCCCACCCCCAGCCTTGGCTGCTAGGGCAGTGATTATTGCTATATAAGTGACTCCTCTTGGGATGACAAGAAAAGGTTGCCTTTCCCCAGCGTTCCACACTCTTCTCCAGCTACTCTAGGAGGCTCTACACAGTAGGCAGGAGAACTGAGCCCTCTCCTGGGCATGTCTCTGCAGGGCAAGGAGAAGAAGGGCAAGGGCACCCTGAGGGCCTTACTCACCCAGCTCCTGCTGCACAGTCTGGGTCTCCATCTGGTGCCACTTGCTCTGTGGCCTCCCTCTTTATAGCCCTGCAGCCTCTGGCCTCTGGCCCTGTCAGCACTCTGCTTTCCCTGTGTCTTTGTTCTCCCTGATCCCCAGAGCTTTGGTGGCTCAGCTTGCTGGGCAGGCATCCCTCAGGCCTTTGTTGAAACCAGGGATACAGAAATCCAGAGAGGTCCCACCATTATGGGCATGGCTGGCTGCTGCAGGCCTTGGCTGCTATAGTCTTAATCTCAGAGCCGGCAGTGGGGTGAGGGCAGAGGTCTCTGCCATGAGAATTTGTCTCTTGTCCTTCTCCAGGTTCCTCACACCACCTTAGGATCTTCCTAAGCCCCGGGGAGAACCCATGTCATATCAAACGCATCAAAATGCACCTCATTTCCATACAGGATCTGCATTTCTTGTTGTTAAAAAAGTATGAAGGAATTATTATAATTCTGAACTTTATTGAGAAAAAAATGGTTCATTGTATTCTTGAAAATCTTTATTGTGTTGTATTTATATATAACTATGTAAGAGTTGACTTCAATTATAGTTGACTAGCAGACATGGGTCTCTCTGTAGCTGTTTTATTAAATATTCATTTTAATTTTGCAATTTTCTTTTAAAATTTTGGAGCTATAACTTTAAGGTTTTTATTTAAACATTTTTTATTTTTTTTAATTTTTTAATAGAGACAGGTTTCACCATATTGGCCAGGCTGGCCTCAAACTCCTTACCTCAGGTGATCCGCCCACCTCAGCCTCCCAAAGTGCTGGGATTACAGGCATGAGCCACTGTGCCCCCACCAACTTTAGGGTTTTTAAAAAGAATTAAGTCTTTTGTTGAATAATTCCTATATATTAGACATGTGCTAAATATTTTTACTTGAAAAGTTTGAATTAAATACTTTTCCACAACAAAAGAAAGAAAGACTTTTCCACAACCACCACAACAGTACTGTTTTCACGTCCGTTTTCCAGATAAAAAAACTGGGACGGAGAACAATCAAGTGACTTGCGTAAGGTCACAGTATTAATAATGGCAGAGCCAAGACTCAAACCCAGTTCTAACAAACTCCAAAGTCACTACCCTGCACTGGCCCTCCCTCAGGAGTAATGCATAAATGGCCCAAAAAATTCCAGGAGAGGAGAGAGACCTCCCTGGCTAAACTACAATTCTGCATATAAACACTGAGCATATGATGAATGCAAGTTATCTGCTTCAAAAGGGGAAGGAGCCTAGAAATGAAGCAATTTTTCCTCCTCAAATGATCTTGGCTGCCTGTCCCTTTGTCTTCAGTGTTAATTGGTTTCACCATTCTGCTCCCAAACAGCCCATGTCCCACATCAGTTCCAGGAGGAAAGGGCTTTTTCAACCTGAGGGTAATCTTTGGGCAGCAGTAGGAAGGGGAGGAAGGCAATCCTCTGAATATTTCCTTTGGACTCACCATCTAGATGTAAAGGGTTCACCTGCTCCATCTCAGATTCCCAGGGGCTTTCCTGTGAAGTTGTCTAGGCAAGCGGTGATAGGGACCTAGATGTCTTTGCTTCTCCCCTCCAGCTCACCCAGGCCAGGGGCGAGAATTCCCTTCATCTACACCTTGAAAACCAAAATTTTTTTTTTCTTTTTGAGACGGAGTCTTGCTCTGTCGCCCAGGCTGGAGTGCAGTGGTGTGATCTCGGCTCACTGTGACCTCTGCCTCCCAGGTTCAAGTGATTCTCCTGCCTCAGTCTCCTGAGTATCTGGGATTACAGGCACCTGTCACCACACCCAGCTATTTTTTTTTTTTTTTTTTTTTTTGTATTTTTAATAGAGACTGGTTTTCACCATGTTGGCCAGGCTGGTCTCGAACTCCTGACCTCAAGTGATCCACCCATTCGGCCTCCCAAAGTGCTGGGATTACAGATGTGAGCCACCATGCCTGGTCAAGTTTGGGGTTTTAATGTATTGTTTTAGGTCGGAAATCTCACAGGCCTAAGGTACCTTAAAGGGTAAAAATGACTTCTCCCAGAAACTTGGGGACACTTGATGAGGGTAAGGTAGGGGAATCATGGGCCTCCCCAGGGGCTCTGAAGGTGAAGATGCGTTCTGCAAGCATCACAGATATTGTGAGAAGCAAGAGGCTGCAATGGATGTGGAGGGCTTTGAGCCAGGCAGATGTGGGTTCAAATCCCAGCTTCCCTGCTGGGAGATTTGAAGCAAGTCACTCAGCCTCTCTCAACCTCAAAAATAGAGAGAATATCTGCCTGATACATTGTAGGCTGGTGATTCCTTCCCCTACTCTCTTTCTAGTGACAGATACTATTGAAAATGTCTTGGAAACCAGATGTCTCAAAAAAAATTAATTAATTTAAAAAAGAAAAAAGAAAATGTCATAGCAGCTTGGAGAGAAGAAGAAAGTTCTCCCAATCCCTCTGCAATCTCTGCAGCCCCTGACTCAAGTTTCATCAGTGCCTCTTCTTTTCAGAACCAAAAATCAGGGGGTGAAGTCTGGTATGTATTCAAGTATTTGCAGATTTGGGCAGAACGTTCTAGACCAGGAGTGTTCAATCTTTTGGGTTGCCTGGGCCACATAGAAGAAGAATTATTTATCTTGGGCCACACATAAAATATACTAACACTGAACAATAGCTGCTGAGCTTAAAAAAAAAAAAAAAAAAAAAAAAAAGGCCAGGCATGGTGGCTCATGCTTGTAATCCCAGCACTTTGGAAAGTCAAGGTGGGAAGATCACGAGGTCAGGAGATTGAGACCATCCTGCCTAACATGGTGAAACCCCATTTCCACTAAAAATACAAAAAAAAAAAAAATTAGTTGGGCATGGTGGCATATGCCCGTAGCCTCAGCTACTGGGGAGGCTGAGGCAGAATTGGGAGAACCTGGGAGGTGGCGGTTGCAGTGAGTTGAGATTGTGCCACTGTACTTCAGCCTGGACAACAGAGTGAGACTCTGTCTCAAGAAAAAAAAAAACTGCAGGACCGGGCGCGGTGGCTCAAGCCTGTAATCCCAGCACTTTGGGAGGCCGAGGCGGGTGGATCATGAGGTCAAGAGATCAAGACCATCCCGGACAACATAGTGAAACCCCGTCTCTACTAAAAATACAAAAAATTAGCTGGGCATGGTGGCGCGTGCCTGTAATCCCAGCTACTCAGGAGGCTGAGGCAGGAGAATTGCCTGAACCCAGGAGGCGGAGGTTGCGATGAGCCGAGATCGCGCCATTGCACTCCAGCCTGGGTAACAAGAGCGAAACTCCGTCTCAAAAAAAAAAAAAAAAAAAAAAACTGCAAAAAAAATCTCATAATGTTTTGAGAAAGTTTATTAAGTTGTTGGGATGCATTCGAAGCTGTCCTGCCACAGGCTGCCCGTTGAACAAACTTGCTTTAGACGTATAAGTCTGATGCTAAGCATGGCACATCCCCCAAGCATGCTTCTGCTGCCTGGATTAACTTGTGATGTCTGGATGGATGGCTGGCAGGGGACAGAGTTGCTCTTGTTATCATAGCATGCTCTGGCAACCTGCTGGCTGTGCTAGGGCTTAACGCACTGGCTGTCTATGGCTAGTGATTGTTCTTTCCTTTCCCTTCTCTTCCTCCTTTCTTTCCTTTCCAGAATTGAGGTCTTCGAGAAACTCATTTGCTCATTTTTTTCAATCATCTACTCTTTTTTTTTTTTTTTTTTTTTTTTTGAGACGGAGTTTCGCTCTTGTTGCCCAGGCTGGAGTGCAATGGCGCGATCTCGGCTCACGGCAACCTCCGCCTCCTGGGCTCAGGCAATTCTCCTGCCTCAGCCTCCTGAGTAGCTGGGATTACAGGCACGCGCCACCACGCCCAGCTAATTTTTTGTATTTTTAGTAGAGACGGGGTTTCACCATGTTGACCAGGATGGTCTCGATCTCTCGACCTCGTGATCCACCCGCCTCGGCCTCCCAAAGTGCTGGGATTACAGGCTTGAGCCACCGCGCCCGGCCTAATCATCTACTCTTATACTGGCTCAGTCCTCACGGTGTGTCCTCATGGCATCCTGTGCTTTTCCAGTTACACAAGATCACATTGGTCATACTGTAGAAATTGCTTTAGGAACTAGAAATACTGGTTTCCAAGGGTCAGGAGGGAACTGAGGCACTTGGGGCTCAGACATGACAAGACTTTTCATGGTATATTTTTCTGTAACCTTTAAAATTTGAACATTGAGAACGTATTTTCTATTAAAGTGATTTTAAAAAATAAAACTGGCCAGGTGCAGTGGCTCATGCTTGTAATCCCAGTACTTTGGGAGGCTGAGATGAGTGGATCACCTGAGGTTAGGAGTTCGAGACCAGCCTGGCTAACATGGCGAAACTCCATCTCTACTAAAAATACAAAAATTAGCCGGATGTGGTGGCAGGTGCCTGTAGTCCCAGCTATTGAGGAGGCTGAGGCAGGAGAATTGCTTGAACTCAGGAGGCGGAGCTTGCGGGGAGCAAACAGCATACCACTGCACTCCAGCCTGGGCAAGAGTGAGACTCCATCTCAAAAAAAATAAAATAAAATAAAATAAATAACTAAATAAAACTGATTGTTTACTTATCTAATTCTTCCACTAGGCTCCATGCTCTACAAGGGTAAGGGCCTTAACCTGCCTAGTTCATTGGGGTTTTTTTCTTTCTCTTTTTAAAAATTTAGACAGAGTCTCACTCTGTTGCCTAGGCTGGAGTGCGGGGGCATGATCATGGCTCACTGCAACCTCCACCTCCCAAGCTCAAGCGATCCTCCTACCTCAGCCTCCCAGGTAGCTGAGATAATAGGTGTGCACCATCACACCTGGGTAATTTTTGTATTTGTTTGTAGAGACAGGATTTCACCACATTGCCCAGGCAGGTCTCGAACTCCTGGACTCAAGGGATTCACTGGCCTCAGCCTCCCAAAGTGCTGGGATTACAAGCTTGAGCTACTGCACCCCGCCTAGTTCATTGTTTCTTTGCCTCTAAGCATAACTTCTAGCTCAATAAGTATATTTTGAATGAATGAATGACTGGGTTTTGTGATTCTGGTGGCATAGTCCTTATTGCTAGGAGCACCCAGCTGAGTTTGGCCTTCTCACCTCAGTCACAACTGGCCTGCTTGTGCTTCACACACTATCAGCATCGTAATGTGGGGCTTTACATCCTACTGAATTCTTAGTACATGGAGACCAACTTAGCTAAGTTTTAATTTTTGCAGAGAAGCAGGGCTTTTATGTTTGCTGGAAAAGCCCGACCACACATCCACCGAACTATAGTGGGGGTTGGGTGGGAATCAGGGTTATTGTGCAAACAATTTACAAATATCCATCAAACATTCCTGGAGTCAGAATTCCTCATCTGGCCCCAATCCACTTTTCTCAATCACTGTAAGTCCCGAAAGATTGAGGATTCTCGTGCTCATTTCGGCAGCACATATACTAAAATTGGAACGATACAGAGAAGATTAGCATGGCCCCTGCGCAAGGATGACACGCAAATTCGTGAAGCGTTCCATTTTTTTATTTAAAAAAAAAAAAAAAAAGATTGAGGATTCTCGGGTCTCCGGTACTGACCACCAAGCCTTCCAAATATCAACTCAATATAGTTTTTAACCGAGTTAGGGGATTCCTTCTCTGATTGTCTGGCACTGCTGCTTCCCTGGCTGCGGCCCCCAGCCCCATCTTGTTCCAGGAATGTTAGAGCAGAGCCACTCAAGGAGTGGGAATGAAGGGAGTGAACAGCTTGGAATCCCTTCTCCCGGGCTGGGTTTGGGTCACTCCTGTTCATCCTTATTAGTGATAACTATAGCTTACTGAGCATTGACCGCAAAACCAGACAGTGTCATTGTAATCCTCACCACAAAGCTGTGAAGCAGATCATAAGAATACCCATTTTATGGATGAGGTAACTGAGGTTCTGAGAGGCCAAGTTCTGGGCCAGGGAACCTAGCAGGGACTTCAGTGCCTGTCTATCTGACTGCAAAGCCCATCTTGTTTCCTCCTGGCATGAAATAGGATGATAATACCTACCTTAACCACCGCTATCAGATGAAGGGAAATAAAGGGGTTTAGGGCAAAGCTAGGTACTCAGAACTCATCGCCACATTGTAATTGCATTACTGATTTTGCCAAGTCAGACACCATTTTTTGCCAGATTTTCATAGAGACAAGTGGGAGCAAGCAGCACAGATTTTAGAAGAAAATTCAGGTAAAAAATGTTTCCTTTGAATTCGGACCATATTCACTTTATTTTTCTGGTTTTCCGATATTTTTCTTTCTTTTTTTCTTCTGTTTTCCGATATTTTTCGGTCTTTAATTTTAGCAGCATATTCTGTCAGTCTAGTTTTCTAAAGGGCATGAATCTGCTGGGGACACAGATTGCAAACCGTGTTCTCAGCCCGCACACTCGCTGTGCAACTGAGTGGAACAACTGGCTGTCCAGTGGGGTGCACTGTTAGTTTTGGGGGTGATGTCTGACATTAAGAGGACCGTGACAGCTCCCAAATGTAACCTGGGCAGTTTGAACCGTGGGCTTCTGGATCCCAGGGCTACATGCCAAGCAGCATAGATGCTTAATGGAATTTTGTGGATAGCTCGGACTCCTGGGCCTTGCCTCTAGGCCGGTGGGGAGGGAGTGAGGTCATGGGGCCAGGGAAGCCCTTGGACTCAGCACTTTGTGGTAAGAGCACAATGGAGCTGGCCAGGCGGCTGAGCAGCACTTTTGTTGTGTGGGAATAAGCAGAATGGGTACAAAGCAAAGGGCCTAGTCAGCGTTCAGCCTGCACCCACCTCCCCCGTGAGGGGCTGCTGCTGCAGGATCTTGTTTTTCTGCCCTGTGCCTTTCTACCTCTTTAAACAGGCAGGGGAGCCAGGGCCTGGCTGGGCCTGAAAAGGCAGTAGGGCAGGCACTGGGGGAAACTTGCCTGCCTTTCTTTCTGAGCCCTTTCTGAGGTCATCCGTTCCTCTGCTTCCAGGCATAAAAGGATGCCAGCCTGCTGGGAGAGCTGTTGTCCGAAGGGCCCAGCCTCCACAGCCCGCTTGCTCTGTGTGTAAATGGCTCAGAGCTTCTCAATTCAACTCAGTCTAACTGAATTTCTCAATACTGCGGCTTTAGTCACTGCCTCTCAACTAGAACCCTGCGAAACAGCTAGAAAAATAGAAACAAGGATCAGGCTTGTCCTATTGTGTGACACTCAGCCCATTCTCTCCACTGTAGCCAAGCAGTCCAACTCTGTCTCATTCAGGGTTGCTAGACTGAGTGAGTAAAACTACAGGACACTCAGGGCTGGGCGCGGTGGCTCATGGGAGGATCACGAGGTCAAGATATTGAGACCATCCTGCCCTACATGGTGAAACCCTTCTCTACTAAAAATTAGCTGGGCGTGGTGGCGAGCGCCTGTAGTTCCAGCTACTCAGGAGGCTGAGACAGAAGAATCGCTTGAACCCTGGAGGCAGAGGTTGCAGTAAGCTGAGATTGCACCACTGCATTCCAGCCTGGCAACAGAATGAGACCCATCTCAAAAAAAAAAAAAAAAAAGGACACTCAATTACCTGTGAATTTTAGGTAAACAATGACTGTTTTTAGTATCAGTAGATCTCAAACATGTTTTCTACTGAAAAATTACTTGTGGTTTATCTTTAATTTGGGGATCCTGCATTTCATCTGCCAACCCTAGTCATCTTTATTCAACTTTAATTTGGGGATCCTGTATTTCATCTGCCAACCCTAGTCATCTCTTGCTTTTGTCTGGAGCACCCCAGGATCCACCTCTGCCAGTCTGCTTCTCCTTCGTCCTTTGAGGAAGACAGTGTCAAGAGTCAGCACCTGCAGGAAGTCTTCCCTGGCTTATCCAGGCCGACCAGCCAACCACAGCATCCTATGACAAAGAGGAGAAAGGAAGAAAACCAATATGTGTTTAAGTTTTTTTCCAAATGTTATCTAGTTTAGTCCTTCCAAATAACCCTGGGAGATATGCTTAACTAGCTGCATTTTCCAATGGAGAAAACAGACTCAACATACATTACCAACCGGAGGCCACATAGCTAGGAAGCAGCAGAGCCACATTGCAAACTCAATTCTCTTTGTTTCCAAAATCTGTGTTTTTTATTGTGCTGCTTATAGGCATCCCTCTTCCTCTTGACCTGGGTGAACTAGAGTAGCCAGAAAAGCAACTTTATTCTCATCTCCTCAGCCCCTTTATTTATCTGTTAAATAAAGGGGGCTAGTTTCTCTCCTTTGCCTTGGGTGTCAATTTGGATGGTCTCATAGCTTTTCCGGACACTTGTCAGTAATAAAAAGTTAGATGGTTATTTTACTTTATTTCATTTATTTATTTTTATTTTATTTATTTACTTATTTATTTTGAGACAGTCTCACTCTGTTGCCCAGGCTGAAGTGCAATGAATGGCATGATCTTGGCCCACTGCAACGTCCACCTCCTGGGTTCAAGCGATTCTCCTGCCTCAGCCTCTCAAGTAGCTGGGACTACAGGTGCCTGCCACCACTCCCGACTAATTTTTGTATTTATAATAGAGACGGGGTTTCACCATGTTGGCCAGGCTGATCTCAAACTCCTGACCTCGTGATCCTCCTGCCTTGGCCTCCCAATGTGCTGGGATTACAGGCATAAGCCACCACTCCTGGCCTATTTTATTTTATTATTTCATTTTTGAGACCAAGCCTTACTCTATCACCCAGTCTGAAGTGCAATGGTGTGATCTTGGCTCACTGCAACCGCCAACTCCTGGGTTCAAGTGGTTCTTGTGCCTCGGCCTCCCCAGTAGCTGGGATTACAGGCACCCACCACCAAGCCCGGCTAATTTTTGTGTTTTTTTTTGGTAGAGATGGGGTGTCGCTGTATTGGCCAGGTTGGTCTCAAACTTCTAGTCTCAAGCGATCCGCCTGCTTCGGACTCCCAGAGTGTTGGGATTACAGGCATGAGCCGCTGTGACCAGCCTAGATGGTTACTTTAAATCACAAAAGACAATCCCAATTTTAAATGCGAATGTCCAGTGTATGGTAGCAACCAGAACTTCAATCTCCATTCAAAAGTAAATCTTCTCTTTGTAATCACAGACAGGACATGTTCTAGGCAGAAACCCTGCACCCAGGGACAGTGAACCCTTTTTTCCTTCTCCCACTTGGTCATTGGTTTCCAACCCTTCCAGGAGTGGAAGGAACAACAGAGGGAGAGGGCAGAAAATTTATTTCCTGTGGTTAGATGGCTTCACACTCTCTATATCTTCACAGCTGTCACTCTTGTGGGCACTTAATGGTTCTTGGGAGAACCATTGCAACCCTCACTTGCAATAACTTTGATCTAGGTCTATGTGTCTCCACCCTGGCTACCTGTTCCTTCTACGGCTCCGAGGCACCTGGTGGTCACCTCCAGTGTCACTCTGCTAAGGACACATCAGTCCTCCATGTCTAAGTCGCTGCAGCGCCATTCCAGCTCCCTCTCAGGCATGGCCTCCCTCTTATCCATGGGAGGCAGTCACACATCCTTTGCCATGGCCAGTTTTGGCGTGTGGGCTTGTTCTTTTTTTTTTTTTTTTTGAGACGGAGTTTCACTCTTGTTACCCAGGCTGGAGTGCAATGGCGCGATCTCGGCTCACCGCAACCTCCGCCTCCTGGGTTCAGGCAATTCTCCTGCCTCAGCCTCCTGAGTAGCTGGGATTACAGGCACGTGCCACCATGCCCAGCTAATTTTTTGTATTTTTAGTAGAGACGGGGTTTCACCATGTTGACCAGGATGGTCTCGATCTCTTGACCTCGTGATCCACCCGCCTCAGCCTCCCAAAGTGCTGGGATTACAGGCTTGAGCCACCGCGCCCTGCTGGGCTTGTTCTTAATCAGCCTCCTTTGCTTGGCCTCATCCTCAGCAGTGGCACAGCCTAACTTCTGACCTTTAGATTCTACGCCACAGGGGACACATCTTGAACTGTCAGAGTGGGCCCCGCATAGCCTTCTCTTTTGCCTTGCAGTGAAGCTCTTTCACCCCTTCCCCTGAAGGGAAGTGGGATTCACATCACAGCTGTTTCCCAAAATTTTCTTTCTGCCTTTGTCTCCAATTTCTTCAACTCTTTTATATTCTTGGTATAAGAAGGAAGGGTAGGCCAATGCGGGTGCATCACTTGAAGTCAGGAGTTCGAGACCAGTCTGGCCAACATGGAAAAACCCCATCTCTACTAGAAATACAAAAATTAGCTGAGTGTGGTCGTGCACACCTGTAATCCCAGTTACTTGGGAGGCTGAGGCAGGAAAATTGCCTGAATCCGGTGGCGGAGGTTGCAGTGAGCCAAGATCAACCCACTACACTCCAGTCCGGGTGACAGAGTGAGACTCCATCTTAAAAAAAAAAAAAGAAAAAGAAAAAAGAAAAAAAGAAATTTCTATATATAAGTCTGTTGCACAACTCACTACTTTGGTTTCTAATATCTACCACTTTGGTGACTTGAGCCAATTTTTCTTTTTTTTTTTTTTGCTTTTTTTTTAAGAGACAGGATCTTGCTGTCTCACTCAGGCTGAAGTGCTGTGGTACAATCATGGCTTACTACAGCCTCGATCTCTTTGGCTCAGACAAGCCTGTCACCTCAACCTCCTGAATAGCTAGGACTACAGGTGTGCACCACTGGCTAACTGAAAATTTTTTTGTGAGACAGGATCTCACTACATTGTTCAGGCTGGTCTTAAACTGCTGGTTTCAAGTGATCCTGCCTTGGCTTCCCAAAGGGCTGGGATTACAGGTGTGAGCCACCAAGCCCAGCCTGAAATTTCCACATTAACATCCTGCTCCATGTGTATGTTTGTTCACACTGTCCTCAAGCTGCTCACTGCCTAGACTCCCTTTGCTCCCAGCAGGTGACATTACAACCTATTTTACCAGCCATGGGTTTCCTCAACTTTCTGCCCCTGGAACCTGCAATACCTGCAGAGTATCTATTACCACACCCACCTCACCTCTTTATCTCCAGCCCCAGATGATCAGCACTTCCTGTCCTGGATTATACCTTCCTACTGTCTCAGGAACTTCATTTAATCAATAGCCTCATTTTATCCAGTATTTTTATTTTATTTTTTATTTTTTTATTTTTTTAAAGAATAAAGAAGAGGAAGAAAGAGAAAGAGGGAGAGAGAATGGGGGTATTGCTTTGCTGCCCGGGCTAAAATGCAGTCTAAATATGGGTATGCCTATAATTGTCCTCAATAATGGAGACATGAAAGAAAATGAGGGAAGAGAGTAACAAACAAGGAGCCAACCAACATTTCGTTTAAACTTCTAAGTTGATATGATGTGGTACTGATAAGAGTGTATATTTTGTGTAAAGTGGAGAGTTCTATAAATGTTAATTACGTTTACTTGTTCCAGATCTGAGTTCAAGTCCTGGATATCGTTGTTAATTTTCTGTCTCATTGATCTGTCTAATATTAATGTTGAAGTCTCCCACTATTATTGTGTGGGAGTCTAAGTCTCTTTATAAGTCTTGTATGTCTGGGTGTTCCTGTATTGGGTGCGTGTATATTTAGGACCTTTAACTCTTCTTGTTGTTGCATTAATTCTTTTATCATTATATAATGTCCTTCTTTGCTTCTTTTGATCTTTGTTGCTTTAAATACTATTTTATCAGAGGCAAAAATTGTAACTTCTGCTTTTTATTTATTTATTTTTGCTCTCTGGTTGGTTGGTAAGTCTCTCTCCATCCTTTGTTTTGAGTCTTTGTGTATCCTTGAATGTGAGATGGGTCTGGATGCAGCATACAGTTTTGGGTTTTTGTCCAAATTGCCTGTCTTTGAATTGAGGAATTCAGTCAATTTAAATTTAGAATTGATAATGATATATGTGAGTTTAATACTGCCATTTAATATTAGCTGGCTATTTTGCCCATTAGTTGATGTAAATTCTACATTATATTGATGTTTTTTACTTTTTGGTATTTTTTAGAAAGGCTGATACTGTTTGTTCCTTTCTATGTGTAGTGGTTCTTTCAGAAGCTCTTGTAAAGCAGGCCTGGTGGTGATGAATTCTCTGAGTGCTTGCTTGTTCACAAAAAACTTTATTTTTCCTTCACTTATGAAGCTTAGTTTGGCTGGATGTAAAATTCTTGGTTGAAAGTTCTTTTCTTTAAGGATGTTGAATATTGGTCCCCACTCTCTTCTGGCTTGTAGGGTTTCTGCTGAGAGATCTTCTGTGAGTCTGATAGGCTTCCCTTTGTGGGTAACCTGACCTTTCTCTCTGGCCGCCCTTAGTATTTTCTCCTTCATTTCAACCCTGGTGAATCTGACGATTATGTGCCTTGGAGTTGCTCTTCTTGAGGAATCTCTCTGCGGTGTTCTCTGTATTACCTGGAGTTGAATATTATCCTGCCTTACTAAGTTGGGAAAATTTTCCTGAATAATATCCTGAAGCATATTTTCCAGCTTGGATTCATTCTCTTCGTCACATTCAGGTACACCTATCAAGTGTAGATTAGGTCTTTTCACATAGTCCCATATTTCTTGGAGACTTTGCTCATTCCTTTTTATCCTTTTTTCTCTAATCTTGTCTTCTAGTTTTATTTCATTGAGTTGGTCTTCGACCTCTGATATCCTTTCTTCTGCTTGATCAATTCGGCTGTTAAAACTTGTGCATACTTCACGTAGTTCTCGTATTGTGTTTTTCAGTTCCATCAATTCACTTATTTTCCTCTCTAAATTTTGTATTCTTGTTGACATTTCGTCAAACCTTTTTTCAAAGTTCTTAGTTTCTTTAGATTGTGTTAGCATAAGTTCTTTTAATTCACAGGAGTTTCTTATTATCCACGTTTTGAAGCCTGCTTCTGTAATTGGAGCACACTCGTTCTCCATCAAGCCTTGTTTCGTTGCTGATGAGGAACTGGGATCCCCTGCTGAGGAAGAGGCGTTCTGATCTTGGGTATTCTCAGCCTTTTTTGGCTGTTTTCTTCCCTTCGTTGTAGATTTATCCATCTGTGGTCTTTATAATTACCGTCTTTGTAATTGGGTTTCTGAGTGGACGTCCAACTTATTGATTCTCAGCGCCGAAATCTGAGCAACCCACTGCGCCGACCAAATCAGCGGCGTTAAGATGGATGGTGCTTTTCTGACTCTGCACCAAGAACCGATGCTCCGAGGCGCCGGCAAAACTGCCTCGCCGGTCACAAGAGTCGCGCTGGCGACCCGTGGGGCTCCTCCGCTGGGAATCTCCTGGTGCGTGAGCAACAAGAATTCATGTGAAGGTGTGGCGTCCTCTCGTTCTTTGCGTTTTCAGTGGGAGCTACAATCCCGAGCTGCTAGTGATCAGCCATCTTGGATCTCTCCTATCCAGTATTTTTAAAAGCAACTCCTATATTTTGTTAGAAAATTATGTATAACTTAAGAAGTCATATATTCTTGTGTCATAAATATTTAGTGCATCAAAGGTATATAATACATATATATATATATATATATATATATTTTTTTTTTTTTTTTTTTTTTTTTTTTGAGATCGAGTTTTACTCTAGTCACACAGGCTGGAGTATAATGGCATGATCTCAGCTCACTGCAACCTCTGCCTCCTGGATTCAAGCAATTCTCCTGCCTCAGCCTCCTTAGTAGCTGGAATTACAGATACCCGCCACCACACCCAGGTAATTATCGTATTTTTAATAGAGACAGGATTTCACCATGTTAGCCAGGCTGGTCTCGAACTCTTGACCTTAAGTCATCCACTTGCTTCAGCCTCCCAAAATGCTGGGATTACAGGCATGAGCCACTGCACCCAGCCTACATATATATTTTTTAAATCCAGCAGCTACACTGCCCAGAGGTTAACATTTTCAACTTTTTAAGCTTCTGGGATTTATTGATTTTGACATTATGTATTGATTATCGGTTTTGGTAGAAGATTTTATCCCTCTCGTCAGACATGGTGGCTCATGTCTGTAATCCCAGCACTTTGAGGGCCGAGGTGGGAGAATCACTTGAGCCTAGGAGTTTGAAACCACCCTGGGCAACATAGTGAGACCCTATCTCTAAAAAAAAAAAAAAATTAGCTGGGCATGGTGTCTCATTCCTGTAGGTCCAGCTACTCAGGAGGCTGAGGCAGGAGGATTGCTTGAATCCAGGAGGCAGAGGTTGCAGTGAGCTGAGATGGCACCATTGCACTCCAGCCTGGACCTCAGAGTGAGACTCTGTCTCAAAAAAAAAAAAAAAAATTATCCTTTTTATGGTTCTCTCCCTCCCCACCATCCTGTGGATATATTACAAATTTTACTTAAATCCATATTCAGTGATCGCGCCATTGCACTCCAGCCTGGGTAACAAGAGCGAAATTCTGTCTCAAAAAAAAAAAAAAAAAATCATTTTCTCACCTATGTTTAATGTTTCTCTTCAATTTCTATTGTTTGGATGTTGGACTTCCTGAATTGATATTCCACTTTTCTTATATGTTTCTTCTATTTTATGTCTCTTTGTCTTTTTTGTGATTTTTTTTTGAGACGGAGTCTCACTCTGTCACCCAGGCTGGAGTGCAATGGCGCCACCTTGGCTCACCGCAACCTCCGCCTCCTGGGTTCAGGCCATTCTCCTGCCTCAGCTTCCCGAGTAGCTGGGATTACAGGCATGCACCACTACACCCAGCTAATTTTTGTACTTTTAGTGGACACAAGGTTTCACCATGTTGGTCAGGCTGGTCTCGAAATCCTGATCTCGTGATCCGCCCACCTCCGCCTCCCTAAGTGTTGGAGTTATGGGCATGAGCCACTGCACCCAGCCTTTTTTTTTTTTTTTTTCCAGACAGAGTCTCGCTTTGTTGCCCAAGCTGGAGTGCAGTGACATGGTCTGGCTCACTGCAACCTACACTTCCCAGGCTCAAGCCATCCTCCTACCGCAGCCTCCTGAATAGCTGAGCCCACAGGTGCCTGCACTGCATCCGGCTAATTTTTGTATTTTTAGTAGAGATGGGAGTCTTGCCTTCTTGCTCAAGCTGGTCTTGAACTCCTGGGCTCAAGTGATCCTCTCACCTGGGCCTCCCACAGTGCTGGGATTACAGGCATGAGCCACCACACTCAGCCTTTTATTCTGACTTCTAACAGATTTCCTTGATTTTAGCTTTTAACCCATATTAATTTCCTACTGCTGTTGGCCGGGCGTGGTGGCTCACGCCTATAATCCCAGCACTTTGGGAGGCCGAGGCGAGTGGATCACGAGGTCAAGAGATAGAGACCATCCTGGTCAACATGGTGAAACCCCGTCTCTACTAAACATAGAAAAAATTAGCTGAGCACGGTGGCGCGCGCCTGTAGTCCCAGCTACTCGGGAGGCTGAGGCAGGAGAATTGTTTGAACCCAGGAGGCGGAGGTTGCAGTGAGCCAAGATCGTGCCATTGCACTCCAGCCTGGGTAACAAGAGCGAAACTCCGTCTCAAAAAAAAAAAAAAAAAAAAAATTCCTATTGCTACTAAAACAAATTGCCCCATAAAAAGGGAACACTTATACACTGCTGGTGGGAATGTAAATTAGTATAACCCTCTATGGAAAACCGTATGGAGATTTCTTTTTTTTTTTTTCCCCCTGAGATGGAATCTTGCTGTTGTCCAGGCTGGAGGGCAGTGGCACCATCTCTTGGCTCACTGCAACTGCAACCTCCACTTCTCAACCTTCACTTCAAGTAATTCCCCTGCCTCAGCCTCCCAAGTAGCTGGGATTACATGTACATGACACCATACCTGGCTAAATTTTGTATTTTTAGTAAAGACAGTGTTTCCATGTTGGCCAGACTGTGTTCAAACTCCTGACCTCAGGCAATCTGCCCACTTTGGCCTCCCAAAGTGCTGGAATTATAGGCATGAGTCAGCCTGCCTGGCTGGAGATTCCTTAAAGAACTAAAAGTAGGTCTACCATTTGATCCAGGAACCCCACTACTGGGTACCTACCCAAAGGAAAAGTCATTATATCAAAAAAACACCTGCATGTGTATGTTTATTGCAGCACAGTGTACAATTGCAAAGATAGGGAACCAACTTAAGTGCCTGCTCATTAACCAATTAGTGGATAAAGAAAATATGGTATATATACACCACAGAATACTACTCAGCCATGAAAAAGAGCAAAATAATGTCTTTTGCAGCAACTTAGACAGAGCTGGAGGACATTATTCTAAGTCAAGTATCTCAGAAATGGAAAACTAAATACTGTATGTTCTAACTTAGAAGTGGGAGTGAAGCTCTGGGTATGCAAAGGTATGCAGAGGGCTATAATGGACCACGCACACTCAGAAGTGGGAGGATGGAAGAGAGGTGAGGGAGAAAAAACTATATATTGGGTACAATGTCCACTACTCGGGTGATGGGCGCACTAAAATCCCAGACTTCACCACTGTACAATTCATCCACGTAACCAGAAATCACTTGTACCTTAAAAGCTCTTCAAATTAAAAAAAAAAATTAGCCAGGCGAGGTGCTAATCACACCTGTAATCCCTGCACTTTTGGAGGCCAAGATGGGCAGAGTGCCTGAGCTCAGGAGTTTGAGACCAGCCTGGGCAACACAGTGAAACCCCATCTCAAAAAAAAATTTTTTTTAATTAAAAAAATGGCTGGACATGGTGAGTTTTGAGACCCTGTCTCAAAAAAAAAAAAAAAAAAAAAATTACCACAAATTTAGTAGCTTAAAACAACACAAATTGGCTGGGCATGGTGGCTCACACCTGTGATCCCAGCACTTTGGGAGGCTGAGGTGGGTGGATCATTTGAGATCAGTTTGGCCAACACAGTGAAACCCCACCTTTACTAAAAATACAAAAATTAGCTGGGCATGGTGGTGGGCGTCTATAGTCCCAGCTACTCGGGAGGCTGAGGCAGGAGAATTGCTTGAACCTAGAAGGCAGACGTTGCAGTGAGCTGAGATCGCACCACTGCACTCCAGCCTGGGTGACAGAGACTGTCTCAAGACAAACCCAACCAACCAAACCAAAAAACACAAAACCTCACAAATTTATTATCTTACAATTCTGGAAGCAGGGCTGCACTTTTTTCTGGAGGCTCTAGGGAAGATTCTATTTCTTTGCCTTTACCAGGTTTTAGAAGCAGCCTGTATTCCTTGGCTCATGGCCTCTTCCTCCGCCTCCAAAGCCGGTAGCACAACATATTCAAATCTCAGTCTCTTTGACTCTGAGCTTTCTTCCTGCCTCCCTTGTAAGGACCTTTGTGATTACATATCCCGATAATTCAGGACAATCTTGCTATCTCAAGTTCCTTGATCACCTCTGGAAAGTCTTTTTGTCACATAAGAACATATTTACTAATTCTAGGGATTTGGATGTGGACATCTCTAGAGGGCCATGATTCTGTCTGCCACAAACTCTTTTACCAATCTATTATTTTATTTATTTATTTAGAGACAGAGTCTCACTCTGTTGTCCAGGCTGCAGTGCAGTGGCATGATCTTGGCTCACTGCAGTCTTGAACTCCTGGACTCAAGTGATCCTCCTGCCTCACCCTCTTGAGTAGCTGGGACTATAGGAGCACATCACCATGCCTGGCTAATTGTTTTTATTTTTTGTTGTTGTTGTTGTTTTCTTTTTTGAGATGGAGTCTCACTCTGTTGCCCAGGCTGGAGTGTAGTGGCATGATCTCGGCTCATTGCAAACCCCGCCTCCCAAGTTCAAGCAATTCTTGTGCCTCAGCCTCCCAAGTAGCTGGGATCTCAGGTATTGCCATGACACCTGGCTAATTTTTGTATTTTTAGTAGAGCTGGGTTTCACCATGTTAATCCAGGCTGGTCTTGAACTCCTGACCTCAAGTTATCTGCCCTCCTGGGCTTCCTAAAGTGCTGGGATTACAGGCATGAGCCACTGTGCCCAGCCTGTTTTTATTTTTTAATAGTATGTTGAGGACAGGCGCGGTGGCTCATACTCGTAATCCCAGCACTTTGGTAGGCAGACGTGGGCAGATCACCTGAGGTCAGGAGTTTGAGACCAGTCTGACCAATCTGATGAAACCCCATCTCTACTAAAATGGTGGCACCTGCCTGTAATCCCAGCTACTCGGGAGGCTGAGACAGACAAGAGAATTGCTTGAACCTGGGAGGCGGAGGTTGCAGTGATCCAACATTTCGCCATTGCGCTCCAGCCTGGGCAACAAAAGTGAAACTACATCTCAAAAAAAAAAAAAAAAAAAAAAAAAAGTATGTTGCCCAGGCTAGTCTTGAACTCCTGGCCTCAAGTTATCCTCCTGCCTCATCCTCCTAAAGTGCTGGGATTATAGACCTATGAGCCACTGCACCTGGCCTGGTCAGGTATACCTATATCCCTCAGTTAAGATCTGTCTGTTGTTTTCCTCATGATTAGATTGGGGTGATATTTTTTTGGAAGATCGTAGAGAGAAAAAGTCATTTTTTTTTTTTTTAGGTGGAGTCTCGCACCTTACTCTGTCACCCAGGTTGGAGTGCAGTGAGGCGATCTTGGCTCAGTGCAACCTCCGCCTCCTGGGTTCAAGTGATTCTCCTGCCTTAGCCTCCTTAGTAGCTGGGACTACAGGGGCATGCCACCATGCCCAGCTAATTTTTTGTATTTTTTAGTAGAGACAGGGTTTCAACGTGTTAGCCAGGATGGTCTTGATCTCCTGATCCGCCCGCCTTGGCCTCCCAAAGGGCTGGGATTACAGGTGTGAGCCACCGAGTCCAGCCAAGAAAGAGCCATTCTTATCATATCACGTCAAGGACATGTACTATCAGGTGACTTATTGCTGGTGTGAGGTAGCGTTTGTCAGTTTTCTCCACTTAAAAAGTTACCTTTTTTCCTCCCTTTTTTTATACTGCCTTTTGTTTTTTCTCTTGAGACAGTCACTCTGACGCCAGGCTGGAGTGCAGTGGCACGATCTTGGCTCACTGCAACCTCC
Source organism: Saimiri boliviensis (assembly GCF_048565385.1). Taxonomy (NCBI): domain Eukaryota; kingdom Metazoa; phylum Chordata; class Mammalia; order Primates; family Cebidae; genus Saimiri; species Saimiri boliviensis. The sequence continues at coordinate 29,915,475 of NC_133465.1, forward strand.
ACCTTCTGGGTTCAAGTGGTTCTTCTGCCTCAGCCTCCTGAGTCCCTGGGACTACAGGCATGTGCTTCCACACCCAGCTAATTTTTGTATTTTTAGTAAAGATGGGATTTCACCATGTTGGCCAGAATGGTCTTGATCTCTTGACCTCGTGATCCATTCGCCTTGGCCTCCCAAAGTGCTGGGATTATAGGTGTGAGCCACTGTGCCCGACCTCTACTGCCTTCTTTGGAAGAAAGTCACCATGCACAGCCCCCACTTAGGAAATGGTGAGTTATGGCTACCTCCTTCAAGGCTTTCATTTGCTTAAGTTGTATGTATCTACTAGTTTGAATTTCTGGTTGTTGGTCTCCATGTTCTATTCCTGCAATGGTAAACTTTCCTCTACTGATCCTTTTCTTCAGCCTATAAACATGTTTAAACTTCTTTCATCTCAAAACAAAACACGAAACCCAGCGAAGATGCTACTTCCCTTTCTGGACATCACCCGATGTCACTCTGCCTTTCAGAACCCCAGGCTTTAAAAGAAGGGTGGCCATTTCAGCGTCCTCATTGGCCATCCAGTCTTCAATAATAGCATTCATATCTCTATCCCTGCCACTCTTCTGAAGCTGCTTTGGTGCGGAAGACAAGTGACTACCATTGCCACACCTAATGGACTCTTTCAGGTTTTCTTATACATAATATCTCTACACCATTGGGACTATTGAACATTTCTTGTAGAAACCTCTTTCCCGTTGACTTCCAAATCACCTCTCTCTATTGCTCCTCCTTAATGTATTTTGTCCATGCTTTTTCTTCTTCCTATTCCATCAATGTCAGTCTTCTCAGGGTTTGTTCTCAGCCTTCTCATCTCTTCTCATTCTATACTCTCCTGAGGTCATCTCATTTACTGCCAAGAGTTCAATAACTACTTTGTGCTGGTGGCTTCCAGATCTGTATTTTAAATTCATGCATCTCTTTTTGTATTAGTTTCTTAGGGCAACCAAAACAAACTGCTACAAACTTGGCTTAAAACAGCAGAAATGTATTTTCTCACAGTTCTGTAGGTCAGAAGTCTTAAATCAAGTGTTGGTTCCTTGACTTAAGGAGAAACTTAAGGCAGAAATCATCTCAGACCTCTCCTTTCTTCTGGTGGTTGCCAGCAATGCCTAGTGCTCTGTGGCTTATAGAGGCATCATTCTAATCTCTGCCTCTGTCTTTACGTGGCATTCTTTATGTGTCTTGCTGTGTCTTGTCTTTTTTGGAGATAGAGTCTTGCTGTGTCGCCAGGCTGGAATGCAGTGGCGCAATCTCGGCTCACTTTGACCTCCGACTCCCTGGTTCGAGCGATTCTCCTGCCACAACCTCCTGCGTAGCTGGGGTTAGGCACGCACCACCGCACCCAGCTAATTTTTTTTTTTTTTTTTAAGTAGAAACAAGGTTTTATCGTGTTGACCAGGCTGGTCTCGAACTCCTGACCTCGTGATCTGCCCACCTTGGCCTCCCAAAGTGCTGGGATTACAGGCATGAGCCACCACGTCTGGCTGCTGTGTCTTTTATTTTTTTTTTAGATTATTATTATTTTTTTGAGACAGACTTTGGCTCTGTTGCCCAGGCTGGAGTGCACTAGTGCAATCTCGGCTCACTGCAACCACTGCCTCCTGGGTTCAAGTGATTCTCCTGCCTTAGCCTCCCAAGTAGCTGGGATTACAGGTGTGCACCACCACGCCTGGCTAATTTTTGTATTTTTGGTAGAGATGGGGTTTCACCATGTTGGCCAGGCTGGTCTTGAACTCCTGACCTCAAGCAATCAGCCTGCCTCAGCCTTCCAAAGTGCTGGGATTACAGGCGTGAGCCACTGCACTCTGCCCTCGTTATGTCTTTTCATGGTCTTCTTAGAGGGACACTAGTCATTACATTTTATGCTTACTCTCATCTGGTATGAACTCATCTCGATTTACCTTATTTCATCCCTAAAGACCCCATTTCCAAGTAAGGTCATAAACCAAGGTTCCAGGTGGACAAGAATTCTGGGCAGACACTTTAACACAGCATACCCTTCAACTACCTTCCACACCTCTCCAGTTAGATGACGTCCAACAGATCCCCTGAACCCGACACAGCCACGCTGTTCAGATGATCTCACTATTGTCCTGACTCCAGCCTCATCTTCATTTGATGTTCCCCATCGCAGAGATGGTACCACTCAAGCCAGAAATCTAGGAATCAATCTTGACACTTCTATCTCACCACCATATCTAACTTTTGGCTGAATCTTGCTAATTCTACCTCGCTGATAGTTCTGTATGGCCCCACCTCTCCATATCCATTGTATCATTTACTATAAGTTTGGCTGCAAGTCATAGACAACTGAATGCAAACTGGCATAGACAATAAGAAAAGTACGTAGTTCACTTCACAGAAAACACAGTAAGGTGAGCCTCAGGCTTGGTCAATCCAGTGATGTTTCAATGACTTGGGTTTTTTCCATCTCCGTTCTACTGACTTCATTGTTGACTTCATCCTAAGGCTGATTGCTTTCATCATTGTTGGGTGTTTTCCAGTAGCAGTTGGGGCTGTATTCTTCATTGTTCACATCCGTGGTGGGGGAGTTTCCTGAGCCTTTCTATTTCCTTTTTTTTTTTTTTTTTTTTTTGAAAGCAGCTCATTAATGACAAGTACTAATCCATTTTTTTTTTTCTTGAGGACAAGGTCTTGCTATGTCACTCAAGCTGGAGTGCACATGAACATGGCTCACTGGTAGCCTCCGCCTCCTGGGCTCAAGCAGATCCTTCCACCTCAGCTTCCCAAATAGCTGAGACCACAGGAGTGTGCTACCATGCCTAGCTAATTCTGTATTTTTTTGTAGAGACCAGCTTTCACTGTGTTGCCCACGATGGTCACGAACTCCTGGCCTCAAGTGATCTGCCCTCCTCAGCCTCCCAAAGTGCTGGGATTACAGTGCTGAGCCACCACTCCCAGCTCCTGGGTCTTCCTTCCTTCCTTCCTTCCTTCCTTCCTTGCTTCCTTCCTTCCTTCCTTCCTTCCTTCCTTCCCTCCCTCCATCCCTCCTTTCTTTCTTTCTTTTCTTTTCATTTCTTTCTCTTTCTTCCTTTCGACGGAGTTTTGCTCTTGCTGCCCAGGCTGGAGTGCAATGGCGTGATCTCGGCTCACCTCAACCTCCGCCTCCCAGGTTCAAGCGATTCTCCTGCCTCAGCCTCCTGAGTAGCAGGGACTATAGGCATGTGCCACCATGCCCAGGTAATTTTTTTGTATTTTTAGTAGAGATGGGTTTTCACTGCATTAGCCAGGATGGTCCCAATCTCTTGATCTTGTAATCCTCCCGCCTTGGCCTCCCAAAGTGCTGGGATTACAGGTGTGAGCTACTGTACCCGGTTAGACTTGGTTTTATTTATCCTACTTAGGACTTCTGCTTCCTCAGCTGGCAAACTCCTGTCTTTCTTCAGTTTAGAAAACTTCCCATCACCTCTGCATGCTGCCTTCCCTCCGCTGTTGTGATTTTTTCCCCTTCTGAATTCCTGTTTGGAATTTATCATACTATACACCTTGTGATTCATTTTGTCTTTCTTATTTTCTCTTTACCACTGCCTGAATGATTTCCTCATATTTGTTCTGATTCATTAATTCACTCTATAGTAGGATTTAGTTAACTGTTATCTTAAGTTTTGTTCAGCTGGGTGTGATCTTGGCTCACTGCAACCTCCGCCTCCCAGGTTCAAGTGATTCTCCTGCCTCAGCCTCCCGAGTAGCTGGGATTACAGGCGCCCACCATGCCTGGCTAATTTTGTAGTTTTAGTAGGGACGGAGTTTCACCATGTTTTCAGGCTGGTCTGGAACTCCCGACCTCAGCTGATTCGCCCACTTCAGCCTCCCTAAGTGCTGGGAATACAGGTGTGGGCCACCTCGCTGGACCACATTTCTTTTAAATTAGCATTTGTGTTTTGTGAATTGAAACATTTTTTCAGATTGTCCTTTTACCTGTAATTTCTGGTTGTGTACATTTTCTCATTCCTTGCATTTGCCGTATGTTTATCATGGCATTTGCTTCTTTGTTTCCTAAGGGAGCAGGGTCTTTCCCATTCTCTAGGTTTTGGATCAACACCTGTGAGGCTATTTTGTGATTCTAGCTGCAAGTATTTTATGCATTTCACCACCTCTGGGCAGTGTTTACTAATTTCTTGCCCTGGGGTTCTCAAACGACAAGTCTGGTGTGTATTCAGGTGCCACCTCTCTGATTGGCACAGGGTTGGAGGTCTGATTTTTTTCGCCCACAGGCTCCAGGCTTACAGCTCGCTCTTTGCTCTGGTGCAGTTTTTCTGGAACCCGTTTTATCTACCAGACAACCCTTTTGTTCTTGATTTTTAGCAGGAAACCTGGTGGCAGCTCATGGGCCTTAGGCCACATCTCCCATCCCCAGAGGGCATTAAATTTCTGATTCTGATACCCTGGGCTTAGGATAAGTGAGGCCTGGGGGTGTTCTGTGATTGGTCACAAAGCGTTTTTTAGGTAAATTTTTATTGAAATCTATTAATTCATGCCATAGAAAAGTGCATAAATCATGAGTAATCAGTCTGATGAGTTTTTACAAAGTCCATACACTGTATAACTACCACACAGATCATGATACAGAACATTATTGGCAATCCCCTCCCTGAAACCCCTCCAGACCCCCGCTAATCACTACTCTGCACATAACAGCAATTAGTATTCCAGTTTCTAATGGCATTTCTTTTTAACCATTTGGTACTTTTACCTTATACAAATGGAATCATAAGTTATGTACTCTTCAGCGTCTGGCTTCTTTTGTCATTGTATTTGTGAAATTTACTCATGTTACCATGTGTAGTGTTCTAGTCTATGAAAATACCACAATTTAAAAATCTGGCCGGGCGCGGTGGCTCACGCCTGTAATCCCAGCACTTTGAGAGGCTGAGGCAGGTGGATCACTTGAGGTCAGGAGTTTGAGACCAGCCTGACCAACATAGTGAAACCCCGTCTCTACTAAAAATATAAAAATTAGCTGGACATGGTGGCAGGCGCCTGTAATCCCAGCTACTGGGGAGGCTGAAGCAGGTGAATTGCATGAACCTGGGAGGCAGAGGTCGCAGTGAGCCGAGATTGTGCCATTGCACTCCAGCCTGGGCAACAAGAGCGAAACTCTGTCTCAAATAAAAATTAAATAAAATAAAAATAAACATCTAGGCTGGGCATCATAGCTCACGCCTGTAATCGTGGCACTTTGGGAGGCCAAGGTGGATGGGTTACTTGAGGTCAGGAATTTAAGACCAGCCTGGCCAACATGGTGAAACTGTCTCTACAAAAAATTCAAAAATTAGCCAAGCATAGTGGCAGGTGCCTGTAATCCCAGCTACTCAGCAGAATGAGGAGAATTGCTTGAACCTGGGAGGCGGAGGTTGCAGTGAGCCAAGATCGTGCCTTGGCACGCCAGCCTGGGTAACGAGCAAAATTCCATCTCAAAAAAAAAAAAAAATCTATTGTAGTGTCAATAGACCCTTAGATATTGACCCACTTCTAGGCTATTATAAATAGTATTTCTATGAACATGCTTGTATAAGTTTCCTGGTTAACACATATAAGCATTTCTTTTGGGAATATACCTAAGAATGGAATTGCTGGGTCATAAATATGCAGAGTTTTAGCAGATGCTAGCAAACAATTTTTCAAAGTTGTACCAGCTTGCACTCCCACCAGCAGTGAGGAACGTTTTGATGTCTATGCATCACATATTAGAGGATTCAAAACTGGAAGAAATCTTGTCTCTCAACTACGCTGGATCAGGAATGTTCTCTTTTTAGATGAGGTCTGGCTCTGTTACCCAGGCTGGAGTGCAGTGGTGCAATCATGGCTCACTGCTGCCTTCAACTCTTGGGCTCAAGCGATCCTTCTGCCACAGTTTCCTGTATAGCTGGGACCTGCCTTCAACTCTTGGGCTCAAGCGATCCTTCTGCCACAGTTTCCTGTATAGCTGGGACTACTGGTTCATGACACCATGTCTGCCTATTTTTTTTTTTTTTTTTTTTGGTAGAGACAGGGTTCTCACTATGTTGTCCAGGCTGGTCTCCAACTCCTGGCCTCAAGTGATCATACTGCCTTGGCTTCCCAAAGTGCTGGGATTACAGGAGTAAGCCACTGTGCTTGGCCTCAAGAATTATCCGTTTTAAGGTGAATGAATTAAGACTGATGTCAGAATCCTGGTATATGTTGTTTATACTTCATGGTATATAACTACAAAGTATTATGTTTCTAAATCTCGACAGCTTTTTTGAATGTTTATCTAGTGCCAGGTACTGTTCTAAGAGGCCATTTGATCACACAACCCTTTCAGGGAGGTGTTAGTATTTTTCACATGGTTCAGGTGAAGCAGCTTCAGGTTAGGAAGATGAAATAACTGTCCCCGGGTCCCAGAGCCTGAAGTAACAGAGCTGGAACATCCTGACTCCAACGCCTTGGGCTCTTCTTGCTGCACTGCAAATATATGTGCTCCTATGTTTCCTAACCGAGTGTGGACTCTGCCTCTTAAAAAAAAAAAAAAAAAAGACAAACAAGTCTTTTTAAGCCTCCTAAAGACCTAAGATCAGAGCTATATGTTGCTGGATACAAATACTTAGGCCAGATGAAGTTTGTCCAACTGCACCTTGAAACTGTGCCTTAGTATCCATGGATGAAAATAGGTGAGCAGTCACCTTGAAGAATTCTGTCCTCAGAAGTCTTGTTTCTCTCCAGCGTTCTGTGTGTTACAATGGCTCAATGCTGGCCCATAGTGGCACCTCAGTAATATTGGCTGAATGAAATTCCAGAAAAGTTCCTATTTTTGCACTTGAAGGCACCCTGCTGACTGCAGCGCCTAGCCTCTAATTTCTGACCACCAGGGGGCATACGTCGGTTCCCAGAGTATCCTTATTCCCAGCGGACTCTGGAAAGCAGGGTCCCCGAGGACAGGAAGTCCCAAGGAAGAGAGGGACTCTCCCAGAAAACTCTGAATTGAGAAAAAAGGTACATTAGAATTGTTTTTTCAGAGAGTGGTCCAATAGTCACCAAACCATAATCACCTAGGGTGCATGGTTAAAATGCAAACTCCAGCTGGTTCACTGAAGACTTTCTGGGGGTAGGACATAAGAATGTCATGTTAAAGCCTCCAGGCAATATCCCCCCCTGCACATGGCTCTTTGTTCAGAATACCTATATTCAATATTGTGTTAAATGTGTGACCTCAGGCAAGTCAGTTAACCTAAGATTCAATATTGTCATATTAAGGGAACATAAAAACCTAACTCCGCGGTATGTTGTAAGAAATAAATGTATCCCTCCATCTAGAGAGCTTAGAATGATGCCTGGCAGCATCTTAGGTCTTATAGCTCTTAAGATATGCTTATTATTGAATAAACATAGGAAGGAGCGTGCTGAGGGGACAAGAGTGTGGTAGATGATAACCGGAAATCTGAGATATGTGACTCCAGTCTGGGCTGTGCTACTCTTACTAACTATATGATCTTGGGCAAGTCAGTTAACTTCCCGGGGCCTCAGTTTCTTTCTTTTGTTCTTTATTTTTTCAGGGAGACAGGGTCTCACTCTGTTACCCAGGCTGGAGTGCGGTGGCACAATTATAGCTCACTGCAGGCTTGAATGAACCCCTGGGCTCAAGTGATCCTCCCACCTCAGCCTCCTGAGTATCTGGGACCACAGCTGCATGCCACCACTCCCAGTTAATTTACTTTATTTTATTTTTCATTGAGACAAAGTCTTGCTCTGTCACCCAGGCTGGAGTGTAGTGGCACAATCTCGGCTCACTGCAACCTCTGCATCCCAGCTTCAAGCCATTCTTCTGCCTCAGCCTCCTGAGTAGCTAGGAATACAGGCACCTGCCACTACACCTGGCTAATTTTTTTGTATTTTTAGTAGAGACATGGTGTCACCATGTTGGCCAGGCTGGTCTTAAACTCCTGACCTCAAGTGAGCCACCCGCCTTGGCCTCCCAAAGGCATGAGCCACCACACGCCACCACACTAGATAATTTTTAATTTTTTTTGTAGAGATGGGGGTTATTGTTATGCTCTCCAGGCTGTTCTTGAACTCCTGGGCTCAAATGATTCTCCTGCCTCAGCCTCCCAAAGCGTTGGGCTTACAGGTGTGAGCCACCATGCCTGGCCAGCCTGCCTCAACTTCTACACATATAAAATGAGGGAGTAGGACTAATTGGTCTATGAGATCCCTTCCAGTGCTAATGCTTTAAAAAACTTCACAGGGTCCAGGTGCAGTAGCTCACACTTGTAATCCCCAGCACTTGTAGGAGGCAGAGTTGGGAGGATTGCTTGAGTTCTGGAGTTTGAGACCAACCTGGACAACACAGCAAGATCCTGTCCCTACAAAAAATCAAAAAATTGGCTGGGCATGGGGCACACATCTGTGGTTCCAGCTACCAGGGAGGCTAAGGCGGAAGGATTGCCTGAGCTCGGAAATTTGAGGTTGCAGTGAGCCATGATTTCACCCCTGCACTCCTACCTGGGCAAACTGCAAGATCCTGTATCAAAAAAACAAACAAATGGCAGAGCGTGGTTCTCATGTTTATAATCCCAGCACTCAGGGAGGTTGAGGTGGGTGGCTCACTTGAGGTCAGGAGTTTGTGATCAGCCTGGCCAACAAGGCGAAACTCTATCTCTACTAAAACAAAAAATTAGCTGGGCCTGGTGGTGGGTGCCTGTAATCCCAGCTACTTAGTGGGGTGAGGCAGTAGACTTGCTTGAACCCAGGAGGTGGAGGTTGCAGTGAGCTGAGATCATGCCACTGTACTCCAGCCTGGGCAACAAAGCAAGACTCTGTCTTAAACGAACAATCAAACGAACAAAAGTCCAAAAACTTCCCAGGGTTTGAGGATCCTCCTGAACATACACACACACACACCCCACTTCCCTTCATTTATGTTCCTACAGCCCCTGTGTGGTTCATTCATCTCGAATGACATTGCTAACTCTCTTCCCTGCTTTTTTGAGGGTAGGGACTGTGTCATATTCATCCCAGGACCTCAGAGCCTGGCATGGCGCCTACCATATGGTTCCTGTGCAGTAAATATCTCTACTGGAGAAAGTAAGAATATAAAGTGTGACACAATGGGGAGGGAGGGGGATTTTTTTTTTTTTTTTTTTTTTTTTTTGAGTGTTGCTCTGTCACCCAGGCTGGAATGCAGTGGTGCAATCTTGGCTCACTGCAACCTCCGCCTCCCATGTTCAAGTGATTCTCCTGCCTCAGCCTCCGGAGTAGCTGGGACTACAGGCGCACTCCACCATGCCTGGCTAATTTTTTGTATTTTTAGTAGAGACGGGGTTTCACCGTGTTAGCCAGGATAGTCTCAATCTCTTGACCTGGTAATCTGCCTGCCTCAGCCTCCCAAAGTGTTGGGATTACAGGCGTGAGCCACCACACCCAGCCCATGATGGGGATAATTTTTTTTTTTTTTTTAAAGATGGGGTTTCACCATGATGGCCAGGCTGGTCTTGAACTCCTGACCTCAGGTGATCCACCCACCTCAGCCTCCCAAAGTGCTAGGATTGCTAAGATTACAGGAGTGAGCCACTGTGCCCAGTGATCTTTTTGTTTTGTTTTGTTTTTTGAGACAGAGTTTCGCTCTTGTTACCCAGGCTGGAGTGCAATGGCACAATCTTGGCTCACTGCAACCTCTGCCTCCTGGGTTCAAGTAATTCTCCTGCCTCAGCCTTCCTAGTATCTGGGACTATAGGCTTGTGCCACCATGCCCGGCTACTTTTCGTTAGTAGAGACGGGGTTTCACCTTGTTGACCAGGATGGTCTCAATCTCTTAACCTTGTGATCCACCTGCCTTGGCATCCCAAAGTGTGATGGGGATAATTTTTATTTCTAGTTGGTCTTTCGGAAAATAGTTGTTGGGAGTAGCTGGAGGGGCCTGGAGACCTAAGCAGGGTGTTCTGGAGTATTGAGTGGATAGAGACCTGGGTGCAGGGAATGGGGAAAAGGAAGAGCAGTTTGGAGCAGGGGAGCCTAGAATGTGTTTAACCTCCCAGGCTCCTCCTGCAATTGACCTGTTGTTGTTGTTGTTGTTGTTGGTTTGTTTTTTTGAAAGAAGCAGAAATGTGGTCGGGCCCAGCCCAGTAGCCTGCACAGGGTAGGCCTGCAAATATTTCAAATATGTAGCCAAGAGTCATAGCACCTGAGAACTAGAAGGAAACACAGAGGTTTGAGGCAGGCTTCTCATTTTTACAACCAAGTAGAAAACACAAGCCAGAAGGCAGTGTCCCTTGCCCGTCACGTTGACGCATCAGGTAGTAGTGGTGACGGGAATGTGGGTCTGCCAACTTCCAGCCCAGGGCCCCACCCTGCACCCTGCTTCCTCCAACACTTTGGCTGAACAATGAATGACTTGCCTGGGAATGTTTTGGAAAGTGTGGTCGTGACTTCACCAGTCTTTGGTTCTGTCCGACCATCTAGCTGCCTCCTCCATGGATCCACCTGGATGGCCCCCGGGGCATTTGAAATATAGAGAGGTAGAACGGAGCTTGTTACCTTCTCTCAAGTTTTCCACTTCCCTCAGTAAAGGGCGCCACCATTTATTATTGCATCGTCCAGATTAGAAATCAGAGCGCGGTCCTTGACTCCTACTTCTCCCTCGCCCCTCAGTCGTTACCAGTGCCTGTCAACCCCACCTCCTGCTCTCTTTCCATCTCATCCCTGTCTCCAGTACTGAGGCTCCAGTTCAGGGTCTCATCACGTCCAGGCAGACTCCTCATCAGTCTCACTGCACTCAGACGCCAGTCCCCAGCAGCTCAAAGTGTCACCTGCCGGCTGTTTGTAAAACACAAACCTGGCTGAATGTTGATTGAAGTCCTGTGCTTGGTGCTAAATGAATGATGATGAGCAAGACAGATGGGGCCGAAGAATTAACCAGGGCAAGGGCAATATGGACAAGTATATTCTAATTATAATATACCACGGTGAGGGTGTGGCAGGGGAAATGCAGAGATGTGAACCTCAGGGAAGGACAGCTCCTGAAGCTGGTGTGTTGAATTAGTTCGTGTGAGTAATGAATACTCCTAATCCTGCGAGATTTTAACATCTGCTTCTCTCCCTGTGTCTTGTGGGCTGCATGCTGTAATTGGCAGTGTGTGTGTATGCAAGTGCATGTCTGTGCACGCATGTGTTTCTGTTGGGATTGCATTTGGCTGTGAGTGACAGACAACCGAAAGAGTGGTGGCTTAAACAAAATGGAAGTTTATTTTTTCTCTGACTTAAGGTCCCGACCCAAGCGGTCCAGGATTGCTGTGGTGTTGTGTATGTGTGTGTGTGTGTGTATGTGTGTGTGTGTGTTTCTTTTTTTTGAGATAGGGTCTCACTCTGTCACCCAGGCTGGAGGGCAGTGGCATGATCACAGCTCCCTGCAACCTCGAACTCCTGGGCTCAAGCCATCCTCCCGCCTCCTCACCTTAGCTGCAACTATAGGTGTGCGCCACCCCGAATGACTAATTTGCTTATTTTTGTCAGAGATGGGGTCTTTCCCTGTTGCCCAGGCTGACTCGGCTTCCTGGCCTCAAGTGATCCTCCCACCCTGGCCTTCCAAAGTGCTAGGACTATAAGCATGAGCCACTGCACCCAGCAGGTTGCAAATTCTTTGACACTTCTCTCATTAAGCAGTCGATCAGTGAGAGACAGCCTCATTGAGCTATAAATAAAAGGTTCAATTACTATAGAAGAAGAGGAATTTCATATTAGGGAAAGGTTAGTAGTCTCTGTCACAATGTGTGTGTGTATAAATTTTCTAGGTGTCCTCTGTCCCTTCTCCTTGAATGCTGGTGGACTTACTGTTTTGACCAAAACAGTAGGTCTATTAGAGTAGGCAGAAGTGATGACAGGTACCTTCTGGGGTTCAGTTGTAACAGGCCATCGAGCATTGACTTTGTTCACTGGAATGCTTGCTCTGGGAGCCCAGGCTGCCGTATAAGAAGTGCAACTCTCCTGACAGCTGCAGAGGCCACATGTGGATGTTCCAATTTGTAGCTCTGGCTGAGCCTTCCAGCTGTCCCGGCCGGCATGCCAGACATGAGTGAAGCCATCATGGACTCTCCAAGCCAACCCGTGTGCAGGCTGAACTCCACCAAGTGACCTCAGTCAGTGGCACAAGGAGTAAAACAATTATCCAGCTGAGCCTTGCCTGGAAGTTGCACTTACCAACACAATGTTTATCCTGGTTGACCGGGGAGTAGTCACATGGCCACACCTGGCTGAAAAGAAGGCTGGAAAAAATAAAATCCTTATTGCCCAGCTGTAAATCAAAGGTCCAATTACTATAGAGGATGAGAAGAAGAATCTCATATTAGAGGAAGGTTAGCTCTGTCACAGCATGCGTGTGTGTATAATGTAAAGTTTCTATGTGTTTATCACTGGTAAGACATTCAATATTTATTGGTTCTGTTACACAAATGAGGACCAGAGAGGTAGAGTGAGCCGCCCAACGTCAAACAGGAAGTGAAAGTGCCTGGGCCTCTAGTATCAGGTCAGGAGCATCCAGGCAGTAGATAGACTAAGAATTTGCAGCTCCTGTCACTTCCTAGGACTATAATACTGGCACCTGTTCCACCTGGCACCCACTTCCTTGTACCCACACTTACTTCTGGGTGGATGAGGGGGCCCTGGATTAGAGCAGTAATTTCCTAGCATCCTCCAGAAAAGAGGGAAGACAGGCAGGAGGTGGCGCCAGCCTGGAACCCTGGGCAATACTTCTGAGTGTGGCCTGGGGAGCCACTGACATGTGGGCCAACCTGGCTGAAGGACCTACAGTCAGATCTTTTGATCCTTGGAAGGAAGATGGCTAGGAAAGACTTTTTTTTTTTTTTTTTTTTTTTTTTTCCTGCATGGTGAAAACAGTTTACGCCAATATTTCATTACATCCTCATCCAGGGAGGCGCCTGTCCCATCTGACTCGCTCATGGAGAGTAGTTCCTGATGCTGGTGACTAGGTAGCGTGAGGGATACTGGCGAGTCTTTGTGGTGCATCTGAATGGTGTGGCTCAGTGATTACAAGATGATTTTGCCCTCCGAGGATCGGTTTCCTCTTACGTAAAATGAGGATCGTAAGAACTGCCTCTTAGGAGTTTTATGAGCATTTAAAATGAAATAATATTGGCCAGGCATGGTGGCTCACACCTGTAATCATGGCACTTTGGGAGGCCAAGGTGGGCGGATCACCTGAAGTCAGGAGTTCAAGATCAGCCTAACCAACATTGGTGAAACCCTGCCTCTACTAAAAATAGAAAAATCAGTCAGGCGTGGTGGTGGGCACCTGTAATCCTGGCTACTTGGGAGGCTAAGGCAGGAGAATCGCTTCAACCAGGGAGATGGAGATTGCAGTGAGCCGAGATCTTGCCACTGGACTCCAGCCTGGGTGACAGAGCGAGACTCTGTCTAAAAATAAAAAATAAAAATTTATAAATAATATAGGTAAAGCACTTATCACAGTGCCTGGCCATAACAAGCACTTAACACATATTAGCCATTACTATTATTATTATTACCACTTCTAAGTCCTGCCAGGCTCTAATATCTCTGGCTCTAAGAAAAAGGAAATTGGAAGAAATAATAATGGCAATAAGTTCGGATATAGTTATTATTATTATTATTATTTGAGACAGAGAGACGAGGTCTCATTTTGTTGGCCTTGAATTCCTGAGTTCATGTGATCCTCCCACCTTGGCCCCACAAAATGCTGGGATTATAGGAGTGAGCCACTGCACCCGAACTTGATGTGATTTTTTTGCAGACCTTACCCATGTTTTCCTTACTGGCATTTTCACACTTCATGCCCACCACTGGCCCCTTTTCTAGGGGCTGGACTGTCCTGTGCTCATTGCCTCAGAAGATGATGCTGCAGAAATAAAGTTGCTTCCTGGCGTAGCTTCCCAAAAACCTAGATTTTAGGGGAATGGAGAGGTTTCTGAACACAGGCCACATATTTGAAGGAAATACCATAAATGAAACTGGGTGGGGTAGGCTTAAGGGGAGTGGGCTTCCCTTCAGAAACTAAAGAAGCTTCCTCCAGGCTGGTGGCAGAGGAAAAGGAATGACTATGTAGGTAGCCATGAGTTCCAGCAAGAAGAACCCTTCTGTGTATTTGGGGCCACAGCCTAGGCGAACAGGAGAATGACCCCGTTGTGAGGCTGGGCAAAAGAGAACTTGGCCCCTTGGAGTCCTGGAACAACACTAAGCCTGGTATGAGTGTAGTAAAAAAAAAAAAAAAAAAAAAAAAAAAAAAGCTACCAGAAGCCAGGCATGGTGGCACAGATCTGTAGTCCCAACTATTCAGGAGACTCCCATCTTCATGGGAAGATGGCTTTAGCCCAGGAGTTCAAGGCTACAGTGAGCTGTGATCATGGTACTGCACTCCAGCCTGGGTGACAGAGTGAGACACTGTCTCTAAAACAAAAAACAAAAAACACCCACATGTGAGTCAGTGACTAGCTGAATAGTGGATGACACAGTGATTCAGATCAGTGGCAGATGACAGAGGCGGAGTGCTTTCACCCCCGCCTTCGGACACTTTGGAAAAATCCTGTTGTAGAAGGAGGGGGTACCTAAAATTGGCTGTGATTAAACCGAGTTACACAAAAGTTAATACCTATTTCCTGTACCCTAAAGTTGGGGGTGGAGTTGTTCCTGCTATACTTGTGTCAAGCACTGCATAATTTATGACATGAAGCCATCAAGTTTAAGTCAATCAGATCCGAATTTGAATTCCAGCTGTGTTACCCAAGATAAGTTACCTAACCTCTCTGTTCCTCAGTTTCCTCTGCTACCATGTAGGGATCCTAACATCAACCTCATAGAGTTGATGGGAGGATATGAATGAGGAGAGGGATGTAAAGTTTTCACGTGTTTAGCTCTGAAAAGCCATTCAATATTTGTTGGTTCTCTTACACAAATGAGGACCAGAGATGTAGCGGGAGTTGCCCAAAGTCACACCAGAAACCACACAGCCCTAAGCCCTTGGATTCAGGCTTGGATGCTGAGAGATGTCAGGAAGGCCAGAGCAGCTGGGCAGGCTTTCTGGAGAAGGGGACCCTCTCTTGGGAAGGTGCTCCTAGATGTCATCCGCAAGTTTCCCTGCCCCTTCCACCAAAATGCGAGAAAAGGACTTCAAGAGGAAGAACTGCTCTGGGGAGGGACAAGCCACAGCTCCTGATTCATTCCTGCCAGTGTACACCAAGATCTCTTGGGGGCCAGGTGGTTTCCAAGCCAGGCCTCGTCTGCCCTTCCACATGGGTGACCACACAGGAGCCTCAGGGCGTCCACACCTGTGGAACAACTTTAACGAATCTGGCAAGCCATGGCCACATCCAGGTCCTGAGTGCTGGCACTGGGGGGATTCTCGTGGCTTCTGTTGTGCCCAGTGGGCAGAATTTTCAGCACGAGGGATGCCCATTGTGTCTCCCAGCTTTTGTCCCAGCCTTTTCTGAGTTTTCCTCCTGCAGGGCCCCCAAGGCCTGGGGATAAACAGCCACATTCTGCACATTTCCTGGTCTGCAGTACCCCAAAGCAGGCAGCAGGTTTATTTGGACCTCCAGCTCTCAGAGACAACTACCTCCTTTCAGGTAAGAGAATGGTGGGCCTGGCTCTGGGGCTGTCCAGAAGGCATAACTACACTAAGAGGGATTTAGGATAGACTGAAGGAGCATCTTGCTGATGGGGAGGAGAATGAGGCTATGGAGCAGGTTTTGTCTATGTGTTTGGTTCAGTTTTTCTCTCTTTTTGTCTTCTGAGAGCATGAGATGTACAGGCCCTTCGTGCCCCACTGTCTCTGCTTTGGAGGCTGCAGAGCCTGCAGAACACAGGCTTCGGAGACAGCAGACCAAAATCCCAGCTCTGTCATTCAGTTTTCTCACCCATAAAATGGGAAAAACTATATATATCCTTATTATAAATTCCATGTAGCCATTCATTCAGAATGCTTTCATTGATTTTTGAGGAACACTTACATCAGTAACCAACCTAAGATTACAAATGAGAGACAAGTGTAGTTTTGACATGAACGTTGGTTGATAGTCTCATTTAATTAAGTTAAGGAGTAAGATGAAAGTGAAACAATGAAGATTTTTGTCCCGAGCTTCATTCCTTATTGAATGACATGAACAGCCTCTTTGGTGAATCTGATAGTAGTTTACGAAAACTGAAAGAATATTTCCTCGAATTTTTGTGCTATTCACAATGTAATGGCTACATACAAGACACATTATTAAGTTTAATCTACATAATTAACAATTTCTCCATCATTTTTTTTTGAGACAGAGTTTCACTCTTGTTACCCAGGCTGGAGTGCAATGGCACGATCTCGGCTCACCGCAACCTCCACCTCCTGGGTTCAGGCAATTCTCCTGCCTCAGCCTCCTGAGTACCTGGGATTACAGGCACGCACCACCATGCCCAGCTAATTTTTTTGTATTTTTAGTAGAGACAGGGTTTCACCATGTTGACCAGGATGGTCTCGATCTCTTGACCTCGTGATCCACCCGCCTCGGCCTCCCAAAGTGCTGGGATTACAGGCTTGAGCCACCGAGCCCGGCCCTTTTTTTTTTTTTTTTTCGAGAGTTTCACTCTTGTTGTCCAGACTGGAGTGCAGTGACATGGTCTTGGCTCACCACAAGCTCTGCCTTCTAAGTTCAAGCAATTCTCCTGCCTCAGCCTCCCGAGTAGCTGGGATTACAGACATGTGCCACCATTCTCGGCTACTACTATTTTTAGCAGAGACAGGGTTTCTCTATGTTGGTCAGGCTGGTCTTGAACACCTGACCTCAAGTCATCTGCCCACCTTGTCCTCCCAAAGTGCTGGGATTACAGGAGTGAGCCACCGCACCTGGCCTCCATTAATAGTTTAAGTCTCAAGAATCGGCGAAACAATAGATCAAGCCCTTTGTTTTGCAGTTTTTGCTGATTTCCACACTCTTACCATGGCCAAGTTCATGCTACCAATGTGACATCACTGAGCATGGAGGTGGGAGGAGATTTACAGTAGAACACCACAGTATTGCACTTCCACCATGCAGATAGAGTGGACATGAATAATCTCAAGAACATAGATCATAGGAAAATGTAGTAAAATAATTAGGAAGTTATGAGTCTCGTTTTGAAGATAATTGATTTAATTATAGGCTTATATCATTTGATTTTTTATAATGACGGTACTTAACAACTGACTAAAAATTTGACCATCAGCTCTTGTGAGATAGTGCGAGCTGGCTGCAGCTCACCAGTGCACAGAAGATAAGGCAGGTCTTGTAAACGGGGGAAGTTGGCTGGGTGTGGCTAAGAGAAATTGGGCAGCACCCGCTTTCCCTAAATGGGAAGCCACTAACCGGGTCCCAAAAGCTATTGCCCATCGTGTGTAGTGTTGTCAGATTATCCAATTTTCTTTCCTAGAAATCTGGGTTTTTATGTGATTCTTTTGATTTAAGTAAATTGGCAACAAGTGAAGACATTTTTGCAAACATAGTGCAAGCCAAACCAAATCTATTTGTGTGCAGGATACAGCCTGTGAGCCCCCTCTGCCCTCACCTGTGCCCCATGAGCGCTCCTGTTAGGGACCCAGTGAGCAGGGCCAGGACTAGAATGAGGGGAGTGAGGCGCTCACCCCAGTCATAGAACTTAAGGGGATGCAAAAAATTCAGTAATCAAAATAAATAATATTTTAACGCCATATAAAAAATTTGTTTTTTGGCCGGGCGCGGTGGCTCAAGCCTGTAATCCCAGCACTTTGGGAGGCCGAGGTGGGTGGATCACGAGGTCGAGAGATCGAGACCATCCTGGTCAACATGGTGAAACCCCGTCTCTACTAAAAAAGTGCAAAAAATTAGCTGGGCATGGTGGCACGTGCCTGTAATCCCAGCTACTCAGGAGGCTGAGGCAGGAGAATTGCCTGAACCCAGGAGGCGGAGGTTGCGGTGAGCCGAGATCGCGCCATTGCACTCCAGCCTGGGTAACAAGGGCGAAACTCCGTCTCAAAAAAAAAAATTTGTTTTTTGTTCTTTGTTGTTTTTTTTTTTTTTTTTTTTAGAGATGGGGTTTCACCATGATGGCCAGGCTGGTCTTGAACTCCTGACCTCAGGTGATCTACCCAACTCAGCGTCCCAAAGTGCTAGGATTACAGGTGTGAGCCACCGCGCCCGGCAAAAAATTTTTTTAGGGATGAGGTCTTGCTGTGTTGCCCAGGCTGGTTTCAAATTCTAGGCTCATACAATCCTCCCACCTCAGCCTCCCGAGTAGCTATATTTTTAGCAATGCCATATTTTTAGCAATCAGATTAATGCAAAAAAATCCACATTGAACAAAATGATATTTTCAGTAAAGACAGAATCAGTAACAGTATTGTGCCAGGGCACACTGGAGCCTGAGGCAAAAGTGAAAATCTGTAATATTGATTTGGGACTAGGGGAGCTCAATGGGCATTTGTTAATGGAGCTTAATGGCACCGTCAGTGCCATTCTCTGGCCGAGTGTCCTAGGGCCTTGGGGAGGGCAGGGATACTTTAAGATTTCAAGCTGGGAGGCCAAGCATGGTGGGTCACACCAGCACTTTGAGAGGCCATGGTGGGTGGATGACCTGAGGTCAGGAGTTCGAGATCAGCTTGGCCAACATGGTGAAACCTCATCTCTACTAAAAATAGAAAATTAGCCAGGCACAGCAGCTAATGCCTGTAATCCCAGCACTTTGGGAGGCCAAAATAGGCAGATCACAGGTCAGGAGTTTGAGACCAGCCTGGCCAACATAATGAAATTTGGTCTCTACTAAAAATGCAAAAATTAGCTGGGCATGGTGGTGTGCACCTGTAATCCCAGCTCCTCGGGAGTCTGAGGCAGTAGAATCTCTTGAACCTGGGAGGCAGAGGTTGTGGTGAGCCAAGATCGTGCTACTGCACTCCAGCCTGGGCTGCAGATCAAGACTCCATCTAAAAAAAAAAAAAATTAGCCGAGTATGGTAGTGCACACCTGTAGTCCCAGCTACTTGGGAGGCTGAGGCAGGAGAATCGCTTGAACTCAGGAGGTCGAGGTTGCAGTGAGCTGAGATTGCACCACTGCACTCCAGGCTGGTGACAGAATGAGACTCCATTTCAAAAACAAACAAAAAAGCAAAGATTTGGAGCTTGAAAACTTCCTTCCAGGCTTTGGCTCTTCTTGAAGGCTTCTATTTTCCATGTGGCTCCTAGGACGGCCCAGAGAATGCTTGCTCAGCAACCTACCCCAACCCCAGAAGATCTGAGTTAGAGGAGGATCGGAATCCATCCACAGTGGAGCTGATTTGCATGACAGGGCTTGTCATTGCTGAGGACCTGGGGATTCACCACTCCTGACTCTGCAAGGTCCTTGCTGTGTGACTTTGCACAGCTGATTGGAGCGTCACAATTTCCTAGGATATGGGGCCTATGGTATTCTCCCTAACTTCCAGCCAGTCACAGCATCTTGTTTACCCCTTGTGGGTAATTTTTTAAAATTTTACTTTAAGTTCTGGGATACATGTGCAGAACATGCAGGTTTGTTACATAGTATGCATGTGCCATGGTGGTTTACTGTGCCTATCAGCCTGTCATCTAGCCCCACATGCATTAGGTATTTGTCCTAATATTTTCCCTCCACTTTCCCCTGACCCCCCCAACAGGCCCCAGTGTGTGATGTTCCCCTCCCTGTGTCCATGTGTTCTCATTGTTCAACTCCCACTTATGAGCGAGAACATGTGGTGTTTGGTTTTCTGTTCCTGTGTTAGTTTGCTGAGAATGATGGCTTCCAGCTTCATCCATATCCCTGCAAAGGACATAAACTCATTCTTTTGTATGGCTGTATATGTTTTATTTATTTTTTTGGAAATAGAGTCTCACTCTGTCAAGCAGGCTGGAGTGCAGTGGTGCTCACTGCAACCTCTATCTCCCAGGCTCAAGCGATTCTCCTGCCTCAGCCACCCGAGTAGCTGGGATTACAGGTGCCCGCCACCACAACCACACCCGGCTAATTTTTGTATTTTTAGTAGAGATGGGGTTTCACCATATTGGCCAGGTTTGTCTCAAACTCCTGGCCTCAAGTGATCTGCCCACCTTGGCCTTCTGAAGTTCTGGGATTCCAGGTGCAAGCCACCACGCCTGGCTGAGTTTTACATTTTACATCCTAGAATATAAAGGTCAACTCTCTCCTCCCCTTCCTCCAAGCAGAAAAACACTGTGTTTAGCCTAGATCAGTGGTTCTCAAATAAGGGTGGGGGGAGTTTTGTCCATGAGAAGACATTTGGCAATAAAGGCGTTTTGTGTTGTCATGACCAGGAGCAGGGGTGCTACTAGTGTCTACTGAGTAGAAGCCAGGAATGTTGCTAAACCCCCTACAATGCCCAGGGCAGTTCCCTACACCGTAGAATTATCTAGTCCAAATGTCAATATGTGGAGGTTAAAGCTGAAGTTGAGAAACCTTGTCCTAAAAAGATAGATCTCTGTCCCGTTTTCGAAGTTCTCCTGGGAGACCTGCTCTGCCTCCAGTTTTGTCTCGCTTCCATTGCCTGAAAGCACCTCGGCCTTCCAAAGTGCTGGGATTATAGGCATGAGCTACCATGCAGTTCTCTTCCATTGCCTTAAAGTTCTGGCTACCAGAAACTTCTAACTCATTCACTCCCATTGTTATTTTTGAACCTTCTTCTTGTCTAGCTTCAAGGGAGATAGAAAGTCCGTTCCGCACTGGGCTTGGTGGCTCACACCTGTAATTCCAGCACTTTGGGAGGCTGAGGCAAGTGGATTTCTTGATCCCAGGACTCCAGACCAGCCTGGGCAGCATGGCAAAAACCCTTCTTCATAAAACAAACAAACAAACAAACAAATTAGCTGGGTGTGGTGGTGCACACCTGTGATCCCAGCTACTTGGGAGGCTGAGGTAGGAGGATCACCTGAGTTCGGAGAGGTTGAGGCTGCCGTGAGCTGTGATTACACCACTGCACTTCAGTGCAGTGAGACCTTATTTCAAAAAAAAAAAAAAAAAAAAGGAAAGAAAATGCCCAGAGGTCTCCATCTCCCAAGTGCCTGCTGCCTGACCAAGGAGGCATACATAAAATGCCAGCCCTGCAGGAGCATCTGCTTTCTTAGTGGTGGTGGTGAGGAGTTTAAATACTCAGACTGAGAGTTTCTCGTATTTTCTTCCTGAAGAGTGAAGAGAAGAGTTTTGGGGCAGCGTGAGAGGAACTGCCAATAGCAGTAATAATAGCTTCTATTTATCACTGAGCACCCGCCAGGTGCCAGGCACTGAGGAAGGCCCGCCCACCCACACCATTTGGTTATAGATGTTTTTTGGTGTTTGTTTTGTTGTTTGGTTTTTTTGTTTGTTTTGAGATGGAGTCTCACTCTGCAGTCTGGGCTGGAGCACAGTGATGCGATCTCAGCTCACTGCAACTTCCGCCTCCTGGGTTCTGTTTTGTTTTGTTTGTTTTGTTTTGTTTTGAGACAGAGTCTTGCTCTGTCGCCAGGCTGGAGTGCAGTGGCGCAATCTCGGCTTACTGCAACCTCCACCTCCTGGGTTCAAGCGATTCTTCCACCTCAGCCTCCTGAGTAGCTGGGACCACAGGCGCATGCCACCAAGCCTGGCTAGTTTTTGTATTTTTAGTAGGGACGGTGTTTCACCATGTTGGCCAGGATGGTCTCGATCTCCTGACCTTGTGATCCGCCCGCCTCGGCCTCCTAAAGTGCTGGGATTACAAGCGTGAGCCACTGTGCCGGGCCCCCCTCCTGGGTTCAAGTGATTCTCATGCTTTAGCCTCCTGAGTAGCTGGGGTTACAGGCATCCACCACCACACGCAGCTATTTTTTATATTTTTAGTAGAGGCAGGGTTTCACCATGTTGCCCAGGCTGGTCTTGAACTCCTGACCTCAAGTGATCCACCCGCCTCAGCCTCCCAAAGTGCCGGGATTACAGGCATGAGCCACCATGCCTGGCCGTTTTGTTTTTGAGAGTCACTCTGTTGCCCAGGTTGGAGTGCAGTGGCACAGTCTCGGCTCACTGCAACCTCCACCTCTCTGATTTCAGTGATTCTCGTGCCTCAGCCTCCCAGGTAGCTGGGACTACAATCGTGTTCCACCATGCCTGGTTAATTTTGGTATTTTTAGTAGAGACAGGTTTTCACCATGCTGGCCAGGCTAGTCTGGAACTCCTGACTGCAAGTGGTCTGACTCCCTCAGCCTCCCAAAGTACTGGGATTACAGTCGTAAACCACTGTGCCTGACGGTTATATAAATGTTTTGTGGTAAAATATACATATAAAATTTACCATTCTGGCTGGGTATGGTGGCTCAAGCCTGTAATTCTAGCACTTTGGGTGGCTGAGATGGGCGGATCACCTGGGGTCAGGAGACTGAGATCAGCCTGGCCAACATGGGGAAACCCTGTCTCTAATAAAAATACACAAATTAGTCAGACTTGGTGGTGGGCACCTGTAGTCCTAGTTACTCAGGAGGCTGATGCAGGAGAACCGCTTGAATCCAGGAGGTGGAGGTTACAGTGAGCTGAGATCGCACCACTGCACTCCAGCCTGGGCAACAGAGGAAGACTCTGTCTCAAAAAAACAAAATGTACCATTCTCGCCATTTTGAGGTGTACACTTCATTGGCATTAAGTATCTCCACAGTGTGGCTCAGCTGTTATCACCTCCATGCCCAGAACTTTCTCATCATCCCAGACAAACTCTGCACCCATTAAACAATAACTCCCCAATCCCCCTCCCCTAGCCCCTGGGAACCTCTGTTCTACTTTCTGCCTCTGTGAATTTTGGGCAGAGTTTTACATTATCTCTCACTGTCACTCTGTCTTTGTCATTCTATGTTAAAAATCTCGACTTCACAGACGGGAAAGCAGGCCCAGAGGAGTTAAGTAATTGGACCCATAGTCACACAACTAGCAAGTGGCAGAACCAGGATTTTTTTTTTTTTTTTTTTTTTTTTTTTTTGAGGCGTAGTTTCGCTCTTGTTACCCAGGCTGGAATGCAATGGCGCGATCTCGGCTCACCGCAACCTCCGCCTCCTGGGTTCAGGCAATTCTCCTGCCTCAGCCTCCTGAGTAGCTCGGATTACAGGCATGCGCCACCATGCCCAGCTACTTTTTTTTTTTTTTTTTGTATTTTTAGTAGAGACAGGGTTTCACCACGTTGACCAGGATGGTTTCGATCTCTTGACCTCGTGATCCACCCGCCTCGGCCTCCCAAAGTGCTGGGATTACAGGCTTGAGCCACCGCGCCCGGCCAGAACCAGGATTTGAACCCAGGTCTGTCTGCCTCCAAAGGGCAGAGAAAGAAGAGGCAAGGAGGGAGAATGGAGGAGCTGCCTGAAGTGAGGTATGGGTGAGGAATGGAGGAGGCTTGTGTTTTCCTTCTTTCTCTTCCACTGACAGCTTGCTCAGGAATGCTGACCGAGTGCACCTCTCTCTCTGACCTACCTGATTCAGGCCTTGAGCTTTGAGTAAGAACAGGTGGGTTTCTTTCCTGCCTAGTGCCTCTGTTTCCCCAAGTTCATCTGACATCCTTCCTAGCTATGGTAAGGAGCCAGCAGTAGGGGAATTTGGAACTCTGGGCTCTGAGTAAAATCTGGCAGAGCTTCCCCCGGAGCCTCCCTCCTCTCAAGCCTTTCTGTTCCTGGACAAGTTGACCAGTGTGTGAGTCTATCTGAGCAGTTCCCTTGTGCTTGCTGCTCTGTAGGGCACAACAACAAGATAAGGCCTGATAACAGGGAACGAGGCCAGCCAGAATGTGCGCAGGGATCCTGCATAGCAGTGAGCACAAGGAATTCAGGGATGGAGGCGTTCAGGGTGGGTTGGAATAGTCAGGGAAGAATTCCTAGAGGAAGTGGGTCTCAAGAGGTGGGTAGGATTGGGATGAAAGAAAAAGCAAAGAGGGTTCTTGGAGGTGGGAATAATTCAGAAGTTTTGGAGAGTATGCCTCTCTCTGGAGCTCTGGGAACACCAATGAGGGAGGAATTCTTTCAGCTACGCATTCAATCTTTCATACATTCATTCATTCATTCATTCAATAAACATATATTAAACACCTACTTCATATAAAGAGTAGTGATGGCCAGGCATGGTGGCTCATGCCTACAATCTACACTTTGGGTGACTGAGGCAGGTGGATCACTTGAGCCCAGGAGTTAGAGACCAGCCTGGGCAACAGGGTAAAACCTTGTCTCTACAAAAAATACAAAAATTAGCCTGGCATGGAAGTGCATGCCTGTAGTCCCAGCTACTTGGGAGGCTGAGGTGGAAGGATCACTTGAGCCTGGGAGGCAAATGTTGTGGTGAGTCCGGATCATGCTGCTGCGTTCCAGCCTCAGTAACACTGTGAGACCCTATCTCAAAAACATAAAAATAAGAGTAGTGACAAAGAAGATACAGTTTCAGCCGGGCGCGGTGGCTCAAGCCTGTAATCCCAGCACTTTGGGAGGCCGAGGTGGGTGGATCATGAGGTCAAGAGATCGAGACCATCCTGGTCAACATGGTGAAACCCTGTCTCTACTAAAAAAAAATACAAAAAAATTAGCTGGGCATGTTGGCACGTGCCTGTAATCCCAGCTACTCAGGAGGCTGAGGCAGGAGAATTGCTTGAACCCAGGAGGCGGAGGTTGCGGTGAGCCGAGATCATGCCGTTGCACTCCAGCCTGGGTAACAAGAGCGAAACTCCGTCTCAAAAAAAAAAAAAAAGAAGATACAGTTTCTGCCGTTGAATGATTCACAGTCAGGTAATGGAGATAAGTTTTGTGTTTTAAATGGAACTTGTATATGAATGGGAATTGCAGACATGATGCACTTAGCAGGAGGCCACCATGGGTATGGCCAGTCCTTTCTGGGATAGGATCAGGAACCATCCTTAGAGAAGCTACTGCTTGAACTGAGTGTTGGGAGGTAAATAAGAGTTGGCTGGAAAGACAGTAGGGCTGGACAGGCAGAGGCAGAGTGTGAGTGACTGCTCAGGAGCATGGAGCTGCCTGCAGGTGTGCAGGGCTTCCAGGAGTTCTGAGAGCTGGAGGGTAAGGAGAGCACAGATGGGGCTGGAAGTGCAGGCAGAGGCTAGATTAGAGAGATTAGAGAGGGTCTTTCATGCCATCTTGGGGAGTGAGGCTTAATCCTGAGGACAATGGACGCCATTGGAGAGTTATTTATTCATTTTTCTGAGATAGGGTCTCACTCTGTCACCCAGGCTAAAGTGCAGTGGCACGATCTTGGCTCACTGCAACCTCCACCTCCCAGGCCCAAGCGATCCTCTCACCTCAGCCTCCAAGTAGCTGGGATTACAGGCATGCGCCACCACACCTGGCTATTTTTTGTGTTTTTTGTAGAGAGGGGGTTTCACTATGTTGCCCAGACTGGATCAACTCCTGAGATCAAATGACCTATCCATCTTGGCCTTCCAAAGAGTTGGAATTAGAGATGTGAGCCTCTGCACGAGGCTGAGAGTTATTTTTTTTTTCTTGATATGGAGTTTCACTCTTGTTGCCTAGGCTGTAGTACAATGGCATGGTCTTGGCTCACCACAACCTCCACTTCCCAGGTTCAAGTGATCCTCCTGCCTCAGCCTCCCAAGTAGCTGAGATTACAGGCACCCGCTACCACGCCCCACTAATTTTTGCATTTTTATTTTTATTTTTATTTTATTTTTATTTATTTTATTTATTTTTTTTATTGCATTTTAGGTTTTGGTGCATTTTTAATAGAGACAGGGTTTCACCATGTTAGCCAGGCTAGTCTTGAACTCCTGACCTTGGGTGATCTGCCTGCAGCTGAGAGTTTTAAGGAGGGAGATGAAATGACCAGATAACCAGATATGCATTTTAGGAATGCAGCCATTGAGAGGGTAGCTCAAAGGGACAAAACTGGAGGCAAAGCAAGTTATAAGGAGGTTGGCGTGATAATGCTGGCGAGAGAAAGAGGAAGGTCTGGACTAAGTCTATGCCATGGACTCATGAGAAGGCAGTGGGTGCGAGAGCTATTAAGGAAGTAGTACTGTGGGGACTTGGTTACCAGTTCGATGTGGAGAAGCAAGAGGGAGAAATTACAGATAATGATCAGGATTTGGGCAATCTGGCTGATGGTGCCATTCACAAGACAGGAAGAGGAGTAGGTTTGGAGGAGAGATAATAATACTTAATATTAATGGAGTACTTACCATGTGCCAGGCACTTTTCTCAGTCCTTTATATATATTAATTCAGGTAACCCATACAACTCTACGAGGTAAATCTCCTTAGAATCTCCATTACACAGATGAAGAATCAGAAGCATAGAGAGGTTACGCAACTTGCTCAAGGTCACACAGCTCGGGGCATCTAAGTGCAAGTTTATAGCCACTATACCACTCCTTTCCAGGACAGTAAGGTTTTTTGTTTGTTTGTTTGTTTGCTCTGTTGTCCAAGCTGGAATGAAGTGGCACGTTCTTAGCTCACTGCAACCTCTCCTTCCCAAGTTCAAGCAATTCTCCTGCCCCAGCCTCCCGAGTAGCTGGGATTACAGGCACCCACCACCACGCCCAGCTAATTTTTGTATTTTTAGTAGAACTGGGGTTTCACCATGTTGGCCAGGCTCGTCTCAAACTCCTGACCTCAGAGGATCCACCTTCCTCAGCTTCCCAAAGTGCTGGGATTACAGGTGTGAGCCACCATAGCCAGCCCAGGAGAGTATGTTTAATGTGAGCTGGAGATGCCTGTGGCCATCCTAGCTGACTGCATCCTCCAGGACCAGTAAGAGGCTTGAAGTATCTTGAGGAATGTTTATGACTACAGAGTGGAGAGAAGCTCAGCACATTGACTCAAATAGAGCAGCCAAGGAGGTAAGAGTCAAGAGAACTTGGCTTCATGAAAGTTAAGGAGGAAGAGGCAGGGGTCTCACTAGAATCTCCAGGATTCTGTTTAGGAGGGGGTTAGGAAAGCAGTCAGTTATAAGGAAGGGTGGGGTGTGGTCTTTACTCTGAGTTTGCATAGTAAGCATGCTGCTTACTGCTGTTATGTTTAAACTGTGTCAGCTGGGTACAGTGTCTCACGACCATAATCCCAGCACTTTGGGAGGCTGAGGTGGGAGAATTGCTTGAGGCCAGGAGTTTGAGACTAGCCTGGGTAAGAGAAGACTCCCGCCACCACTGTCCACTGCCTCTACAAAATAAAAACAAGAATAAAAACATATATATATATACACACACACAGATTTTTTTTTTTTTTTCGAGATGGAGTTTCGCTCTTGTTACCCAGACTGGAGTGCAATGGCGCGATCTCGGCTCACTGCAACCTCCGCCTCCTGAGTCCAGGCAATTCTCCTGCCTCAGCCTCCCGAGTAGCTGGGATTACAGGCACGTGCCACCACGCCCAGCTAATTTTTTTTTTTTTTTTTTTTTTTTGTATTTTCAGTAGAGACGGGGTTTCACCATGTTGACCAGGATGGTCTCGATCTCTTGACCTCGTGATCCACCCGCCTCGGCTTCCCAAAGTGCTGGGATTACAGGCTTGAGCCACCACACCCGGCCCACACAGATATTTTTTGAGATGGAGTCTCACATCTCACTCTGTCGCCCAGGCTGGAGTGCAGTGGCATAATCTGGGCTAACTGCAGCCTCGCCTCCTGGGTTCAAGCAATTCTCCTGCCTAAGCCTCCTGAGTAACTGGGATTACAGGCATGCACCACCATGCCAGACTGATTTCTCTATTTTTAGTAGAGTCGAGAGTTGGGGTTTCACCATGTTTTGCCAGGCTGGTCTTGAATTCCTGGCCTCAAATAATCTGCATGCCTCAGCCTCCCAAAGTGCTGGGATTACAGGCATGAGCCAAGGTGCCCAACAATTTGTTTTTAATTAGCTGGGCATGGTGGGACATACCTATAGTCCTAGCTACTCAGGAGGCTGAGGCGGGAGGATCACTTGAGCCCAGGAGTTTGAGGCTACAGTGAACTATGTTCATGTTACTGCACTCCAGCCTGGGTGACAGAGTGAGACCCTGTCTCTAAACAAAAATACAATAAATAAATTATGTGTTTATATGAGAGGCAGAAGGGAGAGGGTTGATGGAGATAATGGGTGTAAATGCCCCACAACCTACACCCTTGGGAATTTTTTCAGTAATTCTCAGGATCAGAAGCTGCAGAAATTTAAAATAAAATGAGATTGCTGCAGTATGAGGCTTAAGGAGTTGGGCAGAGACAGGAGGATGTAAGAACTGTCTCTTTCAAACCCTGACATAGTAGCCAAAAAACATGTTACCCTGGACCCGGGAGGAAACACAATTTAGGTCATGAATTTCCACTGTGGCACCTTGGGAGAAATATCCCTGGTATAATGTAGATCTGGAGAAAATGCCAGGACAGCTGGGAGGCCCGAAAGCCTGTTTAGTTAGAAGAGTTCAGTGGAAGCCTGACTGCAATACAAGTGTGCAGCCTGTCTTGGTGAATTTTGGGCTGCGCAGAGCTCCTTTTGGGGGTCGCTGCTTCCATCTTTCCTTCTGCAGTGTCCTTTTCTCTGCCAGCTCGTTCTTCGCGTCCTTGTCAGGCAGCGAGTGGCATGCCTGGGCGTCAGGCACAGATGGAGCTGGAGCTCTTGCTGTGGGCCAGAAATAGCTTTGCAAATATCTGGCTGCGGGGGTATCATGTTTTCGTCCCCTTCCCTCCCTGTCCCCTCACTTCCATTTCTTGGGATTTCTGTGTCCACAGATGAGTGACTGGTCATTCCTGGGCTGGCTCCTGAGCTGGCTCCTGAGCCGAGTGCAGAACCATCCCACCAAGGTTGGCAAGGTATGGCTCACTGTCCTGGTCTTCCTGCTTGTCACCCTGCTGGGAAGTGCTGTCTGTGGGATGGGCAGTGCAAATTCGTCTGCAATACCCTGCAGCCCGGCTGCACCCATGACCGCTTCTCCCACTTCTGCTGCTGGCTTTCCAACTTGTGCTGGTGGCCGTACCCTGCGTCTTCTTTGTTGCCTGTGTGCTGCACTAGATGGTGAGGGAGGAGACAGTGGGTGTGGACAGCGGGTGTCTGCTGGAGACCTTGCAAGAGCTGGCAGCTGGAGGAGGCTCTCCCGGGACCCAGGCTGAGGCCCCTGGAGGCTTCTTACTTCCTAGAGGGGCAGTTGTTCATAGCAGAGATTTCCCCCTAAATGCCTTGAGGCTGCTGCCCGGTACCCCAGCCTGCAGCCATACAGGGTCTTGGCCATCTGCACTGCCCACGTGGTGCTGCGGGCCTGCATGGAGCTGGCCTTCCTGGTGGGGACGTACTCTGGGTGTGATGTGCCATAGTTGCTTCACTGCCACTCCTCCCCTGCCCCTCCAGTCCTGACTGCTTCATGTCCCAGGGCCATGAGGAAGATCTTCCTGAACTTCACGTTCAGGTGAGGTTGGGCTGCTTCCTCCCGCAGCAGTGGGGTTGCACCTCCTGGCTGGATCTTCCTTTGCCAGGCACGCTCTGTGGCCTGCACCAGCTTCTGCTACTTCTGCTCCACGGTGATGAGGAAGGACCTGGTACTGGTGAGTGCCCAGGCAATGCAGGCCTCAGCACCACAGGCCCCAGGCTCACTGCCCAGTGGTGACAAGCAGCTGGCTTAGGGCAGCAGCAGAGACCTGACACTCCCCTGCAACAATGCCACCCAGCAAAAAAATCCTCCATCTCCCTTGATCTTTGAGGGTGGGGAATGTGGAGTGGGAGCTTCCTCCTGAAGACATTACCTCAACAGACATAGTACAGTGAAGTGATGAAGAGTGAGGCCTCTGGAACCAGACCACCTGGGTTCAAATCCCAGCTTTGCCACTTACCAGCTGTGTAACCTCAGACGAGTTGCTTAACTTTTCCGTACCCCAGTTTCTTTACCTGAAAAATGGAAATCATAATAGATCATACCTCATAGGAATGCTGTGAGGGTGAAATGAGTTTATATATGTAAAGTGCTTACAGATAGCACCTGGTAACAACCTTTAGCCACTGAATTAGCCTCAGCTGCCTACAGCGTTGCTTTTGCCTTGCCTAGCTGCCTGGGCTACCCACAATCGTGGAATCAATTGTCAGTTCCTCCCTTACTTGCTCTTAGGGCTGTTGGAAGGCAAATCCCCCACATTCTTTCTTGTAAATCTCTCCTACACCTGTCCCCTCCGTCAGGTCCCCAAGTCATCTTCCTTGTTCATGTTTGTATTCTTGCCCCCTGCACTGCTGTTGCTGAACCTGCCAAGCACCTGCACTGCCCTTCCCACCATTCCAACCTACACCTGCCTCCCTGTGGAATCTGCTTGAATTAATCACTTAAAACTTCTCTGCCTGGAAACCAGCATCTTCCATGAGCCAGTCCAGACCTCCCTTTCTAGCCTGATCACCCACTTTTTCTAAAGAAGCCCTCCATTCTAGCCACACCAGGAACTGTGCCTGGGGCCTTCACAGGCTCCCTCACCTTCTTCCCCGCCCTTTGCTTGTGCTCCCTCCCGGGGAGCTCTGACCTAGGAGGCTTTAGGACTGAGTTCAAATCCTGCCCTGCCACTAGATGGCTGTGTGAGCTTGTGCAACTACTTGGTCCTGTAGGGATCAATTTCTTGCTGTGTAAAAAGAGACTAATCATACTTTCTTCACAGGGTCATTGTGAGGATTAAACAAGCTTCTCTAGGTAACATGCCAGGCACACAATGTTCATCAACGAGCAGTAGATGTCATGATTATCACCTACATTCTCCTATTATTGCTCAGATACTACCTTTTTCTTTGCAGCCTCCCTTGACCACTCCTCTGATCTTTTTCCTCTGAGCTTCCAAGGCAATTTCACTTGACAATTAGTCATGCAGTGTTTTGTGACTTCCCCTTTACTGTAATCTTCAGCAGTTATTTAAATCCCGTCCTGCTGTGTAACTTTGCACATGTCTCTCGTGTCTCTCGCTGGTCTTTCATCTCAGTTGCAAGGAGGGGTGGTGATGATGTGCTTTGCAGAAAGAGGACACACCCTTCTGCTCCCAGCTTAGCACTTTGCATGGAATAGGAGCTCAACTCATATATGCCGATTAAATTAATTTTGAAATCTTTAGGTTACATTTAGAACCGAGTCCAGATGTCATCTGATCCTTATAATAACCCTGTGAGGTAGGATTTTGTAGATCCAATTGCACAGGAGTGGAAATGGAGAGGTTGGCGTTTGACGAAGCACCTGTGCCAAGTAAGTGGCAAAGGCAGGGCTCAACCTCAGCCTTTTGACTCCAGCTTGTAGATGTCCATAGTCTGGGGTGCTGGGCTCCTGGCTGGCAGGGCTATGGATCCCCTGTTCACTGTAGAACCAGGCAGAGGTCAGGAATTTCTTGGAAGCGTAGAAGGAGCCCCACAGCTATGTGCGGATCAGTGCAAGAGTAAGGCTACAGGTTCACAGAAAGGCCACTACATAAACGTAGGCCATCGGGGGTTTGTAAGAGGGACCATATTCTATGCAATAACCAGGCTCTTAAACAAATTTTTCTTGTGAAATATGCATAACCCAAAATTTACCTTTCTTTTTTTTTTTTTGAGACGGAGTTTCGCTCTTGTTACCCAGGCTGGAGTGCAATGGCACGATCTCGGCTCACCGCAACCTCCGCCTCCTGGGTTCAGGCAATTCTCCTGCCTCAGCCTCCTGAGTAGCTGGGATTACAGGCACGCTCCACCATGCCCAGCTAATTTTTTGTATTTTAGTAGAGACGGGGTTTCACCATGTTGACCAGGATGGTCTCGATCTCTTGACCTCGTGATCCACCCGCCTCGGCCTCCCAAAGTGCTGGGATTACACGCTTGAGCCACCGCGCCCGGCCCTTTTTTTTTTTTTTTTTAAAGGCAAGGTCTGGCTCTGTCACCCAGGATGGATTGCGGTGATGTGCTCATAGTTCACTGTAGCCTCAAACTCCTGGGCTTAATTATTTTATGTGTAAAATAGTTAATCCCAACATTTTAACTATTTTATGTGTACAATTCAGTGGCATTAAATACATTCACGATATTGTACCACCATCAGCACTATCCATTTCTAGAACTTTAAATAATCCCCAGTAGAAACTCCATACCCATTAAACAATGCCTCCCAGTTCCCCCACCCCCACCAGTTCCTAGTCCATGGTTAACTTGTATTTTCTGTCTATGAATATGCATATTCTAGGTAGCTCACATAAGGAGAATCAAACAATCTTTGTCCTTCTGTGTCTGGATTCTTTCACTTAGCATAACGTTTTTAAGGGCTATCCATGTTGTAGCCTGTATTGAAATTTCATTCCTTTTTATGGCTGAATAAAAATTTGCATACATTATATATATATGCCACATTTTGTTTATCCATTTATCTGTTGCTGGATAGACTCTTTTTATATTCTTATATTTCAAGTGAAGACAATCATGAATTTCTTTTTTTTTTTTTTTTTTTTGAGACGGCGTTTCGCTCTTGTTACCCAGGCTGGAGTGCAATGGCACGATCTCGGCTCACCGCAACCTCCGCCTCCTGAGTTCAAGCAATTCTCTTGCCTCAGCCTCCTGAGTAGCTGGGATTACAGGCACGTGCCACCATGCCCAGCTAATTTTTTGTATTTTTAGTAGAGACGGGGTTTCACCATGTTGACCAGGATGGTCTCGATCTCTTGACCTCGTGATCCACCCGCCTCGGCCTCCCAAAGTGCTGGGATTACAGGCTTGAGCCACCGCGCCCGGCGAATTTCTGATATCTTAAAGTATCATTTCAGGGACAACTGGAGACAATGTGCTTCCAGATATAACACATACTCTTGCCAAAAAGGAAAAAAAATCAAACTCAAAGCTGATCAAGCCTCTAGATCTATCTACCAATGATAGGCTATCGAATTACATGATGTGAATGCAATAAGCAAAATCCTGACTGTGAGAAAACCTGTAAGATTAATGACTATGTTTCTTCAACAAATAAGTTTCAGGGGGAAAAAAAAAGAAAGAGATAGAAGGAAAACCCGTAGATTAAAAGATACTTAAAAGTCGATCTTGATTCCAACATTTAAAAAAAAAGACATTTATGGAGATTATTCCATCATGGAGATAATGGCATATTTGATGATATTAAAAATTATTGTTTAAAGGTTGGTACAATGGTATTGTGGGTTTTTTTTGTTTGTTTGTTTTGTTTTTGTTTTGTTTTTTACATAATCCTGGTGGAGTGCAGTGGCTCACTCCTGTAATCCCAGCACTTTGGGAGGTCGAGGTGGATGGGTCCACTTGAACTCACAGTTGGAGACCAGCCTGGGCAACATGGTGAAACCCCATCTCTACAAAGCAAACAAACAAAAATTTAGCTGGGCGTGGTGGTGTGCAACTGTAGTCCCAACTACATGGGAAGCAGAGGCAGAATCACCTGAGCCCCAGAGGCAGGGTTACAGTGAGCCAAGATTGTGCCACTGCACTTTAGCCTGGGTGATAGAACCAGATCTTGTCTCAAGAAAAACAAAAAATAAAAACAAAACAAACCCTTATCTTTTAGAGATACAGGATTAAACTCTTTCTTTCTTTCTTTCTTTGTTAGAGTCTTCTGTTACTGAAGTTCAGTGGTGCAATCTCAGCTCACTGCAAACTCTACCTCCTGGCTTCATAGGATTCTCCTGCCTCAGCCTCCCAAATAGCTGAGATTACAGGTGTGTGCCACCTTGCACAATAATTTTTGTATTTTTTTAAGAGATGAGGTTTCACCATGTCAGCCGGGCTGGTCTTGAACTCCTGACCTCAAGTGAGTCACCTGCCTCGGCCTCCCAAATTTCTGCGATTACAGGCATTCACCACCGTGCCCTGCCTTTTTTCTTATTTTGAGACAGAGTCTTTCTCTGTCACTCAGTCTGGAATGCAGTGGTGTGATCTTGGCTCACTGCAACCTCCTCCCTGGCTCAACTGATCCTACTGCCTCAGTCTCCCAAGTAGCTGGGACTACAGACCCACATCATACCAGGCTAATTTTTTTTTTTTTTTTTTTGTATTTTTAGTAGAAATAGGGTTTCACCACGTCAGCCAGGTTGGTCTGGAACTCCTACCCTCAAGTGATCTGCCTGCCTTGGCCTCCCTAAGTGCTGGGATTACAGGCATGAACCACGACACTTGGCCTGAAATATTTCATATGAAATTATGTGATATCTGGGATTTGCTTCAAAATTATACTCGATATGGGGGTTGGGGAGTAGATGGGAAGGTAGGTGAAACACTATTTCAAGGTAGGCAATATTAATATTATTATCTTTCTTCTATAGATGAGGAAATTGAGGTTTAGAGAGGCTAAGGAGCTTGCTGGCAAGTTGCTAGAGCCAAGCATTCTCTCTGCATGGC
Organism: Saimiri boliviensis; assembly: GCF_048565385.1. NCBI lineage: Eukaryota > Metazoa > Chordata > Mammalia > Primates > Cebidae > Saimiri > Saimiri boliviensis. The sequence continues at coordinate 29,949,788 of NC_133465.1, forward strand.
CCCAAAGCCGGGCGCTTAGCACTCTACTTAGGATTCAGCCCGGAGGTTCAGGATAAGCATTCCAGGCTCTGCTATTTATTAGTCACAGTGCCTTGGGCAAATTAATTCACTTTCCTAAGGCTGGTTTCTAATCTGTAAAATGGGGATAAGAATAGCATCTCCCTAATAGGGTAATTCTGGGGATTAAGTGAGACAGTGCATTAAGGGGTTAGCATAGTGCCTGACCCATAGTTAGACTCCCTTGATATAAGCGATTGTTTTTTTTCCTTTTTTGAGATGGAGTTTCATTCTTGTTGCCCAGACTGGAGTGCAGTGGCCCAATCTCAGCTCACTGCAACTTCCAACTCCTGGGTTCAAGCGAGTCTCCTGCCTCATCCTCCCAAGTAGCTGGGACTATAGGTGCATGCTACCATGCCCGGCTAATTTTTTTATTTTTAGTAGAGACAAGGTTTCACCATATTGGCCAGGCTGGTCTCAAATTCCTGACCTTGTGATCCTCCTGCCTTGGCCTCCCAAAGTGCTGGGATTACAGGCATGAGCCACCGCACCCGGCCAATATAAATGATTTTTATTACCAAGCTTCTTTCTGGGGTGGGGGGCTTCTTGATTAAAGTTGGGTCACTTTAGGACTTTAGGAATCTTCTGGAAAAAACTGGCCTTCCCATGACCATCTGGGTGACTTTATCTGGATACTGCTTTGTCTTTTTTCTATGCGAAGAGGAGAGGGGTGCTTTACTTTTACTTTTACTTTTACTTAGAGCCAGGACAGGGTTTGTTCTGGCCTTTGGGAAGGAAAAGACTAAAATCAAGTGACCAAGAACGAGAATTACTGTGTCAGTGTGAGTGCTGCCCAGTCTTGCCTGGTGTCTGAAACTGGTTCCTGGTTCAGGCAAGAAGAGCTCTCAGGGGACACCATGTGCTGCTACCCTGAGAGTGCCCTAGGTGTAGACACATGTAAATAAAAGAGTTGTTAATATACCTATTCATTTCACTCCCATGGTGTAGGGAAAAGAATGGGCTTTGGAGCCTTAGGGACTCAGTTTGAATCCTGACTCTGTTACTTTTTGGCTAGGTGCAAGTCACAAACCTGTCTGTGCTTAACTTCCACAACTGAGTTAGAAAAGATAACCAAGCTAACAGCTATAGAATGCTTACTATGTGCTGGATACTATTCTTTTTATATATTAAATCATGTAATTTAAAAAAATTAATAAATACAAGGCCAGGCACAATGGCTATGCCTATAATCTGATCACTTTGGGAGGCCAAGGTGGGTGGATCACCTGAGACCAGGAGTTTGAGACCAGCCTGGCCAACACGGCGAAACCTTGTCTCTACTAAAAATACAAAAATTAGCCAGGTGTGGTGGCACGTGCCTGCAATCCCAGCAACTTGGGGGCTGAGGCATGAGAATCACTTGAACCTGGGAGGCAGAGGTTGTAGTTAGGTGAAATATGCCACTGCATTCCAGCCTGGGTGGCAGAGTGAGACCCTGTCTCAAAATAGTAAAATAGTAATAATAATAATAATAATAATAATAATAATAATAATAGGCCAGGCACAGTGGCTCATGCCTATAGTCTTAGCACTTTGGGAGGCTGAGGCGAGTGGATCATGAGGTCAGGAGTTTGAGACCAGACTGGTCAATATGGTGAAACCCCGTCTCTACTAAAAATACAAAAATCAGCTGGGTATGGTGGCAGCTGCCTGTAATCCCAGCTGCTTGGGAGACTGAGGCAGGAGAATCACTTGAATCCAGGAGGCAGAGGTTGCAGTAAGCCGAGATTCCATCATTACACTCCAGCCTAGGCGACAGAGTGAGACTCCGTCTCAAAAAATATATATAATAATAATAATAGTAAATATTATTTTTAAAGCAGTTTAAGTTCACAGTAAAATTGAGCAGAAAGTACAGAGATTTCCCATATGCGCCTGTCCCCACACATGCACAGCCTTTCCCACGATCACATCCTTCACCAGAGTTGTACATTTGTTATAATCGATGAACCTACATTGACACATCAGTATCACCCAAAGTCCATGGTTTACATTAGGATTCACTCTTGGTGTGTACAATAATGACATGTATCCAACATTGCAGTATCATAGAGAAGAGTTTCACTGTCCTAAACATCCTCTATGCTTTGTATTTTTATCCCTCCCTTGACCCTAATCTATGGCACCACAAACCTTTTTATTGTCTTCATAGTTTTGCCTTTTGCAGAATGCCATATAGTTGGAATCATATAATATGTAGCCTTTTCAGATCGGCTTCTTTCACTTATTAATATGCATTTAAGTTTCCTCCATGACTTTTCATGGCTTGATAGCTCATTTCTTTCTTTCTTTTTTTTTTTTTCAGTGCCACATAAAATTCCATTGTCTGGATGTGCCATAGATTATTTATCCATTTACCTACTGAAATGGATAAATGGTTGCTTGCAAGTTTTGGCAATTATGAATAAAGTTGCTGTAAACATCATGTGCAGGATGTTGTGTGGACATAAGTTTTCGATTCATCTGGATAAATACCAAGGAGTGGGATTGTTGGATTGTGTAGTAAGAGTATGTTTTGTTTTCTAAGAAACCACCAAACTGTCTTTCAAAGTGACTATACCATTTTGCACTGCTACCAGCCATGAATGGGAGTTCCTGTTGCTCTATTTTCTTGCCAGCATTTGGAGTTGTTGTTGTTTTGGACTTTGGCCATTCCAACAGGTGGCTGGTTTTATCTCACTGTTATCTTAATTTGCTATTCTCTAATTACATATGATGTTGAGTATCTTTTCTTTTGCTTACTGCAGTCTGTATATCCTCTTTGGAAAGGTACTGATCAGGTTTTTTTGCCCATTTCTGAATTGGGTGGTTCATTTTCTTATTGTTGAGTTTTTAAAATTCTTTGCATATTTTGGATAACAATCCTTTATCAGATATCTTTTGGATATATTTTATCCCAGTTGTGGCTTGTCTTCTTATTCTCTTGACAGTCTTTTGCAGAGAAGACATTTTTAATTTTAATGAAATCCAGCTTATCAGCCCTTTCTTTCATGGTGCCTTTGGTGTTGTATCTAAAGAGTCATTGTGATACTCAAGGTCATTTAGGTTTTCTCCTATGTTATCCTTTAGGACACAGCTTTTTATAGTTTTGTGTTTTACGTATAGTTGTATTACCTATTCTGAGTTAATTTTTGTGAAGGGTGTAAGGTCTGTGTCTAGATCTTTTTTTTTTTTTTTTTTTTTTTTGCATGTGGATGTCCAGTTTGTTGAAAAGCCCTGTTTGTTGAAAAGACTATGCTTATTTAATTTTCAAGACAAAATTTGAGGGAGGGAGTCACTGTCATTATCCCAATTTTTTAGATGTACAAAGTGAAGCACGGAGGGGTTTTATAAATCACCCAGAGTAACACAGCTAGTACTTGACATAACTGAGATTTGAACCCAGGAAATCCAGCTCCAGAGTACATGCACTCAACCCCTATCTATAATAATAACGTCTCCCTCATAGGTTCATTGCGAGGAATAGAGACAGTGTCTAGTGCATAGTAGGAATTCAGGAAACACTAACATAGTCATTGTCCTACCTAGCCTTCAAGTTTCTGCTCAAATGTCATGTTTTTTTTTTTTTTTCTTTTTTGGAGACAAAGTCTTGCTCTGTTGCCCAGGCTGGAGTACAGTGGTGTAATCTCGGCTCACTGCAATCTCTGCTCCCCAGGTTCAAGAGATTCTCCTGCCTCAGCCTCCCAAGTAGCTGGGATTACAGATGTGTACCACAACACCTGGTTAATTGTTGTATTTTTAGTAGAGATGGGGTTTCACCATGTTGGCCAGGCTGGTCTTGAAATCTGGCCTCAAGTGATCTGCCTGCCTCAGCCTCCCAAAGTGCTGGGATTACAGCCGTGAGCCACCACACCTGGCCTCAAATGTCATTTTTGAAGCAGCTCTTCTCACTCCTCAAGCCAAGTAAGCCTCCCATCATAGCACCTATCTCATCATGCAAGTTATGCCAGCATGGTGAACCCTACTACTGTCACAGTTCAGCTGTATCTGTTCCCCATGTGATTTCCCTGGAGATATGCCATGTCTGATCTCCCTCTCTGTCACCCCAAGTGCCTGGGGCTCTACTTGTCACTTAGCAGGCAGTTTGTTAAATTGAATTTGAGTTGCATGTAATTCCAAAATGTGTATCCCGCCTGGGTCTATTTCTCAGGAACTCCTAACTCTTACTCAAGTCTTTGCTCCTGAGCCTTCCTGCTCCAACCTTCCCTGTCTGTCAGGTTGGGCCGTCCTTGCCTGGAAAAGTTCCTGTTTGGGCTGTCTAGGGAGGCAGCTGTCTTTGTCTGCTATACCCTTCTTCCTGCACCACGCCACTCAGTTTCTTCCACGTTCTGGCACACCCTGCCCCAGCATGGACACTGCCCAGAGAAGTCTTCACATTTCTTCCTCTCTCCAAACTCCAGACATAGCACCTATCTTGGAGGCTTGGTCTCTGGATGTCCCTTGGCCTCTCCCAGGAAGTATAAACTTTCTTCTTGGTAGGTAGAGCAGCTCACTTGATATTCACAGGACACCATGGACCCAGGGACAGACTGCATTCCAAGGAGCTTCTGAAAGTATTAATCTTAGCATTGGTGAACTCCTTCAGGGAGTGAGTGGCACTTAACAGCCGTGTCCCCTGGGCCCTTGTACGCCTCTTGATCCACTCCACTTTGAGGCAGGGCTCTATCAGACCAAGCTATTGGGAATCTGTTCTCACCTTGGGGAGTGCATTCTGGCGGTGCCATCTCGGACATGGCAGGCAGTACCTGCTGTGGACTGAGTCTGGGGCACCATCCAGCAGGGCCCTGTGTGTGCCTCTGCAGAGCCACCTTGGGAAGAGATGGCCAATTGCTTCCTCTAGACAGCACTACCTTGAGCACAGCCTGCAGAGTTCGGTGCCTGCCTTAGCCTCTTCCATACGTGCATCGTGACGCGGGTGCCTGTCCTGGGTCACTCAGGAGCAGTGCCACTCAGCCCCTTTCAGACGCTTTTCAGACAGCCTCCAGTGCCCAGTGCGGACAGAAACTCCAGACAGGGCCTCTCTCAGACACAGCGAGAGGGGATTCGGAGCCCACTGAGAACGGAGGCTCCCAGGGCAGCGCCCGTGCCCGCCTGGCCCACGTCTGGCGGCGCGCACTGGCGCTGCCGGGCAGGGCGGGCGTTTATCCCCAGAGCCGCCAGCAGGGAGCTCCCTTTCGGCTCGGCTCGCGCGGTCGCGGGGGGCGGCGCTGAGCTGCGCCGCGCTGCGCTCCTCTCCAGCCCCGACCGGGCCGGGGCCGCTGGATGCCGCGTCTCCGCTTCTGCTGCCTGCCGGGCGGGCTCCGGCGGCCGGTGAGTGCTGGTCGGCGGGGGCAGCCGCTCCGTGGCGGGCCGGGCCCGGTGGGGCGGCGGGGCGGGATCCGGCCGGGCGGGCGGGCGGCGGGGCCCGCCGGCTCCTCCTCCTCCCCTGTCCCCTGGAAGCAGCGGCCCGGACTCCCGGCTCCCGTCCCTGGCGGCGCCGTGGAGCTCGACGCCCGGGGGTGGGGGCCGACCGGGAGCGGCGGGGAAGGGGGACCACCGGCCCCTCCGGCCAACCTGGGGGGCGCAGGGAGGCAGGACAGGGTGGCTTTCAGTGTGGGGGGATTTGGCGCTTGGAGGCGCCCAGGTGGCCCGGAGCTGAGGGGTGGCGGGGGGTCTTCTCCGGGCCCGGCCCGGGCCCCCCGATGGAGCGGGTGAGCGAGCGGGGCGCTGGGGAAGGCAGCGGGGAAGGCGAGCAGCTCTACCGAGCCTTTTATCCCTCCCAGCGGCCTTCACTCTTTCACTGCCGGGCGGACAGCGGGCTCCTCTCAAAGGAGCAGCTGCTAGACAGCTGGCAAAACAATGGAGACCCCGCTTCCCTGGGCCCCCTCCTCTTGGGACAGAAGATGGGGAGTGGGTGAATGGTGGCTGGCTTTGGGGATTAGGGAGTGCAGGCTGTGCCCTGCGACTGAATGCTCACCTCGCCTTTCCCTGTAGAGGGGTGGGGTGCGTGTGGGAAGGTCGGACAGGCTGCCCCAGGCCTCTGGAGAGAACGCCCCGACGCCCCGCCCTACTAACCTGTCATGCCAGTTGTTTCGCCAATGGGAAGGGGAGGTAGTAGGGGTAGCTGCCCCCTCACCCTGGCCCCTGTTAGTAGGGGGACGCTCCTTGGTCCCAAGCCGGGCCAGGAGTGTGGGTCCTGTTCCTGGGTGCGATAAAGGCTGCAGGGACCGGCCAGGCTTTGGGGCTTTGTTGCGGGGGCGGAAATGGGAGAGTTGCCCTACTGCTAGGCACATGTGTCTTGCTGATTAGTTGGAAAGGCTGTGGCCCGAATAAGCCAGAGGTGGGGGGTGGGGGAGATGGGGAGGAAGACAGCCAGTTTGTTTTTGAGCCGGCATTAATTTTGCCTGGTCACTTGGCCAATGGGGCATGTGTTTGGCGCTGGCCTCATAGTTTGTGTTTGTGTGGGGAGGGCTGGGGGAATGCTTCCTGAGAGGGACTGTTCTGGCTAGGCCTTCATGCCCTCAGATGGCCGCCCAGAAGTATAGAATTGGGTTCCCTCCCCACTTCACCCTACCAATGACTCGGGCTAGTGTGGATTCGTCTTGTCTTTCGGAGCCCCTGGCGTGTCTGTGGCCGGGAAGCCTCATCAGTACCCCTGTGGCGAGTGAGCTCTGAGAAGTGTGTATGCACTGTGGCGTGCTGGAAGGGAGGGGAGGCCACCTGGGTGATTAAGAGCAAGATCACCTGAGCAGGACGGTGAGTACAGAGCCCACTGAACCGAGCTGCCTTTCCCTTGTGCTGTGGAGCCCTTTCTTGAGCAGGTTGGTGCCCTGTTGCCGTGACAACAGGCCTGGCCTAATGTTCCCCACACTTTTAGTTCAGGGGCTACTTTCTATTTGGGGATGTTGAAAGTTGCTCTCCTGAGGTCTCTGGCTTCCTGCAAGCCTCCCTGGCTCTTTGTCCATGGCTTCCCACCTCTTCAGCTTCCCCTCTGGTTTTTTTTTTTTTTTTTTTTTTTTTTTTTGTGATGAAGTCTTTCCAGGAAACATCCTCCTGGTTTCTGGATTTGACATGCGGGTTATATATAGCCTCTGGTGGAGGTGTGCTTGGCCATTTTGGGTTGAGGACATTGGGGTTGTGGCCTTAATTCCAGGAAAACTATGGCTTTTGGGGGCAGCTATTGTGCTGGGGAAATTAGGGGAATGAGAAGGGTTGTAAGTGGGGGTGGGGGTGGGGGTGGGGAGTGGGCATGGGAGGGGCAACAGGCTGGCGGTGACTTCCTTTGGGAGCTTTGAACTTTAAACAGTTGATGACCTGGTGCCTGGTAGCTCTGAGTGTCTAGTATGTTTACTCTCTTCTGGCCTGGCCCAGGTGCCACAGTGTGTGCCTGAGGGCTTCCTCCTGCACCCCAGACTTTCCTCAGGAGGGTATGCCCTTCCTGACTCACACCTGGTCTCGGCCTCACTCTTGGGCCGTCCGTGAAGGCCCCCTCACTGGTCCTGCTAGCGGTTGTTCATTGAGGGGTGCATATGTCTTCAGAAGCTGGGCCCCAAAACCCTGGGTCCCCCAGAGGCAGGTACCTGAAGGTGGACTGGGTGGGGCAGAACCGGGGCTCAAGCGAAAGGAAGAATCCACCCTGCTGAGGTGGAGCTGGGAGTTGCTGGAACTCAGGAAGCCTTGATCCCGACTTGGTGTGTCACAGGTCTCCAGGGCAGCAAGGTTGTTCTTACTCCTTCAAATCAGAGGTCTGTCCCCAGCCAGATCCCCTCACCTGGAGTGGACACCACAGGCAGGAGCCAGAGCATCCCTGTGAGTTGGGATTTTTTGGTTGTCTGGGGCCACAGGCCTGAGTGTGGTGGCAAAACTGAGGGGCTCTGGCTGGTTGTAGTTTAAAGGTTTGGGGGTAGGAAGGCCCAGCCCACTGTCTGCTGTAATTGACAGGTCCCCACAGGACTTGAGATTGGTATAGGGACTTGATGGAGTTTAAGTTCTGCTTTGGGTCAGACCCCCGGGTGCTTTTTCTCTGGTATTCAGACAGGTTGGACGATGGGCCGAAGGTCACACAGCAAGTCGGAGGCAGAGCGGGGTTAAAACCTGCAGTGTGTGATTGAGCAGAATACCTCTCCAGCAGAGGCCGAGGGCCAAGTCTGAGCTCTCGGGCCCTTGGAGATACTGTAGCTGAAACAGTGGAGGCCTAAAGAGGGAAGGGGACTTGCTCAAGGTCACACGGAAGCGGGTGTTAGCCGAGCTGAGTGCCAGGCGGGGTACCTGGAAGAGCAGCAGGGGACCTGACGGGGCCGCGGGATTGCTGCGTTCCGGGGGAGACGGCATCGCAGCGGGAGGCGCCGCGGGGCTGCGGCTGCGCGGGCCCAGCCGCCGGGAAGCGCCGAGGGCCGCCCAGTTCCCCGTGCGGCTGCGGGCGGGCCGGCTGATGTCACGTGAGAAGCGAGAAGCGTGCGGTGGGAGTGAAGGAGCACACCTGGAGCCAGATAAGCTCCGTGTGACCTGGCAGGGAGTCACCCGGCGCTGGGGAGCTCAGCATAGCCGGCCATGAGAAGGCTCCTGCTGGGGCTTGGGGCCGGGCCAGGTGCTGGCGACCCCTCCGGCCGCCGCTGCAACCCTCGGCGCGGGTCAGAGTCGGAATGGGGACCCCGGGGCTGGAGGAAACAGCCACTCAGGGAGGTCAGAGGCCAAGGGAGAGAAGCCAGCTCTCTCGGGAAAGTATTTCCTTTGTATTTATTTATGAGCGTGGTCTGGGGGTTGGGGTGGAAGGACTGACCTAAGTATCCACCCACCGCAGCCAAGTCTGGGCGCCCTTGTCTTGGGACTCTCTAACGTTATAGTTTCCATTTCCTGTATTTTTTTTTTTTTCCTTTCTTTTGCCAGCTGCTGGGTGACCCATTTAAATGTGTCCCCACTTACAGCCACATGACACCAGTGAGCTCTTTTTTAACCAAATCCCCCAAGTCACTGAAACTTTTTCAAGACATGAAAATCCTTAAATTGACCATTACCCTGTTTGCAGATTTACTGCTAGTGGATTGCCTACTAGTTTGTCCAGACGTTTTTTTTTTTTTGGTCTGGAAAAAAGTTGATTCTTTAGGTAGAAAGCTAAAGCATTACAAAAGTGTTACCCTTCTCCCCTACTCTCCAGAGATGACCACTGATCAATTTTTGGATTGATTGCTTTTTAAAAGCTTGTTATATATATTTTAGGCATTATATATGTTTATAGTTTAATATATGTTATATCAAATATCTTATGTAAATACTTTAAAAATTTCTGTAGGAGGCTGGATACAGTGGCTCACACCTGTAATCCCGGGACTTTGGGAGGCTGAGGTAGGCAGATTGCTTGAGCCCAGGAATTTGAGACCAGGCTGGACAACATGGCAAGACCCTGTCTCCTCAAAAAATACAAAATACAAAAATTAGCTGGGTGTAGTGGTACATGCCTGTAGTCCCAGTTACTCAGGAGGCTGAGGTGGGAAGGATCGCTTGAGCCCCCAGGAGATTGAGGCTGCAATGAGCCAAGATCACACTACCACATTCTAGCCTGGATGACACAGTGAGACTCTGTCTAAAAAAAAAAAAAGAAAAAAGAAAGAAAAGTAGAAGAAAAATGATACATAATCCCACTCCCTAAAGCTCCTAGGTGTAAGCAAATACACATTTACCAGATGAATGTTCTTGTAAAAAAATTAAAATACAGCTCAAATGCAGTGGCCTATGCCTATAATCTCAGCACTTTGGAGGCCAAGGTAGGTGGACATCTTGAAGCCAGGAGTTCGAGATCAGCCTGACTAACATGGTGAGACCCCATCTCTATTATTTTTAAAAAGAAAAAATATTGAAATATGGATGAAACACAAGTCTGTTTGACCCTTCTAAAATTCCAGTCTCCTCCCCAGAGCATACGATTTTCCTACACATATGCAAATATTGTACACAATGTACATGTAATATATTCACATGCATATATATAGGTTTTTAAATTTTAGCAAAATTACAAACTATCCTGCAATCTGTTTTTTTCACTTAGCAATTTAGTGTAGAATCTTTTCAGGTCAGTATACACAAATTTTATATTTGTAGATTTGCTATTATAAACAGTGCTTCAAGGATTAGCTCTATGTATTGTGTGAATGTACCTATAGATGTCTTAAAATGGCATTGCCCAAATAATATGTACACAAATATTTTCACATACCAGGTACAGTGGTGGTGCCTGTAATCCTAGCTACTTTGGAGGCTGAGGCAGGCGGGTTGCTTGGGGCCAGGAGTTTGAGACCAGCCTGGGCAGCATAGCAAGACCCTGTCTCTAAAACAATTTTTAAAAAATTAGCCAAGAGTGGTGGCACATGCCTGTAGTCCCAGCTACTCAGGAGCCTGAGACAGGAGGATCACTTGAGCCCAGGAGTTCAAGTCTGCAGTGATCTATGATTGAGCCACCAAACTCTAGCCTAGGTAACAAAACAAGACCTTGTGTCTTAAAATTTTTTATTTTTTATTTTTTATATTTTACAGATACCACTGACTTGCCCTCTGGAAAGATATTAGTTGGTGCAAAAGTAATTATGGTTTTGCCGTTTAAAAGTAACAGCGGCCAGGCACGGTGTCTCACCCCTGTAATCCCAGCACTTTGGGAGGCCAAGGTGGGTGGATCACAAGGTCAGGAGTTTGAGACTAGCCTGGCCAATATGATGAAACCCCATCTCTACTAAAAATACAAAAATTAGCTGGGCATGGTGGTGGGCACCTGTACTCCCAGCTGCTCAGGAGGCTGAGGCAGGAGAATCGCTTGCACCTGCGAAGCGTTTGCAGTGAGCCAAGTGTGCCACTGCACTCTAGCCTGGGTGACAGAGCGAGACTCTGTCTCAGAAAAAAACAAGAAAAGTAATGGCAAAAACTGCAATTACTTTGGACCAACCTACCAATTTGTGTTTCCACCAACACTTAGGAGAATCTCTGCGTCCTATGGCCTAATTGATTGATGTTATCTATCTTGATAGTTTTTAACTAAACTGCTAATTAAAAAATAGTATACCTCAATTTCACATGTCTGTGAATATTATGGAGGCTGAATACCTGTTGATGTTTGTTGGTCATTTGTATGTCTGCCCCTGTGAATTAGCTGTCCATAGTATCCTTGGCATTAGGATACGTGGGGCCTCTGGACGCAAGCCAGTGTGATCAGCTTGGCCTTGTGCTTATCGGGTTACCTTCATTTCTTTGGGCTTTACTTTTCATGTACAAAGGTTTTGACTTATTTTAGTCACACTTGTCCTGATAGTCATTTGTGCACTCTGTTATCCTCTCTACTGTCCCATTTAGATGGCAAAAAATGTGCCCTGCTACTATTAGGTACCTCTCTGAGGGTCTACTATGGGCTAGACATTATATGAAGGGCTTTTTTTTTGAGACGGAGTCTTGCTCTGTTGCCCAGGCTGGAGTACAGTGGTGCAGTCTCGGCTCACTGCAACCTCCGCCTCCTAGGTTCATGAACGATTCTTCCGCCTAAGCCTCCCAAGTAGCTGGGACTACAGGTGTGTGCCAAACGCCCGGCTAATTTTCGTATTTTTAGTAGAGACGGGGTTTCACCATGTTGGCCAGGATGGTCTCGATCTCTTGACCCCATGATCCACCCGCCTCGGCCTCCCAAAGTGCTGGGATTACAGGCGTGAGCCACTGTGCCCAGCCTTGAAGGGATTATATATGTATTTCACTTAATTCCCCCAACTTAGGTGGTAGGTACCATTATTATCTCCATTTTGCAGATGGGGAAATGGAGGCATGGAGGCCTTATGTGGCTTGCCTGAGATTGCATAGCTATTTACTCATATTTTTTTTCGTTTTTATTTATTTGAGATGGAGTCTTGCTCTGCTGTCCAGGGTGGAGTGCAGTGGTGCAATCTTGGCTCACTGCATCCTCCACCTCCCAGGTTCAAGTGATCCTCCTGTCTCAGCCTCCTGAGTAGCTGGGACTACAGGCTTACACCACCATGCCCAGCTAATTTGTATTTTTAGTAGAGACAGGGTCTTACTAAACCCACCAAAGACCAGGCTCGTTTTGATTTAGCCCCCAGCATGTTGACCAGGCTGGTTTTGAACTCCTGATCTCAGGTGACCCGCCCACCTTGGCCTCCCAAAGTGCTAGGATTACAGGCATGAGCCACCACACCCGTCCCCATTTACTCAGATTTGTTCTCAGATTTGTTACTTGATATGCAAAGCCCAAACTCTGACATTGGGCTTACTTATCTTTACTTTGCTTGCCTTTAGGAAGTGACTGATGGATACACATTTTTTCCCAACATTTTATCACAACGATCTGCAAGCGTTCAGAAAAGTTAAATAATTTTGCAATGAACATCCCTCATCTCCTAGATTCTACAGTTAACATTTTCCTATCCTTGCTTTTACCTAATCTTTATTCCTTGGTCCATCCATCAGGCTATGGTTTTTTTTCTTTGTTTTCCTTCTTTCTTTCTTTTTGAGACACGGTCTCACTCTGTTACCCAGGCTGGAATGCAATGGCATGATAATGGCTCACTGTAGCCTCAGCCTCCCAGGCTCAGGTGATGTTCCCACCTTTGCCTCCCAAATAGCTCCCACAGGTGTGCACCACCACATCCAGATAACTTTGTATTTTTAGTAGAGACGGGGATTTGCCATGTTGCTCAAGCTTGTCTCCAACCCCTGAGCTCAAGCAATCCACCTGTCTCAGCCTCCCAGAGTGTTGGGATTATAGGTATGAGCCACCTTCCTCAATCTCATCAAGCTATCTCAAAATTTTACACATCTCAAAGTAAATTGTAGACATCAGTATACTTCACCCCAAATACTTTAACATATATATAATTCACTACAGTTCAACATTTGTTTATAGTTCTTTAATTTTGAATGAATATTTACAAACAATGAATGCACAAAACTTATGTGCACCATTTGATGACTTGACACATTTATCAACCCAAACCGCTATCAATATACAGGATATAAGCATCACCCAGAAAAGTTCCCTCATGTAATCCCACTCCTACCCCCATCATAGGTTAGTTCTACCTGCACTGGAACGTCATATAAATAGAAACTTACCAGTCTGTACTCTTTTGTCAAAGACTTCTTTCCCTCTCACTTGACATCGTGATTTTGAAGTTCATCCCTGTTGTGTGTATCTTTGGCTGTTTCCTTTTTTCTTGCTGAGAAGTATTCCCTTGCATGAATGTGAGCATTGTTTATGCACTCTCTGATGGACAGATAGATGTATATTTGAGTTGAACAGTCATTGCCTTCAAGATGCTTACTCTCTTAGAGCAGCTGAGTTGACAGACTGTACTTTCCTTTTGTTTTTGGGGATAGTAAGGTCAAGATAATTCAGGTCCATACCCTAACTTACATACATACCTTTCCTTCTCTTAAAATTAGGAAAAGCTTCTTAGAGTATGGTGAGGAGAGAAAGTCAGAAAAGGAGGTCGGGGAAATTGTAAAGTTACCTTCACTGGAGTGGAGAGAGAAGTTAGGAGGAAGAGGACGGGGAAGCAGATGGAAACTGTAGCCTGGGATGCGGGGCAGGAAGGTGGTGGTGTCGGAGCTGTTGGAGGCTTTGGACCTGAGGCCAGGAGGTGCTGGAAAGTGCAAGGTCTACAAGAAGGTGATGGAGCAGCAGCTGCATTGCAGATCTGATTGTGGATGGGAGGCGGCAGGCAGCCAGGCAGCTCTAGACATGTGACTCAGGAGAGAACCAGTCCACAGCCAGGCCTGGTGATTATGGGGATGGTAGTGGGGAGGAGGTGCCTTGTGAGCTGTGTAGATGGTGGTGGCAGGACAGGGGTGGTGAGGGAAGGGCTGGCATAGCCTCATTCTCTCAAGGCCCCAGAGTTGGCATGAGAGGGGTGGCTTTGGCAGAAGGTTAGTAATTTAACCTGTATCCCCAGGAGACTTAAATATTTAGAATTTTAGAGCCACAGGAGACCTAGATCATGTAGTTCAACCTTGAGCAAAGTGACAGGCTAAGGTTCCCCCAGTGATTTTTTTGGCAGATCCAGGCCTAGATACTAAATCTCCTGAAACTTCTGGCCAGCACCATCCTGTGTGCTGCTGCTGTGACCGGCTGCCGTTCCTCCCTGCCACAATGACAGTGAGCAACAAGCTTTCGCTGAGATGGGGATTTCCATAAAATTACTTTTCGGGGACCTTTCCAGCCCAAAGATTGTAGAATGCTGGGAGCTCTTTTCCACTTATATTCCTCAGTGATCTAGTCCCCAGCAAAGAGCCAGGATTGGGTAAGCATTATAGACAGAGAATTGGGTGTCTTGGTGGGAGAGCATTATAGGCAGTTGGGTTCTCTATGGTTGGATTGAGGCCCAGATACTCTTGTTTGTCCCATCCAAGTCCCCAGGGTGGATTTATTTCATTTCTCCCACAAGTACCCCTGGAGTTATCTTCTAAACCATCCCTTTAAGATGGTACAGGCAGTGGTGGGTGAGGTAAAAGGTGGCGGTTGAAGATCCTACATCTCGGTTTATGGTAGGACTGTGCCACACCCCATCAGCATTCAGGAGGAGAGAGACTCCCCTTGTCATAGTAGAGTCCTGAGGAGACAATGCTACCTGTCAGATACTCCTCCACCCCAAATCAGTGCAGACCTAGCTGGCCAAGGGCCCTTGCTGTGTGCCTTTTGGGCCCTGGATTTCCTGTTTTCTAACTCCCAGGTACTGTGCATGTAGCATTTAGAACCAACACGTTCAGAGAGAACTTTGTTTTACCAAGTACAAACGGAAGTCAGAAAGGGAAAAGGGTTCATACTAGGTACACAGAGATACAGTGACTGGACCAGATGTCCCTTTTATTGGAGACAGAGTCTCTCTCTGTTGCCCGGGCTGAAGTGCAGTGGCGTGATCTTGGCTTATTGCAACCTCTGCCTCCTGGGTTCAAGAGATTATCATGCTTCAGCCACCCGAATAGCTGGGATTACAGGTGTGTGCCATCACACCTGGCTAATTTTTGTATTTTTAGTAGCGATGGGGTTCTGCCATGTTGGCCAGGCTGGTCTCGAACTCCTGACCTCGGGTGATCCACCCGCTTCAGCCTTTCAGAGTGCTGGGATTACAGGTGTGCGTGAATTTCTGACCTCAAGTGATCAGAAATTTCTGACCTCAAATGATCCACCTGCCTTAGCCTCCCCAAGTATTGAGGATTAGCATGAACCACTGCACCTGGCTTTGAATTATATTTCTTATGGACAGCACTGCTCTAGAAAGGAGGTGAGTTGGTATGCTAGGAGGGACATAAGTCAGGATGCTGGGCAGGGGGAAGCAATTAGCCATTGCACTGGGGCCCTTGGGAATTTCTGACCTTGATGCCTTCCTGAGCATTGTACCTGGGTTGAAGGGTGGTCCCTCTCAGTAGAATGGGGATCCTGGAGGGCTCTGATTGGTTGTGGGGGTGGGGCACACAGAGAGGAAAGACCTGTCCAGGGCCTGGCAAGAGGCCATTACTAGAAAGGGTAAGTTTGTAAATCCTCTGTTTGAAACTCAGAGGCATAGGCTTTCAGAGAGAGAGAGAGAAATTCATTTGATTTCCAATTAGGTGGCATGGCCTATTTCTTCTTCTTGTTCCCTGCTGGTTAGAAGAAAGGCTCTCTCAACTCTTTCCTCACCAGGCTTTTCTCGGTCCTGTTCCCAGTTAGATGTGCAGGGGGGTGGGTAGGTTGGTGCCATGGTTGCACGTACTCTGGGGCTGCGTTTTTTTCTTTCAGGCGACCACAGCTTTCTTCCTGGGGCTATATTTAGGTGTTGATCTGGGGAAAAGGATGTGAATTTTTTAGGATCCTGTTTATCCAGCAGACCCTACCCCACCCCCACCTCGCAGCTGTCTATCCTCTGGTCTGGAACTTCCCTTCCTTCCCTTGCTGCTTTACTTTGGTCACCCAGGCCCTAGAAAGAACTCAGTATTTGCCATTGAATCCCAGCATCACCACTTATTAGCTCTATGACAACATATGCTTAATTTTCTGTGTCCCATTTTCCTCCTTTGTGCAGTGGAGATGATATCTACCTTGCAGGAATGCTGTGAGGCTCAAAGGAGATAGTGCATGTAAAGTGCCTGGCATTGTGCTAGCAAGTGGTAGTCGTTAAATAAATGTTGGTTCTTTTGAGGTCTTCTCTGAGGCAGTGGCTAAGGATGCTGCTCTAGGGGTAACAGGCTCAGCAAAGAGCCCAAAGAATGGGATGTCTGTTGCTTAAATGAACATTGTCTGTGGGAGGTGATGGTGCACTGAGACCATTTCCTTTTCTCTTCGTGTTTGAATCTTTATTTTTATTTTTGACAGGCTGGAGTACAGTGGTGTGATCATAGTTCACTGCAGCCTTGACCTCCTGGGCTTAAGAAATCTTCAGCTTCCAAGTAGCTAGGACTGCAGGTAGCTAGGACCACCATGCCTGGCTAATTTTTGTAGAGATGGGATCTCACTATGTTGCCCAGGCTGATCTTAAACTCCTAGCCTCAATCTTGCTTTAGCCTCCCAAAGTGTCAGGATTACAGGCGTGAGCCACCCTGCCCAGTCTGTGTTTGAATCTTAAGTCAGGTCCCAGGTTGGCTTGAAATATCCTCACACCAGGAGGTCAGGTCTCCCAGATACTACCTTCAGGTACACCTAAGTCTATCAAGGAAATGACAGGCTTTGGAATCTGGGCTTTTGCCGCCTTATCTGAACCTGAAGTTTCCTTATTTGTAAAATGGGGTAATAATAGTACCTACCTCTTAGAAAGGCTGTAAGGATTAAAGCAATGGAGACAATATTGGGTAAAGCAGAGTGCCTGGCACATAGCTAGCACCCAGTGAGGAGCAGCTGTATCATTTGTTATGTCTGGACTGGAGACACATGAGGCTCTGTTGGACTAACCATTCTCTCTATGTTTCTGTTTGTAGCAGCAAAGTGGGGCACCAAGGCCCTCTGCTAAGGACTCATAAACTACTGGGGGTGCCACCCCTACAAACAGCACCCCCACCATGTTTAACCTAATGAAGAAAGACAAGGACAAAGATGGCGGGCGGAAGGAGAAGAAGGAAAAGAAGGAGAAAAAGGAAAGGATGTCAGCCGCAGAACTCCGGAGCCTGGAGGAGATGAGCTTGCGACGTGGCTTCTTCAACCTGAACCGATCCTCCAAGCGTGAATCCAAGACGCGCCTGGAAATCTCCAACCCCATCCCCATCAAGGTGGCCAGCGGCTCTGACCTGCACCTGACTGACATCGACTCCGACAGTAACCGGGGCAGCGTCATTCTGGACTCAGGCCACCTAAGTACAGCCAGCTCCAGCGATGACCTCAAGGGTGAGGAGGGCAGCTTCCGCGGCTCGGTGCTGCAGCGGGCAGCCAAGTTCGGCTCACTGGCCAAGCAGAACTCACAGATGATTGTCAAGCGCTTTTCCTTCTCCCAGCGTAGCCGGGATGAGAGCGCCTCAGAAACCTCGACGCCCTCAGAGCACTCTGCCGCCCCCTCGCCACAGGTGGAAGTGAGGACTCTGGAGGGACAGCTGGTGCAGCATCCTGGCCCAGGCATCCCTCGAGCAGGGCACCGATCCCAAGCCCCTGAGCTGGTGACTAAAAAGTTCCCAGCCGACCTGCGCCTGCCCCCCGTGGTGCCCCTGCCCCCGCCTGCCCTCCGGGAGCTGCAGCTGCAACGAAGGCCCACTGGAGACTTTGGCTTCTCCCTGCGCCGCACAACCATGCTGGATCGGGGCCCCGAGGGCCAGGCCTATCGGCGAGTGGTCCACTTTGCTGAGCCCGGTGCAGGCACCAAGGACCTGGCCCTGGGGCTGGTGCCTGGAGATCGACTGGTGGAGATTAATGGGCACAATGTGGAGAGCAAGTCCAGGGATGAGATTGTGGAGATGATCCGGCAGTCAGGGGACAGTGTGCGGCTCAAGGTGCAACCCATTCCGGAGCTCAGCGAGCTCAGCAGGAGCTGGCTGCGGAGCAGCGAGGGACCCCGCAGGGAGCCAGCCGATGTGAGTGCTTCCCTGGGCACCTGGGCTCAGCAGGGATGGGGAATGTGGGCCCCTCCTGCTGTTGTGCTTGGCCGGGTATTTGGGGTACCCAAGAGCTGCGATCAGAGCCCAGCAGTATGTAAGTGGGGAAGCTATGCTGCTCTCTGAGCCTGCAGGGAGCATAAGCTTAGGAGAAGGTGCCCCATACTCATAATCTTCTGGGGGTGCCACCCCTACAAACAGCACCCCCAACCTAATGAAGAAAGACAAGGACATTAAAGGAGTCGTACTTTGTCTCTCTACCTTGTTCTGGGAGCTGAGGACAAGTCCGCAAAGGGTTATTGCAGTAGGGTTCCCAGCAGTTTGGCCAGGCCTCATGGTTTTATGGTTCCCTCCAGGGTTCTATGTCTGTTGGATTGACCTAACTGAATCCAGCGTAATGCCTTTCTCAAGGGTGCTGGGCTAGACCAAGCTCTGCCTGAACTTTAGCTGCAGCTCTGGAGCCCTCGAGAGAGGCCTGCTATTGGTTAGTAATTACAGTGAAAGTATTCAGCTTCTCCACTACAAGGACTGGCTAGGGGTTTGGGCACCATATTTCCTGAGCCCTAAATTGGGGCATGTAGGCTAACATGTCACTTCCAGTTATAAAATACAATATTTCCATGTTATTTAGATCTTGGGGATAAAAAAGACAAATGATTTCGAATTAGAGCTGTCATGGAACATCTGAGAGGTACAGCTGGTATGCTTATATCTTTGGGAAAGATGACCTCAGGCCACAGACTCCTCTTGCCCCTGAGTGAGCAAGGGAATACCAGGTGAGCCTGCAGAGAGGGTAGAGGCAGATCGCGGAGGACCTTGTAAGTCATAGTTGGAGTTCACATTTCATTCAGATTTCATTCTGAACATGGTGAAATGGGACCACTGAAGGGTTCGAAGCAGAGGAGTAACTGGATCTAATTTATAAAGGTCTCTTGGACTCCAAGCATCTTTATTACCTCTCCTGGAAGGAGAAAAAGCACGGACCTGGAAAAGCAAGAGGGATAAAACCTACACAGATAGTATGTCCTGACTGTCCCTGAGACCCCAGCTGCCAACCTGCCCACACAAAAAGAACAGCAGGAGGCACAGGAGCAGGGAGGTTTAGATCAGATGCAGGGGCAGATCTCCATGGCGCAACAAGCTCACTAACCCCAGGGGTCTTTTGATACAGTGGCTACATAGCAGTTTGAATGTCCTGCCTGGAGATAGTGCATGAAATACAAGTTGTCCTCTGGCCATCTTCCCCTCCCAGCTGCGGGTTTTAGGACCATCCAGATCTGGCCCCTGCTGCCTGACCAATGCATGGCCTGGCCAGGACCTTTTGGTACTAAGTGACCAGCCAGATGTGTCAAAATCAGAAGTGGGAGGAAGTGCTAATGGGAGGAAATTGGCAGAGTCCCGGTCCCAGCTTTCTCCCAGGGAGGGGAAGTGGCTGCTAAGGATAACTGCTCAACCCAGCAGCACCTTGGGCCTGAAGCGGGGCTGGCAGTGGCAGGGTCAGACTGGCAGGAAGCCCTGCAGTTGGATTCCAGGCCTTCCTTTCACCTGGAGCTAGCTGGGTTTAGGCAGCTTTGCTAGTCGGGGAAGGATAATGAATAGGAGGAGGCCTGTGTGGAAGACCTGGACTCTTCGTTCCAGAAGTACACATTGAGCACCTCCTATGTTTTAGCCACGAGGTTAGGCGAAACCCAGAGAACCACGAGGTAGAGGGGGAAGAGCAAGGGAGGGGTCTTTATCTCAGAAGCAGTGACTGTAACATGTTACCATGCCTGTCTGCATGCGTTCTTCTGGGCTAACACTGCTTTTAACAGATGGAATTTTCTTCTAAAGAATGAATCCCTCAGGGGATTGTTGCCAGCTCCCTGCTGAACCACAGCAAGGCCTCTATAGGGCCCTGGGCCTGGCATCCCAGATGCTGTTTGATTTTCTCTTTTTAGCACAGGGATCATCCTGGCATCTCACATTTCCTTGCTGTCCCTTCCCAAGTAGCTGCTGCTATCCCATCCCTGGGGAGGTAGATGGTTTAGCTTTGGAGGCCTTTGTGGATTGCAAGTTACAGCTGGTATCCCTGAAATGCTGGCTCACTCTAGCTCCCATGGGGTAAGCCCAGCTGGTGCCCAGAGGACTTCTCCCAGCCTCAGCCTGTGTCATCTGCCAGGGAACATGGTAGCAAACTCCATCCCCATGCATCTCCTAGAGCCATGTGGCAGGATAAGGGACACATGGGCCTGAAAGAAACCCTGTATCTTCTCTCACTCAGGTAGGCGGTAGGGACTCATGCCACAATCAGAGAGGAGCAGGGTGAGCCCAGCGTTTCCAGCTTCCTGGACAGGCCTGGGAGTGGCGTGGGGTGCTCTAGCCTCTTCCGTACCGTCAGCCTCTGTCTGCTCCTCTTCCTTTTGCTCCTACTCCTGCTCCCTGTCTTGGTAGCAGTTCTGAACCTAGTTATGCGCCAAGAGAAGTCTTCCCGCCTCCTCCAGACTCCTGGGAGGATACCCTGATGACTGTAGCCCCATGGGAACAGCTCCTACTGGCCATCCTGCCATCAGGCCATCCATCAACTGTGTCCACATATTGCCTGTCCCCCGGGAGCTCTGAGGGAGCTGACGAGACATCTGTTCTCTTCCTGCATGCAGATGGGACCAGGCCCCCTGGCTCCCCTCCATGGCCTGTTTAGAAGGCTCCAGGGAGACACAGCCCCTTGGGTTTCCCTCTCACATGGTGTGTGTCCAGAATGCTGCTAGATGAGGTTCCGTTGGGAGCAGGGGTGAGCAACAGTGGCAGGGTAGACTTGGGGCCTGGCAGAAATCCACCAGCAGGCCTGGGAAACCAGCGTTTTCTTTTGCCATCTATCCTTCCACCTACCTGTCCATTAGGGAAGCGTTTGTTGAGCGCTTACTGCATACTAGGTTCTGGGATCCAGCAGTGAGCTGTACATAATCCGAGCCCCAAGGAGCTCATAGTCTAGTGGGAGAGATGGTCTAGCAGCAGACCGTGACAGTGCCCTCTGAGAAGCTTAGCCACAGGGGCCAGGCCTGGTGCTGGAGGTCCAGCAAAGAGGCTTCAAGTCCAGCCTTGTGGATGGGTCAGCGAAAGCTGACATCTGGGTAGTAGATGAGTGAAGGGGAGGAAGGAAAATGCTGTCATAAACACATGCCAAGGCCTAACGTTATGGAGAGAGAGTAACACACTTCAGGAATGAGGCGGGGAAATGGTGTGTGGGAAGGGAGTGTTGAGAGAAGCACTAGGAAGAACCCATGGGAGCCAGGTCACTGAGGCCCCTGTGAGCTGCGCTGGGGATGGGAACTTTAACCAGAGGGCACTCAAGCAGTTTGATCAGGGAGCAATATGAACAGGTTTTAGGAAATCGCTCTGGCTGCTTGTGGAGCATGCTCTAGGGCGTGACAAGGTTGACTGTGGGGAGAATGGTGAGGGAGTGATTGTGATCCTAGGAGAATGGATGGAGGCCTGGACTCAGGTAGAGGCAGGGGGATGGAGAGCCATCTCAGACTCGAGCAGCGAAGGCAGACTTACCCTGGGGTCTTGGTGACCCACTGGTAGGGACCTGAGGGAGAGAAAGGGTCAAGTGACTGGCTGCCAGAGTACTGGCAAGATGCTACGTTCTTTCCCCTTTGATTCCTCAGGGAAAGTTATTGGGGGGCATCTGTATGTGGATCAATTACTCGTTTTTTTTTTTTTTTTGAGACGGAGTTCCGCTCTTGTTACCCAGGCTGGAGTGCAATGGCGCGATCTCGGCTCACCGCAACCTCCGCCTCCTGGGTTCAGGCAATTCTCCTGCCTCAGCCTCCTGAGTAGCTGGGATTACAGGCAGGTGCCACCATGCCCAGCTAATTTTTTGTATTTTTAGTAGAGACGGGGTTTCACCATGTTGACCAGGATGGTCTCGATCTCTCGACCTCGTGATCCACCCGCCTCGGCCTCCCAAAGTGCTGGGATTACAGGCTTGAGCCACCGCGCCCGGCCAATTACTCTTAAATTTGCTGAAGGCCAAGTGTTTCCTGAGTCTCATGAGGTTAGAGGAGGTGTTGGTAAAGTTGAGGATCTTAAAAACCCAGTTGGATCAAAATTCCCTCCTCCACTTCCATAAGTCTGGATGGGAAAGTCAGGGCCCATTGAGAAGGGGCAGAGGCCAGGCTGGAGACTCAGGCCTTGGGGAAGAGAAGGTGAGTCTGTTCAGTTTGTATCCTCAGTGGGTCCATCCTGGGCAAGGACAAGTGCAGTCCCTTAGGACTAGGCATGTCCTCCTACATCAGGGAGTACAGGACCTCTCTGCTGAGCTCAGAAAAGCCCACCCAGCTAAACCCCGGCCAACATGGTTGTCCTGCCACGAAGAGCCAGAGGTGCTGGCTGGAAAGCAAGGCTTCCCTGAGCACTTTTTTTTTTTTTTTTGAGACAGGGTCTCGCTGTGTCACCCAGGTTGGAGTGCAATGAGGAAATTTTGGCTCATGACCTCAAGTGATCCTCCCGCCTCAGCCTCCTGAGAAGCTGGGACCACAGGCACACACCACCATGCCTGGCTATGTTTTTGTATTTTGTTTTTTGTGGTTTTTTTTTTTGGACAAGGAGTTTCACTCTTGTCGCCCAGGCTGGGGTGCAATGGTGTGATCTTGGCTCACAGCAACCTCTGCCTCCCTGGTTCAAATGATTCTCCTGCCTCAGCCTCCTGAATAGCTGGGATTACAGGTGCCTGCCACCATGCCCGGCTAATTTTTGTATTTTTAGTACAGACGTGGTTTCACCGTGTTGGTCAGGCTGGTCTCAAACTCTTGACCTCAGGTGATCCACCTGCCTTGGCCTCCCAAAGTGCTGGGATTACAGGTGTGAGCCACTGTGCTGGCCCAATTTTTGTATACTTTAGTGAGGACAGGGTTTCACCATATTGCCCAGGCTGGTCTCAAACTCCTGAGCTCAAGATATCTGCCCACTGTGGGCCTCCCAGGTGCTGTGATTATAGGCATGAGCCACTGCACCTGGCCATCCCTGAGCTTTTGAGGATGTGGTGGGAAGGGAGAGGGGATCTTTAAAGGAAGGCCTACTACTCCCTTCCAGCCAAGTCTAGTCGCTGTGGTAGGGGTACTTCTCCTGGTGGACCTTGAGGTTGCTAGTCAAAGGTTTTAGTGTGTGGGGTGGAGGTTCTGGTCAAAGGCTTTTGGGCTGTTGGGTTCCTCACGAGGTTGCCATCTTCATGTAAACCACCTCCATGCTCAGGCAGGTCTGAGAGAGGGCATGTTACAGTGGAAAGAGCATGGGCTGTAAGGTCTAGAGCATAGGCAAGGTCTAAAAGGTAGCCTGCCCTTACCCCTTCCTGTCTTGGAGCCAGAAAGACCTGGGTTTGGGTTTTGCCAAAGTTATCAAACCTTTCAGAGCCTCAGTGTTCTCTTTTCCCTCAATAAATATTTAGTGAAGGTGACCTAAGGACCGGGCACTGTACTGGCACTGGGGGATTAAATAAATAAAATACAATCTTTCCTTGAGGAAGGGTAGACCTAAGTAAAGAAATGCAAAGCTGCTATCACAGAAGTCTGTGCAGACATACAGTGGGGCAGGAAAGAGGAAGTTCTGCCTAGGGGGAGAGGTGGCAATCAGGAGAGTTGACCTGTGATCTCTATCAAATAGGCCTATTCTGTTCTCCCAGAGTTGGAGAAGGTTAAGTTGGAGAAGGATGCATACCCAATGAATTCACTCCACTTATCTCTGAGAAGCAGAATAGAATTGCAGGCCAAAGGGAGACTTACTTTTTATTCTATTCTATATACTCTATTTTGTGGGTCTTTATATGAGATAAGCATGTTTATGTTGGGCAAGTTGGCAGGTGGTAAATGCTTAGGAACATTAGTGCCCTTCCCTTCCCTCTGCTCATTCTCTAAAGCCACCCAGGGAGGGTAATTTTGCAGCTTCCTTACTTAATGCATGTTAGTATTCACCCATCCTTGCTCCTGAGGTTTTCTGAATAATGGAGACGCCTGATGCTTTCATCTAGACTTTTCCTGTAGCCCTAGCCTTACAGACAGCCAGCTGAAGGGACAGATGGGCTTCTGGGTGCTTCCTATCTTTTTCTAGCTTATTAGAGGCCAGCTTCTCAGGTCTGCAGGCTTGTCTGTCGGTGACCCTGTAGGAGACCAGCAAGTCAGGGTTGCCTGCATCTGGGAGAAGGGCAGGAGAGCCCTTTTGCTGTAGGGGAAGCCCTAGGCCCCTGGGTAGAAACTGTATGAGCCTCATCAGCCTTGTCCCTAGAGTACCTGGCTGCTGCCAGGAGTGGGGCCTGCAGGATTCCAAGGGAAGATCAAAATGGTCATGCCTCCAGATCTGTCAGGCCGGGTTTGGAGAACAGCGCTGTGTGCTGCCTGGGCTCACTGTTCTAGAATGCTTCTGTTCCTGATTTTATTGCAAGTGATCCTTGGAGGGGTTTCTTTTTGTTTTGTTTTGCTTTTGGTTTTGGGTTTCTGTTTTTCTTTTTAAACAGGAAAGTTTTACTTCATTTTTTGCCAAAGCTTCAGGCACCCCTGGCATCTGAGTCTCGCCATGCGAGAACCCTGGCTTGAGGGCTCAGTGAGCAACCCTAACTAAGTCCTTTGGTAATGAAGGGCCAGGGGGCAGGTGTCAAGGGCACGGGAAGTGGTGGGTGAAAGGTCTTTGGGATTGTCTGTCCTGGATTAGTGGGGTACATGGGACTGTCAGGGCGGAGCAGCGGACTAGATCATTTCTGTCCCATCAGGTCTCCCTTCTCTGTCCCTGGAGGCACCATTCTGCCTTCTTCCTCATGAGATGCTGGATGAATTGTAGCCCTAGAGTGCTCTGGCCACCCAGCCCGTGGGTGGTGGGCACAGTGCCCAGGCTGCATTGACCTGAGTGTGGGTACATGGCATGGTCATTGGGTGCTTTTGCAGGCACAGCTCAGAGCCTTGGTGCAGGGGCAAGGTCTAAGAGGTAGCCTGCCCTCACCCCTTCCTGTCCTGGTCCCTTTCTGCCTGCCCTGACACCCCAAGTCACCCTGTTCTCTGCTCCCTTCTAATCTCTCTTATTTATATTGGAATGATTCTGGAAAATACCAGATATGCAAACACCCTGACTGGGGGTGGGTGGGGAGTGGGGTGAAGGGGAGTGTGTGGCGGGTGGGAACACAAGTATTTTAAAAATGCTGCAAATCTCTACAGCGTTTCCCAGAAACCACAGGCACGCGCTGCCCGCCAGCAGGGCTCCCGCCACCCCACTGCACTAAGCTGCTGTATTCTCCTCACTGCACTCTTGGGTGGATAACAGCATGGGAGGGGTGGTGGGGACTGGTGACCCAGCAGAGGTGAGTGAGGGCTTCCCTGCTGCCTGGGCAGGCGGCCTGGCGCCTCCATTGTCAGTCCTGGGCAGCGGGTACGAATGTGCCCCAGGCATCTGGCAGCACTGTGGGCGCCCACCATGCCAGCCAGCCACTGCAAAAGAGTGGTGTTTTCAGGGCCCCCACCTCTGCTGTGCACTTTGATAGGGGGCAGCCAACTCAAGAGTCCCACACGGTGTTTGGCAGCAGCTTCTGTCCTGTTAAATACAGGGGACAGTGTTAGCAAAGCTTATTTTTTCAGTTGTGGGCTCTAGCTTGGTTGGGAAACTATTTCCTTAGACCTGGGTCACCCCTCGGACTCCCTTAATCTCCCGCCATATGTTCTCCAGAATCAGGGCATGGCGTTCTGCCCTGGTGCGACTTGGCCCGGTTGCTTTGCTCAGACTCTGGGCCGGAGCAGGATGTCGGGTGTTTGCTGGGTGTTATCTGTAGCGCTCAGTATGGTGCACAGTGCAGACATGCGCCCTGGGTGGTGTTTAACTGATCTGGATAAGACTCAGCCGAGGCAGGGCACAATGGCTCACACCTATAATCCCAGCACTTTGGGAGGCTGAGGCGGGCAGGTCGCTTGAGCCTAGAAGTTTGAGACCAGCCTGGGCAACATGGCAAAACACCATCTCTGCAAAAAATACAAAAATTAGCCAGAGGTGGTGATGCACACCTGTAGTCCCAGTTACTTGGGTAGCTGAGGTGGGAGGATCCCTTGAACCTGGGAGGTTGAGGCTACAGTGAGCCGTGATTATGCCACTGAACTCCAGCCTGGGAGACAAAGCAAGAGCCTGTCTCCAAAAAAAAAGAAAAAGACTCAGACGAACAGAAATGCTGTGGGGGAAGGGCATGAAAAGTTCTGGCAAGGTGAGGGTCATGCCTAACATTCACTGTAGGTTAGGCGCTGTTCTCAGTGTTTTACATATAGTAACTTATTTAATTTTCTCAACAACCCTTTGAAGGAGGGATCATAACAGTCTGTTTTAAAGATGAGGGAACTGGATTACTGAGAGGTAAAGTTAAGCAAATTGCATAAGGTTGCACAGGTGACTCATCAGGACTTGAACTTGGGCCATCAGCTCTTGACTAGTCTGCTGTATAGCAGAGAAGAAGGCAGTTATCTGGATATCCATAGATGTCCACCGCCCAGCTGAGACCTTCTGACTCCTGCTGCCCTGTCACTAAAAGCCTCTTCAACTCCTTGTTGTCCTTCCGGAAGGGAAGCCAGGAGTGACAGGCCATTCTTGCGCTGTGGCGATGTGCTGCAGAGGGGTGTGACCATTGCTCTCAGTGTCTCCTGGAGGGTTAGCCAGAGGAAGTAAGCCCAAGTGGCAGCAGGCAGGATTCGCTCTTGTAGGAGCTGGGAGACGGAAGGGTGGCAGAGGGACGCCTTGAGAAGAGAAGCGGCACCTGCCTTGGCAGCATTTGATGTGGTCCCCAGGAGTGGAGGCCCTTATGCTAAATCTGGGAGTTCGGGATGTTGCCCCTCTCACCTTTTTGGTCCATCCTGGCATGTTAGTGCTGATCTCCATAACACTTGGGGTGACAGGATCCCTGTAGTGTCACCTCTGACCAAGAGCGGGCTTGCCGGGTTGCTCGGGGCCACACTGTTGTTTCCTCTGTGTGTTGTGGAAAAACAGTGGCAGAGCACAGCCTGGCGGAGCGCCTAGCAGGGGTTATGCAGGCTTCTCACCGGTCTACCCTTGAGCTCCTGCCATTCCTTTTGTTTGTAGCCCCTTTCCCTGCCCACCCTGTACACTTCTACTACACATGGGCTTCAATTTGAATGTCACTTGTCCCTGATCTTCCCAGACCACGTCAGGTCCCCACCCTGGCAGTACCCCAGGCTCCTCACAGCATTCACAAGATGGTAATTACTGAGTTATCTTGCTCATTCTCCAGTGTTGGAGCACTGCTTGAGGGCAGAGGTTATTTATTGAAGGAAAGAAGATGGTTCTGTAATCTAGAACTGGTTTCTCATTCTCTCCATTCGGTCTTCCAGACCAGAACCAAAACTTGAGCTTAGTTTTGATTCCTGGACCCCTCCCGCTCCAGCTGGTCTGGTGACTTGTCTCTAGGACCTTAGTATGTTGTGTGCCTGGGGCCTGGCGTCTCTCACAGGAGTGGAGGAGAGGCAGCTCTGTGGGCGTCCAGGAGCAGGAGCCTGAGAAGGCGGGCTCCTGGGGACAGTCTGCCTCCTGCCCCCGCACCAGAGCCTGCATGAAGGTGCCAGGCTTGGGTGAGAAGAAGATTCAGGGTTACATGGAGGCCACACAGTGTCTGGCCCAGTCCTTGGAGGAATGTGCCTATCTCACTGGCTGTAGGTCTCTGAGGGCTGGAATGTGGCCTGGTGGGGCTCAAGGCTTCCTCTTCCCTTCTGCTGCTCTCCCTGAACTGCCTTCCTGCTGGAATGTCGGCAGGCTGGGAATTTTCACAGCAAGGATCTTGCCCAGTCACAGCAGTGGATTCCAGCTGGAGCCTGGGGACAGCTCCCATATGTCTTTACCAGGGAGGGGAGGGTGGGTGCTAAGGCAGCCCCAGTTGCTCTGCTCTTGGGGCCCAGGCTCAACTCCCGTCCCTTCTGGGAGACAGTTTTGGTTCCTGGAATCTGCTCCCTCTGACTGGCCTTGGTGACTTGTCTGTAGGACCTTAGCATGTGCCCACTGTGCCAGGTCAGGAGGAACCTGGGCTTCTGGAGCTGTAGGGCTCAGGAGAGGGAGTGGGCGCTCCACCTCTGTGAGGAGAGAACGAGGCTGGTTGTGTCCCACAAGGCCTCGCTGCCTCCTGCGTGAACATGAGTCAGGGAGGGGCGCTGCCTCAGATTCCATCCTCAGGTGGGGCCAGGCCTCTGGACCCAGGTTCTCTGGCCTGCTGGGGCCACCCAGCCTCGGTTGGAGGTGGCCCTGCTGAATTCATCACCTGTGTCTGGCTTCTACTCTGTGGGTCCCCGACCTCCAGGGCCTGGTTTCCTCTCTTAGTGACCTTTCTGGCTCCTGTGCCCTTTGCCCCCGTCTCATTTCTGCTGGCTCCTCCCTCCCACTCCCATTTCTGTAAGGAGCTGACTCACTTCCTCCTTCCCCAGCTCCTCTCACTGCCAGGCCCTGGGGCAAGCAGGGTCCACACAGGGCGGCAGGTTCCTCCCAGGGAGCTCTTCTCTGGCAGCAGGACTAAGGCTGCCCAGCCCTGGGGCAGAAGAGGGCTGCATGTGTGGTGGGGAAGAGGCAGGGCTCTGGGCTGTAGGAAAGGCCAGATGTGGATGTCCCTGGAGCCTTGGTGCAATCAGGGTGGGATGTCAGGACGCCTTGACGAACACCCGCTTCGGGTCAGCCCCTGAGCCTGGTTCTGTGGAGAAGAAAGGCTGAAGATGCCACCCCTGTGATGAAGGAGCCTGTGCTTCTGCAAGGACAGAAGACATCTGCAGCAAGAGCCATCTCAGCCCTGGGTGGCATGGGCCAGCGGCCAAGCAGTGACAGCACTGTCAGGCAGCGTGAGACTGTCATGACTCTCCGTGATACCCAGTTTTATGCCCGGCCCCAACACATCAAGGGGAAAGTATCTGGAGATTCCAATAGAACCTTCCAGGGACATGGTGAGGAGAAGGGTCTAATACCATTTCATTATGTGGTTAGTTCTTCCTGGTGGGGGCCCTGCCTTCTGCTCCTGCCCCTCCCTCTTTTGTGGACTGCTTTGGGTGTGGAGCTGATTGCAGAAGCACTGGCCTCTGAGCAGTACAAGGTTTCCTCCCCAGCTGGGCTGGCATCGTCTGCTTTGCCCTCCACAGAGCTATCCAGGCTGTGGGAGCCAGTATGCCTGGCACTTCAGGCACGGGGGGAGCCCAGCCTGTGCTGAGACTGACACAGCCTTGCCTCCTCGCAGCAGGCACCTAGGTTCCCTAAAGGACACGGGCACAGGGTGAGGTTGAGTCCCTGCTCACTTGGCCATGCCTCAAGATCAATAGAGGCAAGAGGGAAACTGGGCCCCCTGCCTAAGAAGCCTGGGGGGACCACTGTGGCCTGTCTTCCCAGAATCGGTGACCGGCAAACATCCCTATTCCCCTTAGCACTTGGCTTTGCCTGGCAGAGCCCCCATTGCCCTGGCAGCCTGAGATCCTGGCCTCAGGATTTCTGAACAATAAAAGGGGTTTCTTGCTTAGGTGAGGTGGGGGGGCAGGCAAGAATGAAGCCTTCTCTTAGGGTACCAGCCTGACCACCTCACCCCAAATGCCCTTGCCTTCCATTGAGGGAGGTTAGCCACCCTGTGCAGGCACACCGAGGCCTGTCTACATGCTTCTCCCAGGGCTGCCTGATCCCTCCTGCCTCCACCCATCATCACCTAGCCTCAGTCTGGGGAAGAGAACCACAGAACAGGGCTCTGTGGCAGGATACCCAGCTTAGGAATGGCCTCGGTGCCCCATACATGCACACACACTCTCTCTCTCTGCAGAATTTAGAATCGGTTGTCCTTTTTTTCCCCCAGACCCCTCCAATTTCTGCCATTTCCTTCTAGCTCTTACCTTCTCTTTCCAGGGGAAAACAGCTGGCTTCAAACCAGAGGACTTCGTTTCTAGGGTGGGGAAAGCAGTTTTCCTGCTTCAATCAGGGCTTTGGGTTCCTCACCTAACCTGCTTGTCTTCCTTTTACAACTGATTTTGAGGTTTCTCTTCTGTGCCTCTGAAAGAGGGACCCATCCTATAAAGGGTCCTCTACCCGTCATCCCGCCCATTTTCTTCAAAATGCCAGAACTGCAGCTCTTACTGTTGCCATAGAAACAGATGCTTGTCAAACATGAAGTTGGCTGGAAGGGTTAGTTTAGGCTGCAGGAACTGCTTTCAGCTTGTCTGGGGAGGAAAGAGGAGGAAGGCAGCCTTGGCAAGGGCCTACAGGGCAGGAGTTGCTTGTGGCTATGAAGGTGTTGTTAATACATTGCTAAGTGTTGGATACAGCATGGCCTCTAGAGCCAGACTGCCTGGGTCTGAATCCTGGCTGTGCTGCCTGCTGGCTGAGTGACCTTGGGCAAATTATTTAATTCCTCTGTGTCTCATTTTCCTCATCTACAAAATGAGGGTAATCATAGTACTTTTAGTCCAGTGTGGTGGTTCATGCCTGTAACCCTAACACTTTGGGAGGCTGAGCCAGGAGGACGGTTTGAGCCCAGGAATTCGAGACTAGCCTGGGCAAAATAGCGAGACAAGACCAGGCAATGTGGTGAGACCCCAGTGTGGGATTACAGGCATGAGCCACCGCACTGGCCTAATATACAAATATGTATATTTAAAAATATATATAGGCCAGTGCAGTGGCTCATGCCTATAATCCCAGCACTTTGGGAGGCCAAGGCAGGTGGATCACGAGGTCAGGAGATCAAGACCATCCTGGCCATAATGAAACCCTGCCTCTAATAAAATACAAAAAATTAGCCAGGTGTGGTGGCGTGTGCCTCTAGTCCCAGCTACTCAGGAGGCTGAGGCGGGGGAATGGCTTGAACCTGGGAGACGGAGGTTGCATTGAGCTGAGACAGCCTCGTGACAGAGCAAGACTCCATCTCAAAAAAAAAAAAGTTAGGAGGCTGAAGTGAGAGGATTGCTTGAGCCCAGGAGTTGCTGCAGTGAGCCGTGATTGCATCACTGACCTCCATGATGGGTGACAGAGCATGGAGTCTCTGTCTCAAACAGACAAGTCGTGTCTCAAACAGACAAGCAAACACAATATAATAGTGCTTTCCTTGTAAGGTTGTCTTGAGGATTACTTAGAGCAGTGCCTGAACATAGTGTGTACAGTCAGTGAGCATTGGCCAGGCACGAGGGTTCACACCTGTAATCCTAGTGCTTTGGGAGGCTGAGGTGGAAGGATCTCTTGAGGCTAGGAGTTCAAGACCAGCCTGGGAAAGATAGTGAGACTGCATAAAAAGTAAAAATATTAGCCGAGCATGGCAGTACATGCCTGTCCTAGCTACTTGGGAAGCTGAAGCAGGAGGATCGCTTGAGCCCAGGAGCTTGAGGCTTCAGTGAGCTATGATCATACCACTGCACTCCAACCCGAGTGACAGAATGAGACCCTGTTTCAAAAAAAAAAAAAGCGAACATCATCATCATCATCATCATCATCATCATTAATCTGTCTCTGATACGTCGGGAAGCACTTGTGCCTGGTAGCTTGGTACCCACAAGAATCACAGGTGCTGTTCCTGTTAATGGCTCAGCTCTGCTCATGGGGTGGGTTGGGGGACTGCATTATTCTTGTCCTCACGCTGGTGCTTTTGCCCAAAGTGGGGAACAGACTCAAGCTTACTCAGGCCCACGTAGTAATCTTAGGGATTTCTTTGCTCGGAGTTTCCAATACAGTCTGAAATTTGATTTCAGTTTTTAAAATTGTGCTGCTTTCTCTATGACTCCCTCCAGTCAGATTCTTAGCTGATGGCAAGACCTTCGCAGTACCAGGTGTCTTTTTGCCTGGTATCTATCTGTTTTCCATTTGAACAAACTCACCCTACTTTTTGGTCTTTCTACAACTTACTTTGTTTCTTCATGCCTGTCTTGCTCCTGACAGCCCACTTAGATTAGGACTAAGCAGGAACCGGCATAGAACAGAGAGACAGTCCTGACCTGCCAGTTCCAGGGTCTGTTCTCTGCTCCTTCCACCACCCATATGAGCGTACCCAGACTCTCCCACTTGTAATTTTCAACTGTGGCAAAACCTCTCCAATGAAGTCCCTGCAATTGAACACAACAGTGGTCAGACCCGCCACTCTGTTCCTTTGCTCTTCTGTGGACGTGGGGCTGGGGGGCTTCTCTGAGCCTCCTCTCCAGCATGTCAGGGATGTCAGAGTGCATTCTCCACCATGTCCTCCCCCTCCTTCTCCTCATTTTCTTCATCCAGCTGGTGACACAGGGCGGAGTCCCATTATGGCCCTCACTGGTCCATGGCAGAAATCCTGCATGCCCTGGACGAGGATTCACTGGCCTTATTTGCCTTTAAAAGTTCAGGATTCTGTTGGGGCTTCTGTCTCTAGAGGAATACTAACATCAGATAAGTCCTGCAGCGGGTGGCTTGGGGAAGCCCTCGGGCCACTGCATTCCAGATGTCTTACCCATGCTTGGCCCAGAGACTGCAGAAACAAGGAACGATTGTGCGGGGCACTGAGGGGCTTTCTCCCAGGCCTGGGATGCCTCAGGGTGGGGGCAGGTTTCCATTCAGCCTTGGCTTCTGCTCCCAGCTGGGTATGAAATTGTGACTATAGTTCCCCCCTCCACCTCCTTTGGAGGCCCAGGGAACAAGGCAAGGCACGTGGGGACAGGAGTCTAAGCAGACTCTGGGGTGGGGAAGGGAGACAACAGCAGGTAGGCAGGGGCATCACCTGAAGGAGGCACTGGCAGAGGGACCAGGACACCCTGAAAGGGAACCTCTAGACCAGACCTGCCCAACAGAACATTCTGCAGAGATGGAAATGTTCTATAGTGCTGTCCAACTCAGTAGGAACTAAACCTTAAATGTTACTTGATTTTAATTTAATCAGAAGTATCCCCATTGTTTCCATTTAACTGGAATTGTTTTTGGAGACATGGTCTTATTCTGTTGCCCTGGCTAGAGTGCAGTGGCACCATCACAGTTCACGGCAGCAAACTCTTGAGCTTAAGCGATCCTCCCACCTCCCCCTCCCAAGTAGCCAGAACCAGACCTGGCTAATTAAACAATTTTTTTTTTTTTTGTAGAGACTGAGTCTCACTGTGTTGCCCAGGCTGGTCTTGAACTCCTGCCTCAAGCGATCTTGCCGCCTAGGCCTCCCAAAATGTTGGGATTATGGGCATGAGCCACCGCATCCCGCCAACTTCAATTTGAATAGCCACTCATGGCTAGCAGCTACCGTATTAAACAGCACAGCTCTAAACAGCTCCCAGAAAGAAAATGGTGGGGTGTTTTTGAAAGTCTGTCTCCTTCTTCAGAGTCCCCCTGGTGAGGCAGGGGACAGTCATTTCCCCTTCCTCTCAGGAAGGAAGATCTGTCCTTTTTGGCAATTTCTACACTTCACCGGCTCTGGAATCCTGATGCCCCAGGGCCAGTAGGCCCCTGGCCGTGTGCCGCCACAACTGGGGCAGTGCTTCCTTACTTCGCCTAGTGTGTCTTCTGCCCAGCTTTGTAGCACACAGGTGCTCACATGCCCCAGTGGATTTTGCCCAGGCTCCTAAAGCGGAGGTGGTGGGTTGGTAGGCAAGGTAGAGGCTTTTGCTTCTTCCTGTTACTATGGACATCCTGTTTGTGCTTTATTTTTGTTTCAAAGCGTTCTAGAAACAGGCCCAATAGGGGCTCCAGAGGTGAGCACACAGATTCTCAAATATTTATTGGATGTCCAGTGTTGGGAGGAGCCTGAGGCTTGTCTACAGGAACCTCTCTGACTTTGAGAATAAGCACCACAGGCCTCCATCTCTCACACCCAGGAAGACCTTACTGATATTTTATTTAAGTTGCTCTGGCTGACCGTTAAGCTGACTTTCTTTTCTTTTTCTTCTGTGGATTAGAGAAGAGTTGTCATTTATATGAAAAGGAGAACAATGCTTCATTATGCTTATCCCCTCGTGTCTGCCAGAGGGGGTGGGGAGGAGAACATAGTGGCTGTGGTGCATTTAGGAGACCCAGAAGTGACCCAAGTCCTGAAGAGATTTGGGGCAGGGCTGTGGAGGATTTTGGGAAACCATCCTCAAGGCTGGCTTTTGGCTTTGGGCCTTGGGAGAAGCTTGGCAAAGCAGAGGCAATTTGGAAATCCCCAGGGGCCATGAGGAAATCCCCAGCAGCTGAGACCTCAGAGAGCAGCGGGCCTGCTGCTGCCCAGTCAGGTGGTCTCCGCAGTGGGCCACACCTGCCTTCCTAGTCTTCGTGTATTGACTCTGGGTCTTGGCAGAGAGGACAAGCCCAGGCGTCCCTGCTTGGGCTCTGTGCCCGAAAAGGTGTAGTAAAACCGATGGGGTGTGCCAATGCAGGGGCTGAGGGAGTATAGGGGCTGGGGGTGGTGCCAGACCCCCCCCCCCCCGGCCTCGGCGACCACTTCTGGGGCAGTGATCTGTAGCTCACTGTCCCAGTGCCCACTGACCTCCCTGATTGCTTGTGCTGGGCCCCTCCCTACAACAGATTCAAGGCGTTCCTGGCGTCTTTGGACCTTGTACTCATGTATTCATTCAATAAGCATCAGTTCCTACATATAGCAGGCATCCATCAATAAGCACTTACTGAATGTCTGCTGTATGTAGGAACTGTTCCAGGCTCTGGGGATAGAGCAGTGATGAGAACAAAGTGGGCGCCGAGTTCATCCCTGCCTCTTCTTGCCCTGAGCATCCTGGGGACGACAGATGCCATCTTGCCGCCGCAGCCCCCTGGGGCCTGAGCTCCCCCGGGACGCCTCCTAGGGGCGGGGCCCGGAGGCCGGCCTGGCGGAGGTGAAAGCCCGCGGCCTGGGTAGAGCGGGAGTATTGATGAGAAGGGGGCGGCCGCCCTCTGCCGGGCACCAGTGGGACTGCAGGGCGGAGCTTCTGGGGCTCCAGGCGCATGTGCTGGGCCTGGCCATGCCCCCTTGGCACCGCCCAGGCTCCGGCGGGCTGTGGGGCTAACCGGGGAAGTGCGGGTGGTGGCGGGCGCCTGGGCCTGACTCCGCCCTCACAGACCCTGACCCATGCGGAGGGTGCTGAGTGGCTGGGGCATCCCTGGGCGTGCACCGTTGGTCACTCCAGGTTTCCTCTCAGCCCTCCTTCTCCTTCCTGAGACCATCCCTTGGCTTCTTCAAGGGAGTCTGCCCCTCTAACACTTCAGAATCTACTGGCCATCGACACCCGGTAGAATTTAATAAAAATTCTTGGCACCTCAATACCAATCACTGTCTCCTAACACTGCTGTTTCATACGAGATGAGATTTTGTTACACACAAACACAAAGGAATGAAGGATAATTCCTCCTAAGAAAGGGAAGGCACTCCTGCGCTGGCATTTTCTTTGAGGCAGGTGTAGACTCTAGTACTGGCCCTAGGGCTGGTGCTGAGGACCTCTGAAGTGATCATCCAGGAAGTGCACCTGCCACCCTAGAGGTTGGGCCCTCCTTCCCCAAAGGCAAGTGCTCTAGACCAGCAGGACTCTCCCCAGCTTCCCTAAAGAGTTCTGTTAGTGACACTTTACACATGGCAAATTTACTTTGTAATACAAGGATCATATAATTAGTACCCATTTATGGCAACGGTGCTTACAGACTTTTTTTTTTTATATAGACGTTTTGATTTACAGAGGAACGAGAGGGACAAATGGGGTCAGGGAAGTATTCATTTGTTAGAATATATTTTGTTGAGATACTCCCAAGCTTGAAACCTTAGCATATTCCCTTCCTTTTCTCAATCTCCACCCCCACCCGCTTGTGCCCATTTCCCATCCTCCCACAAATAGTCACCAAGTCCAGCTTATTTCTCTTGCGTCACCCTCTCTTCTCCATCCACTGCCAGAATCCTAGGTAGACCCTCCTAATCTCTCATCTGGCATCACCTTTTACCTTAACTTCCTTTTTTTTTTTTTTTTTTTTTGGTCACCAGGCTACAGTGCAGTGACATGGTCATAGCTCACTGTAACCTATAACCTTGAACTCCTGGGCTCAAGATCCTCCCACTTCAGCCTCTCAACTAGCTGAGACTACAGGTGCACCCGTGGCTAATTTTTAACTTTTTTATAGATGGGGTGTCTCTGCGTTTCCCAGGCTGGTCTTGAACTCTGGGTCGGAAGTGATCCTCTCACTTCTGCCTTCCAAAGTTTTGGGATTACAGGTGTGAGCCACCATGCCTGGCTGCCTTGACTTTCTAATGTTCTTTCACCGTCTCCCCTCCTTTCTTTTCCTCTTGCATCCTGTTAGCTCAGATTTTTTTTTAAGGCAGGGTCTCTTCCTCTGTCATTCAGGCAGGATTGCAGTGGTGTGATCACAACTAACTGCAGCCTTGACCTTCCCTGGGCTCAGGTGATTCTCCCACTTCAGGTTCCCAAGTAGTTGGGACCACAGGCATGCTACCACCATGCCCAGCTAATTTTTGTGTTTTTTGTAGAGACGGGATTTCACTATGTTGCCCAAGCTGGTCTTGAACCCCTGAGCTCAAGCAATCTGCCCGCCTTGGCCTCCCAAAGTGCTGGGATTATAGGAATAAGCCACATGCCTGACCTGCTCAGCATTCTTTTTTTTTTTTTTTTTTAAGATGAGGTTTCACCATGTTGATCGGGCTGATCTTGAACTCCCGACCTCAGGTGATCCGCCCACCTTGGCCTCCAAAGTGCTTGGATTACAGGCGTGAGCCACCATGCCCAGCCCTGCTCAGCATTCTTAAAGCGCAGGTTAAATCATGCCCCATTACTCTCCAGAAACTTGCCGTGCCTCCCATTGTTTTCCAGGCAGGTGGTGGTGTGTAAGGAGCCAGGCTCTGAGTTCAAATCATCTGGCCAGTCTTAACCCCTGTAAACCCCGCTTCCCCATTCCACAATTCCCCTTTTCATTATCTCACAGGGTTTTGAGAGGAAAACCAGTAGGACTGTGTCTGGCCATGGCTAGTGCGCGGTGTGTGCCTTCTTGTTCCTTAGACTGCCCACCTTGCTTTCATCTCAGGTAGAGCTCTCTCAATTGTGAGCAACAGAAAGCCCAGCTCAACGAGAAGGGCTTGAAAAGAAGATACGCATTAGCACCAATATCTGAAAAGTCCAACAGTAGAACTGGCTACAGGCCCAGCCTTATCTGGAAACATTATCAGTGTGACTAGGACCTGATCTTTTCTGTCTCTCACCCCATCTCCTAGGCAGGCTTGATCCTCAGACAAGTAATGGCAAAATGTCACAGCCCTAGGTTCAAGTTACGTGGAAAAAGAAGTATAACTGAATAATCCCATAGTTTCATTATGTGTCCTTGAAACCGATTGGTTCACACACCCTCCATGAACTTATGGCCTGAGGATATGATATTCTCATTGGCCAGGGCCAAGTCATTTTCTGGGGTGGGTCCCCAGAGGGAAACTGGGGTGCTATAATCAGAGGATGGAGGAATGGGTGGCTGGCGGCAGAAATAACACATGTCCGCTACAGCACACACCTGCTTGATTTGAGACCCAGCATCCTTCCCAGCTTTAATCCCTCATTGCTTTCCTGTATGTGTCGTACATTTCTTTCAGACTTACTGTTCACATCTCATGCTTTCCCACCTCTTTGCCTTTTATTTATTGTATTGTATTGTATTTTTTTGAGACGGAGTGTTGCTCTGTCACCCAGGCTGGAGTACAGTGGTGCTATCTCAGCTCACTGCAACCTCCACCTCCCGGTTTCAAGAGATTCTCTTGCCTCAGCCTCCCAGGTAGCTGGGATTACAGGTGCTTGTCATCATGCCTGGCTATTTTTTTTTTTTTTTTAAGTAGAGACAGGATTTCACCATGTTGGCCAGGCTGGTCTCAAACTCCTGACTTCAGGTGATCCGCCCACCTCAGCTTCCCAAAATGCTGGGATTACTGGCGTGAGCCACCACGCCCGGCCCCTCTTTGCCTTTTCTTACACTACATCTTCACTCTGGAATTCCCTTCCTACCTCATTGCCACATTATAACATTTCTCTCTTTTATTGGCCTAGCTCTGAACTGTCTGTAAGCTGTGTGTCTAATTCCCTAACCGGAACAGATCTTTGCCTCTGAACTTCCCTAGATGGTTCTTGATGTCGATGTTGGAGCACTGAGCACATTCTGACTTGAATTTTAATTCTCGGGGTACCTTTGTTACCCCCTCTGCTGTTCTGCACATTTTTTGAAGTCAGGAAGTATTTAGTTGAAAACAAGAACTAAATCATCTCTTTCACTCAGTCACTCAAACGTGCCTCATACTGTCTGAGCAGGACCCAGTGCTAGGTGAGTGCTGGGGTACAGCAGTGAGCAACACACAGCGTCTGCCTCGGGAAGCTCAGTCAGTGGTGGGGAGTCTGAAAAAGAAGCAGGCATGGTGCTTCCCCACAGTGTTCACCTTGAGGTGTTACAGTTCACGGCTAGTTGAATAAGTGAACAACTTCCTCCAGCCCTCAGAGCCTCTCATCTGGCCTGCCCCCAGCTCTGCTAGGCGGCTCTGCCTGGTCAGGTGCCTGAAACAGAGCCAGGGACCTTAAACTCACCCACGCCACCAACATGGAAGAGCAGAGCAGTTGAAGTTGTCACCTCACAGGAAGATCCCCTTGTTCCTCACTCTGTTCCAGCCCGCTTATTGTGCAGGCACCATTCAGATCAGTCGGCTAAATCCATATGGGTTTTCCTGGAACACCTGTTGTGTGCCTCGTGCTGGGGAATGGGATGGGATAGAAAGGAAGTAGGAAGTGGTCCCAGCTCTCCAGGGAAAGCAGGTTAAACATGCAACATGAATCGATTATCATTCAGAACATTAGTTATGCTGTAAAGTCATGGCACGTGGACAGTACACTTCAATAAATTCAACTATATGGTTGTGTAAGAAACCATATTACTGTAGTCTAAAATTATAAAAATTATATTTTGTGTGTTTTTACTATATGCCGTACATGGCTATTCTGCTTTCCTACAGCTATATTCTATCAAATGGCATACCCAAAAACCATGTGTACTATACTTTGTGGGTAGTTTAGGGGGATTTTCAGGAGTTTTGGACTAGGTTCTATTTTTGCCTTACGTGCTGACTTTAGAATCTAACCCCTTATAGTGTGTGATTCCACTGTCTATAACAGAGCACCATGTTGAGTATAACCAAGAACTGTATGTATGTGATATGTTTAGGTGTAGGTAGTGAGTGCTACGGTTTATAATAATGATGATATTAATAATTTAATAACTATAATTTTCCAGGCTGCATGTCAGTTGCTTTATATGTTCTGCCTTTTCTATTCTCACAACAGCCCCTTAAGGTGGATATCAGACTATTTTAAGGCCAAAACAGTGGAAACTCTAAGAAGTCGAGTAACTTTTCCTTAGGTCAGACAGCAAGAAAAAGGCTGGGATTCAGACCCAGGCGTGTCCAGCTGCCAAGTCCACGTTCTTTGCATTGCTGGGTGGGTCTTAGGTTTCAGGGAAGGCTTTATAAAGGAAGCGGGAGTCGAGATGGGCCTGGAGAGATGGGGAGGGCGGCCAAGGTGGGGAACACATTCATAGGGAATGGCTCTGGTGGTGACAAGGGCAGGCAAATGAGGGAGAGCTGGGCTGGCTGAGAAGAGAAAGAAGAGACTAGGAAAGTGGATGGGGCCAGATTATAGATTCCGGCTGTCCTTGGAGGCAAGCTGAGGGGCTTGGGGTGGCCTGGCTGGCTGTGGGAGTGCCCACGTGGCCCTTGGAGCCATCAGTTAGGCTCATTGAAGACCATGCCCTGAGATTGCACCACGCTTTGAGCAGTGGAGGGACTAGCTGTGATTGCATGTGAAGCTGAATGGAGACAGGCACGCCGACAGGCGAGTGACAGCTGATGGCCTAATGAGGCAGGGGACAAAAGAATTAAAAAGCAGACATATGGCCACAAAGGCCGTCTGGCCTTCCTCTAATATAGGCATATCTGAGGCTTCAGCATGGCGGTGCCTAAGACGGACTGCTGCCCTTGGAGAGAGGCTGGGGCATTGGTGGGGCAGAAACCAGGCTCTGTAACCAGGCCAAGAAGTTGGGAGTCATCATGGTGGAGATGGCGTGCCCTTCGGTACAGGATGGAGCAGAAATGGATTGGGCTCAAGAAGGAAGGCTCAGAGTTTGGGATCTTTGAGAAGAATTTGGAGTGTTGTACTTAAAAAAACAGGGCATATATGTTTGTTATTTTTAGGATTATAAATGGTATAGAATTTAGAAAATAACTTAAATATTTTATCCTTTATAGAGGATAGGCTCCAGTTACCTGGAAATTTTGCTTACAATACCTCATTTTTTCCCCATTTATGATTATAGGTAGATACTAATAATTAAAATGTATTGAGGCCAAACGTGGTGGCTCATGCCTGTAATCCCAGCACTTTGGGAGGCCGAGGCAGGTGGATTGCTTAAGCCCAGGAGATTGAGACCAGCTGGTGCAACATGGGAAAACACCTTCTGTACAAAAAAAAAACAACTTATAGGGTGGCATGGTGGCGCATGCCTGTGGTCCCAGCTACTGGGGAGGCTGAGGTGGGAGGATGGGCTGAGCCTGGGAGATGGAATTTCAAGGAGCCAAGATAGTGCCACTGCATTTCAGCCTAGGCAAAAGAGCAAGACCCTGCTTTTTTAAAAAAAAATACTGAAAATGAAACAGTGCTGGGCACTGTTCTCAGAGCTGTGTATGTACTAATTCTTTTGACCCATGGAATAACCCCATGTGGTAGGTGCTGTGATTTTCCTATTTTACAAATGAAGAAATTGAAACACAGAGGCTGGGCATGGTGGCTCACACCTGTAATCCCAGCACTTTGGGAGGCTGAGGTGGGCGGATCACTTGTGGTCAGGAGTTCGAGGCCAGCCTTTCAAAAATGGTGAAACCCTGTCTCCACTAAAAATACAAAAATTAGCTGGGTGTGGTGGCATACACCTGTAATCCCAGCTACACAGGAAGCTGAGGCACAAGAATCACTTGAACCTGGGAGATGGAGGTTACAGTGAGCCGAGATAGTGCCACTCTACCCCAGTTGACAGAGTGAGTTGAGACTCCATTTCAAAAAATAAAATACAAATGAAAAGACAACACAGAGAGGTCAAATTGTGTAGTTTAGTATGTGGAAGGCCATGCGGCTCTGGAGGTCTCACTCCTAACCATGGTCTGCTGTCAATCATCTCTTTGAAGCAGTGCTTCTCAGACTCGAATGTGCCTCAGCACCACCTGGAAGCCTAGTTATATACAGATGCTGCACCCCATATCCAGAGTTCTTGATTCAGCGGGTCTGGGTGGGGTCCCTAGAATTTGCAAGTCCCCAGGGGGTGCCAATGCTGCTGGCCTGAGAACTTTGAGAACCAAAGCCCTTTCACATATATTATGTACCAGTTCCATACTGGTTGGGTAAAAAAGTCAGTACAGGTGTAATCTTCATTTTACAGATAAGGAAAATTTAAGTCACCTGCCTGTGTTCACACAGCTAAGTCATTCATTCACTCACTCATTTAACAAATGGACATTTCTGTGTTAGGCGTTATGTCGGCCTTAGAGACTTGCAGTGCTCAGCCTTGGCTACATGTAAGAATCACCTGGGGAGCTTTAATTAATAAAAAAAATTCCAGTGCCCAGGCCTCCCTCCCAGGCCAATTATTATCAGAAGCTGAGAGGGAAAGGGTGGGATCTAGGCATCAGTATCTTTTTCAAGTTTCCCAGTGGATTTCATTGAGCAGCTGAGGCTGGCACCTTGTTCTAAGTAGGCACTAGAGATGCACCTGTGCCAATGCACGTGCTTCCGAAGGGCCAGATGCTCCCCCTGGGGAGACAGCTCACTCCCTAGAGAGCAGGGACATAAGCACTGTGTCCTAATAGCCTGAGTATGTGACTGTGTGATGACGGGACTTGGACAGTGCATGGCAACAAGCATGGGGTATATGCCAGACTGGCGGTTCTGTATCAGGGCTTCCTAGCACCACCTCCCCACCCACCTCGTTTTTTTTTTTTTTTTTTTTTTTTCCTGAAGAGGAAGAGGGAAGCAATGACTGTTTCCTTTTTTCTGCAGAGCTGACAGCTTCTGAGACTTGCACTCCCTCTCTTTTGGCCCCTTCTCTTTCTGTTCCCCAGCTCCCATTTCAGCCTCTCAGGGGTCCCTAGTTCTGGTCTAGGCATCCCGTGGTGCCAGCTGGAGAGCCAGGCCAGGATTTCTCTTCACAAGGAACACTGGCTTTTCACAGGCAGCCGTCGCTCATTGGCCAGATACCCATGACTTCCTCTGTCTGCA
Organism: Saimiri boliviensis; assembly: GCF_048565385.1. Classification (NCBI taxonomy): domain Eukaryota; kingdom Metazoa; phylum Chordata; class Mammalia; order Primates; family Cebidae; genus Saimiri; species Saimiri boliviensis. The sequence continues at coordinate 29,992,066 of NC_133465.1, forward strand.
GGGCTGAGGCCCACCCCACCGTCCCCACTATGCAGTCTCTCTCGTGTGAGGAGGAGAGATGTAAAGGTAGAGTGCAGTTGATTCTCTGCATATCCCCCGTGTGCTGATGGCAGTGGAGCAGTAAGTGGGCCTGCCCGTGTGGGTCTCTGCTCCTGCCATACCTTATAGAACTGCTCTGTGGCTGCTATGTGGGCACAGTGTGCAGTGGGCCCTGTGCGTTGTCTTGGATGTGACGTTAGTGGCTGTCTTGGCCTCTGCTGCAGTAATTAAGTGGCTAGCGTAGGCCTATGATTTGCGTGTTCTCAAGAACACTGCGCTGATTGAATGTTCATGCATGGTGGGGTGTGTGTGTGTGTACATGTACGTGAGTCTACATGAGTGCGCATGTGCTTGTCTCAAGCTTGGCCTGTGGGGCCGGGGGCCGCAGGTCTCAAATTCCTCTGCTATTTTTAGGAGCCATATCAGCCCAGCTGTCCCGGAGCCGGGGTGTGTGTCCATAGGAACGTCCCACCCTCCCTATCCTTACCCTGACGCCCCAACACTGCCTGCCCTCCACCCTAATGGCTTTACCCTAAGAGCCTTCTCCTTCTCCACACACACTGCTGTATCACCCTCTCCCTCCTGGCATACCTGATACCCGCAGTCCTCCGGGCCACTGGCTCCAACCAGGGCTGGGCAGCTTGGAACGGGAGGGGCTGAGAGAGGGCGGGAACTGGGCGGGGCCGAGCCTGTGCTATTTTGAGCTGCTAACGGAGCAGGAGCAGCATCAGAGCGGAGTCTCCTTGCTCTGAGCTGCTCCTGGCCGGGCCATGCGGGTGAGTGTTCCTCTGACCCCCCACCCCGGAAATGTCCCAGCTTCCTCATGCTATTTCCTCATTTAGGGAAAGAGGGACCTTTCTGTGATTTCCCCAGATGTCGCTGAAGTAGATGGGGAGAGGGGGTGGGGCTGCCTTGGGGCTCAGCTCTCCTGAGCTGCTTGGTGAGAAGGAGTTACTCAGCCCCGGAAGCCTTAAAGAAGGGAGTTACCCAGACCCGGAAGCCTCAAACCCCTCTGTGGCTAGGAGCAGGGCATCTGGGCCTGACTCTTGACTTCAGGAGGGGCACTGTCTTCTGTTTCCTGGGTTGCTTCCACCCCCAAGCCTGTGACACACCTTCCCGCCAACCATTAGTGCTTTTTTGGCCTTCATGCCTTAGAACACTGTTTTCTTCCAAATCTGCAGCCCCCCAGCACCCAAGGTCTTCAGCAGTCTTGCCCCTGCTTTGCTGCCGGTATAGCTCTCTCCTCCTTTCCTCCTTGAGAGGGGATGGTCCTTGGAGTTGTCGGGGAGCAACCCTTCTCACTGTCCCCAAGAGTAGTCTCAGCCTGGCCACCTCCATTGCTTGCACAGGTCACTTGCAAGGGGCACAGATGGCATGCCGGGGATGCCCTGACTGGCCCTAAGTCTCTTTTTGAGTAGAGATTACTCCAGAGAAGTAAGTTCCTTAAAAAAGAAAGTGAGGAGAGACATAGCTGCTCCCAGTCCTTTCCATTCCCCTGACTCTACCCCTCCCAGCCCAAGGGTAAGGTTTTCAGTTGTGTCAGCAGTTGGCAGAGTGCGTGGGCTGGCCTGGTGTGGAGGTGCATCAGGAGCCTGAGATGTGCCCGTGAGCACTTGTATCTCTCTCTGCTCAGGACTGCCCTGCCTCAGCCCCCAAACTGGCACCAGGGCTGAGGTGTGTGGGCAGTATGCCTGGGGGTAGGGGAGAGGTCAGAGAGAGCTCCTCACCCTGAGAGATGGGTGCTTCCTGGACTAGCTTACTCTCCTGAGCCACCCCTGAGCCACTAGCACTGGGCCACAGATTCAGGGCCATGCACAGTGATGTCCAGGCAGACAGCAAAGTGCCCTGCAGAGGGGGCAGGGAGCATCCCCAGGGAAGGGAGGCCTGCAGCAGGTCCAGTCGTTGGAGGAGGAAAGCCAGACCCTTCTGCAACTACAGTTGCGGCAGGAAGCCATTCCAGTGCACCTGCTTCCTCTGGGCTGGCCTGCAATGAGGCGGGTGCCTGGCTGCTTTCTGTTCCGCCCTGGGGCTGGGGACGGCTCTGGCTGGAGGCAGGACTGCAAGGGCCAGGTTGTCCCTGCCAAGCTCGTCTCCCCCTCCTCCTCTGTCTGGCAGTGTGGCCTTCGGTTCATTCCCTAGAGAGCTTCCCTTCTTCTCAAGCAGTTCCATGTAAAGCATATTCAGGTCGGTGGGTGGAGGGGCGGGTCCTCATTGGAAACCCCTGCTTTCCTCCCAAGCTGCTGTTCTGGCAGCTGATGTCGAAGGACAACAGGGCAGGTGAACCAGGGGAGGTGGCGGGCAGGGTGTGCCTTCATCCCTTCAAGTGAGCTGTGGAGGTCTCTTGCTGGAGACCTGAGTGTGAGTCCCAGATCTGCCACTTGCTGCTGGGAGGCTTTGGGCAGGTCACCTGACCTTCTGAGCCTCTTTTTGCTCATCTGTAAAGTAACTAACACAGTCACACTAGTATCTATTTCAGAGGGATGTTGTGAGAATCAAATGAGATGATTCATGTGAAGGATTCAGCACAGTGCCTGACACATAGCAAATGCTGAATAATGATTAACTGTTTTTTACTGTCATACTATTACTTCTTCCCTTCTTTATTCCTCCCATCCCCCCACCCCCAGTCCTTAGATAAGTTGGTGCTAGGTTGGTACTGGCAGGAAGGAGTCTCCTGAGAACTGCCCTCTGTGCCTCCGAATGGAAAAGGAGAGGGAGGAGAGGAGAATGCCCTGCCTCTTGGTCCTCAGAAGGAGAAGCCCTGGGTGTGTGAGTGCTGGCAGAGGCGGTGAACCGGCCTTAGCCACCGGCCATGTCTTGGCTTCCTCTGGGCACTCTCTTGAGGGTTACCCTCTGCTCTTGGGGGCTTGCAGTGTGCAGATGTCTGGCATGGATGCTTGAGTCTCGATGTGGTTGCCGGGCATTCTGGGCCTGAGGGGCTGGCTGAGGTGTAGCATCATTCTCCTAGGAGCATTTGTGCCCCCATTCCCTCCTGTGAGGAACACACAGGATGCAGGTTAAGACTGGGGGGCTCGGCCAGTTGTGGTGGCTCACGCCTATAATCCAAGCACTTTGGAGGCCAAGGCAGGCGGATCACCTGAGGTTGGGAGTTCAAGACCAGCCTGACCAACATGGTGAAACCCCATCTTTAAAAAAAAAAAAAAAAAAGATCAGGAGGGCTCTGCTGGCATAGTGAAGAGTAAACCCCAGCTGGCGCTGCTCCCCAAGTATCAGAAGCCTTCCCGGGCTGAGGTTTGACAGTCCCTCAGCATACTTCTTGGATTTCTCCTCTTTTAGAACAAATGCTTCTAGCTATTATCTTCTTTGCTTTTTCTTTTTTTATTGACTATTTCGCCATCTACAGAGTAAAAATAAGCAGTAAGTAACAAATACATAACACAATAAATACCAAGTGTTCCCATTGTGTCTAATTTGCACAGTTTACAAGATTATTATGATCACTCTTTGTATACTATTTGAGTTCTAGTTTTTTTGATCGATGTTATTTTATGTGGAGATTTCCATATGGTTACATTGTCCACACATTTGTCGATTTAAATGGCAATAGAAGTACAGGTTGCACCTAACCATTTCCTAATTCTAGGCATTTGGGCTGTTTCCAATCTGGAGCTGTTATACAGAGTGCATCTATAAAAATCTTTGTATTTTTTTTTTTCTTTCTCTTTCTTTCTTTAAGACAGCTCATTGGACATACATTCCTGAAGATGGAGTGGCTAGACCAGAGGATGATGCATTTTGTGGCTGTTGTTCCACAAAGAGCTACTAAGCAATTTCAGTGTCCTTGCCCTCCCCCTAACCCAGGCACTGAGTTTACTATGTATTTATTGGGAGTATGTTTAGAGATTATACCTCCCTTGTTTGTACCATGTCCCTGGGAAACAGAATGGGCAAGTGTTGTTCTCTGTAGTTTACGTTTGGGGAAGAGATTAGATGGGAATAAGAGGTTTGTGCAAAGAGCTCCTGTCCCATTACTCTCGTGCAGTTAACGTTTATTGAGTGCCTATAGTATGGTGGTTAAGTCCTGCTCAGGAGTGAATCACAGTCCAGGATGACAAAGACACACAGACAGCTTCCCAAGATCCATTCTGGTTGTGGATCCCAGCTCTACTACTTACTAGTGGTGGGGCGCTAGGCAACTCACTTTCTTTATTTCCTTATCTAGAAAGTGGGTTGTGAGGATTCAATGAAGAGACCTGTGTGAAGTGCCTTCCCCTGTGCCTGACTCATAGTAAGTGTTCAGCGAATGCTGGTTTCTCTTGCTGTCCCTCAAGGGAAGAAGTCAGAAGTGCCACAGAGGGAGTAGGTGGGCAGGGCTGCACAGAGTGGCAGAATCATGATGGGGGTCTCCCTTTTTGCAAGTCCATAAACTCAATTTGGAAAGTTGCACACTAGTAAAACACACGGTGAATCCGTGCTTTGGCCTGACCAGATCTGCTGAACCTTCACACTGATGAAGCTTATCAGCCAGATTTGGCTACCAAGGATGATGCCTGCCTAACATACCAGAAAAGGTTGGCGCTAAGGAAGCTGCACAGGCTTTGGAGGCAGACCAATGTGGGTTGACGTCCAAGTTCCCCCCCCTCCCCCCCACTTAACTAGCTTTGTGACTTAACCTCTTTCTGAGGCTTTTCTCTCATCAATAAAATGGGAATCGAGAATTCCTATATCACCAATCCTCAGATTGTTGTAAGATTTACATTAGAAAATAAATGTTGAATAACTTGTATAGGGCCCATCTCATTGTAGGTATTCCATATTCAGTAATGTTGCTGGAAGTAGCTGAAATCCCTAGAGAGAGAACAGGTCATTGGCCTGGCACAGTGGCTCACCCCTGTAATCCTAGCACTTTGGGAGGCTGACATGAGTGGATTACCTGAGGTCAGGAGTTCGAGACCAGCCTAGCCAACATGGTGAAACCTTATTTCTATTAAAAATATACCAGGTGTGGTGGTGGGCGCCTGTAATCTCAGCTACTCGGGAGGCTGAGGTAGGAGAATTGCTGGAACCCAGGAGGCAGAGGTTGCAGTGAGCTGAGATTGTGCCATTGCACTTCAACTCGCATGACAACAACGAGACTTCGTCTCAAAAAAAAAAAAGAGAGAGAGAGAACAGGTCAGGGAAGAGAGGCCTTAGATCTAAACACCCTTGCTCCAGAGAGTCATTTGTTCCCAACTCAGATGTTGCCACCAACTTTGGAGCCTGAGTTTCTTACCTATTCTGTATTGGATAAGAGTGACTTGATATATTTTTTAAAAATTTTTTGTGGGTACGTAGGAGTTATATATAATTAATGGGATATATATGTGTATATACATATGTGTGTGTGTGTATATATATATATATATATGTGTGTGTGTGTATATATATATATATATATTTTTTTTTTTGAGATAGGGTCTCACTCTGCCACCCAGGCTGCAATGGAGTATTGCGATCTTGGCTCGCTACAACCTCCGCCTCCCAGGTTCAAGTGATCCTCCCACCGCAGCCTCCCCAGCCGCTAGGACACCATCCCTGGTTAATTTTTTTGTGTTTTTGGTAGAGACAGGGTTTCGCCGTGTTGCCCAGGCTGGTCTCAAACTGCTGAGCTCAAGCAATCCACCCACCTTAGCCTCCCAAAGTGCTGAGATTACAGGCATGAGCCACCATGCCCAGTCCATGAGATGTTTTGATACGGGCATGCACTGAGAAACAAGCACTTTGGCTGGGTGCGGTGGCTCATGCCTGTAATCCCAGCACTTTGGGAGGCTGAGGCGGGCGGATTACAAGGTCACGAGATTGAAACCATCTTGACCAACATGGTGAAACCCTGTTTCTACTAAAATACAAAAAATTAGCTGGGCATGGTGGCCCTTACCTGTAGTCCCAGCTACTTGGGAGGCTGGGGCAGGGGAATTGCTTGAACCCAGGAGGTGGAGATTGCAGTGAGCCAAGATTGCGCCACTACACTCCAGCCTGGCAACAGAGACTCTGTTTCACACATACAAAAAAGAGAAACAAGCCCATCATAGAGAATGGGTTCTCCACCCCCCAAGCATTTATCCTTTGAGTTATAAACAATCCAGTTACAAGATAACTTGCTCTTGATCCAAAGCAAATCTCAGCTGAAATTCAGTGATAAGGAAGGGAGGAAAACTATCCATGCAATTCTGCATAAAAGCCACAGAGAGAATTTCCTCTGGGGAGAGCCCCATATCTGTGTTAGAGTAATGCTCACAGGAACGGATGATGCAGAGGAACAGGCATGGGTGGAAATGGCCCGGTGTCCTCACAGCCTGGGCCGGATGGGACCTCCCTGGATAAGTAGGAAAACTTGAACAAGAGATCAAAGATCAAAAGAGTTAATTACACTAACAAACTAACTGAATAATAAAACAGAAGTCAACAAAGCAAAATAAAAGCAATTAATTGAAAACAAAGCATTTTCTAATTTTTGACTATTAATTTGTGATAAGTAGTTATAAGAATGAACCAGTTCTTAAACTCCACTGAATTGCACTGATTCTTTGGATGAGGCCTCTCCCTGGACTGAGGCAGATTCTGACTTGATTTTTCAAGAGGCCCAGCTCTGGTTTCTAATCCACAGATGGACAGTTTTATAGTTCTCCAGGCTTCTTGCCCCAGGTAATTGTATGTTACAGCTGGAAGGCAAAGTTGCTGGATCCTGAGGCAGCTTCCTCAATTCCTCTCCTAGGTCACAGGCCCACAACTTCTACTGTATTAAGGGTTTGAGTGCCTGCCAGGTGTGGTGGTTCACACTTGTAATCCCAGCGCTTTGGGAGGCTGAGGTGGGTGGATCACCCGAGGCCAGGAGTTCAAGACCAGCCTGACTAACATGGTGAAACCCATCTCTACTAAAAGGGCATGGTGGCACATGCCTGTAATCCCAGCTACTTGGGAGGCTAAGGCAGGAGAATTGCTTAAGCCCAGGAGGTGGAGGTTGCAGTGAGCTGAGATCATGCCATTGTACTCCAGTCTAGGTGACAGAGCGAGACTCTGTCTCAAAAAATAATAGTAATAATAAATAAGAGTTTGAGTGCCTCTCCCCACGTAGACTCCTAAGGTGCCAGACATAGAGAGGCTTTGAGCCATTATCTAGACTAGTCAGGCCCTAATTCTTCATGGAGACCCAAAGAGGCAAAGTGGCTTATTTGCAGCACAGAGCTTCACTTTAGGACACCGAGGCGGGCAGATCACTGAGGTCAAGAGTTCGAGACTAGTTTGGCCAACATGGTGAAACCCCGTCTCTACTACAAATACAAAAATTAGCAGGGCGTGGTGGTGCATGCCTGTAATCCCAGCTACGCGGGAGACTGAGGCGGGAGAATCACTTGAACCCGGGAGGCAGAGGCTGCAGTGAGCCAAGATGGCACCATTGCACTTCAGCCTGGGCGACAGAGCAAGACTGTGTCTCAAAAAATGAAAACAAAGCACACAGCTTCCAAGGGTAGGGAGTTCTATGTTCTGTATCTACCTGCCTTCATTTTTTCCTTTAATATTTTATTCCTTACTCCAATACCCTTTTGAGTTTTATAATCCTTCCTCCTCCACTCCATCCCTCCTTTCCCCTTGTTGCCCACAGCATTTGTCCTGGGAGGTTCTGACCTTTAGGAAGACTCTGAGACCCTGAGAGACCCTGCCCCTCATTTCTTCTCTGACCCAGGGTACAGGTTACCTTCAGCGCCATGGCCTTTTCATCAAGGTTCGCCTTCTGGGAACAAAAGGAAAGTTGGATTTTAAAATCTTTATGTTTTTCCTGTGTGCTTGGCATGTTGTGTCTGCAGGCAGGAGACTGGCTTGTGGGAGAGGGAGCTTTGGAAGCTAGAGATGGACTGGGGCACGTGTGTGTAATTGGTGGTTGGGGGGAGAATGACGGTGGCGGGTGGTGAACTCCCTATTCTGGCTGGATGGGATCCTGTGCTGAGTCATGCTCTTCCCCTAAGCCCCACCTCTGGTAAGGTGAGCCGCCTATTGTCCGGCTGCTGGTGTCCCTCTGGGTTAACCCCTCCATACCCTTCCCACCGCCCTGCTGCTTTGACTCACCCCTGGAACGTGGGCTGCTGTGGAGAGACCACTGGAACTAGGTGTTTCTGAGCCTGGGGGCTGCAGTGGGTAAGAGGACAAGGGGCCGAGGGTGGGGAGTCAGGCCAGTTGGCCACCTGCGCCCAGAGGGTGATTCAGGCTGCAGACTTGGGAGTGCCTGTGTGCGTGCCTTTGTGCGTGTGTGCAGTCCCCAGCTGGGCAGTGACCTACAACAGCCAGAGCCCTTCTGGCAGAGGAGGTAGCAGTGAGTCAGCCTGACACTAAATCTAGAGCTGAGCTCAGAGCTGGGCCCAGTGTTCCAGATGCTTGGGGGGCACCCAGTATTTTCCCCAATGCCACACCTTGGGGAAAACACTTGGGGTCCCAAACTTGAGCCACTGGAGGGAAGACAGATTTGGAGCTGGTGAAGAGCACAGAGTGGACTTGGAACCTGGGCCACCCTGGAACCCGAGCTAACAGCACTGTGCGCAGTAATGCTTGTGTCTGTGTGGTTTGTGAACACTTGTCCCCCCACTAACCTATGTGACCCGGAGCTACTGCATGGTGTGATCCCTGGGGGAGGGAGTGGGGAGAGTGATGACGTGGTGGGCAGCAGCAGACACAGACCTAGACCCTGCCACTCTTCCTCACTCTGTCCACCAGCCCTTCCCTTTCTCTGCTCCGATTCCAATTCTTAAAAGAAGTAGGCTTCACTCTGGTGAATATTTGCCATTTCCACCCATCCTCGGCATTGTAAACTAATTGTGAAGCTTGAGCCTGTTGCAAATAGCTCTGTGGACCAGAGGCAGCTTTAAAACTGCAGCGGCCATCACACCGGCCAGTTCCCCTGGTACTGCTAATTTGAGTTCAAAATTAGCCATAGACCCTGATTGAAATTGGAGAGCCCCCCCCCAAATGGATCATATAAATGATTCTGGATGTTTCTAAGGATCTTTTCCCTTAGGAATCAAGGTCTTCTTGCCATGCTCCTACCCACGATGTGCTGGGAAGGGGAGGCACGCTGAGGAGGGGGTAGGGTTGGTAGCAGGGCTGTCTTTTTCCTGAAGTCCTAGGTGGCTCAGGAAAGAGGAGAAATTGAATCCACCAAGACTGCCTGAGCTTTTGGAGGGAGAGTTACTGGTGAGGTGGAAAGGAGAGGGCTCTTTTAAACTTGAGACCCGGCCCCTCTAAGTCTCTTGTGAACCAGTTTCTGAACTAAAAGAACCTTCAGAGCTTCCACATCATCTGCCCTTTTTCCAGATGTGTGACAGTATCTGCTGTTTCCGTGCCTCCACTCCTCCCCTCTGACTCAGGCCAGCCAGCTCCTGGGCTGTAACACAAACCCCTGACCACAGTGTCCAGAGCTTAGCATCTTTCCTTTCTCCTTACCCCACCCCTAACTTCAGTGTTCCCTCCCTTGGCTGCATGGTTGGCAGTTTTGTGGGTCTGAGGTTGGGAAAATATCTGGCCTCCTGAATCTCCACCTCTGCCCCACTCCCAGCCTCCAGCAAGAGCTCAGCTGAGCTGAGGGAATTGTGGAGGACCAAGAAGCAAGCCAGAGCCAGCCCGATAGGGGCCAACCTTCACCCTACCCTAAAGGCTGCTGGCCCGCCAGCCACCCACGCTGGGTTACTTTTACCTCCTCAGTCACTAAATCAGGGGCTTTTTGTTTAAATCACTTCTTGTCTGAGCTGCGGATGACTCTTGTAGTTTGGATAAGTTAAATTAGCTGGCTCTTGCTATCTGCCATGAAACCAAAACCACGATGTCGCTGTGGGTAGACCTCTTTAGACAGCCCCCGAAGTGGGCAAAGTGGCTGGTCTGGTCGCTGAGGGCAAGAGTACTTGGCTTTCACCCCCACAGAGACTCTGCATTCTCGAAGTCCTCACTGAACAGTTCTGATTCTAGGATAGGATAGCTCTTGCCCAGATCCCCTTGCCCCGCTATTCCTAAAGACTCAGGAGCTCTGCCTCTTAGGGAGAGGGGGGCCCCTTGAATGTTCTCTCCCTGTGCTTTTAGTGCTGGGTCCCCAGCCTTGACCTGCCAGTGACTTCTTCACCTGCTCCCTCAGGTTAAAGAGGAGGACAAAACTCTGCCAAAGCCTGGCCCTCCTGGCAAAGAGGAAGGGGCTGTAAGTGCATCCCTGAGTTCTCTGAGACGTGTGTGTGTGTGTGTGTGTGTGTGTGTGTGTGTGTGTGTGTGTGTGTTTGCCCCTGCACCTGCTAGCCCTGGACTATCCTGTGAGACAGTTCCATGGAGTAGGTTGAGATTGCAGGGGGCCCCTTCGTACGTGGCTCAGCTGGAGAGAATTCTAGTAAAGAGGCAGAAAGTACGGTGTGTATGATGCCAGCCTGAGGTGTGTGAAGGAGATGGCCAGGGTGCTTTGGGGACCTCCTTTAACCTCCTCCCCAATCCCTTTTAGTTGCCTTCCTTTGGTTATGGGTTCCTGAACCCTTTGGGCCTGGAGAGGCTTTGGTGGGGAAACTCTTAGATCAGGGAGCATTGAATGGGATTCTTCAGCCTGCTCTGTGTGGCACAAGACAAGGGCATGGAGGGACTTCACTCCAGTCACTGCTGTCTCTTCGAAGACCCTGTCAGCTGCTTGGTGCAGGTGACCTGGAGGCAGGCTCCAGCTGCCCACTGCCTCCAGCCCCAGTGCATTGGGATAGAGACCCTGAATAAAGCTGGATTCTTCTAAGGCAAGAGAGGAGAATCCATTTCTGAATAGCCAAGTCCAGAGATGTGTAGTTAGGAGAGGGCATCTGGTAGCACAGGGGGCAGGAGTACCCTGGCTCTGGGACAGAGCTGGGTCACAACACAGATCCTTACTTCATTACCCCAGATGGTGCCTTTCCTGGCTTCCCGCACTTCCTTGGTCAACTTGATTAGCCAGGCACTGTGGCTTCCACCTAATCTGCAAACAGTCCTGCAAAGCCAGCCTGTGATGTGAAAGGGATGGATGTGAGATAGGGAGAGGCCTCAGAGTTGCCCAGAATTTTTTTTTTTTTTTTTTTTCAAAACTGACATGTAAACTGCTTGAAAGAGGGCCATGGCCCATGATAAGTACTATATGTGTTAGCAATCATCATTTTTTTTTTTTTTTTTTTTTTTAAGGCAGAGTCTTACTCTGTCACCCAGGCTGAAGTGCAGTGGTGCCATCTCAGCTCACTTCAGCCTCCTGAGTAGCTGGGACTATATAGGTGCACACCATCAAGCCTGGCTAATTTTTGTATTTTTTGTAGAAACAGTGTCACATGTTGCCCAGGCTGGTGTTAAACTCCTGAGCTCAAGCGATCTCCCTGCCTTGGCCTCCCAAAGTGCTAGGATTACAGGCGTGAGCCACCACACCTGGCTCATCATCATCATCTTAATGATGGAAGGGAGATGGGAGGAAAGCCAGAAGAGGAAGGGGAGGAGAGTAGGATCCAGCGGTAGGGCCACTGGCCAACTGCAGTGCCCTGGCATGCCATTGAGCACTCTTGACCTAAGAGGTCCAGGATGACCTTCAAGCCCTTACTCTCTCTACCCCTTCAGCAGAGCCACCCTGCAGCCAGGGCCTAGACTGAGGCCCTTGGCTCAGCTCTGCTCAGAAGGCGGAACAACCTCTTCATGTGGCCTACAGGGGCAGCAGCTCCCAGGTGTGCCAACTAAGAGCATCTTCCTGCATCCAGGCAAGCATGGGCAGGTGGGCTTTGTGGAGCCCAGTGCCCACATGAGTTCTAGAACCAAGATCATGGTTTTGGGCAACAAGGACTCAAGCACAGCTCAGCTGGTGACAGAGCTCTGCCTGGCCAATAAGGAGACCCCAGGTTACCCTTGCTCCCCCCAGGCAATGTGGCTGGCTTTATGGAAAACTCTACCCTGCTGTTAGCCAGCCTGGCCTTCCAGTGGCAGTCCCTCAGGACCCAGACAGTTACCACCAGTGTGTGAGGGAAGGGTGGGTATCCCAGCTGGAGTATACCAGCCCACTCAGGGCAGAATGGAGCCAAGGCTGCTTGAGTGCTTAACCCTTTGTGGGCTATACACACACTCTGGGAGCTAGGGGGTCTCCAAACCCTTGAGAGGTTTGCAGGAGGAAAACTGCAAGGAGACTGGCAGAAAGCAGGTTGAAGCAGAAGCTTCCTGGGCCAGTGCTGGGCTCTGCAGCCCTCGAGAGTATAAGTGAAGGGCAGATAGTGGCCGCAGAACAGGGACACTGCCAGGAGGAGGCCTGGCATGTCTTGGGGCCAGGAAGAGCTCCCCTGGTCATTTTTTCCTTCAGGATGGGCAGGCTCTTGGTCTGATTGCCCAGAAAACGGGTGATGGAAGGGCCAAGGACCACGAAGGCAGGAAGCCCTGGAGTTAGGCCTGGGATTGGTGGTAGGAATGGAGGTGGGAATTGGCTGTTTGACCTCTCCATGCTCCATCTCTGCTGTGTCTGGGCTGTGAGGCAGTGGGCTCGCCTCAACTAGGACTTGGTTGCTGCCCTAACACAAAGCCAGTAACCCCGGAGCACCTCACCGGCCTCTGGGCACTCTGTGCCGGCATCTCACAGATCTCACAGGTCCATGCTAAGCCTGGGGATAGACAGCAGGTGGCAGTAGTACCTGGTTGTGTTTTGTGGGAAAGAAGCCAAACTCTTAGCTGCAGTTGTCCTATCGGTAAGATGGAAAGTGGGCTTCCTGTGGTAGCCTCTTGGAGCCGTGTGTTGCTTGGTGGATGGATGAATGGAAGATCTGTCCCAGGCCGTGAGGTCATACCTTCTTATTCCCTCTGCATGGGGTGGGCAGGGATGCAGGGGATGATGCTAATATCTACCTGTATTTGTATGACCTTAGCTAGAGGGCAGCTCAAAGGAAGGCAGTGGCCTATCTAAGAGTCCTCAGCCTCCCACCAGCCCGATACCCCCAGAGACTTCCCAGAGAGCCAAGAGCCCTGCACCACCCACACTCGCCATGAATGGCCTGGGAGCTGCCACAGCAGAGGGCCCAAGTGAAGAGGCCCAGGGCCTGTCCCGGAAGCGGGTGGCAAATGCAGTGAGGAAGGTGGTGAGCAAAGTGCTGCCTGGCGAGGAACTTGGGAATGCCAAGGAGCCCCCAGGCAGAGGAGTCAAGTCCCCTGAGCACCCGACTCGAAGCAAGAGGGGAGAAAAGGCAGCCCCTAGTCCCAAGCCGCCACCCCCTCCCCCGCCTCCCCCTCCTCCACCTAAGCCTGAAGCGAAGAAGGAGGCGGCCAAGGATGAGCTCTCCCTGGGCCTGCGGAGCCTGATGTCTCGGGGCAGGGGCAAGGAGCACAAGCCACGTGGCAAGCAGTCTCCTGGGAAGGGGGGGAAGCCTTCCAGCCAGGAGCCAGTCTCCCCAGACAGGGTGGACTCCCCAGAGAAAGCAGGATCCCCAGCCAAGCCTGAAACCCCAAAGAAGCAGCGCTCCCCAGCCCCACCGGAAGAGCTGGCGGCCCCAGGCTCCGCTGGCCCGAAGTCAGACCTCGCTGGAGAGCAGCAGTCCAAGTCACCAGCCCCTGATGTGAAGCAGGAGGTACACTAGTGTGTCACTAACCGCTCCTGCCCCTCACTAGCCTCGCTCAAGGGCCAGGCACCCTCACAGCCGGCTTCCCCAAGCCACCTCTGTGAACCCTGCATGACCAAGAGGCTGAGCCCAGGGTTGTGTGCTGAAGGCAGGGGCTGCATGGCTTTCTTTAACGGAACGCAGACCCCGAGATTGCCTGGGCTGCCAGCAGCTGGGATGGAAACTGCTAACCAGCATGCTGCTGGCCTTGCCATGGGAGTCAGGGCCTGGTCCCCAGCTACATGGCACCAGCTTGAGGCCCCAGACCGCAAACCGAGGAGCAGAGTCTCAGCAGATCAGTTTCAGGCAGAAAGACAGTGTTTTCTCAAGTCAGGGGGTCTGGGTTTGCATCCCCAGCCACTCACCCCCTGGGACCTCAGCAAAGTCCCATCTCAGACTTCTGTTGAATGGGGATAATGCAGGTCTGAAATTTTTTCTCTGATACCTTGGGTGTAGAAGTATTTTGGAAATTAGTAAGTTTTGTATTTTAGTGCCATACAGTATACATAATAAGCACCAATGCATAACAAACATCAATATTTCCAAAGCGAAATCTGAATATTCACACTGCAGGGCATAGAGGATAAACTAACAGGTTTTGCCGCCAAAATAGTTAAGAAAAGATGTTTTGTTTTGGGGGCTTTTGGGATTTTGGAATGGCAAGTAAGGGATAATACTGCTTTGAAGGATTTTAAGTAACTAGAAGATTAGAAATGATACCGATAATGCTCCAAGCTGGTCCCTGGCATGGTAGGTGCTCTGTAGATGGCAGTGTTGATAGTGGTGCTAATAACCCTTGTTACTGATGCCATCACTGCCTTCTTTAGGTCTGGCCAGCATGACCCTCTGGCAGCAGGACTCTTGAGGATCCCTGTACTTGGATGGCAGATGGGTACAGTGGGCCCCTTAGGATATAGGGACAACCCCATCTTCCCAGAAAGTGTTCTCTGGGTGGGGCAGGAGGCTGAGAAGCAGAAGGGAGGCTCAGTCTAGCCTCTTCCCCTTCGAAGGTGTTGCTGCCTTGGCTGGCCTCTGAGTTGGGGGCAGTTCTCTTCAAGCTTCCCTTTTGTGGACCCTGCTGAGGCCTCCAGAGTGTGGGGGAGGGGCATCAAGTTTTGCCACTACTTCCTTGTGCCTGTGCAGGCTCTTTCTGGCTAGAAGGAGAGACATTTGGAGGGTGCCAGGGAACAGCCTGAGAGGCCTCGAGGCCCTCCCTGACTGCTCCCTCCTGGGACCTGGGGAGCCTTGTTGCTCCCCATGCTCCCTGGGCATTGCAGCACTTAGAGAAAAGCCACCGCTTTCCCCACCCACCTGGCCCACTCTGTGAATCAGGGAGGTGACTGCTCCTGCTCACGGGGAGGAGTTGGCATGGGCATTTTAGGCAGGGCATGGGCAGAACTGTCCGTCCCTCTGGAGAACCTGTAAGCAGGCAAAGCTGTGAGCCTGTTCCTGGGCTGGCTGCCCTCCCCTCGGACTTCCTGTCCCTCCTCCTCTCCCAAGGGAGGAGTTGGGAGCTGAGCTGTGCCCTGACCTGGAGGTTAGCCACCTGTCACCTGGGCCTGGGTCAGAGGCCAGTGGGCAAGTGGGATAATAGGGCTTAAGAAAGGCAGGTGGGAAGAAATACCCCCGGACTCCCAGGCACCTGTTCTTTTTTTCTAATCTGACAGTTTAAAAACTCAAGTTGACGTGTGGCTTGCCTCCCTGGTGCTACTTTCCCTCCCTGATGGGTCCCAGTGGCTTCCTGGGCTGGGCGCTCGGCATGCTGCAGCCCCTCCCTTCCTGGGCTGGGACTAATAGTGGTTTAACCTTTAGGCAGGAGCTGCCAAGGTCCAGCTGACCCCCGTGGAAGAGGCCCACCAGCGGCTGGAGAGGATCTTCACAGCTTCTGTAATGCCACTTGCGTGTGTGGGTCTGAGTCCCTGGCCACCCTCTTCCTGAGGCTGTCGGCAGGGCCCTGTGTGTGTCCGTAGGCGCGCTGACTGTGAAGGTGGCTCCGTGGTGGCCTGTGGGCCCTCACGTTGGCCTTTCTCTTGAAGCAGTGAGAGAAGGGCTCTGGGGAGAGTCGTCCCTCCAGAAAGCCCAAAGCCATGTGAATGTGGGAGGGTGCCCTGCTTGCTCAGGGTCCAGTCCCTTTCTCTGGCCACATTGCCCTGCCTTGAGGGCATGTTTTGGTGCCAGGGCCTTCCGGGTAGTTAGGAAGGGTACCGTTGCTATTTTTGGTGCCCTGGCTCTCCAGACCCAGGTGGGGCCTGTTAACTCCTTGCCCATTTCCAACAGGTAACATCCAAGTCCTGGTTGACACGCCTTCCTCCCCAGAAAGGCTTTTCAGGGCTTTAAGTAACCAGAGAGGTCACAGCTGGCTGCAGGGTCTGTCCACAGTGCCTTGGCTCTTGGGCAGCTGTCAGGTGGTTCCCAGGTTGGATCTAGGTGGGGTCACTGTGCCTGGCTGCAGAGATGGGAGTGCTGTAGGGCGTATGGGGGTTGAGGGAGAGACCCTAGACTGGAGCTGGTGGGAGCTGTGTTCAGTGAGGTACAGGGCTACAGCTCTGAGCACAGCCCTTGGCCTGGGGAGTGGCACCCCAGGGCTGTGTTAGAAAGCTAGGAGCAGCTCTGTGCTGGGGCATTTCTCTAGGCTGAGAAATGCCCTGGAGATAAGGCAAGACGTTCCCAGGGGGCCCAGGCCTTGGGTGTGGTGAGGAGGCCTGGCCTGGTAGACACACGGAAGAGGGAGCCTGATTCAGAATGGACCAGATGGCCAGCCCAGGAGAGGCTGCAGCCAGAGGTAGAGTGACAGACTCCTGCCCAGGCCACTGGGAATGACTTAGAACCACATCTCCTGAGGCCTGATGGTCACTCGTGTCTCTTCACCTTCCTGGCCTCTCCTTGACTGGGTACAGTTCACCTGCCCAGGCCCGCTCCCAGGTCCTGTGCCAAGCTCCTCCACCTTCACCCCGGGGCTTGGATAACCAGAGAGTGCCAGCCTACTTGACCCAGGAGCGCTTGCTAAAGGGGGCGTGCCAGTGGTATGCTTGTCTTCACCCCTCTTCTCTCTCTTTCTCCTTTGCTTGCTGTCGGTAGCTGGACCCTGAGGCTGCCTCTCCTGCCCACAGCCAGGTAGGGTGCTCTTCCCCCACTCAGGAGCCCTCTGCTCCCTCCGGTGACCACCCAGTGCCCCCGGCCTGCACCTGGGCTGGCATCTGTGCTCGGGCCTCCTGCTGGAGTGTAAGGCCTCTTTCCCCTCCAGGCTTCCACCCTGTGTCTGGGAGGACCCCAGGGGGAGGCAATGCCGGGAGCTTGAGATGGTGCAGCTCTGTGCCAGGCCCTTTGGGGAGCATCTAGACCATGTTGCTCTTCAAGTTGGGCCCATGTGGCATATGGTTCTCAGCCACTGGAGCCCATGGGGCGGCCTCATTGAGTTCTAGGTGTTTCAATTCTGCTCACTCTGGGTAGAGAAAGCTAAAAAGGCCAAATCCCTGCCCTCTTCCCAGCCCATGCCTGAAGATGAGACATTCTTTGTCTCCACCTCCTGGCCAATGTGAGAAATGTATTTTCAGATTAGCTCTGAAGGAGTTCGTTATAGGCTATGATGTCACCTTCATCAGTCCCCAATTACCTGGTCCATAGAAGGTGTCCAATTAAGACAAAGGTCTTCCCTGTCTTACGTGATTTGAAAAAAAAATACAGCATTGTAATGATTTGTATAAAGTTATAGTTCTGCAAGTATAAAGAAGCAGCCTTTTTAATGCCCTCGCTGAGCACACTGAAACGTTGCCAGCCCCATGATGATCCTCCTATTCGAAGAGTTACTTCATGCGTCCATGAAACGCAGAGATCTGGGAGCCACTGGTGTAGGCCAGCCCTCTTACTCCAAGCTGGGGAAGGGCAGTCCAGTGCTGGAGGGATTTGTCTAAAGCCAGAAGCCAGCCTGGGAGCAGAGCCCCCATCTCCTTTTCTTTCAGCTCCGAGAAATGTGACAAAGAACGAATTTCTTATGTTTTCTTATCCTTTCCTAATTTCTCACCCAGGGGGTCAGGACCCAGGGAGTATCCATGACTGGGCCTCAGGTCTCAGGCTAATTGTGCCTCACAACTGGAGCCCTCTAAGAGTGTAGGGGCTCGGGCTAACCTGAGGGTGGACCCATGGCACTGTGGTACCCATACCCCACCCAGGGCACGGGACAACCTAGCTGTCGTTTCACCTGCACATGACAAGGGGAGCCCGATGGGCCCTGGGTCCCTCTTCTGTTTCCCCAGCTCCCCAGGCCGTTTCTTCCCAGCTCAAGTGTCCTTAGAGGGTGCCAGGTTTGACAGCCCCATACCCTTTCAGTATCTATGAATGGTGATTTCTGATCTGATGACCTCCTGAGGCCTCTGGGGGCTCCCAGCTCCTTCACACCACTCCTGTGCCATTCCCATGCCCATCTGTGTAATGTGCAAGCCTCTCCCTGTGTTTGACAGAGCAGGGCTGCCCCTACCCCCATATTTCTGGCCACACTGCCCTGTGCCCTTGTGTGGCATCAGCATGTCCACTAGGTCTGGGTGACAGGGGTCTTTGCTGACGGTGGCGTGGAGGAAGAGCAGGGAGGCTGGTGTGTGTACCTAGGCACTGTCCCCCTGCCCAGGTAGAATACTGTCTGCAGGGGAGGGCCAGGGCTGAGGCCAGGGCTCCGAGCCCACCTATCATTCTGTACTGCAGAGTCCGGGTGACACTCCCCTCTCAGGTCTGAGGACATGCCCTCTCCCAGCTTGGCAAAGGAGGCCCTAACATTTGGATGAAGGGAGAACCTGGGCATGGAATATCCTAGTAGCTGTGGCCAGGGTCTAGGGCCTTAGACTCCGGACACTGATCTCCCAGGCTTGGCAGGGTGGAGGGGCAGAGGGCAGCTGAGGGAGAACCTAGTGATTTGCTTCCCTGGGGCCTGCTGTCTCCTGGGCACAAGCTCCCTCTGTCCCTGCCCTGCTAGATCCTCACTGATGGTATGGTCCCAAGCCTCTGTGTCCCATCCTCAGGGCTCCTCAGAGCCACCCCTGACTCCTGGCTTCCCCACCCTCTTTGCTGGATACCTCTGATGTCCCTGTGTGTGTGTTCTGTGTCTGCCACCTAACTCATCCCTTGCCCAGTGGCTCATCTTGAAGCCCTTCCCTCACTCGCCTCCCCTCTCCTGCTGTCCTTGTCCCTGTCTTCCATGGCAGGGCCTGACTGTTTACTCTTCCCTCTCTGACAGGCAAAGACAGAAGAGCAGATTGCAGCGGAGGAGGCCTGGAATGAGACGGAGAAGGTGTGGCTGGTCCATAGGGATGGCTTCTCACTGGGTGAGTCTCGGAGGGTCGGGGACACATGTCGGGACTCTCTGGTCTCAGGGCTAGGCAGCGGATGTGCCTTCTGCATCTGGGCCTTATTGATGGTATGATCCTGAGCCTCTGTGTCCAAGGGGAGCAAGGGGAGGCTGGTGATGCAGTAGGGAGGAGGGCAGGACCGGGAAGGTCCCAAGTAGGGTAGCAGAGGCTTCCCAGCCCCATCCCAATTGTCTGTCCCTCCCCTGCAGCCAGTCAGCTCAAATCCGAGGAGCTCAGCTTGCCTGAGGGGAAGGTGCGTGTGAAGCTGGACCACGATGGGGCCATCCTGGATGTGGATGAGGATGACGTGGAGAAGGTGGGCAGGTAGCGGGGGGAGGGGAGGAAGCTCAGGAGTGCACTGGGAGGGGCAGACCTGTCCTCTGGCAGCGAAGATGGGCTCTGCTGTTCCAGTGCCCACCCGTTTGTCCTCCCACACAGGCTAATGCTCCCTCTTGCGACCGTCTGGAGGATCTGGCCTCACTGGTGTACCTCAATGAGTCCAGCGTCCTGCACACCTTGCGCCAGCGCTACGGTGCTAGCCTGCTGCACACATATGCTGGCCCCAGCCTGCTGGTCCTCGGCCCCCGTGGGGCCCCTGCTGTGTACTCCGAGAAGGTGCGGCGCCCTTGAGGCTATCCCACTGGCTCCTGGCCCCACCCTCCACCCTGGCTGTCTGCGCTTCCCCTCTGGCATCCCACTGGCCTCCTGTCCACTCATAGTTGACGTGGGAGGAGGAATCATTTCAAGAGACGGAGACAGGACCTCCCCACCACCTTTGATGGAGTCAAGGACTTAGTATCTGCAATTCCATGCATGGCCTTGTTCTCAGCCTTAGAATCCCTGGGCACTACAGGAGGGAAAATCCAGAAAGATGTGGACCTTCTGGGTAAGGGGTGTCTAAATGGGAACAGCTAAGAGCCAACCCCTTCTCTCCCCCACTGTCTACCCAAGGTGATGCACATGTTCAAGGGGTGTCGGCGGGAGGACATGGCACCCCACATCTATGCCGTGGCCCAGACCGCATACCGGGCCATGCTGATGAGCCGCCAGGACCAGTCGATCGTCCTCCTGGGCAGTAGTGGCAGTGGCAAGACCACCAGCTGCCAGCATCTGGTGCAGTACCTGGCCACCATCGCAGGCGTCAGCGGGAACAAGGTGTTTTCTGGTGAGGCAAGGACAACGGAGAAAAGTGAGAGTGGGGTGAGGAGGGGAGTGAGGAGAGAGCACCCGCTGAGGTGCCAGCTCTTTTTCTCCCTGGCCTTTCCATTCCCCCAAAACCCCTCTGTCCATGGGCAGTTCTGGTCTGAGTGGCCCCAAGCCTTCATGCCTGTGGAGCTCCTAGCTGGGGAATAAGCTGCCCCTGGCTTTCCTGATGTCCCCATGGGCCTGTATTCTGCAGTGGAGAAGTGGCAGGCTCTGTACACCCTCCTGGAAGCCTTTGGGAATAGCCCCACCATCATGAACGGCAATGCCACCCGCTTCTCCCAGATCCTCTCCCTGGACTTTGACCAAGCTGGCCAGGTGGCCTCAGCCTCCATTCAGGTGAGAGTGCTGCCGAGGACTTGGGGTAGGAGGAGATGGGCCACGGGATTTCGTGACCTAGAAATGAGGCTGTCTCCTGTGCCTCATTTTCCTGGGATTCTACCTCAACAAAATTGACCCAGACCTGGGCAGGGTTGGCTTATGCTGCCCGGAGGCATCATCTTTCTGCCCTCTGCGCCTCCTGCCCTGTATGAGGCCTGGCCCGGCTTTCTGCCCGGTTCCCTTTGCTCTTCCAATACTGGGGTTGTCCTCAGCTTACTGCTGGGCCTCAGCTTCACGCCCACTTTCTGAGATTCATGCTCAGGGGCTTCTCTCAGACCGATTTCACCTAGCAGAGGAGTGACTTGTCAGAAAGTCATGCCCAGCCAAGGCTGATTTCCTCTTATACTAAATACATCACCACAAGCTCCCACTTCCAGAAGGCAGGTGCCTGCAGGCTGGGCAGAGCAGCAGGGCCCCTTTGGGAGGAGCTGGGCCTGTCTTTTTCCACCTTGTTCTGGTTTCTGTTCCCTATTTGATCCTAGAGGGATCTGGTATCTGGTTGAGCACCTTGGGAATAAGATGTAGCTGCTTAATTGAGCCAGATGTGGTAGCACACACCTGTGGTCCCAGCTACTTGGCAGGCTGAAATTGGAGGTCACTTGAATCTGGGAGATTGAGGCTGCAGCAAGCTGTGATTGTACCACTGCACTCCAGCTTGGGCAGTGGAGCGAGACCATATCTAAAAAATAATTTTTTAAAAAAGATGCAGGTTGGGAATGGTGGCTCATGCCTTTAATCCCAGCACTTTGGGAGGCTGAAGCAGGCAGATCACCTGAGGTCAGGAGTTCAAGACCAGCCTGACCCTGTCTCTACTAAAAATACAAAAATCAACCTGGTGTGGTGGTGCATGTGCCTGTAATTCCAGCTACTTAGGAGGCCAAGAGGGAGAATCACTTGAACCCAGGAGGCAGAGGCTGCAGTGAGCCAAGATCGCACTCAGAGCACCGTTGCAGTCCAGCCTGGGTGATGGAGTGAGACTCCATCTCAAATCTAAAAAAACAAAGAATACAGCTGCTTGTTCCCTGGGGCTTCGAGGACTGTGGGCTTAATTCCTTCTGATGTGCCGACGTGGGGTGGGAGAGACTCAGTCTGGCACTGCCCTCCTTACCCTACCCACACCTCCGTGCTGCCCCACAGACGATGCTTCTGGAGAAGCTGCGCGTGGCTCGGCGCCCAGCCAATGAAGCCACGTTCAACGTCTTCTACTACCTGCTGGCCTGTGGGGATGGCACCCTCAGGTGAGGTGGGTCAGAGGGTGCACAAGGGTGCTCTGAGCTCCAGCCCACTGACTAGGCTCCTGGGCCTTGACTGCATCCTCCGTTAAAGCCACCTGATCGCACCCTGCACTGTTTGGTCACTGCATGTCTGCTACGTGCTAGGCTCTGAGCGGGGTCCAAGGTACAGTGAGATGAATTAGACACAGCCCCTGCCTCTCAGGAACTCCCTGCTCCCAGGTACTGGGGCCTGGCTATAAGGGAGGGGAACAGCCAGCCCTTCAGTGTTTCCAGGGCCTAGCTAGGAGCTCCGTTACCCATGAAGCCCGTTCTGGAAAGCAAAGCACACTGAGGAGCCAGTGGCTGGGGAGTTTTCTTGGGCTTGTATTCTACAGTGGAGAAGTGGCAGGCTCTGTACACCCTCCTGGAAGCCTTTGGGAACAGCCCCACCATCACGAATGGCAATGCCACCCGCTTCTCCTGGCTGGTAGGGGGCTGAGCTGGTATTTGAGTCCACACTGGGGCCAAAAGCCCATGCCTTTTCCAGTGCCCTTCAGGCTGGCCCTTCCTGGCCCATGTTGGCTGCCTCTGCCATGCTCTTCCCCTCAGACCCTCAGACTTGGCATGTGTGCTCACTGAAAGGAGATAAATGATGAGGCCGAGTCGGCAGCCCCAAGCCATTGTTCTCTTTAGCCCTTCTTGTAACGGAGGGCATGGGCATGGTCTCTGCCTTGGCTGGACTCGCCCTTCGGGCAGGCCCCCTGCTCTGTTCTGGGGGCCTGGCTGCATCCTCTCAGCAGGGCATGTCTGGTGACCTGTCCTCGGGAGAACGGTGCTCTGACCAGGCTTCCAGGCCAGTTAGGAAAGTGCGGCAGCTGGCCTGCCAGTCGGGGATGATGGCGTGATGGGCAGACAGAACTTGGAGTCTGGAAGCTGAGACTGTCTCTCTCCACCCTGGAAGGGAAATGGCCCTGGCATGGGGACCAAGCGCTGTGCTGACGCCTCATTTGTACCCCTAGGACAGAGCTCCACCTCAACCACTTGGCAGAGAACAGTGTGTTTGGGATTGTGCCACTGGCCAAGGTGAGGGATCCGAGGGATCTGGGTTGGCAGCCCTGAGCCTTGGTGGGTAGGGGAAACCTCCAAGGGTCCCGTGGGAATAGCGGGAGCCCAGCTCGCTGCAGCTGCTGGCTCTACCCAAGCCTCACCCTCCCTGAGGGCCCAGCCTGTGGGGATGTGCTGGGAGGGACAGCCCTTTGAGGTCATCTGTCTCCACAGCCTGAGGAAAAGCAGAAGGCGGCTCAGCAGTTTAGTAAGCTGCAGGCAGCCATGAAGGTGCTGGGCATCTCCCCCGATGAACAGAAGGCCTGCTGGCTCATTCTGGCTGCCATCTACCACCTGGGGGCTGCAGGAGCCACCAAAGGTAACCTGCAGCGGGTCCCAGCAAGCTGGCCTGTCCCCTGGGAGACCTCCTAGGAACCCTGCCCACTCCCAGTTTATTCTGGCCCAGGACAGACTCAGCCATTCTGAGACACCCCTCTTTTGCTTCTCAGCCCCCCACATCAGAGCAGAAGGCCCAAGAAGTGTCTTTGCCAGTGACGGCCTGAGGCCTGGACTTAGCTGTCCGTGCCTGGGGGTACCGTGAGGATGCATGGAGGGCTGGGGGTTTAGAGGCTGAGGGACAAGAAGGTTACTAAGGCAGGGCAGCACCCCTGGAATAACTCTCCTCCTTGTTCCCTTCCTGACAGAGGACCCCGAGGAGCAAGAGGGTAACTGACTTCGGCCCTGCCCTGGGGTGTAGGGGATACCATGCCCTATCTTGGTGCTTGCCCAGGACTTTCTAGGGGCTGGGCTTGTTCTATCACTGTGGAGAGGACTGGTCTGGGGAGAAGCCCCGGGGCTGAGAGTGGAAGGGGAGCCTGCAGGCTGTGGGGTGTCTTGGAGTCCCAGGAGTAGCTGGTTCTCCTGCCTGTTTTGCCTGGATTCTGGAACCTCTCAGGATGCCCTCCACGGGATGGGGTAGGGTGGGCTTGCTTCCTGGGGCCTCCCGAGACCAGTTTTCTCCAGTCCTCTTCCCTTCTCTCCACTGGTTGGGTAGCTGCGTCTCTTCCTCTTGCATGTCAGGGTGGCTGCCACTAGAGGGCAGCAGGCACCGCAGTAACGAATGGACTGCAGCTAAGGCACTTGCGCTTGGGGACTTGATCTTGCTTGGAAGAGCTCTGCTCCATCCTCCAAGATGACTTACATTGGAGGGTGGGGATCCTCTTCCCCCCTTTTCCCTCCAGTTTAGGGAAAGGGGACGCTGGCACTGAACAGCACCTTGGGCTTTGGCTTTGTACCCCTCTGAGATGTGAAGAGCCTCAGGCTGCTCAGCTGGAGTGAGAAAGCCCTGGCGGGTGGTGGGTGCCCGGCGGAATGGGTGTCTGGCCTTGAGGCCCTGTGTGACCCCAGGAGGTGGCATCCCTGCCCAGGAGGAGCCAGGCTCTGTGTTAGAGAAGTTGTCTCAAGACTGTGGAGGATGGGCAGGCAAGGCAGGCATGTGGCTGTGTCTTGAGGGAAGTGGCTTCACTTTGAAGCGGTGACAAGCCTGGCTTTCCTCTAACCTACCCAGCCCCAACTGCCGGCGGAGAGCTCCGGGTGTCGGCACAGGGACCTTGTGGAGCAAAGTCTGTTAGCGCCTCAGAGCTTCTGGGTTTTTTTTTTTTGGGGGGGGGAGGGTGCACAAATGTCTTTATAGGTCTCTTTGTGTGTGTGTGTCAGTGTGATTTACACCCACTAGCATACTCCCTGGAGACTGTGTGTGTGTGCGTGTGTCCCAAGTCGGACTGTGGTTGTGTTTTCTTGCCTGCTCATCCTCACAACCCCCTGCCCCATGGACCCTCCGAGACAGCAAGCTCTGTTGATGACTGTTTGCTAACACACTGTTTTTCTTTGCATGCTGCATGCTGGTCCTTTGCCTTACAGAAGCTACTGAAGGTAAAACCTTGTTTCTTGTTAGCTTTCCTTAATTGGCATGATTAGACACATGTCGGCTGAGGCGCATATGTCTGTGCGGGCTGTTCCCTTTCCGCTGCGGGTTTTTTGCCTCCCCACTGTTGGGCTATTAGAGGGTGTTTGTGGTCTCCACGGTCAGATGCCAGGGGGCAAGAGGGAGGGTTTAATGCACCTAGGGAATGGGGAGTCCTCTCTCAAGATAAATCCCCCACAGGCACATGGGTTTCTTGTGCCCATCCCAGGTGGGCTGGTTTGTCCTCTGACTCTGCCCTTTCCCTAGTTGGGCATCCCTGGAGCTGAGCCCTCTGAAAAGGGATTTTTGCAGCTGGCTTATTGCCCTCTGGTGGTAGCATGTGGAGTTACCTCCTCTTTAGGACCTGCTCATTCTCTTTATCCCCACGGAGCACAGGAAGCGCTGGCCACTGCTAGCTGCCCCTGTTCTGCCTGAAGCCCATCAAGCGTCATCTGGGCCGATTTTTGCCTCCAGAAGATACAGTCACCAGCTGGTCATCAGGTGATCAGCTGGCCTAAGGAAAAACACCCAGGATGCGAGATCCCTTTTTCTACCTTACAGCTGGGCGCAAGCAGTTTGCCCGCCATGAGTGGGCACAGAAGGCGGCGTACCTGCTGGGCTGCAGCCTGGAGGAGCTGTCCTCAGCCATCTTCAAGCACCAGCACAAGGCTGGCACTCTGCAGCGCTCCACCTCCTTCCGCCAGGGCCCCGAGGAGAGCAGCCTGGGAAATGGGACAGGTAATCTTTGCCCCTTGGCTGGTGATTGTGAGCAGGAGGCCTTATCTGGGGCTTGCTGCCATCCCTGGGGCTAGAGGGGACTGCTGGAGTGAACTGATGCTCTGTCAGTGGCAGAGGCCCCGCCCCAGGCCCCCTGCTGACTGGGCCCTGGGGCAGTTCAGGGCCTTACCCAGGTGGGGAGCCCTGGGGAGCAGGAGATAGCGCTGCTCCCCCTGCCCCACAGGCCCGAAACTGAGTGCGCTGGAGTGCCTCGAGGGGATGGCAGCTGGCCTCTACAGCGAGCTCTTCACCCTTCTCGTCTCCCTGGTAAACAGGTGAGTGTCAGGCGGGACCCAGGGTGTTTCCTGCTTTGGCAGAGGTGGAGTTGATGCCTTTGTGTCTGGCTGGCTGAGGCAGAGCTAGCCTCCTCCAGCAGGGGTTCACTGTGTCCTGGGGGCCGTGAGCAAGGCCGGCACTCCCTCCCAACCAGGTTCCTGGGGACCTGGGCAGGGGTAGAGGTCAGGCTTGGGTAGGGCAGGGCTGCCTGGTGCCAGGGACCAACCAGCGGGGCTCTGACCCAGGCTGTCCCTGTCCAGGGCCCTCAAGTCCAGCCAGCACTCGCTCTGCTCCATGATGATTGTGGACACCCCAGGCTTCCAGAACCCTGAGCAGGGGGGCTCAGCTCGAGGAGCCTCCTTTGAGGAGCTGTGCCACAACTACGCCCAGGACCGGCTGCAGAGGCTCTTCCACGAGCGCACCTTCGTGCAGGAGCTGGAAAGATACAAGGAGGTAGCTCTCGGACCTGGGCCCCCTGGCGCCACCCAGCCTCAGCTTCTGGCCTTGGCACCCCCAGAAGAGCATCTGTGGATGCAGAAGGCATCCCCTCCCCACTCCTTACTCTCCATTTCTGTCCTGTGCTCTCTGGAGCAGGAGTCATTCCTTGCCACCTTTTCCCTGGCCTCTGGCTTTGGCTATGTTCTTACTTTGTGGAGAGTTTACTCTCCAAGAAGCTGCGGGTGCATTGAGGGCCCCCAGGAGGCTGCCCTTGCCCTCTTTTGAGGACCTCCCCAGCCTGGTGATTGCCACTGTGTGGTTCCCGCTCCAAGGGTGTCTGAGCCTGGCCTTCCCGTCTCCCTTCCCTGATCTGTGAGGATGCCGGGTGATGGCTTAGTCCCTTCTGTAAAAGAGTGTCCCAGATGGGATGAGAACTGGAAATCCTGCCTCATCTGAAAATGAGTTGAGTGAATTGTCAGGATATTTATTTGGGATGAAAGAGGATTCAGAAGGAAAATGGCATTTGTCTTCAGGTGTTCAGGGATGATTGTGTGAAACTGAGAGTGGGCTTACTCTGCGTTGCCTAATCAACTGATGTGAGTAACAGGAGAATGTGGCTCTGGCTTAGGTTAAAAAGAGGTTCTGAGAATTTTGGCTGTACAAAAAATACAGTGAGTTGCCTTTGGAGCAGTTTCATTTGGGATGATGGTGGGAGCACCTGTAGGCACAGAGGAGTTTGGCCTTGCTGGCCTCAGGACCCCCCAGCCACTCAATAGGGCTGTGTCCCCAACATGACCCTCATGCTCAGTATTGCTTGGCCTTCCTTCCCAGGAGAACATTGAGCTGGCGTTTGATGACTTGGAGCCCCCCACGGATGACTCTGTGGCTGCTGTGGACCAGGCCTCCCATCAGTCTCTGGTAGGAGCTCCAGAGAGGGTCTGGGCAGCCTTTCCTCTGGTTACTCACCCCTCTCCCCATCTGAGCTGCTGCTGGGGGTGCTGCTGTGGGCTGAGGGAGGGTCCAGCAGTCATGCCCAGACACCAACTACTCTGTGGAGCTGGGGCTCTGCCTCTCAGCACGCAGGCAGTCTGGCCAGGAAGGCAGCATTTTCTTCTGCCCTGGTGCCCTGGGGAGCCACAGTCCATGGGGGTCCCAGCCGGGCAGGAAAGCATATCTCATTTCTTAGCATCTGAGGCTCGGGTCCCAGCTGGTGACTGGCTGAGCCACCAGTGCGTCTGCCAGGAGCCCTGGTGACGAGTTCCAAGTGGTGAGGGTGAATGACCCCAAGGACAAAGTCATTCCCTCCCATTGTCTCCAAGAAGAGGACTGGTGCAACCTAGCAGAGCAGGGCCAGGAGCCAGCCTCCCACTTGCCGCGGAGACAGTGCTGAGCTGTACAACACCCTCTGAGGGGCTGTCATAGATTTGAACCCTTGCCCCTAAACCTTGGGGGCAGGCTTTGTCACTCTTTATGCTAGTGTCTTGAGCACCTTGGCACTTGGTGGGGGACTGGCTGGCCTTGTGAACACTTGGCATTTAGTGCTTGTCCTCCCTTGGGGAACTGCATAAGGTGCTCTGTTGGAGAACCGGCATTTCGTGGGGCTGCCGATCTCCCTCCTCTGCTTTCATGCCTGCCTCTCCCTTCCTCTTCTCTGCCCTAAGGCCCTGTTTGGCTTGCATACGTGGCGGGGCCTGGGAGAGAGTCAGTATCCCCCGGGGACAGAGGTTTAGAGTGCCCAAGCATTGTGTCTCCACGGGGAAGTGGATTTTCTTTTCCTGACACCTGAGCTCCTGTGTTGGCCTTGCTCAGAGCCGTTGTAGTTCCTGGGAGAGGGGGGACATCAGCACGTGAGACTGATGAGCAGCAGGGTCAGGCAGCGTGTGGGAAGAGCTCGGCCCTCCTTTGTCTCCTGTGGTCTCCTCTGACTACTGTGCCCTGGCGTGGGGCGGCTGCACCCCTGAGAAGGGGCCTTGGTGCCAAGCCTGTCTCCGCATCTGATGGCTTCATTGCTTATTCCCGCTACTCAGAGCCTGCTGCCAGAGTTGCCCTGCCCTTTGGCCATGTTCTGCTTCCTTCTGGTAATCACGCCAACTCCCCTGGGCATCTGCGGGGAGGAGAAGCAGGTGGCTGGGGTCAAAGAGACGAAAAATGGCTCTTTTTCTCGCTTCTTTTTTCCTCTGGCCCCTAAAGGCCAGGCCAGAATAGGGTGTAGGGAAGGTTCCTTCCTTCCTGCCCGAGGAAGATGTGGGAATGCCATAGAAAAGGCACCTTCAGGCCAGGTGTGGCCACAGGCCTAGTTTGTTTGGCCTTCATAGGATATTAGAAATCAGAATTTTGTGTATTTCTACCTTCTCTTGAAGAACCAGAGAGTTTATCAGTGCTAGGCCAGTGCTGTTCCAGGACAGCGGTTGGCTGCAGCTCAGTGGTGGTGGTTCTCTTTAGACAGGGACACCTGCTCTCCACCTCATCCCAGCTTCTACCAGGTTTGACTGCCATGTCCATTAAGTCACCTGTCATATGCTTTTGGCCCTTGAGTTTATACCCTGCAGTGATTCCAGCAGCCATCTGAGCCCCCTCTGGGTTCTCTCCTCTCAGGGACCAGGATTAAGCCCACAGGCATCACCACTAACAGCTTCCAGAGGGCCAAGCCTTGTGCTCAGGGCCTTCCAGACTTTATTCCACTGCCAAGGAGTGAGAGCAGTACAGGACTCACCCAAGCCCCTTGTGACCTCCGAGGGGACAAGGGTGGAGGAGGGCCTCGGGGCACAGGCTTGGGCCAGCAGAAAGGCTGCAGTCTTTGGTGACTTTGGACCTGAGCGATAAGCGTCCTCTTTTGCTGTGGGCTTCCCTCCGCTCCGTTTCCAGGCTCCCCTTTCCCTGGGCTGCCGGCCTCCTCCACAAGGTGTCAGCAGTGAGCAGCAGGAGCTGCGGCGTGTGCGTGCGTGCATGGGTGCATGTGTGTAGCATTCTGTAGGGTGTGTTTGGGCCCAGGGACCCTGGGCCCTTTCCCACAGCTCCATATGACAAGGAGGGACTGCTCCTTCTCTGTAGGTCCGCTCACTGGCCCGCACAGATGAGGCGAGGGGCCTGCTCTGGCTATTGGAAGAGGAGGCCCTGGTGCCAGGGGCCAGTGAGGATGCCCTCCTGGAGCGCCTTTTCTCCTATTATGGCCCCCAGGAAGGTGACAAAAAAGGTAGGTGACATCCCTAGAGGGTAGTTCCTCTGCTTCCTCTTACACACAGGTGGAGCCAGGTGGCACTCCCTGGGGCCCTCTTTGTGCCTGGGCCCTGCCCGACAACCTGAATCTTGCTTCTTTTACCCCCAGGCCAAAGACCCCTTCTGCGCAGCAGCAAACCACACCATTTTCTCCTGGGCCACAGCCATGGCACCAACTGGGTAGAGTACAATGTGACTGGCTGGCTGAACTACACCAAGCAGAACCCAGCCACCCAGAGTGCCCCCCGGCTCCTGCAGGACTCCCAGAAGTAAGACTACCACTCCATCTGCTCCTGTCCTGTCCCCAGGACTGTTTTGGTTTTGGGATTCCCTCCTGGAGTTGTCTCAGAGGCCCCCTCACTAGCAAAGTAGATGGCCTTTATTCCTGAGAGGCAGTGGCCCAGGGCACTTGGCCTTAAGGAACTGGAGAGGGCTCCTGGAGTAGATGGAGGAGGCCGACATGGTGGGAGAGCCATGGCTTAAATTTAAAGAACACCCCACAGTCAAAGAAGGCAGGAGCAGCCTTTGAAACCCCCTGCCCCACAGGCCCTGTCATACGCTCACTTATTCAGATGGTTAGTGGGCATCCACCCTGCAACAGGTGCTTGGCAGATAACAGTGAACAAAACTGAACTGCCTGCCCCTGTGGAATTTACATTCTAGTGGGAGAGACAGATAATAAACAGGAAACGTAATAAGTAAATTATATCATATGTTAGAAGATGTTGAACCCTAATCCCTCCTGTCACATTGGAAGCCCTTCTACACCTCTGCCCTCCCTGCTGAGGGAGAAATAGATGAGTAGGTCGCTCCTCTCTGTCCGATTCCTGTCCACCCCTTGGCTTCTGCCCGCCTCCCGCTTTCTCTCCTTACTGTTTGAAAATTTCTCCAGTTTGTTTCTCTGTAGGGTGTGGGACATACAGTCAGGTAGCAAGGCCCCTGGATGTGGCTGAATGGGACTGTTGGGTGCCCTGGGGCCTCGTGGGAGGAGTCGTCTCTCCTGCTCCATTGAGGTGACTCCTTTTCCTCCCTTGTCCTCCCACCTCTGGCAGAAAAATCATCAGCAACCTGTTTCTGGGCCGCGCAGGCAGTGCCACAGTGCTCTCAGGCTCCATTGCGGGCCTGGAGGGCGGCTCACAGCTGGCACTGCGCCGGGCCACCAGCATGAGGAAGACGTTTACCACAGGCATGGCGGCTGTCAAAAAGAAGTCACTGTGCATCCAGATTAAGCTGCAGGTGGTAAGTGCCAGCCCAGGCCCCAGCAGGCAGGCCTGAGGACTCTTCCTTACTCCTGGCAGGCAGGCCACTGGGGACTCCAAGCACACTGAGGTCATCTGGTGCCCACTCAGCATCCCGCTGTGACTCAATGGTTGCTAGTGGGGTCTTCTTTTCAGTGCTGCCACCTGTGAGTGGCCACCTAGGCCTGGCGAGGGCAGAGTTGTCCAGGCTTAGTGTGTCCTGGCTGGTGCTGGGACCCCTGCTACCCTGTGAGCAGTGGAGATGCTGGCACCAGTCCCTGTTCTCCTGGGCACGGGCCATCAGAGCCCACTGAGGGCGGTCCCTTCCCCTTGGCAGGACGCCCTCATTGACACCATCAAGAAGTCAAAGCTGCATTTCGTCCATTGCTTCCTGCCCGTGGCTGAGGGCTGGGCCGGAGAGCCCCGTTCTGCCTCCTCCCGCCGAGTCAGCAGCAGCAGTGAGCTGGACCTGCCCTCGGGAGACCACTGCGAGGCTGGCCTCCTGCAGCTGGATGTGCCCCTGCTCCGCACCCAGCTCCGCGGCTCCCGCCTGCTCGATGCTATGCGCATGTACCGCCAAGGTGGGGCCTCCTTCCCTCTCAACTCCTGGCTCCCTTTTCCAGAGCTGGCCTGCCCGGCGCAGCCACCCGCGTGGGACCCATGGGCCGAGGTGGGGCTGCTCCTGCCTCAGGGCTGGCCCTTGTCTCTTTCCTCACACTCCTTTTTGCTCTGATCTCTCCTTGTCTCTCCCAGCCCACAGCCCCTCCTTTTCTTCATTTCTTTCCATCCTACAGAGTCCCTGCCCGCTCCTCTCCCTTCCGTATTCAGTTCTCTTCACCCCCCCACCCCTGCTCCACCCCACTCCTTGTCATTTGTCCAGACCCTCCTATCTCCCCATGTCCCCAGTTCGAACAGCTCAACTTTGCCCACAGCAGCAAACCCAGTGCCCTTTTGGAGCCATCTGCCCAGTGAGAAATGAGGTGCTAAATCCTTCTGAAGTACTTAAAATTCCCAAGAAAGGTCAGACAGATTCTTTTTATGGACCCATCTAGAGGAGGAGACAGAGAGGATGATAGTAATCGTGGTTACTTAGCGTCCTTAGACCATTTACCGCACGCTTACCATTTGAAGCTCTTCCCACATATTCACTCATTTAATCCTCACAACAACCTCATGAGGCAGATGCAGCTATCATTCCAGATGAGGAGACTGCGGCTCAGAGAGGTTCACTAGCTTGCCCAAGGTCTCTCAGCTCCTGAGCGGCAGAGCAGGATTTGACTAGGCAGGCTGGCTGTAGAGTCATGTCTCATGTCTCTCAAGTAGGGTATTTTTGTTTGTTTTTATTTTTTGCCTGACAAGTTATGAGTTGCTGGGTTTCTGCTGTTTTTCTCTTTCACTAGAAAAGCAGGAAGCGTTCCCCCAACCCACCCACCCCCCATCCACAGCCAGGTCCCCTTCAGATATTCCATGGGCACTGTCCCTTTTCCTTAGCAGCCCAAGCCAGGAAATGGGCTCCCTGCCCTGCTCTAAATAAATCATCGATCTGTCCCCATGTCTTGATATGGAGTTGGTGTTTATTATTTCAAAACCAGATTGTTACCGCTCTGAACCAAAATCAATGTGCTTTACTCAAACAAGCAGATCGATGAGGCCGGCAGCAGCAGGCCCCCCTTCCCTCACCCGGCCCCCAGCCACCGACGATAGCACTGATGATTAATTAAGATGCCAGGCGTCTGGACCTGCTATCCTGGCCCATCAATTTAATTGCAATTCAGATACAATCAATAGCTCACTTTGTCTTGGCCCCTCAGCAGCCCCCACCTCCTGTTTCAATTATCAGGCACATGCATCAGCCTCACCTCCCAGCTGGAGGGTTTCCCAGAGCCAGCTAGCCCGGCACTGCTGTGGAGCAAGCCCCTGGCTGGCTGTCAGGAGCCCAGGTTTGGAAGCCAGTTCTGTCCCCAGCAGCAGCCTTTGTAACCTTGAGCAAGCCAGTCGCTCTGTTTCTGGGTCTGAAAGATGAGTCGGATCTGGTTCAAGACCCCTTTCCAGTTTGAAATTATGTGATTCTGTGGGAGTGGTATTCGTGGCCCTCTACCCTGGGCTCTGGTAAGATCGAGGTGACTTGGTCACCTTGCTCCAAGCCAAAAGCCACCTCACACCGCCCCTGACCTGAAGCCCAGACACTCTTCAGGGAAAGAGAAGCTACAAGTCTTTTTGGTCACCTGGCCTAGGACTCAAGGTCAGGGTGCAGTAGGGGAGGGCAGCCTTTCTGATGTTCTGCTTCAGTGGACAGAGGAAAGGAAAGGAGTATTTATTAAACGCCCAGCAGGTGAGTCACACTGTGCTTTTTACCTGGTTTCTCATTTACTCTCCATGACTAGCATGGAGTACTAGGGCACCATTTAAAGGTGAAGAAACAGGCTCAGAGAGGTTGAGTGACTGGCCTAAGGTCACATGATCCTAAGAGGCAGGGCCAGGGCCTAGCCCATGCACGTTTCCCCTCAGTTACTCTGTGGTGCCTTTTATTTATTTATTTATTTATTTATTTATTTATTTATTTGAGACGGAGTCTTGCTCTGTTGCCCAGGATGGAGTCCAGTGGCACGATCTCAGCTCACTGCAACCTCTGTCTCCTGGGTTCAAGCAATTCTTCTGCCTTGGCCTCCCGAGCAGCTGGGACTACAGGTGCACACCACCATGCCCGGCTAATTTTTGTTTTCTGTCTTGACCTCCCAAAGTGCTGGGATTACAGGCATGAGCCCCCGCACCTGGCCTATTATTTTTTTTTTAAGACCATAAGACGTCATTCTGTCTGGGTTATCACTGAGGCATGGATTTGGAGGGCTAGAGAGCATCTCGGGGATGCTTCCTCGCAGCTGGTCAGCTGCCCCACAACCCGCCATTTGCACACCTCACTGACTAGGAGCTTGCTTCCCTCCGAAGGAGCCTGTTCCTTTTTCAAGCCTTCCTGTCCCCCTGTGGAGAAGGCCTGATTCCTCCTGGCCTCCTCTTCCTCCTTCCCTGCCTCCCCCTTCTCAGCTCTCCTTTCCAGGCCTGCCTCAACCACAGGCTTCCCACCTCCTGCAGTTTCTTCCCCTTCGGTGACTCTCCACTGGCTTCCTAGGCACCGGTGGCTACTGGGGTGTGCTGGGAGCAGGCAGCGTTGACAGGCCCGGCTCTGGGCTGCTCTCTCTAGGTTACCCTGACCACATGGTGTTTTCCGAGTTCCGCCGCCGCTTTGACGTCCTGGCCCCGCACCTGACCAAGAAACACGGGCGTAACTACATCGTGGTGGATGAAAGGCGGGTAGGTCCAGGTCCCCAGATCCCTCTCCCTCTGCCTAGGCCCCTCAAGCAGCTGCCCTTTGCAGACTCGTCTGCCCTCCCTTCCCTGGAGACCCCGTTTGGCCCTGCTCAAGGGCTCCCGGTTTTGGAAGCACCCAGCTGTGGCCTGGGGCCTGGACCCTAGGAGCTGGAGAGAGCTACCCCTCCTTGGAAGCCTGCCAGACTCCCACCCTGAAGTGCCAGCCTTTGGGTGTCTGCACTCCTGGCTCTGGGCTCCCAAGGGTGGTGAGAGAAAATTATACAACTTTGTGGACTTGACTTCCTACAGGTTCCTGGTATTCAGCCTTTGGTGGGCCCTCAGGGGGACCAGCAAGTCTTCTAGATGTCCCTTCCTTATCTGGCCTTGACTGCAGGCTTCCTATTTGCTGTTCCATTCTCCATCTTTCTCCTCAAATCCTCCCCACCCCACCTTCCCGGCTCACCTTTCAGCAGTTGCCCAGCCTCCAGATCTTAGGACATCAGGCTCCAGCTGCTTCTTCCGCCTCCTGCAAACCTCCCTTGGCCTCCCTCTTCCCGCACCCCTTCTGTCTTGGTGGGAGAGGGTCCTCCTCTCATCCAGTCCCTTGCTCCTGTGCCTTGGAGTCCCCTTGGGTCTCCCCAGAGACCCGTTCCATCAGTGTCAACTCACTTCTATCTCTATTTCCTCTGGCGTCTCCTCTCCTGGCCCTTTTCCCTTCATGGAGAAGCTCCCCACAAACCTGCAGGCCTTGCTCTCTGGAGGGAGCCTCTGTCACCTGTGTCATTGTCCCCCTGGACTGTGCTCTTCCTCCCGCCTACTCTGGGCTCTCCTCCTGCTGCCCCCACTGCCCATGGCTGCCTGGTCCCCCTCCCTGAGGCCCTGGCACCTGTCTTCTCATCCCCCACAACTTCCATATTGCCAGAGCCAATGAGCACTTTTCTATCCCTTTGCTACTTGAATTCTTAGCAGCATGGGGCTCCATTCTTTCTGAGACATTCTCTGCTGGGCCTCTGCTGCCACTCCTGGTTTCCCCCTTGACTCTGTTCCCACTCCCTCTGAGCTCCTCTTTTTCCACTTGCCCCTGAAGTAAAGATGTCTCTTTCTCAGAACTCTCCTTTTCCATATGTGTTTTCTATTCTGCACCCTCTTCCTGGGCAACCTCATTCACACTCATCATTTCAATTACCGCATATATATTGATGACTCCCAAATCAATACCTCTAGCCCAGGCCTCTCTCCTGAGCTCCAGACATGCCTTTCTAACTGGCTGCCTTCTAGACTTCTCTATCCCTATGCCTTATGGCATCTCAGACTCGGCTTGTTCAAACCAAACCCATTCTCCCTCCTCCCAAGCTGCCTCTTTCTCTTATATTCCCTACTTTAGGGAATGGCACCATTATCGGCTTAGTTATGTAAATCGGAAATCTCAGTATAGCTCTGGATTTCTCCTTCATACCTTCCCCCCCGTATCCGGCAAGGCTCTGTCTCCTTAACACCTGCTGCGTGCTCTCCTCCTTTCTTCTCCTTGGGCCAGGCTTTAGCCTCCCTTCCTGTAGATTACTGCCGAAGTAGGGTGGGTCTCCATCCATCTACCCATTTGCCAGTGAGATCTCTACCAGTGCAGACCTGGTCATGGCCATCCCTGAGAGGACCCTCCAGAGGCCCCCGAAGCACACAGGGCTCCACGTGCTTCAGCTCCTGCCCCTCTCTAGTTGCACCTTAACTACCCACCCCCATCCCAGTTCCGATGAGTGACTTGGGAGTTTCCTCAGTGTGTTTTGCTGTCTTGTGCTCCTAGGCCTTTGCGTACGCTGGTTCCTCTCCCTGAAATGCCCTCTTCTCTACTTTGTCCAGCTAATTCTCACTTGCATCGAAATTTCTCACACAAACGAGACCTGTCTGAGGTGCCTTGCACGTGCCCTGGTCTGACGTAGGTGCCACCTCCTCTGGGTACTGCACTAGTTTACTGGTCTTGCTCCCCAGCAAGATGGTGCATTCCTCGTGTAGTCACCTCTTTGTCCCCAGAGTCCAACCCAGGGCCCGACACTGAGGGAGCCCACCCACGCGCATGAAGAACAGATTGTCTAGGAGGAGGGAAGGGAAGGGCTGAGGGCCTGGAGGAAGCCCTGCATGGCGAGGGGTGGCCCAGGCGGGCTGACAGAGGCCTTTCTCCACAGGCAGTGGAGGAGCTGCTGGAGTGCTTGGATCTGGAGAAGAGCAGCTGCTGCATGGGCCTGAGCCGGGTGAGTTGCCCCGCAGGAGGGCAGTAGCCTCGCTGTCCAGTGGCCTGCTCCTCCTGTTCTCCCTGCTCAGCCAGACATCACCAGTCTCCTGGTGTCCCTCTGACTCTTGCCACCAGCTGCACCCCACCCTGCCACTCAGGGGCTGCCCTCTTTGGGGCCAGGGGCCAGGGAGCTAGAGGTTTCAGATGCAGCAGCCTGGCTTTCCTTCCTTCTGGATGACTGGCTTGTTCAGTCCCAGGAACGCCTCTGTGATGTCGGGAGAGAGCGGGTGGAAGGTGGCTCAGGTCCTGGTGTGGGGAGTCAGGAGGGCTGGACCCAGAGGGTGTGGGCCGGAAGAGGCGGGAAGGCCACGGGTAGAGCCCCTGTGGAGCGTTGTCTGGGGCTGCTGGGCTCCAGAGAGTGAGCAGGACATGGTAAGGCTATGCCGCCACCACCTGCCTACAGGCCGAATTCCTCATCTGAATGGAACGTCACAAGTAAAAGGCAGGCACACCCACCCCTGGGTGCCGGTCTGCCACGACACTCCTCACCAAAGGGTCAGCTGAGCATTCCTCCCATGGGCAGGGAGCCCTGCACACCCCTCTCTTTTGAGCTTGGGAACCCTGGACAGGCAACATCTGCACATGTGCCCCAGGGCCAGGGTGGAAGGGAGGCCAGTGGGAGTTCTGGACCCGTTGTCTGCTGGTAGAGAGGGAAGGAACTCTGAGTCGCAGGGCCCCATGGGTGTGTGCAGGAGAAGGAGGTACTTGCAGAGGTTTGAGTCTCACTTGTCCTGTGTCCTTGGTCCTCCTCTTGGCCCTGCATGTTGAGTCGCTTTCCTGGCTCCTCCCACCCTCCCTGTCATTCCCTCGCATCTCTGTGTCTGCATCTTCCCATCTTTGCTTCTGCTGTCCCTGGCTTTCCCTTTGGCCCCAGCAGTCCCTGCTGGTCTCTATTGCTTGGTTTCTGGTTCTGTGTTTTTCTGTTTCTCTCCTTGTTCTCTGTATCTTTGTGTCCCATCCTCTTTTTGTGTCATTTTCTGGTTTGTGTCACTGCTTTGTCTCTGTGTCTGGCTTAGCTCTTTTCTCTCTGTCTGTTCCCCTCCCCTTGCTGCTTTTAGCCATCTGCAGTCAGGAGTTTGCTTCAGCCGCAGGGTCTGTCCCAGGGTCCGCTCGCACTGGTCTTTCCCTCCAGGTTCCTGCCTCTCAAGCAGGCTGAGCCACTGCTGGCTGCCACTGGGGGTGGCACCTCCTCCAGCCTATGCCTGGGTTCTCAGGCCTATCTCGGGCAGGAAAGGGCCTGTGCAGGCTGATTCTTTTCCCAGCTGCTATCTCAGACCTTCTGTCATCCTGAGCCATGCCAGGTGCCCAGCTGAGGCAGGCAGGCCCCAGGTCTCAGAGTCACTCCAGGGCAGAGCGGGGCCAACATTGGGTGCCTGCTCATATCTAGTTTGGGAAAGAAAGCTCAGGTCATCTAGGCTCTGGTTAGCACTGACTCGTGAGCAAAGATTCCATGTGTGTCACATTGCTTCAGAGAGGAGGGGGTCTTCATCTGAGTCATGGGACCCTTAGAGTTTCAATAAGGACTTGGGGGGAATCAGAGCCTCCTGACATTATAAAATTTGTATGAATGTGTATTTTGGGGAAGAGATGGCCCTGAGGTTTCACCCCATACCCCAAAGGACCCTTAACCCCGCAAATGTTCAAGAGAGATTTGAGGCTTGCTGCTTTGGCCTCTAGACCATTCTTTCTCTTCTCACTGTGTCTCTGGGCCATTCTCCACCCCAACTCCGGCACCTCAGTTCTGCTCTGGGCAGGTGGCAATGGGTACTAACCAAGCGCGTTTGCTGTCCCCCCCGTGGAACCTGGATATTCCTTACCCCCAGTGGGATTCCGGGCTTGCACATTATATGAAATTAAGCAGCTGGGGGCCAGGCGTGGTGGCTCACGCCTACAGTCCTAGCACTTTGAGAGGCCAAGGTGGGTGGACTGCCTGAGCTCAGGAGTTTGAGACCACCACGGGCAACATGGTAAAACCCCATCTCCACTGAAATACAAAAAATTAGCTGGGCATGGTGATGGGTGCCTGTAGTCCCCAGCTACTCAGGAGGCAGAGGCATGAGAATCACTCAAACCTGGGAGGCAAAGGTTACAGTGAGCAGAGATTGCATCACTGTACTCCAGCCTGGCAACAGAGCGAGACTGTCTCCAAAAAAAAAAAAAAAGAAAGAGAGGAGAAAGAAATTGAACGGCCAGGCATGACAGCTCACACCTGTAATCTCAGCACTCTGCGAGGCTGAGGCAGGAGGATCATGTGATGCCCGAAGTTCAAGACCACCCTGGGCAACATAGGGAGACCCCGTCTCTACAAAAAAATACAAAACTTAACTGGGCATGGTGGTGCACACCTGTAGTCCCAGCTACTGGGGAGGATGGCTTAAGCCTGGGAGGTTGAGGCTGCAGTAAGCCACGATCACACCACTTTACTCCAGCCTGGGTGACAGAGCAAGCCTGCTCAAAAAAATTTTTAAAGAAAAGAAAATAAATTGAGGCTCAGGTAGAAACTAAGACCCACGGGAGACCTCATGTTCAATGGTAGGATTTAGGGAAGTGTCACAAAGGACTGAGCTGGCCTTTTCCAAGGTCAGCCTCAGGGGACCAGGTTTCTATGGAGTTGCCAGAGGCAGAGCTTTCTCAGCAAAAAGTTTAAGCCTTCTCTTTGGATCTTTGCTGAAGGGGGCCTTGGGATACTGTGCCTATTGGCTCTGAGTGCATTTATGTAACCTCTGTTTCCCATCATGTTCACATCTTCTCTTTTCTCTACAAAAAGAAATTTTCTGTGTTCTGTGCCAGATGGAGGTAGGCATATACATAGGTGTCTGTGCCCACTCTCATGGATACAGAGTCATTTTTTCACCTAACCCTTCCAGTTTCACACACACTCCTCTTTGTGGTGTGTGGCAAATTTTACCAAGCCCTATCTCAGGGCAGCAGAGTGTAAGGAAAGGCCCCGTGTGGGGGCGCCCAGCTGGTTCCGCACACGCCTGCCCTCCAGCCCCCGAACCTGTATGACAGGTCCTTCGGCTGGGCCAACCCCCGCCCACCTCACTGGCTTCTTCATGAGAAGGTGAAACCTGGGTGTGTGTTGGGGGGTGGCACATGAAAGAGGAAACCGTCTGAAATGAGACTAGCAGGGAGCGGGAGAAGGCAGGAGCCTCCCACCACCCCCCTTCCTTCTCTCCCCTCTCTTCCTCTGCACGCTGCTACTCAGTGCTGCTTCTCACACAGACATCCGCCAGCATCCACTTCACCTGAACCCAGCAGTCGGGAGTCGGAGGGGGCTGGAGCCCAGGTTGGGCCCTGCGGTGGGCTGGGGGCACAGGGGCACTGACAGGGTTGCTGGCAGTCCTGGGTAACGAAGCCCTCACAGATGTGGCGGGACGCTCCCTCCCTGTTTGACCAGTGACTGCTCCATTTCCTTCCTTGCCCCAGGTATCTTCATTTTACCTTCCCTCGCCTTTTCTCTCTTTGAAGTTAAATTTCCCATCTTACTCCTTGCCTGCCAAAACCTCCCCAGTCCCTTCTCCCTCAACCTTCCCAGGGCCTCTTCCTGCTCCTCCCCTCCTCTCGGACAATTGGATTTTGAGGCGCTTCCCAAGCCACGGGCTGCATTCCCTGACCTGCTTGTTTCTCCAGCTCCCCG
The DNA here is from genome assembly GCF_048565385.1 of Saimiri boliviensis. NCBI lineage: Eukaryota > Metazoa > Chordata > Mammalia > Primates > Cebidae > Saimiri > Saimiri boliviensis. Next base: position 30,032,007 of record NC_133465.1, read on the forward strand.
CCTTCCCTCCCTTTCCTCTGCTGGGCTGGCCCCATCTCCTGCCTTCACCTAGCCTGCTCTTCCACAGGTTTTCTTCCGGGCGGGCACCTTGGCGCGGCTAGAGGAGCAGCGGGATGAACAAACCAGCAGGAACCTAACCCTGTTCCAAGCAGCCTGCAGGGGCTACCTGGCCCGCCAGCACTTCAAGAAGAGAAAGGTGCTGCTCTAGGAACATCTCCTCCCCCTGCCAGCCTAGATGGGCACAGCCAAGTTCCTGGGGTAGAGACTATAAGGGGGAGAAGAGGCAGGAATCTTCCAGGGCACCGTGCCCTGGGCCAGGGTGGGAAACAGGCAGCTCCCTGGTGCCAGCAAGTGTGCTGGTGTGCCCAGTGGCAGGGCCTGGTTGGAGGGCTTTGTTGAGGGGTAGCGGGAAGCAGGGCCGAGGCAAAGGTGGGCTCTGGATCATAGGCTGCTCCATGAAGATTAAGGAGCTGTGTCAGCGACTCCTTTTCTTATTAGCAAGTCCATAAAACAGCCAGCACTGCCGCCTCTTGTGTTTCAGCAAGATTAGGTTTTATAGCACAGCTAGGCCAGGGTGCTGGAAATAATCAGGCAGCAAATAAAGCAGATGAAATGATTCCTAATGGCAGCGGAGTGGCTAGTGCCCAGCGTAGTGCTCTCAGGGTTAGGGTCTGTGCTGCCCACCCTCTGAGGGAAGGAGGGAGCCTGGGGCAAGGGGGAGCATGGAAGGTATCTGACTCGGGGTCAGGGGGCCAGAGGAGCAGCCCTGGGGGCCTATGCTGGTGGCGGGGAGGATTCTGGGCCGAGCTTGGCCAGGGTGACTGAGAGCTCTGCTGTGTGCTACCCCCACCTCCCCTGCAGATCCAGGACCTGGCCATTCGCTGTGTACAGAAGAACATCAGGAAGAACAAAGGGGTAAAGGATTGGCCCTGGTGGAAGCTCTTTACCACAGTGAGGCCCCTCATCGAAGTACAGCTGTCAGAGGAGCAGATCCGGAACAAAGACGTATGTGACAGCCTGGGAGGGCAAGTCTCTGGGAGGGAAGAGCCTTGCCAGTTTATCTTGGGCTTCTAAGTGCTTTTTCATTTAGTCCAGAAAGCTGGCATCCTTGAACTGTGCCCATCAAACAGAAGATGTCCCTCTGGGGTGCTGGCTGAGCCCCTGGGCAGCCTCTTACGATCAAATCTTGGCCATCCCCAGCTTATTGGGAAGGGTCTAGGGACAGGATCCCTGGGATGCCGTGGCTCTGCTGTTGGGTACATGCCTCCTCCATGATGTTCTGGCCCAAGCTTCATTAGCTTTGTTCACTACAGGGGTGCAGACCCAGGGCTTCAGCCCCTCGCAGTGCCTTTGGCTCACTTTGCCCTCTTTGGTTCACCCTAGGAGGAGATTCAGCAGCTGCGGAGCAAGCTAGAGAAAGTGGAGAAGGAGCGGAATGAGCTGCGGCTCAATAGCGACCGGCTGGAGACCCGGGTGAGTGACTCCCGGCACTACACAGACTGGCCATGGCCTCAGGGAGACCCGGCCCCTGCAGGTCCCTCGGGTGTTCTGGCTGAGTGAGGCAGGCACTTCAACTGGTGGTGACTCCCCAACCCCAGATCTCAGAGCTGACATCGGAGCTGACGGATGAGCGTAACACAGGAGAGTCCGCCTCCCAGCTGCTGGACACAGAGACGGCGGAGAGGCTCCGGGCTGAGAAGGAGATGAAGGAGCTGCAGGTAAGAGCCGGGCCCGGGTGAGAATGGCAGGCTGGTGACTGTCACACCCTAGTGCCCATCAGCTCCCTGCAAAGACACTTGGCATCTTCACCCCTAGCCCAGCATCCCTGTCTGTCCTGGGTAAGCATGTGACCGTGGTCTGTGTGGTTTGGGGAGTAGGTATGAGGGGTGGAATGGCACATCCCATAACCCTGTCTTTTGCAGACCCAGTACGATGCACTGAAGAAGCAGATGGAGGTGATGGAAATGGAGGTGATGGAGGCCCGTCTCATCCGGGCAGCGGAGATCAACGGAGAAGTGGATGATGATGATGCAGGTGGGCCCGAGGCCCAAGGAGCTTAGCAGTGGCTTGTGATGCGAGCCCTGATGCCTACCCCTGGATGGTCATGCCCCTTGTCCAGGCCTGTCTCCCCTCCATAGGGCTGTTATAAGACTAAAATGAAAGAAATAGATGAGACGGCAGAGATGCCAGTAAATGCAGGGGATTGTTATGTAGAGCTGAAACAGCCACGGTCATGACAGACTGAGGGCCGTGGTCCCAGCAGTCCCTGGCAAGGGGACAGCACATGCAGCCACATCTCCTGCTCTGGTCTTCTCCTGGCTAGTGGCTCCTTCTGCCTTGGGAGGAAGCCATCATTGCAGAGAGTGTTCTGAGTCTCAGCTGACTCTTCCTGCTGCCTCCCTGCCCCATCCTCCTTCCCCTCTGCCCCTTATGAGGACTCTCAGCACCTCTATCCTCCCTTATCTGCCTCAACCCCACAGGTGGTGAATGGCGGCTGAAGTATGAGCGGGCTGTGCGGGAGGTGGACTTCACCAAGAAGCGGCTCCAGCAGGAGTTTGAGGACAAGCTGGAGGTGGAGCAGCAGAACAAGAGGCAGCTGGAGCGGCGGGTGAGGCAGGGGAGGAGCCGAGGCCTGTACCTGGGAGGGCCAGGAGGGGACTGGTGCCTTGTGTTGGTCCAGTAAATGTTGGGGGCAGGCAGTCCTGGCCTGGGATGGATCGGGGAGGTTGGCATGTTAGCCTCTCCATGCAGGAGCAATCAGGAGCAAGCTATCATTAGAGCTTCTTCAGTTCCCTGAGAGACCCAACTTCCTCCTGCACCCCTGGGTCTTCCCCCCACTCACCCACCTCCCTCCTTGCCTTCTCCACCAATGCTTCTGGGCCTCTCCGTGGCCACTGACTGTGCACCCCATCTTGGTCCCTAGCTCGGGGACCTGCAGGCAGATAGTGAGGAGAGCCAGCGGGCTCTGCAGCAGCTCAAGAAGAAGTGCCAGCGACTGACAGCTGAGCTGCAGGACACCAAGCTGCACCTGGAGGGCCAGCAGGTCCGCAACCACGAGCTGGAGAAGAAGCAGAGGAGGTGGGTGGGCCCCTGCCCTGGGTCCAGAGAACCTTCTGAAGCAACCAAAGCCAGGACAGCCTCCTTGCCCTCCAGAGAGGAAAAAAGGAAGGACCTGAATTTGTCCAGGGGTCTTGCCTGCCTGGTCATTCATCTTGGAACATGAAGGGGCCCCTTCCTGACCTCTAGGGTAGACTCAGGCTGTGTCTCCACTGAAAGCCTGCGTAGGCCTCAGCTCTTGAAGGTGCTCCCTGCACCGTGTGCCTGTCACCCCATGCCAGGAAGGGCACCAACCAGGACCCATGCAGGAACTGCTGCGCCCCTGCCCCTGGCCCCCAGCTCTGCTTCTCCCTCGCTTGCCTTAGCTATACAAACACACTCTCCTGACTAATGTCATTAAACTACCGTGCCACTTCCATCTCATTATGGTAATGATACAAAGGAGGGGGTGCCCTCACAGGAGAAAATCCAATCTAAATTAATTTCCCGGGCTGGGAATGAGGATGGGATGCCTTTATTAGCAGCACTGAGGAACCCACACACCCTAGGAACAGCAGGGCGCCCCAGGGAGCGGGAACAGTGCCCGTTTCTCCTCTGCAGGGGAAGGGTTTCTCAGCAGAGGCACCGGTTGCCTTTGTGAAGGGGCATCCCCACACCTAGGACCCTGGGAGTGAGGTGGCAGAACAGAGCCTTTCCAGTGACCCTGGGTTACCCCTGGCCTCCGGAACCCCCACCATCTCCCCAGCTGGGGAAATAGGAAGGTTTTCCATTCCTCCCACCCAATACCATGACCACCACTTCCCTCATTCTCATCTCTGCCCCCACCCTACCCCTTTACCCAAGGGCTGGCACCCTTAGCTCGACCCCCCTTCTGAGCACCCGATGGTAATGCCAGCTCAGCCTAGTTACTGTGCTGCCATGCTCCCCACTGGGCAACTTATTAGGTTTCGGCTGCCCGGAGTTTTCTTATTTTTTTTTGATGTGGGGTTGGGGTAAGGGGAGCTGTTCAATTTCCACAGGAACCTAATTAGCTATTCAGGGAAGGTGTTAAGAGGAATTTCAGCAATTTGCTCCATATTTAGCAGGAAATGGAAGGCTGGGAAGTGGAGGAGTGAAGAAAGAGGCCCCCCTGTGTGCCCATCGAGGCATGTGGCCAGCTGGGCACAGTGGGAATGCCAGCTCTGAACCCAGTGTGGGGTTTCCTGGTGGTGTCCTGCCAGCACTGCTGGGGTGTGTGGTCCTGGCCAAAGGCTGGTGCCCAGAGGCAGAGACAAGGGGCCGGTTGCTGCCCTTACAGTTGCCAAACTGAATTGTGGAAAGTGAGTTAGTGGAAGCAGGGTGCTCATCTCTACCTTCTTCCTACCCAGCCCTCGCACGGGTCCCTCATTCTTTGATGTGTTGAAATGGAGAATGTAGAGACTTAACTCCTGAGGAGGCCTGTTCCCCGGCCTGGAAGCAGTCTATGGGTCTCTCCTAGGCCTACTTGGTGAAGGGCTCACCTGTTTGAGTGCTCCCCATCCCAAATCCGGTTGCTCAATAGTGCCTCAGTGGCCTGACATGCCACCTCTAGATGTCGCCCCTACCTCACTACTGGCCCCACGTTAGGGCTGCATGGGTTCCCCCACCCCTGCTTGGGTCCTGTCCATGGCACCACCTCCTGACAGTCTCTGTGCAGGGGACCCCGGCTCTTCCCCCATCTGATGGAGACACCACGCTCCCTCACAGGTTTGACAGTGAGCTCTCACAGGCGCACGAGGAGGCCCAGCGGGAGAAGCTGCAGCGAGAGAAGCTGCAGCGGGAGAAGGACATGCTCCTCGCTGAGGCTTTTAGCCTGAAGCAGCAACTGGAGGTGGGTACGGCCACCCACCATCTGTGCCCTGTCCCCCTCGCAAGCTGGGGCCAGCCCTGCACCAGCCTCATCTCTTTTGCTCCAGGAAAAAGACATGGACATTGCAGGGTTCACCCAGAAGGTTGTCTCCCTAGAGGCGGAGCTCCAGGACATTTCTTCCCAAGAGTCCAAGGATGAGGCCTCTCTGGCCAAGGTCAAGAAACAGCTCCGGGACCTAGAGGCCAAGGTCAAGGATCAGGAAGAGGAGCTGGATGAGCAGGCAGGGACCATCCAGATGCTGGAGCAGGTACAGGAGGGCTTGGCCAAGGGAGGGGTGAGGTGCAGTGGGGCCGCCACCATCCCCACAGCCAGACTCAGGCACGGGCCAGAGGATCCCACCCCCATTCATTCCCATGTTCACTCGCTCACCTACTCACAAAATGTGGAGTGAGCACCTGATCTGTGCCAGCCACAGTGTGAAGACAATTAAGTGTTCGTGGAGCTTTCCACAAAAACAAATCTGATGGAGCTCTAGTAGGGAGGGGCTCAGGATGCATGGCAGCCGAGGGCCACAGGCCCAACCAGCCTGCCATCAAGCCACCAAGCCACCAAGTCAGTTCAGGGAGCTAGAGCTTGCAAGCAGACGGAGAAGCTGCAGGGCTGTCCCCACTCCAGCTATCTCTCTCTGGGCCTATGCCAGACCTCTAGTAAGGCAGTTCAGCTGCTCTGGAGAAGCTGTTGCCATGGGAGCAAGGTGCCAGCAAAGAGAACTGGCTGGCAGGACGTTCTCGGCCCCTGAGCCTAGCGAGAGTCACGCACAGGTGGGGAGTGGGTGGGCGCTGCTGAGGAGGGAACCCAGACCCTACTCCACTACCTCCAGGCCAAGTTGCGTCTGGAGATGGAGATGGAGCGGATGAGACAGACCCATTCTAAGGAGATGGAGAGTCGGGATGAGGAGGTGGAGGAGGCCCGGCAGTCATGTCAGAAGAAGGTAAGGTATCTAGGTACTTACCTGTCCAGCGTAACGCCTGTTCCCATCACTGCTTTTTAGTCAGGGGCTTTTCTGTCTCCCTGCCTCAGCCACATTGTCTTCTTTGTCATTCTGGGCCAGGAAGCGCCTCTCAGGATCCTGGCATTGGCAGGGATGTATTGGCTCAGAGTCTGTAGAGAAACTTGGGACCCTGAGGAACTAATGCCCTGCTGTGCTGTGCTGGTGCTGCCTGCAGTCAGTTAGCCTGGCCAGACAGGTCTCCACTGGGCAGCGATGTCTCCTATTCTGGCTCAGTTAGCCACCACATGTGGCCTGCCATCCCTCCTCGTCCTCCCAGGCTGCTTTGAAGCCCTAGAAACCTGGAATTTAGGTTCTGACCCCTCCATCAATATCATTGTGCTCAGGCCTGCCCCACTGTTTTCCTGGAGTGGGGGACCCAGAACAGAAGGGGCCTGCTTGGCACCAGGCACTAAAAGGACGGATGGGTCTCTGTCCCACGGTACTCCAGTTAAAACAGATGGAGGTGCAGCTGGAGGAAGAGTACGAGGACAAGCAGAAGGTGCTGCGAGAGAAGCGGGAGCTGGAGGGCAAGCTTGCCACCCTCAGCGACCAGGTCAGGGGATGCTCCACTGCCAAGCCTGGCCAGCTGCCTGCCCATGCAGCCTGATGGGTGGGGATCCTAGGCATGGGGAGCTGGGAACAGAGCTGCCAGGGGAATGGGGGTGCTCCAAAGAGCCCGTCGTCATCCCTCGTGGTATGGGGGCATCACCATATGTTGGCACACCCAGGCCTTTCTCCCTGGTTGGCATGATCCTGGCTCTTCCAGGATTCTTATAGGGATGCTGATAATGAGAACGTGGTGAGGAGGGGGTTGGGGAAGACAGGAGGAGGCCGTGTGCTGGTGCCCAGAACCCCAACTGCTGGTGCCACCCAGGTGAACCGACGGGACGTTGAGTCAGAGAAGCGGCTGCGGAAGGACCTGAAGCGCACCAAGGCGCTGCTGGCGGATGCCCAGCTCATGCTGGACCACCTGAAGAACAGCGCTCCCAGCAAGCGGGAGATCGCCCAGCTCAAGAACCAGGTATCCAGAGAGCACTGGCGCAGCAGAGCTTACCTTTTCCATTCTCTTTCTTTCTCTCTTGCTCCTCTCAGTGGCTCTTGAGTCCTTGGGAAGGAAAGTGACAGGAAAGAGGGGAGCCACGTGTAGCAGCCAGACTCCCCAGGCTCTGTGTGTGTCTACTGTCTCACCATCCAGACCAGGGTGGTGTGGACTGGGCCTGATGCTCACCAGCCCTGTCACAGGAGGAGATGCCCATGCATGCACCACCACACACCCATGGCCCTGGGACCTGAAGTGAATGGAGGAGGAGGAGGAGGGCATCTGGGCTCCCTCTTCTCTGCACAGCCCTCCTGTGCCCAGGGAATGGCTGACATCTCTCCCTGGGGTGGGGGTGGTCTGTCTCCAGCTGGAGGAGTCAGAGTTCACCTGTGCAGCAGCTGTGAAAGCACGGAAAGCAATGGAGGTGGAGATCGAAGACCTGCACCTGCAGATTGATGACATCGCCAAAGCCAAGACTGCGGTGAGGGACCAGGGTGCCTGGGCAGGGCTCAGGGGGCTGAGGCAAAATAGAGCTGCGACTGTGGCTCCCTTCACCCCAGATAGGTCCCTCCACACCAGGACTTGCTGCAGGAAGAGCGGGCCTCCCCTCCTCTGCATCTCCCCACTCTGAGCAGAGGCCTCAGGGAGGAGCGGGTGGAAGAGGGAGCCAGCAAGGGCCCATCTCCCTATTTAACCACCTGCCTGCAGGAGCTTGGCCGCAGGCCCCAACACCATAAATAAAGGCAGCTAATGTGGCTGAGGGATGTAAACAGGTGCCTAGAGATTAGCAGAAGCACCGATAAGAGGACAGGATGGCTCGGCTTCCCTCCCCTTCCCCCTGCCCAGCCCACTGACAAGCCCAAGCAGCAGCTAATTACAGCTCTTATTTAATGCCTCCCTTTTAATTCCCCACCTCTCCCACGGCCCATCCATCGGCAGAGAATTCATTACTGGGATGCGGCCACCGATACCTCCTTGGGCAGGGAATGGGACAGGGGAGGAGGCTGGGCTGGGCTGGTGGCTTTGTGGCCCCTGAGCTAGTCACCTGGCTGCTGAGAGATGCCAATCTCAGGGGCATGATTTATCCCCGTGACATTTGTGCTCCTCAGCAGTTTTCAGGTGAGTAATTCAAATTCCTTAATTGTGTTAAAAAAGGCTGTTATAAAATTACCATTTTATTTAAATCTGAGTTAATAAATTTCTTGGCGGAGGCTTCCCCAGCTCCCCACAGCCCAGTAACAAGATGGATGGGGCAGAGAAGGAGCCAACACAGTCATTTTGGTTTGGAATTACAGGCTAATAGATTCATTCATTTCCTGAAGCTGCTGTTGGCTCTCTTCCCCTCCCCAAAGGAGGGGACTGGCTGTGGGGGCTGGATGCCCAGGGAGTGGGTGGTCCCAGGGGAAATGACAGTCTAAGCCAGGAGACCTTCACAGATGTGAGGGGTCCTGGGGCCTGAAGAGGGCAGGGTACATGCAGGTCAGGACCTGGACTGATAGTGCCAGGATGATGGGTCATTTGTTCTGGGCAGACCTTTTCTGCCTTCTCATTAGCCTCAAAAGAGCTGCCAGGAAGCAGCTGTCATTCAGCTCAGAGGCCCAGGGTCTGCCTATACTGCACACAGCCCTTTACCTCATCTCCCTGGCCCAGGGCAGGGCAGGCAGCTTCCTGAGTGTCACTGGTCCTAGGACCCGCTCCAGTGGGCGGGCTTAGCCCATTATCATCTTCTCTTCTATGCCCCCGCCATTGGAGGTGGCGCAGGAGGAGGCTTGGACTTGCCACCTGGAGCCCACAGGCACACCGGGCCTGAGGCCCTCTGATCTGCCTTTGCCTCTTTCCAGCTGGAGGAGCAGCTGAGCCGCCTTCAGCGTGAGAAGAATGAAATACAGAACCGGCTGGAGGAGGATCAGGAAGACATGAACGATCTGATGAAGAAGCACAAGGCCGCCGTGGCTCAGGTACCCCTGCCAGGAGTGCCCCTCACACTGCACCGTCACCATCCTTCTGGTCTTCCTCATGGGTCTCCCACACAGCCACTTGTTTTGGGAGGTGACGGTGCGGGAACCTGGGTCCCCTGGTGTTCCAGCTGGGCTGAGCTAGCTGGATGTTTATGGGGGATCCTGCTTCTGATGCTCTCACCCCTTTCCCAGGCTTCCCGGGACCTGGCTCAGATAAATGATCTCCAAGCTCAGTTGGAAGAGGCCAACAAAGAGAAGCAAGAGCTGCAGGAGAAGGTGAGGATCAGGGGCTCCCTCAGGAGAGAGAGGGTGCCAGGGTTACTTCATGTGGGAGGAACCCCCAAGTTTGCAATTTAGAAGGTGCTCTTCTCTGCTATCAGTAATCCACAGAGCAGAGTAAGCTAGGAGCAAGAGCTAGGATTGGAGCCATGTCACCATAGCAGACATTTGGGCTTCAGCTGCCTCATTTCCCATCTCTATTCCCTCTCCGGTCCTTAGCTTTCTCCTTTCTCTCTCTCCAAAGGGCAAGATCTGTGCCAAGCGCTGGGGCAGATGGGGGAGGCCTCTGGCTTGGGGCCCCATTCTCTTTCCTCCCCAGTGCATCCCTCCCTCTCTCCGCCTTCTGGTCACCATGGTGATATTGCTTGCCCCAGATGCAGCCTCCTCCCTTTCTGGGCTCAGTTCTTTCTTCTTTTCCTGCCCCCCGACCTCTAGCTGCAAGCCCTCCAGAGCCAGGTGGAGTTCCTGGAGCAGTCCATGGTGGACAAGTCCCTGGTGAGCAGGCAGGAAGCCAAGATACGGGAGCTGGAGACACGCCTGGAGTTTGAAAGGACGCAAGTGAAACGGCTGGAGGTGGGTTCGCACTTCTCTCGGGCCACACCAAGCAGGGCAGAGCTGCCCCAGCGCTGGAGCTGAGCGTGCTCAGCAGGGCTGGGCAAACCCCTGGACACTCCTCAGAGGCTTGTGCCTCGCTGCCAGGCCAGCTGACGGGCGGGTGCTTCTCTCTCACCCTGCCTGGCCTGCTCTCTGGGTACCGTGGAGCCCGCCTGCTTTGCATTCTGTTTCCGTGCTTGCTTTCTGCCAAGGGACCAGAGCAGCTTAGCTCTTCGTCTTCATATTTTCCTCCACCACGTGCTCCCCCCGCCTGTTCCCCTCAACCGGCTCTCTGGCAGGGTCATAAATATGCAGCGGATGGTGCCACTTCTGTGCAGACTGGAGCCTCTTCTCTCATCTGCCCTCCCTCTCCTCCTCTCCCCTTCCCTGCTTTATTCCCTTTCTTCCTCACTTCTTCCCGCCCTCCTGTCTCTGCTTTTTCTCTCTCTCTTCCTTTTTCATGATTAGGGCCCTATTCTTTCTTCTCCCTTCATATTTTTTCTTCTCCCCAATCTTATTTCTTTCTCGCCCTCTTCTCATCCCATTCTCCTCTCCCTTTATTATAAAGTTCATTCTCTTTTTTTTTTTGTTTGAGACAGACAGTGTCTTGCTCTGTTGCCCAGTCTGTAGTGCAGTGATGTGATCATGGTTCACTGTAGCCTCGACCTCCTGGGCTCAAGCAATCAATCCTCCCATCCTCTTGCCTCAGCCTTCTGTGTAGCTGGGACCACCTCAGCCTTCTGTTTTTCTTGTTCTCCAGGCTGGTCTCGAACTCCTAGGCTCAAGCAATCCGCCCGCCTCAGCCTCCCAAAGTGCTGGGATTACAGGCATGAGTCACCAAGCCAGGCCCTATTTTTCTTTCTCTTTCCTTTAATCCTTCTCCTTTTTTGTTCACCTTTTCTCTGTCTTTTTATCCTCTTTCCTCCCAACTGGAGTTTACATATTCCAAATTCAATCCTTTTTCTTTTTTCTTTTTTTTTTTGAGACAAGGACTCATTCTCACCCAGGCTGGAGTGCAGTGGTATAATCTCAGCTCACTGCAATCTCCACCTCCCAGGCTCAAGCAATCTTCCCATCCCAGCCTCCTAAGTAGCCAGGACTATAGGCGCATGCCACTATACCGAGCTAATTTTTGTATTTTTTGTGGAGATGAGGTTTCACCATGTTTTCCAGGCTGGTCTCAAACTCCTGGGCTCAAGCAGTCCACCTGCCTCAGGCTCTCAAAGTGCTGAGATTACAGGCATGAGCCACCATGCTGGACCAATCCTTTTTCTTTCGGTCTCCAAAGCCAGCATGGGCCAGCACCTTCCATCTCTGGTAGAGCAGATAGCAAGAGAGAGGCAGAAAGGATTCTCTCCTGAGTTTACACCCATCTCACCTTATTTTTAAGTTCTTGAGTTTTTAAGCATTTGTCTCCATACCTTTGGTTCTGCCTGGGCCCTGTGTTGATGAGTGTGGTTGGTGAGGGGCAGCCCTACCACCTCCTTCATCAACTCCCAGTCCATGGAGCAGGCAGTTAGGTAGGGGTGGAAACAGGTGGGCATCTAGAGGGCATTAATAACCTGGAGACAGGAAGAGAGCACAACTGACCATCCCAAGGTAGGGTCACAGTCCTCAGGACAGCTGGAGAGAGTTAGGGGAAACTTGAGTTTATTTTCTGCCCACACCAACCCCAGGCTGGCTAATAATATTTTGATCCCTATTTTACATACAGGAAGGGTTACCCAAGGTCACAGAGCTATCAAGGGACAGAGAGGCCATTGGTCTGATGGACACGGGGCAGGCCCACAGCATCTGTCTCCTTTTCTCTTGGGCCTAGTCCCTTTCTGCACCACTATCTCTCAGGTTCCCTTCTGCTCAGAGTTTTGTGGTTTAGACCCATAGGATGTTAAACATGAACGGCCCAATCCTGTAGCCTGGCTCTGCTATTTTAGGGACATAGAGGCTAGAGGCCCAGTCAGAGGTAGAACCAGGGTTACAAGCAGATGCAGGATTCTTTGCTCACATTCAACCCCTCTCTCCAGGTCATTTCTTGCTCGGCATCCCACTACCTGGTGAGAGATTCATTAGGCTTAGAAAGATGCTCTCTGCTTGGAATCTGATGATTGTTTAGTCTTTCCTAATCCAGAACTCCAGTAAAGCCATTTAGCTCTGAGCACAGGATCTAGTTTTTGGGGCTTCTGGGCTCAGAGTCCCTGCGGGGAAGCCCTACTGACCTCAGAGGCCTCTACATGCCATGTCAATACGGACAGGCCCACTAGGCTATAGCCCAAACACTCCCTCAGTCTTGGTGTAGTAATGATGATAATAGCACCTTTCATCTTTCAAAGTGCATTCACATTCATTACCTTATTCATCCTCAGAAGACCCCTGGGGGGCAGGTGTTATTCTCCCCGCATTTTACAGAAAAGCAAGGGAAGCCTCAGGATTGCTAGCCCAGGTAGCCAATGAATGGTGGAGCCAGAGCTCTGACCCAGGCCTCCTGACCCAGAGCAGAGCTCTGCCACACCCTCCCTCTGCCTGGCTGACTGGCCTACCTGCTGTGTCTTTCTTCCCCACCTGCCTGTCCAGAGCCTGGCCAGCCGGCTCAAGGAAAACATGGAGAAGCTGACTGAGGAACGGGATCAGCGCATTGCGGCCGAGAACCGGGAGAAGGAGCAGAACAAGCGGCTACAGAGGCAGCTCCGGGACACCAAGGAGGAGATGGGCGAGCTTGCCAGGAAGGAGGCTGAGGCGAGCCGCAAGAAGCACGAACTGGTAACGCCCCCCCGTCCCCCACAGGCCCCACGTGGCAGCCCCCTGAGTAGCTGCTGAGTTTATGTCTCGCTTTGGCCTGGTTGGGGATAGGCTGCAAAGAATTCGGATGAGTCAGAGAATGGGAGGAAGGAGGAGGATATCAAGAGGGTAGACCAGGGAGCCAACGGCACTGGAGGCTCCCTCGGGCCCCACAGCCCAGCAGCACCAGAGCAGAAAAGGCTCTGGAAGCCTGGGTCAGCCCTCAGGTAACGCCCCCATGGCTGGGAGGGACTCAAAGCAGGCTTCTTCTGGGCATCTGGGGGAGAGGCTAGCCCTCCTGCAAACTGGGCTGCCCCCTCCCTCCTAGGAGATGGATCTGGAAAGCTTGGAGGCTGCTAACCAGAGCCTCCAGGCCGACCTAAAGCTGGCATTCAAGCGCATCGGGGACCTGCAGGCCGCCATCGAGGACGAGATGGAGAGTGATGAGAATGAGGACCTCATCAACAGGTGAGGGGTGGCCTCTGGGGCATCCGCAGCCAGCACAGAGGCTCTCTTGACCGCCTCTGGAACCAGGCCACCAGGTAGAACAGTTGCAACCTCTGCCTCCCCATGACCGAGCCACCACCCCACCCTCCCTTTACTGCCAGACCCCAGCACGGCCTGTCCTGCAGGGCCAGAGGGTGAGACAGGTACACTCTGAGTGAGGCCCCCCACGCAGTCGCCCCTCCCTGGGACCGGGCCCTCCTGCTCTGCCCGCTCAAGATGAGTTATTCCCCCGTTTAGCTGCATTTCCAATGGCGTCTGCCCCACTCTGGGGAGAGCAGAGATTTAAAGGCTGTGTTACTATGCCAGAGATTTTCTCATAAAACCCACCCAGGGAATGGTTTGGAGAGAAAGAGAGATTTGTAGTCTTAGGCGGATGAGAAAGTCACAAGGAAGGAAGGCCAGCAGTGCAGGGTGGCGCCAGGCCTTGGAGAAGCTCCCAGGGTTTCACTAGGCACACCCTAGACCTGCACCCTTCCCACCTCAGGGCTGGGGCCCCTTCTGCAGGCAAGTCTGGGGCAGCACAGAGAGCCTGCTGCATTCGGGCAGAGGAGAGATGCCAGGGACAGCCCAGATCAGGTTCTGAGGACAGCACTATCACGCATCCCCCTACCTGGTCTCAGCCAGCCAGAGCTGGCTTTTGCCGAGGGAAGAGAGGTCCTCAGCTAAGGGGTCCACCTTGGGTTGCCCATTCATTTAGTCTGTTTCCTCTGGACCCCTTGCCCACCCTTTTCTCTCTATTTCCAGTTTGCAGGATATGGTGACAAAGTATCAGAAAAGAAAGAATAAACTGTGAGGACTGGAGCGCATGTGCTCTCTGCCTGTCCTCGAGGGTGTCTAACCACCCCTAACACTGGCTCACACCCTGGGGCCGCTGCACGCCGCATGTGGACACAGCCTCCCCACACTCACGCCTCGCTGGTCTCTAACACTAACACTCTGACTCTGTCCTCGGGGGAGGCTGGGAGTGGGCAATGAGGTGTGCTCCCTGGAAGGCTGGGGCTGGCCTGGGCACCCTTGCTAGGTAGGATGGGGGGCTCCAGCAGAAAGGAAGGCACAGCCTATTCGAGAAGTCGACCTTCCTGAGCTCCAGCACGTTTCTCCCTCAAAAACCAAGTGTGGCCATCTCTCTGGCCTATTTCTCTGGGAGAAAGTCTGTTTGGGCTGGATCTGTCCACATCCTTGGGCTTCTTGGGAGCCTGAGCTGCCTGAAAGAAGCGGGTATGTTTCATCTTTAAAGGTTTGCCACCTTCTCTTGGCAGACAAGGGTGGAAGGTGAGGGGCATCTCCGAGTTTCTTGTTTGGAGAAGGCATTCAGGCAGCTAATCATGGGCTGCGCTGCTGTGGCGGGGGAAGGGAACACAGCCAGATGTGTTTACTTTACTCCCTGCGGCACCGTGGGCAGAGGGAGGCCCTGGCGGCATGTGTGCTGGTGCTGTCTGTCAGGTGGCGGGAAGCCCAGGAAATCCACCCCTCTCTTTTCCCTCTTTCTGGGCGGGAGCTGGACAGCAAATGCAGATGCGCAGGCCTTCAGGCAGAGCAGGCTGATCCTCCATCAAGTTCGACAGGGTTGTTTTTTGGAGGCTGTTTTTCCAGCGTGGCATTGGGTTTCTTCCCCCACTCTCTCTTGCCTGGTGGGCCCCCTCCCCTGGCCAAGATGGGCTGGTGGCAGCACACAGGACTTGGTGAGAGCTAATGATAAATGTAATAGTGTGTAACAGTGATAGAGGGCCGCTGGAGCCTGGTTGTCACACACAATTAATATCCCCCGCCGTTCTGTCTCCGTTTGTTTGTTCCCCCGCGATTCAGCTCCCAGTTAACTAATAGCACATGAGCCCGGACATAAATTGTATTTGACGCAAGGTTTAATTCCGACCATTTAAAACTTCAACTGCCCCCTGAGCCTTCCTGCCCCTGGAGTTTGTTTATGGGCCTGATTATTTAAGGAAAAGAACATCTTCTAGATGCTTGCAACTAAAAAGAAGGTGAGGGCAGGCAGGCCAGCTTGGCAACCCATCCACTGCTCTGAATGTAAGGAGGAAAATTCATATTCTGGACCCACAACTGTCTGTCCCCTGTGTGTTTCAACCCTGCCATCCTTGGGCAGTAAGAGCTTCAAGGGCTGATAAAATGCGCATTTAAGATCATATTCTAAACTACTGCCAGGCGTGCACACACACAGGCACACCGCACACGCACACACACGCACACCGGTGTGCACTCACATAGACGCATGGGGACGTGCAGCTCTAACCAGGTTCCTGCTGATGGCAGAGAGGTGGTGTGGCTCCTTCCTCAACAGCTCTGGGCCCCAGCTCCAAGTTATTGAGCCCAGCGCACTAAGGCAGGCAGAAAAATAATGTTTCGATTTACTTAGAGATACAGTTGTTATTGCCATAACCTTAATGAAAGCAGTAAACAGCACAGTATTAAGGGAGATTTATACAGAAACGCTTTTAACATGTAGACATAGATTTTGCGATGCATACAGCACCTCCTTTCTAAAAGCAATCAATATGGTTATGAACGGCGTGATAAATTATAGGCTCTGAAGCTAGAGAGGGAGGTTTTTTGCATGGGTGTATAAATCAGGTGGTATTGGTGTTCCATGGGGCCCATGCACCACAGTAAATCTGCCAGGCTCGGACAGGCACAGGGCTTGCATTAGCAGTTTTGAGGCTGTCTGCTAAACTCCTGTTTACCCGGGGCATCAGCCAGCCTCGTCTTTGTTATAATTCTGCATTTGATGGGAGCCCATAAAATATGCCTCTTTATTCGCCTCCCCATGAGTTGGGCTTTCTCCTGGTCCCCAGAACAATCTGGTGGTTTTGTGTGTGCCTGTGTGTCTGTGTACACGTGCCTGTGTGGCTATTTATTTAAGAACATAATTCAGGAATGGAGCCATTCCTGTTGACACAGAGGAAAGGAAATGTATATCAAGGAGAAACTCTAGCCTATTCGTAGCAGGGTAACTTAGTGAGCAGACATTTTGCAGAATTTTAGAAGCAATCTTACCCAGAAGCTGTCTCCAAGCCCAGCTGCTTCATGAGGAGGGTGACCAGGACTTCAGCCTCAAAATTTGTGTCCTTTGGGCTCTCCTTTAAGTGCTAAGGTTGGCTCTGCCAGACGAAGCACTTTTGAGCAAGGGCAGGGGGGCTACCTGACAAGGCAAGAGGAGACCTTGAGCAACAGGGCTCTGGGCTGGGACTTTCTGAGCCCAGCTGGGTCTCCAGGGACAATTTAGATGCCGACACTGTTGCTAGTCCCTCTGGAAATGCCGATGCCTCTCCTTTTCCTTTCTCTGTTTCTTAAGAGCCAGAGAAGCCACAGGGTAGATCTGGGATATGGCCTGGGCCTCCTTAATCTAGAGCCCAGGTTGGTGCTGCCATCTGCTAAGGAGACCTCCAGCTTCAAGCTAACTCCAAATCCTATGAAACTCTTGCCTTCTGCTCTGTGGCCGACAGCCCAGCTCTTGTAACAAAGGCATGGAAAATGACAGCAGCTATAGCCACAATTTGAGGAGTGGCAGACAAGAAACAGCAGAGTAGTCCTCAAGGAGTCACCAAAGGACCCAGGGCTCCTCTTCTTAGCTCAGAGCCATTTAGGTGTAATTGACGAGTGGATGGTCTTTCGGTAATTCTCCTTGGGTTGGTCAGCTGAACAGTGGCCTGTCACAGATAACTGGCATGGGAGCTGCCTCCATGCTCCTCAGGTTCTTCTTGGTGGCTGTCACAGTGTGGCTGCTGAGTGGGGACAGGCTCCTTGTGAATGGTGTGCTCTAATCTCTCTCATTCTCCCCCCAACTCACTGATGCGCATGCCGCCCACATCCCCCCTGCCCAAGACACCCCCTGTACCCCCTTCTGCTCTCCTCCTGGGCAGCAGGTGCCCATCCCTTGCCTGGCTTTGCCTACCTTTCTGCTTCTCATCCCTACAGTGAGGGAGACTCGGATGTGGATTCGGAGCTGGAGGACCGGGTTGACGGGGTCAAGTCCTGGTTGTCAAAAAACAAGGGACCTTCCAAGGCAGCTTCTGATGATGGCAGCTTGAAGAGTTCCAGGTGAGCATGTGGTCTTGAGCTGGGAGGAAAAGCGATCTCATGCCACCTGGATCCCATGAGGGGAGGCCTGCGTCTCTTGCCTGGCGTCTGTGAAAACAGCCCAGGTGTGCTTCTGGCATGTGCATGAGCACAGGAAGAGGCTTAGTTTCTTCTTATCCAGGGCTGCAGCTCCCTTATTTTTCTCAGGTAATGTTTTCCCATTAGGCTCCGGGCTTTGGTTTGGCGTAGGTTTAATGTCACCTCCACTTATTCAACAAATGTTGATCAAACTTCCTGATAGTTCAGACCCTTGGAATCAAGACTGGGATGGAGCACAGGACACTCTTGATCCCACAGCCCTGGCCAGCTCTGGATCTCTGACATCTTACCATGAAAAGCAGCAGAAGAGGCACCAGTTCCACTGATTCTTGTCCCAGCTACAGGCACATCTGTCTTTCTCTGCCCGTTCTCTCCTTCCTCTAATCTCTTCAATACCCCCATGTCTTTCTTCCTAATAGCCACTAGGGGAACAGGCTCCCTGTTTTCTAGCCAGTCCTAGTCCTCTGATCACATAGACAGTCACCCCTGGAATCCAGAGCTTCCCCTTCCCTATCCCTTTCCGACGGACCAGTGTGGCAGTAGGGAGAAAGAACAGCCCTCAGCCCCCTCCCCTCCTAAAACCACATCCCTACTCCCCTCCCACAATATAGAATCCTCCCCACAACCCAAGCCCATCCTGATCCTCCAGGGCACACCTTTCCCCATCCCCTCCCAGAGACAGCAGGTAGACTGGGTAGGAAAAGTAACGTCCCTCCCTCCCTTCTCCAGCTCCGCTGAGGCCCCTTCCCCAAGCCTGGCCCCTCATCAGAAGCACCCAGCAGCCCCCTCTAATTGGTTTAATTTATTCGGCCAAACGACATTTTGTTATTGCAGATAATGCCGGCTTCCCCGCCCCACTGCCGTGGTTCACCACGGCGTGGCACGAGGCTCCAGGTAGTTGACAATGAAATAAATTGAACTAAACGTTTAGAGGGGGAAAAGTGATGAAATAGAACAATAGTCTAATTTACATGACATTCTCCATGAAGCTATTTTCACTGACGCAAATTATTTTGCTTCATTTCCTCCGACACTCTCACCGCCACTTTGCCAGGGCTGCCGTTTTCTCCTCCTTTCGCCTCCCTCCCCCTGTGCCTTTATTCTCTGGGTTTAATGCTTGTTCCTCTCTCTCTCTCTCAACCTCTCTCCCTCCCTGCTGCCATCATCCACGGCTGCTTCTCGCATCCTCCCTGGGAATGGCCCTCTGCAGCCTCTCTAAGGAGGCCCCAGGGGTGGAGGAGAGGCCGGCCTCGGTGGTGAGCTCCCTGAGCTATCGGAAGCGGCTCACCCTGAAGGACTCCATCGGGGGCACCGGGGATGCAGACTCACTCTTCACCTCCCTGAGCGAGCGGGCGGCCTCCCCCGAGAGGCCCCCG
The DNA here is from genome assembly GCF_048565385.1 of Saimiri boliviensis. Lineage (NCBI taxonomy): Eukaryota > Metazoa > Chordata > Mammalia > Primates > Cebidae > Saimiri > Saimiri boliviensis. The sequence continues at coordinate 30,050,605 of NC_133465.1, forward strand.
CGGAAGGCCCGCGTGGGCCCCAGGGAGGAGCCAGGCCCGGGCAGGAAGTCGGAGGAGCCGGGGGAGGAGTGCAGCTCGGTCCTCTCCGGGGCCGGGGGGCGCACGGGCCGGAAGCGGTGGGGCTCCGACTTCAGCCGGGCCTCTCCGGTCTCTGCACCCGTCAGCCGGGCCTCCTCGGCCACGCGGCGGGGCTCTGGGGAGGACAGGGCCGGCTCCTCCCTGAGCTTCTCGCTGTCGGGCTCACCCAGTTCCCGCCGCAGCACCTCGCGCCTCGACAGCCTGTCCAGGACGCTCAGCCCTTCCCTGAGCCGGGCCTCGGGCCTAGGCCGGGAGAGCCCCGATTCCCGCCTGTCCCTGGGCCGGAGCTGCCTGGACGAGTGGGACGACGGCGCCAGCGTGGCCCTGAGTGAGACCTGCTCGCAGTACAGCCACCCGTCGCTGGCCCGCAGTCTGTCGGTGCCACCGCGGCCACGTAGCTCGGCCTCGGCCGTGGACGAGCCTCCCGGCTCCAGCGTCCGCCCCGTCAGCCGTCACTCCTACCTGGACCCAGACCTGGAGGCTGCCATCAACGAGGTCTTGAGCTATAAGCCTGTGCCATTCCAACGGAGCAGCCTGGAGCCCGACTCTGAGGAGGATGACAGGAAGAGCATCCGGAGTGCCCGGAGCGCCCACCTGGACCCCCCAGAGCGAGCTGCCAGCATCCGCCGCTCCGCCTCCGCTGCCGATGTGTCCGGGCCCCGCAGCGGCAGAAAGAGCCGGAGTCCGCGAAGGCGCGGGAGGCGAAGGAGCAGCTCCAGCTCCAGCTCCAGCTCCAGCTCCAGCTCCAGCTCTGAAGCTTCCTCGGAGCACAAGAGGCGGAAGAAGGGGCGCTCTCGGAAGAGCAAGAAGTCCAAGTCTAGGAGAAAGAGAACAGAGTCCGAGTCCTCCTCGTCGTCATCCAGCGGCTCGACCGTGTCCAGCCACAGCCGCTCCAGCGTGAAGAAGGGCCCAGCTGCAGAAAGTGAAGAGGCCGGGCGGACGCACCGGCCGTCGAAGAAGGAGGAGAAGAAGCGCAAGAAGGAGGTGGACAGCCTGATGATGCGGTACCTCTACCGGCCTGAGAGCGACTAGTGCAGTAGGTGGCACCCAGCCTGGGTTCAGCATGGCGTGTCCCACCTGGTGTGAACTAACGTGCTCCCTGCCCCTCCGGCGGCCACCTCAGGGCCCACCCGCATTCCTCTCGGGCACGCCTGGCTGCCTCGGAGAGCAGGGGCCCGCCAAGCTGCTCAGCCTTCCTGAGCCCAGAGCCCCATCAGTTGATCTCGCCGGTGATGTCAGAGCTCCCGCTTACAAGTCCTGACCCTGGACCAGGGACAGGGACTGTCCTTAATACCTGCCACATTTTAGTCATTTAGCCCTCACAGTCGCTCCATAACAAAGGTCTCATTAGCCGGGTTTCATAGAAGATGAAGCTGAGGCTTGGAGAGGTTAAGTCACTTGCCGTGTGGTCACGCGCAGCTGAGAAGAGTTGTTCTTCTCAGGGTCTGAATGGAGTCTGCCCACCTCCAACCCTCTTCCCTTTACCCACTCCTCCACACCGCAGAGCACAGGGGTGACATGTTTACTGTGTGAGCCTGGCAGCACCCATTCAGAAGCTTTCCTTCATGGCCTCAATAGGCTGGGCCCAGGAAAGGTCCCAAGCTGACACCCCAGCTTTGGTTGGTGCACATCAGTGACCCTAAGCTCTTATGGGGCCTTTTGCTCAGCTTTCCCTCTCCCTCCCCCTACCCCACCGCCTGCAAAGCCACCTTCCTCTCTGGCATAGATCTCAAGCCTAGGAGTACAAGGTTCACAGGGCTGCAGCCCACACAGAACCACACCCTACAGCAGTCCCAGGAGATGCCTGACTCCCTCCCCAGCCTTCCCACCAAAGGCCCACACATGGGCGTCACCTCAGTTCTACTCATCTTGTAAAGTTCTAATGAATAGAAATTAGCAGCTGCTGAGTGACAGCCCCCTCCTGGCTCTCCTGCCTCCCCCAGCTCTTCTCCCTGTGGGGAGGGAGATCTAGCAGTTAGGCCCTTTATGCCCACACCCCCACCGTGGAAAAAGGGCAGAGCCTGACTCATTGGAATCCCATTGTTGCCAGTTTCCCTGGTGGGTGGTGACATTTTAGATCACCCTGCTGATGTGAAGCTGTTTTCGGCATGGTGCCCTTCCAGGGCAAGCTTGCTGCTTCCCAGGAGGTATGACCCCCGAGTGCAGCCCCCTGGGGCACGGGCATTTATTTCCCAGATGCATGAACTAACACACCTGTCGCATGCTTGTGCTATGGAGCAGCTGGACACCCAGGCTGACTTTGAATGGATTATACCAAAAGGGACTGATTTAAGACCTTTTAAGGAATGGAGCAAGTGAAATGGCTCAGCCCTGCTCTGTCACTTCCCCCATGCAGCAGATGGTTACTGAGTGCTCCAGGAGGAACAGGAAGCATCTCTGTTGTACTAGGGAACCAGTGTTGGCTCCATAGTTAAGACAAGAGTCGGCTGGGCACGGCGGCTCACACCTGTAATCCCAGCACTTTGGGAAGCCAAGGCAGACAGATCACCTGAGGTCAGGAGCTTGAGGTCAGCCTGGCCAAGATGGTGAAACCCTGTCTCTACCAAAAATAAAAAAACTAGCTGAGCGTGGTGGTGTGCGCTTATAGTCCCGGCTACTCGGGAGGCAGAGGCAGAAGAATTGCTTGAACCCGGGAGCCGGAGATTGCAATGAACCGAGATCTCATCGCTGCACTCCAGCCTGGGTGACAGAGTGAGACTCCATCTCAAAAAAAAAAAAAGTTAAAATATTTTGTCAGCCATCTTAGCCTTCCCCTTAGCAGCCCTGCTAAGTGCCCCACACCCCTAAGGCAGGAAGTCAGCTGATGGACCCAGGAGAGATGTTTGGAAAGCAAAGAGGGCCAGGCTTTTCTGCACACTGTGCCTCTACCCCAAGAAGGACATGGGCCTAAAGCTGAGCCATCCCACACTGACTGGCGACTGGCAGATTTCAGACCCCAGTGCCCTCAGCCCACCATCATCCTTGACCCCACAATCAGCAAGAACAAAAAACCAAAAGACTGTTTCTTCCACCAGTCACCAGCGCAGTTCCTCTTTTCCACCAGGAAAGCCGGAGTAGCCCTGACACCCTATACACCATCACCTCCAAGAAGGATTGGATTCACTGTTGGTAGAGTGGCACCAAGCCAGAACCTAGCTAAGCAACACTGAGCCAGAGGGAAAAGGCCTGGGGAGGGAAGACCTCAGTAGCACTTAGCATCAACTGGCTTTGGGGTGGGGGCATGGGACGGAGCAGTTGCTTAGTTTCCCATCTGATAATGAGGACCAGCGAGAATTTGCAGCAGGAATGCAGCTTCCATAATAAAGTCAAGGGGAGGGAAGCTGCTGCCTTGGGCTTGCCTGGCGGGAATTACCTTATGTACCAAATTGTTTGTGACAGCGCTGAGCAGGAGACACTGGCTTGTGGGGAGGAAGGCTTTTTTAAACAATTTGGTTAAAATGTTCAAATTGCCTGCCCTGACTCTTGCCCTGGAGAGGAGGGCAGCTGCCTGCTGTTAGCTCCCTGATGGCTGGAGCAGTGGACGCCACTAAGGAGACTGGCTAAAGATCACCCAAGCTAGAGGCAAGAGCAATCTCGTGGGTCCACTGCCCAAGGCAGAGAGAGAGAGAGAGAGTTTACCACCTCCCTGGCAGCCTCTGCCGCTGCCCAGCATCTTGACGAAACAGTGTGGAAACCTGGGTATCATTTATCCAGGTGTCTGCCTGGCAAGCACAGGAATGTGGGTGTGGAGCCTGGAGCCCCCACTTTGAAAAGAGATGAGGCAGTGGAAAGGAGTAGAGGGCCCCAATTCAGCAGTTTACAGCACCCCGGAGCTCGCCAGCAGTGCCTCATTTGCGTCTGGATCCCAGCCCTGGCATCTGCCTTGCCCACCTCTGCCCACAAAATAACCCCACTGTCTTTCCACAAAGTGAGGTGCTCCTTAGCCTAACAGCAGACCCTGGCCCTGAGTGCCCAGAAATTCTATATGAAAAATGAGAACCAAACCAGGCTCCCACTCATTCAGAATTCAAACAACCCCAAAGCTAAAATAACTCCAATTTTTTTCTGTGTTGCACAGTCATCAGTAAGCTTTATAATTTTGTCCTAGAAACCCCCCACCCCACCCCCAGAGTCCTTAAGTGCCTTTGGCCTCTGAAAGTGAGACTCATTTATGTTCAGTCTAGTTTGTATTAAATGTGTTTTGTGCTATCCTGATTCCTTTAAAAATGGTAATTCATTCATGAGAAATACGATAACTATTAACCAGACTGCCCCATTCCTGAACCATTTTGCATAATTGAACATGTATTCTATCAGCCTCTTCCTTTCCCCCAGGGATAGAGAGAGAAGTATCTTTACGTAACCCCTGGCACTTGCCCAAGCCAGCAGAATTCAGGTTTGGTCTTGTTTTTTTTTTTTTTTTTTTTCCTCAGGTCATCCCATCTAGTGGCAGGGTGAAATCGTCCAAAGTCTTTGAGGTCTGAGAGTCCCAAATTCAAGTTTACATACTGGCTGTGTGGCCTTGGGCAAGATCCTTTCATCTCTTTGGACTGGCTTCCTCATAATATTTCATAGGGTTATTGTGAAAAGTAAGAGAGTCCTTCTCGGGTGCCTAGGCCACGTCTTCTGCACAGGAGTACTCAGTGACCAGATCTTGCCCTCTGTATCTCTCACTGCCACCTTGGGAAAAGCTGAGAACGTGGTCCTTTCTGCAGAACCTTGACTCCTCCTCTTTTGGTTTGGGGATAGAACTTTAAACGGGCTAGTAAACAAAGGGCCCTTTTCAGCTTCTTAAGTCAGAATTGTAGGCAGCAGGAACGTGGAACTGCTGATTGCCGAAGTTGGAACTGTCAAGGATCTGGAGGCAGGGCTGCAGCTCGAGAGACCCGGCTGAGTGTGGGGCACCAGTAGGAGAGGAGCCACAGTGGGCTGTGTTTTCTGCAGTTGCTTTGAAGCAAGAGTGCAGTTGAACTGACAGAGGCAGTGGAGGCAGGAGGAGTAGAGGAAGCTGGCCCTAAGGCTTTGGGAGAAAGAAAAGGGAAGGTGGATGGAACGGTGAGATGAGGCCCCTCTTCCCTGTTCAATGCCATGATCCTGCTCCATCCAGGGGAAAAGACCTCTTCACAAAAAGACCTCTCCGGGATAGCTGGAGGCCTCCAGAGCCAGCAGCCCGATGAAGACTCAGTTATGTTATTGTACTAAGAAAGGGGCTTTTCTCCTTGGGCCACCCTAAAACAGGTCTTCCCATCCTCTCCCTCCTGAGCCTCCATTTCTTGTGAATAGATGATGCCATGGTAAAGGGTAAAAATTCTCACAGGCCTCAGGGAGCTGTCATTAGAGAAAAGGGTTCCGATCTGGGAGTATTTGATGGGGAAAGCACCTCCTTCTCAGAGGAATCTTTTTAGGAATCGGTTGCCTAAGAGAACGTCTATCCTAGACAGGTTGTAATCACCAGACCTCTAGTCTCCAGGCCAGTGTGGTTCGTGGACTGCTTGCTTCAGCGCCTTCTGGAGAAGGACTGAAAATCCAGAATTCCTGGGTTGTACCCAACAGCCAGTGATTCAAGATTTCTAAGAGGGAGGGCCCAGGAGCCTGCTTCAAATTCTTATGCCCACTCGAGTCTGAGACCCACTGCTCTCAGCATCCCTTTTCTTTAAAAGAAAGGGATGGAGCTTTAAAAGCTTCCAGAGTCTCCTTCCTCTTACCACTTTGAGTATCTTCCAAGTAAGCCAAGGAAGGTTTTTACCTAACAATGTATGGCTTTTGGGGAGTGCCTTGATGCGGCTTTGTGAGCCTCTAGAACCAGAGGCATGGGTGCTTAAAGGTAGAAGTGTCGTTTGTCCCTAACCTTATTCCTCTGTCCCTGCAGCCCCACCAGCTACTGGAAGTCCCTTGCCCCTGACCGGTCAGATGATGAGCACGACCCTCTCGACAACACCTCCAGACCCCGATACTCCTACAGCAATCTGAGTGACAGCGACACAGAGGCCAAGCTGGCAGAGACCAATGCATAGCCCAGGGGAGTGGTTTGCAGCCCTTTCACCCTATGGCCTGCGGCTGCCTGGGCGCTTCTCCCAGGAAGTGGTGGAGCACCCATCTCCCCCACCCGACTGCTGCTCTGCATGGGAAACACCCTGACCTCCTTCTGTCAGGGGAACTTTCCGGGCTATGGGTGTCTGATGTCTCCACGTGGAAGAGGTGTGGGAAAGAGGAGTTTCTGGAAAGAGAACTTTTTGCTCCTCCCTGCCTCACAATGCCACGTTCTTGGCTTCTACCCTGGGCCACTGTGGGCAGTGGCAGGTGGCCTGGCACTGCATGGAGCCAGCGCGTTGACCTCCCTCTCAGCCCCCTGCTCAGGGACGGTGGACAGGTTGCCTACCGAGACACTCTAGGTTGCTGGGTCCATGGGGAGGATTGGGGGAGGAGCAGCGATGCCTTCCCTCTGGTGTGGGGTGGGGGCCCTCTCTTCTCGGTGCCTGCTGTCTTTCTACTTTTTAATTTAAATACCCAACCTCTCCATCACAGCTGCATCCCTCAGAGTGGGAGGGGGCTACAGTGGTGGCTGGGGCCCCCAGAGATGACTCGGGGATCTCGTCTCATCTCCATCTTCACTCTTCAGAGAGCAGTTCTTTCTCTGTGCAGCTGGAGACACTGGTGAGCAGAGCCAGGTCCAGGTTCTTAAGAATGAGGTGGGAGGGGCTCTCCGGTGCTTCTGGGCTGGGTTGAGCAAGCCTATGCAGACAAGGGTGCGTGGGGACCATCCACACCTTCAGCCCCCACCCCACCCTCTTTGTCTCAGCGTGTTACGTGCAATGACTTATTTAAGATAAACCCATTCCAACTACACCGGTTCAGGGCTAATCCAAGCACTGCCTCCCTCCTGCTCTGTCCAGGCTGCCTGGACCATAAACTCAACTCGAGAGGGAAGGCTTGAGATTGAGGGCTTTGTGATCAGAAAAACCGAAGATGGAAGTTTTGGGCCCTGCTCATTAGACATGGGTCCTCACCCTGTGTCCTGAGCCTGTGTCATTCTTCTTCCAACTCACTGCCCCCAGACACTTATCCCATACACAACACCATGTGGTCTGAAGGACCCAGCCCACACCCTAAAAGGTTATCCTGAGAACTCCACCAGACTTGGGAGCCCAAGGGCAGTGCCTGGTGCTGCTCCCATCTGCCACCCCACTTCTCTCCTGCAATTGGTTTGTACTCATTGGGCTGTGCTCTTCCCTGTTTACCCGATGTATGGAAATAAAGGCCCTTTTCCTCCTGGCTGTGCCAGTTTTCCTGCCTGTTCCTTCAGGCTCAGGTAAAGTCCAGATTGGTTGTGGCAGGATGGGCAGAGGCAGGATTCTGATGGGAACCATGGGGACATCACCCTGATCTCTGGCCTGCTCCCCAAAGTGTCAGACCAATGCCTCTGGGGCAGGCAGAGGTAGTGGGATGAGGGGATTGGTCAAGAAAGACACAAGCCCCTCCTTTTATGTGAAGAGCCTGGGAACTATGATTCAGATTAGCAGAGCCCTTCAAGCGTCATCCTCCCTGGCCTCCACCAGGGAATGTTGAGGTCTCTCTGATTATTAAATCTTACCAGTCACAGAGATTCTATCTTCTCTCCCTCTTTTTCATTTTTTTTTTTTTTTTTTTTTTTTTTGAGACGGAGTTTTGCTCTCGTTACCCAGGCTGGAATGCAATGGTGCGATCTCGGCTCACTGCAACCTCTACCTCTTGGGTTCAGGCAATTCTCCTGCCTCAGCCTCCTGAGTAGCTGGGATTACAGGCACACACCACCATACCCAGCTAATTTTTTGTATTTTTAGTAGAAACGGGGTTTCACCATGTTGACCAGGATGGTCTCGATCTCTCGACCTCATGATCCACCCGCCTCGGCCTCCCAAAGTGCTGGGATTACAGGCATGAGCCACCGCGCCCAGCCCCTTCATTTTTTTTTTTTTAAGAATTCAAGCCCCTCTCATTAGAACATTTTTTTTTTAATTTAATTTTAGTCATTTCAAAGGTGACTTTTTGATGAAAATTCGCAGAACTAGCTCTGGCCCACAGGGCAACCTGAAAAAGTTGGGAGTGCTATCTCTGTGCCCTGCTCGGTCTGTCTGCATGTCCCACTCCATGCTTTGTTCCTTCATTGACAGCAAAGAGACAGCTCATGCAGAAGGGCAAGAAACAAATGACCCCCCTCCTTCTCTTCTACCTTCTGTAATGTGGCCAGTTATAATCCCTGAACAAATAAAGTAGTTTGGGCAGATTGGTGGGAAAAGATGTCAAACAGCCCAAGTGCTGAGGCTCTGGTAATGTCAGCCACCCAGAAAGAGTCAGACAGGGAAGGAGGGAGAAAAGTCTCCCAAAATGAGTGGAACATAGTGAGAAGTAGATTCGTCTTGAATGAAGGAGACTGCCCCCTCCACTGTTCCATGATAGAATAGAGAAGAGGATAGAGACGGTAGCAAAAGTGAAGTTACTGTTTTTCTTTTGGTGACAGTCTTGCTATGTCGCCCAAGCCGGAGTGCAGTGACGCAATCTCAGCTCACTGCAACCTCCACCTCCTGGGGTTCAAGCGATTCTCCTGCCTCAGCCCCCAAGTAGTTGGGACTTGCAGATGTGTACTACCACACCCAGCTAACTTTTGTATTTTTAATAGAGAAGGGATTTCACCATGTTGGCCAGACTGGTCTCAAACTGTAACCTCAAGTGATCTGCCTAACTTGCCTCCCAAAGTGCTAGAATTACAGGCATGAGCCACTGTGCCCGGCCTAAGTTACTTGGAAGACCAAAAAAAAAAAAAAAAAAAAAAAAAAAATAGGACTGCTAGCTTGTGTTCAGTTCTATCACTCTCATCTTTTATTTCTGTTTTCACATAGCGCAGTACATTTTCTGTTTCTCCCAGGAACTAGTGTGACAAACCTCCCTGCCACCTTTAGATAAATTCCCAAATCTGTTCACTCATACTGAGTCAGGCCTCTGTTTAACTGGAAACTCCAACATCAACCTCCAATAACCCCACCTGAGATAAAAAGCTTTGTTCAAGTCAGAAAACATACTCACTTGCCTAACAGTTGAGAAATAGTTCATGACTGCCTGCTGTGCCTAGGCCCCATTCTAGGTGCTGGTGATGGATAAGGTCTCTTCAGTGGAAGGAGGTAGACACAAAATACGTACTGCACTTCTTAGTATGTGCAAGCTTGGAGTGGGTGGGAAGAGAGGAACACATCATAGTATCCATCCTCCAGGGTCTTATGGACGAGGGCTGGAGCAGATCTATGTGGAAATAATTATGTAAGATATAACAAGGATGAAGCAGTTGCTTTGGACATATTATGGAGGGAGATATCTCTTTGGCATGGAGGATTGGGAAAGCCTCTAAAGGGAGCTGGTATTTTGACCAGGTCTTGAAAATAGCACTTCCACAGGTAAATAGCTGGGAAATGCATACTGAGAAGAAGAGCTTAAATTACAAAGGTCCTGAGACAGGGAAAGATAGGTGATGATAGAACATGCCACAGGCTGGCTATGCATTGCCACACGACCAGTGCTTCTCCAAGTTTCGGCACAGCCCCTTGGCCAAGGTGGTGGGCTCCAGGCTGAGAAGGAGACAATTCCCTTGGCACCCGTTCCCCAGAGGAGTCCAAGAGCCTTTAGGGCCACCAAAGCCCATCTTCATTTTGGGTGTCCCTTGAAAGCTGTGCTGTTGGCCTTACCTGTACGCTCATGGTACCTCTGGTCCTTAACATGCTGCAGAAGGCAGATCTGGCTCTTTGCCAGACTCAAAGCCAGGCTGCTAGATCCTCTCTGTAATTGCAGATCCCCAGGATTGCTCTGACTCCTGAATAAGAGGCACGGGCGGGAACCAGCACCCTGTGGGACTCCCCATAGTGCCCAGTCTGTGCCCAAAAACAGCAGTGGCAGGCAGTGACCCCTAAATGGTCTTCTTTTGTCCTTGTGTCTCCTTGGCAGATTATCCCAGTTGTCCTTCCCCCATCCTCCGCCCCCGTGCCTGGTGGCACAGACACTTAGTGATTTGCTCCTTAATTGTCCCCCAGCTAGGCTGTGCAGATGCCGCTCTTTAATCTCTCCTGATAAATGAATCGCGCCGCTCCTTTAATCATATGTTCATATCCAAGCCAATTTGAATCAATTTGGCAGGGAGCGTGTTGCAAGAGATGCCATGACTGCTGTTTCTCCCCCAGGGCCCTGGAGCCAGAGCGGCTGCTGTCCTCACCCTCAGCAAAGAGCGCAGGAGGCCCATCCAGAGAAAAGATCTCCTACCTGAATAGTGGGGACTTTTAAAAGTCATCTAATTCTTTCCTGACCTCCAAGCAGGCCATGTGGGACTGGAGAGAGATGGATTCCCCAAAGGTCTCAGAAGTGGAAGGGAGGGGGATGAGTCCCTAGCCTGCGTTGGTCACTGAATAAAGGGCCCAATTTTCATTCCTGGGAGAAAGTACTGCCTTAAATCTAACCCTAATCCTTTCTGTTCCCTGTTCATTTCCACTGCACCGGTTCTCTGGGAAGCTGGAACACTTCATCACCTTTTATATAGCAACACATTCCAGACAAGTCTATGATAATTTGTCCTTGCCTGCTTCGGCTACTGGCAGCCACCCGACTCCTTTCATCTTTCCCTAGGACATATTTTCTAAAACCTCCAGCCTGGTGGGCAGTCCGGGACATGCTTGATAATGTACCAAGCTCTGCTGCCTTTGCGGCTGCTGCCTTTTCACCTCCAGAGTGGTGCCCACGTGCAGTAGTGAAAACAAAGCAAAAATAGACAAAACCTGCTAAACTGAGCTCTTCTTCTACCTCTAGCACTGCAACCTTGGAGAAGCGGCTTAACCTGTCAGGCCTCGGTTTCCCCATCTGTGAAACAAGGTAGTACTGCTGGCAAGAACCTTCTGGCGTCTAAATTCAGAGCTCCTTACCACAGCCAAAAGAATCTCCCATGGCCCTTCCCCTTCATCCCCTCTAGTGAGGAACTGGAGGGATTGACGGGTGGTGCCAGTGAGGCTTCGAGATCCCGGTGCTGTGGAAGAAACTTCCTGCATGGTCTATTGGGAGCTGGTTTCCCTTCAGCCACTCGGTTCAACCTCGTCCTCTCATTTCCTGTCCTTCCCTAGCCTGCTCTGCAGTGTCATTCACTGGGAAAGCGAAAGTTCATTAGCATATTCATATCTCATTTGCATGTCCACTGTTCTTCGGCCTTCTGGTCCCGCCTCCGCTTGGAGGTTCTTTATGCAATAACAAGAAGCCACGCCTCTTAAAAGGGCAACAGGTTTTCTAGTCGCTGACAGGTGAGTCCATCTGGGTTGCCCTTTTTATTTTATTTTATTTTTGAAACGGAGTTTCGCGCTTGTTAGCTTAGCTGGAGTACAAAGGCGTGATCTCCGCTCACTGCAACCTCCGCCTCCCAGGTATAAGCGATTCTACTGTCTCAGCCTCCCAAGTAGCTCGGATTATAGGCATGCGCCACCACGCCCGGCTAATTTTTTTGTATTTAGTAAAGACGGGGTTTCACCATGTTAGGCTGATCACGAACTCCTGACCTCAGGTGATCCAACTGCCTCAGCCTCCCAAAGTGTTGGGATTACAGGTGTGCAGGTGCTGCGTTGCCCTTTTAAGGATTACAGCGGCGTAAGGACCCGTCTACTCTTCTAGCAACCGGGAAATACTGTTTCCCGCCCTTTTAAGAGCACTTGGAAGTCTTTGCTCTGAGCTGAGGCCAGTGACTGGGACTGAGGGGCCCCTTCCTATCCTGTCAGTAGTGACACTTGTGCAGTGATGAGGAGGGTGATAAGACCAACAATAGTTCCCATTTGTTGCGAACTTAGTATGATGGCCCCAGTGCTTATGCACTTTGTCTACAACTCATTTCACCTCCATCACAACTCTGTGAAGACCTGGAAAGAAAACCAAGGCTGAGGGGTGATGTCATCTTTCTAAGCAGAGTCCTCAACTTGCTTGCAGCAGCTGGCCAGGCGTCTCCTAACTATTCTGGCCTTGGCAAAGGATGCAGTGAAAGCAAGAAAGCAAAGAACTGATGCCATGGTCCTCATCTACAATCATGTGCGCTTGGCATTCGCCAAGGCCTGGCCTCAGAAAGGAAACGCTTCTTGGCAATTTGGGGGGAAAATATCGACTTCACATTTGCGTCGCTCTTCACAATTTTCAGAGCATCCCTCATACATTATCACATTTTCACTTCACTCCCACTGTGCCAGCAATATGAATAACAGTTCCACATGGCTCAGAATGCATATTTTAAGCTATATTCACTTCAGTCTAATTTCATTACAGTACAACAACAATCCAGACCATTCGCTGCTATTTGATCTGGGAGGAAAGATTTCCACAGCAATAGCCGTTTTGGAGTTAACAAGGATGCTGCATGTGTTTAGAAGGAATCGTACAGAGAAATTGAATCTTCTGTAGCATGCGCCCCAGTGATGGGTCATATACATAAGGGAGATTCCAAAAAGAGTGTGTGCTTTGCGATTGAAGTCAGTGACATAAATCCCCCAGTGGAATACTTATATGTGCAGATAGAATTTGCTGTACATATCAAAAGTCAGCTATGATGGTTTTACAAAAAAAGAAAATTCAAAAAGGATATTACGTTTTGACACTATCCAGGCAAATTACATTTGAAGTCGCTTTGGCTTAAGAGTCAAAGAGTTTCCACATTTTAATAAATTTTTATATGTTTTGTGCCACATCTATGATCTGACTAGATTAGGAAAAGAAGCAAATGGATTTGGGAAAGAGAGGACACCAGGGAATTTGAAAATGGAAACTTTTTTTTTTTTTTAAAGAAAAGGAGTTTAAAAGAGCTCTGTATAGGGAAGATATAGTCAATAGATTCAGAAACATTAGGACTTTGAAAGACAGGTGACTGACAAGTAGCCAGGCAAATATAAAATAGTATGTGACGAAAGAGGTTTCATGGCTCATCTTAACCTTGGGGGCTGGCATCAATTGCAGGTTGGCACCCTTGCTTGAGGGCAGCTGGGGGACTACTGTCCGAGGGAGAGCGGCCCTTAGTGAGTGCATTCCCTGTAAGTTTCTGCCCTGGAAGCACAGGTCTCATGGCCTGCCTTTGTGGGTTCCGGAGCACATCTGTTTCTGGTAGACACATATTCAGCCACTGGGCAGGATTTAATAGTAGAAAGGAGCGTCTGGTACCAGAACTGACAAAATAAGCCGAGAGAACCAACTAGAAAGTGAGGCAGCCTTGTAGCTCTGTTAATGGGTTCCTAAGGTTACTTATAGACATGACAAAAGTAGAGGGGAAAACACAGATCAATAAATAAATATTAGAAGGGACCTCTGAAAACTGTAAGTAGTTTTACTTGGGGACGTGGGGTTATAGATGAAATAGCTGTGCTTTAAATACTAAGTTTTCATACCATTTTTAAAAGTCAGTACAGATGTGCGTACCAAAGAAGGCCCCAATTTGTCATATTAGCATGACTATAAGAGTCACTTCTTTCCCAGCATTTCATATACAGAAATCATAGCAGGCGGGGTGGTGGGGGGTGGTGGCAAAGCTGCTTAGAAACTGCTTATATCCCTTGCTCAGGGAAAGCCATCTTAAAGCAGCAGGCTCTCTTGGCACGGCTGAGATTGGAAGCTGGAAGAGGAACAGATTGGAGGGTGGAACATGAACAGGGTATTTAGGGGAGGGGAGCAGGGCAGATGAGACAAGAGCATCTAGACCAAGCCCTCCCGCTTAGCCGGGATCCCTGCAGGTGATCGGTTTAGGTGAGGATGTTTTTGTTAAAGGGACTGGCCGCGGGGTTGGGATGAGGAGAAGCCAAGAATTGAGAAGGTCATTTAGGATATTTGTGTCATCGTGATATACTTTTTTTTTCTCAAAGATCTGCAAGGGGGTGGGGCACATGGCTCATTGGCCAGACTTTGTGCCTGGCTGGTAGATTTGTGCTTCTAATACATGATTTCATCTAAGGTGTAGCCCCTTAGGGAAATGTTGCTGCCAGAGTTGAGTGACCAGTGAGTTTCTCTGAGAAAATTCAGGACCCCTAGTAAAAGGGGAAGCCCTGGGGTTCAGGCATCCTGGAAGGTCTGGGAGGAGCAAGTCCTCTGGGGGGGTGAGTGTGATCTCCATCTCCCTCCCCACCCCCACTCCTTGCTCCCCAGTAGAAATCAGCTACAAATCTCAGCTTGTTGGGAACAGATGGCCTTGGCTGACGAATAAACCACCGCAGGCTGCTCCACCTGTTCTCGGGCTGGAATAATCAGCTCGAGACAAACATCAGCGCTGAAATAACTCATGGCAGCGGGTGATGCGCAGGCACCGATTCCAAAAATCTCTTCAACAACACCCCCCCTCCAACTCTCTCCCCTCCCCTAGAGGCCATGGGCGAAGGTAATGGAGCGTAGAAGACAGATAGAGCCCCAAATTGAGCGGGAGGCTGGAGCGGGTGAGCCGGTGGAAATGGCTGGAGGACGGGGTGAGTTGTGCAGCGCAATGGGGGCATCCACTTCAGCAGCGGAGGAAATTGTTTCTCAGGAGCACGTGGAGAACATGGGCACTCCTGTGTTGGTCATGGGCCAAGGCTGAAGAGACTCAACTAGTCTGGGATGTTAGATAACTGAGAATTTAGGATTCTCAGTTTTGTTCATTAAAAGAAATCATTCTCTGATTTGTTCATTAAAAGAGTGATATGCAAGTAGGGTCAAGCTACTGGGGAATCTCTCTGGGGCCTTCTCCTGCTCCCTCTGTTGATGGGGTCCTGGGTGCTCACAGTTCTACAGATTTGTGTTCAGGCTACCCCCAACCCCCGATGAAGTCACCTGGGCTAACGTTCTCTGGCAGTGGTAGATGAGCCTGTCAGAGGAGTGACAGGGCAGGGAAGCAGTGGTGATGGGCAGTGGGGGATGCCAAAGGAGATGGGGGTCTGAATCCCAGTGGAGCTGATCAGGAGAGGGCAGAGAGGCAGAGAGAAGCAGCTCATTGTTTGCATTGGTTGCCTCAGGCAGGCGGCTCCCTCAGTCTGGCCTCCAGGCCTGGTACACAGGGCGTGGGGATCCAGTCTGCAGAGGCTGTGTAGGCTTACAGGGAAGAAGTTTGCAGAGCCCTCCAAACCCCAGGTTGCATCTCTAAGTGCCAGTTATTCTTTCCCCAGGTGGCCCTATGCTGCCCAGGGCCCAGGTCATTGGAGACAGGGCCAGCCCTCTCCTCTTATTTAGGGTCCTGCAAACCTGTTCTCCTCCAAGCTGGTTCTGCCTGCAGAAGTGCTGAGGTGACCCCTGTCTTCCTAAGTGGCTGGTTCTGAAGTTTTCACCCCTGGCTAGTTTGGTTTATATACAAAAAGTTAAAAAAAAAAAAAAAAAAAGGCATAATGAATGAAACTGTTGATATGGTTTGGCTGTGTCCCCACCCAAATCTCATCTTGAACTATAGTTCCCATAATCCCCATGTGTCGTGGGATGGACCCAATGGGAGGTAATTGAATCCTGGGGGCAGTTACCCTCATGCTGTTCTTGTGATAGTGAGTGAGTTCTAGGAAAGCTGATGGTTTTATAAGGAGCTTTTCCACTCTTCACTCTGCACTCATTCTCTCTCCTGCTGCCCTGTGAAGAGGTACCTTTCATCATGATTGTAAGTTTCCTGAGGCCTTCCCCAGTCACACGGACCTGTGAGTCAATTAAACCTTTCTTTTTTTTTTTTTTTTTTTTTTTGAGACGGAGTTTCGCTCTTGTTACCCAGGCTGGAGTGCAATGGCGCGATCTCGGCTCACCGCAACCTCCGCCTCCTGGGTTCAGGCAATTCTCCTGCCTCAGCCTCCGGAGTAGCTGGGATTACAGGCACGTGCCACCATGCCCAGCTAATTTTTTGCACCTTTAGTAGAGACGGGGTTTCACCATGTTGACCAGGATGGTCTCGATCTCTTGACCTCGTGATCCACCCGCCTCGGCCTCCCAAAGTGCTAGGATTACAGGCTTGAGCCACCGCGCCCGGCAATTAAACCTTTCTTTATAAATTACCCAGTCTTCAATATTTCTTCATAGCAGTGTGAGACTGGACTAATAGACCTGTTTACCCATCAAGCAGCTTCAACAGTTATCACTCTTCAGGAGGCTGAGATGGGACAATTCCTTGAGCCCAGGAGTTCAAATTCAGCCTAGGAAACACAGTGAGACTCCCATATAAAAAATTAAATTAAAAAAAATTTTTTTTGAGACAGAGTTTCACTCCTGTTGCCTAGGCTGGAGTGCAATGGCATGATCTCAGCTCACTGCAACCTCTGCCTCCCATGTACAAGCGGTTCTCCTGTCTCAGCCTCCCAAGTAGCTCAGATTACAGGCATGTGCCACCACACCTGTCTAATTTTTTTGTATTTAGTAGAGACAGGGTTTCAGCATGTTGGTCAGTCTGGTCTCAAACTCCTGACTTCAGGCGATCCACCCACCTTGGCCTCTCAAAGTGCTGGGATTACAGGCATGAGCCACCACACCTGGCCTTAATTTAATTTAAAATAAGAAAAATTAAAACAGTTATCAACAGGGAATCTTGCTTCAGCTTCATTGGCAACCCTGCCACTTCCCCATTCTCTTCACTGTATTATTTTGAAGCTGACAGACATGATGTCATTTCACCAGGAAATAGTTTCATATCCCTCAAAGAAAAGAAAATGAGGCCAGGCACGGTGGCTCACGTCTGTAATCCCAACAGTTTGGAAGACCGAGGCAAGTGAATCACTTGAGCCTAGGAGTTGAGACCAGTCTGGGCAACATAGAAAGCCTCCATCTCTACAAAAACTAAAAATAATTAGCCAGGCATGGTGGTGTGTGCTTGTAGTGCCAGCTACTTGGGAGGCTGAGGTAGAAGGATCACTTGAACCTGGAAGGTCAAGGCTGCAGTGACCTGTGATAGCACCACTGCACTTCAGCCCTTCAGCCTGGGTGACAGAGTGAGAAGATGTCAGAATGTCAGAAAAGAGAGGAGATGAGAAGAGAGGACAGGGAAGGAGAGGGGAGGGGAAGGAAGGAAAGGAGAGGGGAGGGGAAGATATGAGAGTCTCACTCTCTCGCCAGGCTGGAGTACAGTGACGCCATCTTGGCTCACTGCAACCTCCACCTCCTGGATTCAAGCTATTCTCCTGCCTCAGCCTCCTGAGTAGCTGGGACTATAGGCACACACCACCACCCAGCTAATATTTTGTATTTTTGTTTCTATTTTATTTTATTATTTATTTTTTTATTTTTATTTTTTGAGACAGAGTCTTTGCTCTGCTGTCGCCAGGCTGGAGTGCAGTGGCACGATCTCAGCTCACTGCAACCTCCACCTCCCAGGTTCAAGGGATCCTTCTGCCTCAGCTGGGAACTACAGGTACCCACCACCATGCATGGCCAATTTTTTTATTTTTAGTAGAGATGGGGTTTCACCGTATTGGCCAGGCTGGTCTCTAACTCTTGACCTTGTGATCCACCTGCCTTAGCCTCCCAAAGTGCTGGGATTACAGGTGTGAGCCACCTGCTGCACCGGGCCGACCTTTTTTTTTTTTTTTTTTTTTTTTTTTTCCTAAATAGAAACAAGGCCTTGCTCTTTTGTCCTGGCTGGAGTGCAATGACATGATCATAACTCACTGCAGCCTCAAACACCTGGCCTCAAGTGATCCTCCCACCTCGGCCTCCCAAAGCACTGGGATTACAAGCATGCAACATCACACTCAGCCAGAAAATGACTCTTTATAAAACATAATCACAATACTTTTATCACATCTAAAACATGATAATTCCTTAATACAAAACATCCAGACACTGTTTAAATGTCCCTGATTTTATTATATATTTTTGTTATATATTTTATAATATGTATATTTAAATCGGTCTGTTTAGGATCCAAACAAAATTGAAGAGCTTTTTAAAAAATATGGTGCCTCGGGCCTTCTCCCTCAGCAATTCTGATTTAATTGGTCTTGGGTGGGACCCAAACATCACGATTTTTAAAGCTCCCCAGGTGGTTATAATGCGCAGCCAGGGTTGAGAAATGCTCTTTCCCCTACCAGCTTCCCCCCAACTCCATCGTGTTCATACCGTTAAACACTTCTCGTTTCCTGCCAGGCGACCAGGCAGCCCCCAGAGCCGCTCAGACCAGGTGAGGGCTGCCCATCTCCAGGTTCCTCTTTCAAGGTGGGCTCGAACTCTCTGTGGACACAGTATTCCCTTTCCCTACAGATTCTCTCACCAAGTGCATTTGTTCTCATCTCTTTCTCTCCTAATAGACCTGGTGCTTGTTCTTGCCTTCCAAGCGTAGCAGATTTTTTTTTTTGGCGTGAAAATAGCAAAATTCCTGCCTCAGGAAAAAGTGAGAACTTCCCTGGGGACTGTCACTCTTTGCTCCGACGCCTCAGTGCTGTGCTGGAGCTGAGCATGGGGCCTGCTGGGGGCTTGGCAGCAGATGAAAGGGAAACCAGGGATTCAAGTGGGACTTGAACCCAGCACATTTCGGGGAATCTAAGAAACCCTTCTCTCCTGAAGATGTTGGCCCCAGGAGCATTTTGGAGAGAGATGCCCGAGTCCCTCACTCTGTGCCTCTGTTCACAGCTGTGACCTGCCTTCCCACAGCTGCTGCTTCCGTTCTCCAGCCCCTGACCCCCTCACTCCACTTGCCTTTCGTTCCTTTCTCCGGTGCCCACCCCCACACTCCATGCCTCACTGAATGTTGGTGAAACAAATCTAGTCTAAAATAATGAGCAATCAACCACCCTGATGCTTGGGGGCAGGCTGGGCAGGGGCTGGATTCGGCTCCTGGGTAGGAGCTGAATCATTTATAAGGCTTAATAAATATGCAGATGAGCAGTGCTAACTAGGAACCCCAGAGATGGGCTTATTCATGATTCAACGTTATATAAATGTCAAGGGTCCTGCCTGTTAGAATCCCACCCCTTATCTCTGCTGCTCCTCCAGGGCTGACAGATCCAGCCCACCTTGGGCCTCCCCGATTCTCCCTAACCCAGGTGCCAGTATCAGCCCTGTCTTAGGCCAGATATCTATTTCAGACCCTACCCCCAGGGTAATAAAAATCCTAGACCCCCTTTCTAGCCAGCAGACTTCCAGAACTTTTGAGGGGAGGCCCTGGCCTTCAGACAAGCCTCTACAGGCCCAAATAGCAGGGCTTCTCATTTTTTAAAAAAGATTTCCAAGGAAGGAATACAAGAATGCTCATCTACATATTTTAGTATCTCACAAATATACCTAATGGGATGGATTTCCTGAAGTCTAACTTTAATCCCTCTTGCTCCACTAAAAGCCCACTATTAAAAAACCAAATTCTTGGCCAGGTGCAGTGGCCCACACCTGTAATCCCAGCACTGTGGTAGGCCAATGTGGGCAGATCACAAGGTCAGGAGATGGAGACCATCCTGACCAACATGGTAAAACCCCATCTCTACTAAAAATACAAAAATCAGCTGGGCATGGTGCCCATGCCTGTAATCCCAGTTACTTAGGAGGCTGAGGCAGGAGAATCACTCGAACCAGGGAGGCAGAGGTTGCAGTGAGCCAAGATCGCACCACTGCGCTCCAGCCTGGGTGACAGAATGAGACTCTGTGTCCAAAAAAAAAAAAAAAAAAAAAAAAAAACACGAAATTCTCTTTCATCACTCCTCCGAGAAGTAAAATGCAGGCATGGAGTTAACTTTCCAGCCGACTGTCTCCAGACTGACTCAGCCTCCTCTGACCTTTCTAGAGTTGACCCTCCTTCCTGGGCACACTCACATTCCTTAAGCTCTGAAATTCATTCTGGGATGCCAAACTCTGCTGCGGTCTTAACTGGTACTGAGGACAGTGTATACCTCCTCCTCTCCCCACCACCATCCCTGACTGGTACCCCATCATCACCCGGGTCTAAGGACTCAAATTACTTTGCCCTGACTCTCCTCCCTCTTTGCCTGTCTTTCCCGATTTCCCCTCCATCTCCTCATCTTTTGGCGAGGCTGAGAGATGAAAAATTGGGTCAGAGTCACGAAGGCATCGATTACCTCTGCTCTCCCTTCTTTCCTGGCCTGGCTTTCTTCCCTCCCACCCCCAGTCTATTTTCAGCCTGCCTCTGCTTTCCTCAGTCTGCTTGCCAACCAGGCCAGCCTTTCTCTTAGCTGCCCTTATCTCTCCTCTGCAGCCTGTGCAGACCCTAGCTGCCCTTCCAGAGGTCTCTTCTTGCCTGCCCGATTGATTTTGATTTTATTCCATCTTGAAGAGCTGTACGGCCTGTCTGAAAGGGGATGGCTGGCCACGCTCAGGCAGAAGGGAAGCAGAGAGAGAAAACTGGTTGGTCTGCTTAGGAAAATCCTTCGATATAACTGAAACTCTCAGGTTGTCCCGGGACCCCTTCTGCAATGACTTTGGCTTTCCTCTAGGCCCAGAGACTATTCCCGACATCTCCTCCACAATCCCACCCCACCCCACCTAAGAAGTACTGGTTCCCCACCCCCACCTTGGGCATTCTGGGCCCGTGTCCTTTGCCTTTAGAGGTGTGTGGCATCCCTGCAGGTGCTGGCCTGCACATTGTCAATCTCTTCTTTCCCAATTTCTTGTCTCTCTGCATTCTTCGCTGGCCCGATCCATCCCCCAACACCCATCCTTCCTCACTCACCCCCTGCCTCCTCCCACTCTTTCCTGGGCTCATCTGGAGAGGCCTCCGCCAGCTGAGGCAGGGCTTGAGAGCAGCCCCCACTCGTCCTTTCTCAGCCTCCGGGAGACACTGGTCCCTCCTTTAGCTGCCACCAACAAGCTGAATAAGGCTGGATATTTTGGAAGGGAGCTGCAGCTGGCTGGGGGAGGGGGTGGCACCGAGAGAAGCCAGAGGGAACTGCGGGCAGCTGTGGGGTGAGAGGGGACATTCCGAGCATCTTTCTCCCGAACTTTCTCAGCTTGGGAGCTGCTGAGATCTTATTCTGGTCCTTCTCTGTGTCTCATGCGTCTCTCCCCGCCGGTGATAACACAATACCTTGCTTTACAACTCAGAACATTCTTTCACCTGCATCCAAAGGCCTGCATGGCATACTCCTTCTCTTTCAAGTCTGCCCAAAGGCCCCTCCTCTGTGAGTCCTACCCTGACCGCCCACCTGAAAGGTCAGACCCTCCCCCAGCATTCTCTGTCACCTCCTCATCACCCTGCTCTGTTTTATCCCCAAAGCATTTATCACTTTCAAATATATAATTACTACATGAATTGCCTATGTGCCTCCTTCTCACTGGACTGTAAGCTTTATAAGAATGAGATTTTTTTTTTTTTAGTCCAGGTGTAGTGGCTCACACCTATAATCCCAGCACTTGGGGAGACCAAAGTGGGTGAATCACTTGAGGCCAGGAGTTCAAGACCAGCCTGACCAACATAGTGAAACTCCATCTCTACCAAAAAACAAAACAAAACATACAAAATAATTAGCCAAGCGTCGTATTGGTGGGCACCTGTAATCCCAGATACTCTCGAGGCTGAGACAAGAGACTCACTTGAACCCAGGAGGCGGGGGTTGCAGTGAGCTGAGATTGTGCCACTGCACTCCAGCCTGGGCAATAGAGTGAGACTCTGTCTCAAAACAAAAACAAAACAAAAAAAAAAGAATAAGATCTTTTAAAAATTGTGGTTGAAAACACATAACAAAATTGACCATCTTAACCACTTTTAAGTGTACGGCTCAGTGGCATTAAGTACATTCACATTGTTGTGCAACCAATCTACAGAACTCCTTTCATCTTGTAAAACTGAAAATCTGTACCCATTAAACAAATCCCCATTTCCTCCTCCCAGATCCTGGCAACCGCTATTTACTTTCTGTCTCTATGACTCTGACTACCCTAGATACCTTGTATGGATGGAGTGGAATAATACTACCTGTCTTTTTGTGATTGGCTTATTTCACTTAGCGTAATGTCCTCGAGTTTCATCTATGTGGTGGCATATATCAGAATTCCCTTCATTTATTTATTATTTTTAGACAGATCTTGCCCTGTCGCTTGGCTTACTGCGACCTCCACCTCCCGGGTTCAAGTGATTCTCCTGTATCAGCCTCCCGAGTAGCTGGAATTACAGGCATGTACCACCACCCCTGGCTAATTTTTGTATTTTTAGTAGAGACAGGATTTCGTCATGCTGGCCAGGCTGGTCTCCAACTCCTGGCCTCAAGTGATCCACCCACCCTTGGCCTCCAAAAGCGCTGGGATTACAGGCATGAGCCGCCAGGCCCGGCCAGAATTCCCTCTATTTCTAAGGCTGAATGACATTACACTGTATGTCCATATCATGTTTTGTTTATCCATTCATCCATCCGTGGACACCTGGGTTGTTTCTGCCTCTTGGCCATCGTGAATAATGCTGCTCTGAACAGGAGTATATAAATAACTCTTTGAGATCCTGTTTTCAGTTCTTTTGGGCATATACCAGAAATGTAATTGCTGGATCATATGGTAATTCTATTTTTAATTTTTTGAGGAACAACCATACTGTTTTAGAACAGGGATTTTTATCTGTTTTGTTCACTGATACATCCACAGTGCCTCACATAGTGCCTGGCACATAATAGAGGCTCACTCAGTATTTGTGTTTTGAACAAATACATGAATGAATGATCTTAATTGATCCTCACACACCCCTGTGGAGTTGGTCGGTATTATTATTCCCATTTACAGATATGATGATTCCCGTTTTATAGAGGCTGAGGTTCAGGGAACCAGCTGAGAGCACACAAAAAGCAGACTTGGCATGGGGTTGATGGGCTTGGCTGGCTTTTTTAACTCACTGTAGAATCAGCACTGATACACGTGCCTAGGCCCTTAAGGACTCAGGCAGTTGAAGAATCATTTCCTCCGTGTTGTATTTCCTTTGGGAATATTCGTACTGTCATTCTCACTGCCTGCTCCTCCTCCTCCTGTGACTCCCCATAACACATCCCCGCCTTCCCTGCCCAGTCCCAGTTTTTCTCTCCCCAGGGCATTTTAACTTGTTCTCTGGACTCAAACTGGCCTGATCTGGAGATCCTCCAGGTAGGTTTCATCTGAGTGCATCTAGCCTTGCTCGAGTCCCTGTTTCCACCCCTCACCCCTCCACCCACCTTGGGGTGGTTATAAGCCTGTTCCCTTCCAAAGCAATTAGTGCAAGGAGGCCAGCCGACTCGGTGCTAATGCTGTTTCATTAAGTGGGCGCAATCCTAATGATAATAAAATGGCACATTTAACATTCAAACATTGAACAGGGTTTCTAAGCGAGTGTGTCTCTTTCTTTCTGGTATAACAGCTCCATCTTCATAAGGGCCTGACAATACACCTTAATGAGAGACTGGGGAGATGAGTCTCTTCACAGAACCAGAGAGGGGGTGAGGAGGAGACAAAGAATCCAAAGAAAGGGGGTGCAGCACATTGAGGGGATAAGGACTCCAAGGGTTCCTGGGTTAATGGATTCTGTGGTGCTAATTTAGACAATTAGAGTCTGGAAGAAATGAGGTCACACAGAAAAGAAAGCCCACTACAGACTTCATGCAGGGCAGTTATTTATTTGTTCCACAAATATTTATTTGGTCATCGAAGACAAGCCAGATTGTATGGGCATTTGTGATGGAGGCTGGCTCTAGCTTTCGGAAAAGGAACTCCAAGGGCACAGTGATCTCTGAGATCATCTTGCTCACCCTCCTCTGGGCAGACTTATTCAGATCCATCCCACGCTCTTCAAATATCCCAGCAAAGAGAATTTTTTTTTTTTTTTTTTTTTCTGAGACAGAGTCTCACTCTTGCTGCCCAGGCTGGAATGCAATGGCAAGATCTCAGCTCACTGCAACCTCCTGGGTTCAAGTGATTCTCCTGCCTCAGCCTTCTGAGCAGCTGGGATTACAGGCATCTGCCACCACATCTGGCTAATTTTGTACTTTTAGTAGAGACAGGGTTTTACCACGTTGGCCAGGCTGATCTTGAACTCCTAGCCTCAGGTAATCCGCCCGCGTGGGCCTCCCAAAGTGCGACCATTACAGGTGTCCGGCCCCCCAACAAAGAGAATTTTTAACAACTGCTTTGGTCTCCGGAGCCAGTTCTTGTGCCCTCTTCTTACTGATATATCCATCCCAAAGGTCCTCACTCCTCTGCAATTGTAGAATATCTGATCAACATTCTGGGAGCAAGAAAGTAGTTGCGAAATGGGGAGCTGGCCAAGGAAAGAAGGTAGACTTAATCATCTGTGTTTACAGGGATTCAAGTGAGGCAGAAGAAAAGGATGACATCACAGGGACACTCCCTTCATCTGAGACATCCCCGTCTGTGAAATTGGCTCCTGTGCACAGAAGGGAGGCTTCTGACCAGAGGTCAAAGATGGGCTTTGCCCAGGCTTGGGAAACGACTGATTCGAAAAGGTGCCAGGTCATAAGATGGTGTTAATTTCATGCTTAATTCATACAGGATCTTCCCCACCACAGGGGCCAGCTTGAACCCGTGCCCTGGGAAAAGAAGAGCAGACTCTCAGGCAGCCTCAGAGACAGAGAGGCTGGGCTCTCTGCACATCCCCTACTTACCCAGACAGGGCTGACTGCCCTCCTGATCACAGCCCAAAGCCAGAAGCAGCCTCCCACCATGAATACCCCTTCTCTGACTGCCCAGCCTCCTTACACAGACAATGTCCAGGCCAGCACCTATCTGAGCAGCTCAGAGTGTGGTAAATACCATTTTGCCTGGCACCGAGGTCGGTCAGCTTTAAGGTACCCCATTCCCCCCAGCTCAGACTCACCAGAGAATCCAGCACCAATGACAATGTTGTCGTACTTTGGGTGGTGATCGAGAATGAAGTGCTCATCAGGGGTGTTCTAGAAAGAAACAATCACACCTCGTGTCCTTCGAGGCTCCAGGGAAGAGGAAGAACTGCAAGCTCTGACAGGAAGGGGCTGGGCTGGATTTCTTTCCAGAAAGGATGGAATGGGACATAGGGATGCTTCCCGCATGCCAGCGCCCCTCTGGGCATGCCAGTCTTTCTCATTTGTCCATCTGCCTTTCTTCTCGCACAGAGCTATGAACACAGTAGGTGTTCAGTTAATCTTTGTAAACTAACTTTAGCCAAGATGCCTCAGGCCCTAGTGACATCTGTCTCTTCTCTTTGTCCCTAAGGCCTGCTCAACTGGAGGAGCTTGCCAAAAAATCTTTTAGAGCTCTTCTGGGAATCAGAGTGAAGGACTGACTGCCAGGCGTAGCCTAGTTTCCTAATGAAGAAGAATAGGAATAATTTCTAACAGGCCCCTCTCTGGTAGAGGTGAACCGACCCACAGAAATGAGCTCCTTTGTTTAAAGTCATACACTGTGTCAGGGGTCAAACAATCAGGCCTGGCCCGTGCGAAGTCTGTCTCCTTCTCCCCTTCTGCAGAATGGTGAGGGGGCCCAGGGAGGCTGGCCAGACCCCTTACCGTGTACATGCAGTGCTCGATGATGGCAGGTTCGGGCTTCAGGTCAGGTAAGTAATCTCTGACAAAGCGTTTCAGGATCTCGATGTCTTGGCTCTCTGCGGGTGCTGTGGGGCAGTCCCGCTCCTCAGGGTCTGCATGGTTGCCGTGGTGATAGCTGACCTGGCTCCCAATCAGAGCAGCGTGAATGGCGAGGGCTGGCCTTCCATGCACACCCACAGCCAAGGGGCAGGCGTGTACACAGGACAGTCCCATCCATCATTCCAGCCTTCCCACTCCTGGCAGGTGCTGCAGGCTGTCACCTGAGACTGCTTAGCTCTTGGTCCCTACAACCACTCTATGTTTGCAAAGGAAGGGCTCCTTTTGCTGGGCCTCAGGGCAGCTTAGGGTCTTTCCTTGCAAATCACCAAGAGCAAAGCAGACTCCTGCTAATGCCCCGGGACCCAAGGGCGTCTGTGGAGGGGAAAATCAGAGCAGCTGCCCCCAATCTGCACGGGCCTCTATCAGCCTTATCTCGGTCTTTCTGCTCACCTTCATCAGCTCTGGGTACTCTCCTGCGGGCAGTCCATAGATGTGATGGGAACTCAGGCCCAGTGTCAGGAAGCACGGAAAGGCCTGGGACACACCATAGCTCCTAGGAACCATCTGTCGCCAATAACACACATTGATCCTCAGAGTCTTGAGGCAGGGAGAGGAAGTGGGAGATGAAGAAAAGCCATGGAACCCCACAGCAATGAGAGCAGTTTCTTTGGGGCCCTGAGGCCCTTGAACACAAGCCTGAACACCCCATTGAATTCATCCATGCTTGTCTCTTATCTACCTGTCACATGTGTTATGATGCACAAAGATCTCCAAGTCTCTGTCTCTTCTCCCGTTCTTAGTTTTTTCCCATAACTATACCCAGCCCCAGCCCTATTTCTCTCTCGGGGAATTAATAAGACCTCAGATTTATCGAGTGCTTACTATAAGCCAGGTTGTGTTCTAAAGGCTTTATTTTTATTTCGTTTCATTTTTTTTTGAGATAGGGTCTTGCTCTGTCACCCAAGCTGGAGTGCAGTGGTAGAATCACAGCTCACTGCAGCCTCAACCTCCCACACTCAGGGCGATCCTCCCTGCCTCAGACTCCCGAGTGGCTGGAACTACAAGCACATGCCACCATACCTGGCTAATTTTTCTTAGTTTTTGTTAAGACAGGGCCTCGCTGTATTGCCCAGGCTGGTCTTAAACTCCTGGGCTCAAGCAATTCTCTGCCTCAGTCTCCCAGAGTGTTGGGATTATAGGCATCAGCCACCACACGTGGCCTCTAAAGGTTTTACATACAGCATCTATTAGGTTGATGCAAAAGTAATTGTGGTTTTTGCCGTGACTTTGAATGGTAAAACTGCAAATTCTTTTGCACCAGCCTAATAATTCAATTCTCCAACATCTCTATGACATAGCTATCATCCCCCATATCACAGCTGATATAACTGAGGCCAGTGAGGTGAACGAATTTGCCCCAGTTTGTCCACCAGCAAGAGGTAGATCCAGGACTCAAGTTTGACTCCATCTGGTTCCAAAGCTTCTCTTAAGCACCAACTCTCAGGCTTTCAGCTCCTCTTACCTGGAGAGGCAGCTCAATGCCCAGGGGACGGAGGAGCTGGTTGGTCCAAGGACCGGCTGTGATGACCAAGCTCTTAGCTCGGTAGCTCCTGGAGGTGGTTTTCACCGTGACTGGTAGGCCTGGGTTTATCTCCACCACCTTCTCTCCGTCACACACTACGCCTCCTAGCTGTCCAACCACATCCTGAAAGGGCAGGAGCAGGGAAAGGTGAATTCGTTCTGTATGTGGTTCACCCTGGTGGACAAAAAGCCTTTCGCCTAGGGCAGAAAAGAGTACAGAATCTACACCTGCCCTATATTGACAAGGCCAGCAGTGTATATTTCACTGCCTTGCCC